>NC_141088.1:23422368-24714868 GCF_041138505.1 Cibotium barometz | reverse complement strand
TTCCTATTGGGCACATCCATGTCTTCTTATGCAGTTGTGCAACTCTTCAAGGATGCTTAAGGCCCACTAATGATTAAGCTTTGCTTTACAATTAGACATATTCTACCTAGCATTGGATATTTAATATGGACATCATGTAAGTGTAAACAACCCAATTGCAAATATGTGAATTGCCATTTGTGATATGCTCTTATCATCACGTAATTGGATAGCTCTGTTAATTCAATTCAATATATCTATTGTTCACAAAAAACTAAGGTTTAGTGTTGGGTGAATGGAAAATTCTGGAAAGGAACCTTCTAGAAAGTCATAAAAGGTTGCAATTTGTAAGGCCTTAAATAGTGAATATTTTTTCTTACAACCGTCAAATTTTTACATTTGAACATTTTTTGAAGTATAAGAAAAAATGTTTTGTATGAACATTGAATCTATCTACTTGTGCTAATCATGCATTTAATTAATCTCTTCTAATTATGTCTTTATGATCCATGAAGGTGTAGCTTGCAAGCTCAACATGGTATTAGAGCTTTTTGTTAGATCCTAGCTCACACAAACACACAAGAAAACAGAGAGGAGAGTGGGAGTGAGAGTCGGAGAACACTGAATCAATGTACTCGAACAGAGTGAGCTCAATAAAGGTACAACAAGGAATGAAATAGTAATGACTTGATGTACTTTGAAGACCATATTAGGGAGTTTGGAAAATTCCTGACAATTCCCAAAGCAATGCAATTTTTCCAAATGGTCTTTCTGACTATTTGATCACAATACCATCATCATGTTGCATGAACTACATGCCCAAATAGTAGTGCATAAGAACTACATCGTGTTGAGATTCAAGCTCGAAATCAATGTGTGCCAGCTACATTATGTGCTGGCATGTTAGGTAGGAGCATGTGTGAGACATAAATGACCGCGTCCAGCTAGTCATAGTGTGTGGACATTAGCTAGGGTTAGTAGAGTGCGGACACAACACAGTGTGTGTCTTGTGTATTATGGATTATGGCTTTATGCATAGTGTGAGAAGGGAGATGGCTTCCCTCTATGGTTAGGGTTTGCAATATACATTAGGGTTTGCTCCTGTGTGTGTGTGTCTCCTCTCCCTCTACCTGTTTTTCATCATGGTATCAGAGCCTGGTGCTCTCTATTAGGGTTTATGAGTGAGTGAGAGAAGAGGGAGAAGAAGCTGTGAAGAAAAACTGTGAAGCTTGGAGCACACCGATTTCTATCAGATCTGAGATCTTGGCCTACCAGGTAAGGACTACTAAACACCCTTCAGCGGATTGCAGGTGATTCAAGCACAAACAAGGCAAATTAGGGTTGCCCAAAGCAAAAGAAAATTCTGGTTTTTTGGAAGCTTTCCATTGGAGCTTGGAAGCGGTGATGTATGGTGAAAATAGATGCAAATCTGGCAAAGAAACATGTATGTGACAAGGATGAATGTATTGGCAACTCATGTGCAAGCCCTACACTGAATTTGGAGCAAATATGATGCATTTGAGTGATTGAAAGCTCTCATAAAACAGATAAAAAAGCACTTGGTGGATGAAATTAACCCTAGTTTTTTACAAAAATCATACAATTTATGGATTATACACTTGCCTTGGAGTGTTAGGCAACATTACATGGTCTTAATTATCACTACAAACCTTCCAAATCCCCTCAGGAGCAGGCGGTGCAGATCTATAGCAAAAACAAAGTATTTTTCATTGACTTTTGCTAAGTGGAGGCCACAAATCAACTCTTTTGTTTGATGAATTCCAAAATTGGCTTAGCAAATTTGTGATTCACACTAGTCAGGAGGTTGCTACATGATTGGTTGGAGCAAGTATGATCTATGGAGCTGGAAATGAGCTGATTAAACAGGATGTTTACTATGTTTAGTGAAATAGAGTGTGATTAATCGACTAATCACTCTCTCATCTTAAACAATTGGTCTAATTCCTTTTACATGGAATTAGTGGACATCATTGCTAAGCTAATGAATGCCTGGTCTCTCAATTTGGACAAGAATTGAAGAAATTAGAGCAATTTTACTACTGGTTTTATTAGTTTTTTTGGTTTTTCTCAAAATAGAGAAGGGGGTTTGACAAAATTGGTATGTACACATCTTGGTTGGTGTTGATATACAACATTGAGCTTGTTTAGGTGTCAATGCAAGTTATCCACACTTGATTGAACCACTACATTGCAATTTGGAGCCTTAGAAAGTGCGCCAAAACAGGGTACCTTGGACTGCGTAAGCCAGTTCATTTTGGATGCATACAGTTTGATTTTCTACATCAAAAGTGAAGTTTGTTGAGTACTTTGAGTATCTAGAACACTTATTAGAGTTTGGTTGAGCTGAGGAAGGCTCGTTTACAAATTTGGATGTGTGCGGAAGGTGCATTTGTATTGAGAAAATATGTCGGATAATCCAGTACAAATTGTGGATGAAAAGCTGGATAAGAAGAACTTCCAGGCATGGAAGTACAAGATTAAAAGTTTTCTAAAGGGAAAAGGTTTTTGGAATCTTATTACAGGTGCTCAGCCAGAGTTGGAACTATCCCGACAACCTACACAGCAACCTACACAGCAGGTTATAGCTCATAAGCAATGGTCAGAAAGAGCATACAAAGTATTGCATTACCCGTCTATATGTATTTCGGATGCTATACTCATACATATACATGATGTTGAGAATCCCAAGGATGCATGGGACACATTGGTAAAGCTGTTTGATACAGACACTAGTGCTTGCAAGTCTCAATTGCGACAACAGATTCATAATATAAAACGGAATAGAAGGAGCATCCATGATTATGTACAAGAGATAAAGAAGTATGCAGATGCATTGGCAACAATCAATGCCCGTGTAAGATCCCTGTCCCCACCGCGCAACAGATTCGGGGTGCTAGCAGCGGAAGTAGCACATCTTGCGCGGGGCAGGGTCCCACACTCCTCGCCCACGGATATCCGGACAGATGACTAATTCCTCGATTCTTCCAAATCGAACTCGGAAAAAACTTCTCTTGCCCGGAAAGCACAGGCGGTTCCTCCAGGATAAAATTTTACTCTAACGTAGACAAGGTCATTACTAACTAAACTGATCTGACCGAGCCTAAAGCCACTTAGTCAGACCAAGGAAGAAACTTGCACTTGGATCATATAGATCAACACTTTTTTTCCCGTCGAGAGGAGGCACAGCCGTTGATTCTTATCCATAGAACAATTTCCAACAGGGATTTCCTTCATCTATCGCAATAACGGAAAGGAGTCTCATTTTACGGATCCATCAGTCCAGCCTAACCCCATCCAGTCCCATGGGTTGGCCAACCACTGTAGTGATGGGATCCAATTTAGAATTTGGTTAGGTTTTGTCCTGGGTACCAGGAAAAAGAGTTCCCAGGCCCCCTAGCCGGATATTCATGCAAATTTAATACCAGTCATACCACTTACACACCCAATATGAAATTGCATTTTTCACAGATTCAGCCATCTTTAAAACAATCATTTAATGAAACTATAGTATCATTGATCACAATTCTCCAAAATATCTAGTTTGTTGGGAAAAGCATAATGAGTGATAATGCAAGCTTAATGTGAGCAAGGAGTGATAAAAGAGCTATGGTGGTTCAAGATAAACCATGGTGGTCACATGAGCAAAAATGTAATTAACTAGCACTTAATGAAGGATTAAGAGAACATAATGACAGCAAAAATGTAATTAACTAGCACTTAATGAAGGATTAAGAGAAAATAATGATAGCATAATAAGGAGCTTCTCATAGCATATAAATTCGTGTTTTTCTCATTAGGAGGGCCACCATTTATAGCCAAGGTGTACATGGTTGACTGACATCACTGCTTACATATTATCAAGGGCATCCAAGGCCATCTCCCCCCACATGGCTCCCTAGAATATAGCCTCCAGAGCATCTAATGAAACTCGCCTATCTCAAGTGGGGGTTTACCCTTCATTCACCTGGATTCCCTTCATATTACATGGTCCTTTTACATTTCATTGTGTGCCTTAACCTTAGACCATGACATTGATCATATATTCCAACACCCTCCCTTGATCATGGCATGGTATAATGCCCTCCCTTGATCCAAACATCACATGAAAGAAAAAGCTTAACTCATAAGGAGTATAGCTCTACAGTACATAAAAGAAGAAAAAGCTTAACTCATAAGGAGTATAGCTCTATAGTACATAAAAGAAATTAGCATTGCTCATAGGGAGCATAGCTTCTACATTGCGAAAAGAAAATAGCATGACATGAAAACATTCCTACATGAAAACATTCCTCTCCCATACCCCATCATCATCATAGCATCATCATCATCATATCCATGGGCATCATCATCATTTGTTGGTCATGGAGACCCAACTCCCCATCAATCCCCCCTTGAGGGCTACATGGCCTACTGAGAGATATTGTGGGCATCATAATAACACATAACCTACATCATCGGTGGTTAGAGGTGTCCATACATAAACATTTGGGTAAGAGAGGGCATAAACATTGTTGGCTTTAGAAAGCCCATTCTGCATCTACCGCTTCATCAAAAGAGGTAGTAACGTTGTTACATGCTTGAATTGCTTCTTCGGAATCATTCGAAGTGCTTGCCATATTTGCCTAGTTGGTGTAACATTTGTCGGCGAGGTGACTTGGCTTTCCACATTTGGTGCATATTCGCTTTGGCCTGTCTTTGTGGTAGCAATTCTTGGCAAGATGTCCTGTCCTTCCACAATGTGTACATTGGAGTGGTTTGCCGGCTTGCTTTTGAACAAGGTATGCCTGGTTTGAGACAAGATCAATGGCTCTACCTTTCAACTTCTTTTCTTCTTCTAAGAGAACACTCTCTATTCCCTCCAAAGTGGGATCCTGCATGTACTTTAAGGTCGGCATGAGTGTATCATACTCGGATAGCATTGACTTTAGGAGGATGGCTATGGCATCACTCTCCTTGACTGGTTCATTGATGGCTTCGAGCTGGGCCATCAAGCTCTTCATGGTGTTGATGTGAGATGCAAGTGTCTCATCAATCTTGTGCTCTAGACTGTAAAAGTCTACTTTGAGATTGATTTTGCTGTGGAGGCCTTGAGCACCAAAGGATTTATCCAGTGAATTCCAAGCAATTTGTGAAGATGTTCCATTACCAATGTAATGTATATAACTATCTTCAACTCCAAGGGCAATGAGAGCTAATGCTTTCTCATCCTTGGTTTGCCAAGAGACTTCTCCTTCTCGTGTGGTAGGTTTAGGTATAGTACCATTGACTATGCCCCAAACTCCTTCTTTCATTAGTAAAAACCTCATTTTGACTTGCCAAGTGTGGAAGTCATGACCGTTGAATTTCTTGATGAAAGAGGATGATCTGTAAGTTGACTCCATGATTGGATTTGAACAATGCAAAATATTAAAAGCTAGAATCCCCCTTCACCATATAGATGCATAATATTACTCAAGAATTCCCCAAACCCATAAGCCTTTGCATAGTAATAATAACTGGGCCTAGACTTGATTTTCATCCTAGGTTTTCTAGTTTTGCTTTTGGGTTTCAATGATTTCTTGATATAAGCTTCATTAGATGATTTCGCATCCGAAGGCATGATTGCAAAGAGGTATTCAAATCAATATGCATATTAGAATGTCATCTCAATAGATAATTACTATTAAGTATATGATGATTAGTGGAGGTGATTAATTCAAAGAGAAAAAATTGCCCCAAAAATAGAGTGAGCTTTGAGCAATTGAATGAAGCCCTTCCCAAATGAGAAACATAAAATGCTTTAAACCAAGTGAAAACCAAGGTGTTGGCTTTAAACTCAGCACTCAAACATGTCAAGATGCTGCTTCAATCTCTGGAAATCTTCTTTGCAACACAGCATGTACTGTCACACTGATAAATTAGTTCAAACAGCAGCTACAGTGGACCATTCCTCATGAAAATCAACACGTGGGAGCTTCATAGCATCAATGTTATGCTCACAAGAGGAATTATCAAACCATTCATCGTACGGCGCCAATTTGACGAATTTCGCTACGCAGAAGCGTGCTGTTGCAGAGTTGATTGCGCCGCGTGTAGTTCGTGGGAGCTCAAATGGAGCTAGGCGTCGATAGAGCCGGCTGTTAGCTTTCTTTTGAATCAAAAAGCTTGTGATTTGATGGACTATAGAGCTCGTATGAAGCAAAAGACCAGCAGGGGGTGAGTTGGAGCTTTAATGGAAAGCTTGAAAAAATGAGAAATCTAATTAATGTGGTTAATTACTATGCCTAAGGATAATCATGGCTCTGATACCATGTTGGGAAAAGCATAATGAGTGATAATGCAAGCTTAATGTGAGCAAGGAGTGATAAAAGAGCTATGGTGGTTCAAGATAAACCATGGTGGTCACATGAGCAAAAATGTAATTAACTAGCACTTAATGAAGGATTAAGAGAACATAATGACAGCATAATAAGGAGCTTCTCATAGCATATAAATTCGTGTTTTTCTCATTAGGAGGGCCACCATTTATAGCCAAGGTGTACATGGTTGACTGACATCACTGCTTACATATTATCAAGGGCATCCAAGGCCATCTCCCCCCACATGGCTCCCTAGAATATAGCCTCCAGAGCATCTAATGAAACTCGCCTATCTCAAGTGGGGGTTTACCCTTCATTCACCTGGATTCCCTTCATATTACATGGTCCTTTTACATTTCATTGTGTGCCTTAACCTTAGACCATGACATTGATCATATATTCCAACACAGTTGAATCTTAATTTCCAATCATTCCTTCATCGGAGTATCTATGGCATTATTGGCAACCAAAACGCTCACCACCTGTCCACTCAGGGGCCTTTTTAATAGTTCCTAGCTCATAGTACCCGGCAAAATAATCACTTATAAAAATCAAGATGGAATCTCCTTGAAGATCAGCAAGATCAACCAACAAATCCATATAAAAGAGCCATGGACTCATCAGTTGAGGACCAGCAAGGTCAATCAACCAGATCCATACTCGGTTTCAGAAAATAACTCTTACTCCTTGTTCCAATATCTTCCACGATGCATGTGTGGGTATCTTCGGCGGCCCAGAGCCCGAGCACCGTATGGTCAGCACCCTCTAGGATCCTTCGCAGGTCACCTAGCGCTTCACTCATAGGCCGCTTCCTTGGTCCCTCATCCACCATACCGGAAGCTCACCATTTAAATCGAACTGAGGCTGGTCAAGACCTCGGCCGACCTTGCTACGCGAGATGTCCTCCGTTGACTCTCCGTCAGCTGTTGCAACTTTATCAGGTCTCCACGACCACATTTTCAAGACATTCAAAATGCTTCCCCAGCATTCTTGACATAAAACAATCATTTACAAACAGTTCACAAATACAGTTTGTATAATGAACTCACATCTTTCCAGATTGTTCCACATCAATCCATATTACTTAGCCCAAATCCAAATCATATGTGTATCCATTCTTGACCAGATACATCATTTTCCATCCCATCACATCAGATTCATTCACTTCACATAACATCCATTCCTATCTTTCTTAATTTACATTACGTCTCATCACATCCATTTCTCATTACATCTCATTCGTTCACATCTTATATTATTCATTCACATTCTGATTCACATGACATCTCATCTCATCCATTCACTGATATCGACTTCATATCCATTCACATACATATTCGCATTCATTATTCCACATACACATCCACATTCACTTCTACATCCATACATCCATTTTCACATCCACATTCATACATCCACATCCATACATCCACATCCATACATCCATATTCACATTTACATTCGTACATTCACATCTACATCCTCATTCGCACATCCACATCCACATCCAGATTCACATTCACACATCCAATTCCACATTCACATTCACACATCTACATCCACATCCTCATCTACATCTACATTCATACATCCACATCCACATTCATACATCCACATCCACATCTGCATTCATACATCCACATCCATACATACACATCCACATCTGCATTCATACATCCACTTCCATACATACACATCTATATTCTTACATCCATATCCACATCCACATCCATACATCCATATCCACGTTTATATTCATACATCCACATCCACATCTACATTCATACATCCACATCCACATCCATACATCCACATCCATATCTACATTCATACATCCACATCCACATTCATACATCCATTTTCACATACACATCCACATCCTTATCCACATCCACATCCATATCCACATCTATATCCACATCCATATCCACGTTCATATTCATACATCCACATCCACATCCTCATTCGCACATCCAGATCCACATTTACATTCATACATCTATATCCATACATCCATTTCTACATTCCCATTCATATATCCACATATGCCTTCACATCTATTCTTTTACATCACATCCATTCTCGCCCTATCACAACCCATATACATCTTATCCCATCAAATACACTTCTTACCTCATCCCATACACATCTTATCACATCCTAACTCATCCCATACGCATCTTATAACATCCTATCACATCTCATACAACTCTTATCACATCCTATCACTTCCCATATGTATCTTATCACATCCTATCACTTCTCATACACATCTTATCACATCCTAGCACATCTCATACAGCTACATCTTATCACATCCTATCACATCTCATATGCATCTTATCACATCTTATCACATCTCATACGCATCTTATCACACCCTATCACATCTCATACGCATCTTATCACATCCTATCACATCTTATACACCTCTTATCACATCCTATCACATCTCATACACATCCTATCACATCCTATCACTTCCCATACGCATCTTATCACATCCTATCACTTCTCATATACATCTTATTAGGCATAAAGACAACTTTAGTAGGAATAACACTTTTATAATAATCCTTTTATGTATTTTACTATGCATAAATTCCATCTTAATGAAATTAACACTTTTAGAATAAAAATAAATCTTTTATGCATCTATCTATGTATAAAATCAAAATTGATAAGAATATCTCTTTTGAATTAAAAATAAAATTCTTTATGCATCTTTCTATGCATAAAATCAAATTTTTGATGAAAGTCACACTTTTATAGATAAAAATTTTCTTTTATGCATCTTTCTATGCATAGTAATCAATTATGATGAAAGTCACACTTTTAATATATAAAGAAATTCTCTTATGCATCTACTTATGCATAAAAATCAATTATGATGAAAATCACACTTTTATAATAAAATATTTCTAGTATACATTTTTCTATGCCTAGAATGAAAATAACCCTTTAAGAATACTCATAGGATGGGGATTACTCTTTTGAACATAAAATTGAATTATTAGAAATCCTCTTTTTCTTAATTCATCAATTATGCATAACATAAAAAATTAATTTCTCCATGATTACAATGAAATTCTTTCAATTAATCTAGGATGATAATTCCTAGAATATGGTAGGAAGTCCGGTTTTCATGCTTTGAATGAAATTGTTTTATGTGTAATTTTTACAGAATTTTTACCATAGCTCCGTTGCTATGACTGATAAATCTCAATTATTTCAAAGGATAAAGCTTAACATTAAAGGGAATGATTAGAATGATCCCTAATTGGATCATTAACCCATAATGGATTGAATCATCAATATTCATGTATTACATAAACTAAAAGCATTAAAAAGCCATTAATTTGGCCTCCAGTTAAACAAGCATAGATTAATCTTGGATTAATGAAAAGCTTTATGAGAAGCTTCATTTGGATTGAGAATAGATCATGAGAATGACCATTCTTTGAGTGAGAGAGAGAAATTACATAAAAATCATTAAAATTAAGCATAAATAAAAATTTATGTAATTCTTCACTACCATTCATCAATTAACTTCAATAGTATTAAAAATCCATTCCAATTAAGCTTCTCAAGCTTGAGAGGGGTTGAGAAGAGAGAAACATTGAGAATTTATGAAAAAAGATCAAAATTCACACTTTACCTTACAAATTGCTTGATTCTTTGATCAGGGTAGAGGCCCCCAACCAATCAATTGGGTTTGGTATGCTGGTGGAGCCACCAATGGAGATTGAAGAAAGAGGGAAGCTCCAATTTCTTCAATTTGGAGAGAATTTTAGAGAATAGTAAAAATTATCATTATTTCAGCATAATTCTGGTATAGTAAAATTCTCCTATTTTTTTTACAAAGGCTCAGGTTCTATTTATAGGAGAGGGAGGCTCTAACCAAGACCAACTGATTTCTAGAATTTTCTAAATTTCAGTTTGGTTGAATTTGGACCAGATTTGGACCTAGTTTGGTTCCTTTTTGATTCGGTTTGATCCAAGAGAGAGGAGAGATAAAAATATCACATTTTTTTTTTAGTTTAAAAATCATTCAAGCATGTGAAATAGGTGCCTCCTTGAGGGGACCCCACTTCCTTACACATGTGTCAAAATGGAATCATTATACCCAAAATATCTCATTTTTTTAGTAATACTCATAGTTTTTTACTAATAAACCTTGTACATAGTCAACTCTTCATCTTATGTGGGCATTTACTCATTTTTGGGTTTTTTTTTTTACAAATTGGATTTATCTCCTCCCCACACATGGATCAATCTTATTGGCCCATAGAAACCTTAATTGGACCATAATCCAAAAATTTCTGAAAATCTAGACCCTTAGGCTAAGGTCCTTTATACCCATTTCCAATTAATTCCAATTGCACATTGGAAAGTTCTTTTTGAGTTTCTGTTTCAGGAGAATTCATTTTAGACACTAGGAGGATTTTTATATAAAAAATATCTCAATTTTGGACTATCTCTCTCTAGACATTTTCTCTCTCTAGGTTAAAATAGGGTAGAACAAAATCTTTCTTTTATTTCAGAGAGGGGAATAATTATAAGATCAGAAGGGGAGATTCTTACACCTGCACACCTCAAAAAGTTGGAGGGAGGAATCTTACATCCTATCCCACTTAAAAAACGCGAGATGTCCTCGTCGTTGCAACTAGAGGACAACTCTTCCTGTTAAGATCGAATTGATTCTGGGGTTCCGTATATTCTGGTCAACCCAACAGAATCCTGGGATAAAGATCCCTTATGTAGAACTCATCATCGGATAACGATTCATTCAGATCATAACATTCATACTTTTAACACAATAATGGTCCATTAGACCAAAAAAAAATTCTTTCTGAACATTCCTCCACAGAAATTTCAGTCGACAAGTCCTGAATTTGTCATCCAATTAACTTGATCCACCAGTTCAAGTGTTAATAGTAGCAATCTGACAGCACAATCCGCTAATCTCATAGTGATTTGCTGAAGTCACTATCAATATTCCGATTACGAATATTAGCACAGGGACTTGCCCCATTCATCCTCATTGTGGTTTTTGTTTAGCTTAATATATTTCAACCAAATTTCAAGAATTATCATTTTTCAATCAGAATCCAAATCAACTCATCAGTTCACAATGAGAATTTAAAAATCATATCAACCACATTCGAATTAATCATCTGGATAGCATTAATGCTTATAATTTCAAGTCCTAGATTTACTCGTATATATTGCTAGTAAAGAGCTGCAGTTATACCCTCGGTATATACGGGTAGTCATCGTTCTTGGAACTATAAGGTAAATATCATCATGTCTAGGCCTCAAGCAAGTCACGGATTACATATAATTGTGGTACTTCCATCTAAAGACCCAATTACCAATTTACGAATTTAATTTCAGTTTGAAATATCAAATTTTATGAATTTTATCACACAATTACAACCTTTTAGTGCTTCTTGATAAATTTTTGACATATTTGGCTTCTCTATTGTTCCTCAATTAGCCAAATTGGCTCTGATACCAACTGCAAGATCCCTGTCCCCACCGCGCAACGGATTCGGGGTGCTAGCAGCGGAAGTAGCACATCTTGCGCGGGGTAAGGTCCCACACTCGGGGCCTCGCCCACCACACGGATACGCGGACAGGTGTTGCAAATAAACTTCAAAGTAAATTTGACAGATGGAGAGGAGGCCAGCTATCTATGGGGGGTAGAATAATGTGATTAACCACTTCCTCATCCCGGCAACTCTTCTCTGACAAAGCACTAAAAGGTATTGAAAGGCTTTGTGAGAATTTCCTCTGCTCCAAGGACCCTTTGAAGACCAAAATCTCAAAAGTAATCTGGAAGATATGTACCCTCCCAAGGGAGAAAGGTGGTTTGGGCATCATCAACATCACTGAAATGGCTAACAGATTGGCAGCCAAATGGATAGTAAGAAACTGGATGGCTCCCAAGGAGGACTGGGCTATTCTGTTAAACAGAGATCTAAAGAAATTCTCTTTATAGAACTACTTGGCTTGGAGAAACCTCCCACATACCACTCTGTGGTTCGGCCCCTATCAGATTAAACCCAAAGGAAGCTCCCTTCTTAAGAGCTTTTGGAGAGCTTGGAACACCCTTAAAGGTAACACCTAGTTAAATCCTAACCCAAGATGGGCTCAGGGAGCTCACTCCAACGACTCAATTTGGTGGCTGGCAATCAACCTCCCCCTATCCAACCTCAACAGGTCAAATTGGCCCTTTCTTTGTTAAAAAAAGGTATACAAGATTATGATGATCTTACAGATGGTTATCACAGGAGGAAATAAGCAACAAGTATAGAATCAATCAAGTTGGTTCAGATCTGTTGCAGGCTAGAATGGACCTATGGGAAGGATAATACTTACATCTTCTAAGTAGAGAAAATTCCTTCTCGTGGTGTAAAGGGGAGCCTCTCCTCCCTATACCAAAGTATTCCGACCTTGCTTCAACCCATGTAAAGCTAAATCAGCGATGGAATATCCTTTGGGATAGGAAAACATGGAACAACAAGTTCAAAAACATTTGGTCCAGCTTAATTCCCCCGAAATTCTCCTGCCTCCTCTAGCTGATCCTACACCACGCAGTATGGACCAATGAAAGGGTTGCCAAGTTGGGCATAGGTCAAAGTACTTGCCCCAGATGTGAGAACCACCCATAATCTGTCACCCATCTTTTTTGGGCCTGTCCAGCAATAAGAAGGCACGTGTCAAGCCATCTCTATCATGGTCTCAAGTTCTTCTGGGCGAGTCTATCATCGGATGTTCTTCTCATCTATGGTCTTTAATGAGAGCTTGCTTTTTATGGTCTATTTGGTTATCCAGAAATGCAGTTGTTTTTGAGGCCCTGCATAGGGACCTGGTTCACACCCTGAGCAGCCCTCTATGTCTGCAACTACAGGTGCTAACAAAGGTGGATAAAGTTGTTGTCAATACCAAGAAGTCAGCACTGGAATTGGACAAAGAACTAACAATGAAGAAGCTCCAACGAAACCACAAAGAGTCAGTCAGTAGAGCCAACAAGAAACTTGATAAACTCACCCAAGCAGCTAACTCCCAGTTCAATCAAGCATGGGAAGCAATAGAAGAAGAGATGAGGATCATCAACCTAAGGGATGAATCAGTAGTAGAAAAAATTTCATAACTTATAGCATTTAAAAGTTCTATCCCTTAAAGAGTTATGCTTCTTTGTGTAAAAAGCATTTTGTAATCGGTCCGGTTTTATTTTAATATAATCCCTCATGCCTTTAAAAAAAAGAAAAAAGAAAAAAAAGAAACCTTGCCTTGTTGGGCTTCAAATTTAAAGCCTATGAGACAACATGGACATACCCCATTAAAAGTCAAATAAAGAAAACAATATATATTGGGGTCATTCAATGGATGTTGACTTCGTGAATCCCTCAAACATTAAAATGGCATGTACGTAAGTTACATAGTATAAAGGGGGTAGCCCGAGTCATGAGCAAGTTGAAGGGGAAAGGTTGCATAAACTTTTTGACGGTAAAACCTTGCCTTATTGGGCTTCAAATGTAAAGCCTGTCAGAGGGACATACCCCCTTAAAATAAAACAATATATTGGGCTGATGCAAACAATAAAACAATATTAGTATTGGACCCGCGCGTTGTTGCGGCGGCGCGATGAAGGTTCCAAAAAAGAACTGGTTCTCTCACTATAGCCATCTCTCTCTCTCTCTATCACACACACACACACACACACGGCCCCCATCTCTCTCTCTCTCTCTTCCCCCCTCTAGGCATGTCCCCAACTCTCTCACTCTCCCCCCTCTAGGCATGTCCCCAACTCTCTCTCTCTTCCCCCCTCTAGGCATGTTCCCAACTCTCTCACTCTCCCACACATAGAATCTCTCTCTCTCTCTCTCTCTCTCTCTCTCTCTCTCTCTCTCACACACACACACACACACACACACACACACACACACACACACATACCCTCTCTCTCTCTCTCTCTCTCTCTCTCACACACACACACACGCACACACACACACACACACACACACACAAACACACACGTAAATTTTAGTATAGAACCATAGAGCCCTTTTCAACAAAAATATATTCTTTTACACACACTCTTACAAAGTCCCTTCTCGGCCTACAGAATATGGTAGCCTTGAGGAGATCCATTTGGACTCTTTACATAGTGTAGAGTGGCCAGTTTCAGATAGGTGGACTGTTAATGCTTTCAAAAACAAGATGTTTTTTGACATACACTCCTCCTTAAAATTCTCTAAGGCCTCTAAGTCTATGGGGCTTGGATGGTTTTCCCCAATATATCTATTTGTATTTATGTTCTCTAAGCTTTTTCCAAAACCCACCCCAACAATGTCTACTCGTGTAAAGTTGAACAAATTGACAATGTCTTGGGTATTGCATGAAATATTATGGAGGGGTTTCAGATTGGTGACATCTACTCGTGTAAAGTGGTGCCTTCAAGTGTGACCTTTCAATACTTGAAGACTCGTCAGAGCTTATCCATTCGATTCTTCTATGAACAATGGATGAAGAAGAATGGGGAGTGGGTTCCCTTGCAACAATCAAGTGAGGGTGTAGATACACGCATAGATTTATTTGTGACTCTTCCTAATGGTTCAATTGAGGTGGTGGTGAATACAAGCAATGAATGGATCTTAGGAGATGTTTGGGAGCATTTTCTCATTCTGGGATTTCAAGATGTCCAAGAAGTAAGCATCAAGATTGGCCGATGAAAGGTGAGCTTTGATAATTATAAATTTGCATTGCTTTGTGTTTTTTGAATTCCTTCGTTTATTTATTATACTTGAATATCCTTGTTTATATTGGAAGACGTTTGGAGAAGAGCTTAAAGGTTTGCAAAGACTGGAGTAACGGTGGATGTAAATTTCAACTTCATAATTAGTGTCGCAAGTCGTCGAGGGGCTATTTATCTTTTTTGTTTTGTAACTAAGATGGTTTTGTATCAAACCTATTATAAAATGATGGTTCCTTGTGAATGACCACTTGTGTTATGTCCTGTCGATTTAATTTATAACTTTATATAAATTTGGGGTTATTTACTGGTCACTTATGTTATAGTCTGAAATGCCCAATGTTTAATTTTAAGGTCTATAAATATAGGACCTCTCTCATTTTCTAACACTTTGTTTTAAAGTTCCTCTCTCTTTCAGCTTTCATCTCTCCATTTCTAGCATTCTTCACTCCCTTCCAGCATGGACCCAAACATGGCATACAAGAGGTTTCTCAAGTTCTTAAAGATCGAGTGGCCTGATAGAGAGGTGGGGGAGAGTCCTATAGAGGGTACCCTAGATGTACCCGATGTTGTGGGCACGGAAAGGAGGTTACACATGAGATGCTAGAACTTGAGCTTAGTAAGCTTAGCTCTGTGGTGATTGAAGGGGAGGAATTCCTCTTTTTACATGACCTAGAAAAGGTCTACAAGCTCAACAAAGCCGAGTGCCTCTCCTTGTTAGCTGTGAATGATGAATTTCCCATCAACAACAAGGGCTTGGAGGCTTGCAAGGGCTTGTTCCGGTGCAGGGTGGTGTGCATGAGTCGCTGAGGATGATTATGAAATTAGCAATTATAGAGGCTGATTAAAGCCTCGTGTGACTGAGGGAGGAGTTAAGAAAAGATCAAGAACAATTGCTGCTGACCAAAGAGTCTTAGGATGCTACATTAGTGTCGTTGGAGGAACACAAGTCCTCCATTGACATTTGCAAGACTAAGGTGGTTAGCTCTGATTTCAAACACACACGGTAAGATAAATACTGTATGAATCTAATAAATATATTTGATAATACTAGTAGAATTCCACTAATCATCTTTCTTGTGTGTAGCATATAGTCTCTGTAGATTCTTGGGCTCAATGTAAAGGTGGCACACGCGAGGGTTTTGGAAGAGATGCTATGCAGGGATTTCATATTCACGTGATCACAGCCTTTTTTCTTGTGATCACAGCTATTGTTCACAAATCTCAATGTTCACAAAATTCACAGTTCTCAAATCCTAGAGGGTGGGATGACCTGGTAACCCACAATTGGCCCACCGGGCGCGTAGAAGCCCGGCGGGCTCGACTCCTGGCCCGGCGGGCTATATTGTGGTATAAAAGGGTGGTCCAGGGGGTCACTGCTCACAGAATCTTCCTTGTACTTGGTGTCAGTGGTGCTAGTGTGATCAATTTGAGGTAATTTTTAAGTTGAAAGTGTTGGTGTCATTTAATTTTTTGCATACGCTTAAGTTTAACGTTGTTTGTGATGCATGTGCATGTGTTGTTAAATGTTAAGAGGCCCGCTGCAGATGGCCGAGCGATTGGCTAGGTTTGCTGATGTGCACTCTTAATATTTAACTTATGTAGAAGTTTTCGTTGTGGCACGGTATCTGCAAATGGTCGGTTTACTGACTAGGTTTGCAGTTACCAAGTTACAATGCGGCTTTGTTTTTGTTAAATGCTTTGAGAGCCCGCTGCAGATGGCCGGTTTACTGGCTAGGTCTGCTGATGTGCGCTCGTAGCATTTGACATGTGTGATGCTTTGCTACTTAGTACGGTATCTGCAGATGGTCGGTTTACTGACTAGGTCTGCTGACACCAAGCTATGTGGTGAAGTTTGTTTTTGTTATTTGGTTTGATAGTCATCTGCAGATGGTCGGTATACTGACTAGGTTTGCTGACGATGTGTCAAAGCATTTAACTTGTGCCATAGTTTTCATCTTAATGCGATATCTGCAGATGGTCGGTATACTGACTAGGTCTGCTGACGTCAAGTTAAGTCGTAAACTTGTGTTTTGTGTTTGTTTTTGACGATGACTGTGATTATTTAGTTTGCATGACATGAGTCATAAGTGTGTTGGATGTAGAAATCTCTTAGTTAGCTTACAAATAGCATTTTTTGTGGTTATAAATGTTGCAACTATTTGTCAATTATATTGTGCAGATTGATGGCGACGCTTGCACTTACTCCTGAAATCAAGAAATCAATTCGTATCAAACTCGTTACCCTCATTAGTTGCTTGTCACCTAATCACATCGAGGGTATTGTGTCTGATAGGAATCGATTTGAGCAAATATTAGGTGAGGTTGTCCGCGCAGTGAAAAATATCCATGTGGGTGCTGATGGAGCAGCCATCAAGCATTTTGTTACTAGCATTGTGGGCAACATGCCTAGATGCGCTGTTGACCTAGGTGACGACAGACCAGCGGAAACAAATGAATCCAAGCTGGAGCACTTCCACACAAAATGGAAGGTAGAGAAAGAGAGGTCCAAGCGTGCAAAGGCCATAGACACCCAAGCTATCCTGAGCAAGAGAGCTCGCAAAGAGCTGGACCGGCCTGCTGATGAACAAGAAGATTTATCATCTGGTGCACGTGAGGTCTCTAAAGGCACCCACTTGCAGCGCACAATGCATAATACTAACTGCAGCATGACAATTGGGTTGCCTGCAGAGGCCATCATCACAGAAAAGAAGATGGGCTCTGGATCGTACGGCGTTGTACATAAATGCCATATTCAAGGTGTCTCCTGGTTTCCAGAAGGCATTTCTTATTGTGCAAAGCAATTCCTTGGTAGCCGAAGGGCTCAATTGAAGTCTTTTGCTCAGGAGGCTTCAATCGACCTAACCCACAGGGGCATAGTGCGCGCCATTGGGCACACAAGGAAGGAGCCATGGATACTGCTCTTCCCCCTCTTTAATGGGGGAAGTCTTGGAGATATAATGGAGTGTGTTCCGCCTCCTAAGGGGACCCTCAGTTCCATGCTTGCTGCAGGCAAAGGCAACAGATACAAGAAAAAACAAGTGGCTCCTCATGAAATGGAGCGATACAAGTCTTTGATTTTTCATGCTCCCGAGCTTATCTGTGCCCTTGTGAATACCATAGCCTTTGCACATGCTGAAGGGATCATCCACAATGATTGCCACCCCTGGAATATAATGATAGATTTCACCAAAGAAGGGGTGCCACGGGTAGGCATCATTGACTGGGGTCTTGCATTGAGGGATGGGATTGAGTTCAAACCCACAAATATCGCCAACAAAGCAGAGCACGATCAACGCCCCTGGAGAGCCCCTGAGCTCGCAGATGTAAGGTCCCCTTGTCCATGGAGCAAGGCATCAGATGTCTTCTGCTTGGCTTGGTGGGTGATTGAAAAGTTTACATTATTTTGTGCTGAGTTTGCAGAAATGACCAAAGTGCCGTGGGTGGGTAGAACTGCCATCCACACAAATTTGATTAAGGAATGGACGGCTGCCTATATGACGCCATCAAAGGAAGATAGGAAGACCATGGCAGATTTTGAGGAGCAATTGAAGAATTTGGAAGTGTCACCTGCTGCATGCTTACGTCCACTATCTGAGATGACACCACACTTATTATAAAGCCTCTTGTAAATGATATGTTTTGGTTGGCTATCTATTCCATGACCTGCCTTTAATCGACTGACACTATTTTGGTCCCAATTGTTAAATATTATTTTGATCCCAATTCTCTCTCTCTCTCTCTCTCTCTCTCTCTCTCTCTCTCTCTCTCTCTCTCTCTGAGTATTTGAAAATAACAAGTTTGCAGTAAATAAACATTGATTTTATAAACTTATACCTAACATCTGAAAATAACTTTAAAGCTATTCCTAAATTAACATTGATTCTATAAACTTAAAGTGTACATACTTTTTCTCAGATGGCTGATAATAATGAAGCCGCAAAGAAGGCATTTGAACGCTTAAAGCAAATCTCGGGCAGTGGCACTGTGAATGATGCGGCACGTATTGCCGGACGCACCTCCAAATGGGCACCGGCCCATGGATTACAATATGCCCAAGTAAACAAGAATGTGTCCAAAGAGATGGTCAAGAGCATCTGGCCTGACGTCTCCAATGATGCCATAAAAAAAGGGCGCTTGAAGGCTGTCTGGGCGAAAGTCACCCTGTTCAGGTTGGGGCTCCTTTTGCATTTTTGAGCCTTCAATTGTCATGTATAAGCATTCATATAGGCTTTGCTATCAAATAGGTGCTTAAAATTAAAGATATATAGTACCTTCAAAAGTAGTATTAAGATCATAAAAGATACCCTTTTACATGATGAGAGAGTTCTTACACATGGAAGGAGAGAGTTCTTACGTGAGTGTAGTTCTATCTAATTTAGCCAACACCCACCAACACCCAACTTTAATTGATAGTAAGGCCTATGTGTATGTGAATATGAATGCTTGTAAATGCTTGTACATGACAATTGGAGGCCCCCAAATACAAAAATAGCCCCAACGTGAACAGGTCGACTTTTGCCCAGGCAGGCGGCTTGCTGTCTGGGCAAAAGTTGCCTTGTTCAAGTTGGGGCTCCTTTTGCATTTTCTAGCCTTCAATTGTCATGTATAAGAATTCATATAGGCCTTTCTATAAATTAGGTGCTTAAAATTAAAGATATATAGTGCCCTACAAAGTAGTATTAAGATCATAAAAGATACCCTTTTACATGATGAGAGTTCTTACACATGGAAGGAGAGAGTTTGATTAATGTGAACCATAGATAAATACATTTTTCCCATGAGATACCAATAAAATGAAAAATGTGGTGCCTTCACATTGGCCCTGACATCACCTAGTTATTTACAGTTGAAACTAAAATGGTAAAATGTTGCACTGTCCCTGATGTTGACATTGGAAGCATATTTTGAAAACTATCTATATCATACATTGCAAGGTTTGCTATCACCAAGAAATTTACAACTAAATAATATTAAAATAAAACAATATTGATACATATGGTTGGGAGGAAAGGCAAAAAGACCCCCAACCTGAACAGGGCGGCTTTTGCCCAAACAGGCTTCGTGTCTAGCCAAAAGCTACCCTATTCAGGTTGGGGGTTTTTTTAACTTTTCTAAGCCTTCAAGCTATACATAATAGCAAGTGAAATATACAAATAACCCTTGCAAATGAAATATACAAATAACCCTTGCAAATGAAATATACAAATCAAATACATTTAAATTTTTTTGATACAGATACACATGCGCAATCAAGGTGAGAAGCACCAAAAAAAGAATATATTAAGTGAAGTTTTACATTGTCCAATCATGTACATCATAAGGTAAAATATTGAGACGTTATCACGTCGAATGGTGCATGCCAACTTCATGTCTTTACACATGATTGTGACCCACTTTGCATGGATTGCACACAGGTTAGAATCTTCAAACATGGTGACCAAAAATGCCTTCGCTGCTTCTTGGATTGCAGCCAAGGCAAGGCTTTGCATCCTCTTGTCTCGGCCCCCAAAATTGTATAGTATCTCTTTGAAAAGACGTGCACATGAAAAGACGTGCAAAAGAAGCTCTCGAGATGAGGAGGTGGACACTCTTCTGGAACATCTGAATCTCCTTTAGAGCTGCCATGCCATTGCGTTGTTTTCTCCTGGAGGCAGGAGGAGGAGAGTTTCTTGCGCATGGTCGAGGAGGACGTGCATGAGCACTCCAATCTCATGCACGTTTACACTGAGAGGATGATGGAGCTCCTTCAGCTATTGCTGCTTCTATTGCTGCTACTTCCATTGCTGGTGCTGCTACCACCTCTTCTCGTGTTGGCAAAACGGACCCATGCCTCGATGCAAGCTCTTCCTCCCAGTTGTGGAACGTATTGGGGAGGATAGGGATATCACCCCATGGCACTCTATCAGGGTCAACATCACTCCATGTCTCTCGATCAGCGTCAGTGGTGGTGGTGGCTGGTGGGTCAGGATGAGGGGGAGAGGGAGGTGGAGGTGATGGTGGCGGTGGAGGACGATGAGGTGATGGTGGAGGACGATGAGGTGATGGTGGATGCTTACATGCAATGTTTTTCGTGCGAGCCATGGCAAAAAGTGAAGTCAAAATATAGAAATGAAAGTGAATGAGAATATTACCTCTTTATATAAAGTCATTTATTATGTGTTTAGATAGTCTAAAACCGGCCAAAAATTACAAAACCACCAAATTAGACACATTTAACCCAACATCTACCATGTCTTGCCATTGTGGCATGGCCTGCTCTTGAACTTCCATTGCACATCTCTATGTTTATCTCCTTCCTTTTGAGTCATGCAGCTTTAGTAACATTCGAGTCTTTTCCCTAGTAACATTTCTTGCAAGATTGTTGTGATACCACAAGATAATTGCTATTTGTCTTCCCTCCACCATGTCAAGTATTCTTGAAGTACACTCCTTGTTGAAAATACAAGTGAATAGGGTGTGTGCGGGAATAAGCCCTTGGTTAGAGGTTGTAAAAGAGGATGTGTAAATGTGAAAGAACCTGTGAAAAGGTGAGAAGAATCTACTGGGAAAGAATAAAGGGTAGCATGAGAAGATTTAGGAAGTGTGGAGATATTCTGGGAGATATTCTAGGAAAAGTGAAGAGGTGGAGAGAATCAGGGAAAAGAGGTGGAGTGAATCAAGGAGAAATCAGTGGGACTAGATGCTTGGATGTAAACTCTATAAATTGAGGCATTGCCCTAATGAGAATTTGCTGGTTTTTTAGTATCCATGCCTACATTAATCTATTTGTTAATTACCCACTAATTACATCCTAATTATTTACTAATCACTTTGTTAATGATGCTGATTCTAGTGTTTGATCCACCATAGCTCATCACAATGCCCTAATTTCAACATGGTATCAGAGCCATGCTAATTTGTGAGCCCATTATCTTGCTAATTATTTTGCTAATTAGGATTAGTAAAAAATTATAATTTTCCCTCTTTTTTCAACTCACCTCTGTACCCCCAGCCAGTGGAGGAGCTCCCTCTCCTTGCACACATAAAATTAGGCCAAACCCTTCTAGCACATGATAGGTATCTCATAGCTCTTCAAGCTCATCCAAACAACGTAGAAAACCGCCACCGGATGAAGGAGAAATCGCTATTTTAGCAGGCTCCGTTTTTCAGCAGAAGATCTCAGATCTACACTCACTCAAGGTGAATCACTCTAATTCCTCTTAGCCCAAGGTGTTTTCAAGCATGCTCTACAAGTTGGTGAAGACAGAATTCAATTTCATCAAGTCTACAGCAGTGAGATCCAAGCTCTTCATCAAATCTGTAGGTGACTTTGGTAAAACAGAGATTAAGCTTTCAATATTTGGTCAAATCTTGTGTTTCTTGGCTTAATCCTCTACTAGACTCATTGCTATTGATGCCTTTGAAAGCATTTGAGCTCATTTGAAGTCTAAGGCACCAGATCTGGACTCCCCGCATACTCTGTTTTCTGCACACAAAACAATGGATTAATTTGCTAATCAGTGATTAATCAGTACTAATCACTATATTTTGGTACAATTGAGGGTTCAAATTAACCATTAGGTATCTGATACAGATCCCTATAACTTCAGATTGCAATTCGGAGTTGGTTTGATACTCCAACCATTCCGTACAAATTGGTTACCCTTGATTTAATGTAATTTCTGGTGATTTTATGCTGATAAATTTGTTGTAATCATCTCTTAAACACCAGATTGAGTTGTAAAAGGGTAGACACTGTCCTTGAATCTTGAAATTGGATTGAGGTAATACCCCCTTCACATCACCATGAGTTCAGCACAAGAAATAGCCAAATTTAATGGGGAGCAGTTTTATACATGGCAGACAAAAACCATGTACTTGCTCATGAGGAAAAATCTGTGGGGATTAGTTGAAGGGAGAGATGAATGCCCAGAGAGAGGAGAAAATGAGTGGAAGAGCAGGAATGAAAAAGCATTGGGACTTATTGCACTCAGTTTAAATGATGAAATCATTCATCACATCACAGGGATACAATGGGCAAAAGATGCATGGGATGAACTCAATACATTATTTGGTACACAAGCAAAAAATTCAAAGATAAATCTGTTAATGCAATTCTACAAATTGGACATGAAGGAAAGTAAACCTTTAATCACACACTTGAACAAATATAAAAGCATTAAGCAACAACTGGCAGCTCTATTGGCAAAAAGGTAGAAGATGATGAGGCACTAGCAGTGCTTCTAAAGAGTGTGGACAAAGGTGAATATGAAAACATTGTAGCAACACTAAAGAATGTACCTGAATTGAAGCTACACGAGATAGAAGCAGCTCTACTAGAGCAAGAGAGCAGAGGCAAAGAGAAGAAATAGCTCGACTCAACAGCAGGAGAAGAAAAAGCATTCTTCACCCGAGGAGGATTCTCTCAAGGACGAGGACGAGGAAGAGGCAGAGTAGGAGGAAGGACCTTCACTTGCCACAAATGTGGAAAGCCAGGACACATGGCGAGAGACTGCTACAGCAAACCGAGTGGAGAAGGAACAACATCGGCAAACTTCATGGAGGCTCCAAAGGAAGTGGAGTCGGATCATCTTTTCTGAGAGAGAGAGAGAGAGAGAGAGAGACCCCACAACCCAATGTAACCTGCCCCAACAAAGTAACACCACCTTTGAGACACCGATGATATAGGCCACGTGGTAGATGTATGTGTGAGCACTTTAGTCAAGGTCGTGGGCACTTATAGTAGCCTTGGACACATAGAGAGAGAGAGTGTCAAGGACTATGGAGTTTAGGGACTTAAGGCACTGGTCGCGGGCTATCAAGCAAGAGGGAAACTTGGTATAGGGTCCAAGTGTGCTAGAGAGTATTCACTTGAGGGGAGGTGTTGAAAATACAAGTGAATAGGGTGTGTGCAGGAACAAGCCCTTGGTTAGAGGCTGTAAAAGAGGATGTATAAATGTGAAAGAACCTGTGAAAAGGTGAGAAGAATCTACAGGGAGAGAATAAAGGGTAGCATGAGAAGATTTAGGAAGTTTGGAGATATTCTGGGAAGTGTGGAGATATTCTGGGAAAAGTGAAGAGGTGGAGAGAATCAGGGAAAAGAGGTGGAGTGAATCAAGGAGAAATCAGTGGGACTAGATGCTTGGATGTAAACTCTATAAATTGAGGCATTGCCCTAATGAGAATTTGCTGGTTTTTGAGTATCCATGCCTACATTAATCTATTTGTTAATTGCCCACTAATTACATCTTAATTATTTGATAATCACTTTGTTAATTACCCACTAATTACATCTTAATTATTTGCTAATCACTTTGTTAATGATGTTGATTCTAGTGTTTGATCCACCATAGCTCATCACAATGCCCTAATTTCAACACTCCTTTTGCTACATAATGTGATTTTTCCATGCCTTGGGTGCTGAACATATCCTAGGACCTGTACTTTTATAGAAAATATAGTTCATGTGCATATATAATGTGCTAGGAAAAAATGTCCAAGTAAGAAATTATGAAGACAAATGTTTAATTTATGGAATATAAGTAAGCGATTGCAATGGTAATTAATAACGGCGATAATTAAGATGAGAATATCTTACCATGTAATATGTAATGGAGGTATCTCCCCAACTCTCACTAACAAGCTTGATGAATTCTATCACATGTATTTTGAACACACTTTGTTCTTCTTGAGTTGTTGTGCTCTTCAACATAGTTGTCACAACCTTGTCAAAGTAAGCCTACACCTTCTTTTGCTTGTTTCGTAGAGTTGGATCCTTGTCTAGATCTGTGGTGCACTTGCAAAGATCTTTCTAATGATCCCATCATAGGCTCCTCCCTTGATCGTTCATAGGATGCAAGAATCAACTCACCTTTGCACCACTCATTGACACTTGTTGAGCAACAATATGATGTGCCCCAGACTTAAGATCTTTCACAATCTTTATATTCTCGCCATGCACTCCCAGAGAGTTGAGAAGCTCCTCCACTTGCTATATTGCTTGGGCTGAGCATGAGGCCCCTGGCTGCATACTGTGAATGCATAGTCAATGTGAAGCTTAAGCAACCTATCAAAATCCTTATCATGGCATGCAATGTGCAAAAGTGTATACTTTCCATTGGGAAAGGAATAAGTGGTGCCCAATTTGGACTCTTTGGGTCCCTATTGGATGTTGCATCTAAATTGGAAGGCAAGATCCGCTCCACCCATCGGAGCTTATCCTTGCTCTTTGGCTTGACAATTGACCGCGTCATGCACAATGGACATGGATGGAGGCATTGTGTGCTATTGTCACAAATTACACGTGCATTTTATGGTCTTCAAATCACCACCTAGATGCCAATCCACACAAAAGGAGACCACACCATCCACTTCAAGCTCCTCCCCATTCATTTGTTGTTTGATGACTTCTAGAATTTGAGGGCATTGTTGAAGCATCCAATTCAACACCTCACTGTTCTCCTTTGCCAAACCTCAAAGGCTCCAAGCCACCAATTATCCTTCTCAAATTGAACACTGAAAGAAGGGATTTTATCCTTGTCCTTTGCATATGCCATTTCTTCATTCATATATGTGATTCTCATTCGCTCCAATCGTTTCTCTTTTACTAGTTGAGCCTCATCCAACTTCAGTATAAGTGATAGGACTCCCTCTGATTCTACATATCACATAAACCAAGCCAAACAACACAAGTAATTCATGTCATTGATAAGGAAAATCTGCAAGTTAAACGATAAATTCTCAAACCCAACCTTGATGTGAAACCTTATAGAGTCGGATCATATGTCGTTGAAGGTTTTTTAGGTCCACAAATAGGTTATTGTATGTGTTGTACTATACTTCAAGCCTATCCTTGGACTTAGGATCTAAAACCAATTTTCCTTCTACATAAATATACTCACCAAGGATTGATTCAACATCTGCATTGCTGCTTGCCTTCTTTTCTAATGATACAATGTAGGAAGGAGGAAGAAAGTGCCCTCCAATCCCTCGGGCACAAAGAGCTCCTTTGATGACTCCATAAATTTCCTTGTAACCCTTGCGCGACTCATGATGGCTTCATCACATGCATCTCGTACATCCCTTGCACTAATAAGCCCCTTGATGTCTTGCATAATGTCCTTTGTAATCACCTCAAGGACCCTCTTGTAATTTGGATCATGGATGACTGATGTTATCTCTTTGTTCTTCATGCAGGCTTTGAAAACATGCATAGTATCTCCCACACCAAATGCATCAGCTAAGAAATTCTTGGAACATAATGAAACCACCATTAGATCTATCAGCAAAAACCTTTAAATTAACACATACATCAAAAATACAAACAAAAAATTCAATGGAAACATACCTTGTAGCGAAGACCCTCCGTTTCCTTATGCCGCCTTGCATCGAAAGATTTTCAATATTAGAAAGATTTCATTTACGCTCACGTGTACCAACTGGTGTGTGCTTCAACCTCCTTATTTTTCTTTTTAGCCTAGACAATTTATTTCTTTGATTATTTATGAGTGTTTCTTGTTCCTTATTTTTCATGTCTAGGTCATGTGAATGTTTTTTCAAATCTTCAATACTTAATTGAAGACTTAAATTAATTGAGTGTAAGTACTGGTTATGAAGACCACCACTAATAGAAAGTCTTTTACAATAACCTAAGATCCCATTTTTCCCATCACCACATATCGAACAAAACTAGTCAAGTCACAAAATGGACTTGTTGGATAAATGTAATCCCAACTCCTTAGTCCAAATTAATATGTGGTTGATAGGCTAGTGGTCAGTGGTTGGTGTGTAAAGCCTACAAATGGTTGGTGCATGTTGTTCATGCAACTCATGCAACTAAAAATAGGGTAGAGGAGTCTCTAAATAAGGTACAAGTCATGATCAAGTGATTATGTAAGTTTGCTTCATGTCTAATCACAATTAGTGTCTTCTTGTGTTAATCTCATATCAATTTTCTGTATATACCAATTTTTGTCCCTCATATTCATGATGTCTTGTACAATCTTTGATCCACCTTGAGGATGTTTTGATCAATCTTCATAGCTTAGTTATCAAATCTAACATTTGGTATCAGAGCATGATCAAATTAGGATTAGATTATTAGCCAAAAACCCTAATCCCACCATAGCCAGTTTTTCTGTTTTGAACCCCTTGCTGTAGATTGATTCCGTGTGTGCACCTGAGGGGATGAAACCCTAATATTTTGTTATAGACTTGTTGGTTTTCTCCCACGAATGCTACAATTTGAAGCTCACCCTCCAATTTCAACGCAGCGGCGCGAATTTCTCAGCGCTAGCTAAATCGTCTGTTTTCGGTTCAGCGCAGAAATTCTCCCTCCTCACTACGAATCGCACCAATCCCTTTGAGCTGATGCAAGACCATCAAGTGAAGATTGTGCATCTCAAATCTTGTGCAATTTGGTGCACTGTAGCAGCTGTACGAAGCAAATTTCTAGTTGTCCCTTTTCTGTAGTTTTTGCTCCCTCAACATGGTGATGATTATTTTGATCTTTATTGATGATATTCTTATTATTTGGGTCTAAATCATCTATGTGAGCAATTTTTCAACATCAAGGATCATATTTCTTCATCATGGGTTCAAAGTTCCCCGACAAATTCAACGGAACCGGGTTCCATACTACCTGGCAAATCAAGGTGAAGGGCTACCTCATGATGAAGAAAAATCTGTGGAGTACGGTCAAGCCTCTTTCGGAAGATGAAGCTGGTATTTCTGCTGCAGTTACAAGAGCTACAACGGCTGCACTTCAAGCAAAAGATGAGCAAGCACTTGGTATTATCATTACTGCTTTAGAAGATGATTTTATTCATTATATTGATGATGTTGAGTCAGCTATGGAAGCTTGGGAATTATTAGAACGTACTTTTGGTGCAAAGGCAAAGCATTCCAAAATCAGTTTGAAGATGCAACTCTTTGATCTAACCATGGAGAGTAATGAAAATTTAGCAGCTTTGATTAACAGGTTGAAGAGCTTAATGACACAGTTGGTTTATGTTAAATCTCCTGTTCCTGAAGAAGATGCTATTGCTATCCTGCTCAAAAGCTTACCTTCAAGCTTTAGACAAATTGTAACGGTACTTAAAGAGAAGGAGCCAGTCCCTTCTTTGGAAAGTATCATAAATTCTTTGCAAGAAGAAGACAAGAAGATTACAAAGGATGTGATAGATCCTTATGCATATACTGTTACTACGACATCGACAAAGAAGAAGTGTACTATTTGTGGTCGTACAAATCTTCTTACTAAGGATTGTTTCTCCAAACATCCTTGTGAGTATTGTGGAAAGACAAATCATCCATCCTCAAAGTGCTACCAAAAAGATCAAAAGCAAGCAAAGGCACATGTGGTTGAAGAAGTCAACCCACAAGAAGAAACAAATCTTTGTTCTAGTCTTAGTATAAAAGATGTAGATGAGGAATATGCTTTTTAGATTATGTCATGTATGTGGTTGAGTCAAGACTTATGTTGTTCCAACTTGACGAGTTGTAGAGGAGAGTACACTACCCTATGTTGTTGTTAAGGGGGGACTCTTACTCATTGTGTCAAGATGGTTTGTTAGACTTGATTCATGTTTTGTAAGAAGTTGGTCTTAAGGGGGGATTGATGGATAAATGTAATCCCAACTCCTTAGTCCAAATTAATATGTGGTTTATAGGCTAGTGGTCAGTGGTTGGTGTGTAAAGCCTACAAATGGTTGGTGCATGTTGTTCATGCAACTCATGCAACTAAAAATAGGGTAGAGGAGTCTCTAAATAAGGTACAAGTTGTGATCAAGTGATTATGTAAGTTTGGTTCATGTCTAATCACAATTAGTGTCTTCTTGTGTTAATCTCATATCAATTTTCTGCATATACCAATTTTTGTCCCTCATATTCATGATGTCTTGTACAATCTTTGATCCACCTTGAGGATGTTTTGATCAATCTTCATAGCTTAGTTATCAAATCTAACAGGACTGTACAAAGTCAAAGGATTATAGGGGATTCCCATCCACCCAAAGATCAACATTCTTCTTCCCCTCATTTCTTAGTGTGGACATGGTTGAATTAGGTAATGGTTTCCTAACATATGAACGTTTTTCTAGTGCATAATATTCATCTATACGAATGTGAATGTCTACTTTACGCTTTCTACCATTCGTAATATCATCTAAAGCCATGCTTAATTCAAGATGACAGAAAAATAAGATTAATAGAGGATTAGAAAAGAGATCTAAATTAGATAATAATATCTAACATTTGGAATGATCCTACACTCTCTCTAAAAAAACCATTCTTGACACTCCAAAAATAAAGATTATAGTCATGATAAGGAGATATGATAAGAATGAAAGGACTAGAGTGGCATTAAATGACATTAAATGAGATAAGGATTTGAAAATAATATTAAAAAATAAACTTTTTAATATATATATATATATTTGGGAGGAAAGTTTTACATGAAAAATACACTAAAATGTGAAAAGTATCAAAAATTCATTATTTTAGTGGCATCAAAAAATGCCCTTCTATTTTGGGCACCCTGCTTTGACAGAAGGCAATTCAAAAAGAGTTGGATCAGTGTGAAACCACCCTGATCTAATTTTGGACTCACTTTTTTCCAATTGTACTAAGATAGGTTGGTGGTGTGAGAGGGCTATGTCTGTGGCTATAGTTACTTTGGCCTTTAGGTATCTGTTGCAAAGGTTGGATGCCAGGTCGCAGGCAGTCCAATTTTGCCTTTCTGAGCAGGTGCCCCTGTTTATTATTGCTCCATGTGAACTCCTTTTTTAGGTCTATATCCAGTAGGTCTTGTAGCCTTGTAAGGTTCTCCCAAGCCCTCTTTACCCTTCTTGAAATTGTGATTCCTTGACATTGGTATTTATCATCTAGGGATTCCACCATGTTGAAACCTCCAATTAGCACCATCGGAGGGGGAGGACTACATAAGGAGTTCTAGAGTTCTGGTCTGGAGCCTATCGGTCCTGATGCATAAATACTTACACATGTCAATGGGTCCGATCCTCCTATCTCTACTGCCACCCATTTATTATTAGCATCGATGCAGGTTTTTGAAACCAATGGTAAGAGATTTGGGGAAGTCCCTATTGCCGTGCCCCCTGAACCTTGGGCATGGCTGGTACAGTACCAAGCACAGTCTTTTGCTATACTTTTAAATCTTTTGAAGATGTCTAGAGAGGAACATTTGAGTTCTTGAAGGCATATAATATCTGGCTTTAGTTTCTCTTCTCTAAGCCATTGACTAATTATCATTGCTCTGGAAGGGTCAAAAAGCCCTTTAACATTGAATGACATGACTCTCATTTTTTATGTGAAGAGGTTTTCCTAATCTCCATAGTTCTAGGGATCTTATCAGCTGGGGGGGTACAGGCTAGGTTAGAAGGCCTTCTTCTTTCCTTTGGGTCAGATTTTGGAGGTGAAGGGAGGGGGAGTCTCTCTTCCTCTGCTTGGGTTACATGGTTATCAGCCATTTATATGTTTTCCATACGACTATATAGCTGAATATCCAAACTATTGACTTTAGAAATTAGAGGGTTTGTGGCTGGCAGGGATTGAAGCTGGGTGTCCATCACAAAGCCCTCATCATCATCATTTTTTGAGTCATCCATGGCTGTCCGTTGAAGCATGTCCTGAGATGGGTCGTTCACCTCAGCTAGGAGTGCAGTGAATCTGTTGCCATTTTGGTTCTGATCTGTGGTTTGGCAAATTTGTGTGTTTCTTGCTTTTTTCTGTACTGCTTTAAACCCATTACCTAGCTTATTATCCTCAGCAATAGTCTGAGGTGGAGCCTTAGCAGGGTAGTCTTTGATAAAATGGCCCTTCTGCCCATAGTGCAAGCATGCATTGGGGAGCTGCTTGTAGAGCACCCTTTGGTTAATGGTGTTCCCTCCCCCCACATGAATGATGATAGTTTTGGTCAGGTCTTGATTAAGGTCTAGCTCCACCAAAATTTGGGGGTGCCATCTAGGGTTTAAGTCCCGTGCTGGTCTCACACCGAGGATCTTAACTAATGGGGCCACTAATCTTCTGACTGGCGGCTGTGAAAAGGTAAGTTCCATCCAAATCGGGCACAGGGATGGTTTAGGTCCATCTGAGGAAAAATCAGCTATCCACCTGAACAACACTAATGAGCATTCCTAATCAGCCACCATTGGCTTGCACCACAAGCGCATTTAGAGCCATCTCTTCTTCTTTGAAGAGAAAAACAAAATAGTTATTTGGGAGGAACTGGATAGACTCTACATTAATCCCTCTCGGGGACCATTCATGATTAATCCATGTTTTGAGGACCTCAACAGGGGGTCTGGCTTCAAATATCAGGCCTACCAGGGCCCTACCATGGTATCTATCTCCAGAATCTTGACGTCTTCCTTAGGCAAGGAAACAGAGATAGACTTACCTTCTTGCCTTTGAGTATTGCTTCCTCTAGTAGCCATACCACCACTGACTTGCACATGATGGTATATGCCGCCCATTCTGGTGTCTTCATTGAGCTGGCCTCTAGAAACCACTGCAGCTCTCCTGCATCTCTTCCTTAGAAAGGAGCTTCCAGTCCATAGCGGGTGCAGGAGGTCTCGATCTCTGTTGGAGTTAAAGCATTGTGGTTTCACTTTGCCCCAGACCAGGCTTCTCAGAAATGTCTGACTGCCCCTAGCTCTCACACCAGACAGCGGCGCTGCATTGAGGTAACACATATGAGGCCATCTATGCGGATATTGTAGGTGACCGCCTCTTCTGAGGAGGATCAGCCACATGGCGGGCATGCAGTGGACTGAAAAGACCGCAGCCAAAGACCACAGCCAATGGGTGTGCGTCGGGCATGCGGCAGTCACGTGGTGGACATGCAGAAAGCAAGCATGTGGAGGGCACGCAATAGCAGGGGAGCTCTGTCGAGTCAAAGGCATGCCATGTTTGATGAGAGGGAGCAAGCTCCAGGACACAGAACCAACAACAAGGCAAGGTTTCATCATCAAAAAGTTTATGCAACTTTTTCCCCTTCAACTTGGTCATTAAATAGGCCACTTTCTTAACTATATTTATGCTTCAAAAAAAAACTCTCTTTATTGTGTAATAAAGAAGTGCACATATCTCGACAAAATGTATCGTGTAGTATAAAGACGTGCATGTATCTCTACAAAATGCACTTGCAATTTCAATCAAGAATTTCAATTATAAACTTGGAAATCACAAAAATTTAAGTAAAGTATTTTTATTAAATAACATTGGCAGATAAATATTTTACACCATACATATGTGCGCACATAAGAATACATGTGATACACAAACTTTGTTGCACCTAATCAATATGAATAACATCATGAAAAATAACATGCTATTCATCTTGATAACAAAAGCTTTTTTGCATTGTAGCAAGACACAAGTTCTAAAGAGGCCCTTACATGTAGCACACTCCCCATGTTTGGAGGAAGCTCCCACAGCCATGTTTGCTCCATTGTTATATTTGATGCTTCGACAAGTTGCATAATGCAACTACTTGGAATGCCTAAGGCATGCTCGCACTGCATAGAAATCCATGTGTGAATAGTCTATTTGGCCGTAACATTATTGGATACACTTAAGTGCAAAAAGGGCTAAGAAATTAGCAAAATGTAGATAATCATAGCTTCTTACTAAATCAAAGTCGAGGAATACCAATGAAAGGAGCCTGGAAAGAGCCTTGTGTTGATCTAAAAAGTTTTAAAATCGAGATGATCGTTAAATACATTGGAACATCAAGTCTTGTTTTAAAACAACTAGTCTACCCCAACGCGACACTCTTCATTAAAAGATCACATCAAATAGGGGGAACCCTAGGATCTCTACTTGATATGAGGGATTCCATGTCAAGTAACAAGATGGCTTGGGTTTGCGGCTACATAGTTAAGTAGGATCCCTACTTGATATGAGAGAAGGGCTTGCATTTGAAGCCCAAGGCAAGGTTTCATCAAAACATTTTGCAACTTTTCCCCCTCAACTTGGCCATCAAATATGCCACTTTCCTAACCATATTTAGGGATTAAAAAAAAACTCTCTTTATAGTGTGAAGACATGCATGTATCATCTCAACAAAATGCATATGCAATATCAATCAAAAGTCTATATTATAAACTTGGAGATCACTCTCCAAAAAATTAAATAAAGTATTTTTATAAAATAACATTGGCAGATAAATATTTCACACCACATATATACACACACACACACACACACACCAAAATACATGTGATACACAAACTTTGTTGCTGCACCTAATCAATACGAATAACATCATGAAAAACAACATCATGAATAACAAAAGCTTTTGTGCATTGTAGCAAGACACACGCGAGATTTTGTGCATTGTGACTAAAAAAAGGATCCCAACTAGAACACCATGAATGTCATCCTTTCAGCAATAGTATGTGTGCTTTTTTTAGATTAATAGCATGATTGAGTGGTGCTAGAGAGAGATTATCTTAAACTAGATTCATAGCACTTAATGGTTAGCAACATAATGACATTGTAATGAGGGAAGTAGAGTGTGTATTTTTCTTTGACTTGATGCCTCATGAATAAACTGAGATACATGGATTAGCTCAAGGTTTGTGATAGTGATGATTAGGTGCTAATTAGGTTCCCCTTGGAATGTAGGATCTCCCTTTGATTCTCTCTCTAGGTTACCTTTGACTCTTGGCTCTTGGCTCTATGTGAAAGGTGATAGTTGTGTCACTTGCATATGTATACATTCCTCAATAAACACCTCCCTACACACCTCTTTGTCTTCATCTACGCCACAATGTAGCATTTTAGCCATGTTCATTAAGAGTGCACTTCTTCGTGTGTGATTCTTTTCTTCTCTTGTCCTAGATTCTTCGTGGGCTAAGCAGATGGTCTGTTTCCTTGCCTTCTTTTCTTCTCGGGCTTGGTATAAAGCCTTCATCTGATCAGAGGATAGGGGACCATAGTATTTCTTGAGCTTTCTCCCATTGAGAAAGCCTTCCATCTCTGCTCCATCAAGGGTCTGTAATTTGATAGCTTTTCTGTTGGAAAACTTATTGATATGTGATATGATCCTAGCCCTCTCATTGTGAATGCATAAGCCGTATTCCATATGCATAGGCCATATGCATAAGCCTTATGTAAAGGCCTATGCATACGGCATACGGTCGATGCATACGTCCTATGCATAAGGCCATATACATAAGCCATATACATAGGCCGTATGCATACGGCTCTTGACCTAAACCTAATCCTTGGCACCCAAGGGTGTAAAAACACAAAGAGAAGAAGCATAAACAAAGAGAGGTTACCTCTACTAGCCGAATCTGTATGTGAACCGTGTACATGGCCTATGCCCTTGGAGATCGTTCGCTTTAATAGACCTATAAAAGATTATCATAATAAATTAAAACATTAGTTCATTATGCATAACAGGGCTTATGCATAATAACGCTATGCATAAGCCCTATTGCATAAGCGGGCTATGCAAGAGGGCTATGGGACAAGAGGGCTATGGGATAAGAGGGCTATGCATAAAGAGGGCTATGGGATAAGAGGGCTATGGGATAATGCATAAAGAGGTCTATGGGATAAGAGGGCTATGCATAAAGAGGGCTATGGGATAAAGAGGGCTATGCATAAAGAGGGCTATGGGATAAGAGGGCTATTACATAAAGAGGGCTATGCATAAAGAGGGCTATGCCATAAGAGGGCTATTACATAAGAGGGCTATGGGATAAGAGGGCTATGCATAAAGAGGGCTATGGGATAAGAGGGCTATGCATAAAGAGGGCTATTACATAAGAGGCCTATTGCATAGCCTATGCGTAAGGCCTATTGCATAAGAGGGCTATGGGATAAGAGGGCTATTACATAAAGAGGGCTATTGCATAAGAGGGCTATGCATAGCCTATGCGTAAGGCCTTTGCAACGGCCTATGTATAAGGCTATGCATAAGCCCTATTGCATAAGGCTATGCATAGGCCATATACATAAGGCTATGCATAAACCCTATGCATAAGGCCTATGCATAAAGAGGGCTGTGCATAAGGCCTATGCATAAAGAGGGCTATGCATAAGCCCTATTGCATAACAGGGCCATGCATAAAGAGGGCTATGCATAGCCTAGCCCTTTGTATAGCCCTATGCATAGGCTATGCATAGCCTAGCCCTTTGTATAGCCCTATGTATAAAGAGGGTTATGCATAAAGAGAGCTATGCATAAGAGGGCTATGCATAGCCTAGCCCTTTGTATAGCCCTATGTATAAAGAGGGCTATGCATAAAGAGAGCTATGCATAGCCTAGCCCCCTTATGCATAGGCCTAGCCTATTGACCTAACCCTAATCCCGTTTTTGCACCCAAGGGTGCAAAAACGCAACGACAAGAAGCACAAAGCACAAAGAACGAGGGCTTATCATATGAGAGGCTATGCCTAAAACCTTGCTCACTTGAATAATCCTACAAAAAAGAAACATAATAAATAAAAAAGTTAGTCCTCAACACATTAGTAAACAAGAAGAATAACAAAAAAAAGAGTTGAGTGCCCTACTCTTAATGCATAAGTGAATGGAAAAACTAGTTTATGTTAAGCCTAAACCTATGCATAATGCATAGAATGATTAATATAGAATGCTTTGATGGAGAGCTCTCCATCAAAGCTCTCTATTAGAGATCTATGCATTAGGAGAGAGGGGAAGGAAGAAAAGGAGAGAGGGGAAGGAAGAAAAGGAGAGAGGGGCAGGGAGAGAAGCTCACCTAAGCCCCATTTCCAAGCTTTCCATGAAAGCTTGGAAGAAAACATAAAACCATGAAAGAGAGAAGAAAGCAAGAAGAGCTTACCTTGGAGAGGGAGACTTGATTGATTCAAGACCCGTGAGGAATGAGTTGAAGTGGTAGGAAAACTCAGGCTGCTGCTGCAGGCGTAGCTGTGCATGTGTAGCAATAGGGAAGTAGGTAGGTATTGACACCTGTCGTCGGTGGCAATTCAGGCGGGAGTGACATTTTCCCAGGCCACTTCTAAGCAGTGAAATTTTGCTACTGAGCAGTGTATTTTCGCTGTTGGGTGGCGTATTTTCGCTGCTGGGTAGCGTATTTTTGCCTGTTGGGGAGTAAAAAAACACTACTGTGGTCGCTGTCTAGCAGCAGCAAAAACGTGGGTAAATTTCTGTTTGTAGTACTGGATATTGTTGTGTGTTTTGTATGAACCCTAAATCGGTTTTAGCCAGGTTAAAGATGTCTGACAGTGATCATCAAGGGCCGAAAGTTGGATCCAAGGCATGGTTGAAAGAAAAAATTTGATGTGTGTGTGATCGATGCAAGGGCCAGTATATACAACGTCGTATAACAATTGAGCATGTCCAAACATATGGTCTTCATGAGGCACGGCACGACCAAGTGCGGATGATGACATAGAGGAGAACCATAGGAGAGTTCTAGGTAAAATGCCACACCATTCGGTGACATCGGGTAGAGTGCGGAAGGTGGCAATGCTTCATATGAAAAGCATGGCTCTGAGACTCATCTTCCCCAACCAATGAATGAGGTACCTCCACCATTGCCACTTGAGGAGGAAGAGACTCCTCATCATGGACGACATGGTGAATGACGTCTTTGGACGAGAGGTCATAGATAATAGTGAGCAAGCTCCAATGTCACAAGAGGAGAAAACCTTGCATAGAGAGGCAAGCACACCTTTGTATGAGGGATGTTCATACTCCACACTACGAACAAACTTAGAGCTATTGAACTTGCAAACAACTTATGGATGGAGTGATGCAAGTGTCACAAGTCTTCTTTGGTAAGACCGCCTCATTCTATTGAAAATATTTCATGTTCTAATACTCTCCTTGCTAATATTTTGACATATGATTTCTTACCTATGTTGTAGGCTTCTCATGAAGATTCTTCCCCCTCAAAATCTATTACCGAACTCACGAGATGGGTGTCGTAAAATGATCTCTATGCTAGGTATGGATTACACAAAAATACATGCATGTCCCAATGATTGCAGGCCATTTAGAGGGGTTAATAAAGATGCAACACAATGTCTACAATGTGAGGAGAGCCTTTATAGGGATGATTTGCAAGGTGATAAAGTTCCCCGAAAGATTTTGAGACACTTCCCTATCACTCCTCGCATCCAACGCATGTTTAAATGGAAGGGGATTATAGAACTCATGACGTAGCATGCTACTCATCGCTCGATCGATGACATCATGAGGATCGTCTGATTCACCGACATGGCAACATGTGGAGCATCAATGGCCAGAGTTTAAAGATGAGCCTCGTCACTTACGTCTTGGCTTGGGCATTGATGGTGTTAACCCATTTGGCTTCAAGGTCTACTTGGCCTATTGTATTGGTGAATTACAACCTCCCTCCATGGGTGGCAATCAAGAAAGGTCATATCATGCTTGCTCTCCTTATACCACACGCAAGTAAAAGGTGGAAAACATGGATGTGTATCTCGAGCCTTTGATTGAGGATCTTGAGACACTATGGCAAGGTATCAAAGTACATGACGTTTTAAGGCCAATAAATAGGCATGAGGCGGAGGTGAAAGGAGTTTTGCTTTGGACGATGCATGACTATCCCAGGTTCTCGGAGTGCTCAGGTACCTACTTGAACCTTATATGCATAAGTTTTAGCCTTTAAACTTTAAGTTTATATCTCTATCTCAATCATCTCAATTAAAATAGGTTTGGCAACCTCCGGACATCATGCATGTCCGATTTGCGAACCATCACTTGTTTCAGAAAGACCCTCTACACTTAAGAAGGTGGTGTATGATAAACATCACCAATTTCTCCCTCCTTCACATCCCAAGTATGGGCCACATGATGTCTCACCACTTGTGCTGAGAGGTAGAGATTGGTTTGAGGCATGGAGAAGCACTCCCAATCCACCACCAAATGGGATGTCTAGACACTCAATCTTCTTTCGACTTCCATATTGGTGTGACATGAAGATCAATCATCTCTTAGATCCCATGCATATCTTCAAGAATGTGGCAACAAATATTTGGGACCATTTAATTGGTAAAAGAGATACAAAGGGTGCAAGGGATGACTTACAAAGCATTGGACGCCTTCAAAGTGCATGGCCAATTGAAAGTGAGAGTGGTAAAATAGTCCTATCACCATGGATATTAACCAAGAGAGAGCACAATAAGGTGAAAAGTGTGATCACCTCTTTTCGTACACCAATGGGAGTAATGCATTCATTGAAGGGTGCCTTCACAAAGACCAAAAAGAAAGGAGAGGAACAATTATATGGCCTCAAGACACATGATTGGCACAAGATATTACAGGTATATAAATATTCACTTTTTCATTTTCTATTTGTGGTACATAATTTCTAAGCTCATATACTAACTTTCATTTTTTTCTATGCATAGTTTATTCTTCCAATTGATATAGTTGGTTGTGGAGACAATAAGGTGAGAGAGGCTATTTACAAAATGGGAAGCTTGGTGAGGTATGAATCTTCTCTTCAATTCACTAAGTTATATTGCTTATTTGGAATTCTCCTGCGCTCACAAGTTATGTATTGGTAAGTAGTACACATAATTGCTATGTTATGTAGGTACATATCCTTAAAGGAGATAGATCCTTAAAGGAGATAGATCCTACATCCATTGAGATGGCTTGTCTCAATGCTATTGAGGCAGTGTGTACGATCGAAGAACAACTTCCTAGAACAATTCTCACTAGGCTAATTGCATCTTGTGATGCATTTGATTGATGAAGTGGCATTGTGTGGCATTGTTCATGCTCGATGGATGTTTTTCCTTGAAAGGTTCATGAAAACCTTGAAGGACTTTGTGAGACAAAGAGCAAGGCCGGAAGCAAGCATGGCAGAGGGATGATTGATGCAAGAGTCTCTTGTGTATATCTCAAAATATCTATCTCGCATAGATCCTTCCATGCCACGATTATGGAGAACTGAGGAGGATGACCGACTACTCACTAATGTGCCTTAGGGAAAAGGAAGGCAACGAAGACTAGATGAAGCATTACGCCACAAGGTGAATACATTCTGCATTCTAAATAGTCCCATCATGGAGAAGTGGATTGGGAGATACAAGGATGCAATCAATAGACAAAAGGATGAGAGAAGAGTTTTTAGAAGAGCCACTGTATGTCGAGTGCTACCTAAGTTTGCCGGTAGCTATGGGCATCACCAGGAGTACCCAATGCATGTCGGGTACTACCTAGGATGCCGGTAGCTTCCAATACATGCATCGGGAGCACCCAATGTATGCTGGGTACTACCTAGGCATGATGGTAGCTCCTAATGCATGCCGGTAACTATCGATATGCACCTGGAGCCACCGACATGCACTGGAGCACCCAATACATGCTGGGTGCTATCTAGGCATGCCAGTAGCTTCATGAAGCTCATGAAGTCTAGATAGACAATTTTTTTTTAGAGCTCAGGTAGACTGGGGAGTTCTGTGAGACCTCCCTAGTCTGCCCCACCTTTTTTGTGAGTTTATTTTCGCTGCTCAGCAGAGCAGCATTTTTCGCTGCTCAACAGCATTTTCTTGCTGCTGAGCAGTAGCAATCCCATTGTTTGCAGAAAAAATAGCAACGTTTCTAGCAGTGAAATAGGCCCGACATCTTCGTATCCTACTAGTTATAAATACGTTGCTATACCCTCATTCTGTTGTAGTGAAAGTGTCATTTTGGCCTCCAGTGTTAGAGATGTCCTTATTTATAACGTAATTGGGTCAAACGATAACACTTAACGTTTTTTTATCCTATTAATTTATTGTGAACGCTTGCTATTTGAGGTTAAAGGTTTTTCAAATGGCTGTGCTGCTACAAGCCAAAACAGAATAGTGAGTTGTATTATGACTATCTTAAAATCATGCTCAAGTTTCCATATACTCTATTTGTCCCTATCTATAATGTACACGTAATAAGAAGCTTTGTTGTTGCAATGCATCTCTCATGGTTTTCTTGAGTTTTAATGTTGTTGGTTTTGTTTCACTCTCTAAGTTAGTATAGGTTCAAGACTAGTCATTGTGGTCATTAAACTCACATAGAGAATTTGAAAATGATCTTGAAATGTTGTCTTGTTTCAACATTGAATTTCAGAAAAAAGAGATGCTTTAAGTACTTATTCAATGTCTTGATTCACCATTGAAAATATCAAATGTTTATGATGAATTTCAAGCTTTTGTGAAATAGATTTGCTTGACCATTAGTGAGAGCATGAGATATGGAATGGGTTTATCATGAGTAATATAGCATATTAGATAGGCATTTAGAGTAATCAAGCATTCCTAGATGATAATATGAGCATTACATTAAGCAAGTGCAAATACATTTTGCTCTCGAAAATTCGTCTGCAAATACGTTTTCTCACTACTGAGTAGCAATCCCAGCAGTGTTTCTAGCAACGAAATAGGCCCGACATCTTTGTACCCTTCTAGTTATAAATACGCTACTATTTTTGCTACTATACCCTCATTTTGTTGTAGTGAAAGTGTCATTTTGGCCTCCAATGTTGGAGGTGGCTTTATTTATAACGTAATTGGGTCAAAGGATAACACTTAACGTTTTTCTGTCATATTAACTTGTTGTGAACACTTGCTATTTAAGTTGAAAGGTTTTTCAAATGGTCGTGTTGCTACACGCCAAAACAGAATAGTGAGTTGTATTATGACTATCTTAAAATCACGCTCAAGCTTCCATATACTCTGTCTGTCCCTATCTATAATGTACACGTAAGCAGCTTTGTTGTTGCAATGCATCTCTCATGGTTTTCTTGAGTTTTAATGTTGTTGGTTTTCTTGAGTTTTAATGTTGTTGGTTTTTTTTCACTCTGAGTCAGTATAGGTTCAAGACTTGTCATTGTGGTCATTAAACTCACAGAGAGAATTTGAAAATGATCTTGAAATGGTGTCTTGTTTCAACATTGAATTTCAGAAAAAAGTGATGCTTTAAGTACTTATTCAATGTCTCGATTCACCATTGAAAATATCAAATGCTTATGATTAATTTCAAGCTTTTGAGACATAGATTTGCTTTACCACTAGTGAGAGCATGAAATATGGAATGGGTTTATCATGAGCAATATAGTATATTAGATAGGCATTTAGAGTAATCAAGCATTGCTACATGATAATGTGAGCATGCCCCCCCCCTCCCCCCCCTCTCTCTGTCTCTGCTCTCTCTCTCTCTCATATATAATCTCTTTTCTTTTACCCTTATCTCTCTGTCTGTCTAAGGCTCTTTCTCTGCCTTTTTGAATTCTCCCTCTCTCTCTCAAGCCTGAGAATGTTCACAGAATAACAAACTTGCAATTGCAAAATTTCCCTTCAAATGTGCGGTGGTGTCTTTCCAAGACCCACGAGGTTATTGCATACGGGTTCAGGGGTGTGCCTGTAGCGAAGTGTGTCGAACCAGAAGGACAACAATCTTTAGCATTGTAACAAGCAAGGATAGCATGTATTCAAAAGTCTTTCGAGTTTTGAATCTGACTATGTATTTAGTATCCTGTAAAGAATCTGACTATGTATTTAGGGAGTGAAGCCCTTGAATACACATGATGGATTGCATCCAGACAGCCTTTCTGAAAGCACAAAAGTGCTGATCACCATCTATAGTAGAAATGTATGCATGTTGAATCAATTGTGCATTAAAAATTACAGTAGGCTACCACAAGAAGTCATATTGCCGGTCTATTCAGTGTTACAAAGTGCATAAGTTTACGTGCTTGGACTCAGCAACCAGGCAGCCTGCACGTGGCAAGTCATGATATTTAGGGACTTTATGGGATTACAAAAATAGGACGGCATGCTTGTCCCCATTTTCTATGAAAGACACCTTCAAGCATTAAATTCGATCAGAAATTCTCATTATCCAGCTCATGTGCTCTTCCAGCTTCAGAAATTGGCCACCAGCAGACCAGCGTAGGCCTCTTCTCCAATGCACCCCCTGCACTTCCCATTTCATTTCATCATTCATGTTTCCTTTTCATATATAAACATATATCCATGTTGTGCTTGTGCTTGCTGATGCACACATGCCACTCCATGTCTTGGTTATGCAAGTACTCAACAAGTGATGAAACCACAAGACAACTTAGGCTTTTCCACAAATAGAGACATTCTGGTAAGACCTGTTTTGATTTTTGCCATTCCATCATTCAAAGCCCCCAAAAAGGCAATTATTTACAGTGAAATCCTTGCAAAATTTGAATTCTAACATGTGCTGTGCTGTATTTTCTTAGAGCCCCCAAAACATTGGCTGCTACCAACTATCTACATCAGGCTGAACCAACCTCCTCATAGTGACTCATTCAATAGCTCTTCCAAGTCTTCAAGCTCCTCCAAGCAACTTTCTTCATCCACCTTTGTGAGACATCTACCAAAATCAATGAACATTATCTGGCCCATTGCAGACAAGACCATATTGCGGAATGCTACATCACCATGAAGAACATTAGCTGCATGTATTAGTTTCAATGATATCTTCGCTTCTTCGATAAGATGAGGCTGAGATTGAAAACAGCTTCTGTGCAGTGCTTGGCCTTCCAAGGTGAGAGCCAAAAACCCCATGTACTGACCCCACAAAGATCCATAAGCTAGGATCCTTGGTACAGCTTGCCCTTGGAGGTTTTCCAACAGCTGATAGGCTTGAACTTCATTGTGAAATTCCTGTAGCAACTCATTACCATCTATAAAGTCAAACATCTTTATTGCCGCCGGAACTCCCCCAACACTGCCTTCCCTGACAATGACCTTCCCTGCACTTGAAAGGACTTTGCCAAGCTTCAATGAGAATATGTCAAATTCAGCCAATTTTTGAAACCAAGAGATCGGGTCCAGTTTACAATCAGACTCTCTTCTCCAACTTGTTGGCTCCATAGATGCTTGGGCTGACAACATGGGAGGTTCCCAGTCATTAACCCTTTCATATGGGAGTTCTAGAGGCTTTGAACCACCTTTCAAGGGTGTCCATTCATCTTCACCTCTGGCCTGTACACAACTTGCAAAGGACCTAGAAGACTTCTTCTTTTCCCCAGACGTGTCAGATTTTGTTTTCTTCCTCTTCTTGTCCCTTCTTTGGCCAGGCGGTGTCACAGGTTTCATTGCAAGCGGTGTAGGCCCTGCCACATCTACAGCAGCCTTTGGTATGTTCAGGGACGATCGTGCACAATCACACATATACAGCAGGCATCTCCGAATACCTACTTCATCCTCACATTGAAAGGTCCGAGAAATTTGCAGCACCTTGTCTTCAGGCCTTCCACACCTCCTCATAAAGATATACTGTTCTTTAGAGCACAAAAGCCCGAATTCTGCTTCTTCCAGAATCATGTATAGGTAAATCTGAGCAACACTAAACCTGACTTTGTCACGCTGTGCAGGATCAAGGGATTGGAGAAGGTCCACTACATGTCCATCACCAGCTGACAATTTGAATTGCCAAGGTGGCTTTACCTCTACTGGTAAAGCTACTCTAACAAACATGTCATCCTGATTTCGTTCAATCAGAAACCCTCCCCAGTCAACATTTGATTTGACACAGGCAATTGATTCAGTTTCATTTAGCAGAAAATCCAAGAGTAGCCCTCGAGATAGAGCCTCGTTAACAGGTTCAAAGACACATAGCTGAAGAGCTGCTCTGACACCGTCCTCCTTGCTGATGACACCGTGCAGAGGCAAAACTTTGGGGTAGGTTTGGGATGCATTTACCTGTGTCAACTGTCTGCTTGCCCTCTCTGTCCACCAAGCACGAACTTCTTCGTCGAAGCTTTGCCATCTTCCGACCATCAAGGGTGTCCTTCCACCTCCCATAGGCCTGGTTTTGCCTGTGCTCTTTCGCAGATAATTCGGTTGATATCTTTCAGGAAGTACCCCTTCGCAGATTAGGTCGGCGAGTGTCTTCTGTGCAGCAGCCATGATGATACTCTGAAGCGTCTTCCGCGAAACTTGGAGAACAAGCTGACTGAAGCAGAAAAGAGGCAAACATCAAACTGGATATGAGGCAAACATCAAACTGGATATGAAAACCCTAGACTGACAAGCGATGCAGCAGTTTGGCTCCAGGCATAATTCTGCCCAGTCGGCAGAATTCTGCACAGCCAACTCGTATATATATATATATATATGTATATATATAGGACTCGTATATATAGAGTTGGCATATATATATATATATACGAGTTTGCAGGAACTCTTGCCATCTATTCATAATATTATCTCTCTCTCTCTCTCTCTCTTCTGAGTAAATTTTTTTAAAGATATGCATACATAAAAGACAATGACATTAAATTTCCAAATGCAAACCTAAACCCTAAAGTTTATACATTAATGTCATACATACCCATCATGTGAAAAACATATATCAGAATGTATATAGACAATCACGTTAAGAAATTTAGTTGCTGCCATGAGATCCTCTTGTCCACATAATTTCTAATATCTCTTTTGTGAAAAATGTGTACGGCTTAGCCCTAGGCCCAAGCTATACTCTTTTGTGCACATAGCTTGGCCCTAGGGACGGGAAGTATTTTAATGTGCACAAAGCTTGGCCTTAGGGCCAAAATGTGTCTTCATGTGTGGCCAAGTGTGGCTCATTTTGTAAAAAGCCTATAAGACTGATCCGCATTAGCCATACGAAAGCCAATCATGACAAGATATTGTGCAATCTTGTCATGCCATGCTCTAGGCGCTTGCTTTAGCCCATCCATAGATAATGCCATATAGCACAGACTGAGTTACTGTGCTATTAATATATATTATTTGAGCTATATAGCACAAATAATGCCATATAGCACAGACTGAGTTATTAGATCATTGGTATTATAACACCTATATATTCAGAGTCAATATGCTATATAGCTAGTTTGTTTACTATATATATAGCCCAGAGAGCTTCATCAGCATAGCTATATAAAGGAGACTCTCTTTACTATATATCACAAGGACATATACACCATAAAGGTTGTGCAATGAAGAAAATATGCATACTATATGTATTATGTGTAGTTCATAGCACATATTAGCAACATTTTTTGTGCTATATAGCATAGAGACATGCACCAATAGAGCTATTCCTCAATGTTTGTGCACTAGCTATATACAAATTAATTGTAGAAATAATGCCATATAGCACAGACTGAGTTATTAGCTCATTGGAAATAATTATAACGCCTATATATTCAGAGTCAATATGCTATTTAGTTAGTTTGTTTTCTGCATAGCCCAGAGAGATTTATCAGCATAGCTTCTCTCTACTATATATCACAAGGACATATACACCATAAAGGTTGTGCAATGAAGTAAATATGCATACTATATGTATTATGTGTAGTTCTCATAGCACATATTAGTAGCATTTTTTGTGCTATATAGCACAGAGACATGCACCAATAGAGCTATTCCTCAATGTTTGTGCACTAGCTATATAGCAGCGACAATGCTATAAATGACATATAGAGCTAGATAGCATAAGAAGAGCTTGATAGCTATCATAGGCAATACCATGTGGTATGCACAGTATTGTGTGTGCAATTAATAACACTGAAGATATGGAATAAGATATGTTCATACTAAGATTCATCAAGTAAGTGCATCGAATGCTCGATGTATTGCTTGTAGCCAAGTTGTTGCTGCTAACAAATGTCTTTCTTATTTGGAGACACCCTTGTGTGATATGTCCAGAATCTAACAACTATCTCCTTCACTTCATGAGATAAACTGTCATACGTGAGGAGTACACTGCCAAGTCCATTGGTGAGTGAAGTAAGAGTGACTCCATTGTGTGCTATGTCCAGAATCTAACAACTATCTCCTTCACTTTATGAGATAAACTGCCATACGTGAGGAGTACACTGCCAACTCCATTGGTGAGTGAAGTAAGAGTGACTGAGCTAGTGGAAATCTCTTTGAGAAATTTCCTAGAGGATATTCTTAATGCAGTGAAATCCCAAGAGAAATATGTTTACAAAGTGACTTCTCAAGTTGCCCCACAAGGGGTAGTAGCAAACACTCAACCTCCTTTAAGATCTAACAGTTGGTGTGGTAAGTGTCATGGGTGTGGTCACTTGGCTATGGAGTGCCCCATGGATTATTGAATAGTTCAAGATTAGCCACGTAAATTATTTACTTATTGTTTAAAGGACAATCATACAAAGAGCAATGTTTTGTAAAACAAGTGTATGAACAAAGGCAAGATAAGGTCTTGCGATGAAATTTAATTTCATGGATCGTAATAATAAAACCTACGAGATCAGACCCCCACGCCAACCTTTTATACAAAGAGGTATTTTAGAAGCATTTTTGCAAGGTGGGTTACCTACACAAGAAGGCAAACCACCTATGGCCAAGGACATCTAGTCCTTACCCTTATAATAATGCTAATGTGCACTCCTTATATATTTCCTTCCAAAGGAAACTCAATAGGATTTCACGGTAGTGGGAGAGGGGGCATACCACAAGGACCTATAGTATGCTAGAATTGTTAGCAATCAGAACATATTGCCAACTTTTTCCCCAATGAGCTTAAGCATCAAGACTATACTCCAATATGTAGAAATTATAGTGGTGAAGACTAGTATGAACAGGATTTCCCCAAAAGAATCAAAATTCAGTGGAGGAAAAGGATAAGCAAATGGTCGATGAAGGACCCAATACTTCTACCAACCTGGTGGAAATTGTTAAAACCACATATTTCAAATCTTTATCACAAAAAAGGTAAATGTAATGCCTAAAAGGGTGACCTTTGACACTCCACCTTTAGTAGGAGTAGTCACACGATCTAGCAAAGTGGTGGATGGGTTACAATAATAAGAAACATGGGACCACAACAAAAATTCAAGACTAAGAGCAACTAGAGCTACCTAATTCTAAATTACAAGATCAGTCTTCGAAGCACCCTAAACAATAGGGACACACCTTTTCCTAAACAGTTTGTGTAGTAGAGATGACTGAATAATAATAGAATGCATAAACACATGTTAGATCCATATGATATGTGGCCAAAACATTAGAAGATGTGCCAATTCTACTAACTTGGCGGAACTCATATATGTTTCCTCGATATGTAGGAAATATATCAGAAGTTAATGCAAAGATGATGACCACACAGATTGCGTGAAAGGGAGCCCTCTCCCAATGTGAACAACCAAAAAGGAGCTCATATCGTGGATCTTTTTATGGATCTAGAAGCATTTACCACTAGTATTGAAATAGGCAATCATTTAGTCACTCATTGGTGTATAATTAGATGGTGGTGCAATAATTAATTTAATGATAGAGTAAACAATGGAAGAATTAGGGTTGAGTAATATCAAACATACTCATTTTTGTTGAGATTCAAGCTCGATGTCAATGTGTGCCAGCTGTGCTATGTGCTGGCATGTTAGGTAGCAGCATGTGTGAGACATAAATGACCGCGTCCAGCTGGTCATAGTGTGTGGACATTAGCTAGGGTTAGATGTGTGTGGACACAACACATAGTGTGTCTTGTGTATTATGGATTATGGTTTTATGCATTGTGTGAGAAGGGAGATGGCTTCCCTCTATGGTTAGGGTTTGCAATATACATTAGGGTTTGCTCCTGTGTGTGTGTGTCTCCTCTCCCTCTATCTGTTTTTCAACATGGTATCAAAGCTTGGTGCTCTCTATTAGGGTTTATGAGTGAGTGAGAGAAGAGGGAGAAGAAGCTGTGAAGCTTGGAGCACACCAATTTCTATCAGATCTGAGAGCTTGGCCTATCAGATAAGGTATTCTAAACATCCTTGAGTGGATTGCAAGTGATTCAAGCAGAAACAAAGCAAATTAGGGTTGCACAAAGCAAATTAGGGTTGCCCAAAGCAAAGGAAAATTCTGGTTTTTTGGAAGCTTTCCATTAAAGCTTGGAAACGGTGATGTATGGTGAAAATAGATGCAAATCTGGCAAAGAAACATGTATGTGACAAGGATGTATGTATTGGCAACTCATGTACAAGCCCTACAACTGATTTTGGAGCAATTTGATGCATTTGGGATGAGTGGAAAATTACTGGTTTTTGAACTCTCACAAAACAGAGAAAAAGAGGTCAAATTTTGATGAAATTGGAGCAAGTTTTTGGCAAAAATCATACCATTTATGGATTGCACACTTGCCTAGGTGTGTTAGGCATCTAATTGCATCATCAATTAGCACTATAACCTACCCAAATCCTCTCTACAGCAGGTAGCGCAGGCTGGTATGCAGAAACAGAGCATCTTTTCAACTATTTGATAAGTGGAGGCCATAAACCAACCCTTGTGCTTGATAATTTCCAAAATTGGTTTAGCAATTGGTTGATACATACACCTGAGAAGGAGGCTACATGTTTGGTTGGAGCAATTATCATCTATGGAGCTCTGGAAATGAGCTGATTAAACAGGTTGTCTACTGAGTTCACTGAAATAGAGTGTGATTAATCGACTAATTACTCACTCGTCTTAAACAATTGGTCTAATTCCTTTTACATGGAGATAGTGGAAATCATTGCTAAGCTAATGAATGCTTGGTTGCTCAATTTGGACAAGGATTGAAGGAATTAGAGCAAATTTACTACTGGTTTTTCTGGTTTTTCTGGTTTTTCTGGTTTTTTTCAAAACAGAGAAGGGGTTTGACAAAATTGATATGTACGCATGTTGGTTGGTGTTGATACTCAACATTGAGGTTGTTTAGGTATCAACGCAAGTTATCCACACTTGATTGAACCACTACATTGCAATTTGGAGCCTTGGAAAGCGCATCAAAGCAGGGTATCTTGGATTGCGTAAATCATACAGGTTGATTTTCTACATCAAAATTGAAGTTTGTTGACTACTTTGGAGTATCTGGAACACTCATTAGAGTGTGGTTGAGCTGAGGAAGGCTCGTTTACAGATTTGGACGTGTGCGGAAGGTGTATTTGCATTGAGCAATATGTCGGATAATCTAGTATAAATTGTTGGTGAAAAGCTGGATAGGAAGAACTTCCAGGCATGGAAGTACAGGATCAAAAGTTTTCTGAAGGGAAAAGGTTTTTGGAATCTCATTACAGGTGCTAAGCCAGAGCCGGAACTACCCCGATAACCTACACAGCAAACAGGGTATAGCTCATAAGTAATGGTCAGAAAGAGCATACAAAGTGTTGCATTATCTGTCTATATGTATTTCGGATGCTATACTCATACACATACATGATGCTGAGAATCCCAAGGATGCATGGGATACATTGGTAAAGCTGTTTGATATAGACACGAGTGCTTGCAAGTCTCAGTTGTTGTGCGACAACAGATTCATAATGTGAAAGGAAATAGAAGGAGCATCCATAATTATGTACAAGAGATAAGAAGTATGCAGATGCATTGGCAACAATCAATGCCCCCATGCCTGATGATGATTTGGTAGACATTACCTTGCGTGGTCTTGGCAAGGAGTATAAATCTTTTGATACATCTATCTCGGTTCGGAGTACAGGTTTACCAGACTTTGATGAGTTGGTTTCACTCTTGCTTGTTGAGGAAATCAAACTCAGTGATTCCTTTCAGGATGCATCTACTAGCCATGATGATAATGGTAGAAATCAGGCTTTCTATTCACATAGAGGATCTAGAGGTAGGGGGAGATTTGTATCACGTGGCCATGGTAATGGTCGTGGATGGCAGGAGGACAGGTCACCACAACAGAATTTTCAGCCTACATATGGTGCTAGAGGTGGTCGTGGATATACACCTCAGAAAGACAGAGGTAATCCTCGTGGTAGAGGACGTTGGCAAGGCCAACAAACATCTATGCACGATGTGGAATGCCATTACTGTGGGAAATTTGGTCATATGGCACATGATTGTTTCCGCAAACAGAATGATTTGAGAGGGGGTAGAGCACAACATGGTGGACATTATGCACAACATGGTGGAAATTATGCATCAAGCAGTAATGATGGCAGCGCAAATCCCTTGTTTGCCATGAAACATGTTGTGGGATCTATAATGACAAATGCTGAAAATGATGACACTTGGTATATGGACTCTGGAGCATCAAACCATATGACTTGTCATGGTGAATGGTTTAGAGCATATGAAGCCTATCGATGTGAAAGGCTATGTGGAGACAGGAGATGATACCCAGCATGCCATTACACATGTTGGAAGTGTACCATTGGTTATGCACAATGGTCAAACAAAATCTATGTCAGATGTATTGTATGTGCCTTCTATTACAAAAAGCTTGGCCTCAGTTGGTTAAATGGTGGAACATGGATTACAGGTTTGTTTCAACGAGCATGGTTGCTTCGTTGAGGATTTCAAAAATGGATGTAGAGTCATTGCTAAAGGAAAGAAAGAAGGCAGGTTGTTTAAGCTAGATGCTAGAATTCCTGAGTTGAAATCAGCCATGTTCTCTAAAAGCTGAAATGTGGTACAGGACATTGACATGTGGCATAAGAGGATTGGACATGTGAATATACAAAGGTTAAAGAACATGCACGCAAGAGGCATTGTTAGTGGGCTGCCTAGATTCAAGTATGATGGGAATATGCATGTTTGTGAAGCCTGTCAGTTTGGAAAGTAGGTGAGGTTGCGGTTTCCTAGAGAAGGCAACATGAGTAGCAGGCCACTTGAGATAGTACATAGCGATGTATGGGGTCCTGCACAAAACCCATCCATTAAAGGTAGTTTATATTATGTGACATTCATTGATGATTTCAGCAGAATGACATGGATTTACTTTCTCAGAGAGAAAAGTGAAGTGTTGGGAAACTTTATGGATTTCAAAGCTTTTGTAGAGAAGAAATATGGCTCTTGGATTAAATGTTTGAGGATAGATGGAGGTGGTGAATACACCTCAAATGCTTTTGAGCATTTCTTGAGAAAGCATGGCATAAGAAGGCAGTTGACTTGCAGGTATACACCTCAGCAAAATGGTGTTGCTGAGAGAAAGAATAGAGTCATTTGTGAAGTGGCTAGGGCGATGCTCAATGAAAAGAGCATGCCAGATTATTATTGGGCAGAAGCATGTGCTACTGCAGTGTATATACTTAATAAGACACCTACAGCAGCCATACATGGAAATTTGCCAGAGATGCGCTTACAGGTTTTAGGCCAGACATTGGACACCTCAAAGTGTTTGGATGCATAGATTATGTACATGCCTGACGAAAGAAGAAGGAAGTTGGATCCTAAGGCAGAAAAGTGTGTGTTTGTTGGATATGCACAAGATAGTAAGGCATACAAATGTTACAATCCACAAACTAGGCAAGTGGTTATCTCACGAGATGTGGTGTTTGATGAACTTGCTAGTTGGTACAAAGCAAAGGATGAGGGTGTCATTGAGTCACTTGATGTTGATGTGCATGTGAACTTGCCACAAGCAAGTTTTAGTTCTACTTCTATGTCTGGGCCAAAGGCTGAGAGTAGCATTGTACGTCCATGGTCAGGACGTTTGAGGCATGACAGTGTGAGCACTGGGAGTAGTGCTGTGGATAAAAAAAGAAGAAGGTTGAAGGAATTGGAATTACAGGTTATGAGTCGTCAAGTTCAGAGAGTTTGGATGAGGAGCTTGGCATACCTGTTTTACGCACACCTGGTGCAAGGCAGGATAGATATGTGCCACCACATGCTAGAGTGACAGGTGTTTAGAGTGATCCGCATGCATTGCAAAGATCCCAAAGGGTTAGATATCCATATCATGATTTTGCTATGAATTATGCATATATGACCTCTTTGGTGAAGCATGTGGAACCTACATGCTATACAGAAGCTATTGGAAAGCATGTATGGGAGAAGGCAATGGATGTTGAGATGGACGCATTGGTTCATAATGAAACATGGGATTTGGTTGCATTACCAAAGGACAAAAATGTTATTGGTTGCAAATGGGTTTACAAAGTGAAATGCAAGTCAGATGGTTCCATTGAACGCCATAAAGCAAGATTGGTAGCTAAGGGTTATGCACAAACCCAAGGCTTGGACTATGATGAAACATTTAGTCCAGTGGGGGGCAAAGATAGGAACAGTGAGAGCGGTCATTGCTATGGCTGCAACAAATGGTTGGAAAATGCATCAAATGGATGTGAAAAATGCATTTCTAAATGGTGATCTACAAGAAGAAGTATATATGGCACAGCCAGAAGGGTATGTACACCCAAAGTATCCCACTCATGTATGCAGATTGAAGAAAGCTTTGTATGGTTTGAAGCAAGCATCTCGTGCTTGGAGTGATAAGATGAGAAGATATCTTATCTTCCTTGGATTTCAGGTTTCTATAGCAGATTCTTCACTCTGTGAAGAAAACAGATCATGGGATTGTTTTACTTGTCATCTATGTGGATGACTTGATTATCACAGGTGATCATGGTACAGATGTGATGCATGTAAGAAAGCATTGAATGGGCAGTTTGACATGAAATACTTGGGTGAATTGAGATACTTTCTTGGAATTGAAGTGATCAAAGACCATGCAGGTACATGGTTAGTGCAACGCCAATATGCATTGGATATGTTAGCAAAATATGGCATGACAGGGTGTAAGCCAATGAGTACACCTTTGGAGCAGAATGTAAAGTTACGGGCTGATTTTGGTGAGGAGTTGGATGATCCATCTATGTACAGAAAGATGGTTGGTAGTCTCATTTACATGACTATCACACGCCCGATTTGAGTTATGCTGTGGGGCTAGTAAGCCAATTTATGCAGAGCCCCAGAAAACCTCATTTGGATGCAGTGAGATGCATTATGCGATATGTAAAGACCACTACACATTATGGTCTTCTTTATGAGAGTGGTAAAGGCTTGGATATACATGGCTACACAGATGCTGATTGGGCAGGTAGCTCATATGACAGGAGGTCTACTAGTGGGTATGCCTTTACACTTGGAAGTGCCGTGGGGTGAGTTGGAGTAGCAAGAAGCAACCTACAGTTGCTTTATCCAGTACAGAGGCTGAATACAGGGGTGCCATTGCTACTTGTGAAAGGATATGGTTAAAGAATCTCTTGGCAAATTTCGGTGAGCCTATTGATGTCAAAGTTGTCATTCATTGTGACAACATGAGCAGTATACAGTTGGACAAAAATCCAGTGTTTCATGCGCGGACCAAACACATAGAGGTCCATTATCACTTTGTTAGAGAGAAAGTGCTGGATGGTACAATGGATCTACAGTATGTGAAGACTGAAGAGCAGGTGGCAGACATCTTTACAAAGCCACTTAGCAGGGAGAAGTTTGAGTACTTCCGTACTATGTTGGGAGTACATGATGGGATGAGCTTGAGGGGGAGTATTGAGAGCCTTGATATCCCAAGCTCATCTACATCTTCATCTATGGCAGTACATCATGAGCTTGAGAGGGGCTGTTGAGATTCAAGCTCGATGTCAGTGTGTGCCAGCTGTGCTATGTGCTGGCATGTTAGGTAGCAACATGTGTGAGACATAAATGACCACGTCCAGCTGGTCAGTGTGTGTGGACATTAGCTAGGGTTAGATGTGTGTGGACACAACACATAGTGTGTCTTGTGTATTATGGATTATGGTTTTATGCATTGTGTGAGAAGGGAGATGGCTTCCCTCTATGGTTAGGGTTTGCTCCTGTGTGTGTGTCTCCTCTCCCTCTATCTGTTTTTTATGGTTTTATGCATTGTGTGAGAAGGGAGATGGCTTCCCTCTATGGTAAGGGTTTGCAATATACATTAGGGTTTGCTCCTGTGTGTGTGTCTCCTCTCCCTCTATCTGTTTTTTAGTAATTTTGAGGGCAAAGATCGATGTAAAGTTAAGCCTTTAGGAATTGTAGCAAGATTGAAGTTTCATATGAGCTACCTGATGGTTGGATCCACAACCTATGTGATGCCTTTTCCAATCCTATTTGGGAGACCTTGGTTACTACACATCTAATGTGAAAGCTGGCATAGGGGGATTATAACTATGGACCCACAAGATAATAGAGTGCAATTATGAGTAGTTGCAAAAGATTTTCTTAGGAAATTTGATAGAGATTTTGCATCTGAGGGGCCACCACTCATCAAGACGAGACCAGAAGATAGTGTGCTGGATGAAGCTTTCAACATGGGTTAACATCAAATATAAACTTGGGCCTAAGAGAGTGGCTGTTAATTTTTGTCATTTTTCATTAAGTATATAGGGGCTTATGAATTTTTTCGTCACTTAGAGACTTCTCTAGATTTTTAGAATAAGAAAAATAGGGTTTTCAGTGTAAGGCAATTTTAGTATGCTTTGATGAGATATGTCTTTAGGTTTTTCACTTTCCCTCAAAGAAAGTTCAAATCTATGTTTGTTTTCTTTAGTAGCTATGCTCAAAAGCTTTCTTTCCCTCATAAACCACATTAATGGCTTTAGATCTTCTCAATCATGGGGTTTCTTCTCTTCTGTAAACAGAGAAATTGAAGAGTATGTTGATTATTTGGTGCCATTTAGTTAGAACCACATATTTATCTTCCCCTTCAATCATCTTTATGTTCATTAATCTTTGGCAAAAGAATCAAAGAACAAGAGCGCTTGGTTGTTTTGTTATGGTTTAATTTTGTCTAAGTTATTATGTTTTCTTTTTTATTTTGACCACCTTATTGTTCTCAATGTGATTTAGTCGTGTGAAATTGAAGATAATAGTTGAGTTTAATGATGTTATTTGGATTGTTCATTAGTGATTTCCTCAGTGAAACAAGTGGGTGAAATATAATTATTGATTAATAGTTATGATTTAGTTCTGGGATATATTAAAGTCTATATGTTGTGTTCAATAATATTATTTCACATTTAAGCTGTGTTATTTGTTAATTTTTGAGTTTTGAAAATGTATAAAAGCTAATTTGGGGTTAATAATTGTGTTTAATGATGTTTATTTTTCTATTTTGACTATATTATTATTCTAAATGTCATTTAGTCACGTGTGAAATTATTAATAGTTGAGTTTTATGATATTATTTTTATGTTATTTGTTTAAAACAAGTGTGTTATTTTGATTGAAAGTTATGATTTAGTTCTAGGTAATATTGAAGTTATATCTGGTTAACTTTGTGTTCAATAATGTTATTTCTGGTTAAAGTTGTGTTATTTGTTAAATTTTTGAGTTGTACAAATGTATAAAAGCTAATTTTTTGTTAATACCTATGTTTTGTCCAAAGCTCATTTTTTGTTAATAACTGTGTTTTTTTCCAAATACTAATTTTATGATGTAGACTGGAACACGAAGAGAGACATTCACTTCCAATTGGAGCCCGAGTATGCACTACTATACAAGAGAATGAGAAGTGAAAAGCAACTAGAGATAATGAAACAAGAGAGAAATGTAAGGAAAAAACATGTCAATATTTGGGTTGAGAGGTATATTTATCCACCCAATCCAATTACCCAAAGATCTCCACAATTTAGTGGGCTTACATCTTTCATTAAGTATGCGTGTGAAGGCCATGCAAGGTTATTGGGATACACTAGGAGGCTAGCAATGCAAGCTCATAGTGTTTACACATCTTTTCAGTGCACCATGATGGGCATGGATGCAAGGATCAAGGAGCTCACAAAATCACTAAGTGAAAAGGAGAGAGAGTATCAGAGTCTGCAAGATGTGATGCATGTTATGGAAAATGCGGTGCATGTTGTCGAGGTAGACAATGAAGAACTGCATTGCAAAATGCAGAGTTTGGAGAAGAAGAACAAAAAGATGGTAGCAATGCTTGCAAAGACTTTTGTTGCTGGACCCTCAATGAAAACCAAAGAAGCACGTGAGCGTGTGAGGCTACTCAAACCACTTCATGAGTTAACCAAAGGGAGTGGGCAATATAATCGGTAGGTCAATGCACAATGTGCAAACATAAAGAATATGTTTTCCAACCTAAGTGAAGAGATTGATGATGCAATTGCAAAGGTCCTAAGCAAAGGTATGGTAAAGTCTACATTGGAAAACCCCAAATTAAAAACCATTGGTGATGATGTTGCAAGAGTACGCTTGAAGGAAGTAAGCAATACCTTCACAGCTATAGATGCTCAAGACATATGTGACAAGGTAGGGATTAGCTCTGAATCGTATGCTATGATTTATAAGCAATTGGAGATGTAGGGTTTCAGGTTGTTCTTAACAATAGATGAGTGGTGCCAACCCCTAAACCGTTCCATGTGAAGCAGGCATAGAAAGATCTTAATGCAAAAGTCTTAGACACAATTGGTGAGCCAATACATTTGGAACATACACAGATGCTTAAGTATGGATCAAAGGAAGTGCCCTTCAAATTGCATGTAGACAATAACTTTATATTGGATGTATGTAAGCTACAGGCAACAATGGTGAAGTTCTACAACATGTATGTGTTGAAATTTGAGCAAAATGATGAGCTATGGTGGATCAAACACTAGAATCAACATGATTAACAAAGTGATTAAGAAATAATTAAGACGTAATTAGTGAATAATTAGCAAATAGATTAATGTAGGCATGGATACTCAAAAACCAGCAAATTCTCATTAGGGCTATGCCTCAATTTATAGTGTTTACATCAAGCATCAAATCCCTTTGATTTCTCCATGATTCACTCCCTGAATATCTCCACCTTTTGCCTGATTCTCTCCACCTCTTCTCTTTTCCCTGAATATCTCCCAGAATATCTCCACACTCCTAAATTCCCTCATGCTACCCATTATTCTCTCCCAGTAGATTCTCCTAACCTTTTCACAGGTTCTTTCACAATTACATCTCCTCTTTTACAGCCTCTATCCAAGAGCTTGTTCCCACACACACCCTATTCACTTGTATATTTCAACACCTCCCCTCAAGTGAATAATCCTAGTACACCTAGACCCTATACCAAGTTTGCCACCCTTTACTTGGTAGTCCGCGACCAGTGTCTACTCCTCCCCTCAAGTTATCTCAGCACATCTGGACCCTGTATCAAGTTTCTTTCTTACTTGACAGTCCGCGACCAGTGCCTCAAGTCCCTAAACTCCATAGTCCTTGACACTCTCTCTCTCTATGTGTCCAAGGCTACTATAAGTGCCCGCGACCTTGACTAAAGTGCTCACACATACATCTACCACGTGGCCTACATCATCGGTGGCTCAGAGGTGGTTTTACTTTATTGGGGCAGGTTACATTGGGTTGTGGGTTCTCTCTCTCTCTCTCTCTCTCTCTCAGAGATTTTCACATGGCTCCTCACTCTTTGGAGCCTCACATCTTCTCTTCTCTTCAGTCTTCTTGTCGTGGCAGCATCTCTCCACGCGTCCGTCTCTTCTTCCAGTCTTCTCAGGGCAGCTTCTCTTCTTGTGGCAGCTTCTCTTCTCGTGTCCATGTCTTCCTTCAGGTCTTCTTCTCGGTGTGGATCCTCTTCTTGGGAAGAGATATTCTTCTGCTTCCATGGCTGGAGCCATGAGCTCGTCCGTCAGGTCATTTTGCTCCATGTGAGCAACATGTTTCAATGTTTTGCTGATAGTTCCTTTGGGCTTTTTATGTTTATTTTGTATCATTATGCAATGCAAACCCAAATTTATGCGGGAGGTCTTACCTCTTGCCTTAATCTGGACAAGGGCAGTGTCTGTTCCCATTTTTACACTGATAAAATGTGCCCAATACATAATGCGTATAGCATTCATTCTCATGCACATTCCAAATGCAATTCTGGCTGTGAATAATCTTGAATTTGAGTGAGATTTACAGGCATTAACCAAGGGTTAAATGCAAAATGATGATTTTCACAATTTTATCAGCACAATTTTCCCAGAAATTACACTAAATTGAGAGTAACCAATTTGTACGGGATGGTTGGAGTATCAAACCAACTCCGATTTGAAATCTGAAGTTATAGGGATCTGTATCAGATACCTAATGGTTAATTTGAACCCTCAATTGCACCAAAGTATAGTGATTAGCACTGATTAATCACTGATTAGCAAATTAATGCTCTGGTTTGTGTGCAAAAAACAGAGTATGCGGGGAGCCCAGATCTGATGCCTTCCACTTCAAATGAGCTCAAATGCTTTCAAAGGCATCAATAGCAATGAGTCTAGTAGAGGATTAAGCCAAGAAACACAAGATTTGACTAAATATTGAAAGCTTAATCTCTGTTTTACCAAAGTCACCTGCAGATTTGATGAAGAGCTTGGATCTCTCTGTAGACTTGATGAAATTGATTTCTGTCTTCACCAGCTTGTAGAGCATGCTTGAAAACCCCCGGGGCTAAGAGGAATTAGAGCAATTTGATTTGATGAAGTGGGAATGAGTGATTTGCTGCAGAAAAACGTAGCCTGCTAAAACAGCGATTTCTCCCAGCTCCGTTGACGGTTTGCACTTCTTTTTTGATGAGCTTGAAGAGCACTAAGATGGCTATCATGTCCTAGAAGGGTTTGCCCTAATTTTATGTGTGCAAGGAGAGGGAGCTCCTCCACTGGCTGGGGGTGAAGGGGAAGATAAAAAACTCACTAAAAATTGATTTTTTTGCTAATTATCTTACTAATCCTCATTAATTAACTAATGGGCTCATAAATCTGGTTGATTCTAGGCATGGCTCTGATACCATGTTGAAATTTGAGCAAAATGATGAGCTATGGTGGATCAAACACTAGAATCAACATGATTAACAAAGTGATTAAGAAATAATTAAGACGTAATTAGTGAATAATTAGCAAATAGATTAATGTAGGCATGGATACTCAAAAACCAGCAAATTCTCATTAGGGCTATGCCTCAATTTATAGTGTTTACATCAAGCATCAAATCCCTTTGATTTCTCCATGATTCACTCCCTGAATATCTCCACCTTTTGCCTGATTCTCTCCACCTCTTCTCTTTTCCCTGAATATCTCCCAGAATATCTCCACACTCCTAAATTCCCTCATGCTACCCATTATTCTCTCCCAGTAGATTCTCCTAACCTTTTCACAGGTTCTTTCACAATTACATCTCCTCTTTTACAGCCTCTATCCAAGAGCTTGTTCCCACACACACCCTATTCACTTGTATATTTCAACAGTATGTAAGCTACAAGCAACAATGGTGAAGTTCTACAACATGTTTATCAAAGAGTGCAAAGGTAAGCTTCAATTTGTTTTGAAGCTTGATGAGAGTGAAGTCGTTAAGAGCAAAAAGCTTGAACGTGTTAGCTTGACACTAATGAATAGGACATTGGATCCCAACCGTGGATCCCATCAATTCAAAACATCCAAAATATTTGAGTGTGCAATCGGAGAATGAAATATGGTGGCTTGCTGCATTTGAGGTACCAAAGGAGGACCATGAAGTACTTAAGATTTTTTTAAACTTAATAGAGATACCAAATATTGTACGATGGAAAAAAATGGTGAAGTTTTTCATGTCGATGGATTTGGTGAATATGAGGTAGAATGGCATCTTGATGGTGATTTGAAAACATTGAAATGTATGTTTGGTGTTTCAAATTTAGCAGCTGCTGAGTTCCCTTGCTTATATTGCATGAAATCCAGAAAGAAAGGCAAGGATGGGAAGAAACAATGGATTACAAGGACAAGGCAATGTGGTGCTCCAACACGTGACCAATGTGTTCAAAGGAATGGAATGTTGGTGCCATTTGAAAGATACCCGACCCTGTTGAAAGAACGGTAGAGGGGGAGGAGACACACACACAGGAGCAAACCCTAATGTATATTGCAAACCCTAACCATAGAGGGAAGCCATCTTCCTTCTCACACAATGCATATAGCCATAATCCATAATACACACAACACTCTATGAGTTGTGTCCACACTCTACTAACCCTAGCTAATGTCCACACACTATGACCAGCTGGACGCGGTCATTTATGTCTCACACATGTTCCTACCTAACATGCCAGCACATAGCATAGCTGGCTCACACTGACATCGATCTTGAATCTCAACAGCCCCTCTCAAGATCATGATGTACTGCCATAGATGAAGATGTAGATGAGCTTGGGATATCAAGGCTCTCAACACTCCCCCTCAAGCTCATCCCATGTACTCCCAACATAGTCCGAAAGTACTCAAACTTCTCCCTGATAAGTGGCTTTGTAAAGATGTCTACCACCTGCTCATCAGTCTTCACATACTGTAGATCAACTGTACCATCCAGCACCTTCTCTCTGACAAAGTGATAATGAACCTCTATGTGTTTGGTCCTCGCATGAAACACTGGATTCTTTGCCAATTGTATACTGCTCATGTTGTCACAATGAATGACAACTTTGCCATCAATAGGCTCACCCAAATCTGCCAAGAGACCCTTTAACCATACTGCCTCACAGCTAGCAATGGTTGCACCCCTGTATTCAGCCTCTGTACTGGATAAAGCAACTGTAGGTTGCTTCTTGCTACTCCAACTCACCCCACGGCACTTCCAAGTGTAAAGGCATACCCAGTAGTAGACCTCCTGTCATATGAGCTACCTGCCCAATCAGCATCTGTGTAGCCATGTATATCCAAGCCTTTACCACTCTCATAAAGAAGACCATAATGTGTAGTGGTCTTTACATATCGCATAATGCATCTCACTGCATCCAAATGAGGTTTTCTGGGGCTCTGCATAAATTGGCTTACTAGCCCCACAGCATAACTCAAATCGGGCGTGTGATAGTCATGTAAATGAGACTACCAACCATCTTTCTGTACATAGATGGATCATCCAACTCCTCACCAAAATCAGCCCGCAACTTCACATTCTGCTCCAAAGGTGTACTCGTAGGCTTACACCCTGTCATGCCATATTTTGCCAACATATCCAATGCATATTGGTGCTGTACTAACCATGTACCTGCATGGTCTTTGATCACTTCAATTCCCAGAAAGTATCTCAACTCACCCAAATCTTTCATGTCAAATTGTCCACTCAATGCTTTCTTGACATGCATCACATCTGTACCATGATCACCTGTGATAATCAAGTCATCCACATAGATGACAAGTAAAACAATCCCATGATCTATCTTCTTCACATAGAGTGAAGAATCTGCTGTAGAAATCTGAAAACCAAGTGAGATAAGATATCTGCTCATCTTATCACTCCAAGCACGAGGTGCTTGCTTCAAACCATATAATGCCTTTTTCAATCTGCATACATGAGTGGGATATCTTGGGTGTACATACCCTTCTGGCTGTGCCATATACACTTCCTCTTGAAGATCACCATTTAGAAATGCATTTTTGACATCCATTTGATGCATTTCCCAACCATTAGCTGCAGCCATAGCAATGACTGCTCTCACTGTTCTCATCTTTGCCACTGGATTGAATGTTTCATCATAGTCCAGACCTTGGGTTTGTGCATAAGCCTTTGCTACCAATCTTGCTTTATGTCTCTCAATGGAACCATCAGATTTGCACTTCACTTTGTAAACCCATTTACAGCAATAACATTCTTGTCCTTTGGTAATGCAACCAAGTCCCATGTGTCATTATGAACCAATGCGTCCATCTCAACATCCATTGCTTTCTCCCATACATGCTTTCCAACAGCTTCTGTATAGCATGTAGGTTCCACATGCTTCACCATAGATGTCATATATGCATAATGCATAGCAAAATCTTGATATGTCAACCTGTCAACGGGATATCTGACTCTTTGGGATCTCCGCAATGCGGATCACTCTGAACACCTGTCACTCTAGCATGTGGTGGCACATATCTATCCTGCCTAGCACCACAGGTGTGCGTAAAATAGGTATGCCAAGTTCCTCATCCAAACTCTCTGAACTCGACGACTCATAACCTGTAATTCCAATGCCTTCAACCTTCTTCTTTCCTTTGTCCACAGCATACTCCCAGTGCTTACACTCTCATGTCTCAAACGTCCTGACCATTGACGTATAGTGCTGGCCCAGATATAGAAGTAGAACTAGAACTTGCTTGTGGCAAGTTCACAGGCACATCTGCTTCAAGTGACTCAATGACACCCTCATCCTTTGCTTTGTACCAACTAGCAAGCTCATCAAACACCACATCTCGTGAGATAACCACTTGCCTAGTTTGTGGATTGTAACATTTGTATGCCTTACGATCCTGTGCATATCCAACAAATACACATTTTTCTGCCTTAGGATCCAACTTCCTTCTTCTCTCATCAGGCACTTGTACATAAGCTATGCATCCAAAAACTTTGAGGTGTCCAATGCCTAGCCTATAACCTGTAAGTCGCATCTCTGGCGTACTTCCATGAATGGCTGTTGTAGGTGTTTTGTTGAGTATATACACTGCAGTAGCACATGCTTTGGCCCAATAATAATCTGGCATGCTCTTTTCATTGAGCATTTCCCTATCCACTTCACATATGACTCTACTCTTTCTCTCAGCCACACCATTTTGCTGAGGTGTATACCTGCAAGTCAATTGCCTTCTTATGCCATGCTTTCTCAAGAAATGTTCAAAAGCCTTTGAGGTGTATTCACCACCTCCATCTGTCCTCAAACATTTAATCCAACAGCCATATAGCTTTTTTGCAAAAGCTTTAAAATCCATGAACTTTTCCAATACTTCACTTTTCTCTCTGAGAAAGTATATCCATGTCATCCTGCTGAAATCATCTATGAATGTCACATAGTATAAACTGCCTTTGATAGATGGGTTTTGTGCAGGACCCCATACATCACTGTATGTACTATCTCAAGTGGCCTGCTACTCATGTTTCCTTCTCTAGGAAACCGCAACCTTGCTTGCTTTCCAAATTGACAGGCTTCACAAACATGCATATTCCCATCATACTTGAATCTAGGCAGCCCACTAACAATGCCTCTTGTCTGCATGTTCTTTAACCTTTGTATATTAACATGTCCAATCCTCTTATGCCACATATCAATGTCCTGTACCACATTTTTGCTTTTAGAGAACATGGCTGATTTTAACTCAGGAATTCCAGCATCCAGCTTAAACAATCTGCCTTCTTTCTTGCCTTTAGCAAAATGACTCTACATCCATGTTTGAAATCCTCAACGAAGCAACCATGCTCATTGAAACGAACCTGTAATCCCTGTTCCACCATTTGACCAACTGAGACCAAGCTTTTTGTGATAAAAGGCACATACAATACATCTGACATAGATTTTGTTTGACCATTGTGCATAACCAATGGTACACTTCCAACATGTGTAATGGCATGATGAGTATCATCTCCTGTTTCCACATAGCCTTTCACATCCATAGGCTTCATATGCTCAAACCATTCACCATGACAAGTCATATGGTTTGATGCTCCAGAGTCCATATACCAAGTATCATCATTCTCAGCATTTGACAACATGTTTCATGGCAAACAAGTGATTTGCTGTGCCATCATTACTGCTTGATGCATAATTTCCACCATGTTGTGCATAATTTCCACCATAATGTCCACCACGTTGTGCTCTACCCCCTCTCAAATCATTCTGTTTGCGGAAACAATCTCTTGCCATATGACCAAATTTACCAGAGTAATGGCATTCCACATCTTGCATAGATGTTTGTTGGCCTTGCCAACGTCCTCTACCATGAGGATTACCTTTGCCTCTCTGAGGCATATATCCACGGCCACCTCTAGCACCATATGAAGGCTGAAAATTCTGTTGTGATGACATGTCCTGCCATCCACGACCATTACCACCACGGCCACGTGATGTGAATCTCCCCCTGCCTCTAAAACCTCTTTGCGAGTAGAAAGCCTGATTTCTGCCATTATCATCATGGCTAGTAGATGCATCCACAAATGAATCACTGAGTTTGATTTCCTCAACAAGCAAGAGTGAAACCAACTCATCAAAGTCTGGTAAACCTGTACTCCGAACCGAGATGGATGTATCAAAAGATTTATATTCCTTGCCCAGACCACGCAAGGTAATATCTACCAAATCATCATCAGGCATGGGGGCATTAATTGTTGCCAATGCATCTGCAAACTTCTTTATTTCTTGCACATAATCATGGATGCTCCTTCTATTTCGCTTCATAGTATGTATCTGTTGTCGACTGAGACTTGCGAGCACTCGTGTCTGTATCAAACAACTTCACCAATGTATCCCATGCATCCTTGGGATTCTCATCATCATGTATATGTATGAGCATAGCATTCGAAATACATATAGACAGATAATGCAACACTTTGAATGCTCTTTCTGACCATTGCTTGTGAGCTATAACCTGCTGCTGCTGCTGTGTAGGTTGGCGGGGTAGCTCTGGCTTTGGCTCAGCACCTGTAATGAGATTCCAAAAATCTTTTCCCTTCAAGAAACTTTTTATCCTGTACTTCCATGCCTGGAAGTTCTTCCTATCCAGCTTTTCACCAACAATCTATACTGGATTATGCGACATGTTTGCTCAATGCAAAAACACCTTGCGTACACTTCCAAATCTATAACCGAGCCTTCCTCAGCTCAACCACACTCCAATGAGTGTTCCAGATACTCCAAAGTAGCCAACAATCTTCAAATTTGATGTAGAAAATCAACTTGTATGCATCCAAAATGAACTGGCTCACTCAGTCCAAGATACCCTGCTTTGATGCGCTTTCCACGGCTCCAAACCACAATGTAGTGGTGCAATCAAGTATGGACAACTTGCATTGACACCTAAACAACCTGAATGTTGAGTATCAACACCATCTGACATGTGTACATATCAATTTTTGAAAACCCCTTTCTCTGTTTTGGGAAAAACCAGAAAAACCAGTAGTAATTTTGCTCTAATTTCTTCACTCCTTGTCCAAATTGAGCAACCAGGCATTCATTAGCTTAGCAATGATGTCCACTAACTCCATGTAAGAGGAATTTGTCCAATTGTTTAAGACCAAAGATTAATTGCTCAATTAAAATCACTCTGTTTCTCTGCAACCACTGGACAGTCTATTTAATCAGCTCATTCCCAGCACAATTAAGCATAATTGATCAAACCAACCATGTAGCCCTCTTCTCAACTATGTGTAGCAACCAATTGCTAAATCAATTGTGGAAGTAATCAAGCAACCAAGTGGAAATTGATCTCCTCGCTTCAAAATGATCAAAATTCTGCTCTGTTTTTCTGTCCAAAATGCGCCGCCTACATTTGAGGGAGTTGGGAGTGTTTAAAGTGTTAATTGATAATGGATATAAGTGCCCAACACTCTTAGGTATGTGTGCAACCAATCAATGGTTTGATTTTTGCCAAAAACATGCTCCAAATGCATCAAATCTTGAGTTGCTTTTCTCTATTTTGTGAGAGCTCAAAAACCAGTAAATTCCACTCATTCAAATGCATCCAAATTGCTCCAAAATTAGTTTAATGCTTGCATAGGAGTTGCCAATACATTCCTTCTTGTCAGATACATGTTTGTTTTGCTAGATTTACATGTAATTCCACCATACATCAGTGCTTCCAAGATTTAATGAAAAGCTTCCAAAAACTAGAAATTTGCTTTGCTTTGAGTTGCTCTAAATTGCTTTATTTTTGCCTGAATCACTTGCAATCCACTCAAGGATGTTTAGAATACCTTACCCAGTAGGCCAAGCTCTCAGATCTGATAATAATCGGTGTGCTCCAAGCTTCACAGCTTCAATGGCAAGCTTCACAGCTTCTCTTCACAGCTTCTTCTCCCTCTTCTCTCACTCACTCATAAACCCTAATAGACAGCACAAGGCTCTGATACCATGTTGAAAGAACGGTATAGCGGGGGAGGAGACACACACACAGGAGCAAACCCTAATGTATATTGCAAACCCTAACCATAGAGGGAAGCCATCTCCCTTCTCATACAATGCATATAGCCATAATCCATAATACACACAACACTCTATGAGTTGTGTCCACACTCTACTAACCCTCGCTAATGTCCACACACTATGACCAGCTGGACGTGGTCATTTATGTCTCACACATGTTGCTATCTAACATGCCAGCACATAGCATAGCTGGCTCACACTGACATCAAGCTTGAATCTCAACAACCCCACCACGCAATGAATTCTGGAGTGCTAGCAGCGAAAGTAGCACTTCTTGCACGGGGTAGGGTCCCTCACTGGGGGCCTCGCCCACGTATATTCGGACAAGAGACATCCCTTGGTTCTTCAAACCCAGAAAAACTTCCCTCGCTCGGAAAGCACAGTCGATTCCTCCAGGGTATTCTTCCTCTAATATAGTCAAAAGCCTTAACTAACTGAACTGATCTGACCGAACCCATAAGTCCCATAGACTTGCACTTGGATCATAGAGACCAATACTTTTTTCCTCATTGAGAGACAGAGTCGTTGATTGTTTTCCATAGAACAATTTTTATCCAAGATTTACTTCATGTATCGTACCATAACAGAATTGAGTCTCTTTTTAGGGATCCATCAGTCTAGCCTACCCCATCCAGTCCCGTAGGTTAGCCAATTGCCCAACCACTGTAGTGATGGGATCCATTTAGGAATTTGGTTAGAAGAGTTTCTAGGTTCCCTAGCTGGATATTCATGCAAACTTAAAACTAGTCACATCACTTACACACCCAATATGAAATTGCCTTTTTTTTACAGATTCAGCTGTCTTTAAAACAATCTTTTAATGAAACTATAGTATCACTAATCATAATCCTCCAAAATATCCGGTTGAATCCTAATTTCTAATTTTTCCTTCATCGGTGTACCTATGGCATCATTGGCAACCAGAACGCTCACCACTTGTCCACTCAGGGGCCTTTTCGATAGTTCCTAGGTCATAGTACCCAGCAATATATTCACTTATAAAAATCAAAATGGAATCTCCATTGAGATCAGCAAGATCAACCAACAGATCCATATAAAAGAGCCATGGACTCATTCGTTGAGGACCAACAAGGTCAATCAACCAAATCCATACCCGAATTCAGAAAACAACTCTTACTCCTTGATCCAATATCTTCCACGACGTATGTGTGGGTATCTTCGGCGACCTAGAGCCCAAGCACCGTATGGTGAGCATCCTCTAGGATCCTTCACAGGTCACCTAGTGCTTCACTCACATAGGCCGCTTCTTTAGTCCCTCATCCACCGTATCAGAAGCTCACCATTTAAATCAAACCGAGGCATTGACTCTCCATCAGCTGTTGCAACTTTATCAGTTAGGTCTCCACCACGACCTCATTCACAAGACACTCAAAATGCTTCCCCAGCATTCTTGACATAAAATAGTCATTTAAAAACTGGTCATAAATACAGTTTCTATAACGAAATCTCGTCTTTCCACATTGTTCCACATCAATCCACATTATTTAATCCACATCCATTTCAAAATGCTTCCCCAGCATTCTTGACATAAAATAGTCATTTAAAAACTGGTCATAAATACAGTTTCTATAATGAAATCTCGTCTTTCCACATTGTTCCACATCAATCCACATTATTTAATCCACATCCATTTCATATGTATTCTCATTCTCATTCAATCACATCATTTTCATCTCATCACATCTTTCCTCATTTATCCTCATCAGATCTCATCCACTCGCATCTACCCATATCCACATCTTGAGCAGCACATCACATTCATTCACATCTCATCCATTCACATCACATCTCATTCATTCACATCTATCCCGTTTCACATCACATCACATCACATATCATCCATTCACATCTATCCCAATTTACATCACATCCATTTCACATCACATCTCATTCATTCCCATCCCGATTCACATCACATCACAACTCATTCATTCACATCCCGATTCACATCTCATCTATTCACATCCCATATCATTCATTCACATCTCGATTCACATGACATCACATCTTATTCATTTACATCACCATCCCATCACATACATTCTATCCACATAACATCACATCCATCTATCCACATCATATCTCATTCATACACATCTCATCTCAGTACGACTACCCACATCCATCCAATCGTTCACAAGTATGACTACCCACATCCATCCAATCGTTCACAAGTACGACTACCCACATCTATCCATACATTCATATCTATCACTTCACATCCACATATATTCATGTCACATCACATCTCTTTACGTCACATCACATTCTTTCACATACACATCCACATCCGTTCTTTCACATACACATCCACATCCATTCTTTCACATACACATCCACATCTATTCTTCCACATCCATTCTTTCACATCCATCTGATTCAAGGTTCGAGTAGTCGGATTAGATTTTTCCTGAACTATCTTTCTCGAAAAGGTTTGATAATTTACTATTTTACTGAATTTCTTTCTTTGAATATTCACTTAAGTGATTTCTAAATTAGTTACGAATTTCAATGAGGAATAAATTAATCATTTATCTGAATATTTTGATCTCGATAGATTTCGTGAATTTTCTTTTTACAATCCGTGTGAATATAAAACGATAGAAATTTCTCTCTTAGAGTATTAAATTATTCATTTATCAAATACTCATAGAATTTAAACATAGAATTTAAGAGAATTCTGATTTTGATATAAAAATTCTTTATGCACCTACTTATGCATAAAAATCAACTTCAATGGGAATAACACTTTTATTAAAAAAATCCTTTTATGCATCTATTTATGCATAATAAAAAATTTAATAGGAATAACACTTTTAAAATAAAAAGAATTTCTTTATGCATCTATTTATGCATGAAAATCAAATTTAATAAGAATAACACTTTTGTAATAAAAAAATTCCATTATGCATCTTTCTATGCATAGAAATCAATTTTAATAAGAATAACACTTTTATAGTAAAAAAGTTCCTTTATGCATCTTTCTATGCATAAAAATCAAATTTATTAAGAATAACACTTTTATAATAAAAAAAACTTCTTTATGCATCTTTCTATGCATAGAAATCAAATTTAATAGGAATAACACTTTTGTAATAAAAAAATTCCAATTTGCATCTTTCTATGCATAGAAATCAAATTTAATAAGAATAACACTCTTGTAATAAAAAAATTTCCTTTATGCATCTTTCTATGCATAGAAATTAAATTTAATAAGACTAACACTTTTATAATTAAAAAAATCCTTTATGCATCTTTCTATGCATAGAAATAAAATTTAATAATAGTGACACTTTTATAATAAAAAAATTCCTTTATGCATTTTTCTATGCATAAAAATCAAATTTAATAATTAATATCAGTGATATCCATGCATATTCATAGGTGAATATGTACATGGAGTAATTAGAATATTTCTTTTAGATGCAAAAATGGTGGGAATTACTCTTTTGGGATAACATAAAAAACAAACTTTCTTTTTCACAAAATTCTAGAAAATTTTACCATAACCTCCTTTTGTATGGGTGACCATTTCTCATTTTTATCTTTCTACAATTAACTTAATTAACCCAATTTAGAATTATAGAACTCTAATCTATAAAATTTTCTAAATTCAAGAGAGTAAGCAATAAGAAGAGTTTAATTAATCACTTAGTTAATCTTTTTAGGATTAAGAAAGGTTGGAATGTAAAGAAGAGAAGGGGTGGCCTTTTCATCAAAGGCATAGCATTTGAATTTAATTCAATCATCTGCAATTCATAAAAATCAATCATTTAATTCAATCATCTGCAATTCATAAAAATCAAGAAAACCATAGATTTTTCATTAAAATTTATAAACAAAGTAAGAAAATTAGCTTACATGGAGCTTGTAAGCTCTCCTTTGGCTTGAGGGATTGAGGGTTCTACTATTGTTTGAAGAAATAGTGGCCACCAAATCACTTTGGAGAGGATTAGGCCAAAAATAATTGAATTATTAAAAAATTCAATGTAGATGGCTGAGGACAAGAGTAGAGTAACAGTGCATAAACACCATTACACTTTAACAAAGGGGGAGGCTTCTATTTATAGAAAAAAGTGCGCTTCTAACCAAGCAAATTGATTCTAGAATTTTCCAGATCACTTTGGTCAATCTTTGACCATTTTTGGGTCAGTTCAACTTACTTTTTGGATCTAGTTTTGAAACAGGAGAGAGGAGAGATGAAAATATCTCATTTTATTGATTAAAAATTGGGGGTAATGATGAGAAAAATGCGCTTACTTCATTTTGGCAGATCCCCACACTAAGGTGTTAAAATTTAAATTTTTTTATTCTTTTCTTTGGTCCTTAGTCCACTCTTCATCCTATGTGAGCATTTACTCATTTTTGGGGGGTTTTTCTTTTATTCTTCAATTTATCTCCTCCCTACACTTGGATTGATCCTATTGGCCCATAAGAACCTTAATTGGACTATAATCCAAAAATATCTAAAAATCTGGACCCTTAGGCTAAGGTCCTTTATACCTATTTTCAATTAATTCCAATTGCACATTGGAAAGTTCTTTTTGAATTTCTGTTTCAAGGGAAACCATTTTAGACACTAGGAGGATTTTTATATCCAAAAATATCTCAATTTGAATTACCTCTCTCTAGACATTTTCTCTCTCCAAGCCAAAACAGGGTAAAACAGGATCTTTCCTTTATTTCGGAGTGGGGAATAATTATAACATCAGAAGGGAAGGTTCTTACACCTACACAGCTCAAAAGATGGACAAAGGAATCTTACATCCTACCCCACTTAAAAAACGCGAGATGTCCTCATCTCGCAAACTAGAGGACAACTCTTTCCCTTAAGATCCAATTGATTCTGGGGTTCCTTATAGTTTGGTCAACCCAACAGAATCTGGGATAAAGATCCCTTATATAGAACTCATCATCAGATAACAGTTCATTCAGATCATATCATTCATATCTTTAACACAATAATGGTACATTAGACCAAAATTTCCATCTGAACAGTCCTCCATGGAAATTTCAATTATATATATTTTTAATTTGTCATCCCTTAACTTATATGGTCAAGTGTTAAGAGTAGCAATTTGTCAGCACAATCCACTAATCTGATAGTGATTTGTTGAAGTCATTATCGTCATTCCAGTTACGAACATCATCATAGGGACTCGTCCCATTCATCCTCATTGTGGTTTTGCTCAGCTTATCGCTTTTCAACCAAAATTCAGGAATCATCATTTTTCAATTATAATCCAAATCAACTCATCAATTCTCAACCAGATATATTTTTGATATAAAGATTCTTTACGTATCTATTTATGCATAAGAACAACTTCAGTGGAAAATAACACTTTTAAAAAAATTCGTTTATGCATCTATTTATACATATATTTAATTTTAAGGAGAATAACTCTTTTGAAGTAAAAATAAATTTCTTTATGCATCTTTCTATGCATAAAATCAAAATTAAGGAGAGTAACTCTTTTGAAATAAAAATAAATTTCTTTATGTATCTTTCTATGCATAAAATCAAAATTAATGAGAATAACTCTTTTGAAATAAAAATAAATCTCTTTATGCATCTTTCTATGCATAAAATCAAAATTGATGAGAATAACACTTTTGAAATAAAAATAAATTTCTTTATGCATCTTTCTACTATGCATAAAATCAAAATTAATGAGAGTAACTCTTTTGAAATAAAAATAAATTTCTTTATGCATCTTTCTATGCATAAAATCAAAATTGAGGAGAGTAACTCTTTTGAAATAAAAATAAATTTCTTTATGCATCTTTCTATGCATAAAATCAAAATTGATGAGAATAACTCTTTATAAACAAAAATAAATTTCTTTATGCATCTTTCTAAGCATAAAATCAAAATTTTATGAAAGTAACGCTTTTATAAGAAAAATTCTTTTATGCATGAATTTAATTTTAATGAAAGTAACACTTTTATAATAAAAAAATTTCTTTTATGCATCTGTTTCTAATGAAAATAACACCTTTTATAATAAAAATATTTTTAATATGCATTTTTCTATGCATAGAATAACACTTTTAGAATACACAAGCGGTGGGGATTACTCTTTTTGAATAATAAAAAGATAAAACTTACTTCACCAAATTTAAGAAAATTTTGCCATAACCTCCTTTGTATGGCTGACCATTTTCTAATTTTTTCACTTTAAAATTTATTAGAAATTATCCAAGATGATTTAAATCATTCTAATCTAATCAATTTTCACTTTATTAAGAGTAAACAATATGAAAAGTTTAATTCGATCAATTTGATTACACATCTAGGATAAAGAAAGGTTGAATTCAACACTGAAGAGAAGGGGGAAAGCCTTTCCAGCAAGGCATAACATCCATTTTCATTTTAAAGAAAGCAAAAATCAAAAAACCATAAAATAGAATAAGAAAAAGTAGAATTTCTAACTTACTAGGAGTTTTGTGAGCTTTCCTTTGGCTTGATGGTTTGAGGGATCTACTCTTGTTTGCAAAACAAGAGTGGCCACCAATTCTTTTGAAGAGAAAATGGTTAAAAACAAATGAATTATCAATGAATTCACTGTTTTTGGCTCTAGGGAGGAGGAGTAGAGTAACAGTGCATAAAACACTATTAACCTTTTACAAAGGGGGAGGCTTCATTTATAGGAAAAAGTCAGCCTCTAACCAAGCAAACTGATTCTAGAATTTTCCAGATCTTGGTCAATTTTTTACCATTTTTAGGTCAGTTTAGCTTACTTTTTGGATCTAGTTGAAGCATGAGAGAGGAGAGATGAAAATATCTCATTATTTGTGAGTTTAAAACTCAACCACACATGTGAAACAGGCCCCTCCTTCATGAGGGGAATTCCCCACACTGAGGTGTCAAAAATGCATCATTTCTTCTAAATATCTCTTCTTTTTTAACTAATAACCTTGTCCTTAGTCAACTCTTCATCTTATGTAAGCATTTACTCATTTTTAGAGAATTTTCTTTTATTCTTCCATTTATCTCCTCCCTACATTTGGCTTAATCTAATTGGTCCATAGGAACCTTAATTCAAAAATTTCAGAAAATCTGGATCCTTAGGCTAACGTCCTTTTTACTTGATTTCAATTTATTCCAATTGCACATTGGAAATTTCTTTTTGAATATCTGTTTCAAGGAAAACCATTTTAGACACTAGGAAGATTTTTATATCTAAAAATATCTCAATTTTGAATTACCTCCCTCTAGACATTTTCTCTCTCTAGGCCAAAACAGGGTAAAACAAGATCTTTCTTTTATTTCAGAGAGGGGAATAATTATAAGATCAGAAGGGGAGGTTCTTACACTTGCACACCTCAAAAGCCGGAGGGAGGAATCTTACAAAGTGGGGATCCTACTTAGCTATGTAGCTATGTAGCAGCAAACCGAAGCCATCTCGTTACTTGACATGGACTCCCTCATATCAAGTAGAGATCCTAGGGTTCCCCCTATTTGATATGATCTTTGATGAAGAGTGTTGCATTGGGTAGACTAGTTGTTTTAAAACAGGACTCGATGTTCCAAGGTATTTAACAGTCACCCCGATTTTAAAACTTTTTAGATCAGCACAAGGCTCTTTTCGGGCTCCATTCATTGGTATTCCTTGACTTTGATTTAGTAAGAAGCTATGATTACCTACGTTTTGCTAATTTCTTAGCCCTTTTTGCACTTAAGTGTATCCAATAATGTTATGGCCAAATAGACTATTCACACATGGGTTTCTATGCAGTGTGATCATGCCTTAGGCATTCCAAGTAACTGCATTATGCAACTTGTGAAAGCATCAAATATAATAATGGAGCAAACATGGCCGTGGGAGCTTCCTCCAAACGTGGGGAGTGTGCTACATGTACGGGCCTCTTTAGAACTTGTGTCTTACAATGCAAAAAAAGCTTTTGTTATCAAGATGAATACCATGTTATTTTTCATGATGTTATTCATATTGATTAGGTGCAACAAAGTTTGTGTATCACATGTATTCTTGTGTGTGCACGTATGCATGGTGTAAAATATTTATCTGCCAATGTTATTTAATAAAAATACTTTACTTAAATTTTTGGAGAGTGATTTCCAAGTTTATAATCAAAATTCTTGATTGAAGTTGCAAGTGCATTTTGTAGAGATACATGTACATCTTTATACTATACGATACATTTTGTAGAGATATGTGCACTTCTTTACACGATAAAGAGAGTTTTTTTTTGAAGCATAAATATAGTTAAGAAAGTGGCTATTTAATGACCAAGTTGAAGGGGAAAAAGTTGCATAAACTTTTTGATGATGAAACCTTGCCTTGTTTTGCTGGTTCTGTGTCTTGCAGCTTGCTCCCTCTCATCAACCATGGCATGCCTTTGACTCGACAGAGCTCCCCTCTGCTACTGCATGCCCTCCACACGCTTGTTGCTTTCTACGTGTCCACCACACGTGACTGTCGCATGCTTGACATGCGCCTGTTGGCTATGATCTTTTCAGTCCACTTCATGCCCGCCACGTGTGGCTGATCCTCAGAAGAGGTGGTCACCTACCGATATCCACATACATGGCCTCACTTGTGCTACCTCAATGCAGCGCCACCATCTAGTGTCAGAGCTAGAGGAAGCCGGACATTTCTGAGAAGCCTGGTCTGGGGTCAAGTGAAACCACAATGCTTTTTGCCAAACATTTTTTGCCAAACATCTATTTAACTCTAACAGAGATCGAGACCCCCTGCACCCCCGGTGGAGAGCTATGGATCGGAAGCTCCTTTCTATTTAACTCTAACAGAGATCGAGACCCCCTGCACCCGGTGGAGAGCTATGGATCGGAAGCTCCTTTCTACGAAAGAGATGTAAGAGCTGCAGTGGTTGCTGAAGGCCAGCTCGATAAAGACACTAGAATGGGTGGCGCATACCATCACGTGCAAGTCAGCGATGCGACTGTTGGAGGAAGCAATACTCGAAGGCAAGAAGGTAAGTCTATCTCTGTTTCCTTGCCTGAGGAAGACGTCAAGATTCTAGAGATAGACTACCAGGGTAGGGCCCTGGTAGGCTTGATATTTGGGGCCAGACCCCTTTTGAGGTCCTCAAAATGTGGATTAAGCATGAATGGTCCTCGAGAGGGATTAATGTAGAGCCTGTCCAGTTCCTCCTCCTGAACAACTATTTTATTTTTCTCTTCAAAGAAGAGATGGCTCTGAATGCGCTGGGTGCAGACCAATGGCTGATTAGGAATGCTCCATTAGTGTTGTTTAGGTGGACAACTGATTTTTCCCAAGATGGGCCTAAACCCTCCCTGTGTCCAGTTTGGATGGAGCTCACCAACTTGCCTTTTCACCTATACTTGCTGATGAGAAGATTAGTGGCCCCATTAGGTAAGATCCTCGGTGTGAGATCAACACAGGAATTTAACCCTAGATGGCACCCCCAAATTCTGGTGGAGCTAGACCTTAATCATGATGTGACCGAAACTATCATCATTCATGTGCGGGGAGGAAACACCATTAACCAAAGGGTTCTTTATAAGTAGCTCCCCAATGCGTGCTTCCATTGTGGGGAGAATGGCCATTTTATCAAAGACTGCCTTGCTAAGGCTCCACCTCAGGCTATTACTAAGGATAATAAGCTAGGTAATGGGTTTAAAGCAGTATAGAAAAAAGCAAGAAACACACAAATTTGTCAAACCAGAGATCAGAGCCAAAAATGGCAACAGATTCACTACACTCCTAGCTTAGGTGAATGACCCATCTCAAGACATGCTTCAACGGACAGCCATGGATGACTCAGAAAATGATGATGATGAGGGCTTTACACCCATCTTCAATCCCTGCCGGCCCCAAACCCTCTAATTTTTGAAGTCAACAGTTTGGATATTCAACTATATAGTCATATGGAAAACATAGAAATGGCTGATAACCACGTAACCCAAGCAGAGGAAGAGAGACTCCCCCTCCCTTCACCTCCAAAATCTGACCCAAAGGAACGAAGAAGGCCTTCTAACCTAGCCTGTACCCCCCCAGCTGATAAGATCCCTAGAACTATGGAGATTAGGAAAACCTCTTCACATAAAAAATGAGAATCATGTCATTGAATGTTAAAGGGCTTTCTGACCCTTCCAATGATAATTAGTCAATGGCTTACTAAAGCTGGATATTATTTACCTTCAAGAACTGAAATGTTCCTCTAGACATCTTCAAAAGATTTAAAAGTATAGCAAAAGACTATGCTTGGGTACTGTACCAACCATGCCCAAGGTTCAGGGGGCACAGCAAATAGGGATTTCCCCAAATCTCTTACCATTGGTTTCAAAAACCTACACTGACCCTATTAATAAATGGGTGGCGGTAGAGATAGGAGCACCGGACCCATTGACATGTGTAAGTGTTTATGCATCAGAACCGGAAGGCTCCAGACCAGAACTCTGGAACTCCTTATGTAGTCTTCCCCCTCCGATGGTGCTAATTGGAGATTTCAACATGGTGGAGTCCCCAAATGATAGATACCAATGTAAAGGAATCATAATTTCAGGAAGGGAAAAGAGGGCTTGGGATAACCTTACAAGGCTACAAGACCTAATGGATATAGACCTAAAAAAGGAGTTCACATGGAGCAATAATAGAGAGGGCACCTACTCAGAAAGGCAAGATTGGACCGCTGCTACCTGGCATCCAACCTTTGCAATAGATACCTAAAGGCCAAAGTAACTATAGCCACAGACATAGCCCTCTCAGACCACCAACCTATCTTAGTATAGTTGGAAAAAAGTGACTCCAAAATTAGATCAAGGTGGTTTCACACTGATCCAGCTCTTTTTGAATTGCCTTCTATCAAAGCAAGGGTGGAAGAAACATGGCGCAGGAACTTCCAAGGAAAATATCTTCCAGCCAGGAGATGGTCTCTAGGGGTAAAATAAACTCAGAGATTCCTTAGCCATATAAGAAAGGCAGTGGTGGCTGAAGTCAGAGAGGAGAAATGCCAAATAAAAAAGAGTGATCTTGCTAGAGCAAGAGGTCAACAAAGCCAACCTCTCCCTTCAATCCTTTGTGATGCAAGCCAAAGCGGACCTCAGAGGAAATCCAATGCCACCATTTAAGATTGTATTTCAGAGAGTGGTGGGCTGGAAAATGGGAGAGGCCCACAAAAGCCATGTTCATAGCCCTTAAGAGAAAGCAAGCAAAAGATTACCTACCCATGATAGTAGGTCCTAATGGAAGAAAAGCAGAAATAGTGGAAGAAAACATCAAGCTTATATCAGACCATTTTGCCAAAATTTTCAGCCCCCCGAGGAGGATGACAAAGAAAAGTCAAGGTGCAAATAATAATAGCTGAAGCAAGGGATAAGGTTGCCCCCTCATCTCTAGCTGCCGAGTTGGACTTAGATCTCTCCCTTTAGAATTTGAGGAATCCATTGACTCTCTCCCAAATCACAAAAGCCCATGCCTAGATGGTCTTCCAGTAGAGTTCTTTAAAAAGTTCAAACATGTCCTCCTGAAGCCTTTAGCCCTGGTATGGGAAGAAGCCACAAGGTTTGGTGCACTGCCATTTAGCATCAACGATGGAGTCATCAAGATGATTCACAAGAGAGGAGAGAAGGAGAACAAGTCAAACTGGAGGCCTATCACGATTCTAACAGCTTACAAAATCTATGCAAAAATCCTCTCAAGAAGGCTGTTTATGCACTTAAAGGATTGGGTGAGAAAAGAACAAAAAGGTTTCATCAAAGGCAGGTACATCTTGGATGGGATCATAGGACTATGGGAAGGCATAGAGTTTGCTGAGAAATCTAACCAAGATTTTGTATTCTTCAAGATTGACTTTGACAAAGCCTATGATAGGTTGGAATGGAACTTTATTGTAGATTCTCTATAGAATATGGGGCTGGGTGACAAATTCATTCAATGGGTCTCCACTCTCTTTGGCAATGCTAGGGCAAGAGTCTCGGTCAATGGCTCGCTCTCTCAACCTATCATCCTACATAGATCCATCAGACAAGGTTGCTGCTAGCTCCTCTCCTCTTTGCAATAGCTGTAGATGGGCTGAGCTAGTTGATCCAGAAGAGATTCTAGGCTGGCAAAGGAATTCAGCTTTTGATGGGAGCTGGCCGACAATGCTGATGACACAAATGCACTGGTAAATAATGATCCTAACTCTCTCAGAAACTTTTGGAAATGTCTTGAGATCTTCTGTAAAGCATCAACCGCTGTTGAAACCCCCTCCCCAATGGCTATCCCAATGGCTATCTGATACAAGATGTCAAACCCTCAAAGAGGGTCAAATCTTCAAAATCTTGGGAATCCCAATGGGGTGTGGGGTGGCCATCAACCAACGGTGGGAATGGATTGCAAATAAACTACAAAGTAAATTTGACAGATGGAGAGGATGCCAGCTATCTATGGGGGGTAGAATAATGGTGATTAACCACTTCCTCATCCCAGCAAATATTTTCTTTCTCTCATGTTGGAGACCCTCCTCTGACAGAGCACTGAAAGGTATTGAAAGGCTTTGTAGGAACTTCCTCTAGTCCGAGGACCCTTTGAAGACCAAAATCCCAAAAGTAAGCTAGAAGATATGTACCCTCCCAAGGGAGAAAGGTGGTTTGGGCATCATCAACATCACTAAAATGGCTAACAGATTGGCAACCAAATGGATAATAAGGAACTGGATGGCTCCCAAGGAGGACTAGGCTATTCTGTTAAACAGAGATTTGGAGAAATTCTCTCTGTAGAACTACCTGGCCTGGAGAAACCTCCCGCAATCCACTCTGTGGTTCAGCCCCTACTATCAGATTAAACCCAAAGGAAGCTCCCTTCTTAAGAGCTGGAGAGCTTGGAACACCCTTAAAGGTAACACCCGGTTAAATCCTAACCCAAGATGGGCTCAAGGAGCTCACTCCAATGACTCAATTTGGTGGTCGGCAATCAACCTCCCCCCCCTATCCAACCTCAATAGGTCAAATTGGCCCTTTCTTTGTCAAAAAAAGGTATACAAGCTTGGGATGATCTCAGGCACCCAACAAAAAGCAGATGGTTATCACACAGGAGGAAATGAGCAATAGAAAGTAGATGGTTATCACAAGAGGAAATAAGCAATAAGTATAGAATCAATCAAGCTAGTTTAGATCTGTTTGCAGGCTAGAATGGACCTATGGGAAGGGCAATACTTACATCTTCTAAGTAGAGGTAAAATCCACCAAAAGTCCTTCTCGTGGTGTAAAGGGGAGCCTCCGTATACCAAAGTATTCCAACCCTTCTCCAACCCATGTAAAGCTAAATCAGCGATGGAATATCCTTTGGGATAGGAAAACACGGAACAACAAGTTCGAAAACATTTGGTCGAGCTTAATTCCCCCGAAATTCTCCTGCCTCCTCTGGCTGATCCTACACCATGCAGTATGGACCAATGAAAGGGCTGCCAAGTTGGGCATAGGTCAAAGTACTTGCCCCAAATGTCAAAACCACCCAAAATCTGTCACCCATCTTTTTTGGGCCTGTCCAGCAAATAAGAAGGCACGTGTACTGTTGCTCAAATGTTTGTCTCCAATCAGGCCATCTCTATCATGGTCTCGAGTACTTCTAGGCGAGTCTATCAAATGTTCTTCTCATCTTTGGTCTTTAATAAGAGCTTGCTTTTTATGGTCTATTTGGTTATCCAAAAATGCAATTGTTTTTCAGGCCCTGCATAGGAACCCGGTTCACAACCTGAGCAGCTTTCTGTGTCTGTAGCTATAGGTGCTAACAAAGGTGGATAAAGTTATTGTCAATACCAAGAAGTTAGCACACTAGAACTAGAAAAAGAACTAACAATGAAGAAGCTCCAACAAAAGCACCAAGAGTTAGTCTCATCAGTAGAGCCAATAAGAAACTTGATAAACTCACCCAAGCAGCTAACTCCCAGTTGAATCAAGCATGGGAAGCAATAGAAGAAGAGATGAGGATCATCAACCAAAGGGATGAATTAGTAGTAGAAAAAATTTCAGAACTTATAGCATTTAAAAGATCTATCCATTAAAGAGTTATGCTTCTTTGTGTCAAAAGCATTTTCTAATCGGTTTGGTTTTATTTTAATATAATCCCTCATGCCTTAAAAAAAAGAAAAAAAACCTTGCCTTGTTGGGCTTCAAATTTAAAGCCTATGAGACAGTAGGGACATAACCCATTAAATGTGAAATAAAGAAAACAATATATATTGGGCTCACTCAATGGGGATACTGACTTCGTGAATCCCTCAAACATTAAAATGGCCCGTACGTAAGTTACGTAGTATAAAGGGGGGTAGCCCGAGTCATGAGCAAGTGGAAGGGGAAAGGTTGCATAAACTTTTTGACGGTGAAACCTTGCCTTATTATGCTTCGAATGTAAAGCCTGATAGAGGGACATACCCCCTTAAAATAAAACAATATATTGGGCTACTGCAAACAATAAAACAATACTAGTATTGGACCCGCACGTTGTTGGGGTGACCAAGGTCCCAGAAAAGAACTGGTTCTCTCGCTATAGCCATCTCTCTCTCTCTCTCTCTCTCTCTCTATCACACACACACACACGCGTCCCCCATCTTTCTCTCTCTCTCTCTTCCTCCCTCTAGGCATGTCCCCAACTCTCTCTCTCTCTCTCTCTCATGCACACACACACACACACACACACACACATGCACGCACACACTCCCTCTCTCTTCTCACTCTCCCACCACACATAGAAGCTCTCTCTCTCTCTCTCTCTCTCTCACACACACACACACGTACTCACACACATACTCTCTCTCTCTCTCTCTCTCTCTCTCTCTCTGTCTCTCTCTCACATACACATATGCACACACACATGTAAATATTAGTATATATAATATTATGTTTTAGATACATATAGGTGAATTTAAAAATATAAATACACACACATACATAATTTTAATTAATTTTGATTAAATTTTAATGTATGGAGATGAGTGGTAATGTGTGCTCACTTTTAAATATATAGATAGATATATTATACACACAGACACACACACATACATGCACACAGATATATATTTCTATATATATGTGTGTGAGTGTGTATACATTTACATATATATACGTATACACACACACACACACACACACACACACACACACACATATAGATGTATGTATGTATAAATGTAAATAAAAACACACATACATGTATACAGACTGTTGCCATCATATATATAGACAATGATGTGTGTGAACACACTTAGGACTGCCGGGGCACTTTTTCCCTCTTTAGGAGGTTTTTTCCCCCAGCTTGTATATACGCCCATCATTCTAGGGCTAACTTATCTTTTGTACATTGGCACAATCTAATACATTGTGTGTTGTGTGCATTCTTGCTTGTTCTTCTCCAAGCTTGGTGTGCTTTCGTGTAACCCTAATTCCAACAATTGGTATCAGAGCAGGCATCGGCTCCCAGGGCTACGCCGCCGGCACCCTCCGACTCACATTCTCCGATTGAGGTGAGCTTTCACGAGCGCTTGCAGGTCCCTATACTCTACAAATTGGTGTTCTCAGAAATTGCATCTGAGGTCATTTCGAGCTCCGTTTTTGCATTGCAAGTTTTGCACAGGTGTTTTTGTCATTTTCTATATAAATTTCGACAGTGCAGTTTTCTGCAAAACAGGCATACGTATTCTATTGTGGACCGTGCTACATAGCACGAGTTATTCTCTGTTCAGTCTTTGCTTCATTATAGGTAGCTTTTGTATGAGTTTCAGTTAGTGGCCATGGCTGATAACAGCAATGATGTATTTCGCATGTTGTCTACTGATGATGATAAATTGGATGGAGACAGCAACTATCCACTTAACACCATATTGGGGAATATGGGAATTTCCCACAAGTTTGGGACACGTGGTCAAAAGTTTGGATTAACCATAACTTGAACACCACTAATCCAAAATGAGCGCTTTATAGCTCTTTAGATTCCATTTTTCAAGCCCTTTCCAACGATAGGTCATATGATAGGGTTTTGAGAAACTTACAAACATGTTATCCATGTCCCCTTTTTTAAGTATTCAAAAATAAGAATTGGGAAATTCCCAAATTCACTAATATGGTGTTACTTTGGGCATACATGATGCAGCATGTTTTGGTTACAAAAGGAGTGTGGAACATTGTGCAGGGTATGGATGTACGTCCAGGTTTTGTGGATGTAGGATTTGTTGAGGATGTTGCAGGTTCTAGCAGCTCTACTGTTGCTACTGTTTTACCCACTACTGAACAAGCTCGTTTTGGGATGGTAAAGATGCGCAGGCTCATGCCTTTATTGCACTTTCTGTCAAACGTAACATCACCCCACATATTCGTTCAGTTAAAATAGCAAAATAGACTTGGGATATTCTAGCTGGTTTGTATGCAGGTTGTAAAACAAGGCAAAAATCTCTTACCTACGTAAAGAGCTAGAAATCGAAGATTATGCAGGAAGATGATGACATGAATGTTTTTCTTGCTGAGATTAAAGATCTCAAGGAACAATTGATTTCTGCAGGTGAGATTATTCCTGATCATTCTCTTGTGCAGACTGTTCTTGATGCTTTACCTGAGTCATATCAGACTTTTGCTTCCATGTGGAGACTTGTTACTGAGGATAGACCTGATGTTGTCAAGTATGATAATTTGGTCAACAAGCTCTTGCAAGAAGCATAGTCTAGGCAAAACAGGGCTAGGCAGCATGTAGTTGATTAGGCATTTGTTACTGCCCCAGCAGAGAAGAAGTGGTAAGGCAGCCCCTTCCACTGTTTCTTCTCCTATTAGTAGGTCTGCAACTTCTTCTCCTTCCACAGGTAGCAACAATAGGTCCGAGAAGGCTCTTGATAAAGGCAAGAAAAAACAAAAGCCAGGTGTCCTCTGTCTCCTACGGGCTCTGAGTGTCTCTGCTCTTTGGAGAGTAATTCCCTGTTGTGTAGGGGCTGGGAGTGGGGTGGATCTCTGAAAAATGTAGTAATCTATGTTTGTCGTCCCCCCTCTGGAGCTATCTGAGCCTCTAATGATGTCTCTCTATGACGTTGTATGTCTAGAATGAATCTCCCCAGTATGCGCTGGTCTGTTGCCTCAAAGATCTGGCGTGTATGGAATGTGGCTCTCTGAATAAAATGGGATATCTCTCTCTGATGGGCTGTATATGCTCTATATATGCATACATAATGCTCCTCACTCTCCACCTCCTCTTTGCACAATCTGCATACCCTCTTTTTTGGGGGGATCCGTGCTGCTCTGCCAGTCTTGATCTCCAATCGATATGTTCACAAAGGCATTGCCTCAAAAGAAGTTTGAAGCTTTACGCAAAGCTTTGGTAAAAAGCCCTCCATGTATCTAGGCCTCTCTATAAATCCATCATCAGTCACTCATGAAGTGATCTCTGTAGTATAGCATCTTCGGTGGAAGAGGCCGTGTAGGTGATATCCATGTCTCTCGTGTATAGAGCTGCCATAGGTCTTGTCTCAATACTCTGTTCCTCTCACTATGAGAGAGATAGATATGTGGTGCATCCCTGTCATACTGGAATGGTGGTAGATGATCCATGTCTAGGCCATGCTATGAGAACCAATCTGTGACCTGTGCATACCATGATCCTCTGTCTCCTGCCTCAGCAGCTGTCTAGATGCCTCAAAAGCTCTGTAGTATGACAATCTGTCCTGTGGCATCTCTTTGAATCTGTCTAGCAAGCATATAGTCTAGAATATGGCCTCTACCATCATAGGAGGCGCAGCAAACTCTGCTTGGATAATGTCATGAGGTACTATCGGTTTGCTGTGTATCATGCGTGCCATCATGAGCGCCTGTGGTCTCTCTATTTCTGTCCAGCGATGGGTAGCAAGACCTGGCACCCATACCGCTGCTCCATACATTAGTGTCGGTGTGACTAATGTGTCAAATAGCCACCCCTTCGTCCGAGGCTCCTGAAAATGCACCTGGTGGCACTATCTCTCTAGCATAGCCAATGCTGAAAATGCGCTTGGTGGCGCTGTCTCTCTAGTATAGCCAATGCTGCATATCCCCATGTCAATCTAGCTCTGGTTGTGCTGAACCCATGGTGAAGCACGTGGCCGCTACAGAGAAGGTAACCCCTAGGTACATGTATGATGTCACCACCTCCACCTGGTGTCCTACAAGAGTGAATGTCAGCTGACTCCTGCCCTGTCTTGATGTATGAAAGACCATAACCTTGGTTTTCCCAAGGTTCTTAGTAAGACCCCTCTGTGTGCAGAAATCATTGTCGCGAGTGCATGTAGATGCTACAGGAGACTCAGACACTAATACAATATCATCAGCATAAAGCATAATATGTACTGAGGTACCTACTAGATCAACTCCATCTCCTTCTCCCTGTGTAATGAAGTCATCCACCTCATCAATGTTTAACCCAAATAGCGTGGGGGAAAGTGGGCATCCTTGCTTCACAGTAGTGGTGCTAGCAATAGTCTCAGACATACCTCATGGGCATCTCTGACTCGCCCAAAAACCTGCTCATATAATGCATAGATGCCCTATGTAATATCTGCTGGGGTATGCCAAGAGACTACACGCATTGAAAGAGTCTCTCTCGTGGTACTGTGTCAAATGCCTTGCGGAAATCCACAAAGTAGCAATAGAGATTTCTCTTCCTCACTCTGGCCTGATCAATCATACATCTCAAAGTGAATACATGGTCAGTGGTAGAGAAAGCTCTCCTGAAGCTTGCCTGCCATAATAAGTTGGTGAGTGTATACAAGATATAAGTCACTAATAAAAAACCACTCTCTACCATTAGCCTTCGAGTATCCTACAAGATATAAATTCGAACAATCATTGTAACAAATCACTCTCTACCAGTAATTAACCTTCGAGTATCTAATTTCTCGTCATTTATAGCTTTGTCGAAGAACCGTATGCCATATGGTCACGCATCAGAAGACTAGCCTTTAGAGCTGTTGGGAGGGGAGGCGGCAGCCTTGGTGTTCTTTTTAACAAGCTTGGAGAGCGAGCAAGCCAGGTTGGTAGCTATGGCTACCTTCACCCGCCCCCCCGCCGAGGGGGGTTTGCCCGAATCTCATACCACATTGTAGCAAAATTGAGATGGATAAAAAAGAAAGATAATTGATGAAATGGAGATGACATGGTTGGTGAGTGTATACAAGATATAAGTCACTAATAACAAACCACTCTCTACCATTAGCCTTCGAGTATCCTACAAGATATAAATTTGAACAATCATTGTAATAAATCACTCTCTACCATTAATTAACCTTCAAGTATCTAATTTCTCGGCATTTATAGCTTTGTCGAAGAACCGTATGCCATATGGTCACGTATCAGAAGACTAGCCTTTGGAGCTATTGGGAGGGGAGGCGGTAGCCTTGGCTTTCTTTTTAACGAGCTTGGAGAGCGAGCAAGCTAGGTTGGTAGCTATGGGTACCTTCACCTGCCCCTTACGAGGAGGGGGGTTTGCTTCAATCTCATACCCCATTGTAGCAAAATTGAGATGGATAAAAAAGAAAGATAATCAATGAAATAGAGAGGAAATGGTTGGTTAGCATGCATCTAAATATGGTAAACATTTTGGAAAAAGATCATATACCTAGTAAGTTTACAAATTCTGAAACTACTTAAGATACTATAAAATGCTATATTAACTGATATAGATGTATAAAATGCTATAAAATGTATAAAAAAGTATGCCTTTAGATGTAAGAGGTATATGCCAATGGGAAAAATACATATAAAAGATTTTTTGTATTAGTGTACTTTCAAAACTATTGAAGGCATTTTAAAGGGAAAAAATAAAAAATAGTAGAACTGTTTTTTTATCATGGAAGGCTATGTATTTAAAATATTTTTGGCACTTCATATCTTTTAAAACTAATACCATGAGTTGGGAGCACTTAGGAAGAAATGTTTTTTTAACAAAAATGGAATTTAAAATTTTAGAATTACCTTCATGAGAGCAATCAATTGGATCATGCTTGCAATGCATTTTAGAGACTAGACCATCATCTTTTGAATTCAATAAGGCTTTAGATTTTATAGATTATATAAGTTTCCTCTACTCCCACATATTTGTAGTAAAAGTTAAAGAAAGTGATATTAACAAACTATCAAGTATTTGATATTATGGTATTTGTTTTTGATGATTGTATCCCTTAAAAAAAGTAGTATAATTATAGATGTGAAAATTTCAAACTTAAATAAATTTTAAACCTTATTAAATTTTATATTTGTGACAAATTCAAAATATCTAGATTACAAGTTATAATAACACTGGGGGTTACATTTTCCCTGCGAAATAATGATATTCTTTCCTTTCCTTTTTGACAACTTAATGTTCCATGGTGGCTAGATTTTCACATGCATACGATTGTGTGCCTTCATTTATGTAACATTGTAAATATTTGCATTTTAACAATATTGTAGTGCATTTCAATGACCTATGACATTTACTAGCAATATGAATAACAAAGTGCTTAGCATGTAACATATAATGGTTCTTTTCCTAGTGTCGTGTCATTGTAACATATAATGGTTCTCTTCCACGTTCATGTAGGTGTAACTCTTACACTTAGACATCATTGGCTAATGGTTGCATAAATTTTAGAATTAAGAATCAACATTAGGTAAATGTAATATGTGGTGCAAAATCTTATACTCACCTTCTAGTGATGAAGGTTGTGAGTCATGTTTCATAGTATCATATTGTCTTAAGACTAGTAAAATGATTATTACGAAAGAAACTTGCGTCCTTTGTGTGATGCTAAGACAAAGCCCCCAAAGGCATTATAAATATGTAAGCGATTTAAGCAATTGTCAAAAGTTATAAATTTCACTAAATTAAGCATGCTCATTTGGGTCCAAATATTAATAAGTCAATGAGAAACTTTCGTTTGATTATTCTAGTTTGCATGTTTTCATGGTAAATATTATGATAAATTGGATTTCTTTTCCCACTCTCTTCTAGTTTGCATGTCTTCATGGTAAATCTTATGATAAAATAAAGTTTATTTCCCCACTTTGTTCTTCCACCTCAGTTTCCCTACCATGTATACGTGGTCAAGGGTGGTTGCAAGATAAGGGTACTCACTTTCATTCATTCTCTCTAAAATTGGGACATTGATGCATCTCGGGCGGAGTACCTCGATCGTGATATCACGACCATCAATTAAAACACGACACGTGCCTCCCAAGCCTAAAGCAACATATCTCGAATGAGATACCAACTAATTCCACGCTAGTAGGCCGGGTGTCAAGTCACCATCCATGTCACTTTCTGTTAAAATTACAGCAATGTGATGAGCTATGGTAGATCAAATGCTAGAATCAACATCATTAACAAAGAGATTAGACGATAATTAAGATATGAGCAATTAACTGATAGCTTAATGTAGGCATGGATAATCAAAAACCAGCAAATTCTCATTAGGCCAATGCCTCAATTTATATAGTTTACATCCAAGCATCTAATCCCACTGATTTCTCCTTGATTCACTCCACCTCTTTTGCTTGATTCTCTCCACCTCTCCCAGAATATCTCCACACCTCCCAGAATATCTCCACACCTCCTAAAACTCCTCATGCTACCCTTTATTCTCTCCTAGTAGATTCTTCTCACCTTTTCATAGATTCTCTCACAGCCTCTAGCTAAGGGCTTGTTCCCACACACACCCTATTCACTTGTATATTTCAACGCCTCCCCTCAAGTGAATACTCCTAGCACACCTCGACCCTATACCGAGTTTCCCTCTTACTTGATAGTCCGTACTTGATAGTCCGCGACCAGTGCCTCAAGTCCCTAAACTCATAGTCCTTGACACTCTCTCTCTATGTGTCCAAGGCTACTACTAGTGCCCCTGACCTTGACTAAAGTGCTCACACATACATCTACCACATGGCAGTTACAACAATGTGATGAGCTATGGTGGATCAAATGCCACAATCAACAGCATTAACAAAAAGATTGGATGCTAATTAAGACGTGATAAGTGAGCAATTAATTGATAGCTTAATGTAGGCATGGAAAATAAAAAACCAGCAAATTCTCATTAGGCCAATGCCTCAATTTATAGAGTTTATATCCAAGCATCTAATCCCACTGATTTCTCCTTGATTCACTCCACCTCTCCCAGAATATCTCCACACCTCCTAAATCAACTCATGCTACCCTTTATTCTCTCCTAGTAGATTCTTCTCACCTTTTCACAGGTTCTCTCACATTTAGAGATTCTCTTTTACAGCCTCTAGCCAAGGGCTTGTTCTCACACACACCCCATTCACTTGTATGTTTCAACACCTCCCCTCAAGTGAATACTCCTAGCACACTTGGACCCTATACCAAGTTTCCCTCTTATTTGATAGTATGCGACCAGTGCCTCAAGTCCCTAAACTCATAATCCTTGACACTCTCTCTCTCTCTATGTGTCAAAGGCTACTACAAGTGCCCGTGACCTTGACTAAAGTGCTCACACATGCATCTACCACATGGCCTACATCATCACTGGCTCAGAGGTGGTTTTACTCTGTTGGGGCAAGTTACATTGGGTTGTGGGGTTTCTCTCTCTCTCTCTCTCTCTCTCTCTCTCTCTCTCTCTCTCTCTCTCTCTCTCAGAAAAGATGATCTGACTCCACTTCCTTAGGAGCCTCCATGAAGTTTGTTGATGTGGTTCCTTCTCCATTGGGTTTGCTGTAGCAGTCTCTTACCATGTGTTGTGGCTTTCCATAGTTGTGGCAAGTGAAGGTCCTTCCTCCTACTCTGCCTCTTCCTCGTCCTCGTCCTCGAGAGAATCCTCCTCTGGTGAAGAATGCTTTTTCTTCTCCTGCTGTTGAGTCGAGCCATTTCTTCTCTTTTCCTCTATTCTCTTGCTCTAGTAGAGCTCCTTCTATCTCGTGTAGCTTCAATTCAGGTACATTCTTTAGTGTTGCTACAATGTTTTCATATTCACCTTTGTCCACACTCTTCAGAAGCACTGCTAGTGCCTCATCATCTTCTACCTTTTTGCCAATTAGCTACTGCCAGTTGTTGCTTAATGCTTTTATATCTGTTCAAGTGTGTGATTAAAGGTTCACTTTCCTTCATATCCAATTTGTAGAAATGCATTAATAGATTTATCTTTGAATTTTTAGCTTGTGTGCCAAATAATTTATTGAGTTCATCCCATGCATCTTTTGCCCATTGTATCCCTGTGATGTGATGAATGATTTCATCATTTAAACTGAGTGCGATAAGTCCCAATGCTTTTTCATTCCTGCTCTTCCACTCATTTTCCCCTCTCACCTTTGGGCATGCATCTCTTCCCTCAACTAGTCTGCCACAGATTTTTCCTATGAATGAGCAGAAACATGGTTTTTGTCTGCCATGTGTAAAACTGAGCCCCATTAAATTTGGTTATTTCTTGTGCCGTACTCATGATAATGTGAAGGGGGTCTTACCTCTTGATCCAATTTCAAGATTCAAGGTTAGTGTCTACCCTTTTACAACTCAATCTGGTGTTTAGGAGATGATTACAACAGCATAAAATCCCGGAAATTACATTAAATCAAGGGTAACTAATTTGTACGGAATGGTTGGAGTATCAAACCATCTCCGAATTGCAATCTGAAGTTATAGGGATTTGTATCAGATACTTAATGGTTAATTTGAACCCTAAATTGCACCAAAAAATAGTGATTAGTACTAATTAGTAAATTAATCCTCTATATTTTGTATGCAAAAAACAGAGTATGCGGGGAGCCCAGAAGTCCAAATGAGCTCAAGTACTTTCAAGGCCATGAATAGCAATTAGTCTAGTAGAGGATTAAGCCAAGAAACACAAGATTTGACCAAACATTGAATGCTTAATCTTTGTTTTACCAAAGTCACCTGCAAATTTGATGAAGAGCTTGGATCTCACTGTAGACTTGATCAAACAATATTTTGACTTCACTAGCTTGTAGAGCACCCTTGAAAACACCTAGGGCCAAGAGGAATTAGACCCATTGCATGTGGCGAAGTAGATATTTCAATTTCTCCTCAGAAAAATGGCATCTGCAAAATTAGCAAAAATCTAGAGCTCTGTTGCTGGGCTGATTTGATGGGCTGGAGCACAAGTAGTTAGCTATGTATACCTAAAGTGGCTTGAGCTAATGTTGCTCCTGGAGGGAGATCAAGCCCCTCCACTGGCTGGGGGTACAGCGGGCTACTTGAAAATAACCTAAAAAAAGAGATTATTTTCTAATCATCTACTAATTCTAATTAGTTAGATAATGGGCTCATAAACTTGATGGATTCTAGGCTAGGCTCTGATACCATGTTAAAATTACAGCAATGTGATGAGCTATGGTGGATCAAATGCTAGAATCAACATTATTAATAAAGAGATTAGATAATAATTAAGACTGATTGTGAGCAATTAACTGATAGTTTAATGTAGGCATGGATAATAAAAAACTAGCAAATTCTCATTAGGCCAATGCCTCAATTTATAGAGTTTACATCCAAGCATCTAATCCCACTGATTTCTCCTTGATTCACTCGACCTCTTTTGCTTGATTCTCTCCACCTCTCTCAGAATATCTCCACACCTCTCTCAGAATATCTCCACACCTCCTAAATCTCCTCATGCTACCCTTTATTATCTCCCAGTAGATTCTTCTCACCTTTTCACAGATTCTCTCACATTTACAGATTCTCTTTTACAGCCTCTAGCCAAGGGCTTGTTCCCACACACACCCTATTCACTTGTATATTTCAACAATCACCAGTACAGGTCACCGCCGCCACCACACACTCTCGATCCAGATATTCATTCCACTCCGATCCACATGAATGCCACGGTGGATCCCCTAGACATCCTGATCAAATGTAAATTCAGCATTTGGGTGGTTGCAAGATCAGGGTGCCCAGTTTTGTCCACTCAGGCACCCTGTAAACAGTAAAAAAACAGGCATTTGTTTACCTTTAGTGGCTAATCTCTCCTAGTGAATGAAGGAATTTCGTTTCAAGTTCTTTTGTTGGAACATCATATTCAAAGTTGGAAATAAAGTTGCATAATTTGATTAAGCATTAGATGGTCAAAAGTCCTCATTTTCTTAGGTACAAAGTCAATGTATACACCCTGTCCCAAATTTGAACTGATTCCATAAAATGCTAATATCTTTTACATATAAACTCATATGAGATTCCCACTTTGTACCTTAGATCTTCACATTATATGGAGCTTAACTTGATTTTTCAAGAAAATTTTAAGATATTTGTCTATTTTCTTTAAATATTTCAAGGTCTCTAAAGTGTTATAATATACGCCTGTTTTTGTACCCACAATAGCTACCACTTAAAATCCTCAATCTTGTAGATCAAAAGAGTGGGTAGATACTGAGACATTAGTAGAATGTGGTGGTTAGTAAAAATTACAAATCCAATGGTTGGATTTTTAATGATCTCTTTTTCAAAATTCTTCCAGACTATCAAAAGGCCTGCAAATATTAATAATTTAATTAGTAAAATTACATTTTTGATGTGAATCATCTAAAACCTATAGGGACTAGTGTACTTGTAATGGTGCATCTATGGAAAAATAAATTGGATCACTCTAAGTATGGAAAGATGATTTGTTTATTATTTCATCATATTTTTGATTAATTTTGATTAATTAGACTAATTTATATTAATTTAAGTTATATTAGGTTAATTTAAGGGCAAGTGTATTTTTTATTATTTGCTTGATCTAATTTTAAGTACCTTGCCCCCCAAAATTTGCTCTCCAAGCTATGTCCCAGTTCTGCATAAACTGGACAAAACTGGATACCCTGATCTTGCAACAACCCATTTTTATTTGGCCCATCTCCACCGTCCACATATCTCGAATGAGATAGTGAAATATAATCTCAACCATTGAAATACCTCATTCGAGGTATAGAGATGCAATCTCATCCGTCCACATATCTCGTCTGAGGTATAGAGATGAAATCAAGACTGTTTAAAAATCTCGAACAAGGTACATCTACAAAATATGACCCGTCCATTCGCGCACATTTGAAGATGCAATCCCAACCTTTTACATATCTCGATCGAGGTATTAAATGAATCTCGACCGTCAAACATACCTCGATCGTAGTAATGACTTAAAATCTAAGCCGTCCATGTACCTCAAATGAGGTACTAAATTCAAATTGCAGTCCTTAATCCTTTACCAACCCTAAGATTAAGTGCGTATCTTGGCCGTTCGTCTCACTAACCGTAAAATTCGGAGCGTACATCTTGCAAACCCTAAAGTGCATGATGCCACTGAACCTCGTTCGAGGTTATAAAATTGGATTTTTTTTTGTCTCATTGTCACGAGTCATTTTCACTCTCCTTGCTCTCTTGATTTGGATTAGCATTAGTGGGCCCATCAGCATTGTTTTATAGCATCATTAGTGCTACTTAGCACTAAGCATTCGACCTTTCACATTGGACCTTTGTGTTGGGATTAGGTTTTAGCATGGAGTCACGCAAGGAGGGCCACGGGGAGGGCCGTTCATCTATTGTGGACCTCATTCGTCGTCGCAGAGATAAACCGCGAGTGAGCGACTATCCGTAGGAGTGCTAGAGAAACACCATTTACATTACATATCATGGCAGACTTGGAGGTGATCCTATCATCCCTTTGTAGCCTTCACGATATTGTTTATGTAGATGAGTGGATAGCCCACCATCACACTGCTCATGTGTCACATGGCCTGACATATCCTCAGGTATGTGACCTTGGTCTGATTAGGGATGGAGCCTACTTAGATCTTTTCCTCGATAGCCGTGGGATGAGGCCTGGGGCGGTGACGGGCAAGCCCCTTACTATTTCGCGGTGTTCGCATCCTCGTATGCGGCGGCACATATAGTCGATATGTTGCCGCATATGGGAGGATGCTAAACAATTGTCAGATTACTATATACTTTGCAAAGCAATTATATGCAGAGTTTGTCTTAGGAGAGGAGGTGGATTACACTAGCCATCATCCTGGTGGTGGTGCTGGCCGCACGAGGCCGTATCCAGGACTAGGGTAGGCGCCCTCCACCAGCCCTTCGTGTAGCTCCTACAGATCCGGCATTTGTGCCTATGTCGACGGTCGAAGCTCTTGGCACCCAAGTTGGCATCGACGTATGGAGTACCACAGAGAGCATTCAGCATGTGGTGCGCTTGTTCTCAATCACGGTTGATACCGACAACAGATGTGGAGGTATTTACACATTTATTACTTCTTAAGTTTTTTAGTCATTAATTTACATGTTTATATGTACTTTTCTTTAATTTTACATGAGCGACATGGTTGATTATGTCACATAGGGTCCCACACCTACCGCTCAGAGACTCACTCTCATCAGGACTTAGTAGAGGTGAGAACAGAGATCGGCGAGCTGCATTGCGTAGATGATAGAGGAAGCTACTGTGCAGAGGCATGGCATGGAGAGAGTTTGACATCCAGCAGCTAGGTTTCTCTTGTACGTAAAAGAGTTATAATTAAGATCCTAAGTTATAAATTTCTTTAAGTAATACCTAATGACAGAGACTAATTAATTATTTTTATGCTTTACTTTTTGCGTAGGCTCGGCGGACTGAGGTAGACAGTTCTAGAGCTGAGGCGCAACAGCACATGATTATGAAGTGGATTGCATAGCATAGGGCAGAGCAGTTGATGCTGCATGTTCGGGAGTTTCGCAGATCCTCAGACGTGACATTGCCTTACTTGCCTCTATATCCACGGCTGTGAGTGACGGACAGAGGTTTTTCGATGACCTCTCCCTCAGGATGCACCACCATTTCTTCGTGATGCCTGTTTTGCGCTCTCTGTATCGAGGACATCGATAGTACTGGTGGATATGCTCTAGGATGTGGACATTTTTTCCATTTGTCTTGCATCACCGAGGAGCTAGTACTCTTCTCAGCATGTCCCTCTTGCCGCGCACGCGTCGACCTAGCGACATATAGAGTTTGGGCATTGACGATCTTCATCCAAGCATCCCTCGAGTAGATGCTAGGACTGGGAGGCCCCTCTTGATTTTACCTCATCTACTACTGACTTGGGACCTCGACGCCGCCAGCCGATTGATAGAGATCAGGAGCCTGAGGTGCCTCCAGAGATTGACACGAGTTTAATGCATACCAGAGAGTTCTTCAAAATAGCCAGATCATAGCATATGAGCGTGTGGGTGTGGTGCTGGTGCTAGTGGCACCTCGGGATGGTGCTAGCAATAGTGCTCCTTCTTATTATGAGCAGTGCAGAGGAGCTTACATGCGTAGAGTGGCAGGCACGTACCATTGCTGATTACAAATTTTGGATTTATAGATAGAGACGTCTTATGGTAGGACGACGTATAGAGAGGGAGAGGGCTATAGTATCTTATGGGACTCATGAGCTCCGGAGTACATCGGCACTAGCTCATGATCCTACCTTTGAGGTAGACCTCCCCGTAGATATTCGACGAGCCCCACAGCCGGCAGTGCCTCCTTGACGTGCACAATAGCCTCGACGCCCACGTCAACCAGCAGTCAGAGATGAAGATTTGATAGTGACTAAACTCAGACTAGCTGGGTTAGGTCACTTACATTGTACTTAGATTTATGGGTAGTGACTAACCTCAGACTAGCTGGGTTAGCTCACTTACATTATACTTAGATTTATGGGTAGTGACTAACCTCAAACTAGCTGGGGTAGCTCATTTTCATTATACCTTGATCTTTTGAGTTAGTGGCTAAACCCAAACTAGCTAGGTTAGCTCACATTCTAATGTACTTATTTGATGTTTATATCATTATGAGTTTTTTAATTATTGAGTATCATCACATTTTAGTTAATGTTCATGGTTTTTTTATTTTTTAAACACTTTGGCTATCATATTGTTTGTTGAAAATCCCCCATGCCATCGTACCCAAACATGCTCCGATGGGGACCAAACTTTGCAAGCATGTGGGGGGGCCCACCCCCACATGCTTGCAAAGTTTGGTCACCATCGGAGCATGTTTGGGTTAGTAATTAGTGCCCAGTGTAGTTTTTTCAAGTCTCTTGGTGTGCTTAAGAGGCCATGGAAAATCCGAGTCTTTCCCATACCATCGTACCCAAACATGCTCCAATGGGGACCAAACTTTGCAAGCATACGGGGGGGGCCACCCCTACATGCTTGCAAAGTTTGGTCATGATTGGAGCATGTTTGGGTTAGTAATTAGCGCGCTCGGTGAGGATTTTTCAAGTCTCTTGGTGCTTAGGAGGCCATGGAAAATTCGAGTCTTTCCCATACCATCGTACCCAAACATGCTCCGATAGAGAACAAACTTTGCAAGCATGCACGGGAGGGGGGGCACCCCCACATGCTTGCAAATTTTGGTCATGATCAGAGCATGTTTGGGTTAGTAATTAGCACCCGGTGAGGATTTTTCAAGTTTCTTGGTGCTTAAGAGACCATGGAAAATCCAGGTCTTCCCAATACCATCATACCCAAACACGCTCCGATTGGGACCAAACTTTTCAAGCATGTGGGGGGGGGGCACCCCCACATGCTTGCAAAGTTTGGTCCCCATCGGAGCATGTTTGGGTTAGTAATTAGCACTCGGTGCGGATTTCTCAAGTCTCTTGGTGCTTAAGAGGCCCTGCAAAATCCAGGTCTTCCCCATACCATCGTACCCAAACGTGTTCCGATTTGGGGACCAAACTTTGCAAGCATGTGGGGGGGGGGGGCTAGGGGGGTGCACTTCTAAAAAATCATATGTATCACGGGCGTAATGTTTGGTCATGATCGAAGCATGTTTGAGTTAGTAATTAGCTCTCGGTGTGGATTTTTCAAGTCTCTTAGTGTTTAAGAGGCCATGGAAAATCCGGGGCTTCCCCATGCCATCGTACCCCAACATGCTCCGATGGGAACCAAACTTTGCAAGAATGGGGGGGGGACCATCCCCACATGCTTGCAAAGCTTGGTTCCCATTAGAGCATGTTTGGGTCAGTAATTATTACCGAGTGCATATTTCTCAAGTCTCTTGGTGCTTAAGAGGCCATGGAAAATCCGGGTCTTCCCCATACCATTATGCCTAAACATGCTCCGATGGGAACCAGACTTTGCAAGCATGTGGGGGGGCCCACCCCCACATGCTTGCAAAGTTTGGTTCCCATCGGGGCATGTTTGTTGGGTTAGTAATTAGTGCCCAATGCGAATTTCGCAAGTCTCTTGGTGTTTAAGAGGCCATGGAAAATCCGGGCCTTCCCCATACCATCGTACCCAAACATGCTCTGATGAGAACCAAACTTTGAAATCATGTAAGGGGGGGCCCGCTCCCACATGCTTGCAAAGTTTGGTCATGATCCGAGCATGTTTGGGTACGATGGTATGGGGAAGACCCAAATTTTCCATGCCCTCTTAAGCACCAAGAGACTTGACAAATGCGCACTGTGCGCACTAATTACTTACCTAAACATGCTCCGATCATGACCAAAATTTCCAAGCATGTGGGGGTGGTCCCGCCCCCACATACTTGCAAAGTTTGGTTCCCATCGGAGCAGCATGTTTGGGTACGATGGCATGGGGATTTTCAAAAAACAATATGATAGCCAAAGTGTTAAAAAAAAAACCATGAACATCAACTAAAATGTAATGATACTCAATAATGAAAAAACTCATAATGATATAAACATCAAATAAGTACATCAGAATGTGAGCTAACCCAGCTACTTGGGGTTTAGCCACTAACTCAAAAGATCAAGGCATAATGAAAATGAGCTACCCAGCTATTTTTTTGAGGTTAGTCACTCCCAATAAATGTAATGTAAGTGAGCTAACCCAGCTAGTCTGAGTTTAGTCACTACTATCAAATTCTAAAATATAATCCTTTAAAATTAGTGATTTTAAATTCTTTTATATTAATAAGTTATATATATTTTATTATTTAAAACTCTATAATTTATTTCTCTAAATTACTAAATTAACTTTTTTTTAAAATATGTGTTTGAAAAAAAATGGGGAGGTGGGAAGCAGGTGCAACGTGTCACATGCATGCATGACACATGGCATTTTCTTGACATGTAGCACTATTATGGCTAGTGTGGCATGCCATGTCACCAAGTGCGAGGTGGCATGCAAAGGTGGCAAGAAGGTGTGGCCTTAATTATGACTAGGATGATGAGGTAGGGAGTCAACTAGGTTGACCAGGTTGACCATGTTGACCATGTTGACATGGAGGGTGGAGGTGGCAAGGTGAGGTGACAAGCTCCTTATGTGGACCCTCTCAAACTGATGTGTACATTAAGTGGCATGTATATATAAGATTTGTGCCTACCCAAGCCTCACACATGGAATGATATCTAGGCTTTGAAGTTTACCAAGCCTAGATTTCCAAACCTAACTAGGATTGGTTTCAGACTTGAAAAGGGGAGAGTGGGACACAATATGGGAATTTTCACTTAGGAGGATTGAAAATGGACCTTCCCATACTTAAATTAAGACAATTTTTTTTGAATAAATTCATGGCAACAAGTATATTGATCCCTAGAGTTTTTAGATTGAAAGATTCAATATTTAATTTTTTAGATTTAAATTACAATTGATTTAATGAGCCTCTGACAGTCATAACAAATTTTCCAAAGTAAGTCTACAAAAATCCAACTGTTAGATTTGTAATTTTACCTTATACCCACATTAGACTAATCTTTTCCAATCTAATCATCACTAGATCCATACAAATTGAGCCTTTTAAATGGTAGATGTGGGAGGACAAAATAGTATGTTTTTTAACAATTCTAATGCCTTTTAAATAATATAGAATATAGTAGAACACATCACGATAAATCAAGTTAAGCTCTATGTTATTTGAATTTGTGATGTGCAAAGTGGGAACATCATATGAGTAATAATGTAAAAGTTATAGGCAATTTACTCACATTTAGTGTACCTGTCAACAGGGCCTATATACAATTTTGGTTCCCAAAGAAAAGGGGATTTGAAATTATTGGATATTCGATCAAATTATAGTTTTAGGTGCCCTACTTTGCATATGATGTTTCATTCGAAGACCTTTAAGTGAAACGCCTTGGCTAACTAGGAGCTAACTAGGAGAGATTGGCTATTCTTCTTGAAACAATGCTTGTTTTCAGGCTAAAGCCAAGGGCGCCCACTAACTGAAACTAGATAACCTCATCTTGCAACTACTCTCAAATCTAAGAGAAGGCTAATATTTTTTTCTTCTTCCAACTTAAAAGTGTAAACAATAATAGTCCTTCTACATATTTACTTATGAATAATAAAAACTAATGCACACAGCAAATCATTAGATTATGTGAGCATGTAGAATAGGATTCTCTTTCAAGAGTTAAAAAAAATTTGATGAAATAATGAAGAATCCAAATTTAATCATAAATTAGCTTACATGATGTGAGAGTACTTCCATTATTTCTCTACCATCATGTATTGGTGTCCAAACCTAAGAGTGGTGCTCCTTCCATGAATAATTATTTACTTAAATGTGTAGATAATAACAACCTTTCTATATCTTTAAGTACATGAGGTGAGAGTACTCCCATTCTTTAAGTAGGGAAGATGAGAGTTCTCTCATAGAAATTAGCCTTTAATTAATACATGAGGTGAAATTGCTCCCATAAATTAGCCTTTACGTATATGAGGTGAGAGTACTCCCATAAACTTCACTATTTTATTCAAAGGAAAAAATAAACATTATAAGAGCTACATTTCTTTTAGTTCTTGTGTAGAGATTGAGGAGGTCTAAATTAATACCTTTATTTTAGTGCTTATGTGTAGACCTTGATTATGTCACTCTATAAAAATTGATAGAGCATATCCATGCATTTAAAATACCATGGGCCTACCCATGTGCATCCACGTAAAATTTGATATAGAATGCATGCATTTAAAAATTGATACACCATGTGCATGAATTTAAAAATTGATATAATGCATGTATTCACCCCTTTTTTATATTTTGCATTTTTTAACCACCCTTTTATGATTATCTCTTGTTAATATGCATACGATATATAACTCTTCCGATAACAAAAATCCTCTAGTGTAGACTAGGATTACTTACAAGATAGTTTAGTTTCCAAGTTTGTAAAATCCTTGAAATCATGGCTTGGTGTGTGAATCTCCTTATATATATAAATAAATATATATATATATATCTTGTTAATATGCATACAATACATAACTCTTCCAATAAAAAAACTCCTCTAGTGTAGACTAGGATTACTTACAATCTAGTTTAGTTTCCAAGTTTGTAAAATCCTTGAATTCATGTCTTGTGTGTGTGAATCTCCTTATATATATATATATATATATATATATATAGTTTTAATGAGGATGACTATTTTTTAGTCACCTAGTTGAATTCTTTGTAGAATGATTGAATCATATTTTTTAGAATTTATCTTACATCATATTTATCAATAGTAAGTGGTGGTAGTGACTTGGTAATAAAACAACCCTCTCTTTGCTATAGATGATGGAATTGCAGTATCTCAATTGAAAAGTGGTGATATGGAGAGTGATAAAACGCCTAAAATATAATATTTTCAAGGAATGTATTTGTTCTTATTCTCCATCAAACATTTCAAGATATCTAAAGAGAATGCTTGATGGGATCTAGCAAATAAATATTTGTATATGTGCCAACTCACTTGTTATTAGAGATAGAAGGAATTTGCAACCCAAAGGATGGTGGAGGAGAGCAAAGTGAAGAACAAGATCTACATATTGGAGACATTCTTTCTGAAACTAGATAATACATACCAGTAGGAAGCATATAGTCTTTTGAAAGAGATGGAGATAAGTTAGTTTTTGAATCATCTATGACAAACATAGAGATGTAATCCACATTGGGAAGCATAGCCATAGATGAGTATGGGTGTATGAAGACAAAAAGGATAGGTAAATGATGTGGATCCTAATGAACATCATTTTTGTTAAAATTGGAGATTCTAACTTCACAACATATCTTTGACTATGTGGCTTACTGATATATAGCAACTTTGGCTTCATGTATGAAAACCTCTTTTGTGCCTCATCCTTAATGTGTGTCTATTGAGCCTTCAAATTTTCATTGAATTTTCAAAATATAGTTTTACTTATGTCCGTGAACTAATTACCTTGAATGTAAATTTATATCATAGCATATGACAATCAATACACATATTAATTGTCAAAATATAGTTTTAGTTATGTCCATGAACTTGATTACATTGAATGTAGATTTGTATCATGATAATGAAAGCTTCCAAAGTATTATCTTATATTCTTCTCTTATGTTTGATAGATATTGAGGAAGTCATACTGGGATAAGACTCAAACTTAAGTTTGGGTATATCTTTTAGTATCAGATTCACATCAATTCATAGTAGGATGAGGCTCAAACTTAAGTTTGAGCATATTTCTTGGTTTGAGTAATTCAAATCATTTCATGGTGGGACACAAACCTATTCCTTGATATACAAAGGTTAGCTCAAATTTTAGTTCAATGCAATGAGACACATATGGAAAAGCTCAAATATCTTGATTTAACTAATTCAAATCAATTCATAGTAGGATAAGGCTCAAACTTAAGTTTGTTGACTATATTTCTTGGTTTGAGTAATTAGATTATTTCATGGTGGGACACTAACCAATTTATTGATATACAAAGGTTCGCTCAAATTTTAGTTCAGTGCAATGAAATACATCTAGAAACGTGTAGCACAAGTTTGTGACCACCCTACATATGAAAAGTTGTAACAAAGCATAGAGAACAAGTTTGAGCCCTAAGATGAATATTTCTATTACTTTTGTCATAACTAAGTGCCAATAATAATGTCTTTTTTATGATTGTTCTTGGTTATGATGGTTTTAAGCTCTTGTGTCATGGTTTGTATGCATGAGCTATCACCCTTTATTATATTCATTGAGATCAACGTTGACTTGAAAGCTTCATTATTATGATTGCAATCAAATTTATTTTTTAAGGTCACAAATATTGCGTCATGCAGAGAGTTGAAGAACATAAAATGGAGGCTCTCAATAGTGATGGAGGTGATTTGCAACAACTCCACAAGGATTGTGTAAACTCATGCAGAGAGTTGAAGAACATAAAATGGAGGCTCTCAATAGTGATGGAGGTGATTTGCAACAACTCCACAAGGATTGTGTAAACTCAATGTCGAAGCATGTTGGAGACAATCCACACTCACCCCACAACATATTGATCTACATCAAGATCAAATAGAGTCAACTTGCAATAAAGTTAATTAAAATGTGGATGTATCTACTAGTTTTCTTAAGAAGTGTGAAGAGAAGGAGATGCAACAAGATGAAATTCATTATGATATTCAAGGATACAACAACTTTCTTAAAAAATTACAAAGACAAGGTAATCCAAGGAGACAAAGAAACTAATCATACAAGCTCAACAACAAAAGGTACAAGACATGCTCAAAACCATATGGATAGGAGATTTATAAATATGAGTGAATAGATTAAGTTTTTCTAGGCATTTTACAAGAATGATTCGTTATCGCCAAGACGTCCTTGTTTCCATTGTGAATAGAATAATTTTGATAATCAAGCTCAATGAGGGTTATATAGTAGAGAGAGTGGCCTTGAGGCCATAACATATAGCATGTATGGCCAACATCTTGTCCTTTTACTTCAAGTTACTAGTCTAGACCCATAGATACTAAGATTTTTAATAGGTAAATAGATTAATGTGAGTACCAAGAATTATATAAATGAATGGATTTATGAGTTTTAGTAATAGTAATTAAATAGAAATTGATAAAACATTCTTAATGTTTAATTATACATAATACAACAAAGAGTGCAAAGAAGTGGATCGAATAGCAAGCTTCATAAAACATCCAGCACTAGGCTATCAAAAGGAATCAATTGCAAGCAATATAAATGACCTCCTTTTTTGGTGTCTTTGGAGAAGACCATGTTAACAATAATATTGGATTTCAATAGATTTCAATGGATTTCTCTTAAAGCGATGCTGGTACAAGTCACAATACAAACATCACTCCAATATGGAAATATTAAATCCATTTATTGGATTTACATGGATTTCTCTTAAAGCAATGCTGGCACAAGTCACAAGTGCAGAGGTCATTCCAATGTGGAAATATGTTCATGGTTCTGCGACTAGGAATATGCATAGAATTTTGGAAGGCCTTGTTGGGGAGGTTCAATGTAGGCATTTGGTCAACTGCCATGCAACATGATGTATTGTGTATGGTGAAAGCTCTGCAAAATGAGGTAGCAGAAAGCCTCTCGTTCTTTGTGACTTGGAGTGAAGAGAGATGATACACCCATGAAAACCCAAAACTCTATCGACGAGATAATCTAGGTGCTAAGGCCATGTTTAAACCTTTGGAAAATTTTGCAAAGGTACTTCGATGTGATGCAAGAATAACAATTCTCATAGATGACTCACCGTACAAGGGTTGCATTAACCCATCATCAAATTGTAATTTCCCCCCTTCATTTAACATTGACCATGGTGATGATATTCTAATGAATGAGTTGCTACCTTACTTGCAACACCTTGATAAGGTCAGTGATGTATGCAATGTGATCAACTTTAATTGGTATGGACAATTGCCAGTTTGTGAGGGTCACAATTTGTACCATTTGGCTGAGGAAGTTGTGTATGAATGGAAGGATCAAAATGAATAATGGTCAAGTCTGACATTTAACACAATAAATCTTCCTATAGCAATTTTCTTAAGAGAGATTGATGAAGATGATAGGAGGGAGGCACAAGGTGTGAGATCTTACACAAAAAATATCCATAGTGGTAGCATAGTCCTTCAAAAATGAAAGTGTTAATGTTGAAAGCTCCATACATTGCTAAGATGAACGGTACCACAATAAGGCCACATGTCTCACGAGATGTCTAAAGAAACTTCCAAAGACATATGATTTCTTCTGATTTGATAAAGGTAAAAATGCAAAGGTATATTAATGTAAATAGTAGAAATCTTTTCATGTAACTTCACGTTTGTTCAATCAAGCCTAACATTTATTTTATATTTTCATGTGCAAATATGGAGAAGTACAAATTATTTCTTGAAACATGCTTGAGTAGATACATGATGGAAGATGATCCTCTTTGTACTCCAAAGTTCCCTATCCCAATTCATAAACCTTTTGTGATTGGAAATGTGACTTTTGAAATGAAGAAATAAACCATCCTATAGGTGGTAGCCTAGGACTATTTTTGCACAATTCTATATAAAGGGTTAGAACTATCTTGCATTATGGAGGTAGCAAGTACTGATACAAATATTGGAAACAACTATATAGATCACCTCCATAGCCAAAAAAAACACTCAATCCAAGAGGACCCAAAAGTGTCATGTAATAAAAAAGTACTCAATCTAAGAGGACCCAAAAGTGTCCTATCTTCTCCGCAGCTAGGAAAGTACTCAATCAAAGAGGACCCAAAAGTATCATGTAATAAAGATATGATGTACATTGTGGGTGATGTACGAGCTCGCAATGTGGCAGGATAGATCAATAGCTCTAGAAAACCAAGCATCATACCAAATATTTGCTACATTCTTGCCCTTGATTTACCTTCTTGTTCTAAATGGCAAGAGACATTATAAATAGTGCCGAATATGGCTACATATCTATTGAGACTATGGAAGAGATTTGTAGAGATGGTGAGTTGTTTACAGACTATGAGTTTGATTACACATTTACTAGGGGATTTTGTAGTGCAATATCATTTCAACTTGTATTGCCTATATTTCAACTTGTATTGCCTATATTTCATTGAGCTATGTTTGTTGTTACAAATTGTAAAATCAGTTTGATAATTTGATTTGATATGTTTAATTACTAACATTGTAGTACCATTCATGTAGTTGGATTAATCATATAAGAAAGACCATTCAAATGCATACAACATGAGGATTCTAAGTATTTGGGTCATGGAGTTTTATGTATTCATCTGCTTATCTAAGATACATTTGAAATGGTATTGTTTTTGTACATACTTTCAATGCACATTTACTAGTTTTTGAGGCCCTGTTCAAATCCTTTTAGTACATAGTCATAAATCTTGAGGCAATTGCTATACTATATAACCCATATGTTATAAATTTATTATCATTGACCAAGGCGTGACCACAAACTTGTTGCACTTTTGGAAGGCATGATCAATCTATTGATATGTTGAGAATATGATGAGTTTGTTTATAAGTATAACTTCGAATAGATCATGTACTGATGCCAAATGAGTTGATTACATAAAAGTGCTAATTTGGAGTTATTAATGGTGTTTATCAACACCACAATGATTCATGAGATCATTATTGTACTTGTTTATTTGATTGATGCTAACTTGATATCTGAAAGAAAAATCAATATAGTTTATCATGATTACATGATAAGAAGCTTAAGAGGCATTGATTTGCATACTGTAATTAATACATGGTTTGATGCAAGAACTATATGCATTGCTTTCTATGGGATACTTATGCTACATGTCTTAGAAAATGGTGATATATATATATATATATACTTTCATTTAATTAAAATAAAATTTCCCTTAATCAAAAGTATATATATAATTTCATTTAATTGAAATCAAGTTCTAATATTTAAGTAAAATTAATATCTTTGCTATTCAATCAAGAGGTAAATCTATTAGTTCTCTAGTATTTTAAATTATTAGGAAAAAGTTAGTTAACCCACATTAAAGCTATGAACTTAAGTTTATGCATAAACATTGTCAATGTACATTGTAGCTCCATATATTAGAGGCTTTTTTTTAGAGATTAAAAGAAGGAAGGGGGGCATTTATTCTTAGGGTTGTCTTCTACCTTTCACACTTCCTCTATCATTCACATCTTACATCCTTTTTGACACTTTTGCATTAGGTGTTTCCATTTACACTTTACCTGCATTATTTATCTTTTCTTTGTCGCTACGCTAATGGGCATCTCACATTTTCCAATTTATGGATGAGTAGATTTTCATTATCATGGACGAGTCGATTTTCATTATTCATGGATGGGTAGATTTTCATTATTCATGGACGGGTAGATTTTTATTCTCTCTGCTATCCCAATGCTATGTTGAGGTGTTCACACCTTGTATTTGTGGAGTTCACATGTGCTTCACATTTGGGGTGGTTTTTCATTTTTTTATTTAAGCACTTTGGGTGTGTTCACACAGTTTGAGTGTGTTGGGTGGTGTTCACACGTAGCAATGATTTACTACTACTATCCTTCATTAGATGGACATTGTACATGCCATCATCATCATTGACATCACTTTGTTTCCATTTTAGATTCTGATTGTATGCGATTTTCTCATGCTTTGTCATCAAGGCTCTACACTCATTATCATGTTTCCATTTCGTGTCTTGGATCATATTATGTTTATGAAGTTCACACATACTTTTGGGCACTTTGAGGGGTAGACCTTTAGACCCTCATTCGCCAACTTCAAGTTGAAGCTATGATGAGGAAGCATAATCATTCCATGGTTATATGTTTGAGAGGTAGACCTTTAGACCCTCATTCGCCAACTTCAAGTTGAAGCTATGATGAGGAAGCATAATCATTCCATGGTTATATGTTTGAGCTTGTCGGTTTGATGCCTAGATATTTGAGGCACTTATTTTAGGAGAGGGATACACATGCCAAGTGGTCCAAATGGTCTATTTATGGTGACTTTGTTGATACATTGCTTGGCTACCTTGACATAGATGGCTCAACATTGTTCCCATGCGATGATTCTTCTTTGGGAGACTTGCATGAGTGTCCTACACTCTTGAGCCATCATGAGTATGTTCTTGAGGATGTAGGCTACACGAACACAAATTCAAACGGTCATGCTGATGTATTATACATACATATAAATGATGCTATATCACACACACATACTCATGATGATATTGGTACACATGCACATGATCATGGCATTGACACATATACCCATGGTGCACATGATGATGATGTATGTAGTATTGATTTGTGTGAGCTAGATCATAAGGACATGATATCGGGGGCAGGTATAGTGCAAAGTATCATGAGTACACATAGGGATAACGGGGATGCATTAGATGTTAACGAGAGTCTATTAAAGGATCATGAGCATTTAACTAGTGACGCATCCATTATTACACACGAGGTTAGTGATACTTCACATGTCGGTTTTCGTCGGATACCTATGAGAGCATAGGCATGAACTTCTTGTATTAAATATGTTAGGCTATCCTTCTAGAGCTTACACGTGTGGGTTCATTCTTGATTCGACGACCACTACTAAATCTCATAGCTTTCCTACCAACATTTGTGTGGATAGCATTCATGTATTTGAGTAGTCACACGAATAGTGCATGAGAGTAGTGATGACTTAGTCAAGGTGAGGCCTCGCAAGAGAAAGAAATAGAATTTCTAGCTCTATAGTAAAATCTTATAATTCTTATCATCTCCTCTTCTTGTGCTTATTTGAAATAAAAAAGACTTACATCTAAGATTGACATAATATCAAAGAAGTGTCTTTGAAGGACCAGAATCGATCACAAAGCTTTTGCCATGATGGCTTTTGGCCTAAGAATTCCCTTTTTGTCAAATTTGGATATCCTCTTCTTATTAATCTCATAAATCATCTCTCACTATCACGAAAGAAGGTAAGGTTTCTACGAAAGATTTTAGCTCAAGCTTAGCTTTGAACCCAAATGTTGTATGAATTGATAAAAGATGTAATTGCTTGTTTAGAAGAAAAATATCACATTGCTTCTTATAAGAAAAAATCAATGGGCTTACCATGGTGGCAAAAAATGATTTTCCCATATTCCTCTAGAGATTAAAGGATGTCCCTTTGGCAACATCTAAAAGCTATACTTATCATGCATACAAGGGAATGCCATATTAGATTATAAAGGGTGGGGGTGGTTTTTTGGTTTAGACTTCATCATTAAGGCTCTGCATGATTCAATTATTTTCCCCCAAGATTAAATTGAATGCAAGGCATAAAGGCTTGGAGGTGGTGTGGAGACTTCAAATTGTTAGGTGCATCCAAGTTAAATCTTCGTACACAAGCTTTTGTGATAGTAAAACTCTACATAGATCTTGTAATAGCTATTGGGATTTGGTAATGGACAACATGTATGAAAGTGCTTAAGGGAACATGGGGTTCGCTTCTATCTCGGGCAACAACACAGATCTATAGAGAATTATTATGATAGCAGTGCAGAGTTATCCATTTATAAAGTGTTCCCTACACTTGTTTAAAGCTACATATTCACTTTAATGCCATCATCATCTTGCAAAGGAAAAACTCTTTTGTCACTTGATCAATCTCACCCATCTACGATTCTTGATGAAGCCTCTTCTCTCAATGAATTCCCTTCTTGATGAAGCCTCTTCTCTCAATGAATGTGTCTTCTTGATGAAGCCTCTTCTCTCAATGAATTCCCTTCTATCAATGATTAAATTTCTCATTGGTTGGAATAAGCCTTGTAAGTTGGTGTGGAAACACACCGAGCCTTCAAACTCTTACATAGCAGTGACTAATCAAAGTGAACTCTTTAATGCAAATGATGAATGCAAGAAGGCCAATTTTTTCTACTCGATGACTTGAATCATCTTACCATATGAATTTTTTCTACTCGATGACTTGAATGATTTTACCATATGAATTGACACACAAAATAAATGTGCACCGATCTTGAAAAGCACTAAATACTTTCAAGCTCAAACGTGAAAAATGAAAAACATGTTGAGTACTCTTTTGTTTAAACCGTTGCCCTTTTTTTGGGGTTATACTCAAGATTTGTTTATAGTTAAACTATCGAAGTAAGGCATGGCATACAAAGAGAGAGAGAGAGTGAGTGAGTTATATAGGAAATGAGTTGGTACAAACCACTCTCTACCATTAGCCTTCGAGTATCCTACAAGATAGAAATTCAAACAATCATTTGTAACAAATCACTCTCTACCATTAATTAACCTTCGAGTATCTAATTTCTCGGCATTTATAGCTTTGTCGAAGAACCGTATGCCATATGGTCACACATCAGAAGACTAGCCTTTGGAGCTGTTGGGAGGGGAGGCGGTGGCCTTGGTGTTCTTTTTAACGAGCTTGGAGAGCGAGCGAGCCAGGTTGATAGCTATGGCTACCTTCACCTGTTCCCTACGAGGAGGGGGGTTTGCCCGAATCTCATACCCCATTGTAGCAAAATTGAGATGGATAAAAAAGAAAGATAATTGATGAAATGGACACAAGAAGGAAACGAGCGCCATTTATAGTGCTGGTGCATGCACCGCACTTTGCAAGCTAAGATTTTGCCAAATCTCAATAATAATTGCATGGGATCGCTAAGTCAGCCCTTTTGATTAGCGTCTCTGTTTTTCAATTAATAGTTTAACTTTATAAAACGCTTTATACCCAATGACGTTATTACCACCTCCATGTATTGACCTCAGAGGACCTTCTCAAGCAAATATATTCTTATAATTTGTGAGACGCCTTAGATCAATTTCAATCCAAATCAAAACTCTTCATATTCTAGGTGTAACATGACTTTAACAAACACTAGTCTAACACTTCAAGGTTAAAAGCAACTTTCTTCTACTTCTATTATCATGACTTGTGTGCATGAGAAGTGTTGTGGTTTGCAACATGTACACAGGTTCAATTCATAGCATGAGAATTTTGTACATTGTTAGATTTGGTGTTGTTATGATATTCAAGGTATTTTATTAGACATAGCTACCATGGGCTACAAGGCCTAGAAGAGGCACCAAAGAAACGAGGTTAAGTTTCTTTAACAAATTAAAGTATATAATTTTTCATAGATGATAGTGTGGTTGATTGGCCTTTACTATATGTTTATCAATCAGACTATCATGGGGACCTTAATATAAGGAGTCATCCCCAGCACATATATTAGCCACCTAGTGCCATGCTCTTTTAACAAATTTCTAGAAGGTCACTTCAAAATATGCTACCAATACTTAAAGTTAAGCATTGAGAATTTTGTCTCATGTGTTGAAATGCTCTTTTTTTTAAAGGGCTAAATTGTTTAATTCCACATTTACAATATACTACATTGAGTACAATGCAATAAAAAGAGACAAAAGAAATATTCCCTCCTACTAGGAGAAAGTAGAGTAAACATATAGTACCCACACATAATTAGGAAGAGTCAAACATTTTGAAAGTTATAACCTCTTCATATGGCAATGGATTGAAGAAAGATAGGGTGCTCCACATGACAGCATGCATTGAAGCACGACTAACCTCTACTACTACACAATACAACTACTCTCTATATATGATAAAGACTCTAGATTTTTAATAGCTTGCATACTATACCCTTTCTAGTTGGAAAACAAGCATGAGGAATTTGTTTTGGGTCTCCACTAAAAATTTTATTTTTTTCATGTACAAAAATTTAGTAATCAATGAAGTGTATACATCCCCATCCAACTTTTATAAACAAGCCTTGTAAATTATATAATGGATTTCAGCCACCACATAGATCCTCAAGCTTATGGGCTATATATATGAGGTCTTCAAGCTTATGGGCTATATATATGAGGTCCTCGTATAGAGGCAAAAAGTGAAGTTGCACATGTTATCATTTAAATTAATAAGAATAAATATGATACTATTCTAAAATGTGCATGCTATCATTTAAATTAAGAAATATGATACTTTTCTAAGATGCATAAGCTAGAAAATGGATATTTTTGAAATGCCAAAGTCTTAACTTTAATCATAAAACACATTCTTCCAAGGGTGTATTATAATATTTTAAGTCTTACCATCCTACCACTTGTCTTGCATTTTGGGTTAGCAAAAACTTTTATTGTTGGGTGTGACATCGAATGTTTACTTTGCTAAAACAATGACTCAAAATTCATAAAATGTAACTATCCAACACATAATTTAAATGTGGTTAACCCACAATGCTTACTATGCTACAACAATGACTTAAAATTCATAAAGTAACTATGCAACATATAATTTAAATGTGGTTATGCAACACACAATGTAAGACATATTTTAAGACAAAAGTATTGCAAGAACTAGTATAAGCTATACACAAATATTTTTACACAAGAATGATCTTATAAAGGATTCATATTTTACCATGCTACAAACTATTTCAAGTTTTGGTTGCTAAGAATGATTATTATCCTTGATAAAAGTTTACTAGACAAAGATAGTGAGTGCAAAAGCATGTATTGTGAATGCATGCATGTGACATGGAAATTTAAGCTATCATTTGAAAGCATAGTATATCATTCGTAGATTAAAAACAACATTATAAACTAGAGGCAAAGCTTTGTATGAATAAAAATGCATTACAGTAAAAGTATCTAGCATGACATGGATAATACTCTTGTAATTCTAGGATCGCACAAAAAATATCTCGATTTAAAATCTTAGAATTACATGAACAATACTCTTACACTTTAGGGATCTCAAAAAAATATCTCTCCCTAGTTCTAGTATTATAATTATTGAGCCACTTTGTGGCTTAAGGTTGATTTTAAAATTTTGATGAAATTTTAAGAAAATTTGAGAATGTTTGGTTAGCACGCATCTACCTGTGGTAAACATTTTGGAAAAAGATCATATACCTAGTAAGTTTACAAATTTTGAAATTACTTAAGATACTATAAAATGCTATGTTAACTGATAATTTTTTAAAGTTACATGTATGAAAAAGTGTACCTTTAGATGAAAGAGGTATATGCCATTTGGAAAAATACATATAGAAGAATTTTTATATTAGTGTACTTTCAAAACTATTGAAGGCATTTTAAAGGGAAAAATAAAAATAGGAGAACTTTTTTTATCATAGAAGGCTATGTATTTAAAACATTTTTGGCACTTGATATCTTTTAAAACTAATACCATGAGTTGACAGTATTTAGTAAGAAATGTTTTTCTAACAAAAATGGAATTTAAAATTTAAGAACTACCTTCATGAGAGAAATCAATTGGATCATGCTTGCAATGCATTTTAGAACCTAGACGATCATCTTTTTAATTCAATAAGGCTTTAGATTTTATTGATTATATAAGTTTCCTCTACTCCCACATATTTGTAGTAAAAGTTCAAGAAAGTGATATTAACAAACTATCAAGTATTTGATATTATGGCATTTGTTTTCTATGATTATATCCCTTAGTAAAAGTAGTATAATTATAGATTTAAAAATTTCAAACTTAAATAAATTTTAAACCTTAATTTTTTTAATTTTTGTGAGAAATTCAAAATATATAGATTACAAGTTATAATGACACTGGGGTTACATTTTCCCTATGAAATAATGATATTCTTTCCTTTCCTTTTTGACAATTCAATGTTCCATGGTGGGTAGATTTTCAGATGCATAAGATTGTGTGCCTTCATTTATGTAACATTGTATTGATTTTCATTTTAATAATATTGTAGTGCATTTCAATGACCTATGACATTTACTAGCAATATGAATAACAAAGTGCTTAGCATTTAACATATAATGGTTCTTTTCCAAGTGTCATGTAGTTGTAACATATAATGGTTCTCTTCCACGTGTCATGTAGGTGTAACTCTTGCACTTAGACATCACTGGCTAATGGTTGCATAAGTTTTAGAATTAATAATCAACATTAGGTATATGTAATATGTGGTGCAAAATCTTATACTCACCTTCTAGTGATAAAGTTTGTGAGTCATGTTTCATAGTATCATATTGTCTTAAGACTAGTAAAATTATTATTACGAAAGAAACTTGTGTCCTTTGTGTGATGCTAAGACAAAGCCCCCAAAGGCATTATAAATATGTAAGTGATATAAATAATTGTCAAAAGCTATAAATTTCACTAAAATAAACATGCTCATTTGGGTCCAAAATATTTATAAGTCAATGAGAAACTCTCGTTTGATTATTCTAGTTTGCATGTTTTCATGGTAAATATTATGATAAATTGGATTTCTTTCCCCACTCTCTTCTAGTTTGCATGTCTTGATGGTAAATCTTATGATAAAATAAAGTTTCTTTCCCCCCTTTCTTCTTCCACCTCAGTTTCCCTACCATGTATAAGTGGTCAAATCTTAGAATGGGCTAATATTTGTTTTTTCTTCCTACTTAAAAGTGTAAACAATAACAGTCCTTCTACATATTTACATATGAATAATAGAAACTAATGCACACAGCAAATCATTAGATTATGTGAGCATGTAGAATAGGATTCTCTTTCAAGAGTTAACAAATTTTGATAAAATAATGAAGAATCAAAATTTAGTCATAAATTACCTTACATGATGTGAGCGTACTTCCATTATTTCTCTACCATGTATTGGTGTCCAAACCTAAGAGTGGTTCTCCTTCCATGAGTAATTATTTTTCCTTGTAACTTAAATGTGTAGATAATAACAACCTTTCTATATCTTGAAGTACATGAGGTGAGAGTAGTCTCATTCTTTAAGTACATGAGGTGAGAGTACTCTGATTCTTTAAGTAGGGGAGGTGAGATTTCTCTCACAACATAAATTAGCCTTTAATTAATACATGACATGAAATTGCTCCCATAAATTAGCCTTTAAGTATATGAGGTGAGAGTACTCAAATAAGCTTTTCTATTTTATTCAAAGGAAGAAATAAACATTATAAGAGCTACATTTCTTTTAGTTCTTGTGTGTAGAGATCGAGGAGGTCTAAAATAATACCTTTATTTTAGTGCTTATGTGTAGACCTTGAGTATGTCACCCTATAACAAATGATAGAGCATATCCATGCAGTTAAAATACCATGGGCATACCCATGTGCATGCATGTAAAATTTGATATAGAATGCATGCATTTAAAAATTGATACAGCACGTGCATGCATTTGAAAATTGATATAATGCTTGTATTCACCCTTTTTAATGTTTTGCATTTGTTAACATAGTTTTTAACCACCCTTTTATGATTATCTCTTGTTAATATACCTACGATATATAACTCTCCCAATAACAAAACTCCTCTAGTGTAGACTAGGATTACTTACAAGTTTGTAAAATCCTTGAATTCATGGCTTGTGTGTGTGAATCTCCTTATATATATATATATATAGGAAGAGGTGGTGAAAAATACTGTCAAGGACATGGGATCCCGGCACCGTTTTTTTTTTTGAGGGGGGGGGAATAACTAGGAGATGGGATCCCAGCATCGACGTCGCTTAGTGCCTAGGGGTGTTGGGCATGCTATGGCTGCGTGCTCGCTCTGCATGATTCTGACAGGAATCAAATGACTCCACGCTAAGTTGCAAACCAAGAAGAATGCATAGCGTCATCACCTCTACTGATCGTATACAGAAACATGTGTAAAGTTTTCACTAAAAACATTATGAGGAGTGCTTAATCTATGGAGGGAAGAATCAACATCAATTTAAATTAAACTAAATGTTGAATCAGTGTTCTTGAGGGATTTGTACTATAGTCAAGCGTTCTAAGTGTCTTTATTGTCAATAGAAACATTGATGTGTTGAAACTTAATCATGTTTCTTTGTGATGTTTTACTATTGAGTGATCTTGGTGCCTTAATAGTAAAAATTTTACTTTTATTTTTTGTGAGTGAAGTATGTATTCTAGTTTTAATGAGGATGACTATTTTTTAGTCACCTAGTTTAATTATTTGTAGAATTATTGAATCATAGTTTTGAGAATTTATCTTACATCATATTTATCAACAGTAAGTGGTAGTGACTTGGTAATTAAACAACCTTCTCTCTTTGCTATAGATGATGGAGTTGAAGTATCTCAATTGAAAAGTGGTGATATGGAGAGAGATAAAACGCCTAAACCATAAGATTTTCAAGGAATGTATTTGTTCTTATCCTCCATCAAACATTTCAAGACATCTAAAGAGAATGCTTGATCGGATCTAGAAAATAAATATTTGTAGATGTGCCACCTCACCCGTTATTAGAGATAGAAGGAATTTGCAACCCAAAGGATGGTGGAGGAGAGCAAAGTGAAGAACAAGATCTACATATTGGAGACATTCTTTGTGAAAATAGATAATACATACCATTATAAAGCATATATTCTTTTGAAAGAGATGGAGATAAGTTAGTTTTTGAATCATCTATGACAAACATAGAGATGCAATCCACATTGGGAAGCATAGTCATAGATGAGTATGGGTGTATGAAGACAAAAAAGGATAGGTAAATGATGTGGATCCTAATGAACATCATTTTTTGTTAAAATTGGAGATTCTAACTTCACAACATATCTTTGCCTATGTGGCTTACTGATATATAGCAACTTTGGCTTCATGTATGAAAACCTCTTTTGTGCCTCATCCTTAATGTGTCTATTGAGCCTTCAAATTTCCATTGACTTCTCAAAATATAGTTTTACTTATGTCCGTGAACTTGATTACCTTGAATGTAAATTTATATCATAGCATATGACAATCAAAACACATATTTATTATCAAAATATAGTTTTACTTATGTCCATGAACTTGATCACCTTGAATGTAAATTTGTATCATATCACATGATAATCAATACACATAATAAGCCTTCAAATATCCATTGTTTTTTTCAAAATCTAGTTTTATATTTTTATCCACCATAAACTTGATTACATTGAATGTAGATTTGTATCATTATAATGAAAGCTTCCAAAGTATTATCTTATATTCTTTGCTTATGTTTAATAGATATTGAGGATGTCATACTAGGATGACATCCTCAATATCTTATATTCTTTGCTTATGTTTAATAGATATTGAGGATGTCATACTAGGATGAGACTCAAACTTAAGTTTGAGTATATCTTTTATTATGAGATTCACATCAATTCATAGTAGGATGAGGCTCAAACTTAAGTTTGAGCATATTTTTTGGTTTGAGTAATTCAAATCATTTCATGGTGGGACAAAATCCTATTCCTTGATATACAAACGTTGGCTCAAATTTTAGTTTAATGCAATGAGACACATCTAGAAAAGCTCAAATATCTTGATTTAACTAATTCAAATCAATTTATAGTAGGATGAGGCTCAAACTTAAGTTTGAGTATATTTCTTGGTTTGAGTAATTAGATTATTTCATGGTGGGATACTAACCAATTTATTTCATGGTGGGATACTAACCAATTTATTGATATACAAAGGTTCGCTCAAATTTTAGTTCAGTGCAATGAAATACATCTAGAAACGTGTAGCACAAGTTTGTGACCACCCTACATATGAAAAGTTGTAACAAAGAATAGAGAACAAGTTTGATCCCTAAGATGAATATTTCTAGTACTTTTGTCATAAATAAGTGCCAATTATAATGTCTTTTTTATGATTATTCTTGGTTATGATGGTTTTAAGCTCTAGCGTCATGGTTTGTATGCATGAGCTATCACCCTTTATTATATGCATTGAGATCAACCTTGACTTGAAAGCTTCATTATGATTGCAATCAAATTTATTTTTTAAGGTCGCAAATATTGCGTCGTAGAGAGATTTGAAGAACATAAAATGGAGGCTCTCAATAGTGATGGAGGTGATTTGCAGCAACAACTCCACAAGGATTGTGTAAACTCGATGTCAAAGCGATAATAGTAGGTGCAAACTACCCAAAAATAGATATTTATAAAACAAGTCTAGGATTTTAATTTATTGCATCATGGTTAATGTTGGAGACAATCCACACTCGCCACAACATATTGATCTACAACAAGATCAAATAGAGTCAACTCGAAAAAAGTCAATTAAAATGTGGATGCATCTACTAGTTTTCTTGAGAAGTGTGAAGGGAAGGAGATGAAACAAGATGAAATTCATTATAATATTCAAGGATACAACAACTTTCTTAAAAAATTACAAAGACAAGGTAATCCAAGGAGACAAAGAAACTAATCATAAAAGCTCAACGAAAGGTACAAGACATGCTCAAAATCATATGGATAGGAGATTTATAAATATGAGTGGACATATTAATTTTTTCTAGGTATTTTACAAGAATGATTCATTTATGGCCAGATTTCCTTGTTTCCATTGTGAATAGAATAATTTTGATAATCAAGCTCAATGAGGGTTATATAGTAGAGAGAGTGGCCTTGAGGCCATAACATATATCATGCATGGCCAATATCTTGTCCTTATACTTCAAGTTACTAGTCTAGATCAATAGATACTAAAATTTTTAATAGGTAAATAGATTAATGTGATACCAAGAATTATATAAATGAATGGATTTATGAGTATTAGTAATAGTACATAAATAGAAATTGATAAAACATTCTTAATGTTTAATTATACATAATACAACAAAGAGTGCAAAGAAGTGGATAAAAAAGGAAGCTTCATAAAAAATCCAGCACTAGGCAATCAAAAGGAATCAATCGCAAGCAATATCAATGACCTACTTTTTTGGTGTCTTTGGAGAAGACCATGTTAACAATAATATTGGATTTAAATGGATTTCTCTTAAAGTGATGCTGGTACAAGTCACAATACAAACGTCACTCCAATGTGGAAATATTAAATCCATTTACTGGATTTACATGGATTTATCTTAAAGCAATGATGGCACAAGTCACAAGCGCAGAGGTCACTCTAATGTTGAAATATGTTCATGGTTCTTTACCTAGGAAGCATAGAATTTTGGAACGCCTTGTTGGGGAGGTTCAATAAAGGCATTTGGTCAAGTTCCATGCAACATGATGTATTGTGTATGGTGAAAGCTCCGCAAAATGAGGTAGGAGAAAGCCTCTCTTTGTTTGTGAGTTGGAGTGAAGAGAGATGATACACCCACAAAAACACAAAACTCTATCGACCAGATAATCTAGGTGCTAAGGCCATGTTTAAACCTTTGGGAAAATTTTGCAGCAAAGGTACTTCGATGTGATGCAAGAATAATAATTCTCATAGATGACTCACTGTACAAGGGTTGCATTAACCCATCATCAAATTGTAATTTTCCCCCTTCATTTAACATTGACCATGGTGATGATATTTTAATGTTGCTACCTTACTTGCAACACCTTGATAAGGTCAGCGATGTATGTAATGTGATCAACTTTAATTGGTATGGACAATTGCCAGTTTGTGAGGGTCATGATTTGTACCATTTGGCTGAGGAAGTTGTATATGAATGGAAGGATCAAAATGAATAATGGTCAAGTGTGACATTTAACACAAGAAATCTTCCTATAGCAATTTTCTTAAGGGAGATTGATGAAGATGATAGGAGGGAGGCACAAGGTGTGAGCTCTTACACAAAAAATATCCATAGTGGTAGCATAGTCCTTCAAAAGTGAAAGTGTTAATGTTGAAAGATCCATACATTGCTAAGATGAAGTACCACAATAAGGCCACATGTCGCACGACGAGATTTCTAAAGAAACTTCCAAAGACATATGATTTCTTCTAATTTGATAAAGGTAAGAATGCAAAGGTATATTAATGTAAATAGTAGAAATCTTTTCATGTAATTTCACCTTTGTTCATTCAAGCCTAATATTTATTTTATATTTTCATGCAAATATGGAGAAGTACAAATTATTTCTTGAAACATGCTTGAGTAGATACATAACAGAAGATTATCCTCTTTGTACTCCAAAGTTCCCTATCCCGATTCATAAACCTTTTGTGATTGGAAATGTGACTTCTGAAATGAAAAAATAAACCATCCTAGGTTCTAGCCTCCTAGGACTATTTTTGCACATTTTTATATGGAGAAATACAACTATCTTGCATTATGGAGGTAGCAAGTACTCATATAAATATTGGAAACAACTATATAGATCACCTCCACAGCTAAAAAAGTACTCAATCTAAGAGGACCCAAAAGTGTCATATCTTCTCCACAGCTGGGAAAGTACTCAATCAAAGAGGACCCAAAAGTATCATGTAATAAAGATATGATTTACATTGTGGGTTATGTACGAGATGGCAATGTGGCAGGATATATCAATAGCTCTAGAAAACCAAGCATCAGACCAAATATTTGCTACATTCTTGCCCTTGATTTACCTTCTTGTTCTAAATGGCAAGAGACATTATAAATAGTGCCGAATATGGCTACATATCTAATGAAACTATGGAAGAGACTTGCAGAGATCTAGATGATGAGCTGTTTGCAGACTATGAGTTTGATTACACACACTATACTAGGGGATTTTGTAGTGCAATATCATTTCAACTTGTATTGCCTATATTTCATTGAGCTATGTTTGTTACAACTTGTAAAATCAGTTTGAGAATTTGATTTGATATGTTTAATTCCTAACATTGTAGTACCATTGATGTAGTTGGATTAATCATATAAGAAAGAACATTCAAATGCATACGATATGAGGATTTTGTGTATTTGGGTCATGGAATTTTATGTATTCATTTGCTTATCTAAGATACATTTGAGTTGGTATTGTGTTTGTACATACTTTCAATGCACATTTGATAGTTTTTGAGGCCCTCTTCAAATCCTTTTAGTACATAGTTATAAATATTGAGGCAATTGCTATACTATAACCCCTATGTTATAAATTTATTATCATTGACCAAGGTGTGACCACAAACTTGTTGAACTTTTGGAAGGCACGATCAATCTATTGATATGTTGAGAATATGATGAGTTTGTTTATAAGTATAACTTTGAATAATACATGTACTGATGCCAAATGAGTTGATTAAATAAAAATGCTGATTTGGAGTTATTAAAATGGTGTTTATCAACACCACAATGATTCATGAGATCATTATTGTACTTGTTTATTTGATTGATGCTAACTTAGATATGTGAAAGATAAATCAATATAGTTTATCATGATTACATATTAAGAAGCTTAGGAGGCATTGATTTGCATACTGTAATACATGGTTTGATGCAAGAACTATATGCATTTCTTTCTATGGGATATTTATGCTACATGTCTTAGAAAATGGTGATATATATATATATATAATTTCATTTAATTAAAATAAAATTTCCCTTGATCAAAAGTATATATATAATTTCATTTAATTGAAATCAAGCTCTAATATTTAAGTAAAATTAATATCTTTGCTATTCAATCAAGAGGTAAATTTGTTAGTTCTCTAGTAATTTTAAATTATAAGGAAAAAGTTAGTTAAGTCACATTAAAGCTATGAACTTAAGTTTATGCATAAACATTGTCAATGTACGTTGTAGCTCCATATATTAGAGGCTTTTGTTTAGAGATGTACATTGTATCTCCATATATTAGAGGCTTTTGTTTAGAGATTAAAAGAAGGAAGGGGGGCACCTAGTCTTAGGGTTTTCTCCTACCTTTCACACCTCCCCTATTTTCACATCTTACATCCTTTTTGTTGACACTTTTGCATTAGGTGTTTCCATTTACACTTTACCTGCATTATTTATCTTTGCTTTGTCGCCGCTACGCTCTTGGCCATCTCACATTTTCCAATTTATGGAGGACGAGTAGATTTTCATTATTCATGGATGGGTAGATTTTCAAAGTTCATGAACGGGTAGATTTGTATTCTCTCGGCTATCCTAATGCTATGTTGAGGTGTTCACACAACTTGTATTTGGTGGAGTTCACATGTGCTTCACATTTGGGGTGGTTTTTTCGTTTTTGATTTAAGCACTTTGGGTGTGCTCACATAGTTTGAGTGTGTTGGGTGGTGTTCACACGTAGCAATGATTTACTACTACTATCCTTCATTAGATGGACATGCTACATGCCATCATCAGCATTGACATCACTTTGTTTCCATTTTAGATTCTAATTGTATGAGATTTTCTCATGATTTGTCATCATGGCACTACACTCCTTATCATGTTTCCATCTCATGTCTTGGATCATATTATGTTTGTGAAGTTCACACATACTTTTGGCGCTTTAAGGGGTAGACATTTAGACCCTCATTTGCCGACTTCAAGTTGAAGCTATGATGAGGAAGCATAATCATTCCATGGTTATATGTTTGAGCTTGTGGGTTTGATGCCTAGATATTTGAGGCACTTATTTTATGAGAGGGATATACATGCCAAGTGGTCCAAATGGTCTATTTATGGTGACTCTGTTGATACATTGCTTGGCTGCCTTGACATAGATGGCTCAACATTACCTTGGCTACCTTGACATAGATGGCTCAACATTGTTCCCATGGGATGATTCTTCTTTGGGAGACTTGCATGAGTGTCCTACACTCTTGAGCCATCATGAGTATGTTCTTGAGTATGTAGCCTACATGAACACAAATTCAAATGGTCATGATGATGTATTATACATTCATATAAATGATGCTATATCACACACACATACTGATGATATTGGTACACATGCACATGATCATGGCATTGTCACATATACCCATGGTGCTCATGATGATGATGTATGTAGTTTTGACTTGTGTGAGCTACATCATAAGGACATGATATCAGGGGCAAGTATAGCATCAAGTATCATGAGTACACGTAGCGATCATGGGGATGCACTAGATGTTAATGAGAGTCTATTAAAGGATCATGAGCATTCAACTAGTGACGCATCCATTATTACACACAAGGCTAGTGATACTTCACATGTCGGTTTTCGTGGGATGCCTATGAGATCATAGGCATGAACTTCTTGTATTAAATATGGTAGGCTATCCTTCTAGAGCTTACACGTGTGGGTTCATTCTTGATTCGACAACCACTACTCCTAAATCTCACAGCTTTCCTGCCAACATTTGTGTGGATAGCGTTCATGTATTTGAGTAGTTAGGGATAGTGCATGAGAGTAGTGATGAATTCATCATGGTGAGGTCTCACAAGAGAAAGAAATAGAATTTCTAGCTCTATACTAAAATCTTATACTTCTTATCGTCTCCTCTTCTTGTGTTTATTTGCAATAAAAAAGACTTACATCTAGGATTGACATAGTATAAAAGTAGTTTCTTCGAAGGACCAGAATCGATCACAAAGCTTTTGCAATGATGGCTTGGCCTAAGAATTCCCTTTTTGTGAAATTTGGATATCCTCTTGTTATTAATCTCATAAATCATCTCTCACTATCACGAAAGAAGGTAAGGTTTCTATGAAATATTTTAGCTCAAGCTTAGCTTTGAACCCAAATGTTGTACGAATTGATAAAAGATGTAATTGCTTGTTTATAAGAAAAATATCACATTGCTTCTTATAAGAAAAAATTAATGGGCTTACCATGGTGGCAAAAAATGATTTTTCCATATTCCTCCAGAGATTAAAGGATGTCCCTTTGCCAACATTTAAAAGCTATACTTATCATGCATACAAGGGAATGCCATATTAGATTATAAAGGGTGGGGTGGTTTTTTGGTTTAGACTTCATCATTAAGGCTCAACATGATTCAATTATTTTCCCCCAAGATAAAATTGAATGCAAGGCGGCATAAAGGCTTGGAGGTGGTGTGGAGACTTCAAATTGTTAGGTGCATCCAAGTCAAATCTTCGTACACAAGCTTTTGTGATAGTAAAACTCTACATAGGTCTTGTAATAGCTATTGGGATTTGGGTAAGTTAATGGACAACATGTATGAAAGTGCTTAAGGGAACATGGGGTTTGCTTCTATCTCGGGAAACAACACAGATCTATAGAGAATTATTAAGATAGCAGTGCAGAGTTATCCATTTACAGTGTTCCCCACACTTGTTTAAAGCTACACATTCACTTTAATGCCATAATCATCTTGCAAAGGAAAAACTCTTTTGTCACTTGATCAATCTCACCCATCTACGATTCTACGTACTAATTTATGTGTCTTCTTGATGAAGCCTCTTCTCTCAATGAACTCCCTTCTACTATCAATGAATAAATTTCTCATTTGTTGGAATAAGCCTTGTAAGTTGCAGTGGAAACACACTAAGCCTTCAAACTCTTACATAGTAGTGACTAATCAAAGTGGACTCTTTAATGCAAATGTTGAATGCAAGAAGGCCAATTTTTTCTACTCGATGGCTTGAATGATCTTACCATATGAATTGACACACAAAATAAATGTGCACTGATCTTGAAAAGTAGTAAATACATTCAAGCTCAAGCGTGAAAAGTGAGAAACATGTTGAGTACTCTTTTGTTTAAACAATTGCCCCTTTTTTAGGTTATAGTAAAGTTTTGTTTATAGTTAAAACTATAAAAATAAGGCATGACATACAAAGAGAGAGAGTGAGTTATATAGGAAATGAGCTATATAGGAAATGAGTTAGTGAGTATACAAGATATAAGTCACTCATACCAAACCACTCTCTACCATTAGCCTTAGAGTACCCTACAAGATAGAAATTCAAACAATCATTTGTAACAAATCACTCTCTACCATTAATTAACCTTCGAGTATCTAATTTCTCGGCATTTATATCTTTGTCGAAGTATCGTATGCCATATGGTCACACATCAGAAGACTAGCCCTTGGAGCTGTTGGGAGGGGAGGCGGTGGCCTTGGTGTTCTTTTTAATGAGCTTGGAGAGTGAGCAAGCCATGTTGATAGCTATGGCTACCTTCACCTGCCCCCTACGAGGAGGGGGGTTTTCCCAAATCTCATACCCCATTGTGCGGCAAAATTGAGATGGATAAAAAAGAAAGATAATTGATGAAATGGACACAAGAAGGAAACGAGCGCCATTTATAGTGCTGGTGCATGCACCACACTTTGCAAGCTAAGATTTTGCCAAATCTCAATAATAATTGCATGGGATCACTAAGTCAGCCCTTTTGATTAGCGTCTCCGTTTTTCAATTAATAGTTTAACTTTATAAAATGCTTTATACCCAATGATGTTATTACCACCTCCACATATTGACCTCAGAGGACCTTCTCAAGCAAATATATTCTTATAATTTGTGAGACACCTTAGATCAATTTCAATCCAAATCAAAACTCTTCATATTCTAAGTGATAACATGACTTTAACAAACACTAGTCTAACACTTCAAGGTTAACAGCAACTTTCTTCTACTTCTATTATCATGACTTGTGTGCATGAGAAGCGTTGTGGTTTGCAACATGTACACGGGTTCAATTCATAGCATGAGAACTTTGTACATTGTTAGATTTGGTGTTGTTATGATATTCAAGGTATTTTATTAGACATAGCTACCATGGGCTACAAGGCCTAGAAGAGGCACCAAAGAAATGAGGTTAAGTTTCTTTAGCAAATTAAAGTATATAATTTTTCATAGATGATAGGGTGGTTGATTGGCCTCTACTATATGTTTATCAATCAGACTATCATGGGGACCTTAATATAAGGAGTCATCCCTAGCACATATATTAGCCACCTAGTGCCATGCTCTTTTAACAAATTTCTAGAAGGTCACTTCAAAATATGCTACCAATACTTTAAGTTAAGCATTAAGCATTTTGTCTCATGTGTTGAAATGCTCATTTTTTTTTAAAGGGCTAAATTGTTTAATTCCACATTTTACAATTTACTACATTGACTACAATGCAAAAACAAAAAGAAAAGATAAAAGAAGCACAACTAACCTCTACACGATACAACTACTCTCTATATATGATAAAGACTCTAGATTTTTAATAAATTGCATATTATACCCTTTCTAGTTGGAAAACAAGCATGAGGAATTTGCCGTGGGTCTCCACTAAAAATCTTTTTTTTCCATGTACAAAAAATTAGTAATCAATGAAGTGTATACATCCCCATACAACTTTTATAAACAAGCCTTGTAAATTATATAACGGATTGAAGCCACCACATAAATCCTCAAGCTTATGGGCTATATATATAAGGTCCTCGTATAGAGGCAAGAAGTGAAGTTACACATGTTATCATTTAAATCAATAAGAATAAATATGATACTATTCTAAAATGTGCATGCTATCATTTAAATTAAGAAGAATAAATATGATACTATTCTAAGATGCATAAGCTAGAAAATAGATATTTTTGAAATGCCAAGGTCTTAACTTTAATCATAAAACACATTCTTCCGAAGGTGTATTATAATATTTTAAGTCTTACCATCCTACCACTTGTCTTGCATTTTGGGTTAGCAAAAACGTTTATTGTTGGGTGTGACATCGAATGTTTACTTTGCTAAAACAATGACTCGAAATTCACAAAATGTAACTATGCAACACATAATTTAAATGTAGTTATGTAACCCAAAATGCTTACTTTGCTACAACAATGACTCAAAATTCATAAAGTAACTATGCAACACATAATTTAAATGTGGTTATGCAACACACAATGTAAGACATATTTTAGGACAAAAGTATTGCAAGAACTAGTATAAGCTATACACAAATATTTTTACACAAGAACGATCTTAAAAAGGATTCATATTTTATCATGCTACAAACTATTTCATGTTTTGGTTGCTAAGAATGATTATTATCCTTGATAAAAGTTTACTAGACAAAGATAGTGAGTGCAAAAGCATGTATTGTGAATGCATGCATGTGACATGCAAATTTAAGCTATCATTTGAAAGAATAGTATATCATTCGTAGATTAAAAACAACATTATCAACTAGAGGCAAAGCTTTGTATGAATAAAAATGCATTACATTAAAAGTATCTAGAATGACATGGACAATAATCTTGTAATTCTAGGATTGCACAAAAAATGTCTCGATTTAAAATCTTAGAATTACATGAACAATACTCTTACACTTTAGGGATCTCAAAAAAATATCTCTCCCTAGTTCTAGTATTATAATTATTGAGCCACTTTGTGGCTTAAGGTTGATTTTAAAATTTTGATGAAATTTTAAGAAAATTTGAGAATGTTTAGTTAGCATGCATCTACATGTGGTAAACATTTTGGGAAAAGATCATATACCTGGTAAGTTTACAAATTTTGAAATTACTTAGGATACTATAAAATACTATATTAACTGCCTAATAATTTTTGAAAGTTACATGTATAAAAAAGTGTGCCTTTAGATGTAAGAGGTATATGCCATTGGAAAAAATACATAAAGATTTTTTATATTAGTGTACTTTCAAAACTATTGAAGGCATTTTAAAGGGAAAAAAAATAGTAGAACTTTTTTTTAATCATGGAAGGCTATGTATATAAAACATTTTTGGCACTTGATATCTTTTAAAACTAATACCACAAGTTGACAGTATGTAGTAAGAAACATTTTTTAAACAAAAATAGAATTTAAAATTTTAGAATTACCTTCATGAGAGAAATCAATTGGATCATGCTTGCAATGCATTTTAGAACCTAGATCATCATCTTTTGAATTCAATAAGGCTTTAGATTTTATAGATTATATAAGTTTCCTCTACTCCCACATATTTGTAGTAAAAGTTAAAGAAAGTGATATTAACAAACTATCAAGTATTTGATATTATGGCATTTGTTTTCTATGATTATATCCCTAAGTAAAAGTAGTATAATTATAGATGTGAAGATTTCAAACTTAAATAAAATTTAAATGTTATTGAATTTTTTAATTTTGAGAAATTCAAAATATCTAGATTACAAGTTATAATTACACTGGGGTTACATTTTCCCTATGAAATAATGATATGTAATATTTGCATTTTAATATTGAAGTGCATTTCAATGACCTATGACATTTACTAGCAATATGAATAACAAAGTGCTTAGCATGTAACATATAATGGTTCTTTTCCAAGTGTCGTGTAGTTGTAACATATAATGGTTCTCTTCCACGTGTCATGTAGGTGTAACTCTTGCACTTAGACATCATTGGCTAATGGTTGCATAAATTTTAGAACAACATTAGGTATATGTAATATGTGGTGCAGAATCTTATACTCACCTTCTAGTGATAAAGGTTGTGAGTCATGTTTCATAGTATCATATTGTCTTAAGACTAGTAAAATTATTATTACGAAAGAAACTTGTGTCCTTTATGTGATGCTAAGACAAAGCCCCCAAAGGCATTATAAATATGTAAGCAATTTAAATAATTGTCAAAAGCTATAAATTTCACTAAAATAAACATGCTCATTTGGGTCCAAAATATTAATAAGTCAATGAGAAACTCTCGTTTGATAATTCTAGTTTGCATGTTTTCATGGTAAATATTATGATAAATTGGATTTCTTTCCCCACTCTCTTCTAGTTGCATGTCTTCATGGTAAATCTTATGATAAAATAAAGTTTCTTTCCCCTCTTTCTTCTTCCACCTCAGATTCCCTACCATGTATAAGTGGTCAAATCTAAGAGTGGGCTGATATTTGTTTTTTCTCCCAACTTAAAAGTGTAAACAATAACAGTTCCTCTACATATTTATGAATGAATAATAGAAACTAATGCACACAACAAATAATTAGATTATGTGAGCATGTAGAATAGGATTATCTTTCAAGAGTTAAAAAATTTTGATGAAATAATGAAGATTCAAAATTTAATCATAAATTACCTTACATGATGTGAGAGTGCTTCCATTATTTCTCTACCACCATGTTTTGGTTTCCAAACCTAAGAGTGGTTCTCCTTCCATGAATAATTATTTTTCCTTGTAACTTAAATGTGTAGATAATAAAAACCTTTCTATATCTTTAAGTACATGAGGTGAGAGAACTCTCATTCTTTAAGTAGGGGAGGTGATATTTCTCTCACAACATAAATTAGCCTTTAATTAATACATGAGGTGAGAGAACTCTCATTCTTTAAGTAGGGGAGGTGAGATTTCTCTCACAACATAAATTAGCCTTTAATTAATACATGAGGTGAAATTGCTTCCATAAATTAGCCTTTAAGTATAAAAGGTGAGAGTACTCAAATAAACTTTTCTATTTTATTCAAAGGAAAAAATAAACATTATAAGAGCTACATTTCTTTTACTTCTTGTGTGTAGAGATCGAGAAAGTCTAAAATAATACCTTTATTTTAGTGCTTATGTGTAGACCTTGATTATTTCACTCTATAAAAATTGATAGAGCATGTCCATGCAGTTAGAATACCATGGGCGAGCCCATGTGTATGCATGTAAAATTTGATATAGAATGCGTGCATTTAAAAATTGATACAGCACATGCATGCATTTGAAATTTGATATAGAATGCGTGCATTTAAAAATTGATATAGCACATGCATGCATTTGAAATTTGATTTAATGCATGTATTCACCCTTTTTTATATTTTGCATTTTTTAACATAGTTTTTAACCACCCTTTTATGATTATCTCTTGTTAATATACCTACGATATATAACTCTCCCAATAACAAAACTCCTCTAGTGTAGAGACTAGGATTACTTACAAGCTTGTTTAGTTTCCAAGTTTGTAAAATCCTTGAATTTGTGGCTTGTGTGTGTGAATCTCCTTATATATATATATATATATATATATATATATATATATATATATATGTATGTATGTATGTATGTATTTATGTATGTATGTATGTATGTATGTATGTATGTATGTATTTATGTATGTATGTATGTATATATATAAGAAGAGGTGGCGACAAAGACTATCAAGGAGATGGGATCCCGGCCCCGGTTTTTTTTTTCGGGGGGGGGGGGGGAATAGCTAGGAGATGGGATCTCAGCACCGACGTCACTCAGTGCCTTGGTAGGGGCTACTGCTGCGTGCTCGCTCTGGATGATTCTGACAGGAATCAAAGGACTCCACACTCAGTTACAAACCAAGAAGAATGCATAGCTTCATCACCTGTACTGATCGTATAGAGAAACATGTGTAAAGTTTTACACTAAAAACATTGTGAGGAGTGCTTAATCTATGGAGGGAAGAATCAAAATCAATTCAAATTAAACTAAATGTTGAATCAACTTTCTTGAGGGATTTGTATTGTAGTCAAGCGTTCTATGTGCCTTTATTGTCAATAGAAACATTGATGTGTTGAAACTTAATCATGTTTCTTTGTGTGATGTTTTACTATTGAGTGATCTTGGTGCCTTAATAGTAAAAATTTTACTTTTATTTTTTGTGAGTGAAGTATGTATTCTAGTTTTGATGAGGATGACTATTTTTTAATCACCTAGTTGCATTCTTTGTAGAATAATTGAATCATAGTTTTTAGAATTTATCTTACATCATATAATTTATCAACAGTAAGTGGTAGTGACTTTGCTATAGAATGTATTTGTTCTTATCCTCCATCAAAACATTTCAAGACATCTAAAGAGAATACTTGATGGGATCTAGAAAATAAATATTTGTAGATGTGCCAACCCACCTGTTATTAGTGATAGAAGGAATTTGCAACCCAAAGGATGGTGGAGGAGAGTAAAGTGAAGAGCATGATCTACATATTGGAGACATTATTTGTGAAACTAGATAATACATACCATTAGGAATCATATATTCTTTTGAAAGAGATGGAGATAAGTTAGTTTTTGAATCATATATGACAAACATAGAGATGCAATCCACATTGGGAAACATAGTCATAGATGAGTATGGGTGTATGAAGACAAAAAAGGATAGGTAAATGATGTGGATCCTAATGAACATCATTTTTTGCTAAAATTGGAGATTCTAACTTCACAACATATCTTTGACTATGTGGCTTACTGATATATAGCAACTTTGGCTTCATGTATGAAAACCTCTTTTGTGCCTCATCCTTAATGTGTCTATTGAGCCTTCAAATTTCCATTGACTTTTCAAAATATAGTTTTACTTATGTTTGTGAACTTGATTACCTTAAATGTAAATTTATATCATAGCATATGACAATCAATTCACATATTAATTGTCAAAATATAGTTTTACATATGTCCATGAACTTGATTACCTCGAATGTAAATTTGTATCATATCACATGATAATCAATACACATATTGAGCCTTCAAATGTCCATTGTTTTTTTCAAAATCTAGTTTTATATTTTGTTCCATGAACTTGATTACATTGAATGTAGATTTGTATCATTATAATGAAAGCTTCCAAAGTATTATCTTATATTCTTTGCTTAAGTTTAATAGATATTGAGGATGTCATACTAGGATAAGACTCAAGATTTATTTGGGTATATTTTTTAGTATGATATTCACATCAATATATAGTAGGATGAGGCTCAAACTTAAGTTTGAGCATATTTCTTGGTTTGAGTAATTCAAATCATTTCATGGTTTGAGTAATTCAAATCATTTCATGGTGGGACACCAACCTGTTTCTTGATATACAAAGGTTAGCTCAAATTTTAGTTCAATGCAATGAGACACGTTTGGAGAAGCTCAAATATCTTGATTTAGCTAATTCAAATCAATTCATAGTAGGATGAGGCTCAAACTTAAGTTTGAGTATATTTCGTGGTTTGAGTAATTATATTATTTCATGGTGGGACACTAACCAATTTATTGATATACAAAGGTTCGCTCAAATTTTAGTTCAGTGCAATGAAATACATCTAGAAATGTATAGCACAAGTTTGTGACCACCCTACATATGAAAATTGTAACAAAGCATAGAGAACAAGTTTAAGCCCTAAGATGAATATTTCTAGTACTTTTGTCATAAATAATTACCAACAATAATGTCATTTTTATGATTGTTCTTTGTAATGAAGGTTTTAAGCTCTTGCATCATGGTTTGTATGCATGAGCTATCACCCTTTATTATATTCATTGAGATTAACCTTGACTTGAAAGCTTCATTATGATTGCGATCAAATCTATTTTTAAAGGTTGCAAATATTATGTCGTAGAGAGATTTGAAGAACATAAAATGGAGGCTCTCAATAGTGATGGAGGTGATTTACAACAACTCCACTAGGATTGTGTAACCTCAATATCAAAGCGATAATAGCAGGTGCAAACTACCCAAAAATAGATATTTATAAAAAAGTCTAGGATTTTAACTTATTTCCATGTTAATGTTGGAGACAATCCACACTCGCCACAACATATTGATCTTTAACAAGATCAAATAGAGTCAACTTGCAATAAAGTCAATTAAAATGTGGATGCATCTACTAGTTTTCTTGAGAAGTGTGAAGGGAAGGAGATGAAACAAGATGAAATTCATTATGATATTCAAGGATACAACAATTTCTTAAAAAATTACAAAGAGAAGATCATCCAAGGAGACAAAGAAACTAATCATACAAGCTCAACAACAAAAGGTACAAGACATGCTCAAAACCATATGGATAGGAGATTTATAAATATGAGTGAATAGATTAAGTTTTTCTAGGCATTTTACAAGAATGATTCGTTATCGCCAAGACGTCCTTGTTTCCATTGTGAATAGAATAATTTTGATAATCAAGCTCAATGAGGGTTATATAGTAGAGAGAGTGGCCTTGAGGCCATAACATATAGCATGTATGGCCAACATCTTGTCCTTTTACTTCAAGTTACTAGTCTAGATCCATAGATACTAAAATTTTTAATAGGTAAATAGATTAATGTGATACCAAGAATTATATAAATGAATGGATTTATGAGTATTAGTAATAGTAAGTAAATAGAAATTGATAAAACATTCTTAATGTTTAATTATACATAATACAACAAAGAGTGCATAGAAGTGGATAGAATAGCAAGCTTCATAAAAAATCTAGCACTAGGCAATCAAAAGGAATCAATTGCAAGCAGTATCAATGACCTGCTTTTTTGGTGTCTTTGGAGAACACCATGTTAACAATAATATTGGATTTAAATGGATTTCTCTTAAAGCCATGCTAGTATAAGTTATAATACAAATGTCACTCGAATGTGGAAATATTAAATCCATTTATTGGATTTACATGGATTTCTCTTAAAGAAATGCTAGTAGAAGTTACAAGTGCAGAGGTCACTCTAATGTGCAAATATGTTCACTCCAATGTGCAAATATGTTCATGGTTCTTTGACTAGGATGCATAGAATTTTGGAAGGCCTTGTTGGGGAGGTTCATTGTAGGCATTTGGTCAAGTTCCATGCAGCATAATGTATTGTGTATGGTGAAAGCTCCGCAAAATGAGGTAGGAGAAAGCCTCTCTTTCTTTGTGACTTGGGATGATACACCCACAAAAACACAAAACTCTATCGACCAGATAATCTAGGTGCTAAGGCCATATTTAAACTTTTGGAAAATTTTGCAAAGGTACTTCGATGTGATGCAAGAATAACAATTCTTATAGATGACTCACTGGTTACATTAACCCATCATCAAATTGTAATTTCCCCCCTTCATTTAACATTGACCATGGTGATGATATTCTAATGAATGAGTTGCTACCTTACTTGCAACACTTTGATAAGTTTAGTGATGTATGCAATGTGATCAACTTTAATTGGTATGGACAATTTCTAGTTTATGAGGGTCACAATTTGTACCATTTGGCTGAGGAAGTTGTGTATGAACGGAAGGATCAAAATGAATAATGGTCAAGTCTAACATTTAACACAAGCAATCTTTCTATAGCAATCCCCTTAAGGGAGATTGAAGATGATAGGAGGGAGGCACAAGGTGTGAGCTCTTACACAAAAAATATCCATAGTGGTAGCATAGTCCTGCAAAAGTGAAAGTGTTAATGTTGAAAGCTCCATACATTGCTAAGACGAAGGGTACCACAATAAGGCCACATGTCGCACGAGATTTCTACCTAAAGAAACTTCAAAAGACATACGATTTCTTCTGATTTGATAAAGGTAAGAATGCAAAGGTATATTAATGTAAATAGTAGAAATCTTTTCATGTAATTTCACCTTTGTTCATTCAAGCCTAATATTTATTTTATATTTTCATGCAAATATGGAGAGGTACAAATTATTTCTTGAAACATGCTTGAGTAGATACATGACGGAAGATTATCCTCTTTGTACTCCAAAGTTCCCTATCCTAATTCATAAACCTTTTGTGATTGGAAATGTGACTTCTGAAATGAAAAAATAAACCATCCTAGGTTCTAGCCTCCTAGGACTATTTTTGCACATTTTTATATGGAGAAATACAACTATCTTGCATTATGGAGGTAGCAAGTACTCATATAAATATTGGAAACAACTATATAGATCACCTCCACAGCTAAAAAAGCACTCAATCCAAAAGGACCCAATTTAAGAATCATGTAATAAAAAAGTACTCAATCCTAGAGGACACAAAAGTATCATGTAATAAAGATATGATGTACATTGTGGGTGATGTATGAGATGGCAATGTGGCAGGATATATCAATAGCTCTAGAAAACCAAGCATTAGACCAAATATTTGCTACATTCTTGCCCTTGATTTACCTTCTTGTTCCAAATGGCAAGAGACATTATAAATAGTTTTGAATATGGCTACATATCTATTGAGACTATGAAAGAGATTTGCAAAGATGATGAGTTGTTTGCAAACTATGAGTTTGATTACACACACTATACTAGGGGATTTTGTAGTGCAATATCATTTCAACTTGTATTGCCTATATTTCATTGAGCTATGTTTGTTACAACTTGTAAAATCAATTTGAGAACTTGATTTGATATGTTTAATTCCTAACATTGTAGTACCATTGATGTAGTTGGATTAATCATATAAGAAACAACATTCAAATGCATACAACATGAGGATTCTAAGTATTTGGGTCATGGAATTATATGTATTCATCTGCTTATCTATATACATTTGAGTTGGTATTGTGTTTGTACATAATTTCAATGCACATTTGCTAGTTTTTGAGGCCCTCTTCAAATCCTTTTAGTACATAGTTATAAATCTTGAGGCAATTGCTATACTATAATCCCTATGTTATAAATTTATTATCATTGGCCAAGTTGTGACCACGAACTTGTTGAACTTTTGGAAGGCACAATCAATCTATTGATATGTTGAGAATATGATAAGTTTGTTGATAAGTCTGACTTTGAATAAATCATGTACAGATGCCAAATGCGCGTTGATTACAAAAAAGTGTTAATTTGGAGTTATTAAAATGGTGTTTATCAACACCACAATGATTCATGAGATCATTATTGTACTTGTTTATTTGATTGATGCTAACTTAGATATGTGAAAGACAAATCAATATAGTTTATTATGATTATATGATAAGAAGTTTAAGAGGCATTGATTTGCATATTGTAATACATGGTTTGATGCAAGAACTATATGCATTGCTTTCTATGGGATACTTATGCTACATGTCTTAGAAAATGATGATATATATATATAATTTCATTTAATTAAAATAAAATTTCCCTTAACCAAAAGTATATATATAATTTCATTTAATTGAAATCAAGTTCTAATATTTAAGTAAAATTAATATCTTTGCTATTCAATCTAGAGTTAAATTTGTTAGTTCTCTAGTATTTTTAATATCTTTTGTGATTGTAAATGTAACTTCTGAAATGAAGAAATAAACCATCATAAGTGCTAGCCTCCTAGGACTATTTTTGCATAATTTTATATGGAGAAATACAACTATCTTGCATTATGGAGGTAGCAAGTACTCATATAAATATTGGAAACAACTATATAGATCACCTCCACAGCTAAAAAAGTACTCAATCCAAGAGGACCCAAAAGTGTCATGTAATAGAAAAGTACTCAATCAAATAGGACCCAAAAGTGTCATATCCTCTCCACAACTGGGAAAGTACTCAATCAAAGAGGACCCAAAACTATCATGTAATACAGATATGATTTATATTGTGGGTTATGTACGAGATGGCAATAAGGCAGGATATATCAATAGCTCTAGAAAACCAAACATCAGACCAAATATTTGGTACATTCTTGCCCTTGATTTACCTTCTTGTTCTAAATGGCAAGAGACGTTATAAATAGTGCCGAATATGGCTACAATCTAATGAGACTATGGAAGAAACTTGCAGAGATGATGAGTTGTTTGTAGACTATGAGTTTGATTACACACACTATAATAGGGGATTTTGTAGTGCAATATCATTTCAACTTGTATTGCCTATATTTCATTGAGCTATGTTTGTTACAACTTGTAAAATCTGTTTGAGAATTTGATTTGACATGTTTAATTCCTTACATTGTAGTACCATTGATGTAGTTGGATTAATCATATAAGAAAGAACATTCAAATGCATACGACATGAGGATTCTAAGTATTTGGGTCATGGAATTTTATGTATTCATCTGCTTATCTAAGATACATTTGAGTTGGTATTGTGTTTGTACGTGTTTGTACATACTTTCAATGCACATTTGCTAGTTTTTGAGGCCCTCTTCAAATCCTTTTAGTACATAGTTATAAATATTGAGGCAATTGCTATACTATAACCCATATGTTATAAATTATATCATTGACCAAGGTGTGACCACAAACTTGTTGAACTTTTGGAAGGCACGATCAATCTATTGATAGTATCGAGTATCATGAGTACATGTAGGGATCACGGGGATGCATTAGGTGTTAACGAGAGTCTATTAAAGGATCATGAGCATTTAACTAGTGACCCATCCATTATTACACACAAGGTTAGTGATACTTCACATGTAGGTTTTCGTGGGATACCTATGAGAGCATAGGCATGAATTTCTTGTATTAAATATGTTAGGCTATCCTTCTAGAGCTTACACGTGTGGGTTCATTCTTGATTCGACGACCACTACTTCTAAATCTCATAGCTTTCCTACCAACATTTGTGTGGATAGCGTTCATGTATTTGAGTAGTCAGGGATAGTGCATGAGAGTAGTTATGACTTTGTCAAGGTGAGGCCTCGCAAGAGAAAGAAATAGAATTTCTAGCTCTATACTAAAATCTTACACTTCTTATCGTCTCCTCTTCTTGTGCTCATTTGACATAAAAAAGACTTACATCTAGGATTGACATAATATCAAAGAAGTTTCTTCGAAAGACCAGAATCAATCACAAATCTTTTGCAACGATGGCTTGGCCTAAGAATTCCCTTTTTTGTCAAATTTGGATATCCTCTTCTTATTAATCTCATAAATCATCTCTCACTATCACCAAGGAAGGTAAGGTTTCTACAAAAGATTTTAGCTCAAGCTTAGCTTTGAACCCAAATGTTTTACAAATTGATAAAAGATGTCATTGCTTGTTTAGAAGAAAAATATCACATTGCTTCTTATAAGAAAAAATCAATGGGCTTACCATGGTGGCAAAAAATGATTTTCCCATATTCCTCTAGAGATTAAAGGATGTCCCTTTGCCAACATCTGAAAGCTATACTTATCATGCATACAAGGGAATGCCATATTAGATTATAAAGGGTGGGGGTGGTTTTTTGGTTTAGACTTCATCATTAAGGCTCGGCATGATTCAATTATTTTCCCCCAAGATAAAATTAAATGCAAGGCATAAAGGCTTGGAGGTGGTGTGAAGACTTCAAATTGTTAGGTGCATTCAAGTTAAATCTTTGTACAGAAGCTTTTGTGATAGTAAAACTCTATTGGGATTTGGGTAAGTTAATGGACAACATGTATGAAAATGCTTAAGGGAACATGGGGTTTGCTTCTATCCCTAGCAACAACACAGAATTATTACGATAGCTGTGTAGAGTTATGCATTTATAAAGTGTTTTCTACACTTGTTTAACATATTCACTTTAATGAAATCATTCTCTTCCAAAAGAAAAACACTTTTGTCACTTGATCAATCTCACCAATCTACGATTCTATGTGGTAATTTCTATGTCTTCTTGATGAAGCCTCTTCTCTCAATGAATTCCCTTCTATCAAATGATTAAATTTCTCATTGGTTGGAATAACCCTTGTAAGTTTGGGTAACACACCAAGCCTTCAAACTCTTACATAGCAGTGACTAATCAAAGTGGACTCTTTAATGCAAATCTTGAATGCAAGGCCAATTTAGGCCAACTTTTTCTACTCAATGACTTGAATGATCTTACCATAAGAATCGACAAACAAATAAATGTGCACCAATCTTGAAAAGTGGTAAATACGTTCAAGCTCAGGCGTGAAAAATAAAAAACATGTTGAGTACTCTTTTGTTTAAACAATTGCTCTTTTTTTGGGTTATAGTCAATCTTTGTTAATATAGTTAAAACAATAAAAATCAGGCATGCCATACAAAGAGAGAGAGTGAGTTATATAGGAAATGAGTTGATGAGTGTATACAAGATATAAGTCACTAATAACAAACCACTCTCTACCATTAGCCTTCAAGTATCCTACAAGATAGAAATTCAAACAATCATTGTAACAAATCACTCTCTACCATTAATTAACCTTCGAGTATCTAATTTCTCGGCAATTATAGCTTTGTCGAAGAACCGTATGCTATATGGTCACACATGAGAAGACTAGCCTTTGGAGCTGTTGGGAGAGGAGCCGGCGGCCTTGGTGTTCTTTTTAACGAGCTTGGAGAGGGAGCAAGCTAGGTTGATAGCTATGGCTACCTTCACCTACCCTCTGCGATGACGAGGAGCTGCGAGATGAGGAGGGGGGTTTGCCCCAATCTCATACCCCATTGCAGCAAAATTGAGATGGATAAAAAAGAAAGATAATTGATGAAATGGAGATGAGATGGTCCTTGGAAGAAGGAAACGAGCACCATTTATAGTGCTGGTGCATGCACCACACTTTGCAAGCTAAGATTTTTCCAAATCTCAATCATAATTGCATGAGATAACTAAGTGAGCCTTTCTAATTAGCGTCTTCGTTTTTGAATTGATAGTTTAACTTTAAAAAACGGTTTATACCCAATGATGTTATCACCACCTCCACGTATTGACCTCAGAGGACTTCTCAAGCAAATATATTCTTATAATTCGTGAGATGCCTTAGATAAATTTCAATCCAAATCAAAACTCTTCATATTCTAAGTGATAACATGACTTTAACAAACACAAGTCTAACACTTCAAGGTTAAAAGCAAGTTTCTTCTATTTCTATTATCATGACTTGTGTGCATGAGAAGTGTTGTGGTTAGCAACATGTACACGGGTTCAATTCATAGCGTGAGAATTTTTTACATTGTCAGCTTTGGTGTTGTTTTGAAATTCAAGGTATTTTATTAGACATAGCTACCATGGGCTACAAGGCCTACACGAGGCACCAAAGAAACGAGGTTAAGTTTCTTTGACAAATTAAAGTATATAAATTTTCAAAGATGATGGTGTGGTTGATTGGCCTCTACTATATGTTTATCAATCAAACTATGATGGGGACCTTAATATAAGGAGTCATCCCCCACCACATATATTAGCCACCTAGTGCCATGCTCTTTTAACAAATTTCTAGAAGGTCACTTCAAAATATGCTACCAATACTTAAAGTTAAGCATTGAGCATTTTGTCTCATGTGTTGAAATGCTCATCTTTTTTAAAGGGCTAAATTGTTTAATTCCACATTTTACAATTTACTACATTGACTACAATGCAAAAAAATAAGAGACAAAGAAATATTCCCTTGTACTAGGAGAAAGTAGAGTAAACATATAGTACCCACACATAATTAGGATCGAAGAGTCAAACATCTTAAAAATTACAACCTCTTCATATGGAAATATATTGAAGATAGATAGGGTGCTCCACCCATGACAACATGCATTGAAGCACAACTAACCTCTTCACGATACAACTACTTTCTATATATGATAAAGACTCTAGATTTTTTATTAACTTGCATATTATACCCATTCTAGTTGGAAAACAAGCATGAAGAATTTGTTGTGGGTCTCCACTAAAAATTTTATTTTTTCCATGTACAAAAATTTAGTAATCAATGAAGTGTATACATCCCCATCCATTTTTTATAAACAAGCCTTGTAAATTATATTATGGATTTAAGCCACCACGTAAATCCTCAAGCTTATGGGCTATATATATGATGTCCTTGTATAGATGCAAAAAGTGAAGTTGCACATGTTATCATTTAAATCAATAAGAATAAATATGATACTATTCTAAAATGTGCATGCTTATGGTCTATATATATGATGTCCTTGTATAGATGCAAAAAGTGAAGTTGCACATGTTATCATTTAAATCAATAAGAATAAATATGATACTATTCTAAAATGTGCATGCTATTATTTAAATTAAGAAGAATAAATATGATACTATTCTAAGATGCATAAGCTAGAAAATGGATATTTTTGAAATGCCAAAGTCTCAACTTTAATCATAAAACACATTCTTCCAAAGGTGTATTATAATATTTTAAGTCTCACCATCCTACCACTTGTCTTGCGTTTTGGGTAGCAAAAACTTTTATTATTGGGTGTGACATCGAATGCTTACTTTGCTAAAACAATGACTTAAAATTCACAAAATGTAACTATGCAACACATAATTTAAATGTAGTTATGTAACCCACAATGCTTACTTTGCTACAACAATGACTCAAAATTCAGAAAGTAACTATGCAACACATAATTCAAATGTGGTTATGTAACACACAATGTAAGACATATTTTAAGACAAAAGTATTGCAAGAACTAGTAGAAGCTTATAAGTTATACACAAAATGGCAAGAGAAATTATAAATAGTGCTGAATATGGTTACAGTTCTATTGAGACATTATAAATAGTGCTGAATATGGTTACATATCTATTGAGACTATGGAAGAGATTTGCATAGGTGATGAGTTGCTTGCAGACTATAAGCTTGATTAAACACACTATACTAGGGGATTTTGTAGTGCAATATCATTTCAACTTGTATTGCCTATATTTCATTGAGCTATGTTTGTTACAACTTGTAAAATCAATTTGAGAATTGGATTTGATATGTTTAATTCCTAACACTGTAGTACCATTGATGTAGTTGGATTAATCATATAAGAAACAACATTCAAATGCATACAACATGAGGATTCTAAGTAATTGGGTCATGTCATTATATGTATTCATCTACTTATCTAAAATACATTTCAGTTGGTATTACGCTTATACATACTTTCAATGCACATTTGCTAGTTTTTGAGGCCCTCTTCAAATCCTTTTAGTACATAGTTATAAATCTTGAGGCAATTGCTATACTATAACCCATATGTTATAATTTTATTATCATTGACCAAGGTGTGACCACAAACTTGTTGAACTTTTGGAAGGCACAATCAATCTATTGATACGTTGAGAATATGATGAGTTTGTTTATAAGTATGACTTCGAATAAATCATGTACTGATACCAAATGAGCTGATTACATAAAAGTGCTAATTTGGAGTTATTAAAATGGTGTTTATCAACACCACAATGATTCATGAGATCATTATTGTACTTGTTTATTTGATTGATGCTAACTTAGATATGTGAAAGACAAATCAATATAGTTTATCATGATTATATGATAAGAAGCTTAAGAGGCATTGATTTGCATACTGTAATACATGGTTTGATGCAAGAACTATATGCATTGCTTTCTATGGGATATTTATGCTACATGTCTTAGAAAATGGTGATACATATATATATATATATATATAATTTCTTTTAATTAAAATAAAATTTCCCTTAATCAAAAGTATATATATAATTTCATTTAATTGAAATCAAGTTCTAATATTTAAGTAAAATTAATATCTTTGCTATTCAACCAAGAAGTAAATTTGTTAGTTCTCTAGTATTTTTTAATTATTAGGAAAAAGTTAGTTAATTCACATTAAAGCTATGAACTTAAGTTTATGCATAAACATTGTCAATGTACGTTGTAGCTCCATATATTAGAGGCTTTTTTTAGAGATTAAAAGAAGGAAGGAGGGCACCTATTCTTAGGGTTTTCTTCTACCTTTCACACTTCCCCTATTTTCACATCTTACATCCTTTTTGACACTTTTGCATTAGGTGTTTCCATTTACACTTTACCTGCATTATTTATCTTTGCTTTGTTGCTACGCTCTTGGCCATCTCACATTTTCCAATTTATGGACGAGTAGATTTTCATTATCATGGACGGGTAGATTTTCATTATTCATGCATGGGTAGATTTTCATAATTCATAGACGGGTAGATTTGTATTCTCTCGGCCATCCCAATGCTATGTTGAGGCGTTCACACACCTTGTATTTGGTGGAGTTCACATGTGCTTCACATTTGGGGTGGTTTTTCGTTTTTCATTTAAGCAGTTTGGGTGTGTTCACATAGTTTGAGTGTGTTGGGTGGTGTTCACACATAGCAATGATTTACTACTACTATCCTTCATTAGATGGACATGCTACATGCCATCATCATCACTGACATCACTTTGTTTCCATTTTAGATTCTAATTGTATGAGATTTTCGCATGCTTTGTCATCATGGCTCTACACTCGTTATCATGTTTCCATCTCGTGTCTTGGATCATATTATGTTTGCGAAGTTCACACGTCCTTTTGGCACTTTGAGGGGTAGACCTTTAGACCCTCATTCGCCGACTTCAAGTTGAAGCTATGATGAGGAAGCATAATCATTCCATGGTTATATGTTTGCGCTTGCGGGTTTGATGCCTAGATATTTGAGGCACTTATTTTACGAGAGGGATATACACGCCAAGTGGTCCAAATGGTCTATTTATGGTGACTTTGTTGATACATTGCTTGGCTACCTTGACATAGATGGCTCAACATTCTCCCCATGCGATGATTCTTCTTTGGGACACTTGCATGAGTATCCTACACTCTTGAGCCATCATGAGTATGTTCTTGAGGTTGTAGGATACACAAACACAAATTCAAATGGTCATGATGATGTATTATACATACATATAAATGATGCTATATCACACACACATACTCATGATGGTACTGGTACACATGCACATGATGATGGCATTGACACATATACCCATGGTGCACATGATGATGATGTATGTGGTATTAATTTGTGTGAGCTAGATCATAAGGACATGATAGCGGGGGAAGGTATATCATCGAGTATCATGAGTACACACACGTAGGGATCACGGGGATGCATTAGATGTCGGTTTTCAAGGGGATACCTATGAGAGCATAGGCATGAACTTCTTGTATTAAATATGTTAGGCTATCCTTCTAGAGCTTACACGTGTGGGTTCATTCTTGATTTGACGACCGCTACTCCTAAATCTCATAGCTTTCCTACCAACATTTGTGTGGATAGCATTTATGTATTTGAGTAGTCAGGCATAGTGCATGAGAGTAGTGATGAGTTCATCAAGGTGAGGCCTCGCAAGAGCAAGAAATAGAATTTCTAGCTCTATACTAAAATCTTATAATTCTTATCGTCTCCTCTTCTTGTGCTCATTTGAAATAAAAAAGACTAACATCTAGGATTGACATAATATCAAAGAAGTTTCTTCGAAGGACCAGAATCGATCACAAAGCTTTTGCAATGATGGCTTGGCCTAAAAATTCCCTTTTTGTCAAATTTGGATATCCTCTTCTTATTAATCTCATAAATCATCTCTCACCATCACCAAGGAAGGTAAGGCTTCTACAAAAGGTTTTAGCTCAAGCTTAGCTTTAACCTCAATTGTTGTACAAATTCATAAAAGATATCATTGCTTGTTTATAAGAAAAATATCACATTGCTTCTTATAAGAAAAAATCAATGGGCTTACCATGGTGCCAAAAAATGGTTTTCCCATATTCCACTAGAGATTAAAGGATGTCCCTTTGCCAACATCTGAAAGCTATATTTATCATGCATTATAAAGGATGGGGGTGGTTTTTTGGTTTAGATTTCATCATTAAGGCTCAGCATGATTCAATTATATTACCCCAAGAGAAAATTGAATGCAAGGCATAAAGGCTTGGAGGTGGTGTGAAGACTTCAAATTGTTAGGTGCATCCAAGTTAAATCTTCATACAGAAGCTTTTGTGATAGTAAAACTCTATATAGATCTTGTAATAGCTATTGGGATTTGGGCAAGTTAATGGACAACATGTATGAAAGTGCTTAAGGGAACATGGGGTTTGCTTCTATCTCAGGCAACAACATAGATATATAGAGAATTATTACGATAGCAGTGCAGAGTTATGCATTTATAAAGTGTTCCCTACACTTGTTCAAAGCTACATATTCACTTTAATGACATCATCATCTTCCAAAGGAAAAACTCTTTTATCACTTGATCAGTCTCACCCATCTATGATTCTATGTAGTAATTTATGTGTCTTCTTGATGAAGCCTATTACTAATTTAGAAATCAGTTAAGTGAATATTCAAAGAGAGAAATTCAATAAAATAGTAACTGAATTATCAAACCTTTTCGAGAAAGATAGTTCAGGAAAAATATTATTCGACTCGAACCTTGAATCAGACTATGACCAAGAAATGAATCCCCTTCTATCAATGATTATATTTCTCCATTGGTTGGAATAAGCCTTGTAAGTTGGGGTGGAAACACACTGAGTCTTTAAACTCTTACATAGCAGAGTGACTAATCAAATTGGACTCTATAATGCAAATCTTGAATGCAAGAAGGCCAATTTTTTCTACTCGTTGATGACTTGAATGATCTTACCATAAGAATTTCTCTCATAAGAATTGACACACAAAATAATGTGCACCGATCTTGAAAAGCGATAAATACATTCAAGCTCAAGAGTGAAAAATGAAAAACATGTTGACTACTCTTTTGTTTAAACAATTGCCCTTTTTTGGGTTATAGTCAAACTTTGTTTATAGTTAAAACTATCAAAATAAGGTATGGCATACAAAGAGAGAGAGAGAGAGAGAGAGTGTGAGTTATATAGGAAATGTGTTGGTGAGTGTATACAAGATATAAGTCACTAATAACAAACCACTCTCTACCACTAGCCTTCGAGTATCCTATAAGATAGAAACTCGAACAATCATTGTAACAAATCACTCTCTACCATTAATTAACCTTTGAGTATCTAATTTCTCGGCATTTATAGCTTTGTCAAAGAGCCGTATGCCATATGGTCACGCATAAGAAAACTAGCCTTTGGAGCTATTGCGAGGGGAGGCGGCAGCCTTGGTGTTCTTTTTAATGAGCTTGGAGAGCGAGCAAGCCAGGTTGGTAGCTATGGCTACCTTCACCTGCCCCAATCTCATAACCCATTGCACCAAAATTGAGATGGATAAGAAAGAAAGATAATTGATGAAATGGAGACGAGATGGTCCCTCGAAGAAGGAAACGAGCGCCATTTATAGTGCTGGTGCACTTTGCAAGCTAAGATTTTGCCAAATCTCAATAATAATTGCATGGGATCACTAAGTCAGCCCTTCTAATTAGCGTCTCCATTTTTCAATTAATAGTTTAACTTTTAAAAATGGTTTATACCCAATGATGTTATCACCACCTCCACGTATTGACCTTAGAGGACCTTCTCAAGCAAATATATTCTTATAATTTGTGAGACGCCTTATATCAATTTCAATCCAAATCAAAACTCTTCATATTCTAAGTGATAACATGACTTTAACAACAAAACACTTCAAGGTTAAAAGCAAGATTCCTCTACTTCTATTATCATGACTTGAGCAAGATTCTTATACTTCTATTATCATGACTTGTGTGCATGAGAAGTGTTGTGGTTAGCAACATGTACACGGGTTCAATTCATAGCGTGATAATTTTGTACATTGTTAGCTTTGGTGTTGTTCTGATATTCAAGGTATTTTATTAGACATAGCTACCATGGGCTACAAGGCCTACACAAAGCACCAAAGAAACGAGGTTAAGTTTCTTTGACAAAGTAAAGTATTTAATTTTTCATAGATGATGGTGTGGTTGATTGGCCTCTGCTATATTTTTATCAATAAAACTATGATGGGGACCTTAAATTAAGGAGTCATCCCCGCCACATATATTAGCCACCTAGTGCCATGCTCTTTTAACAAATTTCTAGAAGGTCACTTCAAGATATGCTACCAATACTTAAAGTTAAGCATTGAGTATTTTGTCTCATGTGTTGAAATGCTCATTTTTTTAAAAGGGCTAAATTGTTTAATTCCACATTTTACAATTTACTACATTGACTACAATGCAAAAAAAATAAGAGACAAAAGAAATATTCCCTCCTACTAGGAGAAAGTAGAGTAAACATATAGTACACACACATAATTAGGAAGAGTCAAACATCTTGATATTATGGCATTTTTTAAAAGGGCTAAATTGTTTAATTCCACATTTTACAATTTACTACATTGACTACAATGCAAAAAAAATAAGAGACAAAAGAAATATTCCCTCCTACTAGGAGAAAGTAGAGTAAACATATAGTACACACACATAATTAGGAAGAGTCAAACATCTTGATATTATGGCATTTGTTTTTGATGATTATATCCCTTAGTAAAAGTGGTATAATTATAGATGTGAAAAGTTCAAACTTAAATAAATTTTAAACCTTATTAAATGTTTTATTTGTGAGAAATTCAAAATATCTAGATTACAAGTTATGATGACATTGGGGTTACATTTTCCCTATGAAATAATGATATTCTTTCCTTTCCTTTTTGACAACTCAATGTTCCATCGTGGTGGCTAGATTTTCATATGCATAAGATTGTGTGCCTTTATTTATGTTATATTGTTGTAGTGCATTTCAATGACCTATGACATTTACTAGCAATATGAATAACAAAGTGCTTAGCATGTAACATATAATGGTTCTTTTCCAAGTGTCATGTAGTTGTAACATATAATGGTTCTCTTCCACGTGTCATGTAGGTGTAACTCTTGCACTTAGACATCATTGGCTAATAATTGCATAAATTTTAGAATTAAGAATCAACATTAGGTATATGTAATCTGTGGTGCAAAATCTTTTATTCTCACCTTCTAGTGATGAAGGTTGTGAGTCATGTTTCATAGTATCATATTGTCTTAAGACTAGTAAAATTATTATTAAGAAGGAAACTTGTGTCCTTTGTGTGATGCTAAGACAAAGCCCCCAAAGGCATTATAAATATGTAAAAGATTTAAATAATTATCAAAAGCTATAAATTTCACTAAAATAAACATGCTCATTTGGGTCCAAAATATTAATAAGTCAATGAGAAGCTCTCGTTTGATTATTCTAGTTTGCATGTTTTCATGGTAAATATTATGATAAATTGGATTTCTTTCCCCACTCTCTTCTAGTTTGCATGTCTTCATGCTAAATCTTATGATAAAATAAAGTTTCTTTCCCCACTTTCTTCTTCCACCTTAGTGTAAGATTCCTCCCCAGCCCCTCAAGATGTCCAGTATCTTCCTTGTAATCAATTCCCTCTTCAGAATAATAAAAGGTCTTGAGAGAGAAAATGTTCTAAAGAGAGGTTATTCAGATTTTAGATATTTTTGTAAGGAAAAATATCTCTTCTTATTAAAAAAAGTTTCCCCGAAATAGAAGTTCAAAAAGATTTTCAAAAGCTGCATTAGAAATAAATTATAATCTGTTTAAAAGGCCTTATCCTAAGGGTCCAGATTTGTTTGAAAATTTTAAATTAAGGTTCTGAGGGGCTAATCAGATTCATCGAAATGTATGAAGGAGATAAATTGAAGAAATAAAGAAAATCCCCCCAAAAATGAGTAAATACTCACATAAGATGAAGAGTGGACTAAGGACTAAAGGAAATACTAAAAAAATGAAGAGTGGACTAAGGACTAAAGGAAATACTAAAAAAATGAATTTTTGACACCTCAAGAGTGGGGATTTCCCTCATGAAGGAGGCGCCTATTTCACATGTGTGGTGGAGTTTTAAATTCTCAAATATTGAGATATTTCATCTCTCCTCTCTCCTAATTCAAGTCTAATTCCAAAAAGTAAGCTAAACTGACCCAAAAATGGTCAAAAATTAACCAACTTGATCTGGAAAATTCTAGAATCAGTTTGCTCGGTCAGAAGCTCACTTTTTTCTATAAATAGAAGCCTCCCCCTTTGTAGAAGGTTAATAGTGTTTTATGCACTGTTACTCTACTCCACCCCAGAGCCAAAAATAGTGAATTTATTGATAATTCATTAGTTTTTGACCTTTCCCTCTTCAAAAGAATTGGTGGCCACTCTTGTTGCAAGCAAGAGTAGATCCCTCAAACCATCAAGCCAAAGAAAAGCTCACAGAAATTCAAGTAAGCTAGAAATCCTACTTTTTCTTTTTAATGGTTTTCTAATTTTTTTATTTTCTTTTAGATTTAAATTCTATGCATAGAAAGATGCATATTGGTTATTTTTTTAGTATAAAAGTGTGATTTTCATTAGAATTAAGTTCTCTGCATAGAAAGATGCATATTGGAAATAAGTTTTTTATATTATGAAAGTGTTACTTTCATCAATATTGATTCTTATGCATAAAATGATGCATAAAAGGATTTTTTAAATTATAAAAGTGTTACTTTCATCAATATTGATTTTTATGCATAAAATGATGCATAAAAGAATTTTTTATTATAAAAGTGTTACTTTCATCAAAATTGATTTTTTTACATAAATAGATGCATAAAAGGATTTTCTTTTATATAAAAGTATTATTTCCATAGAAGTTGGATTTAATGCATAAATAGATGCATACAAAACTTCTATATCAAAATAAGAGTTCTCTTTAATCCTATGTTTAAATCCCATGAATATTGGTAAATGAATAAGTAAATACTCTGTGAGAGAAAATTCTACCGTTTCATATTCTCTAGGATGGTAATGAGAAAATTCAAAAAAACTATCGAAGTCAAAATTTTAGATAAATGATTAATTTATTCCTCATAGGAATTCATGATTATTTTTAAATTCAGTTAAGCAAAATACTCAATGAATAAAATTCAGTAAAGTACTAATTGAAATATTACCCTTCGAGAAAGTTAGCTGAGGGAGAACCTTTCCAGAATCAAACCCTGAATCAGACTATGACCAAGACTTAATCTCCTTCGCCACTTTCAAGAACAGATGATATGATCAGTTCAAGAAAATTTCACTCAAATCACCACCGAATCTGAAATCAAGTTAAGACCCTTGATTCTGATCTGAGGATCAAGGTTATAGAAATCAAGAAATTCTGTTGGAATTTTAAACCTGTGATCTAGAAGTATTGGGATACGGATCAAGACTGAAAACTTGCATAGAAACCCTATTTTCTTACGCCAGAAGGTTTAATAAAAGCCATTACAACTGTTGTTTTGAGTACTTGAGATTGAGCAATGATTGATCTTGTGGCAGATAAATCCCTCCGACTTTACGGAGATGTCATGGCAGGCCATTGCCAACTCCATTGACGTGGCCAAAAAATACAAGTAGCAAATTATCCAACCAGAGCACCTGCTGAAAGCCTTGTTAGAGCAAAAAAATGGAATCGCCCGAAGGATTTTTTCAAAGGCTGGTCTGGACAATACTCAGCTGCTCCAAGCACAGAGCGATATATAGAAAGCCAACCTAAGGTTTGTTGTTGTTGGTCTCTATTTGGTTGTGTTTGTGTGCATAAAAGTATTAATGAAAAGATGAATACTTTTTATACTTTAGAGGCAATATAATCACATAAGAAAATCAGAGCGAATCAAAGAACGACTCAAGCGGCAAAAACCTACCCAGGTCTTGACCAGCCTGGGTATGGTGAAAAATGGTGTGCTTCCAGTACGATGGGCGAGGACCGACGAAGCGGTCCCTGAGTGAAGTGCCAAGACACCTAAGGAGGATCCTGGAGGGTTCTGATCGGGGATGCATGGGCTCGCGCTGCTTAGGATACCCATGCATATGTCATGGAAGATATATATATGTATGATGATGAGAGAATTATTATAATCTGTTATTACTGGATCTCGTTGCTGACTTGTTGGTGCTGTCTGCTGGTGGTCCTCAACGGAGAGTCCATAGTGATACTGTTTTGTGAGAAACAAGGATTAAATGGAAATTCTGAGTTATGACATCTATAACCAATAATTGTTTATCAATGGATTATTTTTAAAAGTTAAAGTTTAAAGAGGAGTGTGTGCGTATCTGTATTCTATAGCAAAAGTTAAGAAAGGCATTCAATTATGGGTGGGTGAGTACTTGTCTGATTCTACTAATTCCAATGGTTGGGTAGTGGCTAGGCTAGAATCAGATAGAGTTTTAATAATAAAATTTATTAATAGGAGTACTTGTCTGGTTCTACTAATTCCAGTGGACAGTGGTGGCTAGGCTGGAATCAGAAAGAGTTTTAATAATAAAATTTATTTATAGGAGTACGCTTAGAACTCGAGTAGTTAAATAAAAGCCTGAAGACTTCTCTAATGAATAGATCAACGGCTGTGCCTGATTCAATTAGGAAAAAAGCGTTGATCCCTTTAAGTTAAGTCTGTAATAGTTTCCCTTCTATCTGGTTTATTCAGATGAAGATTAGTTTAGTATCTTGACCTCGTTAGAAAAATTTGTTAAGAAAATAAATGGTAGAATCATCCCCGTTTTCTGGGCATGGAAAATTTTCCCGATTTTGGTTTTCGGAATGACCACCAGCTTAGTCTCGTGCCCGAACATTCCAGGGCGAGGCCCCGAGTGAGAAACCCTGCCCCCCGCGCAAGAGGAAGCTACTTCCGCTGCTACCATCCGGGAATCCGGTGCGCAGAGGGGGCAGTTGGGATCTCACACTCAGTTTCCCTACCATGTATAAGTGGTCAAATCTAAGAGTGGGCTAATATTTGTTTTTTTTTCAATTTAAAAGTGTAAACAATAACAGTCCTTCTACATATTTACGTATGAATAATAGAAACTAATGCACACAACAAATCATTAGATTATGTGAGCATGTAGAATAGGATTCTCTTTCAAGAGTTAAAAAATTATGATGAAATAATGAAGAATCCAAATTTAATCATAAATTACCTTACATGATGTGAGAGTACTTCCATTATTTCTAGACTACATGTATTGATGTCCAAACCTAAGAGTGGTGCTCCTTCCATGAATAATTATTTTTCCTTGTAACTTAAATGTGTAGATAATAACAACCTTTCTATATCTTTAAGTACATGAGTTGAGAGTACTCCCATTCTTTAAGTAGGGGAGGTGAGAGTTCTCTCACATAAATTAGCCTTTAAATAATACATGAGGTGAACTTGCTCCCATAAATTAGCCTTTAAGTATATGAGGTGAGAGTACTCCCATAAACGTTTCTATTTTATTCAAAGGAAAAAATAAACATTATAAGAGCTACATTTCTTTTAGTTCTTGTGTAGAGATGGAGGAGGTCTAAAATAATACCTTTATTTTAGTGCTTATAGGTAGACCTTGATTATGTCACTCTATAAAAATTGATAGAGCATGTCCATGCAGTTAAAATACCATGGGCATGCCCATATGCATGCATGTAAAATTTGATATAGAATGCGTACATTTAAAAATTGATATAGCATGTGCATGCATTTGAAAATTGATATAATGCATGTATTCACCCCTTTTTTATATTTTGCATTTTTTAACATAGTTTTTAACCACCCTTTTATGATTATCTCTTATTAATATACATACGATATATAACTCTCCCAACAACAAAACTCCTCTAGTGTAGAATAGGATTACTTACAACCTAGTTTAGTTTCCAAGTTTGTAAAACCTTTGAATTCATGGCTTACGTGTGTGAATCTCCTTATATATATATATATATACATATATATATATATATATATATATATATATATAAGAAGAGGTGGCAACAAACACAAGAAAGGAGATGGGATCCTGGCATCGATTTTTTTTTGGGGGGGGGATACATAGGAGATGGGATCCCAGCATCGAGTCGCTGAGTGCCTTGGGGTGGTGTGTGTGCTACTACTGCATGCTCGCTCTGCATGATTCTGACAGGAATCAAAGGACTCCAAACTAAGTTGAAAACCAAGAAGAATGCAAATCTTCAACACCTCTACTGATCGTATAGAGAAACATGTGTAAATTTTCCAATAAAAACATTGTGAGGAGTGCTTAATCTATGGAGGGAAGAATCAACATCAATTTAAATTAAACTAAATGTTGAATCAGCATTCTTGAGGGATTTGTATTCTAGTCAAGCACTCTAGGTGTCCTTATTGTCAATACAAACATTGATGTGTTGAAACTTAATCATGTTTCTTTGTGATGTTTTACTATTGAGTGATCTTGGAGCCTTAATAGTAAAAATTTTACTTTTATTTTTTGTGAGTGGAGTATGTACTCTAGTTTCACTCTGAGGATGTCTTTTTTTTAGTCACCTAGTTGAATTCTTTGTAGAATGATTTAATCATAGTTTTTAGAATTTATCTTACATCATATTTATTAGCAGTAAGTGGTAGTGACTTAGTAATTAAACAACCTTATCTCTTTGCTATAGATGATGGAATTGAAGTATCTCAATTGAAAGGTGGTGATATGGAGAGAGATAAAACGCCTAAACTACAAGATTTTCAAGGAATGTATTTGTTCTTATCCTCCATCAAACATTTCAAGACATCTAAAGAGAATTCTTGATGGGATCTAGCAAATAAATACTTGTAGATGTGCCAGCTCACCCGTTTTATTAGAGATAGAAGGAATTTGCAACCCAAAGGATGGTGGAGGAGAGCAAAGTGAAGAACAAGATCTACATATTGGAGACATTCTTTGTGAAACTAGATAATACATACCATTAGGAAGCATATATTCTTTTGTAAGAGATGGAGATAAGTTAGTTTTTGAATCATCTATGACAAACATAGAGATGCAATCCACATTGGGAAGCATAGTCATAGATGAGTATGGGTGTATGAAGACAAAAAAGGATAGGTAAATGATGTGGATCCTAATGAACATCATTTTTTGTTAAAATTGAAGATTCTAACTTCACAACATATCTTTGCCTATGTGGCTTACTAATATAAAGCAACTTTGGCTTCATGTATGAAAACCTCTTTTGTGCCTCATCCTTAATGTGTCTATTGAGCCTTCAAATTTCCATTGACTCTTCAAAATATAGTTTTACTTATGTCCGTGAACTTGATTAACTTGAATGTAAATTTATATCATAGCATATGACAATCAATACACATATTAATTGTCAAAATATAGTTTTACTTATGTCCATGAACTTGATTACCTTGAATGTAAACTTGTATCATATCACATGATAATCAATACACATATTGAGCCTTCAAATATCCATTGTTTTTTTCAAAATCTAGTTTTATATTTTTGTCCATGAAGTTGATTACATTGAATGTAGATTTGTATCATTATAATGAATGCTTCCAAATTATTATCTTATATTATTTGCTTATGTTTAATAGATATTGACGATGTCATAATAGGATGAGACTTGGCTACATCTTTTAGTATGAGATTCACATCAATTCATAGTAGGATAAGGCTCAAACTTAAGTTTGAGCATATTTCTTGGTTTGTGTAATTCAAATCATTTCATGGTGGGACACAAACCTATTCCTTTATATACAAAGGTTACCTCAAATTTTAGTTCAATGCAATGAGACACATTGGGAAAAGCCCAAATATCTTAATTTAACTAATTCAAATCAATTCATACTAGGATGAGGCTTAAACTTAAGTTTGAGTATATTTATTGGTTTGAGTATATTTCTTGGTTTGAGTAATTAGATTATTTCATGGTGGGACACTAACAAATTTATTGATATATACAAAGGTTTGCTCAAATTTTAGTTCAGTGCAATGAAATACATCTAGAAACGTGTAGCACAAGTTTGTGACCACCCTACATATGAAAAGTTGTAACAAAGCCTAGAGAACAAGTTTGAGCCCTAAGATGAATATTTCTAGTACTTTTGTCATAAATAATTGCCAATAATAATGTCTTTTTTATAATTGTTCTTGGTTATGATGGTTTTAAGCTCTCGTGTCATGGTTTGTATGCATGAGCTATCACCCTTTATTATATTTATTGAGATCAACCTTGACTTGAAAGCTTCATTATGATTGCAATCAAATTTATCTTTTAAGGTCGCAAATATTATGTCGTATAGAGATTTGAAGAACATAAAATGGAGGCTCTCAATAATGATGGAGGTGATTTGCAATAACTCCACAAGGGTTGTGTAAACTCGATGTCGAAGTGATAATAGTAGGTGCAAACTATCCAAAAATAGATATTTATAAAACAAGTCCAGGATTTTAATTTATTTCCATGTTAATGTTGGGACAATCCACACTCTCCAACATATTGATCTACAACAAGAGCAAATAGAGTCAACTTGCAATAAAGTCAATTAAAATGTGGATGCATCTACTAGTTTTCTTGAGAAGTGTGAAGGGAAGGAGATGCAACAAGATGAAATTCATTATGATATTCAAGGATACAACAACTTTCTTAAAAAATTACAAAGACAAGATAATCCAAGGAGACAAAGAAACTAATCATACAAGCTTAACAACAATGAAAGGTACAAGACATGCTCAAAACCATATGGATAGGAGATTTATAAATATGAGTGGATAGATAAATTTTTTCTAGGCATTTTACAAGAGTGATTCGTTATGGCCAAGACGTCCTTGTTTTCATTGTGAATAGAATAATTTTGATAATCAAGCTAAATGAGGGTTATATAGTGGAGAGAGTGGAGTTGAGGCCGTAACACATAGCATATATGACCAACATCTTGTCCTTTTACTTCAAGTTACTAGTCTAGATCCATAGACACTAAAATTTTTAATAGGTAAATAGATTCGTGTGAGTACCAAGAATTATATAAATGAATGGATTTATGAGTATTAGTAATAGTAAGTAAATAGAAATTGATAAAAAATTCTTAATGTTTAATTATACATAATACAACAAAGAGTGCAAAGAAGTGGATAGAATAGCAAGCTTCATAAAAATCCAGCACTAGGCAATCAAAAGGAAAGCAATATCAATGACCTACTTTTTTGGTGTCTTTGGAGAAGACCATGTTAACAACAATATTGGATTTAAATGGATTTATATTGGAATTAATTGAAAATGTGTATAAAGGACCTTAGCCTAAGGGTCTAGATTTTCACAAATTTTTGGATTATGGTCCAATTAAGGTTCCTATGGGCCAATAGGATTAATCCAAGTGTGGGGAGCAAATAATTCCAATGAATAAAAGAAAAATACCCAAAAATGAGTAAATACCCACATAAGATGAAGAGTTGACTAAGTACAAGGTTTATTAGTTAAAAACTATGACATATTACTAAAAAAATGAAATATTTTGGTATAATGATACATTTTTGACACCTTGGTAAGGAGGGGGGAGACTTAAAGGAGGCACCTATTTCACACATGTGGTGGAGTTTTTAATTCAATAAAATTGTGATATTTTTATCTCTCCTCTCCTTGGTAAGGAGGGGGGAGACTTAAAGGAGGCACCTATTTCACACATGTGGTGGAGTTTTTAATTCAATAAAATTGTGATATTTTTATCTCTCCTCTCTCTTGGATCAAACCAAATCAAAAGGGAGCCAAACTAGGTCCAAATCTTGTCCAAATTCAGCCAAACTCAACCTGGAAAATTCTAGAACCCAGTTGCACTTTGTTAGAGGCCTCCCTCACCTATAAATAGATCCTTAGTCTTTTGTAAAAAAAATCTCTGAATTACACCGTGCCAGTATTACATTAAAATGATAATATTTTTTATTATCCCTTAAAAATCCTCTACTTTTGGAGAGAGTAGAGCCTCTCCAAAAGTAGAGGATTTTTAAGGGATTTCCTTTCAACACACTAACCGATGGCTTCTTCTAAGATAGATAAGCAAGCAAAAACAAGAGGTAAAGTGTAATTTTATGGTTTTTCTGTACTACTCTCAATGTTTGCATTTCTCAACCCCTCTCAAGCTTGAGAAGTTTCTAAATTAAGTGTTTATAATGCAAATCAAGCTTTTCTAAAGAGTTGTAATGAATCATTAAGAAAATTTTACATTTATGCTTAATTAGGATGCTTTTTATGTTTATCTTTGTCTCCCCAAAAGAATGGTCATTCCTATGACCAATTCTCTATTCAAATGATGCTTCTCGAAATTCTCAATTCACAAATCAAACTCTAGGCTTGTGAAGCTAGAGGTTAAGAAAATGGTTTTTTATACTTATATGCTAGTAAATTATGGTAATCTTATGAGTTAAATCCGTAACTTAGATTTAAGGTTAAAATATACTTATACTATCATAATTACATTACTAAGTCTTATTCTTTTCAAAAATATTAAAAATTATCAGTAATAGCAGCGGAGCTATGGTAAAATTTTTAAGAAACTAATACATTATTCATTCTTATGCATAACGTGAAAAGAGAACTTTCTACCATATTCTAGGATTGAACATCCTAGGCTAAAAGAATGATTTTCATTACATTCAATGGAAAACTAATTTTTAAAGTTTATGCATAATTAAATAATTAGGAAAAGAAAAAATTATGGTAATTCTATTTAAATGATAAAGGAGGAATTCCCATGACATTTGGAATTCAATCATTTAAATGGGAATTAAAGTGGAATTCTTAGCATATTAGAATTAATGGATGAATTTTAGATAAATTTAATTTATGCATGAGAAATATTTAAAAAATAAAAGAGGAATTCCCATGACATTTGGAATTCAATCATTTAAATAGTAAAAATGGAATTCTTGGCATATTGAATTAATGGATATTTTTATTAAAGAAAAGAGAAATTTTAGATAAATTTATTTGATGATAAAAGAGGAATTCCCATGACATTTAGAATTCAATCAATTAAATGTAAAAAGAGGAATTCCCATGATAATTGAGATCCAAGAAATTAAATGGAAAAAAGAGAAATTTTTAGCATAATGAGTATTTATCAAAAGTGAAATTTTGAGCATTATTGGAAAATATGGGTAGAATTGTTTTTTGTAAATCCCATGAATTCTTTTATTCAAAAGAAGAATATTGAATATAATTCCCTTGAGAAATTGAGAAAGAATATGGAAATAGCCGTCGACAAAAATAACCTTTATCTAGACCAAGCAATTGGCAAAAATTTAGAAAAAGTCCCATTATCGATATCGAAGTAGGAAAAGCTACTAAATGGAAATAAATGTGAATGGGATGCGATACGATCTGAATGGATGCGATACGATCTGAATGGATGTGATAAGATGTAAATGGGATGTGATAGGATGTGAATAGATGTGATAAGATGTAAATGGGATGCGATAAGATGTGAATGGGATGCGATAGGATGTGAATGGGATGCGATAAGATGTGAATGGGATGCGATAGGATGTGAATGGATGTGATAAGATGTGAATGGGATTTGATAGGATGTGGTGTAATGACACTACTAGCCATTGGGTGTACATAGACTCGTGTAGCGACTCTTTTTCATCGTATAAGCGAGCCTATTTAGAGTCGCTCTACTGGAGTCACTGTGTGGTACGTCGTTTATACGATGCTGTTAGCGAATATTGTAGCGATGCTTTGCGCATAAGCGTTAATTTTTTTAAAAAAATCTTAATCGTCGCATAAGATTTTTAGTGTTAGATTTGGTACTTGGTACTTGGTACTTGGTACTTGGTACTTGGTACTTGGTACTTGGTACTTGATTTGATATCATGTTGAAACCTCATACTTGCAATTGGTACATGGTACATGGTATTGGTATTGTAATCGTAACAGCTCGTACTTGCAATTGGTACATGGTACATGGTATTGTAATTGTAACAGCTTATGTTGAGCTTGATACTTTGAAATCACGTGCTTTGAAACTTCATAGTTCGGATCTTTAATCTTGAAAGTTAGCTTGAGTTGATACGTAGCAGCGTAGAATCTGGGACCTCTGCAAAAATTATGAAAATCAAAAGCTTGTTAATATTAGACCCTAACATAGAAAAACACTCACTGGAACTACGATAAAGATTCTGATTTGTCTCTATCTAGCTTTCCAAGAGCTTTTGAGAAATTGTTGATGCTTGCCAATCTTTTGCTTCTTTTGATGTGTTACAACGTGGCCTTGCCTCTTTCCTTGTTTAGGGTTTGTTTTTTTTTAACGTAAAGATAAATAAATAACGTTCTCGTAGATACTTAGGCTAATTAACTTATCGACAAATAATTAATTGTTTGACAATAGACAAATTAAATGATGCAACGAACATACGTCAATATATATCATCAACAAATATATGTACATGTGTCTAGAGTGTGTGGTGATCAATCGTCACATATACAAAACAGATCCCTAAGTATGATCACTACATGAGCCATCACTATACGAGTCGCTAGTATCGGGCTCGTGATCACCATCACCATCACCACTACCACCACCCGTGCCCCCACCCGCAACACCACCATCACCAGCGCCACCAAACGTGCCCCCACCTGCAACACCACCATCACCAGCGCCACCACCCATGCCCCCACCCGCGATCTCCTCTCAACCTCTCGGCATCGCCCCTCGGCCTCTTGTCGAGCCACCTCTGTCATGTCATCCTTGCCATATTTCTCCTGCGTTAGTTAGTGAAATCAAATAAGAACATATTATAGTTAACATGAAAATAAACTACAAAACAAAATAGTGATACCCACAAGTGGATTTGGCCTGTCACCAAGTGTCGCCTGCAAAGCGCGGTAGCCGTAGTATGTGGCATACTCCATCTCCTGCGCCGTAGGTGCACGACCGTAGTCTTTGGTCTACATCAAGACAAAACCAAAGACTTATTGATTTCTTCATTCAATAATATTACCTTTGAAAGTTAAAATTTGAACGGTCTATACTCACAAATGTGGCCACAAATCCATCTCGTCCCATCCGGCCTAGTCTATGTGTGACCAGCTTGTAGTCTCTTTCGTGCTTCCATCTATGTAAATTTGATTAAACAAAATAACATAGATTAGAGAACAGTTAGAATCAGTCTAGCAAAGTTCATATGAATTCTGATATACGTTAGCAAAGCCATACACCTTCTGCAGAGGAAAAGTGATGCGTAGGCGTCTCTCCTTTGCGGAAGTATTGCCATGTCTCCATGCACATATCATCCCTCCTCTTGTTTGTCTCCACCATACAGTAGCATCTGTTTATTTTTCATATTTCAATAAGCGTTAGAATATAAATAAGAGGAGATCCAGATGTCAAACCAATGTAAATAACGACGGGGACGTACCTACTTTCATGGATTGGTTATACACCCATATGCAACGAGTGTATACACCCGTATGCAACGGGCGGTTAGTGATCATGAGCCAATCTCAACGGAACAAAGAGAGTTTATGATCGGGTGTGAAAGACAAGTAACTTGTTGGGTTTTGAAAACTCTGAACTAAACAAATGAATCTCAATTTTTTTAATAATTTATTTATTGGTCTAGGCTCAAATGTATACCAACATGTGGGCTTATGGACAACATCTTCCGATAAAATCTATTGACGACTTACGTCTAACTCAAGATTCTTGCATTGTTACCTCTTTCAAGTAATTTATCATGTGCAAGTTCAAGATCTGACAAATCTTATCGACAGTGAACTTGGTTACATGGGAACCATAGTTGGCATTTATGAAGTATCGTATCGTATCTTCAAGGAAGTAAATGACATCTCTCTTCATGCAACAATGACATGTAGATTTCTTGAAGCTATACATAATTCTAAAGTTTTGATTCGTGTATTTTGACAGGTGGTTTTGAAGGTGGATTGGTTTCGTGCCGAGTATAAAGGCAATAATGCCACAATGAAAAGAGAACCGTCCGGATTTTGGTCCGTCGACTCCTCAAAGTTATTGCGTGCAACCAAAGAGCCTTACATTCTGCCAACTCATGTTGAACAAGCGTTCTTTTACAAGAATACAGATGCTCATCCATGGTGGGAAGTTGTGCATGTCCAACCTAGAGGTCAACACTTGTTTGATAGCATTCGTTGACTCTGAGAAAGCGGATCAGGATGAATTGATTACGTCCTCGAATCTAGACACATCGATGTTAGAGAGGTGTAGAATTCTTCTTTCCGATCATGATGACATTGTAGATGATGAGAACGACAAGGATCCAGACTCTGACACTACAGACACCGAAGAGGAAGAAACAATGGATGTCGAGCCTACGGAGGAAATGAACGTCAACACAGATTTAATGATGGAGGAGTTTGAAGAAGTCAACAAGGATAATGAAGATGAAATTTTATTGACGGATCAACCTATGTTCGGTAAGATTTAATCTCAAAATAATTCATTGTGAAGTCATGATTTTTATTCTTTTGAAAACTTACTAACAAGGGTGGGTGGTGGGGAGTCTCGTGGTGATAGCCTCATATGGCTAGTGTTGGGATTCAATTCCCCTTAGACTCGTTTTAAAATTTCTTGCTCTAGGTGTGTACAGGGTAATTTCAACTTCAAGTTCACTGAAAGAAAGTTCGTATCGAGATTTGATTCCCCTCCTCTATGAAGGCTTCTATCTTCAGTACTACCCGCAATCAAGCATTGTTCCCTGGATCGACTTGGCCTAGCAGTAGACCATCGAAGCCAGCAGTCTTCTAGCATTTCATGGCAGTAGTTCCAGCAGCACCCGCAGTACCCTTAGCCGTAGCACCCCCCACACTGCCCATTTGCTGCTCTAGCTCTGCTCTCTCTCTCTCCATGACACTATGGTCACCCCAGCTTTGATGTATGTGGGAGCAGTATGGGCCCCATGCTTGTCAGTCGCCTCATGAATGTAGATTGAGAGACCATAGATATGTATGATCTCACGCTTGTTCCGCACAGCAAACTATCAGTACCGCTGTTCTACTACCATTGTTCTACTTGACATTGGTATCAGAGCTCTCTGGTGGTAACTTTTTGGTCTCATAGGTCATTTTGGCCTTTTGAAGATGTAAATATAGCATTTCATTTTGTTTCATTTCTCTCTCTCTCTACTTACCGTGCATTGTCGCGTCGATGACTCATGAGTTTGCACATTTGCTTCAGCAACCACTTTCGACTCCATCCTCTCCCAAACTCCGTCTCCAGTGTGTTGATGGCATATTTCTTGTCATCCTCAAGTTGATCGCTGCATTGCAAAACAAAGTCAGTTAGTAATTCAAATAAAAAATTGTAATTCATATTCTTTATGTTAAATAATACTTACTGCCATGGTATATGAACTCACTGTAGATAAGACATGCAAAGGTCTCTCATCCGACGTCGTCTGAAGGCGATGCCGAGGGATACCCCCATCAGGCGTGATGTTGCATGTGACATTCAAAGTGCCAGTGCACATGTGCATCGGCACTGGTGGGGGCACTGGTGGGGGCACTGGTGGTGTGATACTCTGTCGGGTTGATGCCTACGTGCAATACAAACATACGATATATTGAGATGTGAGTTCTTAAAAAGTACTTGATATTTAATCCGTAATCGCCATAAAAGATATACCTACGGGACGAACGGCCACTAGCCTGTGAATCAAGTGTCACCTCAGTACCAGGAAGTACATCAGGAGTAAGCCGCTGACTCTCGTGATCTGATGTACCTGGGATAGGAGTCCTAAGCAAACAAAGACATCAAAAGGATATATATATTAAGAATTCTATATGTAAAAAAAGGATGACATTACTATTTTATCAATCGAGAAGCTTACCGATGCGCTGTAGTGTGTGCATGAGAAGAAGTCTCCACTCCTGCATGTGGCTAGGAGGATGTACCCTTTCCAGGTCGTACAAGCATACTGAATCTCCCAAGAATCTTGATGGTGCTGTCTAAACCCGCATCATCCATCTCCACATAATCTGCCATGGCCTCTGACAGTGTATCTCTAGAAAGTCTAGTGCCTCGTAGCAAAGTCTTGATGATCGCCAGCTTCACTTTACGGGTGTGGTCACTCATCGTATCTATATATTTAAAACAACTATATGTCAGACTACAGATACATTGTTAGCGGAGAGCTCAATCTATCTAATCAGAAACATTGACTAAATAACTCCAAGCAAGATGCGTCCACATCTCGAAGTTTGCAAGAGTCATATATGGACTGTTGCAAAGAACGTCGAAAATAAGGATAGATGTCCAATATGTTTGTGAAAGAACTTCTTTCCAATCTTACGACATGAAGGTAGAGATGGCCACTTTAGTCCAGGATATCAATGGAAAATAAAATTGTATGTAGGCCATAACAATGGATTAGACAATTCTCAATCTAATATAAGAACTTCTTTCCAATCTTACGACATGAAGGTAGAGATGGCCACTTTAGTCCACAATATCAATGGAAAATAAAATTGTATGTAGGCCATAACAATGGATTGGACAATTCTCAATCTAATATAAAGCGGCCATGTGGCCATGGATAGTTTCCAATAGGCCATAACAATGGATTGGACAATTCTCAATCTAATATGAAGCGGCCATGTGGCCATGGATAGTTTCCAATAGGCCATAACAATGGATTGGACAATTCTCAATCTAATATGAAGCGGCCATGTGGCCATGGATAGTTTCCAATAGCGCACTTTAGATCAAAGCTTATCCATGACCCACGACTTGAATCTTGTTAGATGGCATTACCTGACGCAGTTTCTAATTGATAAATTGTGTGAGGTGCAAACCTTACAATTGTGTGAGGTGCAAACCTTACAATTGGAGATCACTAATCTATTTGCGCAAGTTCACATGGAGAAGCTGCAAGATCACTTGATCCATAAGATGGTTGCAAGATACAAAGTTATGGGCGGATTCAAGGATCTAGGGCACCTGAGAAGCAAAATATAAAAGAACATATATAATGATCCTTTCGATGAGGATGAGGGCTTGCAAGATGTTCTTGTGAGATGCCATCTGCTTACGTGTGTCTTTGAACTCCATCTTCTACATTCATCTGTTTATGGGGGACATGCCCGGGATATGGATGTGATTGTGAACATAGGGATATCAAGGTATTGCATGCATTTGATGCTCAAGAAGCCTAAGCTAATGCCGGAAGACCGATGGAAGAAAGGGTTGGAGTGCCTTGAGCGATGGAAGAAAGGCATGGGAAGGTATGACAAGGAGCATTTAAGGCATGCAAATGGGCATTATGTTGATAGGGTGATGCATATTCCAAGCTTGCCATTAGCATGCTACAGAAATAGTGGAGGTGGATATCATAGAAAAGCCACGTCCTTATCCCCTCTGAGAGTGTTTCACATGGATGACATGATGCAGGCGAGGGCCTCTTTTGAAAGTGAGAATATGCACACCAACAATAAAATTTTACATGCAGTAGATGTGGGCACTATCATGAGGGCTAGAAGAAGCAGGAAGAGCTAGACCCTCAAAGAGCTTTTTTGAACATAGGGGATAGCAAAGTGCATGATAAAAGACCCCACCTCCCGCACACACACCTTATCCCTCAGCACCGAACTAAGCCGCGTAGGCCCTTCACCAGTTACCACACTGACACAATCTCTCCCTCGTTCAATACCAACACACTCACACTATTCCCCAACACTACTGCTGCTGTATACACGCAGGCTGCCTTTACTCACATTGTATTTTCACTGCTCTCTTTCTCTCTCTCTCTCTCAAGACTCCACTCCTATTCTCACTCCAGCCCCCACACTATACACCCCATCATTTCATTAATACAAGCAGGCTCCTGTTCATAATATATACATATCTGCAGTCTCCTTTGACTCATTCGATACAGGCTCTTCTCCTTTGACTCATTCGATACAGGCTCTTCTCAGCCAAAACAAGTTATACACCTTCCCAAAATGGAATCGCCTTACCCTGTCTGAGTTCTGTGCTACTTATTACCTCTGCTCCTTTTCGCCGCCGATAATCCCGATCCCAAGGGTGCTCTCCACTCGGTAGCCCCTAACTGTCAGCAAAGGTGGCTTCCACCACCAAGATTTACTCTCTCTCTCTGCGCTGCTCAGGCCTCTTTGTCACGCCTTCTTTCTGCTTCGCCTCTAGGCCTCCTCTCGCTTCCTCTGCTAGGGCCTGTCCAGTCCCTTCTTCCTTTTGTCCCACTCCGTTGGTGAATAGGCGCGCCTGTTCTTTGTCCGCGCGCGCCTCGTAGAAACAAATCTCTCCCACAAGACTGGGCCGGGGATATAAATTTTTTAGTCGTCGCTTAAGCGACGTATATCAGTATGCAGACGTCGCTAAAACAGTCGTTTTAGATATTCGCTTAAACGACGCCTCCAAAACGTCGTATAAACGAGGAATGTTTTTTAAAAAAAAATTAGACGTCGCTTAAGCGATGCATTCGTCATTGTATAAGCGACGCTAGATAATTTAAACCCCCTCGCTAAACCCCCCAATGGCTTGTAGTGTGAAAATGAATGTGGATGAGATGTGAAGTAAATGGATGTGGATGTGACTGATGAGATGAGAGGATATGTAAAAGGGTGAGATGGGAAGTTGTTGAACTACAGATAGAATACCTAATAGTTACCTAATAGTTGCTTAGTCGGATATATGTATCTTTGCTCAGTCGGATTGTTGCTCAGTCGGAATTCTACTCAGTCGGATTATTGATCAGTCGGAGTTTGTTATGATCTGGTTAGTCGGATATCATCTGTTAGTGTCTTGTGACATTCTAGTTACAACCGTTTAAACTGTCTGAAGTCGCCTATTTATAGGGGCTTTGTAGTCGTCTTTTACAAGAGAAAGAGAAGAAGGAGAAAGCAATGTATGATTCATCTTGATCAATCAAACATGGTATTTCAGTTCTGTTCTGTTATTCTCTATCTTGTTTAGCAAATCTCTGCTCAATTCGTGTTCTCTATGCTCTGTTTGTGTTTAGCCTGATGTGGGAATTGAAGTTAGTGTTACCTAAGGGGGGTGTCTTTGCTGTGTCAGAAGTAGTTAGTTGTGTTGTGTTTGAGAACCCCAGACACATTGGCGATCCTGCTGGGGATCGAACCCAGAATCGTGTTTGAGAACCCCAAACAGAAGTAAATGGATGTGGATGTGTATATGAAAGAATGTGATGTAAATGGATGTGGAGGATGTGTATGTGAAAGAATGTGATGTAAAATGGGTGTGGATGTGTATGTGAAAGAATGTGATGTAAATGGATGTGGATGTGTATGGGAAAGAATGTGATGTAAAGAGATGTGGATGTGGATGTGAATGTGATGTGGATGTAGATGAGATGTGATGTGATGAAAAAAGATGTGGATGTGAATGTGATGTGGATGTGGATGAGATGTGATGTGATGTAAAGGGATGTGGATATGAAAGTGATGTGGATGTGGATGAGATGTGATTTGATGTAAAGAGATGTGGATGTGAAAGTGATGTGGATGTGGATGAGATGTGATGTGATGAAAAGAGATGTGGATGTGAATGTGATGTGGATGTGAATCAGATGTGATGTAATGTAAAGAGATGTGGATGTGGATGTGGATGAGATGTGATGAGATGTGATGAGATTGGATGAAATATGATGTGATGTGAATATATGTGGATGTGAAGTGATAGATGTGAATGTATGGATAGATGTGGATAGTCGTGCATGTGAATGATTGGATGGATGTGGATGAATGAGATGGGATGCGTATGGATGAGATATGGATGTGGATGAATGAGATGGGATGTGTATGAATGAGATATGATGTAATGTGGATTAAATGAATGAGATATGTGTGGATAGATGTGGATTAAATGAATGAGATATGGATGTGGATGAATGAGATGGGATGTGTATGAATGAGATATGATGTGGATGTGATGTAATGTGGATTAAATGAATGAGATTTGTGTGGATAGATGTGGATTAAATGAATGAGATATGTGTGGATAGATGTGGACATGATGTAATATGGATAGAATGTATGTGATGGAATGGGGATACAATGAATGTGATGAATGTGAATGGATGTGATGTGATGTGAGTCGGGATAAGTGTGAATGGGTGAGATGTGATGTGAATGGGTGTGATGTGATGTGAATTGGGATAGATGTGAACGAATGAGATGTGATGTGATATGATGTAAATTGAGATAGATATGAATGGATGATATGTGATGTGATGTGAATCAGGATAGATGTGAACGAATGAGATGTGATGTCAAATGGATGGGATGTGATATGATGTAAATTGGGATAGATGTGAATGGATGATATGTGATGTGAATGGATGTGATGTGATGTGATGTGAATCGGGATAGATGTGAATGAATGAGAAGTGATGTGAATGGATGAGATATGATGGGATGGAAATCGGGATAGATGTGAATGAGATGAGATGTGATGGGATGGGAATCGGGATAGATGTGAATGAGATGAGATGTGATGGGATGGGAATCGGGATAGATGTGAATGAATGAGATGTGATGGGATGGGAATCGGGATAGATGTGAATGAGATGAGATGTGATGGGATGGAAATCGGGATAGATGTGAATGAATGAGATGTGAGGTGAAACGGATGTGATGTAATGTGATGTGATGTGATGTGATGTGGATCAGGGTAGATATGAATGGATGAGATGTGAATGAATGTGATGTGATGAGATGTGGATATGGGTAGATGCGAGTGGATGAGATGTGATGAGTATAAATGTGGAAAGATGTGATGAGTATAAATGTGAAAAGATGTGATGAGATGGAAAATGATGTGATTGGATGAGAATGGATGAAGGACGATGGGAATACATATGATTGGACTTGGATTAAGTAATGTGGATTGATGTGGAAAATGATGTGATTGGATGAGAATGGATGAAGGACGATGGGAATACATATGATTGGATTGATGTGAAAAATGATGTGATTGGATGAGAATGGATGAAGGACGATGGGAATACATATGATTGGACGTGGATTAAGTAATGTGGATTGATATGGAACAATGTGCAAAGACGATAGTTCGTTATAGAAATTGTATTTATGACCTATTTTTAAATGATTGTTTTATGTCAAGAATGCTGGGGAAGCATTTTGACCATCTTGTGAATGAGGTTGTGGAGATCTAAGTGATAAAGTTGCAACAGCTGACAGAGAGTCAATGGAGGACGTCTCGCGTAGCAAGGTCGGCTGAGGTCTTGACCAGCCTCGGTTCGATTTTTAAATGGTGAGCTTCTGGTACGGTGGATGATGGACCAAGGAAGCGGCCTATGAGTGAAGTGCTAGGTCACCTGCGAAGGATCCTAGAGGGTGCTAACCATATGGTGCTCGGGCTCTGGGTCGCCAAAGATACCCACACGTGCGTCGAGGAAGATATTAGAACAAGGAGTAAGAGTTGTTTTCTGAATTCAAGCATGGATCTAATTGATTGACCTTGCTGGTCCTCAAAACGGATGAGTCCATGGCTCTTTTATATGGATCTACTGGTTGATCTTGCTGATCTTCAATAGAGAGTCCATCTGGATTTTTATAAGTGAATATATTACCGGGTACTATGAGCTAGGAACTATCGAAAAGGCCCGAGCGTTCTAGTTGCCAATGATGCCATAGGTACACCAATGAAGGAATGATTGGAAATTAGAATTCAACTGGATATTTTGGAGTATTATGATCAGTGATACTATGGTTTCATTAGAAGATTGTTTTAAAGTCAGCTAAATCTGTGAAACAGGCAATTCTATATTGGGTGTGTAAGTGGTGTGACTATCTTGAAGTTTGCATGAAGCGTCAGCTAGGGGACCTAGGAACTCTTTTCCCTGGTACTCGGGACAAAACCTAACCGAATTCCTAATTGGATCCCATCACTACAGTGGTTGGGCGGTTGGCTAACCCATGGGACTGGATGGGGTTAGCCTGGACTGATGGATCCCTAAAATGAGACTCAATTCTATTACGGTACGATAAATGAAGTAAATCCCAGATAGTCCTTGTTCTATGGAAAAGAATCAACGGCTGTGCCTCTCGATGAGGAAAAAAACGTTGGTCTCTATGATCCAAGTGCAAGTCTCTTCCTTGATCTGACCATGTGACTTATGGGTTTGGTCGAATCAGTTTGGTTAGATAAGGCTCTTGACTATGTTAGAGTAAAAATATCATGGACGAATCGCCCGTGCTTTCTAGGCAAGGGATATTTTTCCGGGTTCGGTTTTGGAAGAACCGAGGGATTAGTCTCTTGTCCGAATATCCATGGGCGAGGCCCCGAGGCTGCTCTGCCCTGCGCAAGAAGTGCTACTTCTACTGCTAGCACCCCCAAATTCGTTGCGCAGAGGGGGCAGGGATCTTTCAAACTTTCTCTTAATTAAACATTAAGACTTTAATGGAAAGCTTGATTTGAATTAAAACAATTATTTAGAAAGCTTCTCAAGCTTGAGAGGGGTTGAGAAGAAGAAAGTCATTGGAAAAAACCATAAAATTTGATTTTACCTCCAAGTTTGGCTTGATTCTTTAATTGCAGTGAAGCCCCTGACCAATCAATTGGTCCACCAGGAGTAGAAGAGAAACTCCAAGAGTTGTTGTAGAGAGAGAGAGAGCTCCAAGCTCCCAAGAGAGGAAAATTTAAAGGATAATAGAAAATATGATTATTTTAATATAATACTGGCATAGTATAGCTCCAATATTTTTTTACAAAAACTGAGGGTCTATTTATAGGTAAGGGAGGCCACTAACCAAGTCCAACTAGATTCTAGAATTTTCCACGTTCAGTTTGACTCGATTTGGACAAGATTTGGACCAGTTTGGCTCCCTTTTTTATTTGGTTTGATCCAGGAGAGAGGAGAGATAAAAATATCATAATTGTTTTGAATTAAAAACCCTTCCATACATGTGAAAGAGGCACCTACCTCAAGAGTCCCCCTTTCCTTACCAAGGTGTTAAAAATGCATCATTATTCCAAAATATCTCATTTTTTTAGTAATATCTCATAATTTTTAACTAATAAACGTTGTACTCAATCAACTCTTCATCTTATGTGATCATTTTCTCATTTTTGGATATTTTCTTTTATTCTTTGGATTTATCTCATCTGAACACTTGGATTAATCCAATTGGCCCATTGGAACCTTAATTGGACCATAATCTAAAAATTTCTGAAAATGTAGACCCTTAGGCTAAGGTCCCTAATACCATTTTCAATTAATTCCTAATGCACATTGGAAAGTTCATTTTGAACTTTTGTTTCAGGGAAATCCATTTTAGACACTAGGAGGATTTTTATATCCAAAGATATCTCAATTTTGGATTATCTCTCTCCAGACATTTTCTCTCTCTAGGCCAAAACAGGGTAAAACAAGATCTTTCTTCTATTTCAGAGAGGGGAATAATTACAAGAACAGAAGGGGAGTTTCTTACACCTTTACACCTCAAAAGCTGGAGGGAGGAATCTTACATGGAAGGCACGATCAATCTATTGATATGTTGAGAATATGATGAGTTTGTTTATAAGTATGACTTTGAATAAATCATGTACTAATGCCAAATGAGTTGATTACATAAAAGTGCTAATTTTATCAACACCACAATGATTCATGAGATCATTATTGTACTTGTTTATTTGATTGATGCTAACTTACATATGTGAAAGACAAATAATATAGTTTATCATGATTATATGACAAGAAGCTTAAGAGGCATTGATTTGTATACTGTAATACATGGTTTGATGCAAGAACTATATGCATTGCTTTCTATGGGATAATTATGCTACATGTCTTAGAAAATGGTGATATATATATATATATATATATAATTTTATTTAATTAAAATAAAATTTCCTTTAATCAAGAGTATGTATAATTTCATTTAATTAAAATCAGATTCTAATATTTAAGTAAAATTAATATCTTTTCTATTCAATCAAGAGGTAAATTTGTTAGTTCTCTAGTATTTTTAAACTATTAGGAAAAAGTTAGTTAAGTCACATTAAAGCTATGAACTTAAGTTTATGCATAAGCATTGTCAATGTACGTTGTAGCTCCATATATTAGAGGCTTTTTTTTAAGATTAAAAGAAGGAAGGGGGCACCTATTCTTAGGGTTTTCTTCTACCTTTCACACTTCCCCTATTTTCACATCTTACATCCTTTTTGACACTTTTGTATGACACTTTTGCATTAGGTGTTTCCATTTACACTTTAGCTGTATTATTTATCTTTGCTTTGTCGCGCTGCGCTCTTGGCCATCTCACATTTTTCCATTTATGGATGGGTAGATTTTCAGTATCATGGACAGGTGGATTTTCATTATTCATGGACGGGTAGATTTTCATTCTCTCGGCTATCCCAATGCTATGTTGAGGTGTTCACACACCTTGTATTTTGTGGACTTCACATGTGCTTCACATTTGAAAGATTCTGCCCTCCAGCTTTTGAGGTGTACAAGTGTAAGAACCTCCCCTTTTCATCTTATAATTATTACCCTCTCTGAAATAAAAGAAAGATCCTGTTTTACCCTGTTTTGGCCTAGATAGAGAAAATGTCTAGAGGGAGGTAATTCAAAATTGAGATATTTTTGGATATACAAATCCTCTTAGTGTTTAAAATGATTTCCCCTGAAACGGAAATTCAAAAGAACTTTCCAATGTGCAATTGGACTTAATTGAAAATAGGTAAAAAGGACCTTATCTTGAGGGTCCAGATTTTTTGAAAATTTTGGATTAAGGTTCCTATGGACCAATAAGATTAATCCAAATGTAGGGAGAAGATAAATTGAATAATAAAAGAAAATCCTCCCAAAAATGAGTAAATACTCACATAAGATGAAGAGTTGACTAAGGACAAGATTTATTAGTTAAAAATGAAGAGTTGACTAAGGACAAGATTTATTAGTTAAAAAAGAAGAGATATTTAGAGGAAATGATGCATTTTTGACACCTCAGTGTGGGAAATTTCCCTCGTGAAGGAGGCACCTATTTCACATGTGTGGATGAGTTTCAAACTCACAAATAATGAGATATTTTTATCTCTCCTCTCTCCTGTTTCAACTAGATCCAAAAAGTAAGCTAAACTGACCTAAAAATGATCAAAAAGTGACCAAACTGATATGGAAAATTCTATAATCAGTTTGCTTGGTTAGAGGCTCACTTTTTCCTATAAATAGAAGCCCCCCCTTTGTAAAAGCTTAATGGTGTTTATGTACTGTTACTCTGCTTCTGTCGTCCTGAGCCGTTTAACATTAAATTTCTTGATAATTCAATTGTTTTTTGGCCTAATCCTCTCCAAGTGAATTTGGTGGCCACCTGCAAACAAGAGTAGAACCCTCAATCCCTCAAGCCAAAGGAAAGCTTACAAGCTCCATGTAAGCTTAATTCTTACTTATTGTGAATTTTAAATCTATGGTTTTCTCAAATTTTATGCTTTGTAAATATTGAATTAAAATCTGATGCTATGCCTTGATGGAAAGGCCACCCCCTTCTCTTCTTTACAATTCATCCCTTCTCAATCCTAGAAAGTTTAACTAAAACATTGATTAAACTCTTTTCATTGTTTACTCTCTTGATTTTTGGAAAATGAAGTAGATTAGAGATAATAGAATTCAAATTTTTTTAATTCAAGTCATAAATTGAATGATAAAATTGAGGAATGGTTAGCCATACAAAGGAGGTTATGGCAAATTTTTCTTGAATTTTGTGGAACTAAAGTTTATCATTAGGTTATTCTAAAAGATTAGTTCCCTCCATTTGTGCATTCTAAAAGATTTATTTTTATATCAAAAGTTCTATTCTCATTAAAATTGAATTTATGCATAGAAAGATGCATAAAAGATTTATTTTTATTTCAAAAGTGTCATTCTCATTAAAATTGAATTTATGCATAGAAAGATGCATAAAAGATTTATTTTTATATCAAAAGTGTCATTCTCATTAAAATTGAATTTATGCAAAGAAAGATGGATAAAAGATTTTTTTTATTTCAAAAGTTTCATTCTCATTAAAATTGAATTTATGCATAGAAAGTTGCATAAAAGATTTATTTTTATTTCAAAAAGGTCATTCTCATTAAGATTGAATTTATGCATAGAAATATGCATAAAGGATTTATTTTTAGTTCAAAAGAGTCATTCTCATTAAAATTGAATTTATGCATAGAAAGATGCATAAAGGATTTAATTTTATTTCAAAAGTGTTTTTTCCTTAAAATTGAATTATGCATAAATAGACGCATAAAGAATCTTTATATTAAAAATTAGAATCCTCTTAAATTCTATGTTTAAATTCTGTGAATAGAAGTGATGTGAATATGAGGCGAATAGATGTGATGAGATAAGATGTGAATCAGATAGATGATTGGATGGATGGGTGTGATGTGAATCAGATAGATGATTGGATGGATGGGTGTGATGTGAATAGAGGTGATGATATGTGAGGCGAATAGATGTGATGAGATAAGATGTGAATTAGATAGATGATGATTGGCTGGATGGATGTAATGTGAATTAGATAGATGCGAATGGATGGATGGATGTGATGTAAATAGAAGTGATGAGAATATGAGGTGAATAGATGTGATGAGATGTGATAGGAATTAGATAGATGAGAAGAATGGATGGATGGATGTGGTGTGAATAGAAGTGCTGAGAATATGAGGCAAATAGATGTGATGAGAATATGAGGCGAATAGATGTGATGAGATAAGATGTGAATTAGATAGATGATGATTGGATGGATGGATGTGATGTGAATTAGATAGATGCGAATGGATGGATGGATGTGATGTGAATAGAAGTGATGAGAATATGAGGTGAATAGATATGATGGGAATTAGATAGATGAGAAGAATGGATGGATGGATGTGCTGTGAATAGAAGTGATGAGAATATGAGGTGAATAGATATGATGAGATGTTATGGGAATTAGATAGATGAGAAGAATGGATGGATGTGGTGTGAATAGAAGAATGGATGGATGGATGTGGTGTGAATAGAATTGATGAGATATGAGGTGAATAGATATGATGAGATGTGATGGGAATTAGATAGATGAGAAAAATGGATGGATGGATGTGGTGTTAATAGAAGTGATGAGAATATGAGGTGAATAGATGTGATGAGATAAGATGTGAATCAGATAGATGATGATTGGATGGATGGATGTGATGTGAATTAGATAGATGTGAATGAATGGAGGGATGGGTGTGATGTGAATAGAGGTGATGAGATGAGAGGTAAATAGATGTGATGAGATGTGATGTGAATTAGATAGGTGTGAATGGAGGATGGATGTGATGTGAATAGAGGTGATGAGATGTGAGGTGAATAGATGTGAGATGTGATGTGAATTAGATAGATGGGAATGAATGAATGGATGGATGTGATGTGAATAGAGATGAATGAATGTGATGTGATGGGATGTGAATCGGGATAGATGTGAATGAATGAGATGTGAGGTAAAATGAATGAGATGTGATGTGAGTGAATGTGATGTGGTTTGAATGGATGAGATGTGAGTGAATGTGATGTGGTTTGAATGGATGAGATGTGAATGAATGTGATGTGATGAGATGTGGATATGGGTAGATGAGAGTGGATGAGATCTGATGAGATGTGGATATGGGTAGATGCGAGTGGATGAGATGTGGATATGGGTAGATGCGAGTGGATGAGATTTGATGAGGATAATTGAGAAAAGATGTGATGAGATGAAAATGATGTGATTGGATGAGAATAGGAATACTTATGAAATGGTTGTGGAATTAATTAATGTGGAGCAATGTGAGAAGACGAGAGTTCGTTATAGAAACTATATTTTTGAACTGTTTTTAAATGATTGTTTTATGTCAAGAATGCTAGAGAAGCATTTTGACCGTCTTGTGAATGAGGTCGTGGAGACCTAATCTGATAAAGTTACAGAGAGTCATTGGAGGACGTCTTGCGTAGCAAGGTCGGCTAAGGTCTTGACCAGCCTTGGTTCGATTAAAATGGTGAGCTTGCGATACGGTGGATGAGGGACCAAGGAAGTGGCCTATAAGTGAAGCTCTAGGTCACCTGCGACGAAGGATCCTAGAGGGTGCTGACCATACAGTGCTCGGGCTCTGGGTCACCGACGATACCCACACATGTGTCATGGAAGATATTGGAACAAGGAGTAAGAGTTGTTTTCTGAATTCCGGCATGGATCTGGTTGATTGACCTTGTTGGTCCGGATGAGTCCATGGCGCTTTTATATGGATCCGTTGGTTGATCTTGGTGATCTTCAACGGAGATTCCATTTTGATATGTGAATATATTGCCGGTTTACTGAGCTAGGAACTATCGAAAAGGCCCCTGAGTGGATAGGTGGTAAGCGTTCTGGTTGCCATAGGTACACCGATGAAGGAATGATTGGAAATAAGGATTCAATCAAAGATTTTGAGGATTATGATCAGTGACACAATGGTTTCATTAAATGATTATTTTTAAATATAGCTGATTCTATGAAAGAGGCAATTTCATATTGGGTGTGTAAGTGGTGTGACTAGTTTAAGTTTGCATGAATATCCGGCTAGGGGACCTGGGAACTCTTCTCCCTAGGTACTGGGAACAAAACCTAACCAAATTCTTAATTGGATCCCATCACTATAGTGGTTGGGCAGTTGGCTAACCCACGGGACTAGGCGGACTAATGGATCCCTAAATTGAGACTCAATTCTATTATGGCATGAAAGATGAAGTAAATCTCAGACAAAAATTGTTCTATGGAAAAGAATCAACGGCTATGCCTCTCAATGAGGAAAAAAGCGTTGGTCTCTATGATCCAAGTATAATCTTTTCCTGATCTGACTATGGGACTTACGGGTTTGGAGGCTTTTGACTACGTCAGACAAAAATTATCTTGGAGGAATCGCCCGTGCTTTTCAGACAAGGGAAGTTTTTCCGAGTTCGGTTTTGGAAGAACCGATGGATGAGTCTCTTGTCCGGATATCCGTGGGCGAGGCCCTCAAGTGTGGGACCCTGCCCCGCGCAAGAAGTGCTACTTCCACTGCTAGCACCCCTGAATTTGTTGCACGGTGGGGAGAGGGATCTTACAACATGGTTTTTCGTTTGATGTAAGCACTTTGGGTGTGTTCACACACTTTGAGTGAGTGGGTGGTGTTCACACTTAGCAATGATTTACTACTACTATCCTTCATTAGATGGACATGCTACATGCCATCATCATCATTGACATCACTTTCTTTCCATTTCAAATTCTAATTGTATGAGATTTTCTCATGCTTTGTCATCATAGCTCTACACTCGTTATCATGTTTCCATCTCGTGTCTTGGATCATATTATGTTTGCAAAGTTCACACATACTTTTGGCACTTTGAGGGTGGCCCTTTGAGGGGTAGACATTTAGACCCTCATTGGTCGACTTCAAGTTGAAGCTATGATGAGGAAGCATAATCATTCCATGGTTATATGTTTGAGCTTGCGGGTTTGATGCCTAGATATTGAGGCACGTATTTTATGAGAGGGATATACATGCCCATTAGGACCTCAATGGAAGGCTTCTTGGGCCCTTTTATTTGGCAGTTTAAGGAGTCAAACCTTTTCTCTTAAGAAGAAACGTTTTCTAATTAGAAGCTTCAAAACGGCTTCTTTATTCGAATTTGAATTTTGGGAGAAAATGGAATTTAAAATCTAGGCGACAAAACCATATCATGTAACATATCTATGGAAAGCTCTTGATGCATAGATCACGGATCTATAATCTCCGCTCAAATCGGAGCTTGTATGTAGAAGTTATGGAGGTCCGAAAATTGTAAAATTGCCTCCCCCCCTTTTTGGGGGAAAAGTGCACCCTTTGACCACTCTTACACCTCTCTTACAAACCCAACATTTCAGTCCACATGGCAACCCCCCATTTGGCTATTCCTTAATCACCTTGATTAGGCTTGGGAAAATTAAAGGGCCCAAGAAGACCCCATTCAATTCCTAATGCAAGTGGTCCAAATGGTCTATTTATGGTGACTTTGTTGATACATTGCTTGGCTACCTTGACATAGATGGCTCAACATTGTTCCCGTGGGATGATTCTGCTTTGGGAGATTTGCATGAGTGTCCTACACTCTTGAGCCATCATGAGTATGTTCCTGAGGATGGCTACACGAACACAAATTCAAATGGTCATGGTGATGTATTACACACATATAAATGATGCTATATCACACACACATACTCATGATGATATTGGTACACATGTACATGATGATGGCATTGACATATATACACATGGTGCACATGATAATGATGTATGTGGTATTGATTTATGTGAGCTAGATCATAAGGACATGATATCGAGGAGGACAAGTATAGCATCGAGTATCATGAGTACACGTAAAGATCATGGGGATGCATTAGATGTTGATGAGAGTCTATTAAAGGATCATGAGCATTTAACTAGTTACACATCCAGTATTACACACGAGGTTAGTGATACTTCACATGTCAATTTTCGTGGGATACCTATGAGAGCATAGGCATGAACTTCTTGTATTAAATATTTTAGGCTATCCTTCTAGAGCTTACACATGTGGGTTCATTCTTGATTCCACAACCACTACTCCTAAATCTCATAGCTTTCTTGCCAACATTTTTGTGGATAGCATTCATGTATTTGAGTAGTCAGGCATAGTGCATGAGAGTAGTGATGACTTCATCAAGGTGAGGCCTCGCAAGAGCAAGAAATAGAATTTCTAGCTCTGTACTAAAATCTTATAATTCTTGTCGTCTCCTCTTCTTGTGCTCATTTGAAATAAAAAAGACTTGCATCTAGGATTAACATAATATCAAAGAAGTGTCTTCGAAGGACCAAAATCGATCACAAACCTTTTGCAGAAACGGCTTGGCCTAAGAATTCCCTTTTTGTCAAATTTGGATATCCTGTTCTTATTGATCTTATATATCATCTCTCACTATCAACAAGGAAAGTAAGGTCTCTACCAAAGATTTTAGCTCAAATGCTGTACGAATTGATAAAAGATGTCATTGCTTGTTTATAAGAAAAATATCACATTGCTTCTTATAAGAAAAAATCAATGGGCTTTCCATGGTGGCAAAAAATGATTTTCCCATATTCCTCTAGAGATTAAAGGATGTCCCTTTGCCAACATCTGAAAGGTATCCTTATCATGCATACAAGGGAATGCCATATTGGATTATAAAGGGTGGGGTGGTTTTTTGGTTTAGACTTCATCATTAAGGCTCGGCATGATTTAATTATTTTCCCCCAAGATAAAATTGAATGCAAGGCATAAAGGCTTGGAGGTGGTGTGGAGACTTCAAATTGTTAGGTGCATCCAAGTTAAATCTTCGTACACAAGCTTTTGTGATAGTAAAACTCTATATAGATCTTGTAATAGATATTGGGATTTGGGTAAGTTAATGGACAACATGTATGAAAGTGCGTAAGCGAACATGGGGTTTGCTTCTATCTCTAGCAACAACATAGTTCTATAGAGAATTATTACGATAGCAGTGCAGAGTTATGCATTTATAATGTGTTCCCTACACTTGTTTAAAGCTACATATTCACTTTAATGACATCATCATCTTCTAAAGGAAAAACTCTTTTGTCACTTGATCAATCTCACCCCCCTACAATTCTATATAGTAACTTATGTGTCTTCTTGATGAAGCCTCTTCTCTCAATGAATTCCCTTCTATCAATGAAATTTCTCATTGGTTGGATAAGACTTGTAAGTTGGGGTGGAAACACACCGAGCCTTCAAACTCTTACATAGGAGTGACCAATCAAAGTGGACTCTTTAATGCAAATCATGAATGCAAGAATGCCGCTTTTTCTACTCAATGACTTGAATGATCTTACCATAAGAATTGACACACAAAATAAATGTGCAACAATCTTGAAAAGCAGTAAATTCGTTTAAGCATGAAAAATGAAAAACATGTTGACTACTCTTTTGTTTAAATAATTACCCTTTTTGGGTTATAGTCAAGCTTTGTTTATAGTTAAAACTATCAATGAGGCATGGAAGACAAAGAGAAAGAAGAAGAAGAAGAAGAAGAATATATTATCGTCCTTGGGAGGCCGAAAAAAAACAGCCCATGGGACCCCCACGAAGTAAGTACAAAAGTTGTAAACAAAGCCTCCTCTTCATGGGAGGGAACTAGTGTGTGGCCAATTGCGTTACAAGATACGGTGCTTGAGAATTTTGATGAAGTATATGCCAAGGGCAGCAAGTTGGCCATACGAGAGCAAATTCACTAAGTCGGTGTATCCTTCTAAAGTGGTGCTGAAATCTCTCCTAATGTGCTGATATTGTGGGCATGTTAAAAGAACATGCTCCTCTGTCTCCACTACTCCCAGACTACATATGCTGAAATCTCTCCTAATGTGCTGATATTGTGGGCATGTTAAAAGAACATGCTCCTCTGTCTCCACTACTCCCAGACTACATAGCCGGCATAATCTGAGAGAGAGAGAGAGAGAGAGAGAGAGAGAGAGAGAGAGAGAGAGAGAGAGAGAGAATTGTGAAAAGTAGTATAATTATAGATGGGTGTGAAAATTTTAAACTTAAATAAATTTTAAACCTTATTAAATTTTAAACCTTATTAAATTTTAAACCTTAAATAAATTTTAAACCTTATTAAATTTTTTCTTTGTGAGAAATTCAAGATAAATTACAAGTTATAATGACACTGGGGTTACATTTTCCCTATGAAATAATTATATTCTTTCCTTTGCTTTTTGACAACTCAATGTTCCATGGTGGCTAGATTTTCACATGCATAAGATTGTGTGCCTTCATTTATGTAACATTGTAAATATTTGCATTTTTATAATATTGTATATTACATTTGAATGACCTATGAAATTTTCTAGCAATATGAATAACAAAAAAGTGCTTAGCATGTACAATATAATGGTCCTTCTCCAAGTGTTGTGCCATTGTAACATATACTGGTTCTCTTCCACGTGTCATGTAGGTGTAACTCTTGAACTTAGACATCATTGGCTAATGGTTGCATAAATTTTAGAATTAACAATCAACATCAAGTATATGTAATATATGGTGAAAAATCTTATAATCACCGTCTAGTGATGAAGGTTGTGAGTCATGTTTCATAGTATCATATGGTCTTAAGACTTGTAAAATTATTATTAAAAAAGAAACTTGAGTCTTTTGTGTGATGCTAAGACAAAGCCCCCAAAGGCATTATAAATATGTAAGTTAGAAAGATAGTAAGAGTGAACTCCAAGTAGAATCCATAGGAATGTAACAGTGAGAGAGAAGCAATAAACACCAAGAGTGGAGTGCATAGGAGAAAGGGGTATGAATCCCCATAAGTCAAGTGCGTAGGAGAAAGGGGTACGAATCCCCATAAGTTAAGTGCATATACTGATCCATCTACAGAGTATGATTTATGGGACGATTTGTAGAAGATGAAGCTTAATATCATGTTGGATCAATTTCTATAATTGTTGCCTAATTATAGGAAATGACTCTTGATAAGTATTGTTTCTTTGGAATCATTGTATTAGAGGACATTTGGACTCAAATTGGGCTTGTTGCACATTCTCTCTCTCCAAAAATGGGCTCATGGTGAAATGTTTGCAAATCACCTCAAAAGTGAGCAGATTTTGGACATTTGGAATCTACTCTTTTGAGACCTTCCTAATGATATATAGCATGATGGGCAATTTGCATATTAAAGAAGTCCCCAAATTTGATGATAACGTACCATGTCATCACCAAATTTGGGCACTTCTTGAATATGCAAAATCTCCCATCATTGGAAAGGTCTTGAAGAGAAAATTTCAAATGTCCAAACTCCGCTCATTTCTGAGTTAATTTGCAAAACTTTGACCACCATGAGTCCATTTTTTGTTGTAGAGAGAGAATGTGTAGCAATCCTTAAAGGGCCCAATTTGAGTCTCAATTTTCCCTAATGGGAGAGATTCAACCTAATAACAGTCAGATGAACACAGTTCAATGTGGCTCTGTAGAACTAGTTTTGGACTATGATGAAGCAATTCTAGAAGTTACAGTAACATTTAAAGAACGGACAATACCTAGAGTTATGATTAATGGAAAATCTAGAGTTAATGTGTTATCAAAGGAAATGGGTCATAGCTTAAGCATCACAGATATTCAATCGGCTCCCTTCGTTTGTTGTAAGATGGGGGATCAGTGGAGAGTGATGCCTATGGGCATTATCTGAAATCAAGAAACCGATGTGGATGATTACAAATTTCAAGCTTCCTTTGTGATACTTTGGATGCCAAAGAACTCTAGAGCATACCAATATGCTGCTTGGCCGACCATGGCTCCGTCAAGGAAAAATGTAACACAGTAAAGAGATACATTGGCTAACCATCAAAAAAGGAAAGAAGAAGATCCGAGTGTCTGTGTTCTTAAAAGGAAAAGTTAACCCGTACAATCAACCACTCTATGCAGAATAACTCAACTAGCTAGAAGGAGTGGAAGATGATGATGAAGAGAGAACTTTAAAAGAAGATACAGATTAAGTCTCTTTATTTGAGGTGGATGTTGGTCGGATAGTGTCACAGTATGAGCCAAATGTCATGCTAGCACCATAACTAGCTCTAGGAACAACCATGGAAGACAGAATCTTGGCTAATTTAGAATAAAAACTTCCAAAAAGCAAAAAACCAAAGAAGTCTGTCCAAAAGTAGAAAAGGATGAAAATATTGAAGAAATCAAGGCATTTATATCTGTGAAAGAAGCCCACGAGAGAAACATGCAGAGAAGTAGTTGCGTGCAATAAGATGAATTGTTCAACATGAACTTATGCGATGATCAGAACCCTCCAATGTTCCTAGTAAGTGACAAACTTATAGAGGAATGGAGACAAAAGTTGCAGGAACCGTTTTCAGGATATAAAGCTATGTTTGCTTGGAGTTACATGAATATAAAGGGGATTGATCCTAGTTTTTATAAGCATAAGATGAATCTCAAAGAAGATGTAGTTCTCATCCAGCAAGAAGAGGTATAGGATGCATCTAAATTATGCCCGCCAAGTGAAAGAGGAAATTGACAAATCGCTAAAAGTAGGTTTCATTTATCCGATTAACAAAGCTAATTGCATATCTCCAATTGTGCTAGTTCCCAAAGAGAATGGCAAATTGAGTGCAGCCATAGTCACAAATCCTTTTCCACTTCCATTTACAAACTCATTTGCTTGATGTAGCTGGCCATGAGATGTATTCATTCTTAGATGGATTAAGTGTGGATATAAGCAAGTAAGGATGGTGTTGGAGGATAAAGAAAAGATAACCTTTGTCACATAGTGGGGAGTGTTTGCCTCCTCCAATGTAATTACTTTTGGGCTAAATGAATACATCTCATTTGCTCAATGTAGCTGATCATGAGATGTATTCATTCTTTGCGGATATAAGCAAGTAAGGATGGTGTTGGAGGATAAAGAAAAGATAACCTTTGTCACATAGTGGGGAGTGTTTGCCTCCTCCAATGTAATTACTTTTGGGCTAAATAATGCACTCGCCACATTCCAGAGAATGATCCAAGAAATCTTTTATGAGTACCTCACAACATTTATAAGGGTCTTTGTAGATGACTTCAAATTTTTTGAGAGGTGTACGTAGCATCTGTAACACTTTCCATCGTGTCTGTATGGGTTTCATGAAATGAGACTGAGTCTAAATCTAGCAAATTGTGCTTTTGTGGTAAGAAGTGGAGTGTTGCGTGGCCACATTGTTTCAAAAGATGGGCTATCAGTGGATCTCAAGAATAAAATTGTCATTGTTAAATTGCAAGCTCCATGCAACACTAAAGAATTGAGCAGATTCTTGGGATAGATCAAATGGCATACAAGGTTTCTCATATATCTAGCACATGTGGCATGTCCACTATATCTTCTCATAAAAAAGAATGTTTTGTACATTTGGAATCAGAAGTGTGAACAAGCATTTGAGCACCTCTGAAGATGATGTTATCTGCAATGCTGCAAGCAACCTCCAAATTGGGAGAGGCAGTTTCATGTCTTTGTGGATGCATCAGATATTGCCATCGGCAATGCCTTAATGCAACAAACTAGGGCTAGATGGTTTCATCTAATTTATTATACCAATTGAACGTTGTCTGTGGTGCAGAAAACCTAAGAAGAGTCATTCCATATGACAGAGATAGGATCTCTAAGCATTATGTACTTTGTTAACAAGTTTACGCATTATCTTTTGGGTAAGTGAATTTTTTTTCATGTCAATAATCATGCATTAAGTTTTATGGTGAGCAATCCTAATCTTATAGGAAAATTGCCAAGTGGATGCTGCTATTGCAAGAGTTTGAGTTCACCCATTGAACATAAACCTGGCAAGGAGCATGTAGTGTTTCTCATTTTCTATCTTGGATAGAATCCAGAGAGCCGGTGATGGTGTTCCATATCAGTTTCCAGATGCAAAATTGTTTATTCTAGATATTCCACAAGATTCATGGTATGATGAAATGTTATTCTTCTGGATTTTTTCTAGAAGTAATGAGTGGAGATCATCGTATAGTGGCTGGCACTTTGAAGCAAAATATTTATAGTTATAGCTAGACAATTATATAATATGGGAGTTTATCAAATATTAAGGTAGTGTGTCCTAGATCATGAGAAGATAGCCGTAATCATAGAGTCCTATCAAGGCATCAATGGAGGGAATTTTCCTAAAGAAATAATAAGCCAAAAGATATTCCAAGCTAGATTATGGTGGCCGATAATGCTAAAAGATACATGAAAATTTGCCAAAGCCTACAATTTCTATCAAAGATTTAGAATAACGAAATGCAGGGCGGATAGAATGCCACATAATTTGGTGTTGCCTCTAAAAAAATTTTAAAAAGGAGGGTTGGATTTTGTGGGTCCATTCCAACCACTAGCTCAGAGAACCAAAAATAAGTATATATTGGTATCCACTGATTATTACAGTAAATGGGTGGAAGACAAGGTTCTTAGAGATAATAGTTATATTTGTAGCAAAATTCTTATATGAAATTATTATGACCAAGTTTGGTTGCCTAATATAACTGGTTAGTGATTAGGGAGGACACTTCCTAAACCAAGTCATCCGATATCTAATTGAATATCACACGATCATTCATAAAAAGTCCACAGTTTGTTATCCACAAGCCAATGGTCATGTTGAATCCACCAATCAGGTATTGAAGTGAACCTTGAAGAAGACTAAATGAGAATAGAATAGATTAGGATCAGAAGCTATATTCAACACTCTAGGCATTCATAACAACATATAAAGTGGTAACTGGAAGTATTCTCATTGGTCTATGGTCTGGAAGCAATAGTACCAATGGAATTTATAATCCCCAGTTTTCAGGTCGCATTGACTCATATATTATCTTTGAAAGAATCACTCACACATTGGCTCGAGAAGTGTTGGTCTCTTGGGAGAAAAAAAGGCTTCGCTGTCATCCAAAAGTGAGCAACGAAAGCTTTTTATGCCAAATGGCCCTTCACTTGTACAGTTTACTCTACTCTGGTTTTAAATCCCCCAAGCCCAAGGTGTTCAAATCTTCCTGTATCTTCTCACACATCCTCTGACATAGGTACCTTCTCTTGAATTCATCTTTGCTCCAAGCTCACTGATGATCCCATTCCCCCAATTCCCCATTATTTTTTTTTATCTCCTTACATGCACACCAAATTAGAAACTAAAAAAACTACCATTCTCTACTTATACTCTTTTTGGGCTTTTCTCTATTGTTGATGATCCCTTCCCTTGCTGCCAAGTGGACAAGTTTACCATGTATGGGTACTAGATGCACATGATCATGTATCATCACCATGTGCAACATCAATCATAGCTCATTCTCATCACTTTCCATATCCATCCATTCATCTTCCATCAAGCCCCATACTATAAACATTCAAGGACTACCTATATCTATTTCTTCTCAAGTTCACACCTCCTACCACCATACACTTTTGTTAGGGCTCTGGTCCCTGAGGCATGTATCACAAAAATGCTCCACACAATGTGTCCATGTCCACGTAGTAATAATTTATTGGCTACTATGCAAAGCCATTAGGTTATTATTATTACATCGTGGGGTAGCATCTGCTTCATTTCTCTTAGCCTCCCTATCGCATCAAATTGCGTGCACTATGATACTAGTCATCATGAATTTTTGTATCCCATCTTCTTACGTTCGAATGTTTTATGGCACACCCTACATCTTCTTACGTTTGAATGTTTTATGGCACACCCTACATCTCTATTATCAAAACTTGCATTCTTTATAATCACTTTTTCATTTGCAAAGTTTATTATCATCTCATTCTCTCTCGCTCGCTCTCTCTATGTATTTCACTTGCAATCTCTCTCGTTACTTTCTTTTTCCTTTTGCAAACATGGTGGAATTTGAGAAGCTTACTGGTGTTCTCAATGTGAATATTATTCAAAACCATGTCTGGCTAAAAAAGGTGGGGCTACTGCAGTTTGCTTCTCTTCCATGGAACCCTAAGTCCTTGAACAATGATTTAATGGAGAAGCTGCAGGAAGCAGAAGAATGGAGTCATCAATACAACACAAGGCTCAATTTTCTCAATTACCACTTGAGGGAGGAGTAGTAGATATTCTTGTAGCATCACATGCTGATATGGAATGTTACTTTAGTTCCAAGGGAGAAGGAAAGAAGTATAAACTAGAAAATTATAAGGATGCCCGTTAACAGATTACATTTCAGATTTATTATTGAGATGCTAATTCTTACTCATAAGTTGACATATATGTCAAAGAGAGCCATGGGATTGTATTTTTGTGCATTATCTAGGAATCCCATTGGGCACATATTCTTTTTCGCTAGTCAGGGAGAGCTAGAGATAATAGGCCCTCAATTAAAGACAAAAGTGTATTTGCAGTGTCTGCAAAATTCAAACCTCACCAATGTGCCAAATCTAGTGACAGCAGATAGGGGCAGGAGGGCTACTCCATGGAGAAAAGAAAAAAAGAAAGCCCATGACAAACTGACTCTAGATGAGGCTGTTGAATTTGGAGAAGGGATCCAAGGGGAAGGCTAGTAGATTTATGGGGGATCTAGAGAAGTCACATCTACTAGAGGATATGATTCTAGAAAGCATACAAAAATAGTAACAGTAGCAATAGGCCATATTTCAGGCTAGACTCTAGATAAAGGCAAAAGGTGATGGCCGATCGTGCTAGATGAAAGTTTTAAGAGGCCTTGAGGCCAATGCATTATTTTGAAAGAACAAGCTTGTGTATTTCATCACAATATTTAGAGTAGTTTAAGAGTAAAGCTGAAGCTCTGAGGCTTGCCAATCAAGAACTCAAGAAGAGAAATACTGAGCTTGAAGATCAACAAGTTCTTGATTCGTTAAGAATATTAAAGCTGAAAGAAAGAATTACTGCTTCCAGGGAATTGAGATATGATGTTAAAAAGCTCAATCAATATCTTGAGGGGGTTCACTACTATAAGTAAACCATCTATATCATGTGTGTTCAAAGAATATTTTAAAAATCCCGTATTTGTAAAATTTTCATGAATAAAACATACCCTTTTTCAATTCAAGATGTGAATACCCCCTTTAAATGGTACCCTTCTGTAAGTAAAAAAATTGTTTAAAAAAGGGATTTTAAAAATCCCTTCTATTGAACCCACCATACCCTTTTTCAATTCAAGATGTGAATACCCCCTTTAAATGGTACCCTTCTGTATGTAAAAAATTTGTTAATATAAGGGATTTTAAAAATCCCTTCTGTTGAACCTACCTGCTATGTTTACATATTTATGAGTGATCCCCCGATATCAATATGAAGAATATATTCAAGGATCCATACTCATCGTACCAAATATGAAAAATTTATGGAAAGTAACGAGACGCTTTTGGAAACACATGTTGCAGAATTGAAGAAATCAATACATGTATTGGAGCGGGAGTTGGAACAGTGTTCCATCTAATATGCAGGTGGAACAGTGTTCCACCTGCATATTAGATGTAGTGGAAAATCTAAAATCTAGACGATTATCTCTACCAGCCAATTGGCATGTTGTGCAACACATAGTGGCCCACTTCAACAAGGAAGTTCCACCACTTTCTGAGCAACTATCTCCAAGAGCTTCGGAAGGTCATCAACAACATCCATAATGTGTAAACCCAACTTACAGCTAGTAAAGGGTAGTAAGTTATTAAAGGTTCTCAGAAAGAATCAAAGGGTGTTTGTAATAAAACGCAACAAGGAAGAGAAAGATACTATAGGAATTGAACCTAATTAGCTATAGGACTACAAAGATCTCTTCCTAGAGGAGCTTACCTGGATGCCTCCACAAAGGAAAATTAACCACGTGATTGAGCTTATTCAAGGAGCACAACCTATGGCAAAAATGCCATATAAAATGCCAGTTCTAGAGTTGATATAACTCAAGGAACAACTCTAATTGTTTGAGAAAGGTTCATCAAGACGAGTGTATTGCCTTAGGGAGCTCCATTAATATTTCAAAAGAAGAATGATGGTACCTTACAGGTATGTGTTGACTATATGACTCTAAATCAAGTCATTATGAAAATTAAGCGTCTAATCCCTAGGATGATGACCTTTTAGATTGACTTCACAGATCCAAAGTCTTCACAAAGATGGATTTAAAGTGTAGTTACTATCAGATTAGAGTCAAGGAAGAAGTCTGGTTACTATAAAATTAGAGTCAAGGAGGAAGACATCCGCCGAAAGACAGCATTGAACTCTAGATACAGGCATTATGAATACACCATAATGCCATTTGGGTTAACTAATTATTCAAAAACTTTCAACATGATCATACAAGATATATTCAAGAATAGGGTAAAAAATAAGATGCCTCCATGAATATATAAGTGTAGGTGGGTTAGTGATTATTCCTCCTATAATTATAGAAAATGGGGCTAAAATGTCCAAAATTGGGTGAATATTTTTAAAAACCCTTCAAAATAGCCAAAATTTGGGCGAATGTTTTAAGATACCATGCAAATGTTTTTATGGCAAAACCCCCAAAAAAATAGCCAATTGACGAAGATTAGCCCCTATTTTTTTCCTTGCTCAAAAGCAACTAGACTATCATGTCTTATGGTTCTTGGTGGTTGATATTCTGATCTACTCTAAGGATGAGAAAAAGTATAAAGCCCGAGTAAGAGAAGTTCTAGAAATCCTAATGGAGCACCAACTCTTTGCTAAAAAGAGTAACTGTGCCTTCTTTTTATAGATAAAATTAAATATATGGGATTCATTGTCTCCAAAGATGGAATTTTAGTAGATCCAATGGCCTCAACCGTCCAACATCAAGGAAATCTGCTGAGGATTTCTCAGTATCTCAAGGTGTTATGATATCTTTGTTCAAGATTATGCAAAGGTAACTACACCTTTAACAACCAAGCTACTTAAAAGTAATGCAAAAGTAGTTTGGACTATGGAGAAACAACAAAGATTTGACAAATTCAAGGTGTCTCTCACAACTCAACCCAATGAATTTTGATGCAAATTTTGAAGTAGTCACACTGATGCTAGTGGACTCACTATCAATAGATTACTCTCACAAGAAGGGAAACTTGTAGCTTTACACTTCAAGGAAAACTCAACCCAATGAATTTTGATGCAAATTTTGAAGTAGTCACACTGATGCTAGTGGACTCACTATCAATAGATTACTCTCACAAGAAGGGAAACTTGTAGCTTTACACTTCAAGGAAACTCAAGGATTATGAGAGAAACCATGCTACTCATGATCTAGAATTTTTTGTTGTAATTCATGTCCTTAAGCTATGGTGGCACTACCTACTAGGTTTAAAGTTCATGCTTATCACAAACCATAAGAGCTTAAAGTGGATTTCTACCCAGCTAGATCTCAACATGAGGCAAAAGGCACTTGATGGAGGTCTTATCAGAATTGGATTTTAAAATCAAATATAGATAGTGAAAAGACAATGATGAATTGAGTAGGATGTGTTTTGTGGCTACAATATCTATGCTACCTAGGTAACCCTTTACTTATGGAAGTGAAGGGCAAAATAGCCTTATATGAGTACTTTGGGGCATATTTTACAACTCTCATGGCCCAAGCAACTCACTCTAAGGAAGAGAGGAGGATAATCAAAGACTATAAGTGATGGATGTTTATTCTATTAACTAAGGATGATTCGTGGTGGATGTGCGGAGCGAGGCGGGAGGGGTTATCCTAGAACGGCGGATGATCATGTGGCGAGGGGACAACGGGACCTCAAGTGATGGTACACACACACAAAGATGGAAGTCTAAAATCTTCTTCTTCTTCTTACTTTAAAAAGAAGGCTATAAAAGATTAAGTGAAAATCAACATAAGTACTAGAGGCGGTCCATAATGTGAACACAGCCAAGTAGGTGAGCTAGCAAGATAAGTATGCCATAACTCAATAGGTGGACTATGTAGATGTAGTCACTGACAAATATCCATCGTGTCAGCTGCCAAATGTGCCACTGATGTAAATGTAGAATGACCTAGGCATGTCATGAGTGTCAACTCTAGTTGAGCTTAACATCTCAACACTCCCCCTCAAGCTCAAGCATGCTGCAAAATATGTGAAGCTTCTGAGCACCCAAGGCCTTGGTGAAAATGTATGTCGTCTATGCTAACATACACAAGATCAATATCCCCTACCAAAACCTTCTCTCTAATGAAGTGAGTGGACTTCTATGTGTTTGGTCTAGGCGTGGGCTCATGGAAAATTGCATGCTACTAAGGTTGTCACAATAAATACCATGCCTGCCCACATGCTGTCCTAAATCACTAAGTAGCTTGCGTAACCAAGCTACCTCACATGCTGCCAATGAAATAACCTTATACTCTTCCTCTGTACTTAACAAGGTAACTGTAATAGCGCCACTCGCAAAGGAAAACATAAATCCGCTATAGTAGATTTTTTGTCCACAATTCTACCAACAGCCCAATCTCTGGTGTTAGTGTATCCATATACTTGCAACTCCATACCAGCCTCATAGAAGAGACCATAATCCACCACTATGATTCTCACATAGTGTAGTGTACACCCCACACCATCCAAATGTGGTTTTTGAGGATCTTGCATAAACAAGATCTCCAACCTAACTTTGTAGTTTAAGTCTGTCCTGGTGATCATTTATGTAGATTAAGCTACCCACTATCTTCCTATACAAAGTGGGATTCTCCATGTATTCGTACTCATCTTGCTATTATGATCTACTGGTACAAAAATGGGCTTACAGCCAACCATACCATATTTGGACAACTTGTCCAAGGCATACTATTGTTGTTTCTCTGTGAGATGGCCATATTCCCTTAGGTGTCCTAATGACCACAATGCTAAGAAATTATCTCAGCTCACCCAAATCCTTCAAGTCAAACTTCTTCTTGTGGAGACCCTTCGCATGCTCAACTTCCTGCTCGATGTTGTCACCCCCAACAATCTAGTCATCCACGTACGTAACGACAATATGCTTATCACTCTTTTGCATATAGAGTAAATGAGCTACATCTTTCATATGAAAGCTAACGGTTACAAGATACTCTTTGATTTTATCATGCCATTATCTCAGTGCCTATTTTAAACCATACAAGGTTTTATACAGCTCTTGCACACATAATCTGGGTGACTCAAATGCTCATAACCAAGTGGCTGGTCTAAATACACTTCTTCTTGCCACTCACCATGCAATAATGCATTCTTTACATCCATCTTATGTAAGACCCAACCTTTTGACATAGATACCATTACAATTATAGCTCTCATGATTGTGTCATCTTGGCAACGAGGCGAAATGTCTCCTCATTATCAATGACGTAGTTTTGAGCATAACCTTTCACAACAAATCTCACTTTGCACTTGATAATTCTTTCATATGAATTATGCAGCTGAGTTATGCAGCTTCACTTTTTAAACCCACTTACATCTAATAGACTTTTTACCCTTAGGCAAAGGCATCAATTTCCATGTCTTATTTGCATGCAGCCATTTCTTCATCCATGGTTGTATCCAAAATTTCATGCCCAACAACATCCTCAAAACATGTGGGGTTAACATCCTCCATAAACTTTGCCATGTATTCATATTGGTGAGCTACATAACCATTATACATCAATCTCTAAACATGGTTTTTCATCCTATTCAACCTATGTAGTCATGGGGATTTGTCCTTAGTGTCCTTGCAGCTATCTTTGCCTTCCTTACACTAGGTATCTTGATAGTTGGAATCCCAAAGTCCTTGTTAAGGCTGTTCTGTGAGCCTCTAGACTCTCCATCAACAATTGAAAGCCCTACAAAAACGTCAAGCATACAGAGGGGCTCATTGACCTTCTCTTTATCTTTACATGAGGTACCTAGCTGAATTTGGAGGATTGACATTCTGACACAACCAGACACTCCACGATCTATAAACAGACCCACTGCTAGAGGACTCTCTTGATCCACTTAACGAATGTGGGATTGTGGTCTGCATTTTATGCAACCACCTGTTCTTATGCATCACCCAATAGAGTCTTTTACATTAGCATACTAGCTACTTATCTCATCAAATACAACATCCTTGCTCACCCTCATCTCACATGTGATAGGGGGTTGTAACATTTGTACCCCTCATCTCACATGTGATAGGGTTGTAACATTTGTGCCCCTTTTCTCCAAGGAGTAACCAATGAAAACACATTTTTCAGCCTTCAGATCCAACTTATTGTGTAACTCATTAAGAATATGTACATGTGCATTAGGAAGTGAATGGGGTCTTCTTGGGCCCTTTAATTTGCCCAAGCCTAATCAAGGTGATTAAGGAATAGCCAAATGGGGGGTTGCCATGTGGACTGAAATGTTGGGTTTGTAAGAGAGGTGTAAGAGTGGTCAAAGGGTGCACTTTTTTCCCCAAAAATGGGGGGAGGCAATTTTACAATTTTCGGACCTCCATAACTTCTACATACAAGCTCCAATTTGAGCGGAGATTATAGATCCGTGATCTACGCATCAAGAGCTTTCCATAGATATGTTACATGATATGGTTTTGTCCGCTAGATTTTAAATTCCATTTTTTCCCCAAAATTCAAATTCAAATAAAGTAGCCGTTTTGAAGCTTCTAATTAGAAAACGTTTCTTCTTAAGAGAAAAGGTTTGACTCCTTAAACTGCCAAATAAAAGGGCCCAAGAAGCCTTCCATTGAGGTCCTAATGGATAAATCTAGTTTTTTTCCACTATACTTTGCTTCCTAGATTCATACCATGCATTGATCTATTGTGGGGTCATATTTATAATATGTAAATTCTAGTCATATAATTGCTTTATCCCAATAATGATGAGGCATTCTCTTCTCAGCCAACATTAATACATGAGAAAATTCTACAGTGTGCGGCATGTTCTTCCTCTAGTAACACCATTTTTCTGCCTGCAAAGTGTACTTGCATGTAAATTTCCTCTGAATTTCATGTTGCTTTAGATACACATTGAACTCATTGGAGAAATATTCTCCCCCTCCATCTAACCTCAGGCCCTTAATTTGCAAACATGTTTGTTTTTCATGGCAACATTTTGAAATTCTAAAACTGAGTAAACACTTCACTTTTCTCTTTCATAAAGTACACCCACATGTTCCTTGCGTGATCATCATCAATGAAAGATACATAATAGGGGAATCCTCCCATTGATGTTATCTTTCTCAGTTCCCATACATCTGAGTGCACCGCATCAAGTAACACCATGTTAGATAAAGTGGGAAAAATCCCATTCCCAGGTTGGTCGTATTTTTCATTTTTGTGTGCTTTTTGTGTGAAAAAGTATGAAAAGACTGTGCAAACTTGTTAGGAAATATATGATATATACTATGAAATTAGGAACCCCCATGTGCCACACTGTTATTTTAATAGTCGAAGAACAAGATAAAAGAATGGTCTTAGGGCCATTCTAAGGCTGTAGAGTAAAGAGAAACTCTTGTAATTTGGTGCTTTGAAATAAGTAGAACAAACCCTATATGAAACACATTGAAGTTAGATGGGAGTTTGTGGGCCATCAACCATTCTAGTAGCGCTAATGTGCACCTTCAAATAATAAGTAAAGTTTTATTTCTAATAAGACTCTCTTAAATTTAAGAACAAAAACGTGTATCAATAGAGGAATGGCCCTAGGACCTTTTTGTACCTCGGATTGTTTATAATGAGAGTGGTACAAGATGAGAAAAATATTAAAAAAATGTGAAAGGAGACACCAACAAATGATACGCCATGCATGATGGCTAGTGATCTTGACACTTAAATTGGTATAAACTAGAATGATTCAAATAACAATAGGCCATGCATGATAGTTACTAATCTTGACACTTGAATTGGTATAAACTAGAATGATTCAAATAACTTGCATTTGTAATCAAATTTGAGACTTCTACATGAATAATAAAGAAAAGAGGAAGACCAATAAACAAGATACATAAGACTTGAGGCTCTAGAAAATAACATTAAATTTTTATTTCTGGTGAGAAATGTACATTATCTCATAGGAGAGTACATAGTAGAATTACATTTCTGTTATACAAGTGAAGAGATACCCATTGAGATTTTGTATGTCAAGATGGGACTTTTGGCTTGAAATATTTACAAGATTTGTGATAACAGACATGAATAAACATTGCTTTTGTGTCCAAATCACCTTTCCTTTAATGACGTCGCCTCCATAAATATTCCTCTAGTACAATCTTTGTTTCAAGATTAATCTTAGTCTGAAAGGCATTGTTCTGTATGTAGCATCTCTTATATGAGCATATAACCATTGACACAACCAATGGATATTTGTGGTTCTTAAGAAGCCTTGAAGTTCCTTCGATGTCTGATTCCACGGCTTTGGAAATACAAGATAGGAACCTGGCATGTTCCACATAATTTGATATGGTGTGTCATCAAAAATCAAAGTGTTGTCTCCATCCAAGTCTTGAAAGTATGTCCAGATTGCTGGTAGGTTCTTGTGGTAAGCATGGTCACAGCCAAAGAACATGGGGCTTTTAAAGAACATCCCAGTGTCTTAGCACATCTCTTGGCTTAGCACATACTTGAATTTCAGATGATGTTTTGGAAGACATAAATTGAGGATGCAAAGAATATCATTTAATTTACATCTACTCCAAATCCAAACCTCGAACCATTTAAAGCAAAAGTCTAAGAAATTTTCTACATCCAAAAGCACAGCATGATACAATTCATTGCTTTCTTGAACTATTCGCATATGCTTAGTCCAATATGGCATCTCATCAACATGGTCTAGCTCAAATGATTCAAGAAGTAGTCCAATCATATCAAGAATGAGAACCCTGCTTTGATCTTTAAGTGAAGGCACACATGCAAACATTGGTTGTCGTGGTACCAAAGATAATGAGACATGCCAGCATAGCATCAACAGATTTGACGACTCACAAACATTTTGATTTGCCAAGATTGTTCCGATGCTATCATCTGAAATAGGAACACACATAATTAACCAAATTCCTTCATTCATTACAAGACAAGGAAATAATAAAAACCCTTTATGTCTAGGCTCAAACAAGGGCTTACTAGTGGTATAGTGATCTTGGGGCCATTTAAAAGAGAAATAGTACAAAAGTGTGTATAGTAGGATGGCCCTATGATCAATATGTACCCCTTCTTACACAACAATATATTACCACAATATAATAGTCCTAGTAAGGCATGCTAATCTAGACCTTGAGAGAAAACTTACAGACAAAGGACTTGAGGACTTGTGGTCATGCAAAAATGACCCTAGGGCCATTCTTGCACTTGTTCTGCATGAAAAGAATGGCCCTAGGGCCATTCTTGGATGCCCCAAGGCCACTATTGAATGCTCTTTGAGGCCTTTAAGGCTAAACAAGGGCCTTATTTGCCATGAAAAAGAATGGTCCTAAGGCCCTTATTTGATGCTGAGGAGAATGCAAGAAAGTTGAATGATCCAAGAATGGCCCTAGGGCCATTCTTCGATGCTTGCCTAGAAGGATGCACGAAAGTTGGGTGATCCACAAAGCCAATGCTAGAATGGCCCGAGGTCCATTTTTGGATGCCCCATGGCCACTCCAACAAGACCTGGAGAACTTGGGGTCATGCAAGAATGGCCTAGGCCATTCTTGCTCTTGTTGTGAAGATGCCCCATGGCCACTCATGCATGCTCTTTGAGACCTTCAAAAGGGAAAAAAGTGGCCTTATTTACCATAAAATAATGGCCCTAGGTGCATGTTATAGAATGGTCCCAGGGCAATTCAAAACTCCTTGTGCAAAGATATTAGTACAAGGTGCTAATCAAACCTTGAGCAAGGGGCTTTAAATTATAGAAGGACAAAAGAGAAGATACTAAATAATAGATTGTAGAATGGTTTTTAGGTACATTATAAGAAACAAGTGGTATATAAACTTTATGTTGTGAACACACTTATGAACAATCCTCAAGAGGGTGCACTCTGACGAAGAAGTAGGGTGAACTTCGACAAAAAAATTATCTGACAAAATATGAGAAAAATTACAATAAAGGAGCCTCCTTAGAATAGGATGTACTCCCACTATAGGCTAACACTAGAAAAAAAGCAACAAAGTTCAAGACTCTAAAGATTGAAATAATCCATCAAAACTTAAATAAAGAGAATAAACATGTACATTAAGAGAATAGAGATATTTCCACAAAACTTGAATAGATGCATCAAGAGAATAAACATGTACATCATTGTGAATATTTCTAAACTTCCAAGTTATATCTTGATTTAAAGTTCTTGATCCATTGCATTACATGAATATCTCTCTTGGAAATTCTACAAGCTAGAAAAACCTGCACACAAAAGGTCATGATGAAAGTTAGAATGTTACAGTACACAGTTTCTGAATATATCTATAATATAGTGAGAAATTTTAGATAGGATAATACCTTTGCTCTACTTTACTGATATTTAGAAGACCATTATTGTTTAGCAATTTATTGATAAATGCCTTTGCTAAACTGAAACCTCAAGTTAGTCCCTCCTTTGCAAACCCAATCTTTTAGCTAAAGAAATCAATTTTGATGGCTTCATGCTTGAAATTTGAGAACCTTCTTTGATTAGAATATCCTTTATCTCATCTCCCATGATATGAGACAAGCTACCACTAAGGCTTTGCATGCTTCTTGCACCAATCGATTCTCCTTTATGACCTCTCTTTCCACATGTGTCCTTCACCTTAGAAGAGTCTTATAATTGACTTGCAAGAGGAAGTTTACCAGTGTTGAGCCTTGTTTGTAACCAAATCACATTATACTCTTGAGAAATTTTAGATAGGATAATACCTTTGCTCTACTTTACTGATATTTAGAAAACCATGATTGTTTAGCAATTTATTGATAAATGCCTTTGCCAACTAAGACCTCAAGTTAGTCCCTCCTTTGCAAACCTTATCTTTTAGGTAGAGAAATCAATTTTGAGGGCTTCATGCTTGAAATTTGAGAACATTCTTTGATTAGAAAATCCTTTATCTCATCTCCCATGATATGAGATGAGGTACCACTAAGGATTTGCATGCTTCTTGCACCAATCAATTCTCCTTTATCACCTCTCTTTCCACCTGTGTCCTTCTTCCACCAATAGATTCTCCTTTATCACCTCTCTTTCCACCTATGTCCTTCACCTTAGAAGAGTCATGTAATTGACTTGCAAGCTAGTGTTGAACCTTGTTTGTAACCAAATCACATTATACTCTTGCCATTTGTCAATAACATCACCAACAAGGTTATATAAATCATGGCCATTCGATACTGGGAGAGCTGACCATATTGATTATTTTCAATGACAATACGTATATCTTCTGCATCGTCAAGAAGCATTAAGTATGGTAGTAGCTCTCCCATGAGAACATTTAAGGCAATAACAGGGAGTTTGGGAAAATCCCAATTCCCATTTTGCAAGATCAAAAAGGGGGGGCATCGTGAATACTTTTAAGATTTTGTCAAAACCCCCTCCCATGACATGATCTTGGAGAGTAGGTTTTAAATTCATGTTCTTCGACAACTTTGGAATTGTTATGCTTAAGATACACCAAAAAGTAGTTTCAAAAGAAAATTCCCAAATTTATGGGATTTTTCGGAAGTCCCTAATATGGTCTTTCATCATCTTTCTTATCTAAATCAAACTTGTTTGGAAAGATGCAGTTATTAGAGGGAGAAACACAAGCTTTATATGGAGAGTCATCAATAAGAACTGTCCTCCCTGGATCACATTGAAAGGCTTTTAAAATTCTTGCAAGTGGTTTAAACATTGCCTCAATACCTGGGTTATCTAGCCTAAACACTTTTCTCTTTTCAAAACTATAACATGCATTCTAACTCCAAATAGCAAAGAAAGGAAGTATTCTCCCCAGATTTATCGTGCAAAGCTCTCATCATCAAGAGAACATTCTCCTATGTTGCAGTTGACTGGATACCAACATTCTGCAAAAATGATATACACCCTGGACGAAGTATAAGGTATCTATTTGGAGCATACATAATGGATTGGTGCAGAGAACATGGTTGGAAGCAATGCTTCAAGAGTAATCCATTTAAATCCAATACCACAGTCAGCATTGCTCTCTTAGATGTGTTTTGTATTGAAAAAATATCCTTCTCAAGTGGAATTGACTCCTCCACAACTTCAATGGCAATTTCATTCGTGCTAGTATCCGCGATGCTTGATGTTATAGTTATTTCATACGGATCATAAGAGAGACTCGTATGCAAAATAACTCTAATGATAACATTTTTAAGCATGATATGGCCTAGACAATGGTGTACCCATATGCATAGTAAACAAATATTTTCTTTTTTAAGCAAATATTTTCTCAAGGAAATATATATCTACTTAAAAGTAATAAAGCTCCTAAATAGAACTTTTGATATATTTGCTGCCGTGCATAATGGCTTCAATTCTCCTACATTAGAACTTTGCAATGACTTGGTAGCATCCAGTTCATCGTGCAAATCTCAACAAACTAAAAGGATGCACAAAACTTAACTACAAGTAAACAGTTCTCAAGCAAACAGACGTGGTAGCCAATTTAATTCTCTAACTTGCATAAAATTTAAACTATGATAACCTTGATCTAGGGGAATTATTTCCATGCACAATAGCATTAGGAATGGCCCTAGGGCCATTCTTGCATGACCCCAAGGCCATCCTTGCATGCTCTAATGGCCTGATGGCCATGTTAGAGTGGCCTTGGGCATCAAAAAATGGCCCTAGGGCCATTCTTCTCATGCACAACAATTGCAAGAATGGTCCTAGGGCCATTCTTATGCTCTAATGGCCTTAAGGTCATGTTGGAATGGCCCTAGGTCATCTAAGACGAACAGTCCATAGAGCGGTGCTCACATAAACAAGAAGAGAAAGAATGGACCTAGGGCTATTCTTTTCATGCACAACCATTCCAATAATAGATCATTATTCTCATGCACAAGGGCTATTCTATGATGCCCCAAGGCCATTCCAATATGACCTCTAGGGCCATTCTTCTAATGCACAAATAGGAATAGGAATGGCACTAGGGAGATTCTTGCATGCTCTAATGAAAGCCCATGTTGGAGTGACCTTGGGCATCTAAGAATGGCCCTAGGAGATTCTTGCATGCTCTAATGCAAGCCCATGTTGAAGTAACCTTGGAAATCTAAGGATGGCCCTAGGTTCTTTCTTCTCATGCACAACAATTGCAATGATGGTCCTAGGGCCATTCTTACATGCCCTAATGACCTGCTGAAGGTCATGTTGAAATGGCCCTGGCACATCTAATAATAGTCTTGGAGTCATTCTCACATGAAAAAGAGGAGAAAGAATGGCCCTATTCCATTCTTGCTTCACTCCAAGGCCATGCTGGAGTTGTCACGAGCATCGAAGAATGGTCCTTAACCATTCTTAGTTAGCCTCAAGGCCATGTTGGAGTGGCTTGGGACATTTAAGAATGGTCTAGGGCCCTTCTTTCCATGGTGCACGACAATTACACGAATAGACTATGTACAACAATCACAACGTTTACACTAAAACTATGAAAGAGATTAACTTGGAAAAATAATTAAATGTGACAATGTCAACAATTAATATTTCTGTTGTCACAAGAATGTACATTTGAGTCCTTGGGGTCATGCAAGAATGGCCCTAGGGCCATTCTTTTTCTTGTTGTGGATAAAAATAATGGCCTATGGACATTCTTGGATGCTCCCATGGCCATCCCAAAATGACTTTGAGGCTTTGGGGTCATGCAAGAATGGCCCTAGGGACATTCTTCCACATGGTGTGCATAAAAAGAATGGTCCTTTGGCTATTCTTGGATGCCCCCATATCCATCCCAAAATGACCTTGAGGCCTTGGGGTCATGCAAGAATGGCCCTAGGACCATTCTTCCACCTGTTGCACATGTAAAGAGGCCATCCTTACATGCCCCAATGGCCATTGTAAAATGACCTTGAGGCCTTGGGTTCATGCAAGAATTGCCTTTGGGGTCATTCTTCCACCTATTGTGCATGAAAATAATGAACCTATGGCCATTCTTGGATGTCTCCATGGCCATCCTTTCATGACCTTGAGGCCTTGGGGTCATGAAAGAATGGCCCTAGGACCATTCTTTCACATGTTGGGTATGAAAAGAATAGCTCTATGGCCATTCTTGGATGCCCCGATATCCATCCCAAAATGACCTTGAGGCCTTGGGGTCATGCAAGAATGGCCCTAGGGCCATTCTTCCACCTATTGTGCATGAAAAAGGCCATCCTTGGATGCCCTATGGCCAGTCCAAAATGACCTTGAGGCCTTGGGGTCATGCAAGAATGGCCTTTGGGGTCATTCTTCCACCTGTTGTGCATGAAACGAATGGCCCCATGGCCATCCCAAAAATGACCTTAAGGCCTTGGGGTCATGCAAGAATGGCCCTATCGCCATTCTTCCTTCCTCATGTTGTGCATGAATAGAATGGCCCTAGGACCATTCTTGGATGCACCCATGGTCCCCCTTTGTGTAAGATTCCTCTTTCCAGCTTTTTGAGGTGTGCAGGTGTAAGAACCTCCGCTTCTCATCTTATAATTATTCCCCTCTCTAAAATAAAAGAAAGATTTTGTTTTACCCTAATTTGACCTAGAGAGAGAAAATATCTAGAGAGAGATAGTCCAAATTTGAGATATTTTTGGATATAAAAATCCTCCTAGTGTCTAAAATGAATTCCCCTGAAACAGAAATTCAAAAAGAACTTTCCAATGTGCAATTGGAATTAATTGGAATAGGTATAAAGAAACTTAGCCTAAGGGTCTAGATTTGCAGAAATTTTTGGATTATGGTCTAATTAAGGTTCCTATGGGCCAATAAGATCAATCCATGTGTGGAGAGGAGATAAATCTAAATTGTAAAAGAAAAATACCCAAAAATGAGTAAATGCTCACATAAGATGAAGAGTTGACTATGTACAAGGTTTATTAGTAAAAAACTATGAGTATTATAAAAAAATGAGATATTTTGCATATAATAATTCCATTTTGACACATGTGTAAGGAAGGGGTGTCCCTTCAAGGAGGTGCCTACTTCACATGCTTGAATGAGTTTTAAACTAAAAAATAATGTGATATTTTTATCTCTCCTAGATCAAACCGAATCAAAAAGTAACCAAACTGGGTCCAAATCTAGTCCAAATTCAACCAAATTGAAATTTGGAAAATTCTAGAAATCAGTTAGCCTTAGGTAGAGCCTCCCTCTCCTATAAATACAACCTGAGCCCTTTGTAAAAAATAAGAGAATTTTACTATACCAGAATTATGCTGAAATAATGATAATTTTTACTATTCTCTAAAACTCTCTGCAAATTGAAGAAATTGGAGCTTCCCTCTTTCTTCAATCTCCATTGGTGGCTCCATCAACATACTAAACCAATTGATTGGTTGGGGGCCTCTACCATGAACAAAGAATCAAGCAATTTGTAAGGTAAATGGTGAATTTTGATCTTTTCTATAATTTCTGAATGTTTCTCTCTTCTCAACCCCTCTCAAGCTTGAGAAGCTTAATTGGAATGGTTTCTGAATGCTATTGAAGTTAATTGATGAATGGTAGTAAAGAATTACATAAATTTCTATTTATGCTTAATTCTAATGATTTTTATGTAGTTTCTCTCTCTCACTCAAGAAATGATCATTCTCATGACCTATTCTCAATCCAAATGAAGGTTTTCATAAAGCTTTTCCTTAATCCAAGATTAATCTATGCTTGAGGCCAAATTAATGGCTTTTTCCTACGCTTTTAGTTTATGTATTTCATGAATATTGATGATTCAATCCATTATGGATTAATGATCTAATTAGGGATCATTCTAATCATTCTCTTAATGTTAAGCTTTATCCTTTAAAATACTTGAGATTTATCATAGCAAACAAAGCTTTGGTAAAATTTTTATAAAAATTACACATAAAATAATTTCATTCAAAGCATGAAAAGAGGACTTCCTACCATATTCTAGGAATTATCATCCTAGATTAATTGAAAGAATTATCATCCTAGATTAATTGAAAGAATTTTATTGTAATCATGGAGAAATTAATTTTTATGTTATGCATAATTGATGAATTAAGAAAAAGAGGATTTTTAGTAATTAAATTTTATGTTAAAAAGAGTAATCCCCATCGTATGAGTATTCTTAAAGGGTTATTTTCATTCTAGGCATAGAAAAATGTATACCAGAAATATTTTATTATAAAAGTGTGATTTTCATCATAAATGATTTTATGCATAAATTAGATGCATAAAAGAAATTCTTTTATATTAAAAGAATGCTTTTGATCATAAATGATTTGTATGCATAAAAGATATTTTTTATTAAAAGTGAGATTTTCATCATAAATGATTTTATGCATAAATTAGATGCATAAAAGAAATTCTTTTATATTAAAAGAATGATTTTCATCATAAATGATTTGTATGCATAAACATAAGCATAAAAGATTTTTTTTAATATTAAAAGTGAGATTTTCATCATAAATGGATTTTATGCATAAATTAGATGCATAAGAGAAATTCTTTTATCCTAAAAGTGTAATTCCTACTAAATTGGATTTATGCATGGAAAGATGCATAAAGAATTTATTTTAACCCAAAAGTCTTATTCTCATCAATTTTGATTTTATGCATAGAAAGATGCATAAAGAATTTTATTTTTAATTCAAAAGAGTTATTCTTATCAATTGTGATTTTATGCATAGATAGATGCATAAAAGATTTATTTTTATTCTAAAAGTATTAATTTCATTAAGATGGAAATTTATGCATAGAAAGATGTATAAAAGATTTATTTTTATTTCGAAAGTATTATTCTCATTAAAATGGAATTTATGCATAGAAAGATGTATAAAAGATTTATTTTTATTCTAAAAGTGTTAATTTCATTAAGATGGAAATTTATGCATAGAAAAATGTATAAAAGATTTATTTTTATTTTGAAAGTATTATTCTCATTAAAATGGAATTTATGCATAGTAAAATACATAAAAGGATTACTATAAAAGTGTTATTCCTACTAAAGTTGTCTTTATGCCTAATAAGATGTATATGACAAGTGATAGGATGTGATAAGAGGTGTATGAGAAGTGATAGGATGTGATAAGATGTGTATGAGATGTGATAGGATGTGATAAGAGGTGTGTATGAGATGTGAAAGGATGTGATAAGAGGTGTATGAGAAGTAATAGAATGTGATAAAATGTGCATGAGAAGTGCTAGGATGTGATATAATGTGTATGAGAAGTGCTAGGATGTGATAAGAGTTGTATGAGAAGTGCTAGAATGTGATAAGAGTTGTATGAGATGTGCTAGGATGAGATAAGAGGTGTATGAGATGTGCTAGGATGTGATAAGATGCATATGAAAAGTGCTAGGATGTGATAAGATGCATATGGAAAGTGATAGGATGTGATAAGAGTTGTATGAGAAGTGCTAGGATGTGATAAGAGTTGTATGAGATGTGCTAGGATGAGATAAGAGGTGTATGAGATGTGCTAGGATGTGATAAGATGTGTATGGGAAGTGATAGGATGTGATAAGATGTGTATGAGATGTGATAGGATGTGATAAGATGCGTATGGGATGAGTTAGGATGTGATAAGATGAGCTAGGATGTGATAAGATGTGTATTAGATGAGGTAAGTATATGGGTTGTAATAGGGCGAGAATGGATGTGATGTAAAAGAATAGATGTGAAGGCGTATGTGGATATATGAATGGGAATGTAGAAATGGATGTATGAATGTAGATGTGGATGTGGATGGATGAATGCAAACGTGGATATGGATGTATGGATATGGATGTATGAATATGGATGTGTATGTATGGAAGTGGATGTATGAATGCAAATGTGGATGTGTATGTATGGATGTGTATGTATGGAAGTGGATGTATGAATGCAAATGTGGATGTGGATATCGATGTGGATGTATGAATGCAGATGTGGATGTGTATGTATGGATGTGGATATGGATGTGGATGTATGAATGCAGATGTGGATGTGGATGTATGAATGCAGATGTGGATATGGATGTATGAATGTAGATGTAGATGTGGATGTATGAATGCAGACATGGATATGGATGTACGGATGTGGATGTGGATATGGATGTATGAATATGGATGTGTATGTATGAAAGTGGATGTATGAATGCAGATGTGGATGTGTATGTATGGATGTGGATATGAATGTGGATGTATGAATACAGATGTGGATATGGATGTATGAATGTAGATGTAGATTGGGATGTGGATGTAGATGTGTGAATGTGGATGTGGATGTGCGATTTAGGATGTGGATGTGAATGTACGAATGTAGATGTGGATATGGATGTATGGATGTGGATGTAGGGATGTGGATGTGGATGTGGATGTATGAATGTGGATGTGTACGAGTACTAATGAATGCGAATATGTATGTGAATGAATAGGATGTCGAGATGAGTGAATGGATGAGATGTGATGAAAGGTGAATCAAAATGTGAATGAATGATATAAGATGAATAAATGAGATGTAATGAGAAATGTATGTGATAAGATGTAATGTAAATTAAGAAAGATAGGAATGGATGTTAGGAGAAGTGAATGAATCTGAAGTGATGGGATGGATGATAAAAGATGAATAAATGAGATGTAATGAGAAATGTATGTGATAAGATGTAATGTAAATTAAGAAAGATAGGAATGGATGTTAGGAGAAGTGAATGAATCTGAAGTGATGGGATGGAAAATGATGTATCTAGTTGAAAATGGATACGCATATGATTGGAATTGGGTTAGGTAATATGGATTGATGTGGAACAAATTGGAAAGACAAGAATTCATTATAGAAACTGTATTTGTGACCTGTTTGTGAATGACTGTTTTATGTCAAGAATGCTGGGGAAGCATTTTGACCGTCTTGTGAGTAAGGTCGTGGAGACCTACCTGATAAAGTTGCAACAGCTGACGGAGAGTCAACAGAGGATGTCTCGCGTAGCAAGGTCGACCCGAGGTCTTGACCAGCATCAGTTCGATTTAAATAGTGAGCTTCCGGTACGGTGGATGAGGGACCAAGGAAGCGGCCTATGAGTGAAGCGCTAGGTGACCTGCGAAGGATCCTAGAGGGTGCTGACCATACGGTGCTTGGGCTTTGGGTCGTCGAAGATACCCACACGTGCGTCGTGGAAGATATTGGAACAAGGAGTAAGAGTTGTTTTCTGAAACCGAGCATGGATCTAGTTGATTGACCTTGCTAGTCCTCGACGGATGAGTCCATGGCTCTTTTATATGGAGCTGTTGGTTGATCTTGCTGATCTTCAACGGAGATTTCATCTTGATTTTTACAAAAGATTATATTGTCGGGTACTATGAGCTAGGAACTATTGAAAAGACCCCTGAGTGAATAGGTGGTGAGCGTTCTGGTTGCCAATGATGCCATAAGTACAATGATGAAGGAATGATTGGAAATAAGGATTCAATCAGATATTTTGAGGATTGTGATCAGTGACACAATGGTTTCATTAAAGGATTGTTTTTAAAGATAGCTGATGCTGAGAAAAAGGCAATTTCATATTAAGTGTGTAAGTGGTGTGACTAGTTTTATGTTTGCATGAACATCCGGCTAGGGGGCTGGGAACTTTTTTCCCTGGTACCCGGGACAAAACCTAACCAAATTCTAAATTGGATCCCATCACTACAGTGGTTGGGTGGTTGGCTAACCCATGGGACTGTGGATGGGGTTAGGCTGGACTGATGGATCCATAAAATGAGATTCCTTTCTGTTATTACGATAGATAAAGTAAATCTCGGATAGTAATTGTTCTATGGATAGGAATTAACGGATGTGCCTCTTGATAGTGTGAGGTGGAAACAAGGAAGAAAACACAAGGCCTCTATAGCCTTCCAGCTCACAAACTTTGAATACAACAACAAGAAGGGGCACCACCAGCCACCGGCTCGAATACTTTTCACAGTTCACCACACCACCCACACCAGACAGACAGCACAAAACAGGACTTATATTTCAGTAGAAATCCTCATCTCTACATAGTTGGATATCCAAGATATCCTCAGAACCGTCCTCTTCTAATACCCACTCACAGTCTGCCCACTCCCCTTCTTCTATATGAATCACCACTGACCAATAACCTGTATCACTATCGAAAAATACAACTTCAAACATAGTGGGATCTTCAAAGTACAACGCATGGATATTTGGACCTAATTCCAGCACTAGATACATGATAGTAATGGACTATTCTCCAAGTCCTGACTAGAACAAACTGCACACAAACAAAATATATATGTATATCCTAGTAATCACCTACTGCTCAGCACTGCTGTGTAGCCCTCTCTTCAGCAGCATCCAGTTACAAAAGCGACAACACCACTGTTATAGAAACCCCGACTCGCCAGCCTGCAGATCACCCGCCAGTAGCTCACCTAGAATCAACCCCGCAAGCCGTCTTCTACAAGGCGGCTGCTTTGCCTATACGGCGCCTGCAAAACAGAACCAGCACGTCTCCTTGGCGGCCACCCTTCTTCCACGCCTCTGTCTCTGCCAGCTTCAGTAAGGCGATCTCCTTCCACAAGGCCTCTCCACTCTTCTTTGCGTCAACCTCTACAGTCCAATACCCTTACAACAACTGCCCAGCCGTCTTTGCCTGTGCAGCCCGCCTCCTCTCTCACTAACAACCCCAAGGGCGGCAACCTCTTCATCGCTGAATCACTAGGGCAATCTTCTCTCTCAACGAGGCGGCCCGTCGATTCTTCACACCTCCTCGCCTGTCTCTGCAGTATCACCAGGGCAATCTTCTCTCTCAACGAGGCGGCCCATCAATTCTTCACACCTCCTCGCCTGTCTCTGCAGGCTCTCTGGTGATACTGTCTCTGCAGAATCACCAGAGAGCCTCTATCATCAACGAAGCGGCTCACATCCCCTCCAGGCGTCAACTCCCTCTATCTCTGCAGACTCACCAGGGCGACGACTCTCTCTTGCTCAACTCTCCAGCCCGTCCGCTTCACCAAGCTTCAGCACTTGCAGCTTCTTCTTACTCAAGGCGCCCACCCTTCTTCATAGCGCCTACGTGTCCTTTCACTGTAGAACCCGGCTGTGCCAACTACACCCTCTCTTCTCAGGCTCTCTCCTACGCTTGTGGCTGCTGCTGGAAAAGCCTCCCCTGCCTCTACACGACGGCCAACTCTCCCACAAGGCGGCTTCGCCAACCTTCCAGAGGCTCTTGCTGGCAGCAAGGCAAGCCTCTACGTGGCTACTACTTCGTTGGCCACGTTTGGTCATTTTATTCTTTATTTTAGGCTTGGAAAATGGCCACCTTTTATTCAACATATTCCCTCCATCCTGCTCCACCCAAACCTTCCTTTTCACACCAAATTAAAGGCAACCTTAGCCACATCAATATTCAATTGCCCTCCATGCTTCCACACCTTCAAATACGACCTTCCGAAAGCCCACTCATTTCTTAGGATGCCCACACATTCAGAGCTGCCAAACAACTGATACCACCTGCGCTGACCTCACTCCAAACATGCCAGTACAAGCCCAAATCAAAACCATCCTCTCTGTACATCTGCCAAGGCATTCCCGAGCAAAACTCTCACACATGCCATGCATCCTGTATGTACACAAGCCCAAAATACCTTTCAGAAAAACACCTGACATACTTTGCCAACCCCCCAGCCTGCTAGAGCATTCATGCTTAGCAAAAAACAGCATCTCAAGACCAAAGTCCATGTCCACAAAAGGCTGCCCTTCAATGGAAATCATATCCTCTAACACTGTATCTTGTACAATCACCATTAAAACCCTAAAAAAACGGTTGCAAACCATGCACAAACCACACCATATGTACAACACTATGTACAACACTTCAAGTAGCTGTCAAACAACTCTACCACTTGGATCCCAATTAAACCTTATTGCTACTCCACGCATAAGTATAATAAACAAGGCCCGCATAAGAATTGCTCCTGCAAAAACCAGGTAACCCAATGCATAGACTGGAAATCTATGATCATCAATTCCCACACACCATGCATTGGCACCATCAAACTGCTTACTCCCATCTACTTTCCACTGCTGCTGCTGCATATCTTTACAGGGAACCATTTGTCCAAGATTGCTATCCACATTCACAGGCTCACAAAACACCTCTTCCAAAAACATTGGAAACCCATCTAGAACCTGCCCTTCACACTTATAGTGGCATTCATCACGCAAACCTGAATCCATCTCTACATATGCTTGGTCCGAAGTCTTTGCAGACATCCCGTCCACCACTGTGCTTGCGTATTCTTCTCGCACATCAAACACACTCTCATTCACAAGGGAGTTGTCTGGCTCCACCTTGCCGTCAATATCTCCAAAGCCCTTCAACAGCTCAACCTCCTCAGGAACTTGAACAGCTGATGCCCCACCACTAATAATTTCTTTCTTAGCATCCTCCGTACAAAGGACTTCAAACTCACAAGCTAATTCTTCTATAGTTTCACAAACCTTTAAACTCCCAGAACACTCACTCACTTGCTTAGTTTCCAAGTCCCCTAAGCATACAAAGTCCTCGAGTACACCATCCAAGATAGCATCAAACTTTGCATCATTATTAATCAAACTCCCATCTTCACACTTATCAAGCTGACACCCATCTACTAGGGGAATTCCCAATTGATCTCCACCATAACAAGAAGGAACAAGCACTGGCACTTCATCACCACACACCAAAAACCCCATGGCTGCTTCATCCAAAAGCGCTTCCAGTTCAGTGTCCAGCTCTTCAATATTCCTACCAACTTCACTCTCCTCACACTCGTTGCAGTGTCCCGCCACATCCAGTTGCACACACTCAACACTCACTTCCTCAACCTTAATAGGACTAGGGTTTGTCACCTTGGAGGTCGTCTCTGACACTGACTTTTGACAATCCATCTCTTCGAGCATCATGACCTGCACAGTCTCTTCAGGCTCCTCCGGCCCACTACTTGCAGTCACCCCCTCACTCATGGACTCCACAAAGTAGCTGTCAAGCTCCTTACCATCAAACAAACCACCTATTCCCTCAAGCACACACTCAAAATCCAACTCCACACTTGGATTGGCATCATCTACAACATCCATATTCAGCACATCCTTAGATGCCCTCCGTTCCTCATCCGTCCCCACTTCACACAAAGCTTCATCTAAACAATAGCACTCTTGCTTCTCTTCGCAGCCAAGATCGATTTGTCGAATCCTCAGTGGGGGCACCAGAAGAATGTGAGGCGGAAACAAGGAAGAAAACACAAGGCCTCTATAGCCTTCCAGCTCACAAACTTTGAATAAAACAACAAAAGGGGGCACCACCAGCCACCGGCTAGAACACTTTTCATAGTTCACCACACCACCCACACCAAAAAGACAGCCGAAATAGAGGCACCAACAACAAAATAATTACCCAGCAACACATACAGTCTCAAGGAGCCCTCACAAAATTGCATAGGCTGTCACAAACTGTAAATACATGAACAAAATAATTACCCAGCAACACATACAGTCTCAAAGAGCCCTCACGAAATTGCATAGGCTGTCACAAACTGTCACAAACTGTAAATACATGAACACTGCGTTCCGACCAGGTCCCTTAATTCTCAAGACAAGGAGTACCAAACAGCCTCGAGTTCACAAACCCACACAAGCCTGTCTCCTTTCCTAAGATATATCCCTGGAAAAAGAGTTTGAATCCCCATCGTCACTAGATGAATCATCAGCTTCTGAATCTATGGAAGCATGCAAATCCTATTTTGGAAATGTCAGAAGATATGCCACCATACCCTTCACATTCACAAAATTCATACAGGCCATCTGGATGCCCAATTGCATAGGCAACGTGCCAAGAAACAGAAACTTCACTTCTTTCCTGGTCAAAACCACACCATAATCCGCTTCAAGCACCCCAAGCAGACTCTTAAATCTCCAATAATGCGCTTGGACTTCATCCATCGGCTCTAGCTATAGCTTCTTCACCTTCTGGTTCATTCGAAGAAGAACTCTACTGATTTTCACCATCGTAAACTAAAGGCAACCTGTAAACTGAAGGAACCTGAAGAAAGATCCTCAGTAGCGGCACCATAAGAATGTGAGGCGAAAACAAGGAAGAAAACACAAGGCCTCTATAGCCTTCCAGCTCACAAACTTTGAATACAACAACAAGAGGGGGCACCACCAGCCACCGGCTGGAATACTTTTCACAGTTCACCACACCACCCACACCAGACAGACAACACAAAACAGGACTTATATTTTAGTAGAAATCCTCATCTCTACATAGTTGGATATCCAGAACTGTCCTCTTCTAATACCCACTCATAGTCTGCCCACTCCCCTTCTTCTATATGAATCACCACTGACCAATAACCTGTATCACTATCGGAAAATACAACTTCAAACATAGTGGGATCTTCAAAGTACAACTCATGGATATCTAGACCTAATTCCAGCACTAGATACATGATAGTAATGGACTATTCTCCAAGTTCCTGACTAGAATAAACTGCACACAAACAAAATATATATGTATATCCCAGTAATCACCTACTTCTATAAGCACTGCTCTGTAGCCCTCTCTTCAGCAGCATCCAGTTACAAAGGGGGCAACACCACTGTTCCTCCAGAAACCCCGACTCGCCAGCCTGCAGATCACTCGCCAGCGACCTCCAGTAGCTCACCTAGAATCAACCCTGCAAGCCATCTTCTACAAGGCGGCTGCTTTGCCTTCGGCGCCTGCAAAACAGAACCATCACGTCTCCTTGGCAGCCACCCTTCTTCCACGTGTCTGTCTCTGCCAGCTTCAGCAAGGCGATCTCCTTCCACAAGGCCTCTCCACTCTTCTTTGCGTCAACCTCTACAGTCCAGTACCCTTACCAATAGCCCAACTGTCTTCGCCTGCAACCCGCCTCCTCTCTCACTAACGACCCCAAGGGCGGCAACCTCTTCATCGCTGAATCACCAGGGCAATCTTCTCTCTCAACGAGGCGGCCCGTCGATTCTTCACACCTCCTCGCCTGTCTCTGTAGTATCACCAGCAGAGAGCCTCTATCATCAACGAAGCGGCTCACATCCTCTCCAGGCGTCAACTCCCTCTGTCTCTCCAGACTCACTAGGGCGACGACTCCCTCTTGCTCAACTCTCCAGCCCGTCCGCTTCACCAAGCTTCAGCACCTGTAGCTTCTTCTTACCCAAGGCGCCCACCCTTCTTCACAGCGCCTACGTGTCTGCTCACTGTAGAACCCAGTTGCGCTAACTACACCCTCTCTTCTCAGGCTCTCTCCTGCGCTTGTGGCTGCTGCTGCTTGAAAAGCCTCCCCCGCCTCTACATGCAGCCAACTCTCCCACAAGGCGGCTTCGCCAACCTTCCAAAGGCTCTTGCTGGCAGCAAGGCAAGCCTCTACGTGGCTACTACTTCGTTGGCCACGTTTGGTCATTTTATTCTTTATTTTAGGCTTGGAAAATGGCCACCTTTTATTCAGCATATTCCCTCCATCCTGCTCCACCCAAACCTTCCTTTTCACCCCCAAATTAAAGGCAACCTTAGCCACATCAATATTCAATTGCCCTCCATGCTTCCACACCTTCAAATATGACCTTCCGAAAGCCCACTCATTTCTTAGGATGCCCACACATTCAGAGCTGCCAAACAGCTGATACCACCTGCAGCAGAGCTGACCTCACTCCGAACAGGCGTGTACAAGCCCAAATCAAAACCATCCTCTCTGTACATTTGCCAAGGCATTCCCGAGCAAAACTCTCACACATGCCATGCATCCTGTATGTACACAAGTCCAAAATACCTTTCAGAAAAACACCTGACAATGGGAAAAAAAGCGTTGATCTCTATGATCCAAGTGCACTTAGTTTCTTCCTTGATCTGGCCGAGTATCTTTATAGGTGCGGTCGGATCAGTTTGGTCAGTAATGATCTTAACTACGTTAGAGTAAAATTTTATACTGGAGGAATCGCCTGTGCTTTTCGGCAAGAGAAGTTTTTTCGAGTTCGGTTTTGGAAGAACTGTGGAATTAGTCACCTGTCCGGATATCCATGGGTGAGGCCCCGAGTGTGGGACCCTACCCCGCGCAAGATGTACTACTTCCGCTACTGCTAGCACCCCTAATCCGTTGCGCGGTGGGGATAGGGATCTCTTAGTTGGTATCAGAGCAAATTGGCTAATGAGGATCAGCTGAGAAGCCAAAAATGTTAAAAATTTATGAGATAACAGTAAAAGGTTGGAATTGTGTGATGAAATTCATACAAATTGGTATTCAGACTGAAATTCATAAGTTAGTAATTGGGTCTTCAGATGGAAGTACCGCAATTGCTTGGAATCCCTGACTTGCTTGAGGCCTAGACATGATGGTCTTTACCTTATAATCCCAAGGACCGTGACTACCCATATATAACGAGGGTATAAGTGCAGCTCTTTACTGGTAGTATATACGAATAAATCTAAGACCTTAAAATTACAAGCTAAAATGCTATCCAGATGATGAATTTGAATGTGGTTGATATGGTTTTTTAAATTCAAATTGTGAAGTGATGAGTTGAATTGGATTCTCATTGAAAAATGAAAATTTCTAAATTTCGACTGAATTGTAATAACTAAGCAAAACCTCAATGAGGATGAACGGGACAAGTCCCTGTGCTAATATTCGTAACTAGAATGATGATAGTGACTTCAGCAAATCACTATGAGATTAGTGGATTGTGCTGTCAAATTCCTACTATTAACACTTGACCCGATGGATCAAGTTAATTGGATAACAAATTCATGACTTGTTTGACTGAAATTCCCATGGAGGAATGTTCAGAAAGGGAAAAAAATTCGATCTAATGGACCATTATCGTGTTAAAAGTATGAATGTTATGATCTCAATGAATCGTTATCCAATGATGAGTTCTATATAAGGGATCTTTATCCCAGGATTTTGTTGGGTTGACAAAAATATAAGGAGCCCCAGAATCAATTGGATCTTAGGGGGAAGAGTTGTCCTCTAGTTGCGAGATGAGGACATCTCGCGTTTTTTAAGTGGGGTAGGATGTAAGATTCCTCTCTCCAGCTTTTTGAGGTGTGCAGGCGTAAGAACCTCCCCTTCTCATCTTATAATTATTCCCCTCTCTGAAATAAAAGAAAGATTCTATTTTACCCTGTTTTGACCTAGAGAGAGAAAATGTCTAGAGAGAGATAGCCCAAAATTGAGATATTTTTGGATATAAAAATCCTCCTAGTGTCTAAAATGAATTCCCCTAAAACAGAAATTCAAAAAAAACTTTCCAATGTGCAATTGGAATTAATTGGAAATAGGTATAAAGGACCTTAGCCTAAGGGTCTAGATTTTCAGAAATTTTTAGATTATGGTCTAATTAAGGTTCCTATAGGCCAATAAGATCAATCCATGTGTGGGGAGGAGATAAATCTAAATTGTAAAAGAAAAATACCCAAAAATGAGTAAATGATCACATAAGATGAAGAGTTGACTATGTACAAGGTTTATTAGTAAAAAACTATGAGTATTATAAAAAAAATGAGATATTTTGCATATAATGATTCCATTTTGACACATGTGTAAGGAAGGGGAGTCCCTTCAAGGAGGTGCCTACTTCACATGCTTTAATGAGTTTTAAACTAAAAAATAATGTGATATTTTTATCTCTCCTCTCTCCTAGATCAAACCGAATCAAAAAGTAACCAAACTGGGTCCAAATCTGGTCCAAATTCAACCAAATTAAAATCTGGAAAATTCTAGAAATCAGTTAGCCTTGGTTAGAGCCTCCCTCTCCTATAAATAGAACCTGAGCCCTTTGTAAAAAATAGGAGAATTTGACTATACCAGAATTATGCTGAAATAATGATAATTTTTACTATTCTCTAAAATTCTCTCCAAATTGAAGAAATTGGAGCTTCCCTCTTTCTTCAATCTCCATTGGTGGCTCCATCAACATACTAAACCAATTGATTGGTTGGGGGCCTCTACCGTGAACAAAGAATCAATCAATTTGTAAGGTAAATAGTGAATTTTGATCTTTTCTATAATTTCTCAATGTTTCTCTCTTCTCAACCCCTCTCAAGCTTGAGAAGCTTAATTGGAATGGTTTTTGAATGCTATTAAAGTTAATTGATGAATGGTAGTAAAGAATTACATCAATTTCCATTTATGCTTAATTCTAACGGTTTTTATGTAATTTCTCTCTCTCACTCAAGAAATGGTCATTCTCATGACCTATTCTCAATCCAAATGAAGCTTTTCATGAAGCTTTTCCTTAATCCAAGATTAATCTATGCTTGAGGCCAAATTAATGGCTTTTTTCTATGCTTTTAGTTTATGCATTTCATGAATATGATGATTCAATCCATTATGGGTTAATGATCCAATTAGGGATCATTCTAATCATTCCCTTAATGTTAAGCTTTATCCTTTTGAATAATTGAGATTTATCAGTCCATAGATAGCAGCAGAGCTATGGTAAAATTTTTGTAAAAATTACACATAAAATAATTTCATTCAAAGTGAAAAGAGGACTTCCTACCATATTCTAGGAATTATCATCCTAGATTAATTGAAAGAATTTTATTGTAATCATGGAGAAATTAATTTTTATGTTATGCATAATTGATGAATTAAGAAAAAGAGGATTTCTAGTAATTAAATTTTATGTTAAAAAGAGTAATCCCCATCATATGAGTATTCTTAAAGGGTTATTTTCATTCTAGGCATAGAATTCAAAAGAGTTATTCTTATCAATTGTGATTTTATGCATAAGATTTATTTTTATTCTAAAAGTGTTAATTTCATTAAGATGGAAATTTATGCACAGAAAGATGTATAAAAGATTTATTTTTATTTCAAAAGTATTATTCTCATTAAAATGGAATTTATGCATAGTAAAATACATAAAAGGATTATTATAAAAGTGTTATTCCTACTAACGTTGTCTTTATGCCTAATAAGATGTGTATGAGAAGTGATAGGATGTGATAAGAGGTGTATGAGAAGTGATAGGATGTGATAAGATGTGTATGAGATGTGATAAGATGTGTATGAGATGTGATAGGATATGTATGAGATGTGATAGGATGTGATAAGAGGTGTGTATGAGATGTGATAGGATGTGATAAGAGGTGTATGAGAAGTGATAGGATGTGATAAGATGTGTATGAGAAGTGCTAGGATGTGATAAGAGTTGTATGAGAAGTGCTAGGATGAGATAAGAAGTGTATGAGATGTGCTAGGATGTGATAAGATGCGTATGGGAAGTGATAGGATGTGATAAGAGTTGTATGAGAAGTGCTAGAATGTGATAAGAGTTGTATGAGATGTGCTAGGATGAGATAAGAGGTGTATGAGATGTGCTAGGATGTGATAAGATGCGTATGGGAAGTGATAGGATGTGATAAGAGTTGTATGAGAAGTGCTAGAATGTGATAAGAGTTGTATGAGATGTGCTAGGATGAGATAAGAGGTGTATGAGATGTGCTAGGATGAGATAAGAGGTGTATGAGATGTGCTAGGATGTGATAAGATGCGTATGGAAAGTGATAGGATGTGATAAGAGGTGTATGAGAAGTGATAGGATGTGATAAGATGTGTATGAGATGTGATAGGATGTGATAAGAGGTGTATGAGATGTGATAGGATGAGATAAGAGGTGTATGAGATGTGCTAGGATGTGATAAGATGCATATGAGAAGTGATAGGATGTGATAAGAGTTGTATGAGAAGTGCTAGGATGTGATAAGAGTTGTATGATATGTGCTAGGATGAGATAAGAGGTGTATGAGATGTGCTAGGATGTGATAAGATGTGTATGGGAAGTGATAGGATGTGATAAGAGGTGTATGAGAAGTGATAGGATGTGATAAGATGTGTATGAGATGTGATAGGATGTGATAAGAGATGTATGAGATGTGATAGGATGTGATAAGATGCGTATGGGATGAGTTAGGATGTGATAAGATGTGTATTGGATGAGGTAAGAAGTGTATCTGATGGGATAAGATGTATATGGGTTGTGATAGGGTGAGAATGGATGTGATGTAAAAGAATAGATGTGAAGGCATATGTGGATATATGAATGGGAATGTAGAAATGGATGTATGAATGTAGATGTAGATGTGGATGGATGAATGCAGATGTGGATATGGATGTATGGATGTGGATATGGATGCATGAATATGGATGTGTATGTGTATGTATGGAAGTGGATGTATGAATGCAAATGTGGATGTGTATGTATGGATGTGGATATCGATGTGGATGTATGAATGCAGATGTGGATGTTTATGTATGGATGTGGATATGGATATGGATATGGATGTGGATGTATGAATGCAGATGTGGATGTGGATGTATGAATGTAGATGTGGATGTGGATGTGGATGTATGAATACAGACATGGATATGGATGTATGGATGTGGATGTGGATATGGATATATGAAGATGAATGTGTATGTATGGAAGTGGACGTATGAATGCATATGTGGATGTGTATGTATGGATGTGGATATGGATGTGGATGTATGAATACAGATGTGGATATGGATGTACGAATGTAGATGTAGATTGGGATGTGGATGTAGATGTGTGAATGTGGATGTGGATGTGCGAATTAGGATGTGGATGTGAATGTACGAATGTAGATGTGGATATGGATGTATGGATGTGGATGTAGGGATGCGGATGTGGATGTGGATATCGATGTGGATGTATGAATGTGGATGTGTACGAGTACTAATGAATGCGAATAAGTATGTGAATGGATAGGATGTTGAGATGAGTGAATGGATGAGATGTGATGATAGGTGAATCAGAATGTGAATGAATGATATAAGATGAATAAATGAGATGTAATGAGAAATGTATGTGATAAGATGTAATGTAAATTAAGAAAGATAGGACTGGATGTTAGGAGAAGTGAATGAATCTGAAGTGATGGGATGGAAAATGATGTATCCAGTTGAAAATGGATACGCATATGATTGGAATTGGGTTAAGTAATATGGATTGATGTGGAACAAATTGGACAGACAAGAATTCATTATAGAAACTGTATTTGTGACCTGTTTGTGAATGACTGTTTTATGTCAAGAATGCTGGGGAAGCATTTTGACCGTCTTGTGAATAAGGACGTGGAGACCTACCTGATAAAGTTGCAACAGCTGACGGAGAGTCAACGGAGGACATCTCGCGTAGCAAGTTCCTCGGCCGAGGTCTTGACCAGCCTCGGTTCGATTTAAATGGTGAGCTTTCGGTACGGTGGATGAGGGACCAACGAAGCGGCCTATGAGTGAAGTGCTAGGTGACCCACAAAGGATCCTAGAGGGTGCTGACCATACGGTGCTCGGGCTCTGGGTCGTCAAAGATACCCACACGTGCGTTGTGGAAGATATTGGAACAAGGAGTAAGAGTTATTTTCTAAAACCGGGCATGGATCCAGTTGATTGACCTTGCTGGTCCTCAACGGATGAGTCCATGGCTCTTTTATATGGATCTGTTGGTTGATCTTGCTGATCTTCAACGGACATTCCATCTTGATTAATATAAAAGATTATATTGCCGGGTACTATGAGCTAGGAACTATTGAAAAGACCCCTGAGTGAATAGGTGGTGAGCGTTCTGGTTGCCAATGATGCCATAAGTACACCAATGAAGGACTTATTGGAAATAAGGATTCAATCACAGATTTTGAGGATTGTGATCAGTGACACAATGGTGATCAGTGACACAATGGTTTCATTAAAGGACTGTTTTTAAAGATAACTGATGCTGAGAAAAAGGCAATTTCATATTGGGTGTGTAATTGGTGTGACTAGTTTTATGTTTGCATGAACATCCGGCTAGGGGGCCTGGAAACTCTTTTCCCTGGTACCTGGGATAAAACCTAACCAAATTCTAAATTGATCCCATCACTAGAGTGGTTGGGTGGTTGGCTAACCCATGGGACAGGATGGGGCTAGGCTGGACTGATGGATCCATAAAATGAGATTCCTTTCTGTTATTACGATAGATAAAGTAAATCCTAGATAGTAACTGTTCTATGGATAGGAATCAACGACTGTGCCTCTTGATGGGAAAAAAAGCGTTGATCTCTATGATCAAGTGCAAGTTTCTTCCTTGATCTGGCCGAGTATCTTTATAGGTGCGGTCAGATCAGTTTGGTCAGTAATGATCTTGACTACGTTAGAGTAAAATTTCATCCTAGAGGAATCGCCTATGCTTTCCGGGCAAGAGAATTTTTTTCGAGTTCGGTTTTGGAAGAACCGTGGAATTAGTCACATGTCCGGATATCCATGGGCGAGGCCCCGAGTGTGGGACCCTACCCCGCGCAAGATGTGCTACTTCCGCTGCTAGCACCCCGAATCCGTTGCGCGGTGGGGATAGGGATCTCTCACTTGGGGTCATGCAAGAATGGCCATTCTTCCTTCCTCATGTTGTGCATGAATAGAATGCCCCCATGGCCACTATTTCATGCACTGTGATGCATTTTAAAGTAAAACGCTGGATATTTTAGGCCTTGGGAAATTCTTGGATGCCCCCATGGCCACTATTTCATGCACTGTGATGCATTTTAAAGTAAAACGCTGGATATTTTAGGCCTTGGGGTCATGTAAGAATGGTCCTCACACATGTTGTGCATGAAAAGAATGGCCATTCTTGGATGCCCCATGGCCATCCCAAAAATGACCTTGAGACCTTGGGGTCATGCTGCACGAATTAAAAAGAATGGCCCTAGGGCCATCCTTGGATGCCCCCATGGCCAACCCTAACCTTGAGGCCTTGGGGTCAAGCAAGAATGGCCTTAGGGCCATTCTTCCACATGTTGTGCATATAAATAATGGCCATTTGGCCTTTCTCAGATGTCCCCATGGCCACTATTTCACGCTCTCAGATGCATTTCAAAGTAAAACAGTGGATATTTGAGGCCTTGGGGTCATGCAAGAATGGCCCTTACACATGTTGTGCGTGAAAAGAAAGGCCCTTGGCCATTCTAGGATGCCCCAATGGCCATTCCAAAATGACCTTGAGGCCTTGGGGTCATGCAAGAATGGCCCTATTGCTATTCTTTCACATGTTGTGCATGAAAAGAATGGCCCTATGGCCATTCTTGGGTGCCCCCATGGCCATCCCAAAATGACTTTGAGGCCTTGGGGTATTGCGAGAATGGCCATAGGACCATTCTTTCTAATGGTGTGTATGAAAAGAATGGCCCTATGGCCATTCTTGAATGCTCCCATAGCCATCCCAAAATGACATTGAGGCCTTTGGGTCATGCAAGCATGGCCCTAGGGCCATTCTTCCACCTCTTGTGCTGCATGAAAAGAGGCCATCCTTGGATGCTCCATGGCCATTCCAAAATGACCTTGAGGCCTTGGGGTCTATTGTGCATGAAAAGAATGGCCCTAGGGCCATTCTTGGATGCCCCATGGCCATCCCCAAAACGACCTGAAGGCCTTGGGATCATGCAAGAATGGCCCTAGGGCTATTCTTCCTCATGTTGTGCATGAAAACTAATGGCCCTAGGACCATTCCTGGATGCACGCATGGCCCCTTGGGGTCATGCAAGAATGGCCCTTCGGCCATGCTTGGATGCCCCCATGGCCACTATTTCATGCACTATGATGCATTTTAAAGTAAAATGGTGGATATATGAGGCCTTGGAGTCATGTAGGAATGGTCCTTACACCTGTCGTGCCTGAAAAGAATGGCCCTAGGACTATTGTTGGATGCCCCATGGCCATCCCAAAAATGACCTTGAGGCCTTGGGGTCATGCAAGAATGGCCTCAGGGTCATTCTTTCTCATGTTATGCATGGAAACGAATGGCCCTAGGACCATTCTTGGATGCATCCATGGCCCCTTGAGGTCATGCCAAAATGGCCCTTGGGCCATTCTTGGATGCCCCCATGGCCACTATTTCATGCACTGTGATGCATTTTAAAGTAAAACGGTGGATATTTGAGGCCTTGGGGTCATGTAGGAATATTCCTTACACCTGTTGTGCATGAAAAGAATGGCCCTAGGCGCCGATATTTGAGGCCTTGGGGTCATGTAGGAATATTCCTTACACCTGTTGTGCATGAAAAGAATGGCCCTAGGGCCATTTCTAGATGACCCATGGCCATCCTAGAATGACCATGAGGCCTTGGGGTCATGCAAAATGGTCCTTAGGCCATTCCTCCACCTGTTGTGCGTGAGAAGAATGGTCACACGCCATTCTTGGATGCCCCGTGACCATTCCAAAACGACCTTGAGACCTTTGGGTCATGGAAAAATGGCATTGCATAAAAAGAATGGCCTTATGGCCATTCTTGGATGCCCCCATATCCATCCCAAAATGACACTGAGGCCTTGGGGTCATGCAAGAATGGCCCTAGGAACATTCTTCCACATGTTGTGTATGAAAAGAGGATTCTTCATGGCCATTTCAAAAGGCCCTTAAGGCCTTGGGGTTGTGCAAGAATGGTCATTGGGGTCATTCTTCCACCTATTATGCATGAAAAGAATGGCCCTAGGGCCATTCTTGGATGCCCCATGGCCATCCCAAAAATGACCTTGAGGCCTTGGGGTCATGCAAGAATGGCCCCAGGGCCATTCTTCCTCATATTGTGCATGGAAAAGAATGGCCCTAGGACCATTCTTGGATGCACCCATGGCCTCTTGGGGTCATGCAAGAATGGGGCCATTCTTGGTGGATGCCCCCATGGCCACTATTTCATGCACTATGATGCATTTTAAAGTAAAACAGTGGATATATGAGGCCTTGGGGTCATGTAGGAATGGTCTTTACACCATTCTTGGATGCCCAACGACCATCCCAAAAATTACCTTGAGGCCTTGGGGTCATGCAATAATGGGTGCATGAAAAGAATGGCACCATGGCCATTCTTGGATGCCTACATGGCCACTATTTCAGGCACTGTGATGCACTTTAAAGTAAAATAGTGGATATTTAAGGCCTTGGGGTCATGCAAGAATGGTCCTTGCACTTGTTGTGCATCAAAACAATGCCCTAGGGCCATTCTTGGATGCCCCATGTCCATCCTAAAATGACCTTGAGGCCCTGGGGCATGCAAGAATGGCCCTTGGGCCATTGTTCGAGCTATTCTTCCACATGTTGTGCATGAAAATAATGGCCCTGGGACCATGGTTGGATGCCCCATGTCCATCCCAAAATGACCTTGGGCCCCTAGGGTCATGCAAGAATGCCCTTGGGCCATTATTCCAGCCATTCTTCCACATGTTGTGCATGAAAAGAAGGGCCCTAGGGCCATTCTTGGATGCCCCATGTCCATCCCATGGCCATTCAAAAATGACCTTGAGGCCTTGGGGTCATGCAAGAATGGCCCTACGGCCATCCTTCCACCTATTGTGCATGAGAAGAATGGCCCTATGGCCATTCTTAGATGCCCCATGTCCATCCCAAAATGATCTTGAGACCTTGGGGTCATGCAAGAATGAAACTTGGGCCATTCTTCCACATGTTGTGCATGAAAAGAATGGCCCTATGGCCATTCTTTGATGCCCCACGGCCATTCCAAAATGACCTTGAGGCCTTGGGGTCATGCAAGAATGGCCCTATGGCTATTCTTCCACATGTTGTGCATGAAAGGAATGGCCCTATGGCCATTCTTGGGTGCCCTTGGCCATTCTTGGGTGCCCTTGGTGGATGCCCTAGGGCCATTCATATTGTGCATGAGAAGAATGGCCCTGTGGCCATTCTTCACATGGGGCATTCCCAAATTTGAAATTTGAATTTCAAACTAGAATTTTCTTGCTAAATTCTCAAATCAAATTTGAAATTTAAATTTCAAATTCAAATTATAATCTTGCCGCCTTCCTCTTTCATGCATAATGTTTTCCCCCTCTCCCCATATCAATTTTGAAATTTGGATTTGAAACCACCCTCATCCGTAATTTTCCCACCCATGTACGTCCAAGGCTTCTACACTACGTGTTCGCTTAATCGACATTTGGAGCGCTATCATCTCTACACTCGATTTGCAAATTGTTTTCTCATGTTATTAGAGCCTTTTAAGTCGATTAAGTAATTTTCTCGTGTGATTAGAGCCATTTAAGTTGATTAGGTAATTTAATTAATATTATGATTAGGATTAATGAATTAAGATTAATCTTAATTAATATAGATTCAATTAATTATGTTTGAATGCATATTTAGACATAATAAATTGAATTAATTTTAATTAGGAGTCTTACTTAAATTTTTAAATACAATTGAACTTGCTTAATTAAAAAACATACTAAGAGAGAGAGAGAGAGAGAGAGAGAGAGAGAGAGAGAGAGAGAAGCCCTTACCTCCTCCTCCTTCTCCTTCACACTCCCTCCATTCAGCGTTCTCTGAACCGACGCTCTCTCTCTCCTCTGAACCGGTGCTCTCCCTCTCTCTGTCCTCTCCGTGCGCTTCCACTATTCGCTGCTCTGCAGACAGCCACCTCTCCATTCACTTGGTGGCTTGCTTTTAGGCGCTTTTGTTTAGCTAGATTAGGTTACATTTTTTTGTTTAGCTATATTAGGTTACGTTTTAAATAATATATAATATATACTATATAATATACTATAATAATATATAATATATACTATATACTATAATATATATAATATACTATATACTATATATACACACGGTGAGCTAAAACCCTAATACAAAAGCATGTAAAAGTTACTCCACCACATAGTGGATATCACCCAATTTTCAAGCAAAAGTACATGAGACATGGAAAAATGCCCCAAAAATTTTGCTACGGGGGCCTTGTCTCTGATGAACCCCTACCAAGGGGGGGTCCATAAAGTGTCTCCGCCCACCCTGGACCCCCCACGGTGACAGTAATAAGGAGAGTCCTGAGAAACATGTGGTGAGATCAGGCTCCACCACCTAACAATATATACTATAATGCAAATCAAGCTTTTCTTAAGAGTTGTAATGAATAATTAAGAAAAGTTTATCTTTATGCTTAATTTAGGATGTTTTTTATGTATATCTCTCTCTCCCCAAAAGAATGGTCATTCCTATGATCAATTCTCTATTCAAATGATGCTTCTCATTGATAAATTCTCAATTCAAAAATCAAACTCTAGGCTTGTGAAGTTAGAGGTTAAGAAAATGGCTTTTTATGCTTTTGTACTAATAAAATTATGATAAACTTATGATTTAATTCTATAAATTGGATTTATAAAAATTGTATATAATTTTTAGTGTGTGTAATATGTATTGTATTAATAGTATATAATGTATAATATATATTGTATTATAGTATATAATGTATATATACTAAACATTATATAAATAGTATATATATTAGTGTATATACTATACATTATAATGTATATATACTATATACATTATATATTATATGTATATATACTATACATTAGCATTTGCCCTATCAACTACTTATTTGCTGTACTAATTCTTTCTATTTGCTACTTCCCTTAGTGCTAGGCTTCATTATGGCTAAGTCTACCCTGCATCTCCGGAGGTTTGATAGAAACTTAGTACAAAGGCCTTTCTGTGAATATATGCTCTTTTGTGTGTGTGTGCATGTGTGTGTGTGTGTGTGTGTGTGGGTGTGGGCGCTGTGGGTGTGTGTGGGGCTGTGTGTGTGTGTGTGTGTGTGTGTGTGGAGTGCGTATGTGAGAGCGTATCTTGATATAGAGTTCTACACCCACTATTGAGCAATGATGATGTTAATGGGGATGATGTAGTATCTAGTCTATACTATGCATAATGGCGTTGATAGTTATATAGTCGTGTGGGTTGACTACCATGAGTATTTGGGCATGTTCTTAGATTCATCTAGGTATAGTCGTATTAGCGAAAACATTGGCCTTAGTTGCCATGAAAGAATGGCCCTAGGGCCATTCTTGCACCGGTTGTGCACGAAAAGAATGGCCTTAGTACCATTCTTGCACCTCTTATGCATGAAAAAGGATGGCCTTATGGCCATTCTTGTTTGCCCAAGAGCATGCAAGAAGGTTAGGTAGCACCAAGGCCATGTTAGAATGGCCCTAGGGCCATTGTTGCACGCACAAGGCCTTCAAGATTGGCCCTATTGCCATTTGAGGATGCCCCATGGCCATTCTTGCACCTGTTGTACAAGAAAAGAATGGCCCTAGGGCCATTCTTGGATGCCCAAGAGCATGCAAGAAAGCTGGTGCCACCAAGGCCATGCTAGAATGGCCCCATATCCATTCTTGCATGTAGAAGAGCATCAAGAGTGACCCTAGGGCGATTCTTGGATGCCCCATGGCCATTTTCAACATGATCTATGTGCCTTGGGGTCATGCAAGAATGGCCCTGGGGAGGCATGCTTTGATGCTCTAGGGCCAATCTTGCATGCTCTTTAAGGCCTTTAAGGAAAAACAATGACCTTATTTGCCATGAAAGAATGACCCTTGGGTCATTCTTGCACCGGTTGTGCATGAAAAGAATGGCTCTACGGCCATTCGTGCACTTGTGCATGAAAAGAATGGCCCTTGTGCCATTCTTGCACCGGTTGTGCATGAAAAGAATGGCTCTACGGCCATTCGTGCACTTGTGCATGAAAAGAATGGCCCTTGTGCCATTCTTGCACCGGTTGTGCATGAAAAGAATGCCCCTATGGCAATGCACATGCAAATTCCACAACAACCATTATTCCAGGAGAACATGCATTAGCTCCAAATAATTTACAAGGTGTCAATGTGATTTCAGCTTTTCGTAGATTACCAGAGAACTTGCTACTACAACTAGATAATTATACCGGTGAAAACAAGAATCAATATTTGTTTTCATATCTATCTCTTCTAGTTGGCAAGGGGGGTTTTTATGTTCAATTGGGATTTTTAATGGTCGGACACAAACATGAGGACATAGATGCAATGTTTAGTAGGTTCTCAGAAAAATTGAGAGTCGGACAGACCTTCACTTTACCACACTTCATGGACACCTTAAGGACCAGCTCAAGATCTTCACATCAGTGCCTTTTTTGCTAACTTAAGTTCATGACTTCAAGCGATATTGTGATGGATACATTTGTGATGGGCAAGATGCACTTATAGGCCACTCTAGGCCACTTCAATTTTGATTCTTCATGAATGGGGACACACCAGTAATGCAATATAAAGTGCATGTAGGAACACCTAATTAGAGGCCTAGTGACAAAGGTATTCCACTATGGAAGAAAGATAGTGAAGGTAAGCCAATGTTACCACCAAGTGATCTACCTTTTTTGTCAATACCAAAGCATGTAAAGGGCCATGAGGATGTGATATCAAGTATAAAGTCTTATATTAGATTTTGGCAAAATCTTGCAAACGGTTCTTTTGTTCTGAGATATTATAGATCTGTGTATAGATTACTAGAATAATGTAATCCAAGAGCTTGATAAACCAATTATAGCATCGGAGGCTAGATTATACACACATTTTTGGCCAAAGTCTCAAGGCTCTCTCAACAACAATGGGACATGGATGTTTCCTTGGAGCCTAAAATGTTCTTAGGTTACAAGGAGTACAATGATCATTATTGTGGGTCTCAAAATGAGAGAAACCAAGGGAAGAATTCAACCCAATGCTAGATGTCCAGCAAGGGGACTTTATCTTGTTTCTCCCACCAAACAGAGATGTGTATCCTATTTGGCTTGCTATGGCTAAATCAAACATTGATATGGATAGGAAGTCACCAAAATACAAGAAGATTCTGATATAATATTGGGCACCGTGTGCAAGAAAGGGTGGTTTGACAAATGTAGAGGCCTATGCTGATTGTTGGTGGAAGGGGTTTTGGGTGGAGAATAAGGTAGATCCTTGGGTGTAGGAAGAGGCGGATGCAATTGTTTGGTCATGGAGGCCCAGAAAACCAGGGCCTTATATAAGAATCAAGATACCAGTCAAGGAAGCCAAAAAAGCACAAGAAGGAATGCACCTAGGTGGAGCAAATCAACCTCATAAGGAAGACTTTGACAGTGCCTTCTGCCTTGAAGAGTTATGACTTTTGTGGGTGCTATGACTTTTGTTCTTTAAATTTGCATGATAGTAAAAATGCAACAGTCTCACTTATTTGAAATTTTCTATTTCTCACAACCTAATTTGCAAACGAGATTGTTTTTCCACCATCACAATATACTGTCGTACTTGTTCAAGACTTGGTATTTAAATTTAAAGATTGTTTCATTTAATTGGTAGAGTTTCATTTATTAGTTTGATCCACAATCATGAAGTCTACGGGTATTTATGTAGAAGACATATGCGGCTTCCTTATTATGGTGTTTATTAACACCACCTTTCTACATGATATATCTATCTCCTTGCAAGTATGGAATGGTCCAACGGCCATTCTTTACACATGTACAAATTCCCACAATAAGTGGAAAATTCCCAATTTATGCGAAACATACCAATTTCAAAACTCTCAAAATGCAAGATTTTTTCCATTTTATCTAATATGGACTTAAGTGCCCTCTTGCTTACACTTCTATCATGTCAAAATACATTCTTTTTTTTGCTTTCCCAAATTGACATGCTTTGCAAAACCTTTGCATTCCATCCACCTTAAACTTTGGCAAACCTAATAGTTTCAAATTCTACATGGACTTCAATCAATGTTCATTCACATGACCAATATGTTAAAAGATGCAGGGGAGAAGAGATCTTGAGCTCTTGCAAGCACACACAATTATGCATGGACTTTAATCGCTGCTCATTTACATGACCAATACGTGAAAAGATGCAGGGGAGAAAAGAGCTTGAGCTCACACACACACGCACACTAGCCCTAGAAGAGAACACACAAGGTGAGAGGCTGAAAATTCTTCTTCTTCTTCACACAACAAAAGAGGTCTATGAAAAAGATAAAGTGACTAACACACATAATAGAGTATATACAAGCGGTCCATAATGTGAACACGCTAAGTGGAGTGGGTAGGTGTGGACTAGTTGGTGTAGTCCAACTGTAGAATCTATGGCAAAGATATGTTGGTGCCAGCTACCAAACCTGCCAATGATGTAAATGTCAAACGGTCATGCAAGTGCCTCGTGAGTGTCTTGAGACTTTTGCAGATGAGGAGTTGCGAGTGGATTCTTCTTTGGATTGGGACATCATGGCTGTACATGACAGTGATTTGGAATGCTCTATTGAAGATCATTTACACTCGGATCTGGATGACATGCATGCACATGGAAGCAAAGAGGATGATACCTTGGGATTGGCTGATGATAAGAAGGAAGAGGAGTTGGATATAGAATGCTTTGAGGATGATTCTTTGCCAAATTCTACAAGGGAGGAGGATGGGGTAGAGACTTGTGATGAAGTGAAGACGGTTTGCAATGCGGATGTGGAGAGCATGGAGGAAGATCCTATTGTTATGGATTTTCTTCGACAGCTTGATGGTGGTATGGTACCTGTGAGTGATGAATGATGTGGATGTTTTTCCATTTGATGCATTATGTGCTGGGGAGTCTTTGGACGATGATACTAGGGGGGTTGGCAACATTCAGGAAGATATGCACATAGATTGGGCCGATGAAGAGCGTTGTGATGTGAGTATCCTGCTTGAGGATGATATGTGGGCAGTAGTTGCTAGCCTTGATGAACAGGAGCCAGAGACAGACATGGATGCAAACTAAGGCTTCTTTGCGTGTTGTGATGTGAGTATCGTGCTTGAGGATGATATGTGGGCAGTTGCTAGCCTTGATGAACAGGAGCCAGAGATAGACATGGATGCAAACTAAGGCTTCTTTGCGTGTTGCTGAAATGCTAAAGGCAAAGTCCATGGATGACAAGGATTTTGAACTGGTTGAGTTGTATCGGATTGTGAAGAGATGCCTATTTTACATGAGTTGGAAGTGCTTGTGGACACTGCTGTTGGAAAGGATGTGGATTTTTGTGTGCATAAAGGTCAAAATCTTGGAACCTGGCCTTCACTGGTAATGATGAATTGGATGCTAGATGTTGCAATGCCACAGGTTTTGAAGACAAGGAGGTTTGTTGTGGGTGAAGTGTTCTTTCATGGTTTATTTGAAGAGTGAAGGCTTGAGGGTGATGCTGCGTGGTCAGAGTCTGTGAATGCTTGATGAAAATGATTTTGTGGCACATATGGTTGACGTTTGGTATGTAGTGATGCAGCCATTCTTTTTCACAAATATTGGGAAATGGGATGGTGAACAACAGCAGTTTCCTTTTGATCCTGGTGGATAGTTATTGAACTTTATCTTTTTGCTGAGCATAAATGCTCTAGCAGACAGGGGGGTTGGCAAAGTATGTCAGGCAAAATTTTGAAAGGTGTTTTGGGCTTGTGTACATATGGGATGCATGTCATGTAAAAGCTTTGCCCTAAATGCCTTGGCAGATGTACAGAGTGGATGGTTTTGTAGTAGGCTAGTACAGGCTTTTGTCCAGAGCATGGTCTGCTGGAGATGGTATCAGTCATTCGGTCGCTCTGTATGTGTGCGTGTTCTGTGTTTGGTGGTGTAGTCCATGGGTTTACACTCTCACAGCGCACTTTATGCCAGCCTTCGATTATCTCGTCATGCACATAGTGGAAGTGTATGTGTTGCTGGGAGATTACTTGTCTATGGTGCCCCTGTTTTGTGCTATTTCTCTGGTGTGGGTGGTGTGGTGAATTGTGTGAGAAGTGTTGCGTTTGTGCTAGTGTTTCCAAGGATTGGGGGAGTGGGAAGCTATAGAGGCCTGTTTCCTGTTCTTTTTTTCGCTCCACAGCATGCACGTAAACTACTTTTTCCGTATTGTAGCTACTATTTCAGTACCATGGACTATAATCTTATAATCATATATGTATACCATTTGTGAAGAGAACATAGCCTAATTTTATATTTTGAAAACTACCTATAAAGTAGTAAACTCATCTTTTCAAGTACTATAATCTATATGTAAACCAACTATATTCAAATTATAGCAAACTACCTATCAAGTTGTAAGCTCATATTTTCTAGTACTATAAACTACTTCAGAACCACCTCTAAAGTTTTTTACTTTCAACTCAAAAGTATTGTAGACTACTCTTGAAGGAATTAAAATTACTTGTAGTTTAGATTAAATCCAAATTGAGTCTAGATATACTCCACTTATGAAGACAAAATACCCTCATTGAAAATTACCTATAAAGTAGTAAGAACATATTTTTAAGTAATAAACCACCTGTAAAATATTTGATACCATAGACTACTTTTGAAGTACAAAAAACTACTTATAGAGAAATACTCCAGTGATGAATAAAAAATACCCTCATTTCATATTATTTCAAACTACCTGTAATGTAGTAAGCACAAATTTGCAATAACTTAAAACTACCTATAAAGTAGTAAGCTCATACTTTCAAGCACTTAAAACTACTTGACTATATTTCAAGTACTATAAACTACTGTAAACTATATTTTCAAGCACTTAAAACTACTTGAGAAGTACTGTAAACTATATTTCAAGTACTATAAACTACTTGTATATTCAATCCAAGATGAGTTTACAATTATGGCAGAGTGTTTACAGATGTCAAAAATGAGTTTACAAAAACTTAAGATCCAAAAAGTGTTTACAAATATCCAAGGTTTCAATAAGATTGTTATAATATGAGTATATACAAAAATTGGTTCTATTACAAATTGTTTTGCACATGCATACATCTAAGTGCTACCTATGGGATTTCCTTCCTTGCTTCATGTATGCAGCATAAGACAAGATGACCCCACCTTGTCTTAATTTGTTGTTAACAAACCCATCTAAATCATCTTACACGTGATCCTCCCAACATTCTACAAATGGTATGCCGCAACAATCAACAGCCTGAAGCCATTTGAGAAGCCATTTTCCATGCTCATTTGAGAGGCATAGATGACAAGGGAGTTTCAAAAAAGGATGCATTTCATTAAAATAGGGGCATCCAATACAAACAATGGGGTAGCAATGCTTATAGATGCGAATTAAATATAAGAGGCCAAAAATTGGCAGGTGCCGGTGATATGAACATGTGCATATAGCAAGTACTTTACAACTTCTTGCATGCACGGGGCTTATGTAAGTGCGAAGGGGGTTCAATGGGATTGGATCCAGTACTTTTATTGCGTGGTTGTGGTTGCTCTAACACCGCAGGGGATGATTCAATCTCTTCATCACCATTGAGTGACTGGTGCAAGCTTTGTCTTCTTTGGATGGCTAGCTCCTACAAACACGATAAGCCCTTCAATAACAATAATAATATTACAATATGGTTAAAAATTAAACAAGGTACCTTCTTTGGATGGCTAGCTCCTACAAGCTTTGTCTTCTTTGGATGCCTAGCTCCTACAAACACGATAAGCCCTTCAATAACAATAATAATGATATTACAATATGGTTAAAAATTAAAAACAAGGTACCTTCATTTGTATTTTGCTTGATTTCATTCGTTGGTAGACGCTTATTTTTATGTTTGTCTTTGAATTGGCTTAGCTTCACATCCGGAGAGGCTTCAGTATCAGCATCCTCCTGCTTCCCTTCTTTGCCCTCATTGTTAGAAATTTTCACAACCTTCATTGTTGCATACACACCCTCTTGGGTTTCTTGCTCTATGACCTCAGGTGGTGATTTTTTTATGCAAATCATCAACCATAGGCTTAGTTGACACATCTGCCATGCCATCCAAGTCTAGCCCATCCTACGAAACTTCAGAAGTTGTCACTTTTCCCAAGCCCTCAGCTACATCTGACCTCTCCAAAATCTCCCCTTTCCCCAAACCTACACATGTCAACCCCCTCCTAAAATCCCCTGCATCCACAATCCAAGTACATGTGTAAGATTCATACCAAAGGGTAGCATAACATATAAAACATCATCAAAGATAACATACTCAAACATCATAAAAGATTACATACTCTCTTGCTTAGCGACTATCCGAGGTCCCCTAAGAAGCAATGATCGTGCATTGTTCGGGATGATCTCATTGCAGCCAAGACCCACACAAAACATACTCGAGGTAATCACACTTGCAAAGCATAAAGGGTGGTATTTGTATTTGCAAGCTAGCATATATATACCAATTACATTTGTAGCAGCCAATGGATCTCCGTTTCCTGCCACCTTGATTATGGCCTCTTCATCTTTTGGTGCTTCATAGGGTGTGGGTACCAAACACAGCTTCTCACCTTGCTTAAACTACAACACCATATTCTCTATGAATGCTAAATGCTGCATAGTATCTCAACTTCCTTCTCTCTGCAATTGTTCTAGCTCAACTTGTACAGTCTCCCAAAAAGACATAGCATAATAAGTTAGAAAGATATAAGGATAATCTAAAAAGATATAAGGACATTCTTAAAAGTCCTTTTTGTGTGCTAAACTACTTTTAGATATTGTTAACAATCTAAAAAGAACTTTTAAAGAAATAAAAACTAGTTGAAAGTATTATGTTGGTACTAAACTACTTCTAGGTTCTATTCACAATCTGAAATCTACTTTTAAAAGAATAGAAACTATCTCAAAAGTAATTTTTGGGTACAAAACTAGTTCTAGGTTCTGTTCACAATCTAAAATATATTTTTAAAAGAATAAAAACTACCTAAAAAGTATTTCTTAGGCACTAAACTAATTCTAGGTTCTGTTGACAATCTGAAATCTACTTTTAAAGTAATAAAAACTACCTGAAAAGTATTGGGTACTAAACTAATTCTAGGTTCTGGTCGCAGTCTGAAATCTACTTTTAAAGGAATAAAAACTTGAAAAATATTTTTTGGGCACTAAACTAGTTCTAGGTTCCGTTGACAATCTGAAATCTACTTTCAAAGGAATAAGAACTACCTGAAAAGTATTTTTGGGCACTAAACTAATTCTAGGTTCTATTCACAATCTGAAATCTACTTTTAAAGAAATAAAAACTACTTGATTTTTTTTAGGTACTAAACTACTTCTAGGTTCTGCTCACAATTTGAAATCTATTTTAAAAGAAGTTTAAATTACTTTGGGGCTCTGGACATTCTCAAAAATATTTTGTGGGTACTTAACTACTTCTCGATGTAAAAAGTAAATTTAAAGGAATAAAAACTACTTTAAAGAGCAAAGCATTATAGAAGGTTTACTTTTATGGATACTAAACTATATCTAGGTGCTAGTTAATATCTAAAAACTAATTTAGAAGACATAAAAACTACTTGGAGGAGCTAAACATTCTGTAAAGTAAGTACTTCTTATTCAACTAGGGACTTGTTCAACTAGGGAAAAGGACACTTACCTTTAACAATGTGAAGTCCCCCTTAATGTTCAACATTGCCTCATCACTAACAACTGGAGCATCCTAAAGCAAGCTTCAATTTGAAGCTCAAGTTTACACATTTGCTCCATGTTGGTGTGCAGGTCTACTGCTATCAAGATAGCTGCAGCAGATGATGTGCCATCATTGTGAAGTAACGTGTCCCTCTTCTTATTGAAATATGATGTTCTAGAGGCGAGCTCGTGTGTTTTCTCGGACAGCCTCTCACTAGCCTTGGCAGCCATGGACTCCACCTTTAGAATGTGCACACAACAAGGATTGTAATCAAGTATCCACGAACTAGGTTGAGCCATCTTGCTTCTGCTGCCATGCTCCCACTTGGAATGCTTGGCCTTCTAGTGAGTGCCACCTGTATCACATTCCATGTCAGCCACACTGCTTATTACTGATCTTTTTATGCAGGCCTCCTAGCTGAGCGTTACAAGTTTCTAAGACATTTTTCCCAAATGTTGCCCATCCAATTTGGTGACCTTTGGGATTACTTTTTGTTGATTTATACTTTTTGTATGCGAAACACCTAGCAAACTTGTGACCAATCGTGTTGTTCGAGGGCACAACTTGGTACACCTTTTGATAAAGTAAGTGGCATTCGTCCACAAACTCCGACTGCAACATATGCAAGAAGATCTTGGAGTTCTTCTCACACCATGTTTTGAAAACACTCAGCCAATCTGCCTCTGACAAGTCTTCTTTTTCGAAAGCTTCTCCTCCATGCTCAAACCATATTCCTCATGGAGTTGCTCTTTTGTTAGGCAAAGCCGTTGAAGCTTTGGGTATATATGTTTAGCTTTACCAGTACCTATGTCAAGAATCCAACTCTAGTCATGAATTTGAAACTACATAGATTTAGCAAAAATGTCTCTCTCTCTCTCTCTCTCACACACACACACAACACACACACACACACACACACACAACACACACACACACACACACACACACACACACACACAAAGCACACATTGTTTCTTGCTAAAAAGAAAGAGAGATTTACCAGTACCTATAGCAAGAATCTAACTCTAGTCATCAATTTCAAGCTACATAGATTTTATAAATCTCTCTCTCTCTCTCTCTCTCTCTCTCTCTCTCTCTCTCTCACACACACACACACACACACACACACACACACACACACACACACAAAGCACACATTCTTTGTTGTTGAAAGAAAGAGAGGAACAATCAAGCCATGAAAGCACAAACATACCTTTAGAAGAGGATTCCGTCTTTAATATGAGCTCCTCTTGTGTGCTACTGGGTGTCTGCAATGGCGGGGTTTCTTCAACTGGCTTCGTGTGGGTGGGAGTCCATCCCATGTTTCCCTCAAAGAAGACTGCTCCTAAGCTGAAGATTTTGAGGATAGGGCTCTGTTTAGAGAAAGGTTGTAGAGAGACGTTGGGTAAGACAAGCATGCAGGTTGTAGAGAAAAGATTGGGCGATAGCATAGACTGTTTTTTTTTCGAAACTGCGAAATGTTTCTAGATAGAGAAGGCTATTTGTTGCACAATGAAAAAGATGAGGGGGGAAATTTTACCTTTCACACGTCTGAGATTATTAACATCAAGAAGTGGTTCCATGCAATGATACTTTGATTCTCATGAAATAATTTACTTTTTATTCTCATGCAAAATTATATTTCATTCCAATTCTCACCCCAAAACTTCCATTTATTGAACCACCAAAAAAGTAGAATTTTTGTATCATCTATCCATGCTTTCACCCATTTAGGGGGTTAGCATTAATGTTCATTGTTAATGTGTTTAGGGTTAGTAATAATGTTGATTGTTAATATACCGGGAGTTTATTACAACAAAAGAGACAACCTAGGATGAGAGGAGTGGCTCAGCTTATGCTTTATGACATATTGATGTAGGGTTTGTTTATGTTTTCTCTTGATGTGTTAATGTTTATTTTCATAGGAGCAAGGTTGTGAGCAACAAGGTTATGTAAATCAAAGCAGTAGGTTGCTGTTTATTTCTAGTTGTTTTAATCTTTTTTTGTTGCTTACAATCTTAACACACATATTTAATAATCATGTAGTGTAACTTTGTTAATTTGGTGCCTTGTTTTTTTATTATAGATGTCTTCAAGGAGGAGGAATATCAATAATATTAACACAGTGGAGGTGTTTAATAGGAGTGTTGATAAAGGTAACTGGATACCTGATCAGTACAATAAGTTAAATTGGATTTTAATGTGACCAAGTACTCATGGGAGTTTCAAGGTCAAGCTTAAAGATGTAACTGACCCCAACAAACAATGGAAAGGTTCTATCATATGATAAAAAACAGAAGCAGGATGTAACACACACAAGAGAAGCAAACCCTAATCCATAATCTTCAACCATAAAGAAGGAGAGAAGCCATAGTCACCATCTCTCTCACACACACAAAGGGGAACACAACATAGTGTTATGTCCACACTACAAACTAAACCTAATGTAATGTCCACACACACTATGACCAGCTGGACACGCGGTCATTTATGTCTCACACATGTTCCTACCTAATCTGCCAGCACATAGCATAGCTGGCTCACACTGACATCGAGCTTGAATCTCAATAGCCCCTCTCAAGCTCATGATGTACTGCCGATGAAGATGTAGATGAGCTTGGGATACCAACACTCTCAACACTCCCCCTCAAGCTCATCCCATGTACTCCCAACATAGTCCGGAAGTACTCAAACTTCTCCCTGCTAAGTGGCTTCGTGAAGATATCAGCCACCTGCTCATCAGTCTTCACATAGTGAAGATCAACTGTACCATCCAGCACCTTTTCTCTGACAAAGTGATAATGGACCTCTATGTGTTTGGTCCTCGCATGAAATACTGGATTCTTTGCCAACTGCATACTGCTCATGTTGTCACAATGTATGACAACTTTGCCATCAAGAGGCTCACATAAATCTGCCAAGAGACTCTTTAACCATATAGCCTCACAAGTAGCAATGGCTGCACCTCTGTACTCAGCCTCTGTACTGGATAAAGCAACTGTAGGTTGCTTTTTGCTACTCCAACTCACCACAGCACTGCCAAGTGTAAAAGCATATCCACTAGTAGACCTCCTGTCATATGCGCTACCTGCCCAATCAGCATCTGTGTAGCTGTGAGATCCCTGTTCCCACCGAGCAACGGATTCAGGATACTGGCACAGCGGAAGTAGCACTTCTCGCGCGGGACAGGGGTCCACACTCGGGGCCTCGCCCATGGATATCCGGACAAGAGACTAATCCGTCGGTTTGTCCAAAACCGAAACCGGAAAAACTTCCTTTACCCGGAAAGCATGGGCGATTCCACCAGGATAACTCTTTACTCTAACGTAGTCAAGATCATTACGGATCAACTGATCTGACTGCACCTTTAACGGTACTTGGTCAAATCAAGGAAGAAACTTGCACTTGGATCATTGGGATCAACGCTTTTTTCCCCATCAAGAGGCACAGCCGTTGATTCCTATCCATAGAACAATTTCTATCCGGGATTTACTTCATCTATCGTAATAATAGAAATTAAATCTCGATTTACGGATCCATCAGTCCAGCCTAACCCCATCCAGTCCCATGGGTTAGCCAACCGCCCAACCACTGTAGTGATGGGATCCAATTTGAAATTTGGTTAGGTTTTGTCCCGGGTACCAAGGAAAAGAGTTCCAAGGCCCCCTAGCCGGAAGTTCATGCAAACATAAAACTAGCCACACCACTTACACACCCAATATGAAATTGCCTTTTTCTTAGCTTCAGCTAACTTTAAAACAATCCTTTAATGAAACCATAGTACCACTGATCACAATCTTCCAATTTATCTGGTTGATTCATAATTTCCCATCATTCCTTCATCAGAGTATCTATGGCATCATTGGCAACTAGAACGCTCACCACCTGTCCACACAGGGGCCTTTTCAATAGTTCCTAGCCCATAATACTCGGCAATATAATCACTTATAAAAATCAAGATGGACTCTCGTTGAAGATCAGCAAGATCAACCAACAGATCCATATAAAGAGCCATGGACTCATCCATTGAGGACCAGCAAGGTCAATCAACTAGATCCATGCCCGGTTTCACAAAACAACTCTTACTCCTTGTTCCAATATCTTCCTCGACGCACGCGTGGGTATCTTCGGCGACCCAGAGCCCGAGCACCATATGGTCAGCACCCTCTAGGATCCTTCGCAGGTGACCTAGCGCTTCACTCATAGGCCGCTTCCTTGGTCCCTCATCCACCGTACCGGAAGCTCACCATTTAAATCGAACCGAGGCTGGTCAAGACCTCGGTCGACCTTGCTACGCGAGACGTCCTCCATTGACTCTCCCTCAGCAGTTGCAACTTTAACAGTTAGGTCTTCATGACCTTAATCCATAAGACGGTCAAAATGCTTCCCCAGCATTCTTGACATAAAACAGTCATTTACAAACAGTCACAAAAATACAGTTTCTAAATTGAACTCTCGTCTTTCCACATTATCCCTCCTTAATCCACATTACTTATTCCACATTCCATTCAATGTGTACTCATTCTCATCCATTTTCTCATATCGACGACACATTAATTCACATACACATTCACATTCACATCCATACATCCACATTTACATGCATACATCCATTTTCACATCCTCATTTATACATCCATATCCCATATCCACATTCATACATACACATCCATATCCACATCCATACATCCACATCCACATCCACATTCACATCCATACATCCACATCTACATGCATACCTCCATTTTCACATCCTCATTTATACATCCACATCCCATATCTACATTCATACATACACATCCATATCCACATCCATACATCCACATCCACATCTACATTCATATTCACATCCATATATCCACATCTACATGCATACATCCATTATCACGTCCTCATTCATACATCCACATCCACATACATACATACATCCACATTGACATTCACATTCATACATATACATCTACATGTATACCTCCATTTTCACATCCTCATTTATACGTCCACATCCCATATCTACATTCATACATACACATCCATATCCACATCCATACATCCACATCCACATCTACATTCATATTCACATCCATATATCCACATCTACATGCATACATCCATTATCACGTCCTCATTCATACATCCACATCCACATCCACATACATACATACATCCACATTGACATTCACATTCATACATATACATCTACATGTATACATCCACATCACATTCATACAACCATATTACATCCATTCTCTTTCTAACACATCCCATATACATTTTAACACATCCTAACTCATCTTAACACATTCTATCACATCTCATACACATCTTATCACATCTTTTTACATCTCATACACCTCTTATCACATCCTATCACTTTCCATACGCATTTTATCAAATCTTATCACATCTCATACACCTCTTATCACATCCTATCACTTTCCATACGCATCTTATCAATTCTTATCACATCTCATACACCTCTTATCACATCCTATCACTTTCCATACGCATCTTATCAATTCTTATCACATCTCATACACCTCTTATCACATCCTATCACTTTCCATGCGCATCTTATCAATTCTTATCACATCTCATACACCTCTTATCACATCCTATCACTTTCCATACGCATCTTATCAATTCTTATCACATCTCATACACCTCTTATCACATCCTATCACTTTCCATACGCATCTTATCAATTCTTATCACATCTCATACACCTCTTATCACATCTTATCACATTTCATATCTTTTTTTTTAAAAGAGAATTCTTATATTTGATATAAGATTTCTCTACACATTTATTTATACATAAATTCCATTTAAGGAGACTAACACTTTCGAAATTAAAATCAATCTTTTATGCATCTTCTTATGCATAAATTCAGTTTGGTAGGAAATTACACTTTTAGAATAAAAGAATTTCTCTTATGCATCTAAGTTAAGCATAAAACCCATTTATGAGGAAAATCACACTTTTAGTATAAAAAGAATATCTTTTATGCATACCTATATGCATGAAATCCAATATGATAAAAGTAACACTCTTACAATAAAATAATCAACTTTTATGCATACCTCTATGCATGAAATTCAATTATGATAAAAGTTACACTTTTATAATAAAATAATCAACTTTTATGCATACTTCTATGCATGAAAATTAAAAATGATAAAAGTAACACTTTTGATATAAAAAAATTTCTTTTATGCATACTTCTATGCATGAAAATTAAAAATGATAAAAGTAACACTTTTGATATAAAAAAAATTTTCTTTTATGCATACTTCTATGCATGAAAATTAAAAATGATAAAAGTAACACTTTTGATATAAAAATTTTCCTTTATGCATACTTCTATGCATGAAAATTAAAAATGATAAAAATAACACTTTTGATATAAAAATTTATCCATTATGCATACTTCTATGCATGAAATAAAAATGGTAAAAATAACACTTTTGATAAAAATTTATCCATTATGCATAATATTAAAATTCAATTTCTCCATGATTGTAATGAAATTCTTTCAATTAATCTAGGATGTTAATTCCTAGAATATGGTAGGAAGTCCTCTTTTTATGCTTTGAATGAGATTATTTTATGCATAATTTTTATAAAAATTTTGCCATAGCTCTGCTGCTATGACTGATAAATCTCAATTTTTCTAAGGGATAATGCTTATCATTAAGAAAATAATTAAAATAATCTCTAATTGGATTATCAATCCATAATGGATTGAATCATTAATATACATAAACTAAAAGCATAGAAAAAAGCCATTAATTTGGCCTCAAGCATAGCTTAATCTTGGGTTAAGGAAAAGCTTTATGAAAAGCTTGATTTGGATTGAGAACGGGTCATGAGTATGACCATTTCTTGAGTGAGAGAGAGAATTTACATAAAAATCATTAGAATTTAAACATAAATGAAAATTAACTTCAATAGCATTATGTAACTCTTCACTACTATTCAAACTTCAATAGCATTAAAAAAAAAACCATACCAATTAAACTTCTCAAGCTTGAGAGGGGTTGAGAAGAGAGAAACATTGAGAAATTATAGAAAGATCAATATTCACTAATTACCTTACAACTTGCTTGATTCTTTGTTCACGGTAGAGGCCCCCAACCAATCAATTGGTTAAGTATGTTGATGGAGCCACTAATGGGGATTGAAGAAAGAGAGAAGCTCCAAAAACTAGTGAATTATTAAATGAATTCACAGTTCTTGGCTTAGGTGGAATAGAGTAACGATGCATAAACACTATATATTTTTCAACAAGGGGGAGGCTTCTATTTATAGGAAAAATTGAGCTCCTAACCAAACAAACTGATTCTAGAATTTTCTAAATCAGTTTGGTCAATATTTGACCATTTTTAGGTCAGTTAAGCTAACTTTTTGGAACTAGACTTAAATGAGGAGAGAGGAGAGATGAAATATCTCAATTTTTATGAGTTTAAAACTCATTCAAGCATGTGAAATATGCACCTCCTTTAAAGAACTCCCCTTCCTTACATATGTGTCATAATGGAATCATTTTAATATTGCTCATAGTTTTTTTACTAATAAACTTGTACATTTTAAACTCTTCATCTTATGTGAAATATGCACCTCCTTTAAAGAATTCCCCTTCCTTACATATGTGTCATAATGGCATCATTTTAATATTGCTCATAGTTTTTTTACTAATAAACCTTGTACATTTTCAACTCTTCATCTTATGTGAAATATGCACCTCCTTTAAAGAATTCCCCTTCCTTACATATGTGTCATAATGGCATCATTTTAATATTGCTCATAGTTTTTTACTTATAAACCTTGTACATTTTCAACTCTTCATCTTATGTGAGCATTTACTCATTTTTGGATACCCAAAATATCTCATATTTTTAATATTGCTCATAGTTTTTTACTAATAAACCTTGTACATTTTCAACTCTTCACCTTATGTGAGCATTTACTCATTTTTGGGTATCTTCTTTTTACAAATTTGGATTTATCTTTTCCCTACACATGGATTGATGCTATTGGCCCATAGGAACCTTAATTGGACCATAGTCTAAAGATTTCTGAAAATCTAGACCCTTAGACTAAGGTTCTTTATACCTATTTCCAATTAATTTCAATTGCACATTGGAAAATTCTTTTGAATTTCTGTTTCAGGGGAACTCATCTGAATTATAAGAGATATTTTTCTATCCAAAAATATTCAAAATCTGAATATTCTCTCTCTAGAATAATTTTTCTCTCTCTAGGCTAAAATAGTTAGCAACAGGGTCTTTATATTTCTGAAGAGGGTTGATTACAGGGGAAGATACTAGTCATCAAAAAGGGGTTGGGGGAGGAATCTTACATTCTACCCCACTTAAAAAACGCGAGATGTCCTCATCTCGCAACTTGTGATAATTTCGCAAGATTCACGAATATGAGACTTAGAAAAAAAAATTTAATCAAGATTAACCACCAAGATAAGTCTTAAAGAGAGCAAGATTCAAAATACGAACAAGATTTAAACTTTATTCATTCTCGGAACTTATACAGTAAAGATAGAGGAACTCTTTACACTTCCATAAGCCCGTCCATCATATGGTCACAAAAGCAGTCCTCACAAGCTGCACAAGTATAAGGTAACTCATCTATGGGAATGATTCTGTGGGTTATTGCTGCGCCTATCTCAGTGGTATGAGGTGTTCTAACAAAAGGACCTCTGAGAGGCAAGCCAAAAACGGGGTAAAGGCATATCTTCTCATGAGGAAGAAAACACGCCAGTAAGAAGACCCGCTCAGAAAACCGAGGATGCCTTGATCTCATGACGCAGTAGTATCGGGGACCCAAACCCAAAGCTTCAATAACCATGGCCAAGCGGACATTGTTACGAAAGTGCTGCTGACCCCAGGGTGTTACCCTAGTTATGTTTTGATAGGTCCGCCATTTGGTTTGCGCTACAGAAGTTTCCAAGTGAGGGAAAAGTGAGCGCTCATACTGCTCTATAAAATCCTTCTTCACAGATTCACTTGCGTCTTGAAGGTGAGGAATCATTATGGATAAAACTAGTTCTTATTGCCAAGCCATGAAGGAGATTAAGAAAGAAAGGAGATCGATGGAAGTAAGATTACTGTGAGCGACAAGTAAAAGTTACGACTTATATAAAGGAAGGAGCCCTAGCGTAACTTAGAAGCCAACGGTAACTTGCCACTGAAGTTTTACCGTCTTTCCATGATTTGAGTTTGACACATTTTTCTATAGAAGGCATTAAGAATTTTGAGATGAAGAGATAAAAGAAGCTTGTAGGCTAAGTCACCTACTTTCATTGAATTCAGATATAAGGCTCACAATATCTGGGGGATAACTTCATATACTCCCCAAGAGATAAAGAACTTCTTTTGGGCCGTACTCGAATGAAAACCAAAACCGTAGTATCCAAAACACCGATTTTCACTTCTGAACTCATTGTTCTGAATCCTTAAAACAGGTGGGACTCCTGAGAAGTATTCTAGGAAAAGGATCTTCTTTTTTTTTCTTTTTTTTTACAGAATCTTTCTTTTATTTTAGAGAGGGAATAATTATAAGATCAAAAGGGAGATTCTTACTCCTATATACCTCGAAGGTTGGGGAGGAATCTTACATTCTACCCCACTTAAAAAAGTGCGAGATGTCCTCATCTCGCAAGGTAGAGGATAACTCTTTTTCTTAAGATCCAATTTTATTCTGGGGTTCCTTATATTCTGGTCAACCCAACAGAATACTGGGATAAATATCCCTTAGAACTCATCAACAATTCATTCAGATCATATCATTCATATCTTTAACATGTAGATCGAAAAATTTCCTTCTGAACATTCCTCAACGGGAATTTTAGTCAAGTAAGTTCCTTCTGAACATTCCTCAACGGGAATTTTAGTCAAGTAAGTTCTCAATTTGTCATCCCTTAACTTGATCTAACGGTCAAGTATTAATAGTAGCAATCGAACAGCACAATCCACTAATCTCATAGTGATTTGCTGAATTCATTATCATCATTCCAGTTATGAATATCACAGGGACTCGTCCCATTCATCCTCATTGAGGTTTCGTTCAGCTTATTACATTTCAACCAAATTTCAAGGATCATCATTTTTCAATCAGAATCCAAATCAATTCATCAATTCTCAAACAGAATTAAAAATCATATCAACCACATTCGAAATCATCCTCTGGATAGCATTAACGCTTATAATTTCAAGTCTTAGATTTACTCGTATATACTGTCAGTAAAGAGCTGCAGTATACTCTCGGTATATACGGGTAGTCACGGCCCTTGGAATTATAAGGTAAATACCATCATGTCTAGGCCTCAAGCAAGTCAGGGATTCTATATAATTGCGGTACTTCCATCTGAAGACCCAATTACCAAATTACGAATTTTAGTTTGAATATCAAATTGTATGAATTATATCACACAATTACAACCTTTTTGTGTTTCTACATAAATTTTTGACATATTTGTCTTCTCAGTTGATCTTTATTAACCAATTCGCTCTGATACCAACTGTGAGATCCCTGTTCCCACCGAGCAACGGATTCAGGATACTGGCACAGCGGAAGTAGCACTTCTCGCGCGGGACAGGGGTCCACACTCGGGGCCTCGCCCATGGATATCCGGACAAGAGACTAATCCGTCGGTTTGTCCAAAACCGAAACCGGAAAAACTTCCTTTACCCGGAAAGCATGGGCGATTCCACCAGGATAACTCTTTACTCTAACGTAGTCAAGATCATTACGGATCAACTGATCTGACTGCACCTTTAACGGTACTTGGTCAAATCAAGGAAGAAACTTGCACTTGGATCATTGGGATCAACGCTTTTTTCCCCATCAAGAGGCACAGCCGTTGATTCCTATCCATAGAACAATTTCTATCCGGGATTTACTTCATCTATCGTAATAATAGAAATTAAATCTCGATTTACGGATCCATCAGTCCAGCCTAACCCCATCCTGTCCCATGGGTTAGCCAACCGCCCAACCACTGTAGTGATGGGATCCAATTTGAAATTTGGTTAGGTTTTGTCCCGGGTACCAAGGAAAAGAGTTCCAAGGCCCCCTAGCCGGAAGTTCATGCAAACATAAAACTAGCCACACCACTTACACACCCAATATGAAATTGCCTTTTTCTTAGCTTCAGCTAACTTTAAAACAATCCTTTAATGAAACCATAGTACCACTGATCACAATCTTCCAATTTATCTGGTTGATTCATAATTTCCCATCATTCCTTCATCAGAGTATCTATGGCATCATTGGCAACTAGAACGCTCACCACCTGTCCACACAGGGGCCTTTTCAATAGTTCCTAGCCCATAATACTCGGCAATATAATCACTTATAAAAATCAAGATAGACTCTCGTTGAAGATCAGCAAGATCAACCAACAGATCCATATAAAGAGCCATGGACTCATCCATTGAAGACCAGCAAGGTCAATCAACTAGATCCATGCCCGGTTTCACAAAACAACTCTTACTCCTTGTTCCAATATCTTCCTCGACGCACGCGTGGGTATCTTCGGCGACCCAGAGCCCGAGCACCGTATGGTCAGCACCCTCTAGGATCCTTCGCAGGTGACCTAGCGCTTCACTCATAGGCCGCTTCCTTGGTCCCTCATCCACCGTACCGGAAGCTCACCATTTAAATCGAACCGAGGCTGGTCAAGACCTCGGTCGACCTTGCTACGCGAGACGTCCTCCATTGACTCTCCGTCAGCAGTTGCAACTTTAACAGTTAGGTCTTCATGACCTTAATCCATAAGACGGTCAAAATGCTTCCCCAGCATTCTTGACATAAAACAGTCATTTACAAACAGTCACAAAAATACAGTTTCTAAATTGAACTCTCGTCTTTCCACATTATCCCTCCTTAATCCACATTACTTATTCCACATTCCATTCAATGTGTACTCATTCTCATCCATTTTCTCATATCGACGACACATTAATTCACATACACATTCACATTCACATCCATACATCCACATTTACATGCATACATCCATTTTCACATCCTCATTTATACATCCATATCCCATATCCACATTCATACATACACATCCATATCCACATCCATACATCCACATCCACATCCACATTCACATCCATACATCCACATCTACATGCATACCTCCATTTTCACATCCTCATTTATACATCCACATCCCATATCTACATTCATACATACACATCCATATCCACATCCATACATCCACATCCACATCTACATTCATATTCACATCCATATATCCACATCTACATGCATACATCCATTATCACGTCCTCATTCATACATCCACATCCACATACATACATACATCCACATTGACATTCACATTCATACATATACATCTACATGTATACCTCCATTTTCACATCCTCATTTATACGTCCACATCCCATATCTACATTCATACATACACATCCATATCCACATCCATACATCCACATCCACATCTACATTCATATTCACATCCATATATCCACATCTACATGCATACATCCATTATCACGTCCTCATTCATACATCCACATCCACATACATACATACATCCACATTGACATTCACATTCATACATATACATCTACATGTATACATCCACATCACATTCATACAACCATATTACATCCATTCTCTTTCTAACACATCCCATATACATTTTAACACATCCTAACTCATCTTAACACATTCTATCACATCTCATACACATCTTATCACATCTTTTTACATCTCATACACCTCTTATCACATCCTATCACTTTCCATACGCATTTTATCAAATCTTATCACATCTCATACACCTCTTATCACATCCTATCACTTTCCATACGCATCTTATCAATTCTTATCACATCTCATACACCTCTTATCACATCCTATCACTTTCCATACGCATCTTATCATTTCTTATCACATCTCATACACCTCTTATCACATCCTATCACTTTCCATGCGCATCTTTTCAATTCTTATCACATCTCATACACCTCTTATCACATCCTATCACTTTCCATACGCATCTTATCAATTCTTATCACATCTCATACACCTCTTATCACATCCTATCACTTTCCATACGCATCTTATCAATTCTTATCACATCTCATACACCTCTTATCACATCTTATCACATTTCATATCTTTTTTTTTTAAAAGAGAATTCTTATATTTGATATAAGATTTCTCTACACATTTATTTATACATAAATTCCATTTAAGGAGACTAACACTTTCGAAATTAAAATCAATCTTTTATGCATCTTCTTATGCATAAATTCAGTTTGGTAGGAAATTACACTTTTAGAATAAAAGAATTTCTCTTATGCATCTAAGTTAAGCATAAAACCCATTTATGAGGAAAATCACACTTTTAGTATAAAAAGAATATCTTTTATGCATACCTATATGCATGAAATCCAATATGATAAAAGTAACACTCTTACAATAAAATAATCAACTTTTATGCATACCTCTATGCATGAAATTCAATTATGATAAAAGTTACACTTTTATAATAAAATAATCAACTTTTATGCATACTTCTATGCATGAAAATTAAAAATGATAAAAGTAACACTTTTGATATAAAAAAATTTCTTTTATGCATACTTCTATGCATGAAAATTAAAAATGATAAAAGTAACACTTTTGATATAAAAAAAATTTTCTTTTATGCATACTTCTATGCATGAAAATTAAAAATGATAAAAGTAACACTTTTGATATAAAAATTTTCCTTTATGCATACTTCTATGCATGAAAATTAAAAATGATAAAAATAACACTTTTGATATAAAAATTTATCCATTATGCATACTTCTATGCATGAAATAAAAATGGTAAAAATAACACTTTTGATAAAAATTTATCCATTATGCATAATATTAAAATTCAATTTCTCCATGATTGTAATGAAATTCTTTCAATTAATCTAGGATGTTAATTCCTAGAATATGGTAGGAAGTCCTCTTTTTATGCTTTGAATGAGATTATTTTATGCATAATTTTTATAAAAATTTTGCCATAGCTCTGCTGCTATGACTGATAAATCTCAATTTTTCTAAGGGATAATGCTTATCATTAAGAAAATAATTAAAATAATCTCTAATTGGATTATCAATCCATAATGGATTGAATCATTAATATACATAAACTAAAAGCATAGAAAAAAGCCATTAATTTGGCCTCAAGCATAGCTTAATCTTGGGTTAAGGAAAAGCTTTATGAAAAGCTTGATTTGGATTGAGAACGGGTCATGAGTATGACCATTTCTTGAGTGAGAGAGAGAATTTACATAAAAATCATTAGAATTTAAACATAAATGAAAATTAACTTCAATAGCATTATGTAACTCTTCACTACTATTCAAACTTCAATAGCATTAAAAAAAAAACCATACCAATTAAACTTCTCAAGCTTGAGAGGGGTTGAGAAGAGAGAAACATTGAGAAATTATAGAAAGATCAATATTCACTAATTACCTTACAACTTGCTTGATTCTTTGTTCACGGTAGAGGCCCCCAACCAATCAATTGGTTAAGTATGTTGATGGAGCCACTAATGGGGATTGAAGAAAGAGAGAAGCTCCAAAAACTAGTGAATTATCAAATGAATTCACAGTTCTTGGCTTAGGTGGAATAGAGTAACGATGCATAAACACTATATATTTTTCAACAAGGGGGAGGCTTCTATTTATAGGAAAAATTGAGCTCCTAACCAAACAAACTGATTCTAGAATTTTCTAAATCAGTTTGGTCAATATTTGACCATTTTTAGGTCAGTTAAGCTAACTTTTTGGAACTAGACTTAAATGAGGAGAGAGGAGAGATGAAATATCTCAATTTTTATGAGTTTAAAACTCATTCAAGCATGTGAAATATGCACCTCCTTTAAAGAACTCCCCTTCCTTACATATGTGTCATAATGGAATCATTTTAATATTGCTCATAGTTTTTTTACTAATAAACTTGTACATTTTAAACTCTTCATCTTATGTGAAATATGCACCTCCTTTAAAGAATTCCCCTTCCTTACATATGTGTCATAATGGCATCATTTTAATATTGCTCATAGTTTTTTTACTAATAAACCTTGTACATTTTCAACTCTTCATCTTATGTGAAATATGCACCTCCTTTAAAGAATTCCCCTTCCTTACATATGTGTCATAATGGCATCATTTTAATATTGCTCATAGTTTTTTACTTATAAACCTTGTACATTTTCAACTCTTCATCTTATGTGAGCATTTACTCATTTTTGGATACCCAAAATATCTCATATTTTTAATATTGCTCATAGTTTTTTACTAATAAACCTTGTACATTTTCAACTCTTCACCTTATGTGAGCATTTACTCATTTTTGGGTATCTTCTTTTTACAAATTTGGATTTATCTTTTCCCTACACATGGATTGATGCTATTGGCCCATAGGAACCTTAATTGGACCATAGTCTAAAGATTTCTGAAAATCTAGACCCTTAGACTAAGGTTCTTTATACCTATTTCCAATTAATTTCAATTGCACATTGGAAAATTCTTTTGAATTTCTGTTTCAGGGGAACTCATCTGAATTATAAGAGATATTTTTCTATCCAAAAATATTCAAAATCTGAATATTCTCTCTCTAGAATAATTTTTCTCTCTCTAGGCTAAAATAGTTAGCAACAGGGTCTTTATATTTCTGAAGAGGGTTGATTACAGGGGAAGATACTAGTCATCAAAAAGGGGTTGGGGGAGGAATCTTACAGTAGCCATGTATGTCCAAGCTTTTACCACTCTCATAGAATAAACCATAATGTGCTGTGGTTTTCACATATCTCATGATGCGTCTCACTGCATCCAAATGTGGTTTCCTGGGGCTCTGCATAAACTGGCTCACTAGCCCCACTGCATAACTCAAATCTGGGCGTGTGATAGTCATGTATATGAGACTACCAACCATCTTCCTGTACATAGAAGGATCATCCAATTCCTCGCCATAATCAGCCCGCAATTTCACATTTTGCTCCAATGGTGTACTCATAGGCTTACACCCTGTCATGCCATACTTTGCCAACATATCCAAGGCATATTGGCGCTGTACTAACCAAGTACCTCCATGATCTTTCACCACTTCAATGCCAAGGAAGTATCTCAATTCACCAAGATCTTTCATGTCAAATTGCCCACTCAAAGCTTTCTTGACATGCATCACATCTGCACTATGATCACCTGTGATAATCAAGTCATCCACATAGATGACTAGTAAAACAATCCCATGCTGTGTCTTCTTCACATACAGTGAAGAATCTGCTGTAGAAGTCTGAAAACCAAGTGAGATAAGATATCTGCTCATCTTATCACTCCAAGCACGAGGTGCTTGCTTTAGACCATACAATGCCTTTTTCAACCTGCATACGTGAGTGGGATATCTAGGGTGTACATACCCTTCTGGCTGTGCCATGTATACTTCCTCTTGTAAATCTCCATTCAGAAATGCATTCTTAACATCCATCTGATGCATTTCCCAGCCATTAGCTGCAGCCATAGCAATGACTGCTCTCACTGTGCCCATCTTAGCCACTGGGCTAAACGTCTCATCATAATCCAATCCATGGGTCTGTGCATAACCCTTTGCTACCAATCTTGCCTTATGTCTTTCAATAGAACCATCAGATTTGCACTTCACTTTGTAAACCCATTTACATCCAATAACATTCTTATCCTTTGGTAGTGCAACCAAGTCCCATGTATCATTATGGACCAATGCGTCCATTTCCACATCCATTGCTTTTTCCCATACATGCTCTCCAACAGCCTCTGTATAGCATGTAGGTTCCACATGCTTCACCATAGATGTCATGTATGCATAGTGCATAGCAAAATCTCTGTATGTCAACCTGTCAACAGGATATCTGACCCTCTGGGATCTCCGCAATGCATGTGGGTCACTCTGTACACCTGTAACTCGAGCATGTGGTGGCACATATCTGTCCTGCCTAACACCAGGTGTGCGTACAACAGGTATCCCTAGCTCCTCATCCAAACTCTCTGAGCTAGAGGACTCATAACCTGTGATCCCAATTCCCTCGACTTTCTTCTTGCCTTTATCCATAGCACTACTCCCAGTGCTCACACTCTCATGTCTCAGACGTCCTGACCATGGACGTACACTGCTACTACTCTCAGCTTCTGCTGCTGGCCCAGACATAGTAGTAGAACTAGAACTTGCTTGTGATGGCAAGTTCACAGGCACATTCGCCTCAAGTGTGTCAATGACTCCCTCATCTTTGGCTTTATACCAACTAGCAAGCTCATCGAATATAACATCTCGTGAGATGACTACTTGTCTAGTTTGAGGGTTATAGCATTTGTAAGCTTTGCGATCCTGTGCATATCCAACAAATACACATTTCGCTGCCTTAGGATCCAATTTCCGTCTTCTTTCATCAGGCACATGAACATAAGCTACACATCCAAAGACTTTCAGATGTCCAATATCTGGCCTGTAACCTGTAAGCCGCATCTCAGGCGTGCTTCCATGAATGGCTGCTGTAGATGTTTTGTTCAATATATAAACTGCAGTAGCACATGCTTCTGCCCAATAGTAATCTGGCATGCTCTTTTCATTAAGCATCGCCCTTGCCACTTCACATATAACTCTATTCTTCCTCTCAGCCACACCATTCTGCTGAGGTGTATACCTGCATGTCAATTGTCTCCTTATTCCATGCTTCCTCAAGAAATGCTCAAAGGCCTTTGAGGTGTATTCACCACCTCCATCTGTCCTCAGACATTTAATCCAACAGCCATACTGCTTTTCTGCAAAAGCTTTGAAATCCATGAATTTTTCCAATACTTCACTCTTCTCCCTGAGAAAGTATATCCATGTCATCCTGCTAAAGTCATCAATGAATGTAACATAGTATAAACTGCCTTTGATAGATGGATTTTGTGCAGGACCCCATACATCACTATGTACGATCTCAAGTGGCCTGTTACTCATATTTCCTTCTCTAGGAAATCTCAATCTTGCCTGCTTCCCAAACTGACAGGCTTCACAAACATGCATATGTCCATCATATTTGAACCTAGGCAATCCATTGACTATGCCTCTTGTTTGCATGTTCTTTAATCTCTGTATATTTACATGGCCAATCCTCTTGTGCCACATATCAATATCCTGTACCACATTCCTGCTCTTTGAAAACATGGCTGATTTTAGCTCAGGAATTCCAGCATCCAGCTTAAACAGTCTTCCTTCTTTCTTGCCTTTAGCAATCACTCTACATCCATGTTTAAAGTCTTCAACGAAGCATCCATGCTCATTGAATCTAACCTGTAATCCCTGTTCTACCATTTGACCAACTGAGGCCAAGCTTTTAGTGATCGAAGGCACATACAGCACATCTGACATAGACTTTGTCTGACCATTATGCATGACCAATGGTACACTTCCAACATGTGTAATGACATGCTGGGTATCATCACCTGTTTCCACATAGCCCTTCACATCCATTGGCTTCATGTGCTCAAACCATTCTCCATGACATGTCATATGGTTTGATGCTCCTGAGTCCATATACCATGTATCATCATTCTCAGCATTTGTTGTCATAGAACCCACAACATGCTTCATGGCAAACAAATGATTTGCAGTTCCATCATTGCTACTTGATGCATAGTTGCCACCATGTTGTGCATAGTTTCCACCATAATGACCACCACGTTGTGCTCTTCCCCCTCTCAAATCATTCTGTTTGCGAAAGCAATCTCTCGCCATATGACCATATTTGCCACAATAATGGCATTCCACATCTTGCATAGAATTTTGTTGGCCTTGCCAACGTCCTCGTCCACGGGGGTTACCTCTGCCTCGCTGAGGTGCATAACCACGACCACCTCGAGCACCATATGAAGGCTGAAAATTCTGCTGTGGAGGCCTATCCTGCCATCCACGACCATTACCACCACGTCCACGTGATGCGAATCTCCCCCTGCCTCGAAAGCCTCTAGATGAGTAAAAAGCTTGATTTCTTGCATGTTCATCATTGCTTGACGAGGATGCACCACCTGTAACACTCATACCACCAAGGCCAAGCTTCAATTCTTCCACAATGAGCAATGACACAAGCTCATTAAAGTCTGGCATTCCTCCCAACCTTACTGAGATGGAAGTGTCAAAAGATTTGTATTCTTTGCCTAAACCACGCAACGTGAGTGCAACCAAATCATCATCATCCATTGGGGCATGGATTGATGACAAGGAATCAGCATAACCCTTGATTTCCTGAACATACTCATGTATTCTCCGATTCCTTCATGTTACACTGTGAATCTGTTGCTTTAGTTGTATCTTCCTGGCACCAGTGTCTGTCTCATACATTCTGCACAAGATACCCCATGCTTCTTTCGGTGTATCTGCATCTTGGATGTGAATAAGCAAGGCATCTGTTACACATATTGAAAAATAATGCAACACCTTCGAGGACCGCTCTACCCATTGCTTGTGAGCCAGTTAACTGAGCATTATTTGGTTGAGGAGGTAGGTATGGCTCCGGGTCTTCCTCCGAGACAAGACTCCACAACCCTTTGCCTTTCAAAAAACTCTTCATTCGAAACTTCCATACTTGAAAGTTAGTGCGATCAAGCTTCTCTCCAACAATCTGTATCGGACCATCTCCCATTGTCGCAAAAAAATAGAGTAGATGTACCCTTTCGATCACAATGTACGAAGTACCTGTAATGCTCCAAATCTCTTCAAATCACATCAAATGCTTGCAAATTGTGTGCATTAACATCCCACAATGGTTCACCAACAATGTACACTCGATCAAAGTTGAAATCAAATGAAACTCCTTCACAAAAAATTTTCTGGTTTTTTCTCGCTAGTAAATTCTCGCCAGTAACCAGTCAAGATTATGCTCTAAATCCTTCAAATCTTGTCCAAATGCAATGATTCAACTTGCATTAGCTTCCCAACACATTGCTCCAACATATCCTAGAAGGGTTTGATCCAATTCTTCAAGGGGAATGAGAACCACCAAGTTTTGTAACCTCTGGTTTGAATTTTTCTGCACCTGTCAGGTACCACCTCTCACTAAAATTGCTCTATCTCCTTCAAATCTTCTCCAAATCCAAAATTTTTGATTCAACAGTTTAGCAACTCATAGGACTCTACTTGTACCAGAGGAATTTGGCCAATTTGATATAGACAAAGATTAATGCCTTGATTAAAACTACTCTGTTTCTGGACAGACTTTCTGTAAACCTGCACACCTCTGATAAATCACTTCAATGAGCTCCAAATCCATGAAATGAGCTGCAACCAAGCATCACAAGTCCTTAGCAATGTCTTTGCTAAACTCCCCAAGCTTTAAAGCATTCACTTTGGTGACCAAATGAGTGAATTAGATGAAATCTAATCAAATTCTTCAGAAATCTGCACAGAAAAACGCCGCCTGCTGTTGTGGGCTGTAGAGAGAGGGGAAATCTCAATTGACTTGATAGGCTTGTTAGCAATGACCTAATCTACCTTGGGTATGAAGGGTTTAGCTCAATTTTGCCTCTAGCTCTTGCAATTGATCCTCCACGGGGGGTATGTCCACTGGTTTTGTGAAAAACCAGAAACTTTTACATAAATTCACTTTCTCTTGATTTTAATCAAATCTGTATGCATCAATCTGCTTCAAGATTCTGTATGTTGCTTGTGCCCCACTTTGTTAATGCATTTCCAAGCCAAAATACATGTGCCTTTGTGTATACATTTGCCAAGAGTATACATTCACTTCAAGCTTTCCATGAAAGCTTAGAGAAAAAAACCAGAATTTTTCCTTTGCTTTGTGCCCTTCAATCTTCACTTAACTTGCTCTTTGGTACCTGCAATCCGCAGAGTGGGTCTTGCTACACTCACCAATGGTCCTTAGCTCTCAGATCTGATGCCGGTGTGTGCTCCACAGCTTTTCCTTTGCTCCAAGCTCCAATGGCTTCCTTCACAGCTTTTTCTTCTTCTTCTCTCTTCTCTCACTCACTCTCACAACTCAGCTAATGAGCTCTTGGCTCTGATACCATGATAAAAAACAGAAGCAGGATGTAACACACACAAGAGAAGCAAACCCTAATCCATAATCTTCAACCATAAAGAAGGAGAGAAGCCATAGTCACCATCTCTCTCACACACACAAAGGGGAACACAACATAGTGTTATGTCCACACTACAAAGTAAACCTAATGTAATGTCCACACACACTATGACCAGCTGGACACGCGGTCATTTATGTCTCACACATGTTCCTACCTAATCTGCCAGCACATAGCATAGCTGGCTCACACTGACATCGAGCTTGAATCTCAACATCATAGAGTTTAGGAGATGCACCAATGGTATGAGTACAATAAAAGAGGCTTTCATTCAACATGTTTATATGCACAAAGAGATTCAAGTGTGTATCATGACAACTTCAGTGCAAGACATAAGCCTAACAATAATTTTATATCTCTATGCTTTGTGTTCTTCTACTTTTAGTCCATGGTTATTAGATAGATCTTTAATACAAGCATGTTTGTTGCTTGAAGCTTTATATCTATCTACTCTACATGAATGGTAGAATGTAGGGTGTTTAATTAGAAAGCTAAATTTTTTACATGCAGAGATAGGTGCCTTGATCTATGACAAGAAGATTGCAAGTGAATTGGCATCTCAGAGTGTTTACTTTTATGATTCATTGTATGTTGTGGAGAGACATAGTTTAGAGTACATTCTACTACCACCGTTGTCTAGCCAGGAATGGTATAATCCTAGCTTAGACATGTCAAAAGCATGTGGGGTCAAGATAAAAATTGATGTTCATGGTGCCATGAAATCCTCCAGAGGCTCTAGAGATGTGTATCTAAGTTGGTTTGTTCCATTTGATTTGTTTGCACGCAATTTTTAATCAATAAAATGAGATATTTTCATCTCTCCTCTCTCCTGTTTCAAAACTAGATCCAAAAAGTAAGCTGAATTGACCAAAAAATGGTCAAAAATTGACCAAACTGATCTGGAAAATTCTAGAATCAGTTTGCTTGGTTAGAGGCTCACTTTTAATGGTGTTTATGCACTGTTACTCTACTCCTGTCCTAAGCCATCTACATTGAATTTTTTTAATAATTCAATTATTTTTGGCCTAATCCTCTCCAAAGTGAATTGGTGGCCACTATTGCTTCAAACAATAGTAGAACCCTCAATCCCTCAAGCCAAAGGAGAGCTTATAAGCTCCATGTAAGCTAATTTTCTTACTTTGTTTACAAATTTTAATGAAAAATCTATTGTTTTCTTGATTTTCTATAAATTACAGATGATTGAATTAAAATCAAATGCTATGCCTTTGATGAAAAGGCCACCCCCTTCTCTTCTGTACATTCCAACCTTTCTTAATCCTAGAAAGATTAACTAAGTGATTAATTAAACTCTTCTTATTGCTTACTCTCTTGAATTTAAAAAATTATATAAATTAGAGTTCTATAATTCTAAATTGGGTTAATTAAGTTAATTATAGAAAGTTTTTATGTTATCCCAAAAGAGTAATTCCCACCATTTTTGCATCTAAAGGAAATATTCTAGTTACTCCATGTACATATTCACCTATGAATATGCATGGATATCAATGATATTAATTATTAAATTTGATTTTTATGCATAGAAAGATGCATAAAGGTTTTTTTTAATTATAAAAGTGTTGTTCTTATTAAATTTAATTTCTATGCATAAAAAGATACATAAAGAAATTTTTTAATTATAAAAGTGTTATTCTTAATAAATTTGATTTCTATGCATAGAAAGATGCATAAAGGAATTTTTTTAATTATAAAAGTGTAATTCTTATTAAATTTGATTTCTATGCATAGAAAGATGCATAAAGGAATTTTTTTATTATCATAAAAGTGTTATTCTTATTAAATCTGATTTCTATGCATAGAAAGATGCTTAAAGGAATTTTCTTTATTATAAAAGTGTAATTCTTATTAAATCTGATTTCTATGCATAGAAAGATGCATATTGGAATTTTTTATTACAAAAGTGTTGTTCTTATTAAATTTGATTTCTATGCATAGAAAGATGCATAAAGGATTTTTTTAATTCTAAAAGTGTTATTCTTATTAAATTTAATTTTTATGCATAGAAAGATGCATAAAGGAATTTTTTTAATTAAAAAAGTATTATTCTTATTGAATTTGATTTCTATGCATATAGAAAGATGCATAACGGAATTGTTTTTATTACAAAAGTGTTATTCTTATTAAATTTTATTTTTATGCATTAATAGATGCATAAAAAAGATCTTTTTATTTTAAAAGTATTATTCTTATTAAATTTTATTTTATGCATGAATAGATGCATAAAAGGATTTTTTTATAAAAGTGTTATTGCCATTGAAGTTGATTTTTATGCATAAATAGATGCATAAAGATTTTTTATATCAAAATTAGAATTCTCTTAATGAGTATTTGATAAATGAATAATTCAATACTCTAAGAGAGAAATTTCTATCGTTTTATATTCACACGGATTGAAAAAAGAGAATTCAAGAAGCCTATCGAGATCGAAATATTCAGATAAATGATTAATTTATTCCTCATTGGAATTCGTAACTAATATCGAAATCAGTTAAGTGAATATTCAAAGAAAGAAATTCAGTAAAATAGTAACTGAATTATCAAACCTTTTTGAGAAAGATAGTTCAGGAAAAATCTTATCCGACTCGAACCTTGAATCAAATGGATGTGAATGTGTATGTGAAAGAATGGATGTGGAGGTATGTGGAAGAATGGATGTGGATTGTATGTGAAAGAATGGATGTGGATGTATGTGAAAGAATGGATGTGGATGTGTATGTGAAAGAATGTGATGTGATGTAAAGAGATGCGATGTGACATGAATATATGTGGATGTGAAGTGATAGATATGAATGTATGGATAGATGTGGGTAGTCGTACTTGTGAACAATTGGATGGATGTGGATGAATGTGATGAGATGTGAATGAATGAGATATGATGTGGATAGATGTGATGTGATGTTATGTGGATAGAATGTATGTGATGGGATGGTGATGTGAATGAATGAGACGTGATGTCATCTGAATCGGGATGTGAATGAATGATATGGGATGTGAATGGATGAGATGTGAATCGGGATAGATGTGATATGAAACGGGATAGATGTGATGAGATGGATGTGAAGTGATGTGATGTGAAACGGGATAGATGTGAATGAATGAGATGTGATATGAATGGATGAGATGTGAATGAATGTGATATGATGAGATGTGGATATGGGTAGATGCGAGTGGATGAGATCTGATGAGGATAAATGAGGAAAGATGTGATGAGATGAAAATGATGTGATTGGATAAGAATGGGAATACATATGAAATGGATGTGGATTAAATAATGTGGATTGATGTGGAACAATGTGGAAAGACAAGAGTTCGTTATAGAAACTGTATTTATGACATGTATTTAAATGACTGTTTTATGTCAAGAATGCTGGGAAAGCATTTTGACCGTCTTGTGAATGAGGTCGTGGAGACCTAACTGTTAAAGTTGCAAAAGAGGACAGAGAGTCAATGGAGGACATCTCACATAGCAAGGTCGACCGAGGTCTTGACCAGCCTCGGTTTGATTTAAATGGTGAGCTTCTGGTACGGTGGATAAGGGACTAAAGAAGCGGCCTATGAGTGAAGCGCTAGGTGACCTGCGAAGGATCCTAGAGGATGCTGACCATACGTTGCTCGCCGAAGATACTCACACGTACGTCGTGGAAGATATTGGATCAAGGAGTAAGAGTTGTTTTCTGAATTTGGGTATGGATCTGGTTGATTGACCTTGGTGGTCCTGAATAGATGAGTCCATGGCTCTTTTATATGGATCTGTTGGTTGATCTTGCTGATCTCAACAGAGATTCCATTTTGATTTTTATAAGTGAATATATTGCCGGGTAGTATGAGCTAGGAACTATCGAAAAGGTCCCTGAGTGGACAGGTGGTGAGCGTTCTCGTTGCCAATGATGCCATAGGTACATCGATGAAGGAAAAATTAGAAATTAGGATTCAACCGGATATTTTGGAGGATTATGATCAGTGATACTATATCCTTGGTTCCCGGGACAAAACCTAACCAGATTTTTAAATGGATCCCATCACTACAGTGGTTGGGCGGTTGGCTAATCCACGGGACTAGGCTAGACTGATGGATTCCTAAAAAGAGACTCAATTCTGTTATGGTACGATAGATGAAGTAAATCCCAGATAAAAATTGTTCTATGGAAAAGAATCAACCGCTGTGCCTCTCAATGAGGAAAAAAGCATTGGTCTCTATGATCCAAGTGCAAGTCTTTTCCTTGATCTGACTATGGGACTTACAGGTTGGGTCGGATCAGTTCAGTTAGTTAAGGCTCTTGACTACATTAGAGTAAAAATACCCTAGAGGAATCACCCGTGCTTTCCCCGAGTGAGGAACCCTGCCTCGCGCAAGAAGTGCTACTTCTGCTGCTAGCACCTTAGAATTCCTTGCGCAGTGGAGTCAGGGATCTTTCAGCTGGTATTAGAGCAAATTGGCTAAAGTGGATCAACCGAGAAGCCAAAAATGTCAAAAATTTATGAAGTAATAGTAAAAAGTTAGAAATGTGATGAAATTCATATAAATTGATATTCAGACTGAAATTCAAAAATTAGTAATTGGGTCTTCAAATGGAAGTACCATAATTGCATGGAATCCTTGACTTGCTTGAGGCCTAGACATGATGGTATTTACCTTATAATTCCAAGGACCGTGACTATCCGTGTATACTGAGGGTATAACTACAGCTCTTTACTGGCAGTATATACGAGTAAATCTAAGACCTTGAAATTATAAGCAAAAATGCTATCCACATGATGAATTCGAATGTGGTTAAAACTCTGGTTGAGAACTGATGAGTTGATTTGAATTTTGATTGAAAAATGATGATTCTTGAATTTTGGTTGAAAATCGATAAGCTGAGCAAAACCACAATGAGGATGAGTGGGACCAGTCCGTGTGATGATGCTCATAATAACTGGAATGACGATAATGACTTCAACAAATCCCTATGAGATTAGTGGATTGTGCTGACAGATTGCTACTGTTAACACTTGACCCAGTGGAACAAGCGAAGGGATGACAAATTAAAAATCTGTATAATTGAAATTCCCATGGAGGACTGTTCAGATGTAAATCTCGGTCTAATGGACCATTCTTGTGTTAAAGATATGAATGATATGATCTGAATGAATTGTTATCTGATGATGAGTTCTATATAAGGGATCTTTATCCCATGGAGGACTGTTCAGATGTAAATCTCGGTCTAATGGACCATTCTTGTGTTAAAGATATGAATTGATATGATCTGAATGAATTGTTATCTGATGATGAATTGAAATTCCCATGGAGGACTGTTCAGATGTAAATCTCGGTCTAATGGACCATTCTTGTGTTAAAGATATGAATGATATGATCTGAATGAATTGTTAATGATGAGTTCTATATAAGGGATCTTTATCCCAAGATTCTGTTGGGTTGACCAGACTTTAAGGAACCCCAGAATCAGTTGGATCTTAAGGGAAAGAGTTATCTTTTAGTTTGTGAGATGAGGACATCTCGCGTTTTTTAAGTGGGGTAGGATGTAAGATTACTCACTCTAGCTTTTGAGGTGTGAAGGTGTAAGAACCTTCCCTTCTGATCTTATAATTATTCCCCTCTCTAAAATAAAAGAAAGATCCTGTTTTACCCTGTTTTGGCCTGGAGAGAGAAAATGTCTAGAGAGAGGTAATTCAAAATTGAGATATTTTTGGATATAAAAATTCTCCTAGTGTCTAAAATGGTTTTCCCTAAAACAAAAATTCAAAAAGAACTTTCCAATGTGCAATTGGAATTAATTAAAAATAGGTATAAAGGACCTTAGCCTGAGGGTCCAGATTTTTAGAAATTTTTGGATTATGGTCCAATTAAGGTTCCTCTAGGCCAATAGGATCAATCCAAGTGTAGGGAGGAGATAAATTGAAGAATAAAAGAAAAACCCCCAAAAATGAGTAAATGCTCACACAAGATGAAGACTGGACTAAGGACCAAAGAAAAGAATTAAAAAAACTGAATTTTGACACCTCAGTGTGGGGATCTCCCCTCATGAAGTAGGTGCCTTTTTCTCATCATTATCCCCAATTTTTAATCAATAAAATGAGATATTTTCATCTCTCCTCTCTCATGTTTCAAAACTAGATCCAAAAAGTAAGTTGAACTGACCCAAAAATGGTCAAAAATTGACCAAACTGATCTGGAATATTCTAGAATCAGTTTGCTTGGTTAGAGGCTCACTTTTTCCTATAAATAGAAGCCTCCCTCTTTTGTAAAAGCTTAATGGTGTTTATGCACTGTTACTCTACTCCTCTGTGTCCTGAGCCATATATACTGAATTTTTTAATAATTCAATTGTTTTTGGCCTAATTCTCTCCAAAATTAAGTGGTGGCTACTATTGCTTCAAACAATAGTAGAACCCTTAATCCCTCAAGCCAAAGGAGAGCTTACAAGCTCCACGTAAGCTAATGTTCTTACTTTGTTTACAAATTTTAATGAAAAATCTATGGTTTTCTTGATTTTTTATGAATTGCAGATGATTGAATTAAATTCAAATGCTATGCCTTTGAGGAAAAGGCCACCCCCTTCTCTTCTTTACATTCCAACCTTTCTTAATCCTAGAAAGATTAACTAAGTGATTAATTAAACTCTTCTTATTGCTTACTCTCTTGAATTTAGAAAATTGTATATATTAGAGCTCTATAATTCTAAATTGGGCTAATTAAGTTAATTGTAGAAAGATAAAAATGAGAAATGGTCAGCCATACAAAGGAGGTTATGGCAAAAATTTCCAAAATTTTGTGAAAAAGAAAGTTTGTTGTTTATGTTATCCCAAAAAAAAAATTCCCACCATTTTTGCATCTAAAAGAAATATTCTAATTACTCCATGTACATATTCACCTATGAATATGCATGGATATTACTGATATTAATTATTGATTTTTATGCATAGAAAGATGCATAAAGAAATTTTTTAATTATAAAAGTGTTATTTTTATTAAATTTGATTTCTATGCGTAGAAAGATTCATAAAGGAATTTTTTAATTCTAAAAGTGTTAGTCTTATTAAATTTGATTTGTATGCATAGAAAGATGCATAAAGGAATTTTTTTATTACAAAAGTGTTATTCTTATTAAATTTGATTTCTATGCATAGAAAGATGCATAAAGGAGTTTTTTTTAATTACAAAAGTGTTATTCTTATTAAATTTGATTTCTATGCATAGAAAGATGCATATTAGAATTTTTTAATACAAAAGTGTTATTCTTATTAAATTTGATTTTTATGCATAGAAAGATACATAAAGGAATTTTTATTATTATAAAAGTGTTATTCTTATTAAATTTGATTTCTATGCATAGAAAGATGCATAATGAAATTTTTTTTAATTACAAAAGTGCTATTCTTATTAAATTTGATTTTTAGGCATAAATAGATGCATAAAGAAATTCTTTTTTTTAAAGTGTTATTCCTATTAAATTTGATTTTATGCATAAAAGGATTTTTTTTATAAAAGTGTTATTCCCATTGAAGTTGATTTTTATGCATAAATCTATGCATAAAGAATTTTTATATCAAAATTAGAATTCACTTAATCTCTATGTTTAAATTTTATGAGTATTTGATAAATGAATAATTAAATACTCTAAGAGAGAAATTTCTATCATTTTATATTCACACGGATTAAAAAAAGAAAATTTAGGAAATTTCTCGAGATCGAAATATTCAGATAAATGATTAATTTATTCCTCATTGGAATTCGTAACTAATTTAGAAATCAGTTAAGTGAATATTCAAAGAAAGAAATTTAGTAAAATAGTAACTAAATTATCAAACCTTTTCGAGAAAGATAGTTCAGGAAAAATCTAATCCAACTCGAACCTTAAATTAGATGTGAATGTGTATGTGAAAGAATGGATGTGGATGTATGTGGAAGAATGGATGTGGATGTGTATGTGAAAGAATGGATGTGGATGTGTATGTGTATGTGAAAGAATGGATGTGGATATGTATGTGAAAGAATGTGATGTGATGTGACATGAATATAAGTGGATGTGAAGTGATAGATATGAATGTATGGATAGATGTGGGTAGTCATACTTTTGAACGATTGGATGGATGTGGATGAGATGTGTATGAATGAGATATGATGTGGATAGATGTGATGTGATGTTAGGTGGGTAGAATGTATGTGATGGGATGGTGATGTGAATGAATGAGATATGATGTCATGTGAATCGTGATGTGAATGAATGATATGGGATGTGAATGGATGAGATGTGAATCAGGATGTGAATGAATGAGATGTGAATCAGGATGTGAATGAATGAGATGTGATGTGATGTGAATCGGGATGGAAATGAATGAGATGTGATGTAAAATGGATGTGATGTAAATTGGGATAGATGTGAATGGATGATATGTGATGTGAATGAATGTGATGTGAAACGCGATAGATGTGAATGAATGAGATGTGATGTGAATGGATGAGATGCGAATGAATGTGATGTGATGAGATGTGGATATGGGTAGATGCGAGTGGATGAGAGATCTGATGAGGATAAATATGGAAAGATGTGATGAGATGAAAATGATGTGATTAGATGAGAATGGGAATACATATGAAATGGATGTGGATTAAATAATGTGGATTGATGTGGAACAATGTGGAGAGACGAGAGTTCATTATAGAAACTATATTTATGACCAGTTTTTAAATGACTCTTTTATGTCAAGAATGCTGGGGTGGGGAAGCATTTTGACCGTCTTGTGAATGAGGTCGTGGAGACCTAATTGATAAAGTTGCAACAGCGGAGAGTCAATGGAGGACATCTCGCGTAGCAAGGTCGAGGTCTTGACTAGCCTTGGTTCGATTTAAATGGTGAGCTTCCGGTATGGTGGATGAGGAACTAAAGAAGTGGCCTATGAGTGAAGCGCTAGGTAACCTGGGAAGGATCCTAGAGGGTGCTGACCATACGGTGCTTGGGCTCTAGGTTGCTGAAGATACCCACACTTACGTTGTGGAAGATATTGGATCAAGGAGTAAGAGTTGTTTTCTAAATTCGGGTATGGATCTGGTTGATTGACCTTGCTTGTCCTCAAAGGTCCATGGCTCTTTTATATGGATCTGTTGGTTGATCTTGCAAATCTTCAACGGAGATTCTATTTTGTTTTTTATAAGTGAATATATTGCCGGATACTATGAGCTAGGAACTATCGAAAAGGTCCCTAAGTGGATAGGTGGTGAGCGTTCTGGTTGTGCCAATGATGCCAATAGGTACACTGATGAAGGTAAAATTAGAAATTAGGATTCAACCGGATATTTTGGAGGATTATGATCAGTGATACTATAGTTTCATTAAAGGATTGTTTTAAAGATAGCTGAATCTGTGAGAAAGGCAATTTCATATTGGGTGTGTAAGTGGTGTGACTAGTTTTAAGTTTTCATGAATATCCGGCTAGGGGGCCTGGGAACTCTTTTCCCTGGTACCCGCTGTGAGGTGAAAAAAAAAAAAAGAACCTGCCTCTATAGCCCTTCACCTCCCAAACTTGGAAACAACAACACGAACGGACCACTAGCCCAGGATTTACTGCCAAGGGAATTCACCCTTGCGTCTGACAACCAAGCCTCTGTCTCTCGGTCTCTGCACTCTCCAGAGGGCGCCCCACGAGCAACCCTCAACTCTTATGGTACGAGCCCTTCTCACCTGTGTGCGCACTACCAGCCACCTCAGCAGAGCTGCTTTATGTACCCGTGACACTTGAGACGGCTTCCAACTCTGCACTGTGCTCTAGGCTCTCTCTCTTGTCAGCATCCACTCTCTGCCTGCAATCATCGCCCACACAAAACCAGCCACTCTTCTCTTCAGAGGGTGCCCCACCAGCTAACCCTCAACAACTTCAGCAGCTCTCTCTCTCTCTCTTTGTTTCGTGAGGAGCAGCAGCTTTGCCAACCACAGAGCCTTTGCACAATCTCTTTAGCACCAACACCAACTGCTCAACGCAGCATCACCTTCTCTCGCATCCAGCCCAACAACCCTCAACTTCAGTCCTCTATAGAGCTGTCACCAGCCCGGCTTCCTCTCTTCTACTCTCGCACCTGGCAGCTACCACACCTTGTGACCTGCAACTCACCCAGAATCATCCCCACAGCCTCTGTGTCTGCACAAGCACCTAGCATGGCGTCCTTCTTATACAAGGCGGCTGGTCTTCATTTTCCCATTAGCTCTCCACGATCACCAAAGGCCTGCAGCTACACTCCAGAGCTCCTTCGCCTCTGGTCCCGCCGAATCCTAGTCGTCTCACCTTTCTCTTGCCTTCGAGGCCTCTCCTCGCCTCTCTACAGCAACACCAGATAGCCACCCCAGCGGCTTTGACACCAGATAGCCACCCCAGCGCCTTTGACCCCAGTTGCGCCTTCTCGGTGCAGCTCTTCAGAGTCACCTTCCCGACTGTGCCTCTCCTGTACAATCACCAGCCCGGCTTTGCCTACACCAAGGCCGCCCCAGCAACCCGTCTTAGATCACCCGGCCTGGTACCTGTCCTTCTTTATGCTGTCTACTCTGCAGACTCTCTTGCAAGGCGATTCACTCGTTCTGGACCCCGACGGTTTCATCTCTAGGCGGCCACCTTCTTGCTTCTTCGCCATCTTCTAGACGATGTGCTGGCAGCAACGTTGGCTTCCATGTGGCTATTAAAATTATTGGCCATGTGTATTATATATATATATATATATATATATATATATATATTTAAAGCTCCAAAATGATGGCCACACAAAACCATGGCTCTTCCTTCCTTATGCTTCAGGTCATCACGCTGCACCCATGACTTTCCAATACAAGAGTTGCCCACGGCCATAATCATCAGCATCATCACTTACCAAACAAGACAATTGCAGTCGGTGCCCTGCATTTGGTAACCACCCCCCGCACACCACACTGTTGCAATAAAAACTCCCAAATCTCCAGTATCTTCTCCAAAAAAACAACACGCGTGTACCAGCTCACTACAAAGCCACTCACTCTGTACATTTGCCAGGGCATTCAGAGCAAAGTTTATTCACAAATCACGCACACCATATGTACACAGATCCAAAACATCTTTCAGATTTTCACTTGACATACTTTGCCCAACCCCTAGCCTGCTGAATCATTTATGATCAGCAGAAAAAAGCATATGACCACGTTTCCCTCCGTCAATCCTTTGAGCATCATACAATGTAATCAAAACATCTCTATTCCATGTGATCAAAGAAACTCTATCATCTTTCCCAGACATAATTTGCCATCCCACATCCCACAACATATCATAAGAACTTCTGGAAACAAAGCTTTTGACATACACACCATCCTGCCTCATCTCAAGCCCAAAATCACTGATATGGTCAGCATCAATATTGGAGAACCAGTGAAGCAATTCCTGCTGAGGGTAATAACCGATGAAAGCTTCATCAAAAAAGACCTGCTGTGCCATAGCATTTCCTTGTCCATCCACATAAGAAGCATCACCATCAAAGCCAACCACTACAGGCAAAATAAACTCCTCTTCAACAGGCACGATTCCCAAAGCATCCACCTCAGTTCCTATATGCTCATCTTTATCAAGGCCAATAAGAAATTCATCTATCACTGCATCCATAGTCTCATCCATAGCATCAGCATCATTCATAGTCTTCTGGTATTTCTCTTCCTTCATAGCATCAATTCTACTTATGGCTTTCTTAACATTAATGCACATCTGATCATCCAACTCCAATTCAGGTTCATCATCTTGCAGACTTTCTATATCCCACTCATCCCACAAAGGTTCATCATCCAAAGACTTTAAAGCAGATTCTTTCACATCACATGCATACCTTTGCTCATGATTCACTTGTACCTCCTCGCATTCTTCCTGTATGGCTTCTTCTTGTTGGGCAACCTCATCACTAAGCACTTCCTCAATAACCAGGGCATCCATGTCTGCATCCTCCTCACTGGATGAAGTATCCTCTGTTCCCTCACTAGTAGTGGTGCTACTGGTCATATCATCAACACTTGAATCTGCTTCACTTTCCTCTTCCTCATCATGAACAGGCTTCTAGTTATCCATATTAAACTGCTTTTTATCCCCTCTCTTGTCATACAGAGTAATGACCCCTTTCCTCCAATCTTGAACAGCCTTCACCGCTCTCAGCCATGGTCTTCCCAGAATGATGGGGAATGCACCCATTCCTGCTGGCATAACATGACAATCCACAAGCACCTTTACATCAAAAGCCTGCAGTTCTAACTCCTTGATCATACCTAATCATTTGACCTTCTGGTGATTGGCTAACCGAATACGGAATCCAGACGCTTCAGTAAAATTAAGACCAAGCCTCTCCACAGCTGCTAATGTGATTACACAAATTTGTGCACCACCATCTATGTATGCCTCTCCCAGATTCTTTCCTTTGTACCATACATTCACCACAGGACATATATCAGGCAACTCCTGAACAGATAAAACAGTCACTATCCCTTTGGCAGGCTCCTTGTCTCTCGGATTCACAAGTCTTTTCCACTGATGCTTCAAATTTGAAGCTAACTCTATCAATTGTCCAAAAGTAATATTAGCCTTCCTTCCAGCCATGTCCATCTGTAAATTGTAGCTTTCCTACCCAACCCCCACCAGTGGAAAATCAGTCACCTGAAACTTCCTACGAGACTTTCGCTTCTGCTTGACCTTCACATCCCCTCCTTCCTTCACTTTACCTTTCTTCTTGCTAGGCCCTGCAGCATCCCTGCCTTCTCTTTCCTATGGCATCCGATTCCCCAAAGGCATCACATCAGCTTCTGTTTCCTTCGTCTTCTCAAGGGTGACCACATCTATCACCTTAGTTTTACCTTTCTCCTCATTTGTCAATCCACTGGTCCCTACTTCACCTTTAATTTCAATCCCATAATCATTTGCCCTGTTGGGAATCTGAGAGGGTAAGGGATACATATCACCTCCCATTCGCTGAGGCTTATCATAGTCTGTACTTAGATGTCCCAATTCACCACAATTCCAGCATGTAGGAATAAACCATCTACCCCTGCCAAAACCATGGCCACTTCCATAGCCTGTCTGACCTTCAACTCCTTCCTGATTATAGCCTCTGCCTCGGCCACGTCCACCACCTCTGTTCTCCATCATTTTCAAACTCAGATTCTTCATACAATCCACCATTTACCTCATGTCCTATTGAAGTCTTTCATCGGAAGCTGTAACAGCTGTAGGTACCACCTTTATCCCCTGTGGTATGACATTATTCACCTGAACTTCTGTCGGTTGCACTCTTTCCAACATGGTTCTCATCGGTACCGCTTCTACCCTTCTCATTTCAGGCCTCACTGCCACTGGAACCATCCCCAGCTGGTTCATCCGTTGCGATTTCCAATCCTTTGATTTGGCAATCCACCTTCCAGCGAATGCCTCCCTTCAATCCTGCAATAAAATGATCCTTCTTCATCATGTTCGGAGGTACCTGATCATCCCCCAAAGCCCTGCACAAGGTCTCCCACAACAAAGAGAATTTCTTCACATAATCATCAATCGGCTCCAACTCACCATGTATCAACCCCTACACTTCATGCCAAACTTTATCTGGATCCTCAATCTTCTTGAACCTGTTTAAAAGAGCAGTCTTCAATCCATCCTCAATCATTGAAATGCGTGGCTCAACATCCTTTAATGACTCCTCATAAGCTCTGTACCAAATCCTTGCATCCCCCTTCAAGCATATATTTGGCAACCGCAATACCTGTGTCGGCTCATTGATGTGATTGCTTATGCATGCAACCTCCATCCTTTCCAGAAAATCTGCCACATCTTCATTTGGACCACCAAAAAACTCTGGATACGACATCATTTTGATCCCCAAGCTTCACTTCAGATCCCAAGAAAAACACTGGAAACACCTTTCTTCAATTTCCTACTCTGGGGCATACACCCTCGTAAGAGAAATACCTGAGCTCTCCTCAGTGGGGGCACCACAAGAATGTGAGGTGAAAAAAAGAAAAAAGAACCTGCCTCTATAGCCCTTCACCTCCCAAACTTGGAAACAACAACACGAAAGGTAGGGTGGAACACTTCTCACACTTCACCACCCACCTACACCAGAAAGACAGCTCAAAACCCCGATAAACAGTTGATTATCCAGCAAAGACATACACAGCACCAACCACACTGTAACAAACTCAGCAATTACACCAAACCAGGACTCTGGCCAGGATTTACTGCCAAGGGAATTCACCCTTGCATCTGACAACCAAGCCTCTGTCTCTCGATCTCAGAGGGCGCCCCACCAACCCTCAACTCTTATGGTACCAGCCCATCTCACCTGTCTGTGCACTACCAACCACCTCAGCATAGCTGCTTTACGTACCCGTGACACTTGAGACGGCCTCCAACTCTGCACTATGCTCTAGGCTCTCTCTCTCGTCAGTATCCACTCTCTGCTTGCAATCATCGCCCACACAAAACCAGCCACTCTTCTCTTTAGAGGACACCCCACCAGCTTCAGCAGCTCTCTCTCTCTATGTGTCGTGACCAGCAGCTTCGCCAACCACAGAGCCTCTGCACAATCTCTTCAACACGAACACCAACTGCTCAACGTAGCATCACCTTCTCTCGCATCCAGCCCAACAACCCTCAACTTCAGTCCTCTGTAGCTGTCACCGGGCCCGGCTTCCTCTTCTACTCTCGCACCTGGCAGCTACCACACCTTGCGACCTGCAGCTCACCCAGAATCATCCCCATAGCCTCTGTGTCTGCACAAGCACCCAGCATGGCGTCCTTCTTATACAAGGCGGCTGGTCTTCATTTTCCCATTAGCTCTCCATGATCACCGAAGGCTTGCAGCTACACTCCAGAGCTCCTTCGCCTCTGGTCCCGTCGAATCCCAGTCGGCTCACCTTTCTCTTGCCTTCGCTCGAGGCCTCTCCTCGCCTCTTTGCAGCAACACCTGATAGCCACCCCAATGCGCTGCGCCTTCTCGCTGCATCTCTTCAGAGTCACCTTCCCGACTCTGCCTCTCCTGTACAATCACCAGCCCGGCTTTGCCCACACCAAGGCCGCCCCAGCAGCCCGTCTTAGATCACCCGGCCTGGTACACGGCGACTACCTGTCCTTCTATACGCTGTTTGCCTGAAGACTCTCTTGCAAGGCGATTCACTCCTTCTGGACCCCGGTGGTTTCATCTCTAGGCGGCCACCTTCTTGCTTCTTCACCAGCTTCTAGACGACGTGCTGGCAGCAACGTTGGCTTCCATGTGGCTATTAAAATTATTGGCCATGTGTATTATATATATATATATATATTTTTAAAGCTCCAAAATGATGGCCACACAAAACCATGGCTCTTCCTTCCTTATGCTTCAGGTCATCACGCCGCACCCACGACTTTCCAATACAAGAGTTGCCCACGGCCATAATCATCGGCATCATCACTTACCAAACAAGACAATTGCAGTCGGTGCCCTACATTTGGTAACCACCCGCACACCACACTGTTGCAATAAAAACTCCTAAATCTCCAGTATCTTCTCCAAAAAAACAACACGCGTGTACCAGCTCACTGCAAAGCCACTCACTCTGTACATTTGCCAGGGCATTCAGAGCAAAGTTTATTCACAAACCATGCACACCATATGTACACAGATGCAAAACATCTTTCAGATTTTCACCTGACACCGCCTCGGGGACAAAACCTAGCCAAATTCTTAAATGGATCCCATCACTTTAGTGGTTGGGCAGTTGGCTAACCCACAGGATGGATCCCTAAAAAGATACTCAATTTTATGGTACGATAGATGAAGTAAATCCCGGATAAAATTTGTTCTATGGAAAAGAATCAACGATTGTGCCTCTCAATGAGAAAAAAAGTGCTGGTCTCTATGATCCAAGTGTAAGTCTTTTCCTTGATCTGACTATGGGACTTATGGGTTCAGTCAGATCAGTTCAGTTAGTTAAGGCTCTAGGTTACGTTAGAGTAAAAATACCTGCGAGGAATTGCCTGTGCTTTCTGGGTGAGGAAAGTATTTCCGGGTTCGGTTTTGGAAGAACCGAGGGGTTAGTCTCTTGTCCGGATATACGTGGGCGAGTCCCCGAGTGAGGGACCCTGCCCCGCGCAAGAATTGCTACTTTCGCTGCTAGCACCCCAAAATTCGTTGCGTGGTGGAATTGGGAATCTTTCAGCTCGTATCAGAGCGAATTGGCTAAAGTGGATCAACTGAGAAGCCAAAAATGTCAAAATTTATGAAGTTACAGTAAAAAGTTAGAAATGTGTGATGAAATTCATATACAAATTGATATTCAGTCCTGAAATTCATAAATTAGTAATTGGGTCTTCAGATGGAAGTACCACAATTGCATGGAATCCCTGACTTGCTTGAGGCCTAGACATGATGGTATTTACCTTATAATTCCAAGGACCGTAACTACCCATATATACCGAGGGTATAATTTCAACTCTTTACTGGCAGTATATACAAGTAAATCTAATACCTTGAAATTATAAGCAAAAATGCTATCCAGATGATGAATTCAAATGTGGTTGATATGATTTTAAAACTTTGGTTGAGAACTGATGAGTTGATTTGGATTCTGATTGAAAAATGATGATTCTTGAATTTTGGTTGAGCTGAGCAAAACCACAATGAGGATGAGTGGGACGAGTCTGTGTGATGATGTTCGTAATAACTAGAATGACGATAATGACTTCAGCAAATCCCTATGAGATTAGTGGATTGTGCTGCAGATTGCTACTGTTAACACTTGACCCAGTGGAACAAGTTAAGGGATGACAAATTAAAAATCTGTATAGTTGAAATTCCCATGGAGGACTATTCAGATGTAAATTCGGTCTAATGGACCATTATTGTGTTAAAGATATGAATGATATGATCTGAATGAATTGTTATCTGATAATGAGTTCTATATAAGGGATCTTTATTCCAGGATTCTGTTGGGTTGACCAGACTATAAGGAACCCCAGAATCAGTTGGATCTTAAGGGAAAGAGTTATCCTCTAGTTTGCGAGATGAGGACATCTCGCATTTTTTAAGTGGGGTAGGATGTAAGATTCCTCCGTCCCAGCTTTTGAGGTGTGCAGGTGTAAGAGCCTTCCCTTTTGATCTTATAATTATTTCTCTCTCAGAAATAAAAGAAAGATCCTGTTTTACCCTGTTTTGGCTTGGAGAGAGAAAATGTCTAGAGGGAGGTAATTCAAAAGTGAGATATTTTTGGATATAAAAATCCTCCTAGTGTCTAAAATGGTTTCCACTAAAACAGAAATTCAAAAAGAACTTTCCAATGTGCAATTGGAATTAATTAAAAATAGGTATAAAGGACCTTAGCCTAATTATTTCCCTCTCAGAAATAAAAGAAAGATCCTGTTTTACCCTATTTTGGCTTGGAGAGAGAAAATGTCTAGATGGAGGTAATTCAAAATTGCGATATTTTTTGATATAAAAATCCGCCTAGTGTCTAAAATGGTTTCCCCTAAAACAGAAATTCAAAAAGAACTTTCCAATGTGCAATTGGAATTAATTGAAAATAGGTATAAAGGACCTTAGCCTAAGGGTCCAGATTTTTAAAAAAATTTGAATTATGGTCCAATTAAGGTTCCTATGGGCCAATAGGATCAATCCAAGTTTAGGGAGGAGATAAATTTTAGAATAAAAGAAAAACCCCCAAAAAATGAGCAAATGCTTACACAAGATCAAGAGTGGACTAAGGACCAAAGAAAAGAATTAAAAAAATTGAATTTTGACACCTCAGTGTGGGGATCTCCCCTCATGAAGTAGGCATCTTTTTCTCATCATCACCCCTTATTTTTAATCAATAAAATGAGATATTTTCATCTCTCCTCTCTCGTGTTTCAAAACTAGATCCAAAAAGTAAGCTGAACTCACCCAAAAATGGTTGAAAATTGACCAAACTGATCTGGATGAGTTTGTTATAGAAACTGTATTTATGACCAGTTTTTAAATGATTGTTTTATGTCAAGAATGCTGGGGAAGCATTTTGACTGTCTTGTGAATGAGGTCATGGAGACCTAACTGATAAAGTTGCAACAGCTGACGGAGAGTCAATGGAGGATGTCTCGCGTAGCAAGGTCGGCCGAGGTCTTGACCAGCCTCGATTCGATTTAAATGGTGCGCTTCCGGTACGGTGGATGAGGGACAAAAAAAGCGGCCTATGAGTGAAGCGCTAGGTGACCTGCGAAGGATCCTAGAGGGTGCTGACCATACGGTGCTTGGGCTCTGGGTCACCGAAGATACCCACACGTATATCGTGGAAGATATTAGATCAAGGAGTAAGAGTTGTTTTCTGAATTCGGGTATGGATCTGGTTGATTGACCTTGCTGGTCCTCAACGGGTGAGTCCATGGCTCTTTTATATGGATCTGTTGGTTGATCTTGCGGATCTTCAACGGAGATTCCATTTTGATTTTTATAAGTGAATATATTGCTGGGCCCCTGAGTGGACAGGTGGTGAGCATTCTGGTTGCCAATGATGCCATAGGTACACCGATGAAGGTAAAATTAGAAATTAGGATTCAACTGGATATTTTGGAGGATTATAATCAGTGATACTATAGTTTCATTAAAAGATTGTTTTAAAGACAGTTGAATCTATGAAAAAGGCAATTTCATATTGGGTGTGTAAGTGGTGTGACTAGTTTTAAGTTTGCATGAATGTCCGGCTAGGGGACCTAGGAACTCTTTTCCCTGGTACCTAGTACAAAACCTAACCAAATTCTTAAATGGATCCCATCACTATAGTTGTTGGGCGGTTGGCTAACCCACGGGATTGGATGGGGTTAGGCTGGACTGATGGATCCCTAAAAAGAGACTCAATTCTGTTATGGTAAGATAGATGAAGTAAATCCCGAATAAAAATTGTTCTATGGAAAAGAATCAACGGCTATGCCTCTCAATGAGGAAAAAAGCGTTGGTCTCTATGATCTAAGTGCAAGTCTTTTCCTTGATCTCACTATGGGATTGACGGGTTCAATCAGATATCAGTTCAGTTAGTTAAGGCTCTTGACTACGTTAGAGTAAAAATATTGTGGAGGAATCGTCCGTGCTTTTCGAGCGAGGGAAATTTTTTTGGGTTCGGTTTTGGAAGAACCAAGGGATTAGTCTCTTGTCTAGATATACATGGGCGAGGCCCCGAGTGAGGGACCGTGCCCCGCGTAAGAAGTGCTACTTCCGCAGCTAGCACCCCAGAATTCGTTGCGCAGTGGGGTCGGGTTTCAGCTGGTATCAGAGCAAATTGGCTAAAGTGGATTAACCGAGAAGCCAAAAATATTAAAAATTTATGAAGTAACAGTAAAAAGTTAGAAATGTGTGATGAAATTTATATACAAATTGATATTCAGACTAAAATTTATAAATTAGTAATTGGGTCTTGAGATGGAAGTACTGCAGTTGCATGGAATCCCTGACTTGCTTGAGGCCTAGACATGATGGTATTTACCTTATAATTCCAAGGACCGTAACTACCCATATATACCGAGGGTATAATTTCAACTCTTTACTGGCAGTATATACAAGTAAATCTAAGACCTTGAAATTATAAGCAAAAATGCTATCCAGATGATGAATTCAAATGTGGTTGATATGATTTTAAAACTTTGGTTGAGAACTGATGAGTTGATTTGGATTCTGATTGAAAAATGATGATTCTTGAATTTTGGTTGAGCTGAGCAAAACCACAATGAGGATGAGTGGGACGAGTCTGTGTGATGATGTTCGTAATAACTAGAATGACGATAATGACTTCAGCAAATCCCTATGAGATTAGTGGATTGTGCTGCAGATTGCTACTGTTAACACTTGACCCAGTGGAACAAGTTAAGGGATGACAAATTAAAAATCTGTATAGTTGAAATTCCCATGGAGGACTATTCAGATGTAAATTCGGTCTAATGTACCATTATTGTGTTAAAGATATGAATGATATGATCTGAATGAATTGTTATCTGATAATGAGTTCTATATAAGGGATCTTTATTCCAGGATTCTGTTGGGTTGACCAGACTATAAGGAACCCCAGAATCAGTTGGATCTTAAGGGAAAGAATTATCCTCTAGTTTGCGAGATGAGGACATCTCCCATTTTTTAAGTGGGGTAGGATGTAAGATTCCTCCGTCCAGCTTTTGAGGTGTGCAGGTGTAAGAGCCTTCCCTTTTGATCTTATAATTATTTCCCTCTCAGAAATAAAAGAAAGATCCTGTTTTACCCTATTTTGGCTTGGAGAGAGAAAATGTCTAGAGGGAGGTAATTCAAAAGTGAGATATTTTTGGATATAAAAATCCTCCTAGTGTCTAAAATGGTTTCCACTAAAACAGAAATTCAAAAAGAACTTTCCAATGTGCAATTGGAATTAATTAAAAATAGGTATAAAGGACCTTAGCCTAATTATTCCCCTCTCAGAAATAAAAGAAAGATCCTGTTTTACCCTATTTTGGCTTGGAGAGAGAAAATGTCTAGAGGGAGGTAATTCAAAATTGCGATATTTTTCGATATAAAAATCCTCCTAGTGTCTAAAATGGTTTCCCCTAAAACAGAAATTCAAAAAGAACTTTCCAATGTGCAATTGGAATTAATTGAAAATAGGTATAAAGGACCTTAGCCTAAGGGTCCAGATTTTTAAAAAAAATTGAATTATGGTTCAATTAAGGTTCCTATGGGCCAATAGGATCAATCCAAGTTTAGGGAGGAGATAAATTTTAGAATAAAAGAAAAACCCCCCAAAAATGAGCAAATGCTTACACAAGATCAAGAGTGGACTAAGGACCAAAGAAAAGAATTAAAAAAATTGAATTTTGACACCTCAGTGTGGGGATCTCCCCTCATGAAGTAGGCATCTTTTTCTCATCATCACCCCTTATTTTTAATCAATAAAATGAGATATTTTCATCTCTCCTCTCTCGTGTTTCAAAACTAGATCCAAAAAGTAAGCTGAACTCACCCAAAAATGGTTGAAAATTGACCAAACTGATCTGGATGAGTTTGTTATAGAAACTATATTTATGACCAGTTTTTAAATGATTGTTTTATGTCAAGAATGCTGGGGAAGCATTTTGACTGTCTTGTGAATGAGGTCGTGGAGACCTAACTGATAAAGTTGCAACAGCTGACGGAGAGTCAATGGAGGATGTCTCGCGTAGCAAGGTCGGCCGAGGTCTTGACCAGCCTCGATTCGATTTAAATGGTGCGCTTCCGGTACGGTGGATGAGGGACAAAAAAAGCGGCCTATGAGTGAAGCGCTAGGTGACCTGCGAAGGATCCTAGAGGGTGCTGACCATACGGTGCTTGGGCTCTGGGTCACCGAAGATACCCACACGTATATCGTGGAAGATATTAGATCAAGGAGTAAGAGTTGTTTTCTGAATTCGGGTATGGATCTGGTTGATTGACCTTGCTGGTCCTCAACGGGTGAGTCCATGGCTCTTTTATATGGATCTGTTGGTTGATCTTGCGGATCTTCAACGGAGATTCCATTTTGATTTTTATAAGTGAATATATTGCTGGGCCCCTGAGTGGACAGGTGGTGAGCATTCTGGTTGCCAATGATGCCATAGGTACACCGATGAAGGTAAAATTAGAAATTAGGATTCAACTGGATATTTTGGAGGATTATAATCAGTGATACTATAGTTTCATTAAAAGATTGTTTTAAAGACAGTTGAATCTATGAAAAAGGCAATTTCATATTGGGTGTGTAAGTGGTGTGACTAGTTTTAAGTTTGCATGAATGTCCGGCTAGGGGACCTAGGAACTCTTTTCCCTGGTACCTGGGACAAAACCTAACCAAATTCTTAAATGGATCCCATCACTATAGTTGTTGGGCGGTTGGCTAACCCACGGGATTGGATGGGGTTAGGCTGGACTGATGGATCCCTAAAAAGAGACTCAATTCTGTTATGGTAAGATAGATTAAATAAATCCCGAATAAAAATTGTTCTATGGAAAAGAATCAACGGCTATGCCTCTCAATGAGGAAAAAAGCGTTGGTCTCTATGATCTAAGTGCAAGTCTTTTCCTTGATCTCACTATGGGATTGACGGGTTCAATCAGATATCAGTTCAGTTAGTTAAGGCTCTTGACTACGTTAGAGTAAAAATATTGTGGAGGAATCGTCCGTGCTTTTCGGGCGAGGGAAATTTTTTTGGGTTTGGTTTTGGAAGAACCAAGGGATTAGTCTCTTGTCTAGATATACATGGGCGAGGCCCCGAGTGAGGGACCGTGCCCCGCGTAAGAAGTGCTACTTCCGCAGCTAGCACCCCAGAATTCGTTGCGCAGTGGGGTCGGGTTTCAGCTGCTGGTATCAGAGCGAATTGGCTAAAGTGGATTAACCGAGAAGCCAAAAATGTTAAAAATTTATGAAGTAACAGTAAAAAGTTAGAAATGTGTGATGAAATTTATATACAAATTGATATTCAGACTAAAATTTATAAATTAGTAATTGGGTCTTGAGATGGAAGTACTGCAGTTGCATGGAATCCCTCACTTGCTTGAGGCCTAGACATGATGATATTTACCTTATAGTTCCAAGGACCGTGACTACCCGTATATACTGAGGGTATAACTACAGCTCTTTACTGGTAGTATATACGAGTAAATCTAAGACCTTGAAATTATAAGCAAAAATGCTATCCAGATGATGAATTCGAATGTGGTTGATATGATTTTAAAACTCTGGTTGAGAACTGATGAGTTGATTTGGATTCTGATTGAAAAATGATGATTCCTGAATTTTGGTTGAAAAGTGATAAGCTGAGCAAAACCACAATGAGGATGAATGGGATGAGTCCCTGTGTGATGATGTTCGTAACTGGAATGACGATAATGACTTCAGCAAATCACTATGAGATTAGTGGATTGTGCTGACAGATTGCTACTATTAACACTTGCCCCATTGGAACAAGTTAAGGGATGACAAATTAAAAATCTATATAATTCCCATGGAGGACTGTTCAGATGGAAATTTCGGTCTAATGTACCATTATTGTGTTAAAGATATGAATGATATGATCTGAATGAATTGTTATCTGATGATGAGTTCTATATAAGGAATCTTTATCCCAGGATTCTGTTGGGTTGACTAGACTATAAGGAACCCCAGAATCAATTGGATCTTAAGGGAAAGAGTTGTCCTCGCGATGAGAACATCTCGCATTTTTTAAGTGGGGTAGGATGTAAGATTCCTCCGTCCAGCTTTTGAGGTGTGTAGGTGTAAGAACCTTCCCTTCTAATCTTATAATTATTCCCCTCTCTGAAATAAAGGAAAGATCCTGTTTTACCCGGTTTTGGCCTGGAGAGAGAAAATGTCTAGAGGGAGGTAATTCAAAATTGAGATATTTTTGGATATAAAAATCCTCCTAGTGTCTAAAATGGTTTCCCTTGAAACAGAAATTCAAAAATAACTTTCCAATGTGCAATTGGAATTAATTGAAAATAGGTATAAAGGACCTTAGCCTAAGGGTCCAGATTTTTAGAAATTTTTGGATTATGGTCCAATTAAGGTTCCTCTGGGCCAATAGGATTAATCCAAGTGTAGGGAGGGGATAAATTGAAGAATAAAAGAAAACCCCCCAAAAAATGAGTAAATGCTCACATAAGATGAAGAGTGCACTAAGGACCAAAGAAAAGAATTAAAAAATTTGAATTTTGACACCCCTCAGTGTGGGGATCTACCCTCATGAAGTAGGCACCTTTTTCTCATCATTACCCAAATTTTAATCAATAAAACGATATATTTTTATCTCTCCTCTCTCGTGTTTCAAAACTAGATCCAAAAAGTAAGCTGAACTGACCCAAAAATAAAAAATTGACCAAACTGATCTGAAAAATTCTAGAATTAGTTTGCTTGGTTAGAGGCTCACTTTTTCCTATAAATAGAAGCCTCCCCCTTTGTAAAAGCTTAATGGTGTTTATGCACTATTACTCTACTCCTGTCCTGAGCCATCTACATTGAATTTTTTAATAATTCAATTGTTTTTGGCCTAATCCTCTCCAAAGTGATTTGGTGGCCACTATTGCTTCAAACAGTAGTAGAACCCTCAATCCCTCAAGCCAAAGGAGAGCTTACAAGCTCCATGTTAGCTAATTTTCTTACTTTGTTTACAAATTTTAATAAAAAATCTATGGTTTTCTTGATTTTTATGAATTGCAGATGATTGAGTTAAATTCAAATGCTATGCCTTTGATGAAAAGGCCACCCCCTTCTCTTCTTTACATTCCAGCCTTTCTTAATCCTAGAAAGATTAACTAAGTGATTAATTAAACTCTTCTTATTGCTTACTCTCTTGAATTTAGAAAACTGTATAGATTAGAGTTCTATATTTCTAAATTGGGTTGATTAAGTTAATTGTAGAAAGATAAAAATGAGAAATGGTCAGCCATACAAAGGAGGTTATGGCAAAATTTTCTAGAATTTCGTGAAAAAGAAAGTTTGTTTTCTATGTTATCCCAAAAGAGTAATTCCCACCATTTTTGCATCTAAAAGAAATATTCTAATTACTCCATGTACATATTCACCTATGAATATGCATGGATATCACTGATATTAATAAAGTGTTATTCTTATTAAATTTGATTTCTATGCATAGAAAGATGCATAAAGGATTTTTTTTAATTATAAAAGTGCTAGTCTTATTAAATTTGATTTCTATGCATAGAAAGATACATAAAGGAATTTTTTTAATCATGAAAGTGTTAGTCTTATTAAATTTGATTTTTATGCCTAGAAAGATGCATAAAGGAAATTTCTTAATTACACAAGTTTTATTCTTATTAAATTTGATTTCTATGCATAGAAAGATGCATATTGGAATTTTTTTATTACAAAAGTGTTATTCCTATTAAATTTGATTTCTATGCATAGAAAGATGCATAAAGGTTTTTTTAATTATAAAAGTATTATTCCTAATAAATTTGATTTTTATGCATAGAAAGATGCATAAAGGAATTTTTTAACTATAAAAGTGTTATTCTTATTAAAATTGATTTCTATGCATAGAAAGATGAATAATGGAATTTTTTTATTACAAAAGTGTTATTCTTATTAAATTTGATTTTTATGCATAAATAGATGCATAAAGAAATTATTTTTATTTTAAAAGTATTATTCCTATTAAATTTTATTTTATGCATAAATAGATGCATAAAAGGTTTTTTTAAATAAAAATGTTATTCCCATTGAAGTTGATTTTTATGCATAAATAGGTGCATAAAGAATTTTTATATCAAAATTAGAAGTCTCTTAAATTCTATGAGTATTTGATAAATAAATAATTTAATACTCTAAGAGAGAAATTTCTATCGTTTTATATTCACACGGATTGTAAAAAGAAAATTCAGGAAATCTATCAAGATCAAAATATTCAAATAAATGATTAATTTATTCCTCATTGGAATTCGTAACTAATTTAGAAATTAGTTAAGTGAATATTCAAAGAGAGAAATTCAGTAAAATAGTAACTGAATTATCAAACCTTTTCGAGAAAGATAGTTCAGGAAAAATCTTATCCGACTCGAACCTTGAATCAGATGGATGTGAAAGAATGGATGTGGAAGAATAGACGTGGATGTGTATGTGAAAGAATGAATGTGGATGTGTATGTGAAAGAATGTGATGTGATGTAAAGAGATGCGATGTGACATGAATATATGTGGATGTGAAGTGATAGATATGAATGTATGGATAGATGTGGGTAGTCGTACTTGTGAACGATTGGATGGATGTGGATGAATGAGATGAGATGTGTATGAATGAGATATGATGTGGATAGATGTGATGTGATGTTATGTGGATAGAATGTATGTGATGGGATGGTGATGTGAATGAATAAGATGTGATGTCATGTGAATCGGGATGTGAATGAATGATATGGGATGTTAATGGATGAGATGTGAATCCGGATGTGAATGAATGAGATGTGATGTGATGTGAATCGGGATGGGAATGAATGAGATGTGATGTGAAATGGATGTGATGTAAATTGGGATAGATGTGAATGGATGATATGTGATGTAATGTGATGTGAAACAGGATAGATGTGAATGAATGAGATGTGATGTGAATGGATGAGATGTGAATGAATGAGATGTGATGTGAAACGGGATAGATGTCAATGAATGAGATGTGATGTGAATGGATGAGATGTGAATGAATGTGATGTGATGTGATGTGAAACGGGATAGATGTGAATGAATGAGATGTGATGTGATGTGATGTGATGTGATGTGAAACGGGATAGATGTGAATGAATGAGATGTGATGTGAATGAATGTGATGTGATGAGATGTGGATATGGGTAGATGCGAGTGGATGAGATCTGATGAGGATAAATGAGGAAAGATGTGATGAGATGAAAATGATGTCAATTGAATGAGAATAGGAATACATATGAAATGGATGTGGATTAAATAATGTGGATTGATGTGGAAAGACGAGAGTTCATTATAGAAACTGTATTTATGACCTGTTTTTAAATGACAGTTTTACGTCAAGAATGCTGGGGAAGCATTTTGACCGTCTTGTGAATGAGGTCATGGTGGAGACCTAACTGATAAAGTTGCAACACCTGGTGGAGAGTCAATGGAGGACGTCTCACGTAGCAAGGTCTCGGCCGAGGTCTTGACCAGTCTAATTGGTTCGATTTAAATGTTGAGCTTCCGGTACGGTGGATGAGGGACTAAAGAGGCGGCCTATGAGTGAAGCGCTAGGTGACCTGCGAAGGATCCTAGAGGGTGCTAACCATACGATGCTTGGGCTCTGGGTCGCTGAAGATACCCACACATACGTCGTGGAAGATATTGGATCAAGGAGTAAGAGTTGTTTTCTGAATTCGGGTATGGATTTGGTTGATTGACCTTGCTCGTCCTCAACGGATGAGTCCATGGCTCTTTTATATGGATCTGTTGGTTGATCTTGCTGATCTTCAACAACGAAGATTTTAATTTGATTTTTATAAGTGAATATATTGCTGGGTCCTATGTAGGTCCTATGACCTACTAGGAACTATCGAAAAGGCCCCTGAGTGGACAGGTGGTGAACGTTCTGGTTGCCAATGATGCCATAGGTACACCGATGAAGGAAAAATTAGAAATTAGGATTCAACTGGATATTTTGGAGGATTATGATCACTGATACTATAGTTTCATTGAAAGATTATTTTAAAGACAGTTGAATCTGTGAAAAAGACAATTTCATATTGGGTGTGTAAGTGGTGTGACTAGTTTTAAGTTTTCATGAATATCCGGCTAGTAGACCTGGGAGCTCTTTTCCCTGGTACCCGGGACAAAACCTAACCAAATTCTTAAATGGATCCCATCACTATAGTGGTTGGGCAGTTGGCTAACCCATGAGACTGGATGGGGTAGGTAAGACTGATGGATCCCTAAAAAGAGACTCAATTCTGTTATGGTACGATAGATGAAGTAAATCTCGGATAAAAATTGTTCTATGGAAAGGAATCAATGGCTGTGCCTCTCAATGAGGAAAAAAGAATCAACGGCTGTGTCTCTCAATGAGGAAAGCAGTATTGGTATCTATGATCCAAGTGCGTCTTTTCCTTGATTTGACTATGGGACTTACGGGTTTGGTCAGATCAGTTCAGTTAGTTAAGGCTCTTGACTATGTTAGAGAAAAATACCCTGGAGGAATCGCCCGTGCTTTCCGAGCGAGGGAAGTTTTTTTGGGTTCGAAGAACCGAGGGATTAGTCTGGATATACGTGGGTGAGGCCCGGAATGAGGGACCCTACCCCATGCAAGAAGTGCTACTTCCGCTGCTAGCACCCGAGAATTCGTTGCATGGTGGGGTGGGGGATCTTTCAAATGGCACCAACATTCCATTCCTTTGAACACATTGGTCACGTGTTGGAGCACCACATTGCCCTGTCCTTGTAATCCATTGTTTCTTCCCATCCTTGCCTTTCTTTCTGGATTTCATGCAATATAAGCAAGGGAACTCAGCAGCTGCTAAATTTGAAACACCAAACATACATTTCAATGTTTTCAAATCACTAGCAAGATGCCATTCTACCTCATATTCTTAAAATCCATTGACATGAAAAACTTCACTATTTTTTGCCGTCGTACAATATTTGGTATCTCTATTAAGTTTAAAAAAATCTTAAGTACTTCATGGTCCTCCTTTGGTACCTCAAATGCAGCAAGCCACCATATTTCATTCTCCGATTGCACATTGAAATATTTTGGATGTTTTGAATTGATGTTGGGATCCAACGCCCTATTCATTAATGTCAAGCTAACATGTTCAAGCTTTTCGCTCTTAAGTACTTCACTCTCATCAAGCTTCAAAACAAATTGAAGCTTATCTTTGCACTCTTCGATAAACATGTTGTAGAACTTCACCATTGTTGCTTGTAGCTTACATACATCCAATATAAAGTTATTGTCTACATGCAATTTGAAGGGCACTTCCTTTGATCCATACTTAAGCATCTGTGTATGTTCCAAATGTATTGGCTCACCAATTGTGTCTAAGACTTTTGCATTAAGATCTTTTTGTGCTTGCTTCACATGGAACGGTTTAGGGGTTGACACCACTCATTTGTTGTTAAGAACAACCTGAAACCCTACATCTCCAATTGCTTATAAATCATAGCATACGATTCAGAGCTAATCCCTACCTTGCCACATATGTCTTGAGCATCTCTAGCTGTGAAGGTATTGCTTACTTCCTTCAAGCGTACTCTTGCAACATCATCACCAATGGTTTTTAATTTGGGGTTTTCCAATGTAGACTTCACCATACCTTTGCTTAGGACCTTTGCAATTGCATCATCAATCTCTTCCCTTGGGTTGGAAAACATATTCTTTATGTTTGCACATTGTGCATAGACCTACTGATTATATTGCCTACTCCCTTTGGTTAACTCATGAAGTGGTTTGAGTAGCCTCACACGCTCACGTGCTTCTTTGGTTTTCATTGAGGCTGCAGCAACAAAAGTCTTTGCAAGCATTGCTACCATATTTTTGTTCTCCGTCTCCAAACTCTGCATTTTGCAATGCAGTTCTTCATTGTCTACCTCGACAACATGCACCGCATTTTCCATAACATGCATCGCATCTTGCAAACTCTGATACTCTCTCTCCTTTTCACTTAGTGATTTTGTGAGCTCCTTGATCCTTGCATCCATGCCCATCATGTGCACTGAATAGATGTGTAAACACTATGAGCTTGCATTGCTAGCCTCCTAGTGTATTCCCATAACCTTGCATGGCCTTCACACACATACTTAATGAAAGATGTAAGCCCACTAAATTGTGGAGATCTTTGGGTAATTGGATTGGGTGGATAAATATACCTCTCAACCCAAAGATTGACATGTTTTTTCCTTACATTTCTCTCTTGTTTCATTATCTCTAGTTGCTTTTCACTTCTCATTCTCTTGTATAGTAGTGCATACTCGGGCTCCAATTGGAAGTGAATGTCTCTCTTTCTGTTCCAGTCTGTTGAAAATACAAGTGAATGTCTCTCTTTCTGTTCCAGTCTGTTGAAAATACAAGTGAATAGGGTGTGTGTGGGAGCAAGCCCTTGGTTAGTAGAAAATAATCAAAATTTTAGTTAGTTTTCAACTCACCTTTGTACCCCCAGCCAGTGGAGGAGTTCATTCTCCTTGCACACTTAAAATTAGCCCTACTGCTTCTAACCATAGCTAGCCATCTCAATGCTCTTCAAGCTCATAAACTCAATGCAGCAAACTGCCGACGGATGCAATAGAAATCGCGAATTTACCAGGCCCCGTTTTTCTGAAGGGGATTTGAGATTTCTTCTTGCTCAGTTCAAATGCCTCTAGTTCCTCTTAGCCCAAGGTGTTTTCAAGAATGATCTACAAGCTGGTGAAGAGAGAATTCAATTTCATCAAGTCTACAGTGAGATCCAAGCTCTTCATCAAATCTACAGGTGACTTTGGTAAAACAGAGATTAAGCTTTCAATATTTGGTCAAATCTTGTGTTTCTTGGCTTAATCCTCTACTAGACTCATTGTTATTGATGGCTTTGAAAGCATTTGAGCTCATTTGAAGTCTAAGGCACCAGATCTGGACTCCTCGCATACTCTATTTTTTACACACAAAACACTGGATTAATTTGCCAATCAGTGATTAATCAGTGCTAATCACTGTATTTTGGTGCAATTGAGGGTTCATATTAACCATTAGGTATCTGATACAGAACCCTATAACTTCTGATTGCATTCGGAGCTGGTTTGATACTCCAACCATTCTGTACAAATTGGTTAGCCTTGATTTAATGTAATTTCTGAGAAAATTATGCTGATAAAATTGTGATAATCATCATTTTGCATTTAACCCTTGGTTAATGCCTGTAAATCTCACTCAAAATCAAGATTATTCACAACCAGAGTTGCATTTGGGAATGTGCATGAGAATGAATGCTATATGCATTATGTATTAGGCACATTGCATCAGTGTAAATATGGGATCAGACACTGCCCTTGTCCAGAATAAGGCAAGAGGTAAGACCTCCCACATAAATTTGGGTTTGCATTGCATAATGACACAAGATAAACATAAAAAACCCAAAGGAACTGTCAGCAAAACATTTAAAAATGTTGCTCACATGGAGCAAGAAGTCCTGACAGCAGACAAGCTCATGGCCCCAGCCATGAAAGAAGAAGAATATCTCTTTCCAAGAAGAGGATCCACACCAAGAAGATCTAAAGAAAGACATGGACACGAGAAGAGAAGCTGCCCCAAGAAGACTGAAAGAAGAGACGGACGCGTGGAGAGAAGCTGCCACGACAAGAAGACTGAAGACAAGAGAAGATGTGAGGCTCCAAAGAGTGAGGAGCCATGTGAAAATCTCTGTGAGAGAGAGAGAGAGAGAGAGAGAGAGAGAGAGAGAGAGAGAGAGAGAGACCCCACAACCCAATGTAACTTGCCCCAACAAAGTAAAACCACCTCTGAGCCACCGATGATGTAGGCCATGTGGTAGACGTATGTGTGAGTACTTTAGTCAAGGTCGCGGGCACTTATAGTAGCCTTGGACACATAGAGAGAGAGAGTGTCAAGGACTATGGAGTTTAGGGACTTGAGGCACTGGTCGCGGGCTGTCAAGTAAGAAAGAAACTTGATACAGGGTCCAGGTGTGCTAAGTTAACTTGAGGGGAGGAATAGACATTGGTCGCGGACTATCAAGTAAGGGGAGGCAAACTTAGTATAGGGTCTAGGTGTACTAGGAGTATTCACTTGAGGGGAGGTGTTGAAAATACAAGTGAATAGGGTGTGTGTGGGAACAAGCCCTTGGTTAGAGGCTGTAAAAGAGGATGTGTAAATGTGAAAGAACATGTGAAAAGGTGAGAAGAATCTACTGGGAGAGAATAAAGGGTAGCATGACAAGATTTAGGAAGTGTGGAGATATTCTGGAAAGTGTGGAGATATTCTGGGAAAAGTGAAGAGGTGGAGAGAATCAGGGAAAAGAGGTGGAGTGAATCAAGAAGAAATCAGTGGGATTTGATGCTTGGATGTAAACTCTATAAATTGAGGCATTGCCCTAATGAGAATTTGCTGGTTTTTGAGTATCCATGCCTACATTAATCTATTTGTTAATTACCCACCAATTACATCTTAATTATTTACTAATCACTTTGTTAATGATGTTGATTCTAGTGTTTGATCCACCATAGCTCATCACAATGCCCTAATTTCAACACAGTCTACATCATAAAATTAGTATTTGGAAAAAAACACAGTTATTAACAAAAAATTAGCTTTGGACAAAACATAGGTATTAACAAAAAATTAGCTTTTATAATTTTGTACAACTCAAAAATTTAACAAATAACACAACTTTAACCAAAAATAACATTATTGAACACAATGTTAACCAGATATAACTTCAATATAACCTAGAACTAAATCATAACTTTCAATCAAAATAACACACTTGTTTTAAACAAATAACATAAAAATAATATCATAAAACTCAACTATTAATAATTTCACACATGACTAAATGACATTTAGAATAATAAGATAGTCAAAATAGAAAAATAAACATCATTAAACACAACTCTTAACCCCAAATTAGCTTTTATACATTTTCGTAACTCAAAAATTAACAAATAACACAACTTAAATGTGAAATAATATTATTAAACACAACATATAGACTTTAATATATCCCAAAACTAAATCATAACTATTAATCAACAATCATATTTCACCCACTTGTTTCACTGAGAAAATCACTAATGAACAATCCAAATAACATCATTAAACTCAACTATTATCTTCAATTTCACACATGACTAAATCACATTGAGAACAATAAGGTGGTCAAAATAGAAAAGAAAACATAATAACTTAGACAAAATTAAACCATAACAAAACAACATAACAAATAACAAGATGGACATACCTCCATTGTGCTCTTATTCTTTGATTCTTTTGCAGAGATTAATGAACATAAAGATGATTGAAGGGGAAGATGAATATGTGGTTCCAACTAAATGGCACCAAATAATCAACATACCCTGCAATTTCTCTGTTTACAGAAGAGAAGAAACCCCATGATTGAGAAGAGGGAAAGAAAGCTTTTGAGCATAGCTACTAAAGAAAACAAACAAAGATTTGAACTTTCTTTGAGGGAAAGTGAAAAACCTAAAGACATATCTCATCAAAGCATACTAAAATTGCCCTACATTGAAAACCCTATTTTTCTTATTCTAAAAATCTAGAGAAGTCTCTAAGTGACGAAAAAATTCATAAGCCCCTGTATACTTAATGAAAAATGACAAAAATTAATAGCCACCCTCTTAGGCCCAAGTTTATATTTGATGTTAACCCACGTTGAAAGCTTCATCATCACACTATCTTTTGGTCTCGTCTTGAAGAGTGGTCCCTCAGATGCAAAATCTCTATCAAATTTCCTAAGAAACTCTTTTGCAACTACTCATAATTGCACTCTCTATTATCTTGTGGGTCCATAGTTATAATCCCCCTATGCCAGCTTTGATCACATTAGACCTATAGTAACCAAGGTCTCCCAAATAGGATTGGAAAAGACATCACATAGGTTGTGGACCCAACCATTAGGTAGCTCATATGAAACTTCAATCCTGCTACAATTCCTAAAGGCTTAACTTTACATTGATCTTTGCCCTCAAAATGAGTATGTTCGATATTACTCAACCCTAATTCTTCCATTGTTTAATCTATCATTAAATTAATTATTGCACCACCATCTAATTATACACCAATGACTAAATGATTGCCTATTTCAATACTAGTGGTAGATGCTTCTAGATCCATAAAAAGATCAACGATATGAGCTCCTTTTTGGTTGTTCACATTGGGAGAGGGCTCCCTTTCACGCAATCTGTGTGGTCATCATCTTTGCATTAACTTCTGATATAATTCCTACATATCGAGGAAACATATATGAGTTCCACCAAGTTAGTAGAATTGGCACATCTTCTAATGTTTTGGCCACATATCATATGGATCTAACATGTGTTTATGCATTCTATTATTATTGAGTCATCTCTACTACACAAGCTGTTTAGGAAAAGGTGTCTCCCCCACATTGATTTTCATTGAAGGACTTTTCAAATGTATAGATTGTTTAGGGTGCTTCGAAGACTGATCTTGTAATTTAGAATTAGGTAGCTCTAGTTGCTCTTACTCTTGAATTTTTGTTGTGGTCCCATGTTTCTTATTATTGTAACCCATCCACCACTTTGCTAGATCGTGTGACTACTCCTACTAGAGGTGGAGTGTCAAAGGTCACCCTTTTAGGCATTACATTTACCTTTTTTGTGATAAAGATTTGAATTATGTGGTTTTAACAATTTCCACCAGGTTGGTAGAAGTATTGGGTCCTTCATCAACCATTTGCTTATCCTTTGCCTCCACTGAATTTTGATTCTTTTGGGGGTAATCATGTTCATACTAGTCTTCACCACTATAATTTCTACATATTGGAGTATAGTCTTGATGCTTAAGCTCATTGGGGAAAAAATTGGCAATATGTTCTGACTCCTAGCAATTCTTAGGTCCTTGTGGTATGCCCCCTCTCCCACTACCGTGAAATCCTATTGAGTTTCCTTTGGAAGGAAATATATAAGTAGTGCACATTAGCATTATTATAAGGGTAAGGACTAGATGTCCTTGGCTGTAGGTGGTCTGCCTTCTTGTGTAGGTAACCCACCTTGCAAAAATGCTTCTAAAATACCTCTTTGTATAAAAGGTTGGGGTGGGGGTCTGATCTCGTAGGTTGGGGTGGGGGTCTGATCTCGTAGGTTTTATTATTATGATCCATGAAATTAAATTTCATCGCAAGACCTTATCTTGCCTTTGTTCATACACTTGTTTTACAAAACATTGCTCTTTGTATGATTGTTCTTAAAACAATAAGTAAATAATTTACGTGGCTAATCTTGAACTATTCTCAATAATCCATGGGGCACTCCATAGCCAAGTGACCACACCCATGACACTTACCACACCAACTGTTAGATCTTGAAGGATGTTGATTGTTTGCTACCACCCCTTGTGGGGCAGCTTGAGAAGTCACGTTGTAAACATATTTCTCTTGGGATTTCACTGTATTAAGAATATCCTATAGGAAATTTCTCAAAGAGATTTCCACTAGCTCAGTCACTCTTACTTCACTCACCAATGGAGTTGGCAGTGTACTCCTCACGTATGGCAATTTATCTCATGAAGTGAAGGAGATAGTTGTTAGATTCTAGACATAGCACACGAGGGTGTCTCAAAATAAGAAAGACATTTGTCGGCAGCAGCGACTTGGCTACAAGCAATACATCGAGCATTCGATGCACTTACTTAATGAATCTTTGTATGAACATATCTTATTCCATATCCTCAGTGTTATTAATTGCACACACAATACTGTGCATACCTCATGGTATTGCCTATGATAGCTATCAAGCTCTTCTTATGCCATCTAGCTCTATATGTCATTTATAGCATTATCGGTGCTATATAGGACCGAGACATGCACCAATAGAGCTATTCCTCAAACATTGAGGAATAGCTCTATTGGTGCATGTCTCTGTGCTATATAGCACAAAAAATGCTACTAATATGTGCTATGAACTACACATAATACATATAGTATGCATATTTACTTCATTGCACAACCTTTATGGTGTATATGTCGCTATGCTGATAAATCTCTCTGGGCTATGCAGTAAACAAACTAACTAAATAGCATATTGACTCTAAATATATAGGCGTTATAATTATTTCCAATGAGCTAATAACTCAATCTGTGCTATATGGCATTATTTCTACAATTCATCTGTATATGGCTAGTGCACAAACATTGAGGAATAGCTCTATTGGTGCATGTCTCTGTGATATATAGCACAAAAAATGTTGCTAATATGTGCTATGAACTACACATAATACATATTGTATGCATATTTTCTTCATTGCACAACCTTTATGGTGTATATGTCCTTGTGATATATAGTAAAGAGAGTCTCCTTTATATAGCTATTCTGATGAAGCTCTTTGGGCTATATATATAGTAAACAAACTAGCTATATAGGATATTGACTCTGAATATATAGGTGTTATAATACCAATGATCTAATAACTCAGTTTGTGCTATATGGCATTATTTGTGCTATATATATCAAATGTATATATTAATACCACAGTAACTAAGTCTGTGTGCTATATGGCATTATCTATGTATGGGCTAAAGCAAGCGCTTAGAGCATGGCATGACAAGATTGCACAATATCTTGTCATGATTGGCTTTCGTATGGCTAATGCGGATCACTCTTATAGGCTTTTTACAAAATGAGCCACACTTGGCCACACATGAAGATACATTTTGGCCCTAAGGCCAAGCTTTGTGCACATTAAAATACTTCTTGTCCCTAGGGCCAAGCTATGTGCACAAAAGAGTATAGCTTGGGCCTAGGGCTACGCCGTACACATTTTTCACAAAAGAGATATTAGAAATTATGTGGGCAAGAGGATCTCATGGCAGCAATTAAATTTCTTAACATGATTGTCTATATACATTTTGATATATGTTTTTCACATGATGGATATGTATGACATTAATGTATAAACTTTAGGGTTTAGGTTTGCATTTGGAAATTTAATGTCATTGTCTTTTATGTATGCATATCTTTCAAAAATTTTACTCAGAAGAGAGAGAGAGAGAGAGAGAGAGAGAGAGAGAGAGAGAGAGAGAGAGAGAGAGAGAGAGAATATTATGAATAGATGGCAAGAACCACTGCTCTTGCCTCACGCACATTTGCTTTTGTTATATGTCCCACTGAAGTTGTTTCAGGTACACATCCAAATGGTTAGAACAATATAAGAATTTTTGCTTTTAAAATGTCTAGACTGAGCTGTTGTGGATCGTCCCGATAGCATATTTGTTGGCTAATGGACATATATGGAGGTATAAATGTACACTAACATTTTCCACGTCTTCATTTTCTAGATATTTTTTCATAAGTGATTTTGATTTGTAAAAAGGAACTACGGAGATGGCGTGACACAGCTATTGCTACACTTGGGTAATCGTGGCACTAGCAATTTTACGAGATATTACATCTTGCAGTTCTAGTTTGATGGAGATAATTATCTTATTATCTCACAACCTTTTTTTAGCTACCATAAGCCAATTTATCGTTTTCATTGAATACACTTATATTTGCAGATCGGCAGTTTTGCTTTTGTTGTGTATTGATTTTTTAAATCTTTATTGTTCAATACTTTATTTTGTGTCTTCTTTCTTTTGTAGGTCCATATGGTATAACAAACGTACGCAAGAGGATTTACGCGATTCCATGTGACCAAGATTAAGAATATGTTTGAACCAGCTTCTAGTAGTCGCCATTAAAAAAAAAGTTGGTCCTGCAAACTCGTATATATATATATATATATATATATGCCAACTCTATATATATACGAGTTGTATATATATATATATATACGAGTTGGCTGTGCAGAATCGTATGCATGCCTCTGAGAAAGTGCATAGAGAATAAGAGGTAGACAACTAAAGAGTAAACAAGTATGAAATTTATTGTATTTGCAATTTGTGTGTGTTGTGGAAGTAGAGGGAGAGAGAGGTATGCGGGTGATTTGTGTGTGGGGAGAGAGAGAGAGAGAGAGAGAGAGAGAGAGAGAGAGAGAGAGAGAGATCATAATCTATGTTTGAGAGGGTGGTATGTGGGTAATATGTGCACATAGAGATAGAGAGAAAGAGAGAGAGATCACAATCTTGGTGTGTATTAATTGTGTTTGGTGGAAGTATACAAAAGGTGTGTGTGTTTTGTGCAGTAAGAGAGAGTGAGAAGGAGAGAGACTAGGTGTTTGGTTTATACCTTAGTGTATCATTTTATTTCTCTCGCTCTCTCAATGTGCATCCCTCTATCTCTTTCTCTACGTCCAAGATGCCATATTTCTTTCCCCATCGACCCTGCCTCTCTCTCTCTCTCTCTCTCTCTCTCTCTCTCTCTCTCACTCACTCACTCACACACACACACACACTCACTCACAATATGCACACGCATGCATACACACACAATCATACACTCCACAATGCACACAAATAGGAAAATATAGTTTTGAAGTCAATTGTGTGATAACCTTTTCAAGTGGAGGTGGGTTATTTCACACCACAAGCCACTTTTTGAGTGGTGGTATGAAACATACCGCACGTTGCACCACATATTCTCTCTCCCTCTTTGACTCTCTAACGTGTGTACATACACACCCATAGCAAAAGCTATCATAAACTTTTGTTATGGGTGACGATAGCCTAGAAATAAATCTACCAAACCCCTACACTCTCACTATGTTCATTATTAGCCGTGAAGCGGTCGTGATGAAGAGTTGGTCCTGCTAACGTCGGGCGCTTCTTCTAGTGGTTAAAGGGGGTGGCAAGGTAGTACTCCCTCACCCTGTTCCAAAAAGAGGTTCGATCTCTTGGGGCAGACACCCAATTCTTACCTTACCCTCGGACAGCCAAGGGGAGTGCAAGAACTAGCTTCTAGTAGTTGCCAATTTTTTTTTTTAAGAGTTGGTCCTGCAAACTCGTATATATATATATATATGCCAACTCTATATATACGAGTCGTATATATATATATATATATATATATACGAGTTGGCTGTGTAGAATTCTGCCAACTGCTGCATCGCTTGTCAGTCTAGGGTTTTCATATCCAGTTTGATGTTTGCCTCTTTTCTGTTTCAGTTAGCTTGTTCTCCAAGTTTCGTGGAAGACGCTTCAGAGTATCATCATGGCTGCTGCACAGAAGACACTTGCCGACCTAATCTACGAAGGGGTACTTCCTGAAAGATATCAACCGAATTATCTGCGAAAGAGCACAGGCAAAACCAGGCCTATGGGAGGTGGAAGGACACGCTCGATGGTCCGAAGACGAAGAAGCTCGTGCTTGGTGGACAGAGAGGGCAAGCAGACAGTTGACATAGGTAGATGCATCCCAAACCTACCCCAAAGTTTTTCCTTTGCACGGTGTCATCAGGGGGAGGGTTTTTGATTGAATGAAATCAGGATGACATGTTTGTTAGAGTAGCTTTACCAGTAGAGGTAAAGCCACCTTGGCAATTCAAATTGTCAGCTGGTGATGGACATGTAGTGGACCTTCTCCAATCCCTTGATCCTGCACAGCGTGACAAAGTCAGGTTTAGTGTTGCTCAGATTTACCTGTACATGATTCTGGAAGAAGCAGAATTCGGGGTTTTGTGCTCTAAAGAACAGTATATCTTTATGAGGAGGTGTGGAAGGTCTGAAGACAAGGTGCTACAAATTTCTCGGACCTTTCAATGTGAGGATGAAGTAGGTATTCGGAGATGCCTGCTGTATATTTGTGATTGTGCACAATCGTCCCTGAAAATACCGAAGGCTGCTGTAGATGTGGCAGGGCCGACATCGCTTGGAATGAAACTTGTGACACCGCCTGGCCAAAGAAGGGATAAGAAGAGGAAGAAAACAAAATCTGACAGGTTTGGGGAAAAGAAGAAGTCTTCTAGGTCCTTTGCAAGTTGTGTACAGGCCAGAGGTGCAGATGAATGGACACCCTTGAAAGGTGGTTCAAAGCCTCTAGAACTCCCATATGAAAGGGTTAATGACTGGGAACCTCCCATGTTGTCAGCCCAAGCATCTATGGAGCCAACAAGTTGGAGAAGAGAGTCTGATTGTAAACTGGACCCGATCTCTTGGTTTCAAAAATTGGCTGAATTTGACATATTCTCGTTGAAGCTTGGCAAAGTCCTTTCAAGTGCAGGGAAGGTCATTGTCAGGGAAGGCAGTGTTGGGGGAGTTCCGGCGGCAATAAAGATGTTTGACTTTATAGATGGTAATGAGTTGCTACAGGAATTTCACAATGAAGTTCAAGCCTATCAGCTGTTGGAAAGCCTCCAAGGGCAAGCTGTACCAAGGATCCTAGCTTATGGATCTTTGTGGGGTCATTACATGGGGTTTTTGGCTCTCACCTTGGAAGGCCAAGCACTGCACAGAAGCTGTTTTCAATCTCAGCCTCATCTTATCGAAGAAGCGAAGAAATCATTGAAACTAATACATGCAGCTAATGTTCTTCATGGTGATGTAGCATTCCGCAATATGGTCTTGTCTGCAATGGGCCAGATAATGTTCATTGATTTTGGTAGATGTCTCACAAAGGTGGATGAAGAAAGTTGCTTGGAGGAGCTTGAAGACTTGGAAGAGCTATTGAATGAGTCACTATGAGGAGGTTGGTTCAGCCTGATGTAGATAGTTGGTAGCAGCCAATGTTTTGGGGGCTCTAAGAAAATACAGCACAGCACATGTTAGAATTCAAATTTTGCAAGGATTTCATTGTAAATAATTGCCTTTTTGGGGGGCTTTGAATGATGGAATGGCAAAAATCAAAACAGGTCTTACCAGAATGTCTCTATTTGTGGAAAAGCCTAAGTTGTCTTGTGGTTTCATCACTTGTTGAGTACTTGCATAACCAAGACATGCAGTGGCATGTGTGCATCAGCAAGCACAAGCACAACATGGATATATGTTTATATATGAAAAGGCAACATGAATAATGAAATGAAATGGGAAGTGCAGGGGGTGCATTGGATAATGAGAATTTCTGATCGAATTTAATGCTTGAAGGTGTCTTTCATAGAAAATGGGGACAAGCATGTCGTCCTATTTGTAATCCCATAAAGTCCCTAAATATCATGTGCAGGCCACTGGCCAGAGCTCACGTAAACTTATGCACTTTGTAACACTGAATAGACCGGCAATATGACTTCTTGTGGTAGCCTACTGTAATTTTGAGTGCACAATTGATTCAACATGCATACATGTATATGGTGATCAGCACTTTTGTGCTTTCAGAAAGGGTGTCATCTTACTAATCTGGATGCTTCACTCCCTGGATTCTTTACAGGATACTAAATACATAGTCAGATTCAAAACTTGAAAGACTTTTGAATACATGCTATCCTTGCTTGTTACAATGCTAAAGATTGTTGTCTTGAAATTAATCATAAGCGTTTGATATTTTCAATGGTAAATCGAGACATTGAATAAGTACTTAAAGCATCTCTTTTTTCTGAAATTCAATGTTGAAACAAGACACCATTTCAAGATCATTTTCAAATTCTCTATATGTGAGTTTAATGACCACAATGACAAGTCTTGAACCTATATTGACTCAGAGTGAAAAACCAACAACATTAAACTCAAGAAAACCATGGGAGATGCATTGCAACAACAAAGCTGCTTACGTGTACATTATAGATACGTACAAACAGAGTATATGGAAACTTGAGCGTGATTTTAAGATAGTCATAATACAACTCACTATTCTGTTTTGGCGTGTAGCAACACGACCATTTGAAAAACCTTTCAACTTAAATAGCAAGTGTGAAATTAATCATAAGCATTTGATATTTTCAATGGTGAATCAAGACATTGAATAAGTACTTAAAGCATCTCTTTTTTCTGAAATTCAACGTTGAAACAAGACAGCATTTCAAGATCATTTTCAAATTCTCTATGTGAGTTTAATGACCGCAATGACTAGTCTTGAACCTATACTTACTCAGAGAGTGAAACAAAACCAACAACATTAAAACTCAAGAAAACCATGAGAGATGCATTGCAACAACAAAGCTTCTTATTACGTGTACATTATAGATAGGGACAAACAGAGTATATGGAAACTTGAGCGTGATTTTAAGATAGTCATAATACAACTCACTATTCTGTTTTGGCTTGTAGCAGCACAACCATTTGAAAAACCTTTAAACTCAAATAGCAAGCATTCACATGAATAGGACAAAAAAACATTAAATGTTATCATTTAACCCAATTACGTTATAAATAAGGACATCTCTAACACTAGAGGCCAAACTGACACTGGCACTACAACAGAATGAGGGTATAGCAACGTATTTATAACTAGTAGGATACAAAGATGTCGGGCCTATTTCACTGCTAGAAACGTTGCTATTTTTTCTGCAAACAATGGGATTGCTGCTCAGCAGAGCAAAAATAAGAGCAAGAAAATGCTGTTGAGCAGCGAAAAATGCTGCTGAGAGCAGCGAAAATAAACCCACAAAAAAGGTGGGGCAGACTAGGGAGGTCTCACAGAACTCCCTAGTCTACCTGAGCTCTAAAAAAAAATTGTCTATCCAGACTTCATGAGCTTCATGAAGCTACTGCATGCCTAGATAGCACCCAGCATGTATTGGGTGCTACGGTGCATGTCGGTAGCTCCTGGTGCATGTCAATAGTTACCGGCATGCATTAGAAGCTACCATCATGCCTAGGTAGTACCCAGCATACATTGGGTGCTCCCGATGCATGTATTGGAAGCTATCGGCATCCTAGGTAGTACCCGGCATGAATCGGGTACTCCCGGTGATGCCCATAGCTACCGGCAAACTTAGGTAGCACTCAACATATAATGGGAGCTCCTGCTGCATGGCTCCTACTACATGTCGGTAGTTACCGGCATGCCTATGTAGCACCCAACATACATTGGGTGCTCCCTGTGCATATCAGTAGTTACCGACATGGATTGGAAGCTACCGACATGCCTATGTAGCACCCGGCATGCATTCGGTGCTCTTGATGCATGCCAGTAGCTTTCGGTGCATGCCGATACTTATCAACATGCATTGGAAGCTACTGGCATGTCACTACAACACATTGGGGACACAGCATTGTTTCAGCAGCGCTTTTTTTTGTCGGGATATTGAGGATTACGTTCGCTACTCAACAGTGCTTCTAGCAACGAAATTTCACTGCTCCACAGCGTTTATAGCAGTGAAATTTTGCTCTGCTGATGAGCAGAGCTTTTAGCAGTGAAATTTTGCTACTGAACAGAGAAGATAGCAGCGAAATTACACTGGTATTTTTATTGCATAAAATTCTAGAGAGTTGAACATTGGATGCTGGATTCTGAAAATAAATGTCATATTGAAAAACAATCATCCATTAAAACCCTTGGATCCATGCGAGCAAAAAAAAAGGATAGTTGAAAACTTTTGAGAAGCAAAACAATGTCAAGATCATGAATCTATCCCATCTTGTAATAAATCCATATGTGTTGCTTCATCAATGTCTATATCTAATGAGAGCTCAATGAAAAGATGGGGTTCTATATCAATATCAATATCACTATCATGATCCTATGAAGCATGGTCATGTGATTAATAGTAGGTGACTCATCATCTTCTTCCAATTGATGTTCCTCATGCTCTTCATCTACCCCATCCAAAATGTTTTCTTCATCGTCTTCTTCCAATGAATTGATATAAGGTAGTACTTGCACCTCATCCAGAAATTTGTCCTCCATATCTTGATCTTGAAAGATATGTTTTGAATGAGGGGAAACTTGTATAACATACCACCACTGGATCAATTCGATCGGCGTGAAACACAACCTAATATCACAAAGCAAAAGGGGTTACACTTTTATTATACTACATCATGATTTAATTTGGGATTAGTTGGATTACTAACCTATTGATAGTGTTGAGGTAGTACGAAGGTATCTTAATTTGGATTAGTTGGATTACTAACCTATTGATAGTGTTGAGGTAGTACGAAGGTATCTTTCTCATCATTCCAAGACTTGGTGGAATCAATTTGGAAGAACCCATTTGAATGTTTCTTCACGGTTGCTTGAGCACCTCTATATATCACCTTGAACCATTTGACATCAAAGATGAATAGACTAAATGCTCTAAATCCAACCTTAAGAATATCTTGAACAGTTCCACAATACTCAAGATTGTCCTCTACGACATTGGTATCATGTCTACTCGCTTGAGTTTCTTGCTCAAAAGTTTCCATCACACCACAATCAAATGTGTTTCTTTTAGAATCCACACGCTCCATGCAAAAGTGCCCTCCCTCTAACCATATTGCATTATATAGTTTATACTAACATTAAACAAAAGCATGACATTTAGTATATATAGTGCATTAAACAAGGTATATATGTGATATAGAGATGAAGAATGTACTTACTTGAGGGTCACATCCTCTTGCATACTCATGCTCTTCTCTTGTGATCATCTCTCCATTTTGTGATTCCATCAATATTGCCATACAAAGCCATTCTATATTGATCACATTTGGTAGAGGTTCCAAGCTAGGCGGGAATGGCAAGCATCTATTTTCTCTTCTGAAAACTCTTCTCTCATCCTTTTGTCTATTGATTGCATCCTTGTATCTCCCAATCCACTTCTCCATGATGGGACTATTTAGAATACAGAATGTATTCACCTTGTGGCGTAATGCTTCATCTAGTCTTCGTTGCCTTCCTTTTCCCTAGGCACATTAGTGATAAGTCGATCATCCTCCTCATTTCTCCATAATCGTGGCATGGAAAGATCTATGCGCGAGATAGATATTTTGAGATATACACAAGAGACTCTTGCATCAACCATCCCTCTGCCATGCTTGCTTCTGGCCTTGCTCTTTGTCTCACAAAGTCCTTCAAGGTTTTCATGAACCTTTCAAGGAAAAACATCCATCGAGCATGAACAATGCCACACAATGCCACTTCATCAATCAAATGCATCACAAGATGCAATTAGCCTAGTGAGAATTGTTCTAGGGAAGTTGTTCTTGATCATACACACTGCCTCAATAGCATTGAGACAAGCCATCTCAATGGATGTAGGATCTATCTCCTTTAAGGATATGTGCCTACATAACATACACACCACTGCCTCAATAGCATTGAGACAAGCCATCTCAATGGATGTAGGATCTATCTCCTTTAAGGATATGTACCTACATAACATAGCAATTATGTGTACTATTTACCAATACATAACTTGTGAGCACATGAGAACTCCAAATAAGCAATATAACTTAGTGAATTGAAGAGAAGATTCATACCTCACCAAGCTTCCCATTTTGTAAATAGCCTCTCTCACCTTATTGTCTCCACAACCAACTATATCAATTGGAAGAATAAACTATGCATAGAAAAAAATGGAAGTTAGTATATGAGCTTAGAAATTATGTACAAGTCAATATTAGGTAATTTGGAAAAAATCTCACATTTTGGGAATCAATTACTTCATATAGTTTTGGACATATCTTAAACATACTAACTCCAAATTTGTCGGAGAATTCTTCTCTTCAAGATCTTTCCGATGATATGTCACATGAGGGGGTTTTGACAAACTTTTGGACAAGTTCACCATGCTCCCATTTTTCAAATGGGAATGGGATTTTTTCCAAATTATCTAATATGGTGTTGTACCATAAATAGAAAATGAAAAAGTGAATATTTATATACCTGTAATATCTTGTGCCAATCATGTGTCTTGAGGCCATATAATTGTTCCTCTCCTTTCTTTTTGGTCTTTGTGAAGGCACCCTTCAATGAATGCATTACTCCCATTGGTGTAGGAAAAGAGGTGATCACACTTTTCACCTTATTGTGCTCTCTCTTGGTTAATGCCCAAGGTGCCTTTGATAGGACTATTTTACCACTCTCACTTTCAATTGGCCATGCACTTTGAAGGCATCCAATGTTTTGTAAGTCATCCCTTGCACCCTTTGTATCTCTTTTACCAATTAAATGGTCCCAAATATTTGTTGTTGCCACATTCTTGAAGATATGCATGGGATCTAAGAGATGATTGATCTTCATGTCACACCAATATGGAAGTCGAAAGAAGATTGAGTGTCTAGACATCCTATTTGGTGGTGGATTGGGAGTGCTTCTCCATGCCTCAAACCAATCTCTACCTCTCAGTACAAGTGGTGAGACATCATGTGGCACATACTTGGGATGTGAAGGAGGGAGAAATCGATGATGTTTATCATACACCACCTTTTTAAGTGTAGAGGGACTTTCCGAAACAAGTGATGGTTTGCAAATCGGACATGCATGATGTCCGGAGGTTGCCAAACCTATTTTAATTGAGATGATTGAGATAGAGATATAAACTTAAATTTTAAAGGCTAAAAGTTATGCATATAAGGTTCAAGTAGGTACCTGAGCACTGCGAGAACCCGAGATAGTCATGCATCATCAGCAAAACTCCTTTCACCTCCGCCTCATGCCTATTTATTGGCCTTGAAATGTCATGTACTTTGATACCTTGCCATAGTGTCTCAAGATCCTCAATCAAAGGCTGGAGATACACATCCATGTTTTCCACCTTATACTTGCGTGGTACAAGGAGAGCAAGCATGATATGACCTTTCTTGATTGCCACCCATGGAGGGAGGTTGTAATTCACCAATACAATAGGCCAAGAAGACCTTGAAGCCAAATGGGTTAACACCATCCATGCCCAAGCCAAGACGTAAGTGATGAGGCTTAACTTTAAACTCTAGCCATTGATACTCCACATGTTGCCATGCCAGTGAATCAGACAATCCTCATGATATCATCGATCGAGCGATCAGTAGCATGCTACGTCATGAGTTCTATGATCCCCTTACATTTAAACATGCGTTGGATGCGAGGAGGAGTGATAGGGAAGTGTCTCAAAACCTTTCAGGGAACTTTATCACCTTGCAAATCATCCCTATAGAGGCTCTCCTCACATTGTAGACATTGTGTTGCATCTTTATTAACCCCTCTAAATAGCCTCCAATCATTGGGACACGCATGTATTTTTGTGTAATCCATACCTAGCATAGAGAGCATTTTACGACACCCATCTTGTGAGTTTGGTAATAGATTTTGAGGGGGAAGAATCTTCTTGAGAAGCCTACAACATAGGGTAAGAAATCATATGTCAAAATATTAGCAAGGAGAGTATTAGAACATGAAATATTTTCAATAGAATGAGGCAGTCTTACCAAAGAATACTTTTGACACTTGCATCACTCCATCCATAAGTTGTTTGCAAGTTCAATAGCTCCAAGTTTGTTTCGTAGTGTGGAGTATGAACATCCCTCATACAAAGGTGTGCTTGCCTCTCTATGCAAGGATTTCTCCTCTTGTGACATTGGAGCTTGCTCACTATTATCTATGACCTCTCGTCCAAAGACGTCATTCACCATGTTGTCCATGATGAGATTCTCTTCCTCCTGAAGTGGCAATGGTGGAGGTACCTCATTCATTGTGGTTGGGGAAGATGAGTCTCAGCCATGCTTTCCATATGAAGCATTGCCACTTTCCGCACTCTACCCGATGTCACCGAATGGTGTGGCATGTTACCTAGAACTCTCCTATGGTTCTCCTCTATGTCATCATCCGCACTTGGTCATGCCACTGCCTCATGAAGACCATATGTTTGGACATGCTCAATTGTTATACGACGTTGTTGTATATACTGGCCCTTGCATCGATCACACACACATCAATTTTTTTCTTTCAAACCATGCCTCGGATCCAACTTCCAACCCTTGATGATCACTATTAGACATCTTTAACCTGGCTAAAACTGATTTAGGGTTCATACAAAACACACAACAAACTCTCCTACCATACATCGTGGATGCGGATGGTGCCCTCGTGAGCATGATGATGGATGCACAAGGAAAGTAAGTCATAAATTGTATGCATGTACTTGCGAACTTGGAGTTCGTGAACTCCTTCAAAAAGTGAAAAACACAAGATTAACTTTCTAAGCAATATGTTATCGATGTGCTTAAGTTCCAGTTCCCTATACCACATGCGGGTCTATGCTTCTTCAAGGAGTGGATGAAGCGGTGTATCAAGCTTTTGCTCTCTAATAGGAGAGCAAATATCAAGAGAGTAGCGAAACATAATTTGGAGAAGCCTAGCATTTGTACGCCTGAGGAGTGGAGGCACGCACGCAGTTTCATGTGATGAGAAAGCACCCAGGTGCTTTTCAACAACAAGCGACGGCGAGTGCTTCCCGACTATAGAAGCGAGGGGCTTTACACTTCGGCTCCGACGGGAAATCCTCCTTTCTTGATCGTTTCATAAGTATCATTTCTTCTCTCCTTTCGTTTTGTTTTGTACTATATTATTTTCTTGAAATAATTGTATATTTTCTTAATTGTTTTTTGTATAGGGAGGTTGTTGGGCATGACCTAACAAAGGAGGAATATGACTATGGGTATAGAGCCCCCCTCCACAATTGTGGGCGTGGATGTGAACGTGAGGTGTACACTTGGATGAGTTCGTTTTGGGGACTCAAGTTGATGAGGTAATGTGTTTCCTAAACCATTCTCTTTTCTATGTCTAATTGTATTTTAATGCTTTTGCTTACCTTACGCTTGATGGCATGTATGCAGGATGAAGAGGGGAAGAAGAAGAAGAGGAGGATCGAGATTATCAGTGTCTGAAGCAAGTGAAGAGGATGAGGAATCGGATGATGAAGATCACTCGAAATCCGATCAGGATTCCAATTAGACACTCACCTCTTCATACCTATTCATTGTAAATACTTTATGTATATATGGCCAAAGGCCCAAGAATTTCTGAAATATAATAACTTGAGATCAATTGCATTCTCCACAATGTATGCGTTTCTTATATTTGTGTTTGTGTTACAAATTTGAAACTGTGACTCTGTTTATATAAAAAAAAAGAAATAGTCATGTAGGTAGATTCCTAGCTTCATCAATAATAGTTCTTTCATGATTGACCACTTGTTCCAATTGATTTGGAGTTGGTGAACTTAAATCAGTGTCAAATGTGGAGGAGTCTCCCCCTTGCAATAAATCTTGATCAAATACAGGCATTGGAATTGGAAGTAGTCCTTCAAACATATCTGATGAATTGGCATAAATTGTGCTTGTTAAAATCAACCCTAGATTGAATTCTCATCAAACGCAACATCCCTACTGACAATCACCGTTTTAGTGACATGATTGTAGTGACAAGAACCCTTGGTAGCACAAATATGCATTTGACTTCCTTGACATCACGCTTGGTCCTTAACTAAGCTAGCACATGCGCATGTTCTAAACAACCAAACACGTGCTTGTGATCAACCTTTGGTGTTTTGTCGTACCAAAAGCTGAATAAGGCATTACGGTCCATGGATTTTGTTTAAAACATGCATGGCACAAGTTGCGGCTTCCATTTGGAACTTGTATGGCTGTCGTGCGCCGTAATCATAGATCTGACCATTTCATTGATGAGATAATGATTACGTCTCTCAGCAACACCATTAAAGAGCCCTTATCTAATGAGAGATTCATCTTTGTGGCCCCAACCATTTTATGTTACTCGAATCTTATCAAGGTGTAGGGTGGTTGCAAGATCAGGGTGCCCAGTTTTGTCCACTCAGGTACCCTGTAAACAGTAAAAAAACAGGCATTTGTTTACCTTTAGTGGCTAATCTCTCCTAGTAAATGAAGGAATTTCGTTTCAAGTTCTTTTGTTGGAACATCATATTCAAAGTTGGAAATATAGTTGCATAATTTGATTAAGCATTAGATAGTCAAAAGTCCTCATTTTCTTAGGTACAAAGTCAATATATACACCCTGTCCCAAATTTGAACTGATTCCATAAAATGCTAATATCTTTTACATATAAACTTATATGAGATTCCCACTTTGTACCTTAGATCTTCACATAATACGGAGCTTAACTTGATTTTTTGAGAAAATTTTAAGATATTTGTCTATTTTTTTTAAATATTTCAAAGTCTTTAAAGTGTTATAATATACGCCACTTTTTGTACCCACAATAACTACCACTTAAAATCCTCAATCTTGTAGATCAAAAGAGTGGGTAGATACTGAGACATTAGTAGAATGTGGTGGTTAGTAAAAATTACAAATCCAATGGTTTGATTTTTAATGACCTCTTTTTCAAAATTCTTCCAAACTATCAGAAGGCCTGCAAATATTAATAATCTAATTAGTAAAATTACATTTTTGATGTGAATCATCTAAAACCTATAGGGACTAGTGTACTTGTAATGGTGCATCTATGGAAAAATAAATTGGATCACTCTAAGTATGAAAAGATCATTTGTTTATCATTTCATCATATTTTTATTAATTTTGATTAAATAGACTAGTTTATATTAATTTAGATTATATTGGATTAATTTAAGGATAAGCGCATTTTGTATTATTTGCTTGATCTCATTTTAAGTACCTTGCCCCCCAAAATTTCCTCTCCAAGCATTGTCCCAGTCCAGCATAAACTGGATAAAACTGGACACCCTGATCTTGCAACAACCCTGTATCCCACTTGCTTTGAGTAGGCAATTGGAAACAAGAAATGGGAAGATTCCATGGATGAGAAGATAGCAGCATTGGATGCAAATGCAACATGGGAGTTCGTGCCTTTGCCTAAGGAAAAGAAGGCAATTGGATGTAAGTGGGTGTATAAAGTCAAGCACAATGCTGATGGTTTAGTGTGAGCAGGTACAAGGAAAGATTGGTTGCCAAGGGCTATTCGCAGACTTATGGCATAGAGTATGAGGAGATATTTAGCCTGGTTGCAAGAATGGCAAACCGTGAGAGCTGTCATTGCTATGGCTGTATAGCAAATGGTTGGTCTTTACATCAAATGGATGTAATGAATGCCTTCTTGCATGGTGATTTGCAAGAAGAAGTGTACATGATGCAGCCACCAGGTTATGAGAGTGATGCACATCCAGATTTTGTGTGTAGATTACGCAAAACCTTGTATGGCTTGAAGTAGGCACCCAGAGCATGGTCAAACAAGATCGAGGAGTATCTTTTACCATTGGATTTCACATATCCAATGTAGATTTCTCACTATATGTGAAAAAGACATATAGAGGGATCATGCTATTAGTCATCTATGTGAATGACTTGATTATCACTGGTGATAGTGATGCAGACATACGTGATGTTAGGATGCTTTTGAAGAAGAAGTTTGAGATGAAGGATTTGGGTGAGCTATGGTATTTCTTGGGCATAGAGGTGGTGAGATCACCTCATGGCATTTTGCTATTGTAGAGCCAGTATGGCTTGGATATGTTGTCCAAGTATGGTATGACAGGCTGTAAGCCTATTTCAATGCCATTGGAGCAAAACACAAAGCTTTCCACAAATATGGGTTAGTTTTACTACATACATGTGCATAGTGGGTAGTTTGATCTACATGACCATTACAAGGCTAGACTTGACCTATTCTATTGGGCTTCTGAGTCAGTCTATGCAGGCCCCTAGGAAGCCACACTTGGATGCAACTAGACGGATCATCAGGTACATAAAGTCCATAGTTGATTATGGACTTTTCTATGAGGCTAGTACAGAGATATAGTTGTATGGGGCTGGTAGTATTGCAGACAGGAGATCTACCAGTGGTTTTATGTTCTCATTTAGGAGCGGTGAGTTGGAGCAGTAAGAAGCAGACAACAGTTGCCTTGTCGAGTACAGAGAAGAGTACAGTGGTGCTGCTATGGCAGCTTGTCATGTAGCTTAGTTTCGGAAGCCACTTGGTGACATGGGAGAGCACGTGGATAGGAGAGTTGTCATATATTGTGACAACATGAGAAGCATACAGTTGGCCAGTAACCCAGTATATCATGCTAGAATGAAGCAAATTGAGGTGCATTATCACTTTTTGAGGGAGAAGGTTCTAGCAAGAGATGTAGATTTGGTATATGTCAGCACAGAGGATCAGGTGGTTGACATCTTCACAAAGGCATTGGGCACAGAGAAGCTCCACAGGTTTAGGATCTTACTCGGAGTGTAGTGTGTGGAGTTGAGCTCGAGGGGGAGTGTTGAGATATTGAGCTCAACTAGTGCTATGGACGGACATTGATGACCCGCCTGGGTATTAGCTTCTACATCTACACCACCGGCATGGTTGGTGAGATTATGGGTGATATGTGGCAAGTGCAATGAGATGTTGTGTGATAGCCATTTTGGATTACTAGAGACTGGCATAGTTATAACGCCAGTTCATTTAGTCGGGTTCACATTATGGACCGACCCTTGTATGTTGTAGTAGTTGAGTAGTACTAACCCATATAGTGTGTACTCTTATCTTTATGCTATGTTGGTTGAGTAGAGAAGAAGAAAATAGAAGAAAATTAAGCTATCTATCTCTCTCTTGTGTCTTGATCTCTCTTGCATGTGTGTGTTTGCTTGCTAGGGTTTGAAGCTCTCCCTCTCCCCTGTTGAGAGGTAGCGATTGCGGTTGTGCAATGCTACATTGATATGGGTGATGGATGATGGGTGAGTTGTGGAACACCTCGATTAAGAGGGGGTGTTGAGAGATGTAATCGCGGTGTTGTGTATGTGGGAAAGCACCCTAGAGGTGCAAGATATTGTGGTGAGATAGGAATGCCACATGTAATATTGCATGGTGTGTGAGAGTTGACCAAAAGAAGTGGAAAAGGAGTTGCCACATGGATGATGACATGTAAAGTGGGATAAGGCTAGAGAGCCTATATCATTGTATGGTTCATTGTGATATGCAATACAAGGGAATAGTGTTGAGTGTGCAATCTCCCTCTCTCTCATGGAGTTCTTAGTGTGGTTTAATCCACCTTAATTATGTATGCTTAATCTATGTCCTACACCATGATCAATCCCATTTCTAGAATCTTAACATGGTATCAGAGCTTGGGTGGGCTCTTGGTCATGGTGATTATTATGTATATTAGCTTGTTTATGTGTTCATTTGATTAAGCATTATTTTCAGCTTATTATGAAAAAAAATTTATGCACACTCATATTATCATTTGGATTTGCATTTGTGAGGATTTGAGAGAGATTTGGAGCTACCATTCTCAAGTTAGAGAGGAGATTTGCAACAAGGAAGTTGCATAGAAGCTGTCCAAGAGAGTTGCAAATGGAGTTTTGCAACATGGAGAGCTTGCTCATCATCATGGAAGCTGAAAATGGAGATTTCAGCATTATGAAGGCTATGGAGTCTTCATCACCGTCAAGGAGAAGCTGCCAAGAGAAGATATGCTGCTGATTATGCCTCAAGAAGGTTGGTTTTGTGAAGTTTTGCCTCAAAGTTTTGTGTTTGAGCATGGAAAAATGCTTTATGAAGGGTTGCTTGATGGGATGGAAGAATCCCAAGGTCTTTGCTTCCAAGCAAAGATAGTAGACAACCCAGAACCCTTACAGATCACACCACTTGAGAAGTCCATGTGGGAAGATCCTCTCTTCTCACTTACAAGCTATCAGGGAATAGATGACACTTTGTCTGGTGAGAGTCAAAGATCTTTTAAGTTTACTAGTTTTGCAGGGAAAGGAGACAATGAAGGACTGTAGAAATCTAAAATGGAAGGAGAAAGTGTGAAATTTATCAGATTAGAACCTGATAGTCTAGAAAAGTATGCTGATACTTTAGTTTCTCTTCTTGACAAAGTTCCTGATGTAGCCGAAAAGATTTCAAACTTCCAAGTGGATTCAGTTGAAGTAGTAAAAGAAGATAATCGGATAGGCCCTCAGTTGAGGTATTGTAGCTCTCTAGTATTCATCACATCATTTCACATATTCATGAGCATCCTTGAAGAGGGTTGGCCACTAGAGGCCTAAAAGAATGATTTTCCTTACAGTGATGTCTCCTTTGAAGTGTCCACCAACAATTCCCACATGGGCTTTATCCAAAATATCTATGTAACCATATTCACAGACACATAGGTGTGTGAAGAACATCATTCTTACATCTTCTGTACATCATTCTTACATCTTCTGTACAACTATCTTGCTATCAATTTGGTATGGGGATATTGCCTTAACAAATTGGTGTTTCCTAGTTAGGTTCATATCTTTGTCGTCAGCTAAGCCCGTGGAAAGATAACTCACAAGCTCATAGCTCCAATTGGGCACTAGGCTCACTGTCGTGAACAATGCTACATTGAGAGATCATCATCTACTACCATGGTGTTTCCTAGTTAGGTTCATATCTTTGTCGTCAGCTAAGCCCGTGGAAAGATAACTCACAAGCTCATGGCTCCAATTGGGCACTAGGCTCACTGTCGTGAACAATGCTACATTGAGAGATCATCATCTACTACCATGGGTTTCTTGTTGCCATTGGAGGTTCTTGACATGTGATCAGATCTATATCAAGGAAAAACTCTTCCAAATGAAGGACCAGTTGTCCAATCAATGCACGACTCCCTAGTCCCTTGACACTGGCTGTGTTGCTTGTCTCAAGGGCCACTCCAGTCCAATAATAGGACTCACAGCCCAATCAATAGGACAACTGAGATTTCTTCAAGGATAGCACTTACCCAAGCCAATGGAAGAGCACCCGCTACAAAGAAAGAGAGGAAAATGACAAAATGGTGGTGGCTAGTCCCATATAGGGGATTTTGTCGAAGTCTATCAGAGTTCATGTAAAACCTGATACACTTGCTAGGGTTTCCAAAAACCCTAGTGAGGTCCAAATTTTACCTCCTCAGCATGTCAATAACTTGTTACATCAATAATCAACGTAATTATGTGATCTACATGAGTAATTACCTCGTGATTATATCACATCAATAACTTGTTGATGATGATGTAATTATATTCTCAAAATCCTTGCTAGCATGCGTCCACCACTTCTTCTCCAATCACAAGGATGCGATCGACTTTAGGGAGGAGAGTATGCTAACCACATTTGGTTAATATGGTTCTACAACAACCATGTTTGCACACTTATGTAACGGGCACCATACTATATTGCAAATCCCATCATTTAATTAGGAAAATGCCCTAAAGATGTTGCAGGTCTTGTGCTTGAAATGACAGACTAGAGGATCTTATCTACTTAGCCAAACCATAAAGAAAAGCCTTGTAACTATGTTATAGGTGCCTTAGGTCACTTACTCCCGCACGGCCTGGTGGGAAAGGACTTGGAACTACAAAAACCAATTTCTCTTGTTTATATCTCATTCTCCCATTTATGCCCTTCTCTACCATGGGTTATGGAGAATCATAGTAGTGCATTCTCTACCATTTAGTTATCGAGAATGGCAGTAATGCCATTCTCCCAATTGGGTTATGGAGAATAGCATTAGTGCCATTCTCCATAATCCCATCAAAGACAATGGAACTATTGCCATCCTCTATAACCCATGGTAAAGATTAGCACTAGTGCCATTCTCTACCATGGTTTATGTGAAGAATGATAGCAGTGGCAATGATGACCCGATCCCTATGATGTGGCAACGGCTATCCAATCCTTGTGACATGGCAAAAATGACCTAATCCTAGTGACGTGTCAATGATGGCCCGATCCCAGTGGCATGGCTTGATTGGATATCGACACGCATTAATGTGGACTCGTTGTGGCATTTATAGATGGATTCCTGATCCCTAAGATAGATCAACCCTTTGATATCTTTCGTCGATCACAATAGTCCCTAGGAAATCCATGATGACGTGGGCATCCTGGATTAACCCTGAGGCAAGGAAAGCAAGATTATGGGTGATTAGTCCCCTAAAGATCCATGATGACATGGATGATCAATCTTATGGATGCCTAATCTATCTATACAACACATGACCATACATCGAGTATGGTGTGTCACAACTTTCAAAGTTCATGGATTGCCCATGCATTAAATATAATCCCGAAATTGCCTATAACTATTTCCTTATGGAGTTAATATTATGATGAATTAGTATGCATGCTTGTGTGGGCTATGTGACCAAATTACATGGGCACTAGACAGCAAATCGAGGACACACTGTTCTTGGGTTGCCGAGCCCGGTTCAGGGTCCGGACAGTCTCAGATGGTCATGGGAACTATGCATAGACCGACTCTCTCTCTCTCTCTCTCTCTCTCTCTCTCTCTCTCTCTCTCTCTCTCTCTCTCTCCCCTTTCTCTTGAATTAACATCCCTCCCTCCCCCCACTCATTCTCTCTCTCTCTCTCTCTCTCTCTCTCTCTCTCTCTCTCCCCTCTCCCTCTCTCTCCCCTTTCTCTTGAATTAACATCCCTCCCTCCCCCATCTCTCTCTCTCTCTCTCTCTCCCCTTTCTCTTGAATTAACATCCCTCCCTCCCCCATCTCTCTCTCTCTCTCTCTCTCTCTCTCTCTCTCTCTCTCTCTCTCTCTCTCTCAGGGGATGACTATTGTTTTTGAGTCATTAGAGGAAGAGATGGGGTGGTTGAGTGGGAGAAGGAGGAGGATGAAGGCAAGTCAACTTTTGGGTCCCCCATCTCTCTCTCTCTCTTTCTCTCTCTCTCTCTCTCCCCCTCTCCCTCTCTCTCCCCTTTCTCTTGAATTAACATCCCTCCCTCCCCCATCTCTCTCTCTCTCTCTCTCTCTCTCTCTCTCTCTCTCTCTCAGGGGATGACTATTGTTTTTGAGTCATTAGAGGAAGAGATGGGGTGGTTGAGCTTTAGAGAGACAAAAGTAATTGGGCATTAGCAGAGTAGAGTATGGCTAGGTGGAGGTTGAATTGGCTTGATAGTAACAACCTAGTGAAAAGTTAGAGCAAATGTTGTGATGTGATGGGGAGAGGAGGGTGACTTCAGTTGATCCTTCCAATTGTGCCAATATAGACCTTATTGAGGTGCCTGAGGCATTCACACAAAAGACCCTATCCTAGAACCATGTCTCTAATACCACTTGTTGGAAAATGAGAGTATAGAGAGAGGAGCAAAACACATGCTAAAATGTGATTAAGAAAATGATTAATATTAAAACTAATCTAGTTTTGAACTAATGGACAGGGAGAGCTTAGAGGGCTACACCTTGACATATTCGAGTAACAAAAAATAATTGGGGCCACAAAGATGAATCTCTCATTAGATAAGGGCTCTTTAAATAGCCAAGAAGTACAAGCATATTTGAAAAATATTCTAGATGCCTAGAAAACCTTTTTCACACCTACCTATGAACAAATGATATCATTGCTTAGCTAATTCAATAGGAGGTGTTCCCATGTAAACACACTCACATACTCTTTTTCTTTGAATATCAAACAAACATCATTGTTTTTACTGGGCCACTTTGCACTAACTTGTACCAAGAGGATGATCATAAAAGTCAGATCATGCATGTTTGATAGAGGAACCTAATGCAAAAATGAAGATTACAAAGCTATGGCATGTTTACTTCACACACACTTCTACAAGTGGCTTACTTATCTTGCAAAGGGAAGGTATGCTTTTAAGGGTCTTCCTCACTTGTCTCTCTGCCACCAAAATATGTGTGGAAAGGTTGTGTTCTAGGCAAATACATCCATCTGCAACTTTGAGAGATGAATGAAAGCTATAGCTTATACACATCAATGTTCATGGACCCATGCAGACCCCTTCTTAAAGTGGTTATATTTACTCTGTCACATTTATTGATGACTTTAGTAAGTATGGGTAGACCTACCTTATGAAAAAAAAATAGAAGTGTTTTCCCATATCTAGAACTTTATTACTATGCTGGAAAATAAATTTAGATGTAAAATTCAAACTTTCGACATCAAGGTGGGGAGTACCTGTCAAAGGAATTTGAAGATTGTTTGGCTGATAAAGGCATCAAACATCAGCTGACCACCCCTTATATGCCACATCAAAATGGTGTAAATGGTGTTGTTGAGAGATGCAATCATTATCTCATCAATGAAATGGTCAGATCTATGTGATTAAGGCATGACAGCCATACAAATTTTGAATGAAAGCCGCAACTTGTGCCACTCATGTTTTAAACAAGATCCCTGGACCATAATGCCTTATGCGGCTTGGTACAACAAAAAACCAAAGGTTGATCATATGCACGTGTTTGGTTGTTTAGTACATGCACATGTGCTAGCTCAGTTAAGGGCCAAGCGTGATGACAAGGAAGTCAAATGCATATTTGTGCTACCAAGAGTCCTCGTCTCTATAATCATGTCACTAAAAAGGTGATTGTGAGTAGGGATGTTGCCTTTGATGAGAATTCAATCTAGAGTTTATTTTAACAAGCACAATTTATGCCAATTCATCGAATATGTTTGAAGGAATACTTCCAATTTAAGTGCCTATTTTTTACCAAGATTTATTGCAAGGGAGAGATTCCTCCACATTTGACACTGATTTAAGTTTCACCAACTCCAAATCAATTGGAGTGGTCAATCATGAAAGAACTGTTATTGATGAAGCTAGGAATCTACCTAGATGACTAAGAAGCACATTGTAGAATAGCAAACTAATAGCTCCACTACCAGTAGGATAAGATTAGGAGAAAATCATGCCTCAATTTCAATAAATGTCATTGAATTTATTTTTTTGTTGTTGTTTGCATGATATAGATGAGCCTAAGTCTTTTGAAGAGGCTCAAGAGGACCAGAATTGGGTGAAAGCCATATTCTAGGATGAACTTGATTCAGTTCACAAGATCGTACTTGAGATTTGGTTGACTTTGGTAAGAAAGCTATTACGACCAAATGGGTTTACAAGGTCAAGAGAAAGTTCGATAAATATGTCAATTTACAAGGTCAAAAGAAAGTTAGATAGATCTATTGACATATTCAAAGCTCGATTTTGTTGACTTGGTAAGAAAGCTATTGCAACAAATGGGTTTACAAGGTTAAAAGAAAGTTAGATAGATCTGTTGACATATTCAAAGCTAGAATTGTTACCAAAGGGTATGCCTAGAGGAAAGGTATTAACTATGATAAAACCTTTGTGCGCACTTCCTGTAAATATCAAATTTGTGACTACATTATCTACAAACCAAGGTTAAAAAGTGCACTAGTTAGACATTTAAAAACAACATTCTTGAATGGTGTCTTGAAAGGAGATGTTTATGTGAGTGAACTTGCTGGTTTTGCTAAATGTGGTCAATAACATAAGGCATTAAAGCTTAAGAAAGCCTTTATGGTCTGTAAGAAGATCCATGAGCATGGTATCAAAAAATAGATACCCATTTGATTAGCCAAGGTTTTCAGAATAGTACGATAGAAAACACACTTTATGTCCAAAAGAAAAAAAATGACATGCTCATTGTGATTTTATATGTTGATGACATGCTTGTCTCAAGAACCAATGAGGATCATATTATAGCTTTCAAAGCTATTTTAAATGCCTCTTTTGAGATGACCGATGTAGTTCTTATGCACTACTATTTGGGCATGTAGTTCATTCAACATGATGATGGTTTTGTGATCAAATAGTCAAAAAGACCATTTGGAAAAATTGCATTGCTTTGGGAATTATCAAGAATTTTCCAAAATCCCTAATATGGTCGTCAAAGTACATCAAGTCATTACTGTTTCACTCCTTGTTGTACCTTTATTGAGCTCACTCTGTTCGAGTACATTGATTCAGTGTTCTCCTACTCTCTCACTCCCACTCTCTTCTCTTTGTTTTCTTGTGTGTTTGTGTGTGAGCTAGATCTAACAAAAAGCTCCAATACCATGTTGAGCTTGAAAGCTACACCTTCATGGATCATAAAGACATAATTAGAAGAGATTAATTAAATGCATGATTAGCACAAGTAGATAGATTCAATATTCATACAAAACATTTTTTCTTATACTTCAAAAAATGTTCAAATGTAAAAATTTGAAGGTTGAAAGAAAAAATATTCACTATTTAAGGCCTTACAAATTGCAACCTTTTATAACTTTCTAGAAGGTTCCTTTCCAGAATTTTCCATTCACCCAACACTAAACCTTAGTTTTTTGTGAACAATAGATGTATTGAATTGAATTAACAGAGCTATCCAATTACGTGATGATTAGAGCATATCACAAATGGCAATTCACATATTTGCAATTGGGTTGTTTACACTTACATGATGTCCATATTAAATATCCAATGCTAGGCAGAATATGTCTAATTGTAAAGCAAAGCTTAAGCATTAGTGGGCCTTAAGCATCCTTGAAGAGTTGCACAACTGCATAAGAAGTCCATGGATGTGCCCAATAGGAATCCCAACTTGTTATATTCTCCAAACCCCTCTTCATCAACTCTTCAAATCTCTCGAAAATGGCCTCACACTTTTCGGTGCCAACATGTCCCTCTATTACATTCCAAAATGCACTCTTGTAGAACCTACTCTGCCTCATAGCGAATTCACTTGCATTGTTACTCCATTGTCGCCAGTAGTTGTCCCCAATGGGCTCTTCTATCACTTCAATGCTATGAAGTCTGAAAGTCGAGACAAGATTTGCTGCAGATATGATCTCCTCTAGAGTTGCCAAATACTTGGGAACATTAAAGGTGTCCAACTCGCTCTGATCTACCACTCCCTGCAATTAAATGAGGTCAATCATCAAAGTGGCTAATATTTGGGAGGGTGGCACTCCCTTGTGGTACCTAGGTGTGTATATGGTGTGTATAGCCAAGTGTGTGACTAGGTAAGGGAATGGGGAGGATTACAAAAGGTGGTCACTTAAAGTTATCTAGCACATGATTAAGGTCGTGATCTATATGCCTAACATAGAATCATGATCCATTCAATTACACTCCAACATTACGTTAAAGTATTTAGGATACCTCTTGGATCAACTGTTGCCATGCAATGTCGAGATTTCTGAAGCAATTGTCCTCTTGTTGCTGATGGGGAGGAAAATGGTCTGGTCGACATGGAATGAGCAAGAACATCAAGCCTCCAGGAACCATCTCCTCGCTGCGACACCTAAAGAATGTGCCTAAATCTTGTTGGAATTGCTTGGCATAGACTCTCCCTGTGGCCTCATTCGCCCCAGGTCCATCCACCCAGATCTTGCCTTTATTCCACTCCCTAGATCCACGCTCCAAAACTACGGCAGGGGTCTGATAAAAAGAAGAATTAATATTTTTTCTATGTAATGGGGCTATGGACCTCTACACCTGCTACACACCCGAGTGCCACAAAGAGGTCAAGATAATTTTAAAAAACTCCACTAAGGGGGCTACAACACAAGGGTTCCAAAGATTAGCCACTTTTGTAGGCGGTGGACACGCCCCAATCTGTAGTAGGAAAATCTTAACTAATCTGATCAATATTTATTAGGCCAATGACATGAAATAGGAAAGGATAATTTAATTACTTGAGAAAGCCAGTGCAGGCAACACGAGGAGAAGACCAGATCAAGAGACGAGCGAGGAAAGAGCCGTCCATAGACCGTTCCTGGTACTGCAGCAAAGAAATTGGAGTGATTAATAATGAGGAGGCGGATTACTAGATTTTGCTGCGAATGGCCGATAATTGTTCTTATATTCTGCGTCATAGAGTTGAATGAGAGTGTTGAAATCGTTGCTAGGTAGATCACAGAAGAAGGCCTGCAATTCGAGATGATCAAAGTTATTATTATAGAGCTGCTTCGTAATCCGGTCGAACATGAATTGCATGTTGGTCAGGCAATTGGGTCCGCTGGAGCAGCCCATATCAGCTATTCTAAAGACGCGGCGGCGGCTACTATGATCATCAGAGTAGAAATTGATGATTTGCTGATTAATGGCGTTTTGCAGTAATGGTCTGCAACGCAAAAGCACAGAGTTCTGAGGCTCTGAGTTTGTAGCATAGCTGGCATGATGGAGGCCAGAAAGCATGGGAAAGTTCGCGCTAGTACTCATGATTAGTTATTGTACTTAATACTTCTAATTACAATGGCTAATCGTGGTGATGCAGGAATTAGACAGTCTTCTGATCAAATATATACAGAGAAATCCGTCGACGTACAATTATTGTTGAGCTACTAGAATTCCACTCCGATTTGGATTAATTTCGTCATTAGTTTACATTTCGTAGCTCTGCATTTATAACAGAACCAACCCTACCAAAGTCCTTGAGAATATATGTCTTGTGCGGCTACCCCCAGTGGCCATTTTAATTTTTGAGCATATCTTGGATTCAGTAAGTCAACAATATTGTTTTATTGTTTGCATCAGCCCCCAATATATTGTTTTATTTTAACGGGGTATGTCCCTCCAGGCTTTACATTTGAAGCCCAATACGTACGAGCCATTTTAATGTTTGAGGGATTCACGAAGTCAACATCCATTGAATGAGCCCAATATATATTGTTGTTCAGAGAACAGAGGATCGTTGCATGAACGACGCGTAGCCGCGGTGAGCGACCAGGTGTCGTCCATACTCACTCCCTCTGCATGCTAAACCCCCTTCGACTTTGCCCTGATTCCTTCTTCCGTCTTTCTGTTGAGCATCCCGTCGCTATTCCTCCTCCCCCCGAGAGGGGGGAACTCTGTTCAAGGATGTCTCTACAGGATGTTGTTCTTGCTGGGACCTCGTCTTCCTCGCATTCCACTCGTGAAGCAGCTATTCCTCCGTCTCTCTGGTCCTGCATCAGGTGCCATCAAGGCCTCTGGGTGGTTCGCTCACTACACTCAAGGCTACTACTCCTTTCCCTCGTCAGCACAAAGGACCGGGAGGACTGGGCGATGCTGAAGGTTCTCGGGTGTCCCTTCTTGACGACCCCCCACAGGGCCATGCTGGCCATGTGCGCTCGACTCCCCCGACTTCTTTCGTGGAAGCTGTTCGTCTGCCTTTATCAGGTCATGTTGTTCCATCTTTTCCCCCTAAAGCTGTTGATAAGCCAATGATTAATCTGTCACAGAACCCTACCTTCGAGGAAAAAACTAGTGATTTTGATGTTGACAATGATGGTGCTGTAATTTGCGATGATGAGGAATTGGCAGCGTGGCAGGACCATCTGTCTTCCCACGCCCTGATTGGTCTCTGTCATGGTACGAGACCGCCTGTAGACACCCTGAAATTCTGGATTAGATCTAATTGGGAACAAAAGGGAATCAAAGTTGCCTCTGTTCAACATCTGCCTAATGCGTACTATATGTTCCTTTTTGAAGATCAGGTAAGCGCCTCTTCTGTTATCCACAGCGGACAGTGGATTATCAGAAATACCCCCATTTCTTTTTTTAGATGGTATGATTCATTTGACCCCAAAGGACCCAAACCCACCAAAATCCCTGTCTGGGTGGAATTTACAGATATGCCAACCAAGTTTTCTATATGGGCTAAGAGGATAGGGGGTGCTGTAGGTAAGGTTCTAGGTCAAAAACCTTTTCAAGTCGTTAATCCTCAATGGGCTCATCAAATGCTCATTGAGGTTGACACCGCCAAACCCCTCAAAGAGAAAGTTCCCCTAAAAAACAGAGAGGGGCAGATTATTTATGAGCAAATTTTGACCTACAAGAACCTCCCGAACGCCTGTTTTAATTGCAAAAACAAGGGCATCTTATTAGAGATTGCCCTGATCTCCATCAACCAGCTTCTAATGATAAAACCCCAGCCAAAGAGGAGGCTTTTGTCCTGCCTCAGAGAAAACATGTGTCCAAGGCTAAAAACAATAAATCTAATTGGCATATCCCAGCCAACAGATATGCCCCCCTCTTAGCTGAGGTACAAGACGGTCTAGAAGTGCAATTTCAGGCCAAAGAGGCTGGCATCTCAGCCCTTATAGGGGCTGATCAACCATCCCCGGGAAGGGTCCCCAACAAGGACCGTGTTTTTGTTAGTCAAGATCTTGATTCCCCGATGGAATCAGATGAGGATTGCATTGACAAAACCCAGCGTATTGATGAAGTTTTCAAAGCCCAACTGGACGAAGAAGATGCTTCTTTGATGAAGAGGATGTCCCTCTCACCAATGAAACAGCATGATGAGGAGGACTTCTCTCCCCTTCTTATGGGTTCGAAAATGAAGAGAAAAAAGGAAAAAAGCCAAGATGTCCTAAGAACCTCCGTATCTGCGGGGAAACCGTAAAAAATGAGTAAAAAATGAATTCTCTGAACCTTCTCTCGTTCAACTGTAAAGGGCTCACAAACCCGGAGAGGGCTGTAGCTATTAATATGTGGTTAAGGGACTCTACTTTTGAATTCGACCTTATCAGTCTTCAAGAGCTCAAAATCGGGGGCCATCAGCTTCATATGAACCTTCAAAAAATCTCTAGGAATTCTCGGTGGTTTTTTACCAATCATCACTGTGGGAAAGGTGGGGCTGCGAGCGATTGGCATCCACATGAAGTGGGAACACGCCATTTTAGATGCTTGGTCTGATGTGAACCACTCTTGGACCGCTGTTAGGATGGGCAACCCTTTCAATTTCACTTTGGTTTCGGTGTATGCCCCCTGCTTGGCTAGCTTGAGAGCTGCTACCTGGCAGTCTATCACTCAGATTGTGGGACCCATCTTTCTCATTGGTGACTTTAACATGGTAGAGGCCCAGGTTGACAGAAGCAGACTTCTGGGCAGTACCATTAGTGGTTATGAAAAGGTTAAATGGGATGGGTTAAAGGGGGAGAAAGATCTCTCTGACCTTTCTTCGAAAACTGGATTCTCTTGGTCTAACAATCAAAAAGGCTCCTGTCACAGAGCTGCCAGATTGGACAGACTGTATGCCTCGGGGAGTTTGATTGATATGTTCTTAAAAACCAAAGTTACTACGGACCCCTCCCTAACCATCTCAGATCACATCCCTTTGATCTGCACCCTGTCCTTAGGCCAGGCCAAAGGTAGGGCTGGATGGCCCCATCTTGACCCCTCCCTCTTCCGTCTCCCTTGCATCCAACAGATGATCAAAGCCTCCATTGCTGATGCTTTCAATCAGTTCGTTTCCCCATCCAAGGGATGGGAAAGTCTGGTGAATAAGGTTCATTCCATCTGCAAGGAGTATAAGCTGCAAGTTTCTACGATCCGTCTGAATCGTAGAGTGCAAATCAGGAACCAGATTCAAGACATTTATCTGTCTAAAAATGGTGCTGTTAACCACTCTTTGATTGAGCTAAAGAACCAGCTCAGACTCGAGGAGTTGTTAGCGGCTAAGGCCGCTAGATTGTGGTTCAGGGAGGTTTGGGCTGGGAAAATTGATACTCCTCGCCCTAAGATGTTTGCGCTCCTTAAAAGGAAAAAAGGTAGAGATCTCATCCCTATGGTCAAGAAGCCCAATGGTCACCTTGCTTTAGATGATGTGGAAAACTTGCAGGTTATTAAGGACCACTTTTTTAACTTGTTCTCCACAGCCCTCCCTCCCTCTCACAAAGTTTCTGCTGCTAGGGCCAAAATTGCCAGCATTAGGAGGAAGGTTGTTAACCCCGCTTTAGCCCTTAAGCTTGACTCCCCCTTCACTGAAAAGGAGGTCAAGGAGGCTATCTCTCATCTCAAAAAATGCAAATCTCCGGGTGAAGATGGGATTCCCAACGAATTCTTTCTTGTTTTCAAAGATGAACTATCCCCTCACATCCTTGACATCTGGAGGGAAGCCATGAGGAAGGGAGGTTTAGCTGAGAAGACAAATATGGGGGTTATCAAGCTGATTCACAAAAAGGATGAGAAAGAAGACCTTGGTAATTGGAGACCCATAACATGTCTCTCGTCCCTTTACAAAGTTTTTGCTCATATCCTGACTAGCAGAATCAACCCCTATATGGATGAGTGGATCCTCAAGGAGCAAAAGGGCTTTATAAAGGGAAGGTATATTCTTGATGCTATCATTAGTCTTTGGGAGGGTATGGAGCATGCTGAAAACTCTGGTCAGAACTAAATCTTCCTCAAAATAGACTTTGATAAAGCCTATGATAGACTAGACTGGTCGTTCCTCTTCCAATCCCTTCAAGATATTGGACTCAATAGGAAATTCATAAAGTATGTCCAAACCTTGCTTGGAAATGCTTCTTCCAAGGTGGCTGTCAATGGGTCTCTCACTGGTGCCTTTCCTCTGAGGAAATCTATAAGGCAAGGCTGTCCCCTGTCCCCTCTTCTTTTTGCTATTGTTGCGAATGCTCTGGGATGGCTTGTTAACAAGGATATAACTGATAATAATATCAAGGGTATTGAGATCCCCACAACAGGACTGATCCTTTATGTCTGCAGCTTTTTGCTGATGACACGAATGTGCTACTCCGGAATGAAGTGCAGACTGCTGCCCACTTTATGTCCTGCCTGGAGACCTTTTGCCTTGCCAGTGGCTCGCAGATAAACCACTCCAAGACCAGCTTCAGAGTCTTTGAAGGGGTGCCCCCCCCTCGATCCTGTCCGCTGGTTGTAAGAGTATCCCGGACACAAACACATTCAAATGCTTACACACTCGCACATGGATATACAAACACAAACATACACACGTACACACACTCACACCGTACACACAAACACATGCACATACACACACTAGCACATGCGCACAATCAAGACACTTGCACGATGCATGCAAGCATGAAGTCGACATTACATAATCATAGACACATGTGTATGTACACACACAATCACACAGATGAGCGTGCAAGTATGTGTGTGCGTGTGTGTTAGGGAGGGAGAGAGAGAGAGAGAGAGAGAGAGAGAGAGAGAGATAGTTTCTATGTATGTGAGGGGGTGTGAGAAGAGACAGTACATGTGCAATGTATGCATGAGAGAGAGAGAGAGAGAGAGGACGAGTGCATGTGCATGTGTATATGTGTATATGTGAGGATGTTTGTATGTGCATACGTGGGAGATTGAGTGTGTCTCTATGACAGACACACACACATGCATGTACACATGCACACACATGAACATACACACATACACTTGCATATATAAACACATGTGTATACACATGGAATGCACACCACATAAAGTACATGCACACACACTTAGACGTACACACACTCACTCACATGTACAAACATGTATACACATACACTCACCTACACAAACATATGCATAGAGTTGCACGTTTGTATATGCATACACGCACATGTACACTCACCTACAAAAACACAAAGACTTGCATGCATGGACACACATACACACACAGAGATATGCACACTTACACACACACACACATATACACTCAAGCTTGCACATACACATACATGCATATGCATGCATATAAGCACAAATAGATACACACATACACACACTCACATACACAAGTACACATACATGTACACATATGTATACATAGACACACATGCATACACAATTGCACGTGTACATGCACATACTCTCACATACATATACATGTATATATGCACATACATCTATATTTGTACAAGATAAAGCAAGGGTGCCTACCCTATAAACCTAGCCTTTACGTGGAGAAAGGAGAGGGAGAACTTTTGAAAAGAAGAAAGGAGAAGAGAAAACAATCTTTGGGGGTTTCTTTCCCATATGCCTAGCTACATTGCCCGGGCTCACAATTAATTATCACCATCAAGTCATTTGCTCATTGAATGAGTTTCTTATATATATATACAATACATTAGAAAGCAAATTACCCACCCCTCCCTCCTCCTCCTCCTCCTCACACACACACACACACATATATCTTCTAATATTATATTATATGCATGTGTAAGAGAGAGAATATACCTACCTATACATACATAGATAAATACACACACACACACACACACACATAGATAAATACATACACACACACATATATAATATATATGTACGTATCTATCTATAGGTATGTAAGCATGTATGTATAAATAGATCTGTATGTATGTCAACGTACACATATATGTGCATGCACACACACGCACATGATACATGGACACATGCACACAAACACGCACACTCGACTCATGGACACACGTGTATACACAGAGATATGCACACTTACATGCACACACATCAAGCTTTCACATACACATACATGCGTGTATATGCACACAAGCACATACGTATACACACATACATACACTCACATTCACAAGTACATGTGCACACACATGTATACATAGATGTAAGCTCACACACATTTGCACATGGTACATGCACACACTCACATGGTACATGCATATACACGTGCATGTACACACACATAGATAAAAAAATATGTACATGGATATATTCACATGGTCACACACACGTACATGCACACACTCGCACATGGATACACACAAACACAAACATACACACCATGTATACACACTCACACCATACACACACCACGTACACACACTCACACCATACACACAATCAAGAGACTTGCATGACACATACGCACATGAAGTTGATGTTGCACGAGTGGTGATCACAAAGATGCAAGCAAGAAAACAAGTGACATTCTTATTTAGGGCTCTTGTAAAGAGTTCCAAGTTGTAGATGAGTGTGGGAGTGGGCTTGAGAATAATCCCACATGGGAAGTTTTGAGAGTTTTAGAGTTTTTGTATAAAAAGTGGCTCATTTGAGAGCTTAGGTACACTTTGGGCTAAGTTCATGCAAGAGCTCCTTTGAGAGAGCTACTCTCCCTCTTCTCCATAGAGGTGAAGACTCTTCTCTCACCCCATCTACATCTTTGTATGAGATAAATCTCTTCATTGAATCAATAGCAATGTTATGAGTCTTTCTCATCCTCTTCTCTAATCATTTTACTCTTATGCATGCTTTTAGTATTTCATTTTTATGTATGTGGGCTAATTTGAAGCTTTCATGGAAGCTTGATGCTTGAGCGTGTGCATGCTTGTAGGAAGATAGGAGTGGAGTGAGGTCTTTCTCTTTGCTTGAGTGCATAGTGATTGTGTACCTCTTGCTTGTATTTGTGAATGAATGGGTGTGTAGGAATGAGGACAAGTTGAGCTTGTGTGTGTGCTTAGTCTAGTGTCATGTGATGGTAGCCATGAGCATTCTCTCCATTTGTGAAAAAGCATTCATTTCCCTCAAGCATTGACATGGCCAGCGGAGACTTGAAGGATTGGTACCTTGATCTCTATGACCTTCAAGGCAAAAAGCTACATCAAATCCATCTCTTCATTTAGACGAAAGACAGCAAGGAGTCTTTTGAGAGTAGGGGATAGGTCAAGGCAGTCAATGTTTCTGTGGTAGATTTGCATCAAGAAATCAAATGCATTGATGTTAAGACCCGTGGGGATCTCACGTACCAACTCTCTCCCACTGCATATAGGAGGGATCATATGAGGGTTGATCAAGAGGACTCTATGTTCTCCAGTGGGGTGGAACCTGACTATAGAGAATGTCTCTGACATTACTTGTGAAATGCTATTCAATGCTTTTACTATGATACTACAAAAGAAAGTAACAAAGAGAGATATGGTTTCCCGAGCTGGTATCTCATCAAAAAGATCAAAAACGTCAAAGGTACAATAATAAGCTTTTGTGCACCGGTACGGGTTGAATCCCTAGCTCCGAAAGGGATGCAAATCCCATTGGATTGAGCTACACATGGATCATGCTACTCTTGCTACAAGTGAGAGAGTTTTAAGTCTCTCCATTGGCGCCGCTGCCGGGGAGAAAACTCAAAACCGGTTGAGAAGCTTGCATTACTACCACTATTTCTTTTTGTTTTTAGGTTTAGGGTTAGCATGAGTGTGGAATCTTGGAGCTAGTGATTAGAAGAGAAAAAAATAGATTAATACTTACTTGTGCGGTTGAGATCTACTCCCGCTAATGTTTTCTCATTCATGTATATGCTTTCCATGGTTGTTTTCATCGTTGTGTTCATTTTTGTTCATAGATTAGAAATGAAAATCTGAATAATACATTAAGCTCAATGCATTATGTGTGAGCTTATTTATTGTGCATTAAACTTGTGCTTAAGGCAATATTCCATAATGCATAATGCACTACCCGCAGCAGTGGAGGCGTGAAGGAGAGGCCGGTGTGAAGTGGCCGCAAGGAAGTGAAAGGCGGGCTTGAGAGCAGCGGGAGGGTGGATTAGGGAAGCGAGTGAGATGCTTATGGTTTGAGGTAAATGAAAGTTATCTTGGGAGCAAAAGATTAAGGTTGGTGACTGTGGTTTAATGTTGAATAAGAGGCTAAAACGTCTCGACGGCTGGGACATGAACTGGGAACTGGTTGATGAACTCACTCCGACAGAGAGAGGCGCCAAATTTTTAAAAAAAAAGAAGTAGAAGGCGAGTCGTGTGGCTGTCAGCTGGCTAGCGAAGAGCGCAAGCAGACGGGCGAAGGCGGCTAAGAGGAGGGAAGGCGGTTGTTGGCTGACGTGAGGCGAAGGCCGGGCAGCGAAGGTCAAGGCGGCGAAGGCCAGGCAGCAACTGTGAAGGGCGGCGAGACTGCATCTGACGTGGCCGGCGGTGGCGCAGCAGCAAAAGGAAGCGAGGTGTGGAAAGCGTGAAGAAGCCAGAGGGGCTGCAGGCGAAGGCATCAGCAGCTGTGAAGGAGGGCGCCTGGCTGTGGAGGAAGCGAGTAGAAGAGTGGAGGTCCTACTAGAAGAGTGGAGGTCCTACCGAGAGAAGAGCCAGCGGTGGTTAAGAGCTGTGAGGTGGTGAAGCGACCAACAGAGAAGGCAAAGACACCAGCAGCTAAAGCAGCTGCTGCAGTCAAAGGCGACTGGCTGTAAGCAAGGTGAAGGAAGCGGTGGTGGAGCTGGGAAAGCGAAGGAGGTGAGGCGGCATCTGAAGAAGCATCGAAGGTGAAGCACGTTGTCGTGAAGTGTGCGGTATAGCCAGGAAAGTACGAGACTTCTAGCTGTGAGAGTGAATGTCAAATCTAACAAGGAAACTCACACACAAAATTTCCCAAGGAGTATTGAACATCACTATTTCCAATAACAAATACATGTGTCGATTCACCTCAATACATCCTTGAATTCATCCTGATGATCACACAAAATTGCATACCAAGTGTTTGATCCTTTACTCACTGACTTCTTTCTCGGAATCCTTTGAACCATTCACATGTAGGCATAACAAAGCCTTCAAATTTTTCCAATATACATGTGACCAGTTACATCCTTTACATCCACCAGTGCCATCAAAACCATTATATCAAGATGCTCTTTATCACCTGAAAACCTGCCTTAATATTCTAACATCTCACAAGCAAAAGATGGCATAACATGCTCATGGTTTCCAAAACTCAATCAAGCAGAAGCAAGACCAACTTCCCGTGATTAAATGTGCTTTGGATTCCTTTTTCCCGCAAAACATCAAGTTCCAAATACCATTAATTTGTTCTCCCCAGCTTTTTTATTCATTTCCAAATCCTTTTAGGATTTATGAGTTTCGCCTTTTTCTAAATCAAAAGGAAAAGTAAAAAAGAAGCTTATCTGAGCATTACGAGCGAATTAACACTTGATTTTATTTTTGCTAAACTTATAAGTCGCAAAGCTGGCCACGCGATGCAGAGTACACGGAAGCGATAGTCGCATCAGCGCAGCCCAAGAAACAGAGAAAACATGGATTTTGTCGAGATCATCTCCTCATGAAGTACTCATTTTCCTCTTCATTTCTAGCACCTACAAGCTACGAACAGTAGGTATCTCCTTGAAATAAAAAACTCTGGTTGGTATTACACTGGTTCGAGTTTCTGCAGACGTTTCCCCAAAACTGATAACTCGTTTTTTTCCCACTCTGGTTCTTTTCCATGTTTCCCGCAAGAGATGCGGCGTCCCATCGCCTTTTGCAGCTTAGAATTCGGCTTTCCATTTTAAAAAAAGCTGCGCATGCTTGTATTTCTTCGAGAGATTATTACACGTAAGCTGCCAGCCAGATGTATCATATTCACTCCTTTCATTACCAATATGGAGAAGCAAGTATGCATGTTCATCCCTCGACACCAATGATGCCCATCATGTAAGCGGTTGCATCATGGTGCTCACCCTCTTGTAAAGCTCTAGCGAAGGCCTCATCATTTTCATAAAAGGGATCCATCAACCGCCTTTTACTCCTCCTCCTCTTGTTCATCTTCATCCTCCGGGTGGCTTGCAAGCGAGAGACCAAACTCAAGTGGTGGTTGCACTGAAGCCAACTTAGAGACACATCCACTTCCTCATCCTCCTTATTAACATACTCATAGTCAAAGCTGCCACTGCTAGCTCTGGACCAACAAGCTGAGAGAAGCTCTTTTTGATGGCTCGACGGACTTGGATGAGTTCTCACAACACTGGCTCCCACTGAATTTCTTTTAACTCATCTGGCATCAAACCTTTACGTTTCCATACATGTTAAGAAGGATGTTCCCTACTACAAGGTCCATCATATGCATAAAACTCCATAATTCACACCACACTCATGTACAAAAACTCCTAGATCTTGCTCTGCCTCAACTCATCTTATTGAACCTCATTTACAATATGAACATATGTACATGGCATCATATAATGACTCGTCATGGCACTTAACCCCATGCATCTGGATGTGTATTTGATGGCCTCACATGCACGGTTTCACACCATAGACGTGCCATGGCACGACATCCACCCCCTCAAAACCTGCACATCCTCTGGTATGTGCCAAATCATCATCAAGATCTACATATAGCTGGATGTCATCTTCATCTTCTGCATTGTCAGGAAGATCATCCTCTTCCTCTTCAACCATATCCATACTACCACTGTCAAGCCTCTCATCCTGAGTCTCCTGTGAATCAAAAGGATCACTATCATGCCTTCTTTTAAATATCTTGATTCTTTTGCCTGCCACAAGATTCTTTATTTCTGTTCCATCAAGCTCACACAGAGTATACGTGGCATTTCCATGCACATGCTTGACAATGTAAGGGCCAAACCATCTTTTTGCAAATTTTCTTTGAACGGTGAATTGGTTGTCAAGGCTACTATCATACATTAGAACCCAATCACCTTCTTCAATAGGTTTTGGCCGGAGTCTGTGTCTACTATCAAATCTTTCTTTATTTTTCAACCTTGCATCTTTCAAGCGAGCTTTAGCAAGCTCTATATCTCCAGGCCTCCTCTCCAACTGCCTTATTCGCAATGCAAGGAGGTCATCTCTGCTCAATCCTTCCACCCAGGGCAATACATTCCAAGTTAGAACTACTTCTTCAACTGGCATCACTGAAAAGATGCAGGGGGGAAGAGAGCTTGAGCTCTTGCAAGCACACACACACACTCACAAAACCCTAATAGAGAACACACAAGGTGAGAGGCTGAAAATCTTATTCTTCTCTACTCAACACTCAACACACCATATACAAAAATAAGAGTACACACAATATGAAAGGTACTCAACCAAATACATACACGGGTTCTCTATAGTGTGAACCCGACTAAATGAGCTGGCGCTATAACTATGCCAGTCTCTAGAGTGGCTGTCACACAGCCTGTCATCCCACTGGCCGCATATCACCGAAGATCTCACCAACCATGCCAGTGGTGTAAGTGCGGGGCCTATCCCCCAGGCGGGTCATCAGTGTCCACCGCCTCACTAGAGCTCGATATCTCAACACTCCCCCTCGAGCTCAACTCCATCTCATGTACACCAAGCGAAGCCCTGAATCTGCGGAGCTTCTCTATACCCAATGCTTTGGTGAAGATGTCAGCTACCTGATCCTCTATGCTGACATAAACAAGGTCAAGGTCTCCTGCCAAGACCTTCTCTCTGATGAAGTGGTAGTGGACCTCTATGTGCTTCGTACGAGCATGAAAGACTGGGTTCCTGGCCAACTGTATACTGCTAATGTTGTCACAGAAAATGACAACTTGTCTATCCACTGATAGACCCAAATCTGCAAGTAGCTTTCTCAACCAAGCTACCTCACATGCTGCCATAGCAGCTCCTCTGTACTCGGCCTCTGTACTCGATAGAGCAACCGTAGGCTGCTTCTTGCTGCTCCAAGTCACAGCAGCACTCCCCAAAGAAAACATGAATCCACTGGTAGATCTTCTATCTGAGATACTACCAGCCCAATCAGCATCTGTGTACCCATGTACACATATCTCTGTCCCAGTCTCATAGAATAGTCCACAATGTAAAGTAGACTTCACATACCTCAGTATGCGTCTGACAGCATCCAAATGCGGTTTCCGTGGAACCTGCATAAACTGACTCACCAACCCAACAGCATAGCTCAAATCTGGTCTGGTGATCGTCATGTAGATCAAACTTCCTACTATGCTCCTGTACATAGTAGGATCCTCCAAGATCTCTCCTGAATCTGCACTCAACTTGCCATTCTGATCCAATGGCACAAAAATAGGCTTACAGCCTGTCATACCATACTTGGACAACATGTCCAAGCCATACTGTCGCTGCAGTAATCCAATACCATGTGGTGACCTAATCACCTCAATGCCCAAGAAATATCTGAGCTCCCCCAGATCCTTCATCTCAAACTTCTGTCTTAGCAAGATCTTTACATCAAAGATCTCTGCATCATGGTCCCCCGTAATGATCAAGTCATCTACATAGATGACAACAAGCACAACCCCTCTATCACCATGTCTCACATACAATGAGAAATCTGCATTGGCTACATGAAAGCCAATAGTGACAAGATATTCAGAAATCTTGTCAGACCATGCTCTTGGTGCTTGCTTTAAGCCATACAAGGCTTTCTTCAACCTGCAAACATGCTCGGGGTGACCCACATCCTCATAACCAGGTGGCTGCAACATATACACCTCTTCTTGCAAATCCCCATGCAAGAATGCATTCTTTACATCCATCTGATGTAAAGACCATTGCTTTGATGCAGCCACCGCTATCACAACTCTAACTGTTGCCATCTTGGCAACTGGGCTGAAAGTTTCCTCATAATCAATCCCATATGTCTGCGCATATCCTTTGGCTACCAATCTAGCCTTGTACCTGTTTATGCTTCCATCACTGTTATGTTTAACTTTGTACACCCACTTGCATCCAATGGCTTTCTTGCCTTCAGGCAATTGCACTAAATCCCAAGTTTCATTTCCATATAGTGCATTCATCTCCTCATCCATAGCTTTCTCCCAACACACATTTCCAACATCCTCATCAATGCATGTGGGCTCAACAACCTGCACAACCTTTGCCATATATGCATAGTGATGTGCCACTAACAACAGATGAGATACTGCTCCTTGCTCGTTTGAGTCCACTTTCGGGTGCCATGAGAGATTAACAGACGTATGAGAAAGAAGAAGTAGCAGAAAGTGGATGACTGAGCTAACCACTTTTGTGGATCCAGGAGGGAAGAAGAAATGAGGGACAATGTGTTCTTTTGGGTGCCAAGATATTTCGAGATTCAAAAGTGGAACCAAGTTGAGGGAATAACCAGAAGAATGTGTATCTATCTATTCCAATTCAAGCTTCATTAGTTCTAGGGGTGGTGGAAAGAATTTTTTAGTGCTCCACGTCTAACACACAGGAATGTGGAAAACATTCTTTTATTGTGTTAGGTGCTGACAAAAAAACGGTTTTAAATATTTTAAGACAAGGTGATGGTTTTTTTTAATATTTCATGAAGATAAGAGTTTCTCCACGTTTTAGGTGGGTTTGTACAGAGGTACCACCACCGGTGAATATCGTTCGTAGATTTCATGTCACTCAATCTATGTGTCTATTATTATATTATTATTGAAACAGCCCTCTTTTGAGTCCAGAATTTTCCTGATGCTAAATGTCCGGCCTCGTAATGCATACATAAATGAGGCAACCAACATCTGTCTGATATAGTGTGACATCAAAGTGATCTCCAGCATCATGAAGACTCAACTTCAAACCTGTCTCCATTGGAGTAGCAATAGGCTTGTAGTCTTCAAGGCCAAATCTCCGCAACAATGTCTCAATATACTTTGTCTGACCCAAAGCAATACCTCCATCACACTGCTTAAATTGTATATCTGACATCTCAAAAGAGGCATTCAAATCAGCCTTAAAATCAGCCATATGACTTTCATTTGGTCCTATGAGCAGCATGTCATCGACATAGAGAGCAATGATTAGATGTACATCATCCACACGTTTAGCATACAAAGTGCTTTCTGTTGGACTATTCTGAAAACCATGTGCAGTCAAATATGCATGTATCTTTTCATACCAAGCTCGTGGAGCTTGTTTTAAACCATATAAAGCCTTTTTCAACCTGCACACTTTGTTTTCCTGCCCTCTTTGAACAAAACCACGAGGCTGCGATACATACACCTCCTCATGCAAATCTCCATTCAAGAATGTAGTCTTTATGTCCAATTGATGTACATTCCAACCATTATGGGCTGCCAATGCACAAATGCTACGAATGGTAGTCATACGACAAGTGGGAGCAAAGGTCTAATCAAAATCAATGCCCTTTTCTTAAGCATAACCCTTTGCAACAAGTCTAGCTTTATAGCGATCAACACTGCCATCTGGCTTTCGTTTCAACTTAAAAACCCACTTACATCCAATGGCCTTTTTACCAATAGGCAAATCACACAAAGACCATGTACCATTCTTCATTATAGCATCATATTCACTTTGCATTGCAGCCAACCAATTTTTTGATTTTTGTGCCTCATCAAATGAAAGAGGTTCTTCCTCTTCACACATACTAGACACAGCCAAAGCATAACAATCTGATGCATAAGAGGCATGCTCAAAACCTGAACGAGTACAACTAGATATAAAAGAATAGTAAGTAATCGAGATCCTAAGTTCACGTCAAGATTCTGGACTGCATTTTTTGAAGCAGTAGGAACTTTCTTGGATCTCAGAAGAGCTTACCACCCCGAGACCGATGGTCAAACTAAAGGGTGAACCAAGTAATCGAAGATATACTTCGGTCAAGCTGTGCAGGGAACTCAATAAGTGGCTAAGCTATCTGCACCTAGTCGAGTTTGCCTACAATGATTCTTATCACAAAAGTATTAGGATGAGCCCTTTCAAAACTTTGTATGGACAAGATTGCTTAACTCCATTAACTTGGTCCGACCCATTGATTAGGGGTCGAGATGTCCATACAGATGCTTGATGACATGGAGCAGCAGATGCAGTCAATTTGCAAAGATATAAAAGCTGCCCAGGATAGACAGAAGCAGTATGCAGATAAGAAGAGGTCAGACAGAAAATTCAAAGAAGCAGATATGGTCTTCATTCGAGTACGCCCCAAAAGAAGTTCTCTATCTCTTGGGAAGTACAAGAAGTTATCCCCCAGATATTGTGGACCATATCTGATTACAAAGAAAGTAGGTGACTTAGCCTACGAGCTTCTTCAGCCTCCTCATCTCAAAGTACATAATGTATTTTATGACAGCCTCCTTAAAAAGTATATACCAAGCCCAAATCATGTGCCTGATAAAATCTTAACTTCTTCAACCCAAGGGCAGATGGAACTCCAACCTGAAGAAATCCTTGATGTTGAAAAAAAGGTTCTCAGGAACAAAACTCTGAGAGAATTATTGGTCAAACGGAAGTTCTATCCTTTTGAAGATGCCACCCGGGAGAAAGAAGCCGAGCTGTTGTGAGATTACCCCCAGTTTGAGAGATGAGGATATCTCACGTTTTTCAAGTGGGAGAGAATGTAAGATTCCTCCCGAGCCTCTCAAGATGTCCAGTATCTTTCCCTGTAATTAAATCCCTCTTCAGAAACATAAAAGATCTTGTTTCTACCTATTTTGGCTTAGAGAGAGAAAATATTCTAGAGAGAGATTATTCAGATTTTAGATATTTTTGGATGGAAAAATATCTCATCTTCTTAAAATAAATTCCCTCGAAACAAAAGTTCAAAAAGATTTTGAGAAGGTGCATTAGAAATCAATTAGAATCTGTTCAAAAGGCCTTATCCTAGGGGTCGAGATGTTTTGAAAATTTTAAATTAAGGTTCTGACGGACCAATGAGATTCATCCAAATGTGTGGAGGAGATAAATAGAAGAAATAAAGAAAATCCCTCCCAAAAATGAGTAAATACTCACATAAGATGAAGAGTGGACTAAGGACCAAAGGAAATACTAAAAAAATGAATTTTTGACACCTCAGATGTGGGGATTCCCCCTCATGAAGGAGGCGCCTATTTCACATGTGTGGTGGAGTTTTAAACTCACAAAAATTGAGATATTTCATCTCTCCTCTCTCCTAATTCAAGTCTAGTTCCAAAAAGTAAGCTAAACTGACCCAAAAATGGTGAAAAATTGACCAAACTGATCTAGAAAATTCTAGAATCAGTTTGCTTGGTTAGAAGCTCACTTTTTTCTATAAATAGAAGCCTCCTCCTTTGTTGAAGCTTAATAGTGTTTTATGCATTGTTACTCTACTCCACCTTAGAGCCAAGAACTGTGAATTTCTTAATAATTCACAAGTTTTTGACCTTTCCCTCTTCTAAAGAACTGGTGGCCACTCTTGTTGCAAACAAGAGTAGATCCCTCAAACCATCAAGCCAAAGGAAAGCTCCTAGACTACATGTACGTTAGAAATCCTACTTTTTCTTATTCTTTTAATGGTTTTCTAATTTTTTTGTTATCTTAAAATGATAAACAGATGCTATGCCTTGTTGGAAAGACTTTCCCCCTCTCTTCTTTCTTAAATTCAGCCCTTCTTTATCCTAGTTAAGTAATCTAATTGTTGGGATTAAATTTTTCATATTGTTTCTCTTTTAAAAGTGAAAATTGATTAGTTTAGAATGCTTTAAACCAATTGGGGTTAAGTTTTAAGTAATTTCAGTATAGAAAAATTAAAAAATGGTCAACCATACAAAGGAGGTTATTGCAAAATTTTCTTAAAATTTGTGAAATAAGTATTACCTTTTATTATTTAAAAAGATTAATCCCCATTCTTTGTGTATTCTAAAAGTGTTATTTTCATTCTATGCATAGAAAAATGCATAAAAGAAATATTTTTATTACAAAAGTGTTATTTCTATTAGATTTAAATTCTATGCATAGAAAGATGCATATTGACTTATTTTTTATTATAAAAGAGTGATTTTCATTAGATTTAAATTCTATGCATAGAAAGATGCATATTGATTATTATTTTTATTATAAAAGAGCGATTTTCATTAGATTTAAATTCTATAAATATATAAAGATGCATATTAATTATTTTTTTAATTATAAAAGAGTGATTTTCATTAGATTTAAACTCTATGCATAGAAAGATGCATATTGGATATTTTTTTAATATAAAAGTGTTACTTTTGCTAATATTGATTTTTATGCATAAATAGATGCATAAAAGAATTTTTTTTATAAAAGTGTTACTTTTCACTAATATTGATTTTTATGCATAAATAGATGCACAAAAGAAATTTTTTATTATAAAAGTATTACTTTCACTAATATTGATTTTTATGCATAAAAGATTTTTTTTGATTATAAAAGTGTTACTTTCACTAATATTGATTTTCATGCATAAAATGATGCATAAAAGAATTTTTTATTATTATAAAAGTGTAATTTTCATCAATATTGATTTTTATGCATAAAATGATGCATAAAAGAATTTTTTTAATTATAAAAGTGTTACTTTCACTTATATTGATTTTTATGCATAAAAGAAATTTTTTATTATAAAAGTGTTACTTTCATCAATATTGATTTTTATGCATAAGAAAAAAATTTATATTATAAAAGTGTTACTTTCACTAATATTGATTTCTATGCATAAAATGATGCATAAAAGTTTTTTTTTTAAATTATAAAAGTGTTACTTTCATCAATATTGATTTTTATGCATAAAAGATTTTTTTTAATTATAAAAGTGTTACTTTAATCAATATTGATTTTATGCATAAAAGATTTTTTTTAATTATAAAAGCGTCAGTTTTATCAAAATTGATTTTTATGCATAAATAGATGCATAAAAGGATTTTCTTTTTTATAAGTGTTATTTCCATAGAAGTTGGATTTTATGCATAAATAGATGCATACATAATTTTTTATATCAAAATAAGAGTTCACTTTAATCCTATGTTTAAATCCCATGAATATTGGAAAAATGAATAAGTAAATACTCAGTTGAAGGAAAAATATATCGTTTCATATTCTCTAGGATGGTGATGAGAAAATTTAGAAAAACTATCGAAGTCAGAATTTTAGATAAATGACTAATTTATTCCTCATAAGAATTCGTGTTTAGTTTTGAATTCAGTAAAGTAGTAATTGAAATATTACCTTCGAGAAAGATAGTTCAGGGAGAACCTTTCTAGACTCAAACCGTGAATCAGACTATGACCAAGACGTAACTCCTTTTGTTAGTTTCAAGAAAAGACGATGTGACCAGTTCAGTATTCTTCACTCAAATCACCCACTGAATCTAAAACTAAGTTGAGACCTTTGATTTTGATCTGAGGATCAAGAATTCAGAATTCGAGAAATTCTGCTTGGGAATCGAGACCTGTGATCTAGAAGTCTTGGGATATGGAATTAAGATATACTCATTGTATTCAAAAGAAAAATCAAAACTGAAAACTTGCAGAGAAACCCTGTTTTCTTAAAGGAGTGTCTTATGCCAGAATGCTGGAGGGAGCATTTGGTATATGTGTTTTCTAAGGGAAGTTTGGTTGCAACAACAGCTGGCAATGAGTGTTCAAAGGATGGCTCATGCGGCAAAAACCTGCCCAGGTCTTGACTAGCCTATGTATGGTTTAAAATGGTGTGCTTCTAGTACCATGGGCGAGGGCCGACGAAGCGGTCCCTGAGTGAAGTGCCAGGACACCCAAGGAGGATCCTGGAGGGTTCTGACCAGGAGATGCACGGGCTCACGATGCTTAGGACACCCATGCGTATGTCGTGGAAGATATATATATGTATGATGATGAGAAAATTATTGTAATCTATTACTAGATCTCGTTGCTGACCTTCTAGTCTCAACGGAGAGTCCAGAGTGATACTGTTTTGTGAGAAACAAGGATTGAATGGAAATTTTGAGTTATGACATCTATAACCAATATTTGTTTGTGAATGGATTGTTTTATAAATTAAAGTTTAAAGAGGAGTGTGTGCGTATCTGTATTCTAAAGCAAAAGTTAAGAAAGGCATTCAATTATAGGTGGGTGAGTACTTGTCTGGTTCTACCAATTCTAGTGGTTGGGGGCGGTGGCTAACCCATGGGCCTAGGTTGGAATCAGTAGAGTTTTAATAATAAAATTGATCAATAGGAATACGCTTAGAACTTGAATAGTTAAATAATAACCTGAGACTTCTCAAATGAATAGATCAACGGCTCTGCCTAATTCAATTAGGAAAAAAGCGTTGATTCCTTCAAGTTAAGTCTCTAATAGTTTTCCTTCTATTTGGTTTAATCAGATGAAGGTTAGTTCAGTATCTTGACCTTGTTAGAAAAATTTGTTAAGAAATTTAAAATGGTGGAATTGTCCCCGTTTTTCGAGCATGGAAAATTTTCCCGGTTTTGGTCTTCGGAATGACCACCAGCTTAGTCTCGTGCCGGACATTCGAGAGCGAGGCCCCGAGTGAGAAACCCTGCCCCGCGCAAGAGGAAGCTACTTCCGCTGCTACCAACCGGGAATCCGGTGCGCAGACGGGGCAGTGTGATCCCACAGTTTGTATTAGAGCGCTGTTGTAAATTTACGTAACAGCATCAGAAATTTTTTAAAGTAAATTTGGGAAATAATGTTTTCGCTTGTTAAATTTATGTTGAATGAACTTCAAAAATTGAAAACTCATAAATTGAATTGGAAATTTATAGATGGATACCCCGAATCTATGTGGCATTCTTGAACTCTCCCAGAGTCAAGATATGATAGCCTTTGCATTCGAGTACCTCATCAATTCTGCTACGACCCAAGTAAGCAAAGTGAGACTCGCACGTCATTTTGAGAGTCTTTACTTTCTTGATCCTCTTAAGCGATGTCGGTATATGTGGTTCTGTGAAGGACGATGTATTAATGTTAGTACCAGTCAGCGTCAGAGGCTCAGGCAAAATATTTCCTTAGCCATGATTCTGATAAGGCTAGGGCTTGTTCAGCATGTGCAACTCTTTGATCATTCACCCAGGAACTTCAGAATTTCATGCCGAGTTTTTAGGCTTCTTAGCCGCTTTATCCCTAGAAGTAGAATCATAGCACCTCTTTCTGTAATGAATCGTGTGTACCATGCATGTCTCCTTCGCGCAGTTTCGCTTCTTTATGCGTATACGATTGAGGCAGTGATTTTGGGAGCCGTGATGCTCTATGTATATATCGAAAACTTTTGATAATAAATGATGTTTTACAAAAAAAATCCAAATTATTTTCATGATTGTGAATTTGGTTAATAAAATTATCAGAGTTAATCTTGTTTCATGATGTATGATGAAATAATTATCTGTTTAAAGAATAAATCGCAAAATATAATAATCATATATTTGTTGTCAAAGTTAAGTTGATGAAAATCTCGTTTTGTCAGAATCATGAGGCGTGCCAGCCCGTGCAAGGCAACTGGGTCGTCTAAACCAATGATGAAGAGTTAGATCCGGATGTTCAAAAAGCCCTGCACAGATCCCAACCTGGTCCCTTCAAGGGTGAAGGGGAGCATTTAGGTGAAGTAGTGGAAAATGAAAAGATGCAGAGGGGAAGAGAGCTTGAGCTCTTGCAAGCACACACACACACTCACAAAACCCTAATAGAGAACACACAAGGTGAGAGGCTGAAAATCTTCTTCTTCTCTACTCAACACTCAACACACCATATACAAGAATAAGAGTACACACAATATGAAAGGTACTCAACCAAATACATACACGGGTTCTCTATAGTGTGAACCCGACTAAATGAGCTGGCGCTATAACTATGCCAGTCTCTAGAGTGGCTGTCACACAACCTGTCATCCCACTGGCCGCATATCACCCAAGATCTCACCAACCATGCCAGTGGTGTAAGTGTGGGGCCTATCCCCCAGGCGGGTCATCAGTGGCCACCGCCTCACTAGACGAGCTCGATATCTCAACACTCCCCCTCGAGCTCAACTCCATCTCATGTACACCAAGCGAAGCCCTGAATCTGCGGAGCTTCTCTGTACCCAATGCTTTGGTGAAGATGTCAGCTACCTGATCCTCTGTGCTGACATAAACAAGGTCAAGGTCTCCTGCCAAGACCCTCTCTCTGACGAAGTGGTAGTTGACCTCTATGTGCTTCGTACGAGCATGAAAGACTGGGTTCCTGGCCAACTGTATACTGCTAATGTTGTCACAGAAAATGACAACTTGTCTATTCACTGATAGACCCAAATCTGCAAGTAGCTTTCTCAACCAAGCTACCTCACATGCTGCCATAGCAGCTCCTCTGTACTCGGCCTCCGTACTCGATAGAGCAACCGTAGGCTGCTTCTTGCTGCTCCAAGTCACAGCAGCACTCCCCAAAGAAAACATGAATCCACTGGTAGATCTTCTGTCTGAGATACTACCAGCCCAATCAGCATCTGTGTACCCATGTACACATATCTCTGTCCCAGTCTCATAGAATAGTCCACACTGTAAAGTAGACTTCACATACCTCAGTATGCGTCTCACAGCATCCAAATGCGATTTCCGTGGAACCTGCATAAACTGACTCACCAACCCAACAGCATAGCTCAAATCTGGTCTGGTGATCGTCATGTAGATCAAACTTCCTACTATGCTCCTGTACATAGTAGGATCCTCCAAGATCTCTCCTGAATCAGCACTCAACTTGCCATTCTGATCTAATGGCACAGAAATAGGCTTACAGCCTGTCATACCATACTTGGACAACATGTCCAAGCCATACTGTCTCTGCAGTAATCCAATACCATGTGGTGACCTAATCACCTCAATGCCCAAGAAATATCTGAGCTCCCCCAGATCCTTCATCTCAAACTTCTGTCTAAGCAAGATCTTTACATCAAAGATCTCTGCATCATGGTCCCCCGTAATGATCAAGTCATCTACATAGATGACAACAAGCACAACCCCTCTATCACCATGTCTCACATACAATGAGAAATCTGCATTGGCTACATGAAAGCCAATAGTGACAAGATATTCAGAAATCTTGTCAGACCATGCTCTTGGTGCTTGCTTTAAGCCATACAAGGCTTTCTTCAACCTGCAAACATGCTCGGGGTGACCCTCATCCTCATAACCAGGTGGCTGCAACATATACACCTCTTCTTGCAAATCCCCATGCAAGAATGCATTCTTTACATCCATCTGATGTAAAGACCATTGCTTTGACGCAGCCACTGCTATCACAACTCTCACTGTTGCCATCTTGGCAACTGGGCTGAAAATTTCCTCATAATCAATCCCATATGTCTGCGCATATCCTTTGGCTACCAATCTAGCCTTGTACCTGTTTATGCTTCCATCACTATTATGTTTAACTTTGTACACCCACTTGCATCCAATGGCTTTCTTGCCTTCAGGCAATTGCACTAAATCCCAAGTTTCATTTCCATATAGTGCATCCATCTCCTCATCCATAGCTTTCTCCCAACACACATTTCCAATAGCCTCATCAATGCATGTGGGCTCAACAACCTGCACAACCTTTGCCATATATGCATAGTGATGTGCCACATAACCATCATAGGTAAATCTCTGCACAGGATTTCTCACTCTCCCAGATCTTCGCAGCTTCTCATTCATGGCTTCCATAGCCTTCTTTACACCAGGTGTTCTCATAGCTGGGATCCCAAGCTCCTCATCAAGGCTCATATCTGAGCCACTAGACTCTCCATCAACATGAGAATGCCCTGCAGAAATGTCAGGCATACCAAGGGGCTCAACCACTTTCTCTTTTCCTTTACGTGATGTACTAATCACATTTGCAGGACTGGTATTATGACGCAGCCTGCCACTCCATGGTCTATCAACAGACCCACTAGATGAGGACTCTCCTGGTCCACTCAAAGACTGTGATTGCTGACCTGCATTCTGTGCAACCACACTTCCACTCACATCAGCCCCAATAGCTTCTTTTTCAGCAGCATACCAGCTGCTCATCTCATCAAAGACAACATCCCTGCTTACCCTCAACTCACGTGTAGCAGGGTTATAACACCTGTATCCCTTTTGCTCAAGGGAATATCCAATAAACACACATTTTTCAGCTTTCGGATCCAGCTTGGTTCTCAGCTCATCTGGCACATGCACATATGCAATGCATCCAAAGACTTTCAGATGAGACAAATCTGGTTTCCTGCCAGTAAACCTCTCCTCTAGAGTTACATCATGTATGGCTGCAGTTGGAGTCCTGTTCATGATGTATACTGCTGTAGAAACAGCCTCAGCCCAATAGCAATGCGGCATATTCTTCTCTTCCATCAATGCAAGCTACATTAGAAATCAATTATAATCTGTTCAAAAGGCCTTATCCTAGGTGTCCTGATTTTCTGAAAATTTTAAATTAAGGTTCTGAGGGGCCAATCAGATTCATCCAAATGTGTGGAGGAGATAAATAGAAGAAAAAAAGAAAATCCCCCCCAAAAATGAGTAAATACTCACATAAGATGAAGAGTGGACCAAAGGAAATACTAAAAAAATGAATTTTTGACACCTCAGATGTGGGGATTCCCCCTCATGAAGGAGGCGCCTATTTCACATGTGTGGTGGAGTTTTAAATTCACAAAATTTGAGATATTTCATCTCTCCTCTCTCCTAATTGAAGTCTAGTTCCAAAGAGTAAGCTAAACTGACCCAAAAATGGTCAAAAATTAACCAAACTGATCTGGAAAATTCTAGAATCAGTTTGCTTGGTTAGAAGCTCACTTTTTCCTATAAATAGAAGCCTCCCCCTTTGTTGAAGCTTAATACTGTTTTATGCACTATTACTCTAGTCCACCCTAGAGAGCCAAGAACTGTGAATTTCTTAATAATTCACTAGTTTTTGACTTTTCCCTCTTCTAAAGAACTGGTGGCCACTCTTGTTGCAAAGAACAGTAGATCCCTCAAACCATCAAGCCAAAGGAAAGCTCCCAGATTTTCATGTAAGTTAGAAATCCTACTTTTTCTTATTCTTTTAATGGTTTTCTAATTTTTTGTTATCTTAAAATGATAAACAGATGCTATGCCTTGATGAAAAGGCTTTCCCCCTCTCTTCTTTCTTAAACTCAGCCCTTCTTTATGCTAGTTAAGTAATCTAATTGTTGGGATTAAACTTTTCATATTATTTCTCTTTTAAAAGTGGAAATTGATTAGTTTAGAATGCTTTAAACCAATTGGGGTTGATTTTTAAGAAAATTTAGTATAGAAATTTTGAAAAATGGTCAGCCATACAAAGGAGGTTATGGTAAAATTTTATTAAAATTTGTGAAATAAGTATTACCTTTTATTATTTAAAAAGAGTAATCCCCATCGTTTGTGTATTCTAAAAGTGTTATTTTCATTCTATGCATAGAAAAATGCATAGTAGAAATATTTGTATTTCAAAAGTGTTATTTGTATTAGATTTAAATTCTATGCATAAAAAGATGCATATTGATTTTTTTTTAAGTATAAAAAAGTGATTTTCATTAGATTTAAATTCTATGCATAGAAATATGTATATTGATTATTTTTTGTATTATAAAAGAGTGATTTTCATTAGATTTAAATTCTATGCATAGAACCTCCTTTCGGAAATGAAACTTAGGCGGATATAGATTAACGATAGATTATCTGCCTTCCAAGCAGAGGATATGGGTTCGATTCTCGAGAAGATGCATATTGGATTTTTTATATATATAAAAGTGTTACTTTCACTAATATTGATTTTTATGCATAAATAGATGCATAAAAGAGTTTTTATTATAAAAGTGTTACTTTCACTAATATTGATTTTTATGCATAAATAGATGCATAAAATAATTTTTTATCATAAAAGTGTTACTTTCACTAATATTGATTTTTATGCATAAAATGATGCATAAAAGAATTTTTTTAATTATAAAAGTGTTACTTTCACTAATATTGATTTTTATGCATAGAAAGATGCATAAAAGAATTTTTTTATTATAAAAGTGTTACTTACATCAACATTGATTTTTATGCATAAAATGATGCATAAAAGATTTTTTTTTAATTATTAAAGTGTTACTTTCACTAATATTGATTTTTATGCATAAAATGATGCATAAAAGAATTTTTATTATTATAAAGTGTTACTTTCATAAATATTGATTTTTATGCATAAATAGATGCATAAAAAATTAAATTATAAAAGTGTTACTTTCACTAATATTGATTTTTATGCATAAAAGAATTTTTTTATTATAAAGGTGTTTCTTTCATCAATATTGATTTTTATGCTTAAATAGATGCATAAAATAATTTTTTTTAATTATAAAAGTGTTACTTTCATCAATATTGATTTTTATGCATAAATAAATGCATAAAAGATTTTTTTATTATAACAGTGTTAGTTTCAAAACTGATTTTTAAGCATAAATAGATGCATAAAAGATTTTTTTTATAAAAGTGTTAGTTTCGTCAAAATTGATTTTTATGCATAAATAGACGCATAAAAGGATTTTTTTTATAAAAGTGTTATTTCCATAGAAGTTGGATTTTATGCATAACTAGATGCATACAGAATTTTTAATATCAAAATAAGAGTTCACTTTAATCCTATGTTTAAATCCCATGAATATTGGAAAAATGAATAAGTAAATACTCAGTGAACGAAAATTATACCGTTTCATATTCTCTAGGATGGTAATGAGAAAATTTAGAAAAACTATCGAAGTCGGAATTTTAGATAAGTGACTAATTTATTCCTCATAGGAATTTGTGTTTAGTTTTGATTTCAGTAAAGTAGTAATTGAAATATTACCTTCGAGAAAGACAGTTCAGGGAGAACCTTTCCAGACTCAAACCCTGAATCAAACTATGACCAAGACGTAACTCCTTCTCGTCAGTTTGAAGAAAAGACGATGTGACCAGTTAAGTATTCTTCACTCAAATCACCCACCGAATCTGAAACTAAGTTGAGACCTTTGATTTTGATCTGAGGATCAAGAATTTAGAATTCGAGGAATTCTACTTGGGAATCTAGACCCCTGATCTAGAAGTCTTGGGATACGGAATCAAGATATACTCATTGTATTCAAAAGAAAAATCAAAACTGAAAACTTGCATAGAAACCCTGTTTTCTTAAAAGGACTGTCTTATGCTAGAATGCTGGAGGGAGCATTTGGTATATGTGTTTTCTAAGGGAAGTTCAGTTGCAACAGCTGGCAGGGAGTGTTCAAAGGACGGCTCACATGGCAAAAACCTGCCCAGGTCCTGGGTATGGTGTAAAATGGTGTGCTTCCGGTACGATGGACGAGGGCCGAGGAAGCAGTCCCAGAGTGAAGTGCCAGGACACCTAAGGAGGATCCTGGAGGGTTCTAACTAGGCGATGCACGAGCTCGCGGTGCATAGGACACCCATGCGTATGTCGTGGAAGATAATTATGTGTATGATGACGAGAAAACTATTGTAATCTGTTATTGGATCTCGTTGCTGATCTGCTGGTCTCAACAGAGAGTCCAGAGTGATACCGTTTTGTGAGAAACAAGGATTGAATGGAAATTTTGAGTTATGACATCTGTAACCAATCATTGTTTGTCAATGGACTGTTTTTTAAATTAAAGTTTAAAGAGGAGTGTGTGCGTATTTGTATTCTAAAGCAAAAGTTAATAAAGGCATTCAATTATGGGTGGGGATGGAAAAATATCTCATCTTATTAAAATAAATTCCCCCGAAATAGAAGTTCAAAAAGACTTTCAGAAGGTGCATTAGAAATCAATTATATTCTGTTCAAAAGGCCTTATCCTAGGGGTCCAGATTTTCTGAAAATTTTAAATTAAGGTTCTGAGGGGCCAATTAGATTCATCCAAATGTGTGGAGGAGATAAATAGAAGAAATAAAGAAAATCCCCCCCAAAAATGAGTAAATACTCACATAAGATGAAGAGTGGACTAAGGACCAAAGGAAATACTAAAAAAATGAATTTTTGACACCTTAGATGTGGGGATTCCCCCTCATGAAGGATGGACCTATTTCACATGTGTGGTGGAGTTTTAAATTCACAAAAATTGATATATTTTATCTCTCCTCTCTTCTCTCTCCTAATTAAAGTCTAGTTCCAAAAAGTAAGCTAAACTGACCAAAAATGGTCAAAAATTGACCAAACTGATCTGGAAAATTCTAGAATCAGTTTGCTTGGTTAGAAGCTCACTTTTTCCTATAAATAGAAGCCTCCCCCTTTGTTGAAGCTTAATAGTGTTTTATGCACTATTACTCTAGTTCCACCCCAAAGAGCCAAGAACTGTGAATTTCTTAATAATTCACTAGTTTTTGACCTTTCCCTCTTCTAAAGAACTGGTTTCCACTCTTGTTGTAAATAAGAGTAGATCCCTCAAACCATCAAGCCAAAGGAAAGCTCCCAGATTTTCATGTAAGTTAGAAATCCTACTTTTTTTAATTCTTTTAATGGTTTTCTAATTTTTTTGTTATCTTAAAATGATAAACAGATGCTATGCCTTATTGGAAACGCTTTCCCCCTCTCTTCTTTCTTAAATTCAGCCATTCTTTATCCTAGTTAAGTAATCTAATTGTTGGGATTAAACATTTTATATTATTTCTCTTTTTAAAGTGAAAATTGATTAGTTTAGAATGCTTTTGGGGTTAATTTTTAAGTAATTTTAGGATAGAAAAATTGAAAAATGGTCAGCCATACAAAGGAGGTTATGGTGAAATTTTCTTAAAATTTGTGAAACAAGTATTACCTTCTATTATTCAAAAAGAGTAATCCCCATCGTTTGTGTATTCTAAAAGTGTTATTTTCTTTCTATGCATAGTAGAAATATTTTTATTACAAATGGAACCATTTCCTTCCGTGACCTTCACGAAAATAAAGTTCAAAGAACCGGAATTTCAGGGTCCCCAAGTCTACAGTTAGTAAAGGCTTCTAAGTTACTAAAAGGACTTAGAAAGAAGCAGCTCATTTATGTTGTCAAAATGAATCCAGTAGACTCAAAGTTAAAAGCTAAAGAACCTGAATGGTTAAGTGATTATGATGATTTATTCCCAGCAAAATTAACAGAGATGCCTCCAATTCGGGACGTAGATCATGTGATAGAATTGACTCCCGGAGCTCAGCCCGTAGCCCTGCGCACGTACAAAATTCCAGTTCCTGAAGCCATCAAACTCAAGGAATAGCTTAGACAGCTATTAGAACAAGGGTTTGTAAGACCCAGTGTTTCACCTTAGGGTGTGCTAGTTCTCTTTCAGAAAAAGAAAGATAGAACGCTAAGACTGTGTGTGGACTACAGAGGTCTCAATTAGCCGCCGCCGCTGACAGTTAAGAGAATAAGTATCCTATCCCCGAAATTGATGAGCTTCTAGACAGGCTAAGTGGAGCCCAGATCTTCACAAAGATAGATCTCAAATCAGGGTATTATCAGATCAGGATTAATGAGCAAGATATCCCGAAGACAGTCATCAATACTCGGTATGGGCATTATGAATTCACTGTAATACCGTTTGGATTAACAAATGCCCCAGCTACATTCAATTGATTAATGCAGGACATTCTTAGAGAGTACTTGGATGATTTTGTTCTTGTTTTCTTTGATGATATTCTGATTTACTCAAAGAATGCAGCTGGCCATGAAGCTCATGTTAGAAAAGTTCTTGAGATTCTAAGGAAGCACCAACTCTTTGCAAAAAAGAGCAAATGCACTTTCTCTGCTCGAGACCATGTTGAATACTTGGGCTTTCTGGTATCCAAAGATGGAATTTCCCCAGATTCCGCAAAAGTCCAAGCAATCATCGATTGGCCTGAACAAAAGGCAGAGAAAGAAGTCAGAGGATTCTTGGGATTGACTGATTGGTGTAGAATTTTTATACCAAAGTATGCTCTCATAGTTTTCCCCCTAACTAATTTTCTCAAGAAGAATATCCCATTTCAATGGTCTGCCAGGTGCCAGAGTGCTTTTGATAAGCTACACACTACCTTGGTAACCAATCCCGTTCTAAGCTGCCAGATTTCTCTCTACCCTTTGAGGTAGTAAAAATAGATGCCAGTGGTTTTGCCCTGGGAGGTGCACTCATGCAGGAAGGTCATGCCGTGGCCTATGAATCCCGAAAACTCAAAACGCATGAGAGGAATTATGCTGTCCACCACGACCTGGAATTACTTTCAGTAGTATGTGCCCTGAAGTTGTGGAGACATTACCTAATGGGTCAAAGATTCACTTTGATGACAGATCATCAGAGCTTAACACTAGTTCTGTAATTGGACACTAAAGTGTCCTGAGGACACTAAAGTATCCTGAAAGTTAGCATTTTTCTTGAATTTTTGTGGGCAATCTATTAAGAGTTTTGAAATGCTTAACATCCACAAATGTTCCTCAAGACCCAAAAAAATTTTGAGATTTTTTAAATTGCACTTTTCTTAGCTTTTACAAGGCAATATTTTAATTTTCTTAGACACATGCTGATAAAACGCATGATTTTTGCTGTTTTTAAAATAGTAGTAATTTGTACATAACTTTTAGAAGGGACATAGTTTGATCATGAAACTTGGCTTGATGGAAAGCCCATGATGTAAACTAAATCTTGGAATCATCAAACGATAATTATTGGATAAATTTTTGACTCGCTAATATTGAAATGATGTTTTTTATACAGGTGGAGCATGAATTTTTCTCCTTCCATATGCAAGCTAATAATGTAAAACTTGAGGTGCACCCATGTTATATAGGGTAAATACTACTTTGTTTTGAATTTTCCAAAACTTTAGAGCCACTTTTTGGGCCTCTTCTCATACATGGCCTTTTGCGCAACCTGTTTTTAATACGTAAAATGTCTAATTATGAGCCTAATTTTGATTTTCATCAAAGGGGAAAGCTGTGTAAGTGCATTATTTGTTGTAACTATAGGTGTAGACTACTTGTGCAAGCATAGTTATGATTAGTTTTTGAAAAAAGATGATCAAATTTTGTATTTTTATTTTTTACAGTTTTTTTAGAACTAGGCGATAAGAACCTACTTAAGTGGAGGCTAAGTTAGTGTCATAAACATCAAATTATGGCTTATTTATCTCATCTCAAGCATGAAAACCAATAATCAACATTCTCATTGATAGGGCTACAATTTTTTTTAGTGGCGTGATTGAGTTTTGATAATACGCGTTACTTTTGCTGATTTTATACAACTTTTTTGGAAAAAATTCTAGGAAAGGAAAATGATTTTTTTGGTGAACTTCTACCTCCTTGGACTGATGTATGCTATCAAAATATCTTGGAAAAAATGCTATTGATATCATTGGATTTTTTTTTTGAGAGAATGATGCTTGCATATTTAGAAAAATCCTGAAAAATGTTCATTTTCAAGACATATGCTACTTTGTTGCTTATGTACTTCCAAATAAAAAGGCATTTTATATGTTTAGCATTTTTTACATAAGCATAGGGTTATGTTCTACATGCCCAATGAAGCATTTTGGTTTTTAAAGCCTACATTAGGAGTTTGATTTTTTCTCGCAACCCCCAAAAAAGGACACTCAAGTGTCCTGTTTTGGTACCAAACTAGTGTTAAAGTGGATCTTCACTCAGAAGGATTCCAACATGCGCCAAAGACAGTGGTGGATGCACACTGGATGCACACCCTACAGGAATTTGATTTTGAAATCAAGTACCGCACAGGCAAAGAAAATGTGGTAGCAGATGCCCTCAGCAGAAAAGCCTCCTTGCTTGCAATTACTGTAATGTCAAATCCTTTGATTATTGAAGCAAGGGAAAAGATCATGCAGGATAGATTCTTTGGCCCTATTGCTACCCTACTTATGCGTAGGAAAGCAAAACTCCACAAGAGTTGAACCGAGTTCAAGGGTACAACCGGGATGATGGAATTATGTATTATAATTGCAGGCTATGCATTCCCAATGATGAGCAAACCAAGGGTCAAATTCTGAATGAAGCCCATGACAGCCTTATTGCAAGGCATCCAGGTTTCATCAAAACATATATGTCTGTGAAGAAAAGCTTCTTTTGGCCTTGTCTAAAAAGGGATGTGCTTAATCATGTACGTCAATGTCTGACCTATGAGAAAGTCAAGGCCAAGAGAGTAAAAATGCCGAGGAAGTTACATCCATTAGACATCCCCCAGATGAAGTGGGAATGCATCAGTATGGATTTTATTACTGGATTACCCTCAGTGCAATCAGATTACAACTCCATCTTTTTGGTAGTCGTCGATAGACTAACCAAAGTTGCCCATCTGATTCCAGTAAAAGAAACCTACACTGCAGTGGATGTGGCCAGAGTGTTCCTCAAAGAAATCTTGAGATTGCATGGCCTACCTTGAAGAATAGTCAGTGATCGAGATCCCAAGTTCACGTCGACTGCATTTTTTGAAGAAGTAGGAACTTTCGTCGATCTCAGCATAGCTTACCACCCCGAGAGCGATGGTCAAACTAGTGAAAGGGTGTACTTGAAGATATACTTCCGTCATGCTGTGGCAGGGAACCCAAGAAGTGGCTAAGCTATCTGCACCTAGTCGAGTTTTCCTACGATACTTCTTATCACAGAAGTATTGGGATGAGTCCTTTCAAAGCTTCGTATGGACAAGATTACTTAACTCCATTAACTTGGTCCGACCCATTGATTAGGGTGGAGATGTCCAGACAGATGCTTGATGACATGGAGCAGCACAGATGCAGTCAATTTGAAAAGATATAAAAGCTGCCCAGGATAGATAGAAGCAGTATGCAGATAAGAAGAGGTTTGACGAGGAAGCAGATATGGTCTTCATTCGAGTACGCCGCCCCAAAAGAAGTTCTCTATCTCTTGGGAAGTACAAGAAGTTATCCCCCAGATATTGTGGACCGTATCTCATTACAAAAAAAGTAGGCGACTTAGCCTACGAGCTTCTTCTGCCTCCTCATCTCAAAGTACATAATGTATTTCATGTTAGCCTTCTTAAAAAGTATATACCAAGCCCGAATCATGTGCTTGATGATGAAATCTTAACTTCTTCATCCCAAGGGCAGATGGAACCCCGACGTGAAGAAATCCTTGATGTTCGAGAAAAGTTTCTCAGGAACTGAATTCTTAGAGAATTTTTGGTCAAATGGAAGTTCTACCCTTTTGAAGATGCCACCTATGAGAAAGAAGGCGAGCTGTTGCAAGATTAGCCCCAGTTTGCGAGGTGAGGACATCTCGCATTTTTCAAGTGGGAGAGAATGTAAGATTCCTCCCCAACCTCTCAAGATGTCTAGTATCTTCCCCTGTAAATCAAATCCCTCTTCAGAAATATAAAAGATCTTGTTTCTACCTATTTTAGCTTAGAGAGAGAAAATATTCTAGAGAGAGGTTATTCATATTTTAGATATTTTTGAATGGAAAAATATCTCATCTTATTAAAACAAATTCCCCCGAAACAGAAGTTCAAAAAGATTTTCAGAAGTTGCATTAGAAATCAATTATAATCTGTTCAAAAGGCCTTATCCTAGGGGTCCAAATTTTTTGAAAATTTTAAATTAAGGTTCTGAGGGGCCAATCAGATTCATCCAAATGTGTGGAGGAGATAAATAGAAGAAAAAAAGAAAATCCTCCCTAAAAATGAGTAAATACTCACATAAGATGAAGAGTGGACTAAAAAAATGAATTTTTGACACCTCAGATGTGGGGATTCCCTCTCATGAAGGAGGCGCCTATTTCACATGTGTGGTGGAGTTTTAAATTCACAAAATTGAGATATTTCATCTCTCCTCTCTCCTAATTCAAGTCTAGTTCAAAAAAGTAAGCTAAATTGACCAAAAAATGGTCAAAAATTAACCAAACTGATCTAAAAATTTCTAGAATCAGTTTGCTTGGTTAGAAGCTCACTTTTTGCTATAAATAGAAGCCTCCCCCTTTGTTGAAGGTTAATAGTGTTTTATGTGCTGTTACTCTACTCCACCCTAGAGCCAAGAACTGTGAATTTCTTAATAACTCACTAGTTTTGACCTTTCCCTCTTCTAAAGAACAGGTGGCTACTCTTGTTGCAAACAAGAGTAGATCCCTCAAACCATCAAGCCAAAGGAAAGCTCCCAGATTTTCATGTAAGTTAGAAATCCTACTTTTTCTTATTCTTTTAATGGTTTTCTAATTTTTCTTATTATCTTAAAATGATAAAGAGATGCTATGCCTTGTTGGAAAGGCTTTCCCCCTCTCTTCTTTCTTAAATTCAGCCCTTCTTTATCCTAGTTAAGTAATCTAATTGTTGGGATTAAACTTTTCATATTATTTCTCTTTTAAAAGTGGAAATTGATTAGTTTAGAATGCTTTGAAGAAATTGGGGTTAATTTTTAAGTAATTTTAGGATAGAGAAATTGAAAAATGGTCAGCCATACAAAGGAGGTTATGGCAAAATTTTCTTAAAATTTGTGAAATAAGTATTACCTTTTATTATTCAAAAAGAGTAATTCCCATCGTTTGTGTATTCTAAAAGTGTTATTTTCATTCTATGCATAGTAGAATTATTTTTATTACAAAAGTGTTATTTCTATTAGATTTAAAATATGCATAGAAAGATGCATATTGATTCTTTTTTTATTATAAAAAAGTGATTTACATTAGATTTAAATTCTAAAAGATGCATATTGATTATTTTTATTATAAAAGAGTGATTTTCATTAGATTTAAATTATATGCATAGAAAGATGCATATTGATTATTTGTTTATTATAAAAGAGTGATTTTTATTAGATTTAAATTCTATGCATAGAAAGATGCATATTGGATATTTTTTTAATATAAAAAAGTTACTTTCACTAATATTGATTTTTATGCATAAATAGGTGCATAAAAGAATTTTTTTATAAAAGTGTTACTTTCACTAATATTGATTTTTATGCATAAAATAAAATTTTTATTATAAAAGTGTTACTTTTACTAATATTGATTTTTATGCATAAAAGAATTTTTATTATTATAAATGATGTTACTTTCATCAATATTGATTTTTATGCATAAAATGATGCATAAAAAAAGAAAATTTTTATATAAAAGTGTTACTTTCACTTATATTGATGTTATGCATAAAATGATGCATAAAAGAATTTTTTTATTATAAAAGTGTTACTTTCATCAATATTGATTTTTATGCATAAAAGAATTTTTTTTAATTATAAACCGACATCCAATTAGGTACACTCGATTCATCATCATCATCAATCTCCTCTTGAAACTCATCTTCATACTTCTCACTCAATCTCTCACATGCTTTTTGCAACATGGAAATCCTCTTCTTACTAGAACAATACTTACGTCGCTTCCCCTCATGATCATCATGTCACTCATATGCCTCCTCAAGAAAATCCTCAAACTCCAACTTCTCCCTAGCTCGCTCCATCTTCCTATGAGATGATGCACTGCGCAACCACTTTACAATTTTATGCAACTCATCACACAGGTCAACCATGCAATAGTACTTGCATTTATCCCCCGTGCAACACTCCTCACACATGTAGGGACACTCCTTTGTGTAGTGATCATGTTTCAAAAAAATTGAGCACTTCTTCTTCTTTTTCCATTTTCAAAAATCAGGCTAAATGAAAAGAATAGTCCCCTACAAAGATGCACCACACCAATGCAAGACCAAGTGCATCTTTGTGATGGAGAGCTCGGTGCTGTACCAAGATCCACAACAAATCCGACACTAAGTTGCCCAAACAAGTCATTTAGAGAGATTTTGATTCTACAAAAATGCACAAAATAGATTATGCATATTGGAGATAAGTAAGCAATTATCTGACCTCTAATTAGTGTGAGAAGAGATAGAGATATGAGATGATTTCCAACACTTCAAATTGAGTCCTCTTCAATAATCTCTAATTAAAACCTGATTTACTATGCTTTTCTTGATCTAATTGATTTTTCATATTATGATTTGCTTAAATTTGCCTTTCTTACTTGAAATTGCCCGTTTTAACAGAAACTACTCGTTTTTCTTAAAATTGCCCATTTTTCTTGAAACTACCCATTTTTCTTGAAACTGCCTAGAACAAGTTGATTTGCCTAAAACTGCCTAGAAAAAAGGTGTATTTGTTTAAAAGTTTCAAGACAAGTGGCAACTGTCTAAAGCTACTTGAAACGGGTTGATCTGAACTGGCTGCATCAAGACCCCACACATACATTCTCTCTGCATAGGCCTCAAATTCCTTCTCTTTCCTCATCCAATTTCCAAATTCTTAAAGCCATCTGTCGATCTTCTCCTAAACAAAGGAGTAACTCTTCACAGCCATGCATCTTGGCCATAGATAAAGCAATTGGGCATGCAAAACAGTAGGATGGCCAAAAGTGTTGAGGCTAAACTCAGCACCAAACAACCACAATCACCACACATCTGACAACAACATTAACATACTTTACGGACAGCACCATCATGATCTCATATTATCCATACACTCACAAACTATTTAACATCACTACAAAAAATATTCATCGTTATAGAATATCAAACAATAGCTTACACATCCCTGAAACAACAGCTTACACATCCCTGAAACATCAGACAAAACTCCCAAAATAGCGATCCAACTACACAAACCTCACACAAATGGTTATGAACGTTTCTTCGCATTCCTTGAAATACGATTACATCTCTCAGGGGACATCAAAACGATGTCCCCTGAAATCTCAAGTAATTGACTAAAGTTTAAAAGTACTTAACTAGACTGTGTAAAACTTTAGATTTTACAGGAGGAAAAACTTTCTACTACCCTTTGGGCCTATAGAACAACATACAAGACCTCTATAGGTACAACACCTTTTTAGTTATTCTATGGACTAGATGCTATTCTACCTACTGAGTCCTTGGTGCTGACATTGAGAGTTGCGAAAGAACAAGAGTGGATTGGACACGAACTGTCTCAGAACATCTTGTAGATCTTGAAAAGCTTGAGGAAACCAAACTCCACTCTGTTGTAGTGATCTACATAGAAAAGTGAAAGAGGAAAATGTGGTTTGATTTTCACATCCAAAAAATGAGAGATTCAAACAAGGACATCTTGTGCTTTTCTACTCTGTCAAGAAGAACAAGAGAAAATTCACAATGAGAGGGCTAGGACCTTACCACATCAATAAGTTTTCCAATAGCAAAGTAAAGAGAATGTGGGGGAGAGGGAGAGCTTCAAACCGTAGCAAGCAAACACACACATGCAAGAGAGATCAAGACACAAGAGAGAGATAGATAGCTAAATCTTCTTCTATCTTCTTCTTCTCTACTCAACCAACATAACATAAAGATAAGAGTACACACTATATGGGTTAGTACTCAACTACTACAACATACAAGGGTCAGTCCATAATGTGAACCCGACTAAATGAGATGGCGCTATAACTATGCCAATCTCTAGTAATCCAAAATGGCTATCACATAGCATCTCATTACACTTGCCACATATCACCCATAATCTCACCAACCATGTCGGTGGTGTAGATGTAGAAGCTAATACCCACGCGGGTCATCAATGTCCGCCCATAGCACTAGTTGAGCTCAATATCTCAACACTCCCCCTCGAGCTCAACTCCACACACTACACTCCAAGTAAGCTCCTAAACCTATGGAGCTTCTCTGTGCCCAATGCCTTTGTGAAGATGTCAGCTACCTAATCCTCTTTGTTGACATATACCAAATCTACATCTCTTGCTAAAACCTTCTCCTTCAAAAAGTGATAATGCACCTCAATTTGCTTCATTCTAACATGATATATTGGGTTACTGGCCAACTGTATGCTGCTCATGTTGTCACAATATATGACAACTGCCCTATCCACGTGCTCTCCCATGTCACTGAGTAGCTTCTCAAAACTAAGCTACCTGACAAGCTGCCATAGCAGCACCACTGTACTCTTCTCTATACTCGACAAGGCAACTGTTGGCTGCTTCTTACTACTCCAACTCATCGCAGAACTCCTAAATGAGAACATAAAACCACTGGTAGATCTCCTGTCTCCAATACTACCAGCCCAATCAGCATCTCTATACCCATGCAACTGTATCTCTGTAGTACTAGCCTCATAGAAAAGTCCATAATCAATTGTGGATTGTATGTACCTGAGGATCCGTCTAGTCGCATCCAAGTGTGGCTTCCTAGGGGCCTGCAAAAATTGACTCAGAAGCCCAACATCATAGCTCAAGTCTAGCCTTATAATGGTAATGTAGATCAAACTATCCACTATGCGCATGTATGTAGTGGGGTCCTCCAAAAACTCACCCTTATCTGTGGAAAGCTTTGTGTTTTTCTCCAATGGCATTGAAATAGGCTTACAGCCTATCATACCATACTTGGACAACATATCCAAGCCATACTGGCTCTACAATAGCAAAATGCCATGAGGTGATCTCATCACCTCCATGCCCAAGAAATACCGTAGCTCACCCAAATCCTTCATCTCGAACTTTTTCTTCAAAAGCATCCTAACATCACGTATGTCTGCATCACTATCACCAGTGATAATCAAGTCATTCACATAGATGTTTAATAGCATGATCCCTCTATATGTCTTTTTCACATATAGTGAGAAATCTACATTGGATATCTGAAATCTAATGGTAAAATATACTCCCTGATCTTGTTTGACCATGCTTTGGGTGCCTACTTCAAGCCATACAAGGTTTTGCATAACCTGCACACAAAATCTAGATGTGCATCACTCTCATAACCTAGTGGCTGCATCATATACACTTCTTCTTGCAAATCACCATGCAAGAAGGCATTCTTTACATCCATTTGATGTAAAGACCAACCCTTTGCTATATACCCATAGCAATGATAGCTCTCACGGTTGCCATTCTTGCAATCGGGCTAAATATCTCCTCATACTCTATGCCATAAGTCTACGCATAGCCCTTGGCAACCAATCTTTCCTTATACCTGCTCACTAAACCATTAGCATTGTGCTTGACTTTATACACCCACTTACATCCAATTGCCTTCTTTTCCTTAAGCAAAGGCACTAACTCCCATGTTGCATTTGCATCCAATGCTGCCATATTCTCATCCATGGAATCTTCCCATTTCTTATTTCCAATTGCCTGCTCAAAGCAAGTGGGCTCAGCCTTCTGTATTGCTTTTACCATGTAAGCATAATGATGGGCTGTATATCCATCATATCTCAACCTGTCAACAGGGTATCTAACCCTCAAAGACCTGCGTACACCTAGATCACTGCCAAGTGTTCTCATAACAGCCCTGGTTCTTCTTACACCAGGAGTAACCACAGACGGAATGCCAAGCTCCTGATCAAGGCTCTGTGCATAGAGCCACTAGAGTCACCATCCACATATGAGTGACCTGCTAACATATCAGGCACAAAAGGTTGATCTACCTTTTCCTTCCCTTTTCATGATACATGTGTAACTGCATCATTCCTCAACTTGCCTGATCATGGGATCCACTACTCGAGGACTCCCAGGACCACTCAGCACATGTGATTGCTGCTCTACATGTGGTGCAACATTAGCACTTCTTACATCTGCATCTTCTCTTGCCTTCACTATTGGTGCATACCAGCTACTCATCTCATCAAAGACAACATATTTTCTTACTCGCATCTCACGAGTGGTAGGGTTATAGCATCTATAACCTTTTTGCTCCATAGCATAACCAATGAAGATACATTTCTCTGCCTTTGGATCCAACTTTGTTCTCACTTCATGAGGAGCATGTACATATGCAATACACCCAAACACTTCAAGTGAGACACATTCAATCTTATGCTTGTATACTTTTGTTTAGGAGTCATACCATGAACAGCTATAGTGGTGTCCTGTTCATAATGTACACAGTAAATGCTACTACTTTTTTGCCCAAACGTAATGTGGCATATTCTTTTCAGCCCCATCAAGGCACGTGCCACTTCTACAATCTGCCTATTTTTCCTTTCTACAACACCATTCTGTTGGTGGACTGTACCTGCATGTAAACTGCCTCTTGTGCTTTCTTAGGAAATCATTGAACTCCTTGGAGAAATATTCTCCCTCACCATCTGATCTCAGGCATTTTATTTGCATGCCTTTTTCCTTCTCGACCAAGGCTTTATTAAATCTTCGAAAGTGAGAAAACACCTAACTTTTCTCCTTCATGAAATAAACCCACACATTTGTAGTGTGGTCATGAATGAACGTAGCATAGTACTTACAACCTGCAAACAGTTACAGTCTTGGTCAGTCCCCAACATCTGCTGGATGTATGACATCCAGTGGCCTTGCAGCATTGACATGCTTCTCAAGTGGGAAAGCATGTATGGCCTACTTATTACCAAGTTGGCATGCTTCACATACCTTATGCATATCGTAAACTTTAAACTTTGGCAAGCTTGTAACAATATTTTGGGCTTGCATACACTTCAGTCTCGTTGTACATTCACATGACCAATGTCCTTGTGCCACATGTCAATATCTACAAAATGACACATGTTACATACACAAACATGGTTGCCCTTATCTCAGGCATGTTCACATCTAAAGTAAACATCCTCCCATTTCTGTTACCCTTTGCAACCAAGCAACACTTATTTTTGAAGTCTTCCACAAAACATCCTTGAGGATTAATATGTCCAATAGAAAAAGGTTCTTTGTAATATCCAAAACATGAAATACATCAACCAAGTACTTCATTTTGCCATCCTGCATAGGCAATGACACTTTAGCAGCATGCGCAATGGGGATGCGTAGTATCATCACATGTTTCTACATAACCTAGTTTTTCCATTTCCTACATATCTCTAAACCACTCAGCATGATTGGTCATGTGGTTAGAGGTGCCAGAATCCACATACCATATATCTTGAGATCCTGACACATCCTTTGTTATGGAACTAAGCATGTGCTGCATCACAAACAGCTGTTCACTTCTCTCATCACCTCCATGTTTGCTAGATGATGCATAGTTGCCTTGCTGCAACTTCCCACTTTTAATGTCATTCTACTTTTAGTAGTAGTCCTTTACCATGTGTCCTGGTTTGCTAGAGAAAAAGCACTCTATGCTATTTGAATTTTGATTTCTTTGCCAACCACCTCGGCCTCTTTGGCTCCCCCTGCCTTTAGAATGGCCTCTTCCACCTGTGTATGATTGTTGATGTGAGTCATTGGATTGTTGTTGTCTAGAATTCTGATTTCCTTGTGTCAGCCACCACCACCTTGGCCTCTACCTCTACCTCTACCTCTACCTCTACACTTGAATTAGAGTAGACGGCATGTTCCAATGTATTCTAGCTTTGTGAATAAAAATCCTCACCTAAAGCCTTTTCTTCTATGATCAGCATAGATATCAAGTCCCAAAAGCTAGTACATGACTTTTCTTACACCCTATTTATAATCCTTGAATGCCTTTATATCTACAGGAGTGGCATTATCCTTAGATAACTTTGGAGGCTCCTCATTGTCTCCTTCTACATAATCCCAAAATCCTTTACCCATTAAGAAATTGGTCATTCTAAACTTCCAAGCATGGAAGTTATTCTTATCCAGCTTCTCACTAACAATCTGATTAATTTCGTTAGACATGTTTTCCTACAGCAATCAAATAGCTTGCAAACAGACAACTTCTATACTCAACCTGTAATACAGTAGTATCTCCTATAACTGTTGCACCAACATTACCCTGTCTGCACTTCCAAAATGCACTACTCTAGTGCAATAACCAAATTTCAAGAGCAGAAATATTTCTCTACCAGAACTTCCAAAAATTACCCTGTAGCTTCTCTCCCATGAAGATAGCTCCTTAATCGGAGATGTGTAGCTCCCATATCTATTGAGGGGGGGAAAGAGATGATGGTGCTCTTACCCGTGTAGTACCGCTTCCTTCCTTGCTTCTTGTTCTTGCCTTTTGCTTGCCTCCTTATCTCTCACAAGAACTAGGCTCTAATACCATAAAGAGAATATGGGGGAGAGAGAGGGTTCACACTCTAGCAAGCAAACACACACACAAAAGAGAGAGCAAGACACAACAGAGAGATGGATAGCTAATTTTTCCTCTATCTTCTTCTTCTCTACTCAACCAACATAGCATAAAGATAAGAGTACACACTATATGGGTTAGTATTCAACTACTACAACATACAAGGTTTAGTATTCAACTACTACAACATACAAGGGTCGGTCCATAATGTGCACCCAAGTAAATGAGATGGCGCTATACCTATGCTAGTCTCTAGTAATCCAAAATGGTTGTCGCACACATAGCCTATCATCCTATTGGCCGCATATCACCCAAGTAAATGAGATGGCGCTATACCTATGCCAGTCTCTAGTAATCCAAAATGGCTGTCACATAGCCTATCATCCCACTGGCCACATATCACCCATAATCTCACCAACCATGCCAGTGATGTAGATGCGGAAGCTGTCACCTAGGCGGGTCATCAATGTCTGCCGTAGCACCAGTTGAGCTCGATATCTCAACACAAAGCTATCAGATTAGAGACCCTTGATGGATTAGAGATGGAAGGCTTTCTCAATGGGAGAAAGCTCAAGAAATACTATGGTCCCCTATCCTCTGATCAGATGAAGGCTTTATACCAAGCCCTGGAAGAAAAGAAGGCAAGGAAATAGACCATCTGCTTAGCCCAAGAAGAATCTAGGACAAGAGAAGAAAAGAATCATAGACAAAGAAGTGCACTCTTATAGTGAACATGACTAAAATGCTACATTGTGGCATAGATGAAGACAAAGAGGTGTGTAGAGAGGTGTTTCTTGAGGAATGTATACATATGCAAGTGACACTTAACTATCACCTTTCACACATAGAACCAAGAGCCAAGAGTCAAAGTCACCTGGGGAGAGAATGAAGGGGAGATTCTACATTCCGAGGGGCGCCTAATTAGCACCTAATCACTATCACTAGCCTTGATCTAATCCATGTATCTCAGCTTATTTATGAGGCATCAAGTCAATGAAGAATACACACTCTACTTCCCTCATTACAATGTCATTAGGTTGCCATTAAGTGCTATGAATCTAGTTTAAGATAATCTCTCTCTAGCACCACTCAATCATTCTATTAATCTAAAAAATGCACACATACTATTGCCGAAAGGATGGCATTGATGGTGTTCTAGTTGGGATCCTTTTTTATTCATAATGCGCAAAAGATTGCACGCATCTTGCTACAATGCACAAAAGCTTTTGTTATTCACGATGTTGTTTTTCATTATGTTATTCATATTGATTAGGTGCAGCAACAAAGTTTGTGTATCACATGTATTTTGGTGTGTGTGTGTGTGTGTATATATATGTGGTGTGAAATATTTATCTCCCAATGTTATTTTATAAAAATACTTTATTTAATTTTTGCATAGTGATCTCCAAGTTTATAATATAAACTTTTGATTGATATTGCATATGCATTTTGTTGAGATGATACATGCATGTCGTTAAACTATAGAGTTTTTTTTTTCATGTTGGACCGGACCGGATTACGAAGCAGCTCTATAATAATAACTTTGATCATCTCGAATTGTAGGCCTTCTTCTGTGATCTACCCAGCAATGATTTCAAATATCTCATTCAACTCTATGATGCAGAATATAAGAATAATTATTAGCCATTCGTAGAAAAATCTAAGAATGCGCCTCCTGCCATTATGAATCGCTCCAATTTCTTTATTGCAGTTCCCAGAACAGTCTATGGTGGCAGGCTCTTTCCTAGCTCGTCTCTTGATCTAATCTTCTCCTCGTGTAAGAAGAAAGATTTTTCAGGCAGGATTGTGGTGGCCCTTAGTATTAAAAGATGCTCATGAGTGCAAAACAATGCATTCAATGTCAAAGAGAGGGGAAGCCTACTCAAGAAGACAAAATGCCTCATCAACCTATGCTACCTATGGAACCTTTCCAAAAATGGGGAATGGATTTTGTGGGCCCTATTAAACCTACAAACAAAGATCACATGAAATAAATATATCTTGGTGGCAACAGTCTTGTACAGGAATATCATAACCAAGTATGGGTGTCCAATAGAGCTTGTTTCAGATCAAGGAGGACATTTCCTTAACAAGGTCATTAAGAAGCTTACTTCACTACATATGATTGTCCACAAGAAGTCAACAATTTACTATCTTGCTACAAATGGTTAGGAAGAGAGTTCAAACAAAATTATTTAGGATCTTGAAGAAAATTGTTTCAGATAATAAAAAGGATTGGTGCAGGATCCTAAGAGAAGACTACAGTTGGAATGGTTTTTAGAAAATGTCTTGTTGGCTGATCAAATCAGAATATATGTCATATAAGAATTATGCTTACCTGTACACTGGAGAGAAGGGAAAAACTGTTGCATGGACACATACTTTGCACCAAAATATCATGTTAGAGATCAGAGAAAATGACAAAAGAAAAGTGGATAAAAGTTCAAGACTAGGGCCAGTATTGGGCGCTCTATTTCAGAGAGTAAAACATTTAGAATTTACGCATGGAGGAAAATTTCTCTCAACGATAACACCATACACTAAGATAGTAGAAAGAACAGGGGATAAATTTGATGGAGAGCCACCTAATATTCACTAAGATTTGGAAGATGGATAAAGTGTTAGATGGTGAAAAGCTAGAGTCGGCTCTTATTGAAGCTGGATATTCAGTTGAGGAGTCAACAAGCAAGGTGGTTAAAAGCCATAAGGCTATTGAAGATCCCTTATTCCCAGCACCTTTTGAATAGGCAATGACAGAATAGGAAGTTGTGACACCAGGATCAGTTCCAAAGAAAGGTCTGAAAGCTGAAGATGAATAGAGGCAACTCTGTTAGGCTAGAAGATACTGGAGTGTCAAGAAAACCTGAATTTCTTAGTTTTCAAACTACAGAGATGCAAAAGGAGATTACTGTTGAAGAAGCTAAAAAGTCTTGGAAATTAATGACGATTTCCTTCTCCAACAATAGAGTAATGCTCAAATAGACAAAAGGAAGCAGAGGGAACTAGAGAATAAAGTGCAGCTTTTGGAACAACAGCTAACAAAGCAGGATACAAAGAATCAGAAAATGAAGGAGCTGGAAGAGAAGATTAAAGTTCAGGAGAAGCTTTCTGTGAAAATGAAGAAGGCGTATGATGCAGAGATAGTTAAATGGCAACAAAAAGCTCAAGAAAAAATTCAGCCAAAAATGATTTTGACTAACTGGCTTACAGAGATAAAAATTTCTTTTACCAGTGAATTGGACGAGCTGAGCAAGAAAAATGCTGAATTGACTTCATCTAATGAAATTTTGTTGCAACAACTTATAGCACAAAGGTTCAGGACCAATTGAGAAATATGGTAGATGATGAGGAAATTGATGTAGAAGAAGTATTCATGTGAGTAGCACAGATCTGGGTACAATGAAAGAAGAGCTATTGCAGACATAAAATATGATATGGTGAGGAATTAAAGACAGGATTAACAATGTTCTGAAAAGGCCTTGGGAAGCATTTACTAATAAATGTTCTGAAAAGGCCTTGGGAAGCATTTACTAATAAATTTTATAAGGATGAAATTAATTCTATCGAAGCACACACTAAAGCTCTTGAAGAGGAGAATGTTAAATTGCAGATGAAGCAGATAGCAAACAACCCAAAACCCTTACAGATCACACCACCTGAGAAGTCCATGTGGGAAGCTCCTCTTTTCTCACTTAAAAGCTATCAGGGAATAGATGACACTTTGTATGGTGAGAGTCAAAAATCTTTTAATTTTAATGGTTTTGCAGAGAAGGGAGACAATGGACTGCCAGAAATCTAAAATGGAGGCAGAAAGTGTGAAATTTGTCAGATTGGCACCTGATAGTCCAAAAAAGTATGCTGATAATTCAGTTTCTCTTCCTAACAAAGTTCATGATGTAGCGGACAAGTTTTCAAACTTTCAAGTGGATTCAGTTAAAGTAGTAAAAGGAAGATAATTAGACAAGCCAAGTAGATGCAATACTAGTGGTGGCATATGATATGCAGATAGAACCTACAAAGAAAATTCTGTGACTAAAAAGTAGTTTTCTGATTGTTCAACATTACACTAGTTCAGAGTGGGTTCAGGTCACAAAAGTTTTTGAAGAAAATTTTTAGCCATAGGGTGTGCCAGGTGTAAAATTTGAAGTTTTACACGATCTAGTTAAGTACTTTTAAACTTTAGTCAATTACTTGAGATTTTTCAGGACATCATTTTGAATTCTATATATAGATGTAATCGTATTTCAGGGAACATGAAGAAACGTTCATAACAATTTGCGTGAGGTCTATGTAGTTGGATCTATGTTTTTGAAGTTTTGTCTGATGTTTCAGGGATGTGTTATCTATTGTTTGATATTCTGTAATGACGATGAATATTGTTTGTAGTGATGTTGTTAAATAGTTTGTGAGTGTATGGATAATCTGAGGTCACGATGGTGCTGTCCGTAAAGTATGTTAATGTTGTTTGTTGAAAAGTTAGGTGTGTGGTGATTGTGATTGTTTGGTGTTGAGTTTAGCCTCAACATCTCCCATTTAGTCTTAGAAGGCTCTAAGGTCTTGGAGAACCGTGCATAAAATCTTATTGGTTCTCTCAGGTTGGCCATTTGCTTGTGACTTATGATGAATGATCAAGAACTCCTCAAGCAAAAACTCAATAACCTCATTAATGAAATTTGTTCCTTGGTCACTCACTATTCTCATATAGGAACTTGGTTGTGCTTTAGGCATCAGCTATAACAATAGCCTTGCCTTCTTCCCACTTGGCCAAATAGTATATGACCATGATAATGTATCAGAACTGGGTAATTCGAGTTCCGGGGCTGATGGGTCCAACATAATCCATCCTCCACTTGGCAAATTCTCTAGATGACATCATGGGTCTGAAAGAAGCACATGGTCCCTAGTATTCACATCACATCATTTGACATATTCATGAGCATCCTTAAAGAGGGTGGTGGGCCACTAGAGGCCTAAAATAAATATTTTCCTTACAATGATGTCTCCTTTAAAGTGTCCACACCAGCAATTCCCACATGGGCTTTATCCAAAATATCTATGTAATCATCTTCACAGACACATAGGTGAAGAACATCATTCTTACATCTTCTATACAACTATCTTGCTACTATCAATTTGGTATGGGGATACTGCCTTAAAAAATTGGTGTTTCCTAGTTAGGTTCATATCTTTGTCGTCAGCAGCTAAGCCCGTGGGGAAAGATAACTCCTGAGCTCATGGCTCCAATTGGGCACTAGGCTTATCACTGTCATGATGCTGCATTAGGAGATCATCACCATGGGTTTCTTGTTGCCATTGGAGATTCTTGACATGTGATCACCTCTATATCAAGGACAACATCTTCCCAATGAAGGATCAGTTGTCCAATCAATGCACAACTTCCTAGTCACTTGACACTAGCTATGCTGCTTGTCTGAAGGGCCACTCCAATCCAATAATAGGACTCAAAGCCCAATCAACAGGACAACTGAGATTTCTTCAAGGATAGCACTTACCCAAGCCTATGCAAGAGAAAACTATCTGGGAAGAGAACCCACTATACAAAGAAAGAGAGGAAAATGACAAAATGGTGGTGGGCTAGCCCCATATAGGGGATTTTGTCGAGCTATGTCAGGGTTTATGTAAAACGCAATGGATTTGTTGAGGTTTCCAAAAACCCTAGTGAGGTCCAAATTTTACCTCCTCAGCGTGTCAATAACTTGTTACATCAACAATCAACATAATTATGTGATCTACATGAGTAATTACCTCGTGATTACTTCATATCAATAACTTGTTGATGATGACGTAATCATATCAACGACATCCTAGCTATCATGCCTCCACCACTTCTTCACCAATCACAGGGATGCGATCGACTTTAGGAAGGAGAGAATGCTAACCACATTTGGTTAATATGGTTATACAACAACCATGTCTGCACACTTATGTAACAGGCACCATACTGCATTATTGTAAATCCCATCATTTAATTAAGAAAATGCCCTAAAGATGCGGTAAGGTCTTGTGCTTCAAAGGACAGACTATAGGATCTTATCTACTTAGCCAAACCATAAAGAAAAGCCTTGTAACTATCTTATAGGTGCCTCGGGTCACTTACTCCTACGCGGCCTAGTGGGAAAAGACTTGGAACTACAAAAACCAATTTCTCTTGTTTATATCTCATTCTCCCATTTATGCAAAAGAATTGGAGTTTTCTCTCACCCTCTCTCTTACAACTCTAATCTAACATCTGTGGTGTGCTTAGGGTTAGGGTTTGGACATGACTAGTCCTAATTACTCATTTCCTCTTGCTTCTTCTCTCCCCCTTGCTTGAGTGATTAGGATATCACCATGATTGGCTTCTGCACAGATCCCACGTGTTCTTTGTTAGATTAGTGCACCACCCGTAGGATTAGTAACTGTCTTGGTCTGACAACGAGTGCGAGAGGGTCATCGCAACAATGACGAGTGGCTATCCACATGCAACAGTGAAGCTCTTGAGCATGGCTCAAACTTGGTGGATCGGTAACCTCCCATGCTAAGTTGCAATAGTGCCATTTTATACCATAGGTTATGGAGAATGGCAGTAGTGCCATTCTCCCATTCTCCATAATCCATACTAGAGAATGGCACTACTGCCATTATCCCCATTGGGTTATCGAGAATGGCAAATTTAGTGCCAATCTTCATAACTCCATAGAGAAGAATGGCACTACTACCATTCTTCATAACACATCATAGAGAATAACACTACTATCATTCTCCATAACCTAGGATAGACAATGGTACTTCTACCCTTCTCCATGATCGAAGGGGGAGAATGGCAATAATGCCATTATCCATAACCCATGGTAGAGAATGACACTATTGCCATTATCCATACCCCAAGGGGGATAATGGCACTAGTTCCATTCTCCAAAACTCCATAGTCCTGATGATGAAGAAAGGTCCCTAATAATCCAACAGGGAGAATGGCACTAGTGCCATTCTCTACCATGGGTTATGGAGAATAGAAATAGTGCCATTCTCTATTGGAGAAGAATCACTACTATCATTCTCCATAGCCCATAGTGGAGAATAGCACTACTGCCATTCTCCATACACCTACTAGGGGGATAATGGCACTAGTGCCATTCTCCATAGCCCAAGGGAGAGAATGGCACTACAACCATTCTCCATACCCCGTAGTAGAGAATGGCACTACTACCATTATCCATGCCCCAAGGGGAAGAATGGCACTAGTGTCTTTCTGCAAAATTCCATAGTCCGCATGAATAAAGGTCCCTAACCAAAAGGGGAGAATGGAACTAATGCCATTCTCTACCATGGGTTATAGAGAACGGAAGTAGTGCCATTCTCTTGGTTGGGTTATGGAGAATGGAATTAGTGCTAATCTCGATAATCTTGTGGAGGAGAATTGCACTACTACTATTATCCATAATTCATGGTAGAGAATAGCACTAGTTCCATTCTCTACCATAGGTATGGATAATGGCAATAGAACCATTCTCCCATTCTCCATAACCCATGCTAGAGAATGACACCAGTGCCATTATACAAAATCCATGGGTAGAGAATGGAACTAGTGCCATTATCCCCATTAGGTTATGGAGAATGGCATTAGTGTCAATCTTCATAACTCCATGGAGGACAATGGCACTATTACCATTCTCTACCATGGGTTATGGAGAACGGCAGTAGTGCCATTCTGCCAATTGGGTTATGGAGAATGGAATTAGTGCTAATCTCGATAACCTGATGGAGGAGAATGGCACTAGTTCTATTCTCCATAATTCATGGTAGAGAATGGCACTAGTGTGCCATTCTCTACCATAGGTATGGATAATGGCAGTACCATTCTCCCATTCTCCATAACACATGCTAGAGAATGGCACTAGTGCCATTATACAAAATCAATGCTAGAGAATGGCGCTAGTGCCATTATCCCCATTGGGTTATGGAGAATGGCATTAGTGTCAATCTTCATAACTCCATGGAGAATAATGGCACTATTACCATTCTCCATAACACATCGTAGAAAATAACAGTATTGTCATTCTCCCATAATCCAGGATAGAGAATGGTACTACTACCATTTTCCATGACCAAAGGGGGAGAATGGCACTAGGAGGAGAATGACACTAATACCATTCTCCATAACCCATGGCAGAGAATGATACTATTGCCATTCTCCATACCCCTATTGCCATTCTCCAAAACTCAATAGTCCCGATGCCTAACCAAATAGGGAGAATGGCACTACTACCATTATCTACCATGGGTTATGGATAATGGCAGTAGTGCCATTCTCCCCATCGGAGAAGAATAACACTACTACCATTCTCCATAGCCCATAGTAAAGAATGCCACTACTACCATTCTCCATGTACACTTAGGGGGGATAATGGCACTAGTGTCATTCTCCATACCCCAAGGGAGAGAATGACACTACAACCATTCTCCATACCCCATAGTAGAGAATGGCACTATTGCCATTCTCCATACCCCAAGAGGAAGAATGGCACTAGTGTCTTTCTGAAAATATCCAAGGGGGAGCATGGCACTAGTGCCATTCTCTACCATGGGTTATGGAGAATGACAGTAATGCTATTATCCCAATTCGGTTATGGAGAATTGTAGTAATGCCATTCTCTACCATTTAGTTATGGAGAATGGCAGTAAGGCCATTATCCCAATTCGGTTATGGAGAATTGCAGTAATGCCATTCTCTACCATTTAGTTATGGAGAATGGCAGTAATGCCATTATCCCAATTCAGATATGGAGAATAGCATTCGTGCCATTCTCCATAATCTAATCAAAGATAATGGAACTATTGCCGTTCTCCATAACCCACGGTAAAGATTGGCGCCCTAGTTCCATTCTCTACCATGGTTTATGAAGAATGATAGTAGTGGAAAAAAGATGACCCAATCCTTGTGATGTGGCAATGGCTATCCGATCCTTGTGACGTGGCAAAAATGACCTAATCCTAATGACATGTCAATGACGACCCGATCCGAGTGATGTGGCTTGATAAGATATCGACACGCATTAATGTGGATTCGTCATGGCATTTATATATGGATTCCCAATCCCTAAGATAGATCGAACTGATAGCTCCCGTCAATCACAATAGGCCCTCTAGGAAATCCATGATGACGTGGGCGTCTTGGATCATCGACCCTGAGAGGCAAGGAAAGCAAGATCATGGTGATCAGTCCCCTATGATCCTTGATGACATGGATGATCAAGCTGTTGGATGCCCAGTCTATCTATACAACACATGACCATACATCCAGTATGGTGTGTCAGAACTTTCAAAGTTCATGGATTACCTATGCATCAAATATAATCCCAAAATTGCCTATAATTCTTTCCTTATGGAGTTAATATTATGATGAATTAGGATGAATGCTTGTGCAGGCTATGTGACCAAATTATGTGGGCACTAGACAACAAACCAAGGACACACTGTTCTCAGGTTACCGAGCCCGGTTGAGGGTCCAGACAGTATGAGCTGGTCATGGGAGCTATGCATAGTCTGACTCTCTCTCTCTCTCTCTCTTTGTGACTCTCTCTCTCTCTCTCTCTCTCCTCTTGAATTAACATCCCTCCCTCCCCCCTCTCTCTCTCCTCCTCTCTCTCTCTCTCTCTCTCTCTCTCTCTCTCTCTATCTATCTATCTATCTATCTATCTATCTATCTCTCTCTTAGGGGAACACTATTGTTTTTGAGTTATTAGAGGAAGAGATGGGGTGGTTGAGTGGGAGAAGGAGGAGGATGAAGGCAAGTCAACTATTGGGAGGTGATGTGGCAAGTTGTAGAAGGAGGAGGATGAGACTTGGACCTTAGCATAGAGTTGTGCAAATGGGGTGTTGATGAAAAATGAAATTGTGATATTGTTTAGAAGAATCTAGTTAAGATTCTTGGGACATTCATTGACTTGAAACAATAGATCTTTAGAGAGACAAAAGTAATTGGGCACTAGGAGAGTAGAGTATGGCTAGGTGGAGGTTGAATTGGCTTGAGAGTGACAACCTAGTGAAAAGTTAGAGCAAATCTTGTGATGTGATGGGGAGAGGAGGGTGACTTCAATTGATCCCTCCAATTGTGCCAATATAGACCTTATTGCTATGCCTAAGACATTCACACAAAAGACCCTATTCTAGAACCATGTAGCTAATACCACTTGTTGGAAAATGAGAGTATAGAGAGAGGAGCAAAACATATGCTAAAATGTGATTAAGAAAATGATTAATATTAAACCTAATCTAATTCTAAACTAATGGACATGGAGAGAGCTTAGAGGGCTACACCTTGAAAATATTCGAGTAACACAAAATGGTTGGGCTCTCATTAGATAAGGGCTCTTTAAATAGCCAAGAAGTACAAGCACATTTGAAATTTATTCTAGATGCCTTGAAAACCTTTTTCACACCTACCTATGAACAAATGATATCATTGCTTAGCTAATTCAATAGGAGGTGTTCCCATGTAAACACACTCACACACTCTTTTTCTTTGAATATCAAACAAACATCATTGCCTGAGGCAGTGCTTTTTTGCTACCCAAAGCACTCTTTTGTTGTTGGTGGCAGTGAAAAAGTGCTGCTCAGTAGCGATATTACGCTGCTGGGCAGCGATTTTTTGCTGGTAAACGCGTTGCTTAGCAGCGAAAAAGCGCTGTGGAGCAGCGATAGATTGTTGTTGAGCATCTTGAAAATCCCCAATATTTTCCTTCCAAAAATGCTGCGCTGCTACGCTTTCCCATGTGTTATAGTGCTAGACCTTCAGTCATCTCATCACACAAACACAATTTGCATTCACACAAAAGACCCTATCCTAGAACCATGTCTCTAATACCACTTGTTGGAAAATGAGAGTATAGAGAGAGGAGCAAAACACATGCTAAAATGTGATTAAGAAAATTATTTATATTAAACCTAATCTAATTCTAAACTAATGGACATGGAGAGGTTAGAGAGCTACACCTTGATAAGATTTGAGTAACATAAAATGGTTGGGGCCACAAAGATGAATCTCTCATTAGATAAGGGCTCTTTAATGGTGTTGCTAAGAGACGCAATCATTATCTCATCAATGAAATGGTCAGATCTATGATTATAGCACGACAGCCATACAAGTTCCAGATGGAAGCCGCAACTTGTGCCATGTATGTTTTAAACAAAATCCTTGGTTTGTAATGCCTTATTTAGCTTTTGGTGTACAACAAAACACTAAAGGTTGATCACAAGCACATGTTTGGTTGTTTAGAACATGCGCATGTACTAGCTTAGTTAAGGACCAAGCGTGATGACAAGGAAGTCAAATGCATATTTGTGCTACCAAGGGTTCTTGTCACTTCAATCATGTCACTAAAACGGTGATTGTCAGTAGGGATGTTGCCTTTGATGATAATTCAATCTAGGGTTGATTTTAACAAGCACAATTTATGCCAATTCAACAGATATGTTTGAAAGACTACTTCCAATTCCAGTGCCTGTATCTGATCAAGATTTATTGCAAGGGGGAGATTCCTCTGCATTTGACACTGATTTAAGTTCACCAACTGCAAATCGATTGGGAACAAGTGGTCAATCATGAAAGAACTATTATTGAGATGAAGCTAGGAATCTACCTACATGACTAAGAAACACATTGTAGAATAGCAAACTAATATCTCCACTACCTAGTAGGACAAGATTAGGAGAAAATCATGCCTCAATTTCAGTAAATGTCATTGAATTTATTATTTTGTTGTTGTTTTCAAGAGAAAGTTTGATAAATATGTCAATTTACAAGCTCAAGAGAAAGCTAGATAGATCTATTGACATATTCAAAGCTAGATTTTTTTGACTTGGTAAGAAAGCTATTACAACCAAATGGGTTTACAAGGTCAAAAGAAAGTTAGAAAAGCTAGACTTGTTACGAAAGGGTATGCCTAGAGGAAAGGTATTAACTATGATAAAACTTTTACACCCACTTCCTGTAAATATCAGATTTGTGACTACATCGTCTACAAACCAAGGTTGAAAAGTACACTAGTTAGACATTTAAAAACAACATTCTTGAATGGCGTCTTGAAAGAAGACATTTATGTGAGTGAACTTGCTGGTTTTGCTAAATGTGGTCAATAACATAAGGTATGAAGGCTTAAGAAATCCCTTTATGGTCTGAAAGAAGATCCAAGAGAATGGTATCAAAAAATAGATACCCATTTGATTAGCCAAGGTTTTCAGAATAGTACGATAGAAAGCACACTTTATGTCAAAAAGAAAAAAAACCACATGCTCATTGTGATTTTATATGTTGAGGACATGCTTGTCATAGGAACCAATGAGGATCATATTGTAGCTTTCAAAGTTGTTTTAAATGCCTCTTTTGAGATGACTGATGTAGTTCTTATGCACTACTATTGGGCATGTAGTGCATTCAACATGATGATGGTATTGTGATCAAATAGTAAAAAAGACCATTTGGAGAAATCGTATTGCTTTGGGAATTTTCTTCTCAATCTACTTTTTGGTGTATCTTGAGCATATGAATTCCAAAGTTGTCAAAGAATGTAGATTTAGAACCTACTCTTCACATGAGGGGGTTTTAACAAAATCTTGGATCTTGCCAAATGGGAATTGGGATTTTTCCAAACTCCCTCGTATGGTCTTAAAAGTACATCAAGTCATTACTGTTTCATTTCTTGTTGTACCTTTATTGAGCTCACTCTGTTCGAGTACATTGATTCAGTCTTCTCCTACTCTCTCACTCCCACTCTCTTCTATCTGTTTTCTTGTGTATTCGTGTGTGTGTATTCGTGTGTGAGCTAGGATCTAACAAAAAGCTCTAATACCATGTTGAGCTTGCAAGATACACCTTCATGGATCATAAAGACATAATTAGAAGAGATTAATTAAATGCATGATTAGCACAAGTAGAAAGATTCAATGTTCATATACAAAATATTTTTTCTCATACTTCAAAAAATGTTCAAATGTAAAAAATTGAAGGTTTTAAGAAACAATATTAACTATTTAAGGCCTTACAAATTGCAACCTTTTGTGACTTTCTAGAAGGTTCTTTTCCAAAAATTTCCATTCACCCAACACAACCTTAGTTTTTTGTGAACAGTAGATATATTGAATTGCATTAACACAGCTATCCAATTACGTGATGATATGAGCATATCACAAATGGCAATTCACATGTTTGAAATTGGGTTGTTTACACTTACATGATGTCCATATTAAATATCCAATTCTAGGAAGAATATGTATAAGTATAAAGCAAAGTTTAAACATTAGCGGGCCTTAAGCATCCTTGAAGAGTTGCACAACTACATAAGAAGACCCTGGATGTGCCCAATAGGAATCCCAACTTGTTATATTCTCCAAACCCCTCTTCATCAACTCTTCAAATCTCTCAAAAATGGCCTCACACTTTTTTGTGCCAAGATGTCCCTCTATTACATTCCAAAATGCACTCTTGTAGAACCTACTCTGCCTCATAGCAAATTCACTTGAATTGTTACTCCATTGTCGCCAGTAGTTGTCCCCACCACTGGGCTCCTCTATCACTTCAATGTTGTGAAGTCTCAAAGTCGAGACAAGATTTGTTATAGATATGATCTCCTCTAGAGTTGCCAAATACTTGGGAACATTAAAGGTGTCCAACTCGCTTCTAACCTACCAGTCCTTGCAGTTAAATGAGGTCGATCATCAAAGTGGCTAATATTTGGGAGGGTGGCACTCCCTTGTGGTACCTAGGTGTGTATATGTGGTTAGTTATTATTGTGTATAGCCAAGAGTGTGACTAGGTTAGGGAATGGGGAGGATTAGAAAAAACTGGTCAATTAATGTTAGCTAGCACATTATTAAGGTCGTGATCTGTATTCCTAACATAGAATCATGATCCATTCAATTACACTCCAACATTAAGTTAAAGTATTTAGGATACCTCTTGGATCAACTATTGCCATGCAATCTCGAGATTTCTAAAACAATTGTCCTCTTGTGGATGATGGGGAGGAAAATGGTCTGGATGGCATGGAATGACAAAGAACATCAAGCGACCAGGAACCATCTCCTCTGGCAACACCGAAAGAATGTGCCTAAATCTTTTTGGAATTGCTTGGCAGCATAGACTCTCCCTATGGCCTCATTCGCCCCCAGGTCCATCAGATCTTGCCTTTATTCCACGCCATAGTTTAGGCTCCAAAACTAGGACAAGGGTCTAATAAAAACAAGAATTAATATTTTTTCCCAAAAGCCTTGATCTACGTAATGGGGCTATGGACTACAACATGACATCTACACCTACTACACACTCGAGTGGCACAAAGAGGTCAAGATAATTTTAAAAAACTCCACCAAGGGGGCTACAACACAAGGGTTCCAAAGATTAGCCACTTTTGTAGGCGGTGGACATGCCCCAATATGTAGGAAAATCTTAACTAATATGATACTAAAATAGGCTTACAGCCTATCATACCATACTTGGACAACATGTCCAAGCCATATGGCCTCTGCAATAGCAAAATGTCATGAGGTGATGTCACCACATCTATGCCGAAGAAATATCGTAGCTCACCCAAATCCTTCATCTCAACTTGCTTCAAAAGCATCTTGACATCATGTATGTCTGCATCACTATCACCAATGATAATCAAGTCATTCACATAGATGACTAATAGTATGATCCCTCTATCTGTATTTTTCACATATAGTGAAAAATCTGCACTTGATATTTGAAATCCAATGGTAACAAGATACTCCCCAATCTTGTTTGCCCATGCTCTGGGTGTCTGCTTCAAGCCATACAAGGCTTTGCATAACCCGTACACAAAATCTAGATGTGCATCACTCTTTTAACCTGGTGGCTGCATCATGTACACTTCTTCTTCCAAATCACCATGCAAGAAGGTATTCTTTACATCCATTTGATTTAAAGACAAACCCTTCACTTGCAGCCATAGCAATGACAGCTCTCATGGTTGCCACTCTTGCAATCGGGCTAAATGTCTCCTCATAGTTTATGCCATAAGCCTGCACATAGCCCTTAGCAACCAATCTTGCCTTGTACCTGCTCACTAAACCATCAGCATTGTGCTTGACGTTATACACCCATTTACATCCAATTGCCTTCTTTTCCTTAGTAGGCAAAGGCACTAACTCCCATGTTGTATTTGCATCCAATGCTACCATCTTCTCATCCATGGCATCTTCCCATTTCTTATTTCCAATTGCCTACTCAAAGCAAGTGGGTTCAACCTCCTGTATTGCTCTTACCATGTAAGCATAATGATGGGCTATATATCCATCATATCTCAACCTGTCAATAGAGTATCTAACCCTCGTAGACCTGCATACACCTAGATCACTGCTAGGTGTCCTCTCATAATAGCCATGGTTCTTCTTACACCAAGAGTAACCTTAGACGAAATGCCAAGCTCCTCATCAAGGCTCTACTCAGAGCCACTAGAGTCACCATCCACATATGAGTGACTTGCTAACAGATCAGGCACAAAAGGTTGATCTACCTTTTCCTTCCCTTTCCGTGATACATGTTTACGTGCATCATTCCTCAACCTGCCTGACCATGGGCTAACATTGGATCCACTACTCGAGGACTCCCCAAGTCCACTCAACACCTGTGATTTCTGCTCTACATGTGGTGCAACATTAGTACTTCTTGCATCTACATCTTCTCTTGCCTTCACTCTTGGTGCATACCAGCTACTCATCTCATCAAAGACAACAACTTTTCTTACTCGCATCTCACGAGTGGTAGGGTTATAGCATCTATATATAACCTTTTTGCTCCATAGCATAACCAATGAAGATGCATTTCTCTGCCTTTGGATCCAACTTTGTTCTTACTTCATCAAGAGCATGTACATATGCAATACAACTTTTCTTACTCGCATCTAATGAGTTGTAGGGTTATAGCATCTATATATAACCTTTTTGCTCCATAGCATAACCAATGAAGATGCATTTCTCTGCCTTTGGATCCAACTTTGTTCTCACTTCATCAAGAGCATGTACATATGCAATACACCCAAACACTTTCAAGTGAGATACATCTAGTCTTATGCATGTAAACTTCTATTTAGGAGTCATACCATGAAAAGCTACAGTGGTGTCCTACTCATAATGTACACAGTAGTTGCTACTACTTCTACCCAAAAGTAATGTGGCATATTCTTTTCAGCCATCAAGGCACGTGTCACTTCTACAATGTGCCTGTTTTTCCTTTCTACAACACCATTTTGTTGCGGATTGTACCTGCACGTAAACTGCCTCTTGATTTTTTACGATGATTAGAGTAACATCTACTCAATTGTCACCAGTATCGATGATGTAAAGCATCATACGTGGTAAGGGAGACCAATCTTTCACACAGAAAAGGTTCAAGTAGGATCAATAGCTATAGCTAGAGACCCGGAGAAACGGAGTATAACGCAAGGACTCCAAATCACATGGATTCTTTCAATTCTTCCTCTGTAAACATGGGATTAAAGCTATGGATGATGAGACATCTGACTGAGAGCACCAACATGGGATTACCTACTTACCCTTGCGGAGGAGTAGCGAGGACACACATACATGAAACAACAAGACCTATAATGGGCGGAATGGGAGGCTATACGGCCATTAGAGTGCCACACATACCTCATGAAACAAGACCAAGTACAACAAAGAGACACGACAGAGTTTGAGAACGAAAACCGAGGGCGAGATGAGAAGAGTCCTGTGGTAAACAAGTGAGATCGTCAAGTCTCAAAAATTTTGTAAAAGGTTTGATGGAACGGGCGATCCGTACGAGACCATGATAATAAGGAGGACCATAACCATAAGAGGACCATAACCATGACCAGAAGAGGACCATAACCAAAACCATATTCATAACCATAACCATAACGATCACCATAACCATAATCCTAAACAATGAACCCTAAACCCTAGCCCATATGATATAAACTCCAATGGCCACAAAACCTTGAGAACGTTCCCCAGGCAATCCTAATAAGCCACTTGCAAAGTTTGGTGGTCATCGAAGCTTATATCATATGGGCTAGGGTTTAGGGTTTTGACATGCAAAAGTGTGATTCCATTGCACCCGACCACCTGTGCAAGCTATGTTGGCAATGTGTGAGATCCCTCTGCCCCCTCCGCGCACCGGACTCCCGGTAGAGCTGACAGCGGAAGCATCCCCCTCATGCGCGGGGCAGGGTTTCTCACTCGGGGCCTCGCCCACGAATGTCCGGGCACAAGACTAGGCTGGTGGTCACTCCGAAAACTGAAACCGGGAAAATTTCCCATGCCCGAAAAGCGGGGACGATTCCACCTTTTTGAATTTTCTTAACAATTTTTTTTTCTAAAACGAGATCAATTCTAAACTATCCTTCACCTGAATAAACCAGATAGAAGGAGACTACCGCTAATATAATTTGATCATTTGAGTAATTTCAACGCTTTTTTCCTAATCAAGATCACGCACAGCCGTTGATCCACTCAATTGTGAAATTTATTAGGGAATTAACTAGCTACTCGAATCCTAGCATAATCCTAAGATTTTTCAGTTTGATTATTAAAACTCCAGTGATTCCAGCCTACCATCCGGCCCATGGGTTAGCCACCACCCTGCCACTAGAATCGGTAGATCCAAACAAGTACTCACCCACCCATAATTGAAATGCCTTTCTCAACTTTAGCTTTAGAAAATAGATACGCACACACTCCTCTTTAAAACTTTAATATAAAAATCAACCATTAACAAAATAGATATGATCACAGATTTCATAATTCAAAATTTCCATTCAATCCCTTGTTTCACAAAAACAGTACCAATCTGGACTCTCCGTTGGGACCAGCTAGTCAGCAAACGAGATCTAGTAACAAATTATAATAATCATTTCGTCAACATACATATATATATCTTCCTCCACATATGAATGGGTGTCCTAAGCACCGCGAGCCCCTGCATCGCCTGGTCAGAACCCTCCAGGATCCTCCTTAGGTGTCCTAGTACTTCACTCAGGAATCGCTTCGTCGGCCCTCGCCCATTGTACCGGAAGCACACCATTTTTCACCATACCCAGACTGGTCAAGACCTGGGCAGGTTTTTGCCGCGTGAGTTGTCCCTCGAATACTCCCCGCCAGCTATTGCAACCGAACTTCCCTTAGTTAAACACATATGCGAAATGCTCCCTCCAGCATTCTGGCGTAAGACCGTCCTTTAAGAAAACAGGGTTTCTATGCAAGTTTTTAGTTTTGATTTTGTTTGAAAACCATGAATAATCTTAAATCCGTATCCCAATACTTCTAGATCCAGGTCTGAATTCCAAACAGAATTTCTCGAATTCTGTTAACTTGATCATCAGATCAAAATCAAAAGTCATAACTTAGTTTCAGATTCGGTGGAGGATTTGAATACATTTTTCCTGAACTGGGCACATGGTCATTGATTCAAAGGAATTAGGTCTTGGTCAATAGTCTAAATCAGAGTTTGGGTTTGGAAAGGTTCTTCCTAAACTATCTTTCTCGAAAGGTACTATTTCAATTTCTCTTTTTCTAAATTTGGTTCGGACGAATATTTGCTTACAGATTTCTAAAACATGAATTTCTTATGATGAGGAATAAAATAATCATTTATCTCGATCTCCGACTTCGATAGTTTATTTGAATTTTCTCATTCCCATCTTAGTGAATATGAAACGGTAGAATTTCCTCTCACATATTATCTACTTATTCATTTTTCCAATTTCTACGAAAACTAACAGAGGATTAAAGAGAATCCTTATTTAATTATAAAGATTCTATATGCATCTAATTATGCATAAAATCCAATTCTGATGAAAGTCACACTTTTATCATCATAAAAATCATTTATGATAAAAATCACTCTTTTAACATGAAAGAATTTCTTTTATGCATACAAATCATTTATGATGAAAATCACTCTTTTAATATAAAAGAATTTTTTTTATGCATCCACTTATGCATAAAATCATTTATGATGAAAATCACACTTTTAAAAAAATATCTTTTATGCATATGTTTATGCATAAAAATCATTTATGATAAACATCACTCTTTTAAAATAAAAGAATTTCTTTTATGCATAAAAATTATGCATGATGAAAATCACACTTTTAATATTAAAAAATATCTTTTATGCATACAAATCATTTATGATAAAAATCACTCTTTTAATATATAAAAAATAATTTTTATGCATATGGTTATGCATAAAAATCATTTATGATGAAAATCACACTTTTTATATAAAAAAATATCTTTTATGCATACAAATCATTTATGATGAAAATCACACTTTTAATATTAAAAAAATTATCTTTTATGCATATGTTTATGCATACAAATCATTTATGATGAAAATCACACTTTTAATATATATAAAAATATCTTTTATGCATATGTTTATGCATACAAATCATTTATGATGAAAATCACTCTTTTAATATTTAAAAAAATATCTTTTATGCATATGTTTATGCATAAAAATCATTTATGATGAAAATCACACTTTTAATATAAAAATATATATTTTATGCATATGTTTATGCATACAAATCATTTATGATGAAAATCACACTTCTAATTTTAAAAAATTATCTTTTATGCATATATTTGTGCATACAAATCATTTATGATGGCTGACCATTTTTTAATTTTTAACTCTTTACAATTAAATAAGTTCTCCAAGAGTATTTAAATCATTCTAATGTAAACATTTTCTACTTTATCAAACGCGAGATGCCGTCATCTCGCAAACTGGGGGTAAACAACAGATCGGTTTCATTCTCCCAGGTGGCTCTTCAAAAGGGTAGAACTTCCATTTTACCAATAATTCTCTGAGAATTCTATTCCTAAGAATCTTTTCTCGAACATCAAGAATTTCTTCAGGTTGGAGTTCCATCTGCCCTTGGGTTGAAGAGGTTAGGATTTCATCATCAAGTACATGATTTGGGCTTGGAACATATTTCTTTAGAAGGCTTACATGAAATACATTATGAACTTTGAGATGAGGAGGCAGAAGAAGCTCGTAGGCTAAGTCACCTACTTTCTTTGTAATCAGATATGGTCCACAATATTTGGGGGATAACTTCTTGTACTTCCCAAGAGATAGAGAACTTCTTTTGGGCCGTACTCTAATGAAGACCATATCTGCTTCTTCAAACTTTCTGTCTGTCCTCTTCTTATTTGCATACTGCTTCTTCTGTCGATCCTAGGTAGCTTTAATATCTTTACGAATTGACTGTATCTGCTGCTCCATGTCGTCAAGCATCTGTCTGGACATCTCGACCCTAATCAGTGGGTCAGACCAAGTTAATGGAGTTAAGCAATCTTGTCCATATACAGAGCTTTAAAAGGGCTCATCCCGATACTTCGGTGATAAGAAGCATTGTAGGCGAACTCGACTAGGTGCAGATAGCTTAGCCACTTCTTGGGTTCCTTGCCACAGCATGATCGAAGTATATCTTCGATTACTTGGTTTACCCTTTCAGTTTGACCACATCGGTCTCAGGGTGATAAGCTGTGCTGAGATCCAAGAAAGTTCCCACCACTGCTTCAAAAAATGCAGTCCAGAACCTTGAAGTAAACTTGGGATCTCGATCACTTACTATTCTCCTGGGTAGGCCATGCAATCTAAAGATTTCTTTGAGGAATAATCTGGCCACATCCACTGCAGTGTAGGTTTCTTTTACTGGAATCAAATGGGCAACTTTGGTCAGTCTGTCAACTACCACGAAAATGGAGTTGTAACTTGATTGCACTGAAGGTAATCCAGTAATAAAATCCATACTGATACATTCCCACTTCATCTAAGGGATGTCCAATGGATGTAACTTCCCAGGCATTTTTACTCTTTCAGCTTTGACTTTCTGGCATGACAAACATTGACGTACATGATTCAGTACATCCTTTTTTAGGCCAGGCTAAAAGAAGCTTTTCTTTACAGACATGTAGGTTTTGATGAAACCTGGATGTCCTGCTATAAGGCTGTCATGGACTTCATTCAGAATTTGTCCTTTGGTTCCCTCATCATTGGGAATGTATAGCCTGCGATTATAATATATAATGCCATCATCCAAGCTATACCCTTGAACTCTGTTCAACTCCTGTGGAGTTTTGCTTTCCTGCATAAGTAGGGTAGCAATAGGGCCAAAGAATCTATCCTACATGATCTTCTCTCTTGCTTCAACAATCAAAGGATTTGATACTACTGAAATTGCAAGCAAGGAGGCTTTTCTGCTGAGGGCATCTGCTACCACATTCTCTTTGCCTGGGCGGTACTTGATTTCAAAATCAAACTCCTGTAAGGTCTGCATCCACCTTGTTTGGCGCATGTTGAGGTCCTTCTGAGTGAAGATTCACTTTAAGCTCTGGTGATCTGTCATTAAAGTGAATCTTTTTCCCAGTAGGTAATGTCTCCACAACTTTAAGGTATAGACTACTGAAAGTAATTCCAGGTCGTGGATAGCATAATTTCTCTCATGCGTTCTTAGCTTTCGGGATTCATAGGCCACTGCATGACCTTCTTGCATGAGTGCACCTCCCAGGGCAAAACCACTTGCATCACTACCTCAAAGGGTAGAGAGAAATCTGGCAGCTTCAGAACAGGACTGGTTACCAAGGCGGCGGTCTTTGGCTTTTCAAAAGCACTTTGACACCTGGAAGACCACTGAAATGGGGTATTCTTTGTTAGAAGGTTACTCAGCAGGGAAGCTATGAGAGCATACTTTGGTATAAAAATTCTATACCAACTAGTCAATCCCAAGAATCCTTTGACTTCTTTCACTGTCTTTGGCTCAGGCCAATCTATGACTGCTTGGACTTTTGCGGAATCTGGAGAAATTCCATCTTTGGATACCAAGAACCCAAGTATTCAACGTGGTCGGCAGAGAAAGTGTATTTGCTCTTTTTGGCAAAGAGTTGGTGCTTCCTTAGAATCTCAAGAACTTTTCTGACATGAGTCTCATGGTCAACTGCATTCTTTGAGTAAATCAGCAAAGAAAACTAGAACAAAATCATCCAAGTATTTTTTAAGGATGTCCTCTTGCATTAGGTGATTGAATGTAGCTGGGGCATTAGTTAATCTGAACGGCATGATGGCTGTTTTTGGTATACCTTGATCATTGATCCTGATCTGGTAATACTCGGATTTGAGATCTATCTTTGTGAAGATCTGGGCTCCATTTAGCCTATCCAGAAGCTCATCAATTCTTGGGATAGGATACTTATTCTTTATTGTCAGCAGCTGATTTAGACCTCTGTAGTCCACACAGAGTCTAAGCATTCCATCTTTCTTTTTCTAAAAGAGAACTGGCGCACCCCAAGGTGAAACACTGGGTCTTACAAACCCTTGTTCTAACAGCTGTCTAAGCTGTTCCTTGAGTTCGATGGCTTCAGAAACTGGCATTTTGTACGTGCGCAGGGCTACTGGGGCTGAGCTCCAGGGGTCAATTCAATCACATGATCTACTTCTCGGATCGGAGGCATTTCAGTTAGCTCTACTGGGAATAGATCATCAAATTCATTTAACCATTCTGGTCCTTTAGCCTTAAGCTTTGAGTCTACTAGGTTCATTTTGACAAGATAAATTTGCTGCTTCTTTCTAAGTCCTTTCAGCAACCTAGAATTTTTTACTAACTGAAGGCTGGGGATCCAAAAACTCCAGTTCCTTGAACTTTGATCCCGTGAAGGTCATGGAAGGAAATGGTCCCATTGTGACAGTGTATGTCAGCTTGATTTTTGTGGAGCCAATCCATTCCAAGGATACCGTCAAAAACTCCCAGAGGTAAGACTTTGAACTGACAGTCGGTTACATTACCATCTATGTTGAACTGGATAAGATCTGTCTCATGGTGAGTGAAAAGAGTCTTCCCACTGGCCAATTCAACTTGTATAGGCTCCCCTGATTTCTGTTCTAAGACTAGCTTACGCAAGCATCTAGGGGAAATGAATGAAAGAGAACTGCCTGAATCAATCAAAAGCTTAAAAGGCTTACCCTGATATTTTGCTGGAGTATGGATGACTCAGAACTGACGGCGGTTAGATCCTTGGTTTTCAATTGCAGCAAAGATCAGCCCTCTTTCCTCTTCTACTACATCTGAAATTGTGAATGCTCTGGCTATTCCAGCCTGAGGCGGAACTCTTTCTCTTTGGTTGCCCCAGCTCTGGGAAGGAGTTAAAAATGAGGAATAAAATAATCATTGTAAAGAGTTAAAAATTAAAAAATGGCGAGCGAGTCTCACTCTGCTCATTCGGGTCGTTGCAGAGTTGATAAGGTGATCAAATGCAAAAGCTATCATATCCTGACTCTGAGAGAGTCCAGGACTTCCAGATAGGTTTGGGGTGTCCATCTATAAATTTCCAATTAAATTTATAAGTTTTCAATTTTTGAAGTTCATTCACATAGTATTAACAAGTGAAAAACATTTCTTTCCCAGATTTCTATTAAAAATTTAGGCAATCTTTGTTGATGTTACTTAAATTTACAACACCGCTCTGATACTAACTGTGAGATCCCTCTGCCCCCTCCACGCACCGCGGACTCCCGGTATTAGCTGACAGCGAAAGCAGCCCCCTCATGGGCGGGGCACGATTTCTCACTCGGGGCCTCGCCCACGAATGTTCGGTCACTCCGAAAACCGAAACCGGGAAAATTTCCCATGCTCGGAAAGCGGGGACGATTCCACCTTTTTGAATTTTCTTTACAATTTTTTTTTCTAACGAGATATGCACACACTCCTCTTTAAAACTTTAATATAAAAATAAACCATTGACAAAAAAGATATGATCACAGATTTCATAATTCAAAATTTCCAATCAATCCCTTGTTTCACAAAAACAATACCAATCTGGACTCTCCGTTGGGACCAGCTGGTCAGCAACGAGATCCAGTAACAAATTACAATAAACATTTTGTCAACATACATATATATATCTTCCTCGACATACGAATGGGTGTCCTAAGCACCGCGAGCCCGTGCATCGCCTGGTCAGAACCCTCCAGGATCCTCCTTAGGTGTCCTCGTACTTCACTCAGGGACCGCTTCGTCGGCCCTTGCCCATCGTACCGGAAGCACACCATTTTTCACCATACCCAGGCGGGCAGGTTTTTACCGCCTGAGCTGTCCCTCGAACACTCCCCGCCAACTGTTGCAACCAAACTTCCCTTAGTTAAACACATATGCCAAATGCTCCCTCCAGCATTCTAGCGTAAGACAATTGTTTAAGAAAACAGGGTTTCTATGCAAGTTTTCAGTTTTGATTCTGTTTGAAAATCATGAATAATCTTAAATCCGTATCCCAATACTTCTAGATCCAGGTCTGAATTCCAAACAGAATTCCTCGAATTCTGTTAACTTGATCCTCAGATCAAAATCAAAAGTCATAACTTAGTTTCAGATTCGGTGGAAAATTTGAGTACATTTTTCCTGAACTGGGCACATCATCATTGATTGAAATTGACGAAGGAATTCGGTCTTGGCTGAATCAGAGTTTGGGTCTAGAAAGGTTCTTCCTAAACTATCTTTCTCAAAAGGTACTATTTCAATTTCTCTTTTTCTAAATTTTGTTCGACAAATATTTGCATACAGATTTCTAAAACATGAATTTCTTATGAGGAATAAAATAATCATTTATCTCGATCTCCGACTTCGATAGTTTATTTGAATTTTCTCATTCCCATCTTAGTGAATATGAAACGGTAGAATTTCCTCTCACATATTATCTACTTATTCATTTTTCCAATTTTTACAAAAACTAACAGAGGATTAAAGAGAACCCTTATTTAATTATAAAGATTCTATATGCATCTAATTATGCATAAATTCCAATTATGATGAAAGTCACACTTTTATCATCATAAAAATCATTTATGATGAAAATCACTCTTTAATATAAAAGAATTTCTTTTATGCATATATTTATGCATACAAATCATTTATGATAAAAATCACTCTTTTAATATAAAAGAATTTCTTTTATGCATCCATTTATGCATAAAATCATTTATGATGAAAATCACACTTTTAAAAAAATATCTTTTATGCATATGTTTATGCATAAAAATCATTTATGATGAAAATCACTCTTTTAATATAAAAGAATTTCTTTTATGCATAAAAATCATTTATGATGAAAATCACACTTTTAATATAAAAAAAACATCTTTTATGCATATGTTTATGCATAAAAATCATTTATGATGAAAATCACACTTTTAATATTTAAAAAATATCTTTTATGCATATGTTTATGCATACAAATCATTTATGATGAAAATCACACTTTTAATATATATAAAAATATCTTCTATGCATATGTTTATGCATACAAATCATTTATGATGAAAATCACTCTTTTAATATAAAATATATATCTTTTATGCATATGTTTATGCATAAAAATCATTTATGATCAAAATCACACTTTTAATATAAAAAAATATCTTTTATGCATATGTTTATGCATACAAATCATTTATGATGAAAATCACACTTTTAATATAAAAAAATATCTTTTATGCATACAAATCATTTATGATGAAAATCACACTTTTAATATAAAAAATATCTTTTATGCATATGTTTATGCATAAAAATCATTTATGATGAAAATCATTCTTTTATGATCAAAATAAAATTTCAATAAGCTTCCTTCTATACATAGAATTTAATCCTAAAGAAAGTAACACTTTCTTTTTATAAAATATTTTTAGTAAGCATTTTTCTATACCTAGGATGAAAAGTAACACTTTAAGAATACATATACGATGGAAATTACTCTTTTTGAATAAAAAAGTAAAACTTACTTTTCACAATTTTAGAAAAAATTCGCCATAACCTCCTTTGTATGGCTGACCATTTTTCAACTTTCATCTCTTTACAATTAATTATAAGTTCTCCAAGAGTATTTAAATCATTCTAATGTAAACATTTTCTACTTTATCAAAGAGAAACATTATAAAAAATAATTATTTTATTCATTAATCATTCATCTAGGATAAGAATGGTTGGATTTACTAAAGAAGAGAGGGGAATGCCTTTTTTTCAATGAGGCATAACATCATTTTCAATTTAGAGAAGACAGAAATCATAAAAAACCATAAAAATCATAAAATAAATAGAAAAGAGAAGAATCTCCAACTTACGAAGGAATTTGAGGGCTTTCCTTTGGCTTGATGGTTTGAGGGTTGTACTCTTGTTTGAAACAAGAGTGGCCACTAGTCTTTAGAAGAGGGAAGGTCAAAAAACTAATGAATTATGAGTAAATTCACAGTTTTCTGGCTCTTGGGAGAAGTAGGGTAATAGTGCAAAAACACTATTAAGCTTCAACAAAGGAAAAGGCTTCTATTTATAGGAAAAATTGAGCTTCTAACCAAGCCAACTGATTCTAGAATTTTTCAGATCAATTTGGTCAATTTTTGACCATTTTTGGATCGGTTTAGTCCACTTTTTGGATCTAGTTGAAATAGGAGAGAGGAGAGATAAAAATGTCTCATTATTTGGGAGTTTAAAACTCTCCCACACATGTGAACCACACATGTGAAATAGGCGCCTCCTTCATGAGGGGAATTCCCCCATACTGAGGTGTCAAAAATGCATGATCATTTCATCTAAATATCTCTCTTTTTTAACTATTAACCTTGTCCTTAGTCAACTCTTCATCTTATGTGAGTATTTACTCATTTTTGGGGATTTTTCTTTTATTCTTCTATTTATCTCCTTCCTACATTTGGATGAATCTTATTGGTCCATAGGAGCCTTAATTTAAAAATTTTCAAAAATCTGGACCCCTAGGATAATGCATCTTGAACAGATTATACTTTCTAATGCACCTTCTGAAAATCTTTTTGAACTTCTCTTTCAAGGGAACTTATTTTAATAAGATGAGATATTTTTCTATCCAAAAATATTTAAAAACCGAATTACTACTCTCTAGAAGATTTTCTCTCTCTAGGCCAAAACTGGTAGAAACAAGATCTTTTATATTTCTAAAGAGGGATTTGATTACAGGGGAAGATGCTGGACATCTTGAGAGGCTGGGGAGGAATCTTACACAATGAAACTTGGTAAGCACAACCAAGTAGTGTATTCGGCCACTCTTGCCAAGTTTCATGGCCAACGGAGCTCGCACGGGTGGGTTCACGTGTTGGAATCACCCATTTTTGGGCCCTCGCCGTGCTTTGTGGCCATGTTCGAAAAGTGTGATTCCATCACACCCAACCACCCGTGCGAGTTCAGTTGACCATGAAACTTGGCAACCACAACCAAGTAGTGTAGTTGACTGCTCTTGCCAAGTTTCATGTCCAACAGATCTCACACATGTGGGTTCGTGCGCTGGAATCACCCATTTTTGGGGGCCCACTGTGCTTTGAGGCCATGTTTGAAAAGTGTGATTCCATCGCACCCGGCCACCCATGTGAGATTTTTTGGCCATGAAACTTGGCAAGCACGGCCCAATAGCATAGTCGGTCGCTCTTGCCAAGTTTCATGGCTAATGGAGCTCACAATGGTGGATTCGCGCGTTGGAATCACCCATTTTTAGGCCCCCGTCGTGCTTTGAGGCCATGTTCGAAAAGTGTGATTCCATCGCACCCGACCACCCATGCAAGCTCTATTGGCCATTAAACTTGTCAAGCACAGCCAAGTAGCACAGTTGGCCACGCTTGCCAAGTTTCATTGCCATCGGAGCTCGCATGGGTGGATTCGCGCGTTGGAATAAACCATTTTTGGGCCCCCGACGTGCTTTGAGGCCATGTGCGAAAAGTGTGATTCCATTGCATAAACCCACCCGTGCAAGATCTATTGGCCATGAAACTTGGCAAGCAAACACCCATTTTTGGATAAAACCAAACAAAAATTATAGACATTAATATGAACATGGATGACATGAAGCAAACTAGGAAATCTGAATAAATATAAGCCATGATATACAAAAACATGTATATGAATAATGATCTGGAAAGAGATACGGGAAAATGAAAAGGTCTAGAGCTATGGATGTAACCTCAACCCTTCTCCCTCTCTAGCTCTGATGACCTCAATGATGCTCTCATGGTCATGAATGTCCAAATGATAACAATTTAGGGGACGCATGGAGCTGCTCGCCTCAAGAATCATCTCAGTAAGCTTGAGTTTGATAGCAACAACGAGGTGGCAGAAGTGTATGGCCTCCTTTGATAGCAACAACGAGGTGGCAGAAGTGTATGGCCTCCTTCTTCCACCTGTAACGCTCAAACTCAATATGTGAGCTATCATCCGACTCTTAGATCTGTATGAAATATCTACCACCAACAACCATACTATGGCTCTCAAAATGCAGGCCATGCCCATCAACTATGTCCTCAACTATAAGGCCTTTTGGCCTACTGCACTGTAGAAGGTAGTACTCTACTCCTTCATGATTATCACTCTCTGTAATGATTGCGAAGATGTCACTTGTAGCCAAATCATCTGTAAGAGTATCATAGTCCCTAGAGAAAAACATAGCATTCTGTTTTGCTGCTGGTCCTCCTCCTCCTCTACTACAAGGTCCTCCTGTGCCCTCGTCGGATGTAGTCGCTGCTCACTCCAACATGTAACCCACTCACTAGAGAGATAACGCCCCCAATGGCCATCTATGCATTGTCCACAAAAACATGCGAGTGCCCAAGTGTAGATAGTAGGGTCTGGGAGATCTGAACTCATAATACTATGAAGCTGCTGGGTGCCTTTGACTATACGAAAGTCAAAGATATCAACACTAGCAACGGGACTAATGGAGATAGTCAAAGAGTATCGAGAGACCTGTCGAGCATCAGATCGAGGAAATTATGAGAGTGTGCTGCTCCCAATGTGATCCCTACACCACTCGGCCACGTGCTATGCATCATGAAGTCGCTCACTGCTACTGTCATGCTGAAGCTGATATAGTCTAAGCGCGCATTTCACACATGCTCCTGCACCATCATGCTCTCTCTTACCATGCTCCAATTAACTGGAGCACTAGTAGATCTATGCCAGCGCCAAATCCATAAAAACTGTACTCTACTCTTAAATTGTGCCCCACAACCATCTGACCAAATCCATTGCTGCATGAGCATGACTCGTCACTCACGTAGGTGGCTATCATGGTGACAAAACAATAATGTACAAACTGAGCACTATGAGTATGATCATCACTAATATAGAAGTGATACTCCGTGAACTATACATTGGTCCTCCAAGGTGGAGCCAAATCTTGACAATCTCCTTAGCATGTCGGTAAGTGATGTGCACCAGAATTGCCACCTTCACATCAAACAAAAATTTAAACAAATTTCATTAGTTTCATGACCTAATATATCATGAATCACGAGAATGCATGGTGTTTTCATTTGATAACATATAATGAAATTAATGACCATAAAAAACAATAACCAAATGTTCTTAAAGATCACATACCTACACAGAGAAATAATACTCTGACTGTATCTCTCGCTAGGGCACAAATAAGTAGTTCTCTGCAAAGTGCACCACAGAGACTACTGTGCCGATGGGAAAGTGAGACAAATAGTGTCGAAATTGTTTATCCTTCCACTTTGCCTTTTGTGCATTCTGCACATACATATAAATCTGCTCGCAAAAGGCTGCAATGAAGACATGACAAGGTGCAGAGCCCGATGCCAAGGCTAATCTCCTAGTTCGTCGCCCACCGTCAAGTAGCTCTCGAATCTCATACTGATACTGTTGCCATGACTCTCTGTCATCATCCTCTAGGACAAAGGGAACCCTTGCCAACTGTCCACATGACGTGCAAGTACCTTGCACACAGGCCTGCCAGTGATACAAATCCTTCTCAGACCGAGGGCATAAGATCCTATGAACAAAATCTTGTGGGCTATGAGGGAGAGTTGCTCTATGCCCGAGAGGGCATGATGTAATAAAATGCCCCTTCGTACCTCATAATGTAACAAATCAACAACCTGCGCAACTCTGTCTCCTTTCCTCTCTGTTTGCATGTGTATCTGTATGCATGCATTATTGTCAATTCTACAGTGCTAAGGTGCCGCCCTCCTCGCATATAGCAACTGTGCCTTGCTGGCCAGGCGGTTGTTGTTTGAATTTGAGCATTGTGATGAGCTATGGTGGATCAAACACTAGAATCAACATCATTAACAAAGTGATTAGCAAATAATTAAGACGTAATTTTAGTGGGGTAATTAACAAATAGATTAATGTTGGCATGGATACTCAAAAACCAACAAATTCTCATTAGGCCAATGCCTCAATTTATAGAGTTTACATCAAGCATCTAATCCCACTGATTTCTCCTTGATTCACTCCACCTCTTTTCCCTGATTCTCTCCACCTCTTTTCCCTGATTCTCTCCACCTCTTCACTTTTCCCAGAATATCTCCCAGAATATCTCCACACTTCCTAAATCTTCTCATGCTACCCTTTATTCTCTCCTAGTAGATTCTTCTCACCTTTTCACAGGTTCTTTCACATTCACTCATCCTCTTTTATAGCCTCTAACCAAGCGCTTGTTCCCGTACACACCCTATTCACTTGTATATTTCAACACCTCCCCTCAAGTGAATACTCCTAGTACACCTAGACCCTATACCAAGTTTGCCTCCCCTTACTTGATAGTCCGCGACTAGTGCCTAAGCACACCTCCCCTCAAGTTAACTTAGCACACCTGGAACCTGTATCAAGTTTCTCTCTTACTTGACAGTCCGCGACCAGTGCCTCGAGTCCCTAAACTAAAAGTCCTTGACACTCTCTCTCTCTATGTGTCCAAGGCTTACTATAGTTGCCCGCGACCTTGACTAAGGTGCTCACACATATATCTATCTACCACGTGGCCTACATCATCGGTGGCTCATAGGTGGTTTTACTTTGTTGGGGTAGGTTACATTGGGTTGTGGGGTCTCTCTCTCTCTCTCTCTCTCTCTCTCTCTCTCTCTCTCTCTCTCTCTCAGATTTTCACATGGCTCCTCACTCTTTGGAGCCTCACATCTTCTTTTGTCTTCAGTCTTCTTGTCGTGTGGCAGCTTCTCTCCACACGTCCATGTCTTCTTCTTCTTTCAGTCTTCTTGGGGCAGCTTCTGTTCTCGTGTCCATGTCTTCCTTCAATGCTTCCTTTAGATTTTCTTGGTGTGGATCTTCCTCTTGGAAAGAGATATTCTTCTTCTTTCATGGCTAGGTCCGTCAGGTCTTTTTGCTCCATGTGAGCAACATGTTTATTCTCTCCCAGTAGATTATTCTCACCTTTTCACAGGTTCTTTCACATTTACTCATCCTCTTTTACAGCCTCTAACCAAGGGCTTGTTCCCGCACACACCCTATTCACTTGTATATTTCAACAGTTATCACTCCTCAACCCCATTTGATGACCCAAGAAGCTATCTCTGTACTACAAGACTTTGTCTCTGGAATTGCCCATATGACCCCCCAAGTCGTTATATGTGTATTACAAAGACTTTATCTCGAGAAATGCCTTGCATCCCATTATCACCTTTATCCCAATATGTGTGTGTGTGTGTGTGTGTGTGTGTGGGTGTGTGTGTGTGTGTGTAAAAGAGAGAGAGAGAGAGAGAGAGAGAGAGAGAGAGAGAGAGAGAGAGAAGAGGAGTTAAACTGTTTATTGTGGCCTAAAGCATGTTGGCTCCACCAAATCTCTCTCTCTCTCTCTCTCTCTCTCTCTCTCACAGCCAATGTTGGCACCATGATGCATATATACAACTGGATATGCCATGGGAGCTGCAAGCACTACCCAAACATAGAATCAAAATGCACCAATTAAACACAACCAACAAGACATCAAGAACTGTCCACACAACCACTGGAAGTGCAAGCATGTCAGCAATGTTTGCACACCACCAAAAGAGATGGAGATGAGCGCTTTGACTTTACCCTCTTTGTGCTTCACTCCCCCCCAGAAATGACAGACATGCATGCAAAGAAGCTCTTGCAATCGCAACCTCTTCCTCTTCCTTTCCTTTTCCCCCTCCTTCTGGTGATGCTTCCAAGGTCAATGAGAGCAAGCATCAACTATGGAGGTCGAGGAGATAGAGAGCTTTAACACTCTTTGTGCTTCACTCCCCCCGAGAAATGACAGACATGCATGCAAAGAAGCTCCTGCAATTGCAACCTCTTCCTCTTCCTTTCCTTTTCCCCCTCCTTCTGGTGATGCTTCCAAGGTCAGCTCAATGAGAGCAAGCAACAACTATGGAGGTCGAGGAGATAGAGAGTTTTAACGGGTGGGGGAGGCCACAAGCTCTTGCGATCAGGAAGTAAGTTTCTGAAGCTGGGTATAATGCTGGCGAGCTTACTTGAAATAGGCTTGGGTTTCCTTCTTTCTCTTCCCTCTCTGTTGCCTTGCAAACAAACTCATGGACCCCCAAGAAGAAGAAGACCACCTCCCCTCTTCCCCACAACCCCTTCACCCAAAGTCGAGCCCCCTAGCCCCTGTGAGGTGGGATTTCTATCCGAAGGGCATTGGTGCCTTGAGGGTATGCTAGCCCGCCCCGAATAGTTTGCCTCTATATGGGGAGGAGGTGCAAGGAGAGGCAAAGCACGGACCCATGGTAGGCACCTTAGGAACGCACTCACGCACCCGGCACCAAGTCCCTTCGGATAGAAATCCCACCTCACATCCCCTTCCCAACAATATTCCAATCTAGAACAAGCTGGGATTTATGTCCCACACCCAAAAAATTGATGGAGGAGCGTAGTTCCAACGAGGCTTTGCTAGAAGTCACCTTGGAAGTCACTGGCTAAGAGAGGTGGGGTGATCAACCACAAGAAGTTTTTGGACATTTTCCCTTGTGGAAACGTTTCCCTTGTTTTTCCCTATAGTATTCAACATCATGAGCTTCTGCAGGAGAGGCACCGCACACCTAGCTAGGTGCGTGATGCCTCTCCCGCAGAAGCTCATGATGTTGTCGTAATCTGCAAAGTGGGAATTATAGAGGGAATTTGTCTAAAACTTCTTGTGAATGAAAGAAGGCACATAAGGGGGAAGAAATTAGTAGGTCAACAACTGAGATTACTGCATTATGACTGTTAATGGAATGGATCAAGGCCAAGGTAGGTAGCATAGTGTGCGAAGAACAATTGCAGAGGGGGAGAAGTTAGGTTATACAGAGCTATGTCTATGGTTGAAGATTGCAAAGTATGCAACATAGAGAATGAAGTCAGTGCAGTGTACCCATGTTTCTCAGTCCTCACCTATACCTATCTTCTGGCATGCATTTCACTGGAAAATTTTGCAATGCATAAAACAAAATTGAAATTTTGGAAGTTCATGTGACAACCCGATTATTCAGAAATGAAAACTTGTCATATGGTATGAGTAGCCTTTGCAAACACCATTTAATAAGAACACCATATTAGGGAATATGGGAATATACCACAAGTTTGGGACACGTGGTCAAAAGTTTGGATTAACTTGAACACCACTAATCCAAAATGAGCGCTTTATAGCTCTTTAGATTCCATTTTTCAAGCGCTTTCCAACGATAGGTCATATGATAGGGTTTTGAGAAACTTACAAACATGTTATCCATGTCCCCTTTTTTAAGTATTCAAAAATGGGAATTGGGAAATTCCCAAATTCACTAATATGGTGTTTAAGGATGTAAGATCCTCTTACATCCCTTTTGTAAGATCCTCTTACAAGGGATTTTAACCCACCAATGAAATTTTTTCTCAATTGTAAAATATAATCACCCTTTTTAATTAAGAAAAAAGGAGAAGTAACGCTTAATCCTTGCCCTTTGGGCAAAACAAAAATCAAAGGTTAAGTTATAAGAATAATTTTGATGAGTGCGTACTTGTACCTAGTTTAGTATTGCTCGTATTCATTGATGTTGTTGTTGAAGATAGTTTTATACATATATCAAAACAAAGAATTACAAAAACAAAGTTAGTGACATATTAGCTTTAATACATAAAAAAACTTTGACACAACAAGTATATGCATGATCTAAACTAGTAGTGTGGTTGGAAAAAAAACACACTTTCGTGTGGTGGGAGTTAGCACTATTCTCCCTAGATTTATAAACATAGGGAAACGTGTCCTTTTTCCATTTCATAAATAACTTCTAGTGTTGAAACACTACAACACATCGGGGGCACAGCAACGTTTTAGAAGAGAAAGTGTCGGGGCTTTTAACGCTGCTGAGAGCAGTGAAAAAGCGCTGCTTCAACAGCACTTTTTTCACTGATCAATAACCTTTTTTCAGTGATCAACAACCTTTTTTCACTACGCAATAATATTTTTAACAGCGAAAAACGCTGCTATATTGTTAAAAAAATATTTTTCGCTGCTACACTGTAAAAAAAATAAAGCACTGCTCAGCAGTGTAAGATCCCTGTTCCCACCGAGCAACGGATTCGGGGTACTGGCAGCGGAAGTAGCGCTTCTCGCGCGGGACAGGGGTCCCACACTCGGGGCCTCGCCCACGGATATCCGGATAAGAGACTAATCCGTCGGTTGTTCCAAAACCGAACCCGGAAAAACTTCCTTTACCGGAAAGCACGGGCGATTCCACCAGGATAACTTTTTACTCTAACGTAGTCAAGATCATTTCTGATCGAGATGATCCAATTACATCTATAAGATACTTAGTCAGTTCAAGGAAGAACTTGCACTTGGATCATTGGGATCAACGCTTTTTTCCCCATTCAAGAGGCACAGCCGTTGATTCCTATCCATAGAACAGTTTCTGTCCGGGATTTATTTTTTTTTCTATCGTAAAAACAAAAGTTTGAGTCTCGATTTACGGATCCATCAGTCCAGCCTAACCCCATCCAATCCCATGGGTTAGCCAACCGCCCAACCACTGTAGTGATGGGATCCAATTAAAAATTTGGTTAGGTTTTGTCCCGGGTACCAGGGAAAAGAGTTCCAAGGCCCCCTAGCCGGAGGTTCATGCAAAATAAAACTAGTCACACCACTCACACACCCAATATGAAATTGCCTTTTTCAACCAGATTCAACCAGTTTAAAACAATCCTTTAATAAAACCATAGTATCACTGATCACAATCTTCCAATTTATCCCATTGATTCTTAATTTTCCATCATTCCTTCATCAGAGTATATATGGCATCATTGGCAACTAGAACGCTCAGGGGCCGTTTCGATAGTTCCTAGCCTTTAATAATTTTCCATCGTTCCTTCATCAGAGTATATATGGCATCATTGGCAACTAGAACGCTCAGGAGCCGTTTCGATAGTTCCTAGCCCATAATACTTGGCAATATAATCACTTAACAAGATGGACTCTCGTTGAAGATCAGCAAGATCAACCAACAGATCCATATAAGGAGCCATGGACTCATCCATTGAAGACCAGCAAGGTCAATCAACCAGATCCATGCTCGATTTCAGAAAACAACTCCAACTCTGTTCCAATATCTTCCTCGACGCACGCGTGGGTATCCTAGGCAACCCAGAGCCCGAGCACCGTATGGTCAGCACCCTCTAGGATCCTTCGCAGGTAACCTAGCGCTTCACGCATAGGCCGCTTCCTTGGCCCCTCATCCACCGTACCGGAAGCTCACCATTTTAATCGCACCGAGGCTGGTCAAGACCTCGGCCGACCTTGCTACGCGAGACGTCCTTCATTGACTCCCCGTCAGCAGTTGCAACTTTCTCATCACGACCTTAATCACAAGACGGTCAAAATGCTCCCCCCAGCATTCTTGACATAAAACAATCATTTACAAACAGCATTTACAGACAGCATTTACAAACAGTTTACAATACAATTTCTATTTTAACTTTCATTTTTCCACATTATCCTTCATCAATCTACATTACTTATTCCATATTCCATTTATATGTATACTCATCCCATCACATCATTTCTATCTCATCACTTCAGATTCCCTCACATCGCATATCGTATATTCACATCCATACATCCACATCTATATGCGTACATTCACATCTACATGCATACATCTACATCTCTATGCATACATCCACATCCACATTCACATTCACCTCCATACATCTACATCTACATGCATACATCCACATCTCCATTCACATCTACATCTATACATCTACATCTACATGCATCCATCCACCTCCACATCCACATCTACATCTATACATCTACATCTACATGCAAACATCCACATCTCCATGCATAATAAAATTCTTTTAATTAATCTAGGATGATAGTTCCTAGAATATGGTAGGAAGTCCTCTTTTTATGCTTTGAATGAATTTATTTTATGCGTAATTTCTATAAAAATTTTGCCATAGCTCCGCTACTATGACTGATAAATCTCAATTTTTTTCTAAGGGATAAAGTTCATTATTAAAGAAATAATTAGAATGGTCTCTAATTGGATCATCAATCCATAATGGTCTCTAATTGGATCATTAAGAAAACAATTAGAATGGTCTCTAATTGGATCATCGATCCATAATGGTCTCTAATTGGATCATTAAGAAAACAATTAGAATGGTCTCTAATTGGATCATCAATCCATAATGGTCTCTAATTGGATCATTAAGAAAACAATTAGAATGGTCTCTAATTGGATCATCAATCCATAATGGTCTCTAATTGGATCATTAAGAAAACAATTAGAATGGTCTCTAATTGGGTCATCAATCCATAATCATCAATGTGCATAAACTAAAAGCATAGCAAAAGCCATTAATTTGGCCTCAAGCATAGCTTAATCTTGGATTAAGGAAAAGCTTTATGAAAAGCTTCATTTGGATTGAGAATGGGTCATGAGTATGACCATTTCTTGAGTGAGAGAGAGAAATTATAAAAACCATTAGAATTTAAATATAAGTGGAAATTAACTTCTATAGCATTTATTAAATTATGTAACTCTTCACTACTATTCACCAATTTACTTCAATAGCATTTAAAAAAAACCATACCAATTAAACTTCTCAAGCTTGAGAGGGGTTGAGAAGAGAGAATCATTGAGAAATCATAGAAAAGATCAAAATTCAATATACTTACCTTATGATTTGCTTGATTCTTTATTCACGGTAGAGGCCCCCAACCAATCAATTGGTTTAGTGTGTTGATGGAGCCACCAATGGAGATTGAAGAAAGAGAGAGGTATCAAAAACTAGTGAATTATTAAAGAATTCACAATTCTTGGCTTAGGTAGAGTAGAGTAACAAGGCATAAGACACTATATATTTTAGCTTAGGTGGAGTAGAGTAACAAAGCATAAGAGACTATGTATTTTGGCTTAGGTGGAGTAGAGTAACAAAGCATAAGAGACTATGTATTTTGGCTTAGGTGGAGTAGAGTAACAAAGCATAAGAGACTATGTATTTTGGCTTAGGTGGAGTAGAGTAACAAAGCATAAGAGACTATGTATTTTGGCTTAGGTGGAGTAGAGTAACAAAGCATAAGAGACTATGTATTTTGGCTTAGGTGGAGTAGAGTAACAAAGCATAAGAGACTATGTTTTTTTCAACAAGGGGAGGCTTCTATTTATAGGAAAATTTGAGCTCCTAACCAAACAAACTGATTCTAGAATTTTCTAAGTCAGTTTGGTCACTTTTTGACCATTTTTAGGTCAGTTAAGCTAACTTTCTGGAACTAGACTTGAATGAGGAGAGAGGAGAGATGAAATATCTCAATTTTTATGAGTTTAAAACTCATTCAAGCATGTGAAATATGCACCTCCTTTAAAGAATTCCCCTTCCTTACATATGTGTCAAAATTGTATTGCTCATAGTTTTTTACTAATAAACCTTGTACATTTTCAACTCTTCATCTTATGTGAAATATGCACCTCCTTTAAAGAACTCCTCTTCCTTACATATGTGTCATAGTTTTTTTACTAATAAGCCTTGTACATTTTCAACTCTTCATCTTATGTGAAATATGCACCTCCTTTAAAGAACTCCCCTTCCTTACATATGTGTTTATTTACTAATAAACCTTGTACATTTTCAACTCTTCATCTTATGTGAAATATGCACCTCCTTTAAAGAACTCCTCTTCCTTACATATGAGTTTATTTACTAATAAACCTTGTACATTTTCAACTCTTCATCTTATGTGAAATATGCACCTCCTTTAAAGAACTCCTCTTCCTTACATATGAGTTTATTTACTAATAAACCTTGTACATTTTCAACTCTTCATCTTATGTGAAATATGCACCTCCTTTAAAGAACTCCTCTTCCTTACATATGAGTTTATTTACTAATAAACCTTGTACATTTTCAACTCTTCATCTTATGTGAGCATTTACTCATTTTTGGGTATCTTCTTTTACAATTTGGATTTATCTCCTCCCTACACATGGATTGATGCTATTGGCCCATAGAAACCTTAATTGGACCATAGTCTGAAGATTTCTGAAAATCTAGGCCCTTAGACTAAGGTTCTTTATACCTATTTCTAATTAATTCCAATTGCACATTGGAAATTTCTTTTTGAATTTCTGTTTCAGGGGAACTTATTTTAATAAGATGAGTTATTTTTCTATCCAAAAATATTCATAATCTGAATATTCTCTCTCTAGAATATTTTCTCTCTCTAGGTTAAAACAGTTAGAAACAAGGTCTTTATATTTCTGAAGAGGGATTGATTACGGGGGAAGATACTAGACATCAAAAAGGGGGTTGGGGGAGGAATCTTACAAGCAGCATGGCCTTGAAAAAGTAATTCCGCTTCTTTTATCACCGCGCCGATTTTATCATTTGAATGTCCTAACCTTGATACCTTGGGTTTTTTGCAAGTTCATATCTAATCTATCTCTTCTACCTCTCCTACCCTATCCTCCTCAAACTCAAGCAAGGTATGTCTTCTCTTTTCATTTATCTCCTATGCAAACAAACTTTCCATGAAAGCTTTCTTGTGAGTATTTTCCTTCTATTTCCTCTCTTTTGAGTTTTTATTTTCTTCTTTTTCCCTTCTCATTGAAGCTTAACCCTAACCCTAGCTTCTACATAGAAACCCTAATAGAGAGCTTTGATGGTGGAGAGCTCTCCATCAAACCTTTCTATTATGTTTTCTATGTAGAAGCTAGGGTTAAGGTTAAGCTATAATGAGAACGAAAAAAGAAAGATTCAATAAGTTTTCTAGTTATGCAAAATCTTTCATTAAGATTTCTACCATTAAGATTTCTATTAAGATTAGGGTCTTGTATATGCTTTCTATTAGGATTAAGATTAGATTTACTAATACTTTTTTTTTGTTTGATTTTGTAGATTATCCACACATACAAGCCTCATAAGGTAAGAGATCTCTCCCTTTTATGTTTCTTGTCTTATGCTTTTACATGTTATAGGGTTTGTAAGTTTTAGGATTTGTTCTTTTTTCTCCCCTCTATGGATAGCATAGCTCTTCTCAAGAGGTGGCCATATGCCTTAGTCTCATGTATGAGGCTTTGTGTAGAAAGCTTATGCATAAACCTCATACATAATGATAGTGCATAAACCTCATTCATGAGGTTTATACATAATGAGACTTGTGCATAAAGCCTCATGTATAAAGCTTATGCATAAGCATCATGTAAAAATCCATCTGCAGAAGCCTTATGTATAAAGCTTATGCATATGGCTAATGCATAAGCCGGGTACTGTAGAAGCCTCATGCATAAGCTGCATACATGAGGCTTATGTATAAGCTCCATACATGAGGTTTATGCATAGCTTTATGCAGGCTAGGAATGCATAGCCTCGTGCAAGCTATGAAGGCTTATGCATAGGCCTACATATGAGCTTTATGCACAAGGCTTATGTATTAGCCAAGTGCTACCTAGGCATGCAAGTAGCTACCAGAATGCACCGAAAGCTCCCATTAGATGCCGACTGCTACCTAAGCATGACGGTAGCTACCAACATGCATAGGTAGCTACCCAATGTATGTGGGTAGCTACCATAATGCACGGAAAGCTCCCATTAGATGCCGGGTGCTACCTAAGCATGACGGTAGCTACCAACATGCATAGGTAGCTACCCAATGTATGCTAGGTGCTACCTAAGTATGCCACTAGCTACTCGCATGCATCAAGAGCTCCCAATGCATGCTAGGTGCTACCTAAGTATGCCGGTAGCTACTGGCATGCATCGAGAGCTCCCAATGTATGTCGAGTACTACCTAGGCATGCCGATAGCTTCCAATACATGCCGATAAGTACCGGTATGCATCCAATGCATGCCAGGTGTTACCTAGTCATGCTAGGTGCTTCTAATGCATGTCGATAACTACCGACATGCACCAGAAGCAAGCAATGCATGCCAGGTGCTACATAGGCATGCCGGTAGCTTCCAATGCATGTCAGTAACTACCAACATGCACCGGGAGCACCCAAAGCATGACGAGTGCTACCTAGGCATGCCGATAGCTTCTAATGTATGCCGGTAGCTATCGACATACACCAAGAGCATCCATGTTGGGTGCTATCTGGGCATACCGGGTACTATTTGGGCATATCGGGTGCTTCTAATGTATAGTGGTAACTACCGACATACATTGAGAGCTCCCAATCGAGTGCTACCTAAGTATGCCAATAACTAGCGACATGCACCAAAAGCTCCCAATGCATACTGAGTGCTACCTTAGGAACTCTCGACATGTACCCAAAGCTCCAATGCATGCTAGGTGCTACCTAAGTATGCCGCTAGCTACCGGCATGCACCAGGAGCTCCCAATGCATGCAAGGTGGTGCTACCTAAGTATGCCAGTAGCTAGGGGCATGCAACAAGAGCTCCCAATGTACGTCGGGTGCTACCTAGGCATGCTAGTAGCTTCCAATGCATGCCAGAAGTATCGGCATGCACTAAAAGCTATCGGCATGCATCAAGAGCACACAATGCATGCCGGGTGCTTCTAATGCATGCCGGTAACTATGGACGTGCACCGGGAGCACCCAATGCATGGCGAGTGCTACCTAGGCATGGCGGGTGCTTCTAATGCATGCCAGTAACTACTGACATACATTGAGATATCCCAATGCATACCGAGTGCGACCTAAGTATGCTAGTAACTATCAACATACATCAAGAGCTCCCAATGCATACCAAGTGCTACCTAAGTAACTCCCAACATGCACCAAGAGCTCCCAATGCATGCTAGGTGCTACCTAAGTATGCCAGTAGCTACCGGCATGCACCGGAAGCTCCCAATGTATGTTGGGTGCAACCTAGACATGTCGATAGCTTCCAATGCATGCCGATAAATACCGGCATCCACGGAAAGCTACCAGCATGCATCAAGAACACCCAATGCATGTCGGGTGCTACCTAGGCATGTCAGGTGCTTCTAATGCATGCCGGTAGCTACCAACATTCATCGAAAGCATGAAATGCATGTCGGGTGCTACATAGGCATGCAGGTAGCTTCCAATGTATGTTGGTAACTACCGACATGCACCGGGAGCACCCAAAACATGCACGGTGCTACCTAGGCATGCCGATAGCTTCCAATGCATGCCGCTAGCTACCGACATATACCGAGAGCATCCAATGCATGTTGGGTGCTACCTAGGCATGCCGGGTGCTTCTAATGTATGCCGGTTTCAGGCATTTTTTTTAGAGATGTTTTGGGCTTGTGTACATATGGATGCATGGCATGTGTGAAGGCTTTGCTATGGAATGCGTTGGCAGGTGTACAGGGTGGATGGATTTTGTTTTGAGCTTGTGCAAGCCTATCCGGAGTAAGGTCAGCTGCAGGTGATATCAGTTGTTCGGTAGCTCGTATGTGTATGCGTCCAAAATAAAGTGGGCATTGGAAGATTGTGTTCGAAAGCATGTGGAAGCATGGGCTAATGTAGCCTTGAGCATGGTGTGAAATGAAGAGTGATTGTAGCCATCCTTTAGGCTTTAGAAAAAATAAGAATAAAAAAATACACCACAACGTGGCCACTAAAAGCAGAGCCACGTGGAAGCTTATATTGCTGCCAACATGAGGCTGTGGAAAGTTGGCGAAGATGTGAGAAGCGTGGAGAGTCGGCGGGTGATGCGCAGCTGTAGACTAAAAGTGAGGAGACCGCCTTGTTTGGTTTGGGCTCTCGGGCGTAGCCGCAGGCACACACAAAGGGGAGGTCACCGTGGGGGTTAGCAGTGCAGTAGACGGATGCAGGGCCCTTGGTGAAGAGCTGCGGTTGGCTACGCAAGCAGGCTTGGGCGCAGAAGTCACGCGAAGAGAGGTGGAAATGCGACGGGCCGGAAGGTGCCGGCTTGTAGAGAGTTGAGGCCACCTTAAGGTGATAGCATGGCTGCAGGCGCAAGAGGGTCGTCGAAGTGCAGCTGGGGCACAGCACGCAGGCACTGAGGCGAAGGGTGGCCGCCTTGGGTACGAGAAGTGGTGATAGGTGCAGAGGGGCTCTGGAGATCCTGAGGCTCTCGAGGTGGTGGTCGTCTGCAGAGGGAGACGGGCAGCCTTCGACAGTGAGAGAGACTAGCTGGCGTCAAGGGGGACGGGCTGGCGAAGACTGAGATGAGCGCCTAGATGACTGCCTGCTGCTGAACACAGGTGGGCACAGGCGACAGCAGCAGAGGGAGCCACTTGAGTGGAGATCGCTACTGGTAGTAGTAGCTGGTAGCACTGGAGAGAAGAAGAAGAAAGGAGGGGAGCCGACGGGCTGGTGGTCCGCCTATTGGAGCTGGGGGCCTTTGGGTGTGCAGGCAGAGCTGGCGATGGATTAAAGGAGGCCGCCTTTGAAGTGGCTTGCGCTAGGTGAAGCCGGATGTGGAAGCAAAGGTAGGTGCTGAAGACAGGGTGGCAAAGAGGGAGCAGTGAAGAGGGCACATGTGGCCATAAAAAGGATCGTGCATTAGGCTGGTGGGGCTGATAGCACGTCAAAGACAGAGACAAGGGACAGGTGGTGCTTGGGTTTGTTGTGAAGCTGGCAGAGGATCAGCACAGAGAGAGAGAGAAAGAGAGAGAGAGGTGTTTGGGTATAGCGGCTGGTGGCGACACACACAGAAGTGATGGGCTGCAGAGAGAGTTGAGGGTTAGCTGGTGGGCCGCCCTCTAAAGAGAGGTGGCCGGGTTCTTTCTGGTGTGGTTGGCACAGTACACAGGCAAGAGGTTCGCGGTGATTGAGGATGTGGTGTATCCTCGGCAGCAGTGACAGGTCAGAGTGTTGATGTGTTTATGGTTGAAAAGGCTTGGTCCTCAGACGCAAGGTTGCAATTCCTGAGGTGGTGTGGCCGTGGTGGAATTCCCTTGGCAGTAAATCCAGGCCTGAGTGTAAGTGGTGTGAGTGAGGCTTCTGTGTCGGGAGAAGCTTGTATGAAGTGTTGTGACTGGGAATATATTGCTAGGTGTTTGCTCTATCTATGGTGCCCCTTTTTTGTGCTGTCTTTCTGGCATGGGTGGTGTGGTGTGAACAGTGAGAGGTGTTCTAGCCGGTGGCTGGTGGTGCCTCCGTTGTGTTAGTCTTTTCCAAGTTTGGGAGGTGAAGGGCTATAGAGGCGTCGTCTTTTCTCTTTTTTTCACCTCACATTTTTCTGGTGCCTCCACAGAGGAACTCTGGTGTTGTTCTTTGCCTAGAAGGGTGTATGTTCCACTGAGGAGAGTTCTGGGATTGTTATAGGTTATCATGATGTGGTCTTATCTAGAGTTTCATGGCAAGAAGGGTGAAGATGTGTGTGACTTCTTGGAGCAAATGGAGCTGGCATGCATTAGCAATCATGTGACAGATGAAGAGCAGGTTCTGAGGCTGATAAAGATTTTTTTGAAGGGAGATGCCCGAAGCTGGCTTAAGGATTTTGAAGTACAGGATGCGGCATGTGAGCTACATGGTGTTTTGACCTTAGACAGGTTGAAAGAAGGCCTTTTGGAGCGTTTTCAGCAAGTGGAGGATTCTAGTGTGCTTTGGCAGGAGCTGAACATCTTAAAGTAGGTCCATGGGCAACCACTGGATGATTTTGTGAAGGTATTTACATGTTTGTGGAGTAACTGGTGTATGACATTGAAGCAGGAAGTTCCTCCTATGTTTCTAAAGAAGAGCTTGTTTATTGATGGTCTGCTACCCCATTTGAATGTCAGGGTTGAGTTGAAGAAAACCAAGTCATTTGATGATGCTAGGGTTGCTAGGGAAAAGGAAGGCAAGATTTTGAAGCAGATGGAGATGGGTATTTATCCGTATGAAGGTATTGTGTCTGCAAGGGATATGCAAGTAAATTTGGTTGAGGTGGATAGAGTCCTATGCAAAATTTGATTAGACAGGAACCTCAAAGGCCTATACAGGTGCAAAGGGGGATGTTCTATGTGCCTTCTGATTTTTTTCCAAAGTCTTTAAAGCATGTGAAGGTGGATGAGAAGCAGAATGAGGAATCTGGGTCAAAGTTTGAGACTTTTGCAGATAAGGAGTTGCCAGTGGATTCTTCTTTGGATGGGGACGTCATTGCTATTCATGACAGTGAGTTGGAAGGTTCTATTGGAGATCATTTACATTCGGATCTGGATGATATGCATGCACATGGAAGCAAAGATAATGATGCCTTGGGATTGGCTGATGATAAGAAGGAAGAGAAGCTCGATATAGATTGTTTTGAAGATGATTCTTTGCCAGATTCTACAAGGGAGGAGGATGGGGTAGAGACTTGTGGTGAAGTGAAGATGGTTTGCAATGCGAATGTGGAGAGTGTGGAGGAAGATCCTATTATTATGGATTTTCTTGGACAGCTTAATGGTGGTATGGTACCTGCGGCGGGCGATGAATGGTATGGATGTTTTTCCATTTGATACATTATGTGCTGGGGAGTCTTTGGATGATGATACTAGGGGGGTTGGCAACACTCAAGAAAATATGCATGTAGATTGGGCTGATGAAGAGCGTTGTGATGTGAGTATTGTGCTTGAGGATGATATATGGGAAGTTGCTAGCCTTGATGAGCAGGAGCCAGAGATGGAGATGGATGCTGATATGGTCGAGAGTGTGACAAAGGCTTCTTTGCATATTGCTGAAATGCTAAAGGTTAAGTGCATGGATGACAAAGATTCTGAACCAGTTGAGCTATATGGTTGTGAAGAGATGTGCCTGATTACAAGAGTTGGAAGTGTTGGTGGACACTGCTGATGGAAAGGATCTAGATTTTTGTGTGCAGAAAGATCAAAATGTTGGAACCTGGCCTTCACAGGTATTGATGGATTGGATGCTAGATGCTGCAATGCCACAAGTTTTGAAGACGAGGAGGTTTGTTATGGGTGAAGTGGACAAGAGTGATTTTGTGCCTCATATGGTTGATGTTTGGTATGTAGTGATATAGTCATGGTTTTTCACAGATATTTGGGAATGGGATGGTCAGTTACAGATGTTTCCTTTTGATCCTGGTGGATAGCTATTGGACTTTATCTTTGCTGCTGAGCATGAATGCTCTAGCAGATGGGGGGGTTGGCAAAGTATGTCAAGCATTTTTCTAAGAGATGTTTTGGGCTTGTGTACATATGGATGCATGGCATGTGTGAAGGCTTTGCTATGGAATGCGTTGGCAGGTGTACAGGGTGGATGGCTTTTGTTTTTAGCTTGTGCAGGCCTGTCCGGGATAAGGTCAGCTGTGCAGGTGATATCAGCTGTTCGGTAGCTCGTATGTGTATGCGTCCAAAATAAAATGGGCATTGGAAGATTGTGTTCGAAAGCATGTGGAAGCATGGGCTAATGTAGCCTTGAGCATGGTGTGAAATGAAGAGTGATTGTAGCCATCCTTTAGGCTTTAGGAAAAATAAGAATAAAAAAATACATCACAATGTGGCCACTAAAAGCATAGCCACGTGGAAGCTTATATTGCTGCCAACACGAGGCTGTGGAAAGTTGGCAAAGATGTGAGAAGCGTGGAGAGTCGGCGGGTGATGCGCAGCTGCAAACTAAAAGTGAGGAGACCGCCTTGTTTGTTTGGGGCTCTCGGGCGTAGCCGCAGGCACACACAAAGGGGAGGTCGCCCTGGGGGTTAGCAGCGCAGCTGCTGCAAATGGATGCAGGGCCCTTGGTAAAGAGCTGCGGTTGGCTAACGTAAGCAGGCTTGGGCGCAGAAGTCAGGCGAAGACAAGTGGAAACACGATGGGCTGGAAGGTGCCGGCTTATAGAGAGTTGAGGCCGCCTTGAGGTGATAGCGTGGCTGCAGGCGCAAGAGGGTCGTCGAAGTGCAGCTGGGGTGCAGCACGCAGGCACTGAGGGAAAGGGTGGCCGCCTTGGGTATGAGAAGTGGTGACAGGTGTAGAGGGGCTCTAGAGATCCTGAGGCTCTCGAGGTGGTGGTCGTCTGCTGCTGCACAGGGAGATGGACAGCCTTGGACAGTGAGAGAGACTGGCTGGCGTCAAGGGGGACGGGCTGGCGAAGACTGAGATGAGCGCCTAGACGACTGCTGCTGCTGAACACAGGTGGGCAGAGGCGACAGCAGAGGGAGCCACTTGAGTGGAGATCGCTACTGGTAGCTGGTAGCACTGCAGAGAAGAAGAAGAAAGGAGGGGAGCCGACGGGCTGGTGGTCCGCTATTGGAGCTGGGGGCCTTTGGGGTGTGCAGGCAGAGCTAGCGATGGATTAAAGGAGGCCGCCTTTGAAGTGGCTTGGGCTAGGTGAAGCCAGATGTGGAAGCAAAGGTAGGTGCTAAAGACAGGGTGGCAAAGAGGGAGCAGTGAAGAGGGCACGTGTGGCCATAAAAAGGATCATGCATTAGGCTAGTGGGGCTGATAGCACGTCAAAGACAGAGACAAGGGACAGGTGGTGCTTGGGTTTGTTGTGAAGCTGGCAGAGGATCAGCACAGAGAGAGAGAGAGAAAGAGAGAGAGAGGTGTTTTGGTAGCTGCTGCTATGCTGGTGGCAACACACACAGAAGTGATGGGCTACAGAGAGAGTGTTGAGGGTTAGCTGGTGGGGCGCCCTCTGAAGAGAGAAGTGGCCGGGTTCTTTCTGGTGTGGTTGGCACAGTACACAGGCGAGAGGTTCGCGGTGATTGAGGATGTGGTGTATCCTTGGCAGTGAGACAGGTCAGAGTGTTGATGTGTTTGTGGTTGAAAAGGCTTGGTCATCAGATGCAAGGTTGCAATTCCTGAGGTGGTGTGGCCGTGGTGAAATTCCCTTGGCAGTAAATCCAGGCCTGAGTGTTTGTAAGTGGTGTGAGTGAGGCTTCTGTGTCGGGAGAAGCTTGTATGAAGTGTTGTGACTGGGAATATATTGCTGGGTGTTTGCTCTTTCTATGGTGCCCCTGTTTTGTGCTGTCTTTCTGGGATGGGTGGTGTGGTGAACAGTGAGAAGTGTTCCAGCCAGTGGCCTGTGGTGCCTCCGTTGTGTTAGTCTTTTCCAAGTTTGGGAGGTGAAGGGCTATAGAGGCGTGGGTCTTCTTTCTTTTTTTCACCTCACATTCTTCTAAGAAGAATGTGAGGTGAAAAAAAGAAAGAAGACCCACGCCTCTATAGCCCTTCACCTCCCAAACTTGGATAAAACACCATGAACGGGGGCACCACCAGCCACCGGCTGGAACACTTTTCACTATTCACCACACCACCCACACCATAAAGACACCACAAAATAGGGGCACCATAGACAAAGCAAACACCCAGCATTTATATTCCCAGTCAACACATTATACAAGCTTCTCCTAACACAGAAGCCTTACTCACACAACTTACAAACACTCAGGCCTGGATTTACTGCCAAGGGAATTCCACCATGGCCACACCACCTCAGGAATTACGACCTTGCGTCTGACGACCAAGCCTTTGCAACCACAAACACATCAACACTCTGATCTGTCACTGCTGAGGATACACCACATCCTCAATCACCGCGAACCTCTCGCCTGCCTGCTGTGCCAATCACACTAGAAAGAACCCGGCCACTCACTCTTCAGAGGGCGCCCCACCAGCTAACCCTCAACTCTCTCTACAGCCCATCACTTCTGTGTATGTCGCCAGCACCCAAACATCTCTCTCTCTCTCTCTGTGCTGATCCTCTGCCAGCCACTTCCTCTGCCACAGGCAGCTTCTCTACAGTGCTACCAGCCCCACCAGCCAAGCAGCAACACCTGTCTCTGTACAGCTTCCACGTCAAGCTTGTCTCACATCCAGCCCCTGCTCTTCGCTTGTCCACACCTCTGTCTCCTAGGTGACCTCCTCACAGTCACCAACAGCCTTCTGGGTGGTTGCAAGATCAGGGTTCCCAGTTTTGTCCACTCAGGCACCCTGTAAACAGTAAAAAAAACAGGCATTTGTTTACCTTTAGTGGCTAATCTCTCCTAGTAAATGAAGGAATTTCGTTTCAAGTTCTTTTGTTGGAACATCATATTCAAAGTTAGAAATATAGTTGCATAATTTGATTAAGCATTAGATAGTCAAAAGTCCTCCTTTTCTTAGGTACAAAGTCAATGTATACACCCTGTCCCAAATTTGAGCTGATTCCATAAAATGCTAATATCTTTTACATATAAACTCATATGAGATTCCCACTTTGTACCTTAGATCTTCACATAATATGGAGCTTAACTTGATTTTTTGAGAAAATTTTAAGATATTTGTCTATTTTCTTTAAATATTTCAAGGTCTTTAAAGTGTTATAATATACGCCACTTTTTATACCCACAATAGGTACCACTTAAAGTCCTCAATCTTGTAGATCAAAAGAGTGGATAGATACTGAGACATTAGTAGAATGTGGTGGTTATTGAAAATTGCAAATCCAATGGTTGGATTTTTAATGATCTCTTTTTCAAAATTCTTCCAGATTATCAGAAGGCCTGCAAATACTAATAATCTAATTAGTAAAATTACATTTTTGATGTGAATCATCTAAAACCTATAGGGACTAGTGTACTTGTAATGGTGCATCTATGGAAAAACAAATTGGATCACTCTAAGTATGGAAAGATCATTTGTTTATCATTTCATCATATTTTTAATTAATTTTAATTAATTAGACTAATTTATATTAATTTAAGTTATACTGGGTTAATTTAAGGGCAAGCATATTTTCTATTATTTGCTTGATCTCATTTTAAGTACCTTACCCCTAAAATTTGCTCTCCAAGCATTGTCCCAGTCTAGCAGAAACTGGATAAAACTTGACACCCTGATCATGCAACAACCCTTCTACCATATCCACAACCACACGCTTAGGTGCTCCCTGCCACTACTCTCTTGCTTCAGCTCCTCTGGCGGACCCCTTGCGCCTGCAGCCAGGCCACCCACTTCAAAGGCAGCCTCCCTCTGGTCTCTCACCACGCCTCTGCCCTTCGGTAGCTCTCCTTCGAAAACCCATCTAGGCCGCTCCTTTCTCTACAGCGCCTAGACCGTCATCCACTGCTCGCCAGCCTGTCCCACACGTTCTCTCTTTGGTGGCTCCCCTGCAAGTGTCTGCCCGTCCAATCGACCAGCAACGGCTGCGCCCTCTTGCCTGCTTGCGTAGCCAACCACAGCTCTTCAAAACCCAGGGCTCCAGTTCACCGCCAGCAGCTTCAGTAGCTAGCCCAAGGCGGCTCCTCCACGTCGTTGGCTCTTCAGAATGACCAGAGCCCCCCCTTCATACGAGGCAACCACACCTTTTCAACCCGCCGACTCCACCTGCGCTTCTCACATCTTCGCCAACTTTCCACAGCCTCGTGCTGGCAGCAATATAAGCTTCCACGTGGCTATGCTTTTTAGTGGCCATGTTGTTATCATTTTTTTTATTTCTTCTAAGGCCTAGAAGATGGCCATCATCACTCTTTTGCTCCATCCAATGATTTTGTGCCATTACTATCCACATGTAGCCGCTCTCTCTCTTCCATTTCACCATATACAAGGTAACACTGGCCCCATAATCTTTTAACTGCTCCCATGCTTCCACACACTTTCAAATACAGCTTTGAGTGCCCACTTTATTTTGGACGCATACACATACGAGCCATCGAACGGCTGATACCACCTGCAAAGCAGGCTGACCTTACTCCGGACAGGCCTGCACAAGCTCAAAACCAAACCGTCCACCCTGTACACCTGCCAATGCATTCAAAGCCAAGTCTTCACACATGCCATGCACACGTATGTACACAAGCCCAAAACACCTCTCAGAAAAATGCCTCTGACATACTTTGCCAACCCCCCCTTCTGCTAGAGCATTCATGCTCAGCAGCAAAAGATAAAATCTAGTAGCTATCCACCAGGATCAAAAGGAAACAGCTATAATTGACCATCCCATTCCCCAGCATCTGTTAAAACCAATGGCTGTATCACTACATGCCAAACATCAATCATATGTGTCACAACATTTCCGTCCACTTCACCCACAACAAACCTCCCTGTCTTCAAAACCTGTGGCATTACAATCTTTAGCATCCCATTCATTAATACTAGTGAAGGCCAGGTTCGAGCATTTTGACCTTTTTGCACACAAAAATCCAGATTTTTTCCATCAGCAGTGTCTACAAGCACTTCCAGCTCTTGTACTTCAGGCATCTCTTCACAACCATACAGCTCAGCTGGTTCAGAATCCTTGTAATCCATGGACTTTGCCTTCAGCATTTCAGCAACATGCAAAGAAGCCTTAGTTACACTCTCAACCATGTTTGCATCCATCTCCATCTCTGGCTCCTGTTCATCAAGGCTAGCAACTTCCCACATATCATCCTCAAACACAATACTCACCTCACAACGCTCTTCATCAGCCAAATCTACATGCATACCTTCTTGAGTGTTGCCAACCCCCCTGGTATCATCGTCCAAAGACTCCCCGGCACATAATGCATCAAATGGAAAAACATCCATACCATTCATCGCAGGTACCAGACCACCATAAAGCTGTCCAAGAAAATCCAGGATAATAGGATCTTCCTCCATGCTTTCCACATCCGCATCACAAACCATCTTGACTTCATCACAAGTCTTTACCCCATCCTCCTCCCTTGTAGAATCTGGCAAAGAATCATCCTCAAAGCATCCTGTATCCAGCTCCTTTTCCTTCTTATCATCAGCCAATCCCAAGGCATCATCCTCTTTACTTCCATGTGCATGCATATCATCCAAATCCAAATGCAAATGATCTCCAATAGAACCTTCCAAATCACTCTCCTGTACAGTTATGACGTCCAAATCCAAAGAAGAATCCACTGGCAACTCCTCATCTTCACTTTGCTCCTTCACCTGCTTTTCATCCACCTGCACATGCTTTAAAGACTTTGGAAAAAAAATCAGAAGGCACATAGAACATCCCCCTTTGCACCTGTATAGGCCTTTGAGGCTCCTGTTTAATCAAACTTTACATAGGACTCTTATCCACCTCAACCAAATTTACATGCATATCCCTTGCAAACACAACACCTTCATACGGATAGATACCCATCTCCATCTGCTTCAAAATCTTGCCTTCCTTTTCCCTAGCAATCCTAACAGCATCATCAAATGACTTGGGATTCTTTAACTCAACCCTCACCTTCAAATGAGGTAGCAAACCATCAATAAACAAGCTTTTCTTCAAAAACATAGGAGGAATTTCCTGCTTTAATGTCATACACCACTTACCCCACAAACATGTAAATACCTTCACAAAGTCATCCAGTGATTGCCCATGGACCTGCTTCATGATGCTCAACTCCTGCCAAAGCACACTAGAATCCTCCACTTGCTGAAAACGCTCCAAAAGGCCTTCTTTCAACCTGTCTAAGATCAAAACACCATGTAGCTCACATGCCGCATCCTGTGCTTCAAAATCCTTAAACCAACTTCGGGCATCTCCCTTCAAGAAAATATTTATCAGCTTCAGAACCTGCTCTTCATCCGTCACATGATTGCTAATACATGCCAACTCCATTTGCTCCAAAAAGTCACACACATCTTCCTGCCATGAAACTCCGGATAAGACCACATCATGAAAACCTATCACAATCCCAGAGCTCTCCTCAGTGGGACATACGCCCTTCTAGGCAAAGAACAACGCCAGAGTTATCCTCTGTGGGGGCACCAGAAGAATGTGAGGTGAAAAAAAGAAAGAAGAACCACGCCTCTATAGCCCTTCACCTCCCAAACTTTGATAAAACACCACGAACGGGGGCACCACCAGCTGGAACACTTTTCACTGTTCACCACACCACCCACACCATAAAGACAGCACAAAACAAGGGCACCATAGACAAAGAAAACACCTAGCATTTATATTCCCAGTCAACACAGTATACAAGATTCTCCCGACACAGAAGCCTTACTCATACAACTTACAAACACTCAGGCCTGGATTTACTGCCAAGGGAATTCCACCACGGCCACACCACCTCAGGAATTACGACCTTGCGTCTGATGACCAAGCCTTTGCAACCACAAACACATCAACACTCTGACCTGTCACTGTTGAGGATACACCACATCCTCAATCACCGCAAACCTCTCGCCTGCCTGTTGTGCCAATCACACCAGAAAGAACCCGGCCACTCACTCTTTAGAGGGCGCCCCACCAGCTAACCCTCAACTCTCTCTACAGCCCATCACTTCTGTTGCCAGCAGGCAGCTACCCAAACATCTCTCTCTCTCTCTCTCTCTCTCTCTCTCTCTCTCTCTCTCTCTCTCTGCTGATCCTCTGCCAGCCACTTCCTCTGCCACCAACCACAGGCAGCTTCTCTGTAGTGCTACCGGCCCCACCAGCCAAGCAGCAACACCTGTCTCTGTATAGCTTCCACGTCAAGCTTGTCTCACATCCAGCCCCTGCTCTTCATTTGTCCACACCTCTGTCTTCTAGGTGACCTCCTCACAGTCACCAACAGCCTTCTACCATATCCACAGCCACACGCTTAGGTGCTCCCTGCCACTACTCTCTTGCTTCAGCTCCTCTGGCGGACCCCTTGCGCCTGCAGCCAGGCCACCCACTTCAAAGGCAGCCTCCCTCTGGTCTCTCACCACGCCTCTACCCTTCGGTAGCTCTCCTTCGAAAACCCATCTAGGCCGCTCCTTTCTCTACAGCGCCTAGACCGTCATCCACTGCTTGCCAGCCTATCCCACACGTTCTCTCTTTGGCGGCTCCCCTGCAAGTGTCTGCCCGTCAGCCCAGTCGACCACCAGCTGCGCCCTCTTGCCTGCTTGTGTAGCCAACCGCAGCTCTTCAAAACCCAGGGCTCCAGTCAGCGCCAGTAGCTTCAGTAGCTAGCCCAAGGCGGCTCCTCCATGCCGTTGGCTCTTCAGAATGACCAGAGCCCCCGCTTCATATGAGGCGGCCACACCATTTCAACCCGCCGACTCCACCTGCGCTTCTCACATCTTTGCCAACTTTCCACAGCCTCGTGCTGGCAGCAATATAAGCTTCCATGTGGCTATGCTTTTTAGTGGCCACGTTGTTATCATTTTTTTTTATTTCTTCTAAGGCCTAGAAGATGGCCATCATCACTCTTTCACTCCATCCAATGATTTTGTGCTATTACTATTCACATGTAGCCGCTCTCTCTCTTCCATTTCACCATATACAAGGTAACACTGGCCTCATAATCTTTTAACTGCTCCCATGCTTCCACACACACTTTCAAATACAGCTTCGAGTGCCCACTTTATTTTGGACGCATACACATACAAGCCATCAAACGGCTGATACCACCTGCCAGCTGACCTTACTCCGAACAGGCCTGCATAAGCTCAAAACCAAACCGTCCACCCTGTACACCTACCAACGCATTCAAAGCCAAGTCTTCACACATGCCATGCACACGTATGTACACAAGCCCAAAACACCTCTCAGAAAAATGCCTGACACCGGTAACTACCAACATACATTGAGAGTTCCCAATGCATACCGAGTACCTAAGTATTCCAATAACTACTGACATACACCAGGAGCTCCCACGAGTGCATACCTAAGTAACTCCTGACATGCTCCCAAAGCTCCCAATGCATGCTAGCTACTACCTAAGTATGTAGGTGGGGCTACCGGCATGCACCGGGAGCTCCTATGTCGGGTGCTACCTAGGCACACTACAACAAAACGAGGGTCTAGCAGCAAAAATAATAGTGTTTTTATAACTAGAAGCATAGCTAGGTGTTGGGCCATTTTTGCTGCTAGAAACACTGCTATTTTTACTACAAACGGGTTCGTGCTAAGCAGCGACTTATATTTTCACTGTTGAGCAAACGCTCTACACAACAAAAAAAGAGCTGGGGCTACTAGGGAGTCTGCACAAGATTCCCCAGTAGTCTTCCCCAGTTCTTTTTTTAAAAAAAATTTAAACAAAGTCATAGTTTCAGATTTGTAACACAAACACAAATATAAGAAACACATACATTGTGGAGAATGCAATTGATCCCAAGAAGTTATTATATTTCAAAAATTGTTGGGGCCTTTGGCCATATATACATAAAGTATTTACAATGAATAGGTATGAAGAGGTGAGTGTCTAACTGGAATCCTCATCGGATTTCGAGTGATCTTCATCATCCGATTCCTCGTCCTCTTCACTTGCTTCACGCTGATTATTTGGATCCTCCTCTTCTTCTTCTTCCCCTTCATCCTGCATACATGTCATCAAGCGTAAGGTAAGTAAGAGCATTAAGATACAATTAGACATACAAAAGAGAATGGTTTAGGAAACACATTACCTCATCAGCTTGAGTCCCCAAAAAACGGACTCATCCAAGCATATAGCTTGTGTACGCATCCACGCCCACAATTGTGGAGGGGGGGCTCTATACCCATAGTCATATTCCTCCTTTGTTAGGTCACGCCCAACAACCTCCCTCCACAAAAAACAATTAAGAAAATATATAATTATTGCAAGAAAACAATACAGTACAAAACTAAATGAAAGGAGAGAAGAAATGATACTTATGAAACGAGTAAGAAAGGAGAATTTTGTGCCGGAGCCGAAGTGCAAAGCCCCTCGCTTCTGTAGTCGGGAAGCACTCGTTGTTGAAAAGCACTTGGGTGTTTTCTCACAAAACTGTGTGCGTGCCTCCACTCCTCGGTCGTACACATGCTAGGCTTATCCAAATAATTTTTCGCTACTCTCTTGATATTTGCTCTCCTATTAGAGAGAAAAAGCTTGATGCACCGCTTCATCCACTCCTTGGAGAAGCACAGACCCGCATGTGGTACGGGGAACTCCAACTTAAGCACATCGATAACATATTGCTTAGAAAGTTAATCTTGTGCTTTTCACTTTTTGAAGGAGTTCATGAACTCCAGGCTTGCAAGTACATGCATATAATTCATGACTTGCTTTCCTCGTGCATCCATCACACGAGGGCACCATCCACATCCACGGTGTATGGTAGGAGGAGTGGATCAAACGGTGGAATGGGTCCCTGGGGGGGCTGGCTCATAATGTGCAGATGATGAGCCCCCTTGGGGAGACGCATCAGAAGATCTAGTGCTCCTTTTACCAAAGCAAAAGCAGCCAGCTCCCCCCTGCTAGCAAGTCTACTACTAGCATGTAGGATCCAAACTCCCTACTACGTGGTCGTCATGGTGGTGAAGACGGACGTGAGGGAGAGGGGGTGAGCCTAGTAGAGGAAGGTGATGTATGCTCATCACACCCATACCATGATGGGCCTACACCACTCGGCCCCGTGCCTATCAAAGGCATGGTCTGCCCCGACAGAGCAAGTGGGGTAGATTGCCCCCACGACGTCGACTGGCCAAGTGGGGTAGTATGCCCCCTTGGCGACTGGCCCACAACTGCAAGCCCGCCTACCTATAAGATTAAAATATAAGACAAATAGAATGCATAAAAGATTAACCCGTGCCTACATATAAGATTAACCCGTGCTTGCATATAAGATTAAAATATAAGACAAATAGAATGCATAAAAGATTAACTTTGTGTATGTGAAAAGGTTTGATGGAACCATACCTGTGTCTGTGTAAATTGCGACCAAGCTTCATGCCCATATCGCTCATTTATAATGGACAGTAGACTGGCCACATCGGGATCTTGTGACGGGTCGATCGACATTGCTGCTACATACATGCATAGGCAACAAAAGAAGATTACTCTAACCCAAGCCATACTTAAAGCTTAGACAAAGAATACAATATGTAATATTAGAATATTGTTGAGACAACCTACAATGCTTAGACAAGTAGGGTGGATAGTGCTCTGATAGCCTCTAAGGACTTTCCACACGCTCCCCACTATTAAAGCCAAAGGCAACTCCTCTTTTGCAAGAGAAGGATAGTGAGAATATCGAGGGCTCCCCCTCCACTATAACCACCTACTTGATAACCACTCCTAACTTGATAAGTAGCATTCTAGATGGCATATAACAATGCCCCATATCTCTATGCATAAGTCCATTTCCTAAACCCGACACCCAAGGGTACAATAAACATGAGGTTGAATGAATAAGGCCACTTACCTCACATATGTAAAGGCCGTATGCATACGGCATACAACCTATGCATAAGGCCTGTGCATAAGACCTATGCATAAGGCCTATGCATAACGCTGTATGCATAAGCCGTATGTAAAGGCCTATGCATAAGGCTGTATACATAGGTTGTATGCTGTATGCATACGGCTATGTATACGGCATATGGTCTATGAATAAGGCCGTGTGCATACTATTGAGATATCGAGCTCTAGTGAGGCGGTGGACACTGATGACCCGCTTGGGGGATAGGCCCCACACTTACACCACTGGCATGGTTGGTGAGATCTTGGGTGATATGCGGCCAGTGGGATGACAGGCTGTGTGACAGCCATTCTAGAGACTGGCATAGTTATAGCGCCAGCTCATTTAGTCGGGTTCACACTATAGAGAACCCGTGTATGTATTAGTTGAGTACCTTTCATATTATGAGTACTCTTATCTTGTATATGTGTGTTGAGTGTTGAGTAGAGAAGAAGAAGATTTTCAGCCTCTCACCTTGTGTGTTCTCTATTAGGGTTTTCTGATTGTGTGTGTGTGCTTGCAAGAGCTCAAGCTCTCTTCCCCCCTGCATCTTTTCATGGTATCAAAGCCTGGTTCGTGCGCTAAGGGCTGAGCTGCAAGCAAGAGAACCACAGGAAGCGGTACGAGGGTAAGAGCTTCAACTACTCTTCCCTATTTGTGTTGGTGACTACACCCTTGTCGGGAGCTCTACGGGAGGCACCAACGATCTCTGATTGAGAAGCTTTCTTCGCGGGAGTAAAGCTATAGGGCAACTATATCGTCCTATCGGACAGAATTTTCTGGGCCGAAAACGCGTTTCGGGCGCGTCTGGACCTCCGTTTTTCAAAAAGCGGGCGATTTCGAGCACTGCGGGTAAGTCACTGATTCTCTGAAAAAATCTGTTTTAAGAACTGCAGGAAGACAGATTGACTATGCAGACACTGTGGGTGCTGCAAAGAGGTCAACAGTTGCCATTGGTGGGTGTATGTATGCACATTGAAGTCACTAGTTGTTGTGACATTTGACACAGTACTACAGTATCGCTGTGCAGAAATACAGCAGTTTGTGCAGGACAAACCAGAGTGTTGTTTCTGGTAAAATTGTGTGTTTGGCAAAATGTCAAATGATGGGATAACCCAGATTTTGACTGAGAAGCTTGACAAGAATAACTTCCATGCTTGGAGGTTCAAGTTGACGAATTTCCTGATGGGAAAGGGCTATTGGGACTACATAGAAGGTGAGCATGAAGAGGCACCAGAGATACCGGACATAAATCTGACTACTGCAGATGTGAAAGAGTTTAAAGAGTGGAACCAAGGAGCCAGGACACCTTGGTAAAGCTTTATGAAACAAATACCAAGCTTGGCATGCAAGATACAGTTGAAGAATGAACTTCATACTGTGGAGAAAAAGAGCATGTCTGTGAATGACTATGCATTGAAGATAAAGGGTATTGTGGAATCCCTTGCATCTATTGGTGTGTCAGTAGATGATGATGATAAGGTGGAGGTCTGTCTACGTGGTCTCGGGCCACAATACAAGGCGTTCAAGACGTCTATTCAGACTCGGGAAAACATTCCCAACTTTACAGATTTGGTGTCTATGCTGATTATCGAAGAGAAGAGCTTGGGTGAAGACCAACAGTCTTCACAAAGCAAAAACAGTTCAGAGCAACAGGCCTTCTACACGAGTTCAGGAAGAGGACGAGGTAGAGGAGGCCGTGGACGCGGTCAGGGAGGTGGCCGAACAGGTAATCCGAATTATGGTCAGCGGCGGCAGAGCAGCAACAACAGTCCCAGAATCAGCAACAACAACAACAACACGCAGGTGGAAGAGGCAAATTTAGAGGCAGGGGGAGTCAAAGAGGCCGTGGAAATTGGCAAAGGCAATATAATGATGCACGTGAATGCTATTATTGTGGTAAGCCTGGACATGTGCAGGCAGCATGTTATAAGAAGCAGGCTAACATGCAAAATGGAAAAGTGCAACAAAACAACTATGCATCCTCAAGCAGAAATAATGAGGATAATGAAAGGTTGTTTGTTATGCAGCATGTCGTGAATGCCATGTCTGAAAATGTTGATGCAGCACAAAAAGATAATGTATGGTATGTGGATTCAGGTGCCTCAAACTTAATGACAAGTCATGGGGAGTGGTTCAAGGAGATGAAAAACCCGACATCATTTCATGCACAAGCTTCATCACATGCACTCTACAAATCAGATTTTAGCATCAAAACATCATTAAGAAATCTAGATTAGCAAGTGTGTAGACCATAACCTTATATCTCCTTCACCTGCTTTTCATCCACCTGCACATGCTTCGGAAAAAAATCAGAAGGCATATAAAACATACCCCTTTGCACCTGTATCCGCCTTTGAGGCTCATGTCTAATCAAGCTTTGCATAGAACTCTTATCCACCTCAACCAAATTTACCTGCTTATCCCTTACAGACACAACAACACCTTCATACGGACACCCAAGGGTGCCAAAACACAAAGAGAAGAAGCATAAACAAAGAGAGCTTACCTCTACTAGCTGAATCCATATGAACCGTGTGCATGGCCTATGCCCTTGGAGATCGTTCGCTTGAATAGACCTACAAAAGATTATCATAATAAATCAAAACATTAGTTCATTATGCATAACAGGGCTTATGCCCTTGGAGGTCATTCGCGAGGTCGTTCGCTTGGAGGTCGTTCGCTTGAATAGACCTACAAAAGATTATCATAATAAATCAAAACATTAGTTCATTATGCATAACAGGGCTTATGCATGATAAGGCTATGCATAAGCCCTATTGCATAAGCGGGCTATGCTTGCAAGAGGGCTATTGCATAAGAGGGCTATGCATAGCCTATGTGTAAGGCCAATGCATAAGGCTATGCATAAACCCTATGCATAAGGCTTTATGTATAAGCCCTATGCATAAGCCCTTATGCATAAGGCCTATGCATAAAGAGGGCTATGCATAAGCCCTATTGCATAACAGGGCCATGCATAAAGAGGGCTATGCATAGCCTAGCTCTATGTATAAAGAGGGCTATGCATAAAGAGGGCTATGGATAGCCTAGCCCTTATGCATAGGCCTAGCCTATTGACCTAACCCTAATCCCCGGCACCCAAGGGTGCAAAAACGCAAAGACAAGAACCACAAAGCACAAAGAAAGAGGGCTTACCATATGAGAGGCTATGCCCAAAACCTTGCTCACTTGAATAATCCTACAAAAAAGAAACATAATAAATAAAAAATTTAGTCCTCATTAACACATTAGTAAGCAAGAAGAATAAGAGAAAAAAGAGTTGAGTGCCCTACTCTTAATGCATAAGTGAATGGAAAAACTAGTTTATGTTAAGCCTAAACCTATGCATAAAGCATAGAGCGCTGAATAGAAAGCTTTGATGGAGAGCTCTCCATCAAAGCTCCATCAAAGCTCTCCTATTAGAGCTCTATGCATTAGGCTAGGGTTAGGGAAAGGGAGAGGAAAGAGATGGAAAGGAAGAAAAGGAGAGAGGGGAAGGAAGAAAAGGAGGGAGGGGAAGGGAGAGAAGCTCACCTAAATCCTATTTCCAAGCTTTCCATGAAAGCTTAGAAGAAGACATAAAACCATGAAAGAGAGAAGAAAGCAAGAAGAGCTTACCTTGGAGAGGGAGACTTGATTGATTCAAGACCCTTGAGGAATGAGTTGAGGTGGGAGGAAAACTCAGGCTACAAGCGTAGCTGTGCATGTGCAGCAATAGGGAAGTAGGTAGGTATTGACACGTGTCTTCGATGGCGATTTAGGTAGGAGTGACAGTTTCCCAGGTCACTACTAAGCAACGAAATTTTGCTACTGAGCAGTGTATTTTTGCTGTTGGGTAGCGTATTTTCGCTGTTGGGTAGCGTAGTTTCGCCTATTGGGGAGCAAAAAAACACTGTTGTGATCGAGTATTGGATATTGTTATTGTGTTTTGTATGAACCCTAAATCAATTTTAGCCAGGTTAAAGATGTCTGACAGTGATCGTCAAGGGCCGAAAGTTGGATTCGAGGCATGGTTGAGAGAAAAAATTTGATGTGTGTGTGATCGATGAGGGCCAGTATATACAACAACGTCGTATAACAATTGAGCATGTCCGAACATATGGTCTTCATGAGGCAGTGGCACGACCAAGTGCGCATGATGACATAGAGGAGAACCATAGGAGAGTTCCAGGTAATATGCCGCACCATTCGGTGACATCGGGTAAAGTGCGGAAGGTGGCAATGCTTCATATGGAAAGCATGGCTAAGACTCATCTTCCCCAACCAATGAATGAGGTGCCTCCACCATTGCCACTTGAGGAGGAAGAGAATCTCATCATGGATGACATGGTGTGAATGACGTCTTTGGACGAGTGGTCATAGATAATAGTGGGCAAGCTCCAATGTCATAAGAGGAAAAAACCTTGCATACAGAGGCAAGCACACCTTTGTATGAGGGATGTTCATACTCCACACTACGAACAAACTTGGAGCTATTGAACTTGCAAACAACTTATGGATGGAGTGATGCAAGTGTTACAAATCTTCTTTGGGATAAGACCGCCTCATTCTATTGAAAATATTTCATGTTCTATATACTCTCCTTGCTAATATTTTGACATATGATTTCTTACCCTATGTTGTAGGCTTCTCAAGAAGATTCTTCCCCCTCAAAATCTATTACCAAACTCACAAGATGGGTTTCGTAAAATGCTCTCTATGCTAGGTATGGATTACACAAAAATACATGCATGTCCCAATGATTGCAGGCTATTTAGAGGGGTTAATAAAGATGCAACACAATGTCTACAATGTGAGGAGAGCCTCTATAGGGATGATTTGCAAGTTGATAAAGTTCCCGAAAGGTTTTGAGACACTTCCTTATCACTCCTCGCATCCAACGCATGTTTAAATGTAAGGGGATTATAGAACTCATGATGTAGCATGCTACTCATCGCTCAATCGATGACATCATGAGGATCATCTGATTCACCGTTATGGCAACATGTGGAGCATCAATGGCGAGAGTTTAAAGATGAGCCTCATCACTTACGTCTTGGCTTGGGCATGGATGGTGTTAACCCATTTGGCTTCAAGGTCTACTTGGCCTATTGTATTGGTGAATTACAACCTCCCTCCATGGGTGGCAATCAAGAAAGGTCATATCATGCTTGCTCTCCTTGTACCACAGAAGTATAAGGTGGAAAACATGGATGTGTATCTCGAGCCTTTGATTGAGGATCTTGAGACACTGGCGAGGTATCAAAGTACATGACGTTTCAAGGCCAATAAATAGGCATGAGGCAGAGGTGAAAGGAGTTGTGCTTTGGACGATGCATGACTATCCCGGGTTCTCGGAGTGCTCAGGTACCTACTTGAACCTTATATGCATAAGTTTTAGCCTTTAAACTTTAAGTTTGTATCTCTATCTCAATCATCTCAATTAAAATAGGTTTGGCAACCTCCGGACATCATGCATGTCCGATTTGCGAACCATCACTTGTTTCAGAAAGACCCTCTACACTTAGGAAGGTGGTGTATGATAAACATCATCGATTTCTCCCTCCTTTACATCCCAAGTGTGTGCCACATGATGTCTTAGCACTTGTGTTGAGAGGTAGAGATTGGTTTGAGGCAAGGAGAAGCACTCCCAATCCACCACCAAATGGGATGTCTAGACACTCAATCTTCTTTCAACTTCCATATTGGTGTGACATGAAGATCAATCATCTCTTAGATCCCATGCATATCTTCAAGAATGTGGCAACAAATATTTGGGACCATTTAATTGGTAAAAGAGATACAAAGGGTGCAAGGGATGACTTACAAAACATTGGACGCCTTCAAAGTGCATGGCCAATTGAAAGTAATTGAAAGTGAGAGTGGTAAAATAGTCCTACCAAAGGCACCATGGGTATTAACCAAGAGAGAGCACAATAAGGTGAAAAGTGTGATCACCTCTTTTCGTACACCAACGGGAGTAATGCATTCATTGAAGGGTGCCTTCACAAAGACCAAAAAAGAAAGGAGAGGAACAATTATATGGCCTCAAGACACATGATTAGCACAAGATATTACAAGTATATAAATATTCACTTTTTTATTTTCTCTTTGTGGTACATAATTTCTAAGCTCATATACTAACTTCCATTTTTTTCTATGCATAGTTTATTCTTCCAATTAATATAGTTGGTTGTGGAGACAAAATAAGTTGAGAGAGGCTATTTACAAAATGGGAAGCTTGGTGAGGTATGAATCTTCTCTTCAATTCACTAAGTTATATTGCTTATTTGGAATTCTCATGCGCTCACAAGTGATGTATTGGTAAATAGTACACATAATTGCTATGTTATGTAGGTACATATCCTTAAAGGAGATAGATCCTACATCCATTGAGATGGCTTGTCTCAATGCTATTGAGGGAGTGTGTATGATCGAGAACAACTTTCCTAGAACAATTCTAACTAGGCCAATTGCATCTTGTGGTGCATTTAATTGATGAAGTGGCGTTGTGTGGCATTGTTCATGCTCGATGGATGTTTTTCCTTGAAAGGTTCATGAAAACCTTGAAGGACTTTGTGAGACAAAGAGCAAGGCTAGAAGCAAGCATGGCAGAGGGATGGTTGATGATATGCAAGAGTCTCTTGTGTATATCTCAAAATATCTATCTCGCATAGATCCTTCCATGCCACGATTATGGAGCAATGAGAAGGATGACCGACTAATCACTAATGTGCATCAGGGAAAAGGAAGGCAATGAAGACTGGATGAAGCATTACGCCACAAGGTGAATACATTCTGCATTCTAAATAGTCCCATCATAGAGAAGTGGATTGGGAGATACAAGGATGCAATCAATAGACAAAAGGATGAGAGAGGAGTTTTCAGAAGAGAAAATAGACGCTTGCCATTCCCGCCTAGCTTGGAACCTCTACCAAATGTAATCAATATAGAATGGCTTTATATGGCAATATTGATGGAATCACAAAATGGAGAGATGATCACAAGAGAATAGCATGAGTATGCAAGAGGATGTGACCCTCAAGTAAGTACATTCTTCATCTCTATATCACGTATATACCTTGTTTAATGCACTATATATACTAAATGTCATGCTCTTGTTTAATGTTAGTATAAACTATATAATGCAATATGGTCAGAGGGAAGACACTTTCGCATGGAGCGTGTGGATTCTAAAAGAAACACATTTGATTGTGGTGTGATGGGAACTTTTGAGCAAGAAAGTCAAGCCAGTAGACATGATACCAATGTCGTAGAGGACAATCTTGAGTATTGTGTGGAACTATTCAGGATATTCTTGAGGTTGGATTTAAAGCATTTAGTCTATTCATCTTTGATGTCAAATGGTTCAAGGTAATATATAGAGGTGCTCAAGCAACCGTGAAGAAACATCCAAATAGGTTCTTCCAAAAATTGATTCCACCAAGTCTTGGATGAGAAAGATACCTTCGTACTACCTCAACACTATCAACAGGTTAGTAACCCAACCAATCCCAAATTAAATCTGATGTAGTATAATAAAAGTGTAACCCCTTTGCTTTGTGATATTAGGTTGTGTTTCACGCCAATCGAATTGATCCAAAGTGGTGGTATGTTATACAAGTTTCCCCTCATTCAAAACATATCTTTTAAGATCAAGATGTGGAGGTTGAATTTCTGGATGAGGTGCAAGTACTACCTTAAATTAGTTCATTGGAAGAAGACGATGAAGAAAACATTTTGGACGGGGCAGATGAAGAGCATGAGGATTATCAATTGAAAGAAGATGATGAGTCACCTATTAATCATGACAATGCTTCATAGGATCATGATAGGATATTGATATTGATATAGAACCCCATCTTTTCATTGAGCTCTCATTAGATATAGACATTGATGAAGCAACACATATGGATTTATTACAAGATGGGATAGATTCATGATCTTGACATTGTTTCGCTTCTCAAAAGTTTTCAACTATCCTTTTTTTTTTTGCTCGAAACATGGCTCCAAGGGTTTTAATGGATGATTTTTAAAAATATGACATGTATTTTCAGAATCCAGCATCCAATGTTCAACTCTCTGGAATTTCATGCAGCAAAAACAGCAGTGTAATTTCGCTGCTATCTTCTCTATTCAGTAGAGCGAAATTTCACTTGCTAAAAGCACTGCTCTAGCAGCAAAATTTCACTGCTATCAACACTGTGGGAGCAGTGAAATTTCGTTGCTAGAAGCACTGCTGATGAGTAGCGAACGTAATCCCCAACATCCCGACAAAAAAAGCGCTGCTGAAGCGATGATGTGTCCCCGATGTGTTGTAGTGACATGCTAGTAGCTTCCAATGCATGTTGATACCGGCATGCACCGAAAGCTACTGGCATGCATCAAGAGCACCCAATGCATGCCGGGTGCTACATAGCAATGTCGGTAGCTTCCAATTCATGTCGGTAACTACCGATATGCACAGGGAGCACCCAATGTATGTTGGGTGCTACGAACACATGCCGGTAACTACCGACACGCAGTAGGAGCCATGCAGTAGGAGCTCCCATTGTATGTCGAGTGCTACCTAAGTTTGCCGGTAGCTATAGGCATCACTGAGAGTACCCAATGCATGCCCGGTACTACCTAGGACGCCGGTAGCTTCCAATACATGCACCGGGAGCACCCAATGTATGCCGGGTACTACCTAGGCATGATGCACCGGAGCACCTAATACATGCTGGGTGCTATCTAGGCATGCCAGCAGCTTCATGAAGCTCATGAAGGTTGGATAGACAATTTTTTTTTAGAGCTAAGGTAGACTAGAGAGTTCTGTGAGACATCCCCAGTCTGCCCCACCTTTTTTATGGGTTTATTTTTGCTACTCAGCAGCATTTTTCGCTGCTCATCAACAGCATTTTCTTGCTGCTATTTTTGCTGCTGTGCTGAGTAGCAATCCCGTTGTTTGCAGAAAAAATAGCAACGTTTCTAGCAGTGAAATAGGCCCGACATCTTCGTATCCTACTAGTTATAAATACGTTGCTATACCCTCATTCTGTTGTAGTTGAAGTGTCATTTTGGCCTCCAGTGTTAGAGATGTCCTTATTTATAACGTAATTGGGTCAAACGATAACACTTAACGATTTTTTATCATATTAATTTGTTGTGAACGCTTGCTATTTGAGTTTAAAGGTTTTTCAAATGGTTATGCTGCTACAAGCCAAAACAAAATAGTGAGTTGTATTACGACTATCTTAAAATCACGCTCAAGTTTCCATATACTCTTTTTGTCCCTATCTAAAATGTACACATAATAAGAAGCTTTGTTGTTGCAATGCATCTCTCATGGTTTTCTTGAGTTTTAATGTTGGTTTTGTTTCACTCTCTAAGTTAGTATAGGTTCAAGACTAGTCATTGTGGTCATTAAACTCACATAGAGAATTTGAAAATGATCTTGAAATGCTGTCTTGTTTCAACATTGAATTTCAGAAAAAAGAGATGCTTCAAGTACTTATTCAATGTCTTGATTCACCATTGAAAATATCAAATGCTTATGATTAATTTCAAGCTTTTGTGAAATAGATTTGCTTGACCATTAGTGAGAGCATGAGATATGGAATGGGTTTATCATGAGCAATATAGCATATTAGATAGGCATTTAGAGTAATCAAGCATTCCTAGATGATAATATGAGCATTACATTAAGCAAGTGCAAATACATTTTGCTCTCAAAAATTCGTCTGCAAATACGTTTTCTCGCTACTGAGTAGCAATCCCAGCAGTGTTTCTAGCAACGAAATAGGCCCGACATCTTCGTACCCTTCTAGTTATAAATACGCTGCTGTTTTCGCTACTATACCCTCATTTGTTGTTGAAAGTGTCATTTTGGCCTCCAGTGTTGGAGGTGGCTTTATTTATAAGGATAACACTTAACGTTTTTCTATCATATTAACTTGTTGTGAACACTTGCTATTTAAGTTGAAAGGTTTTTCAAATGGTCGTGTTGCTACACACCAAAAGAGAATAGTGAGTTGTATTATGACTATCTTAAAATCACGATCAAGTTTCCATATACTCTGTCTGTCCCTATCTATAATGTACATGTAAGCAGCTTTGTTGTTGCAATGCATCTCTCATGGTTTTCTTGAGTTGTAATGTTGTTGGTTTTGTTTCACTCTGAATCAGTATAGGTTCAAGACTTGTCATTGTGGTCATTGAACTCACATAGAGAATTTGAAAATGATCTTGAAATGCTGTCTTGTTTCAACATTGAATTTCAGAAAAAAGTGATGCTTTATGTACTTATTCAATGTCTCGATTCACCATTGAAAATATCAAATGCTTATGATTAATTTCAAGCTTTTGAGACATAGATTTGCTTTACCACTAGTGAGAGCATGAGATATGGAATGGGTTTATCATGAGCAATATAGTATATTAGATAGGCATTTAGAGTAATCAAGCATAGCTACATGATAATGTGAGCATTGCAGCCCCCCCCCCCCCCTCTTCTGCTCTCTCTCTCTCATATATAATCTCTTTTCTTTTACCCTTATCTCTCTGTCTGTCTAAGGCTCTTTCTCTGCCTTTTTGACTTCTCTCTCTCTCTCTCTCTCTCTCTCTCTCTCTCTCTCTCAAGCCTCAGAATGTTCACAGAATAACAAACTTGCAATTGCAAAATTTCCCTTCCAAGACCCAAAAGTCTTTCGAGTTTTGAATCTGACTATGTATTTAGTATCCTGTAAAGAATCCAGGGAGTGAAGCCCTTGAATACACATGAGGGATTGCATCCAGATCAGGAAGATGACACCCTTTCTGAAAGCACAAAAGTGCTGATCACCATCTATAGTAGAAATGTATGCATGTTGAATCAATTGTGCATTAAAAATTACAGTAGGCTACCACAAGAACTCATATTGCCGGTCTATGCAGTGTTACAAAGTGCATAAGTTTATGTGCTTGGCCAGCCAGGCAGCCTGCACGTGGCAAGTCATGATATTTAGGGACTTTATGGGATTACAAATAGGACGACATGCTTGTCCCCATTTTCTATGAAAGACACCTTCTTCAAGCATTAAATTCGATCAGAAATTCTCATTATCCGCCAGCACATGTGCTCTTCCAGCTTCAGAAATTGGCCACATCTGTGCAGCAGCAGTCACCAGCAGACCAGCGTAGGTCTCTTCTCCAATGCACCCCCTGCACTTCCCATTTCATTTCATTATTCATGTTGCCTTTTCATATATAAACATATATCCATGTTGTGCTTGTGCTTGCTGATGCACACATGCCACTGCATGTCTTGGTTATGCAAGTACTCAACAAGTGATGAAACCACAAGACAACTTAGGCTTTTCCACAAATAGAGACATTCTGGTAAGACCTGTTTTGATTTTTGCCATTCCATCATTCAAAGCCCCCAAAAAGGCAATTATTTACAGTGAAATCCTTGCAAAATTTGAATTCTAACATGTGCTGGGCTGTATTTTCTTAGATCCCCCAAAACATTGGTTGCTACCAACTATCTACATCAGGCTGAACCAACCTCCTCTCATAGTGACTCATTCAATAGCTCTTCCAAGTCTTCAAGCTCCTCCAAGCAACTTTCTTCATCCACCTTTGTGAGACATCTACCAAAATCAATGAACATTATCTGGCCCATTGCAGACAAGACCATATTGCGGAATGCTACATCACCATGAAGAACATTAGCTGCATGTATTAGTTTCAATGATTTCTTCGCTTCTTCGATAAGATGAGGCTGAGATTGAAAACAGCTTCTGTGCAGTGCTTGGCCTTCCAAGGTGAGAGCCAAAAACCCCATGTAATGACCCCACAAAGATCCATAAGCTAGGATCCTTGGTACAGCTTGCCCTTGGAGGCTTTCCAACAGCTGATAGGCTTGAACTTCATGGTGAAATTCCTGTGGCAACTCATTACCATCTATAAAGTCAAACATCTTTATTGCCGCCGGAACTCCCCCAACACTGCCTTCCCTGACAATGACCTTCCCTGCACTTGAAAGGACTTTGCCAAGCTTCAATGAGAATATGTCAAATTCAGCCAATTTTTGAAACCAAGAGATCGGGTCCAGTTTACAATCAGACTCTCTTCTCCAACTTGTTGGCTCCATAGATGCTTGGGCTGACAACATGGGAGGTTCCCAGTCATTAACCCTTTCATATGGGAGTTCTAGAGGCTTTGAACCACCTTTCAATGGTGTCCATTCATCTGCACCTCTGGCCTGTACACAACTTGCAAAGGACCTAGAAGACTTCTTCTTTTCCCCAGACCTATCAGATTTTGTTTTCTTCCTCTTCTTATCCCTTCTTTGGCCAGGTGGTGTCACAAGTTTCATTGCAAGCGGTGTAGGCCCTGCCACATCTACAGCAGCCTTCGGTATGTTCAGGGACGATCGTGCACAATCACACATATACAGCAGGCATCTCCGAATACCTACTTCATCCTCACATTGAAAGGTCCGAGAAATTTGCAGCACCTTGTCTTCAGGCCTTCCACACCTCCTCATAAAGATATACTGTTCTTTAGAGCACAAAACCCCGAATTCTGCTTCTTCCAGAGTCATGTACAGGTAAATCTGAGCAACACTAAACCTGACGCTGTGCAGGATCAAGGGATTGGAGAAGGTCCACTACATGTCCATCACCAGCTGACAATTTGAATTGCCAAGGTGGCTTTACCTCTACTGGTAAAGCTACTCTAACAAACATGTCATCCTGATTTCGTTCAATCAGAAACCCTCCCCAGTCAACATTTGATTTGACACAGGCAATTGATTCAGTTTCATTTGGCAGAAAATCCAAGAGTAGCCCTCGAGATAGAGCCTCGTTAACAGGTTCAAAGACACAGAGCTGAAGAGCTGCTCTGACACCGTCCTCCTTGCTGATGACACCGTGCAGAGGCAAAACTTTGGGGTAGGTTTGGGATGCATCTACCTGTGTCAACTGTCTGCTTGCCCTCTCTGTCCACCAAGCACGAACTTCTTCGTCGAAGCTTTGCCATCTTCCGACCATCAAGGGTGTCCTTCCACCTCCCATAGGCCTGGTTTTGCCTGTGCTCTTTCGCAGATGATTCGGTTGATATCTTTCAGGAAGTACCCCTTCGCAGATTAGGTCGGCGAGTGTCTTCTGTGCAGCAGCCATGATGATACTCTGAAGCGTCTTCCACGAAACTTGGAGAACAAGCTGACTGAAGCAGAAAAGAGGCAAACATCAAACTGGATATGAAAACCCTAGGCTGACAAGCGATGCAGCAGTTTGCCTCCAGACATAATTCTGCCCAGTCGGCAGAATTCTGCACAGCCAACTCGTCTATATATATATATATATGTATATAGGACTCGTATATATAGAGTTGGCATATATATATATATAGGACTCGAGGACCAACTCTTTAAAAAAAAAAAATTGGCGACTACTAGAAGCTGGTTCCATCTCCGTAGTTCCTTTTTACAAACCAAAATCACTTAAGAAAAAATATCTAGAAACTGAAGACGTGGAAAATGTTAGTGTACATTTATACCTCCATATATGTCCATTAGCTAACAAATATGCTATCGGGACGATCCACAACAGCTGGGTCTATACATTTTAACAGCAAAAATTCTTATGTTGTTCTAACTATTTTACTTGAATAAATTTTTTTTTATTGGATGTGTACCTGAAACAACATCAGTGGGACATATAACAAAAGCAAATGTGCGTGAGGCAAGAGCAGTGTTTCTTGCCATTCATAATATTCTCTCTCTCTCTCTCTCTCTCTCTCTCTCTCTCTCTCTCTTCTGAGTAAAATTTTTGAAAGATATGCATACATAAAAGACAATGACATTAAATTTCCAAATGCAAACCTAAACCCTAAAGTTTATACATTAATGTCATACATACCCATCATGTGAAAAACATATATCAGAATGTATATAGACAATCACGTTAAGAAATTAGTTGTTGCTGCCATGAGATCCTCTTGCCCACATAATTTCTAATATCTCTTTTGTGAAAAATGTGTACGGCTTAGCCCTAGGCCCAAGCTATACTCTTTTGTGCACATAGCTTGGCCCTAGGGACAAGAAGTATTTTAATGTGCACAAAGCCTGGCCTTAGGGCCAAAATGTATCTTCATGTGTGGCCAAGTGTGGCTCATTTTGTAAAAAGCCTATAAGAGTGATCCGCATTAGCCATACGAAAGCCAATCATGACAATATATTGGGCAATCTTGTCATGCCATGCTCTAGGCGCTTGCTTTAGCCCATACATAGATAATGCCATATAGCACAGACTGAGTTAATGTGCTATTAATATATACATTTGAGCTATATAGCACAAATAATGCCATATAGCACAGACTGAGTTATTAGATCATTGGTATTATAACACCTATATATTCAAAGTCAATATGCATGCTATATAGCTAGTTTGTTTACTATATAGCTAGCCCAGAGAGCTTCATCAGCATAGCTATATAAAGGAGACTCTCTTTACTATATATCACAAGGACATATACACCATAAAGGTTGTGCAATGAAGAAAATATGCATACTATATGTATTATGTGTAGTTCATAGCACATATTAGCAACATTTTTTGTGCTATATAGCACAGAGACATGCACCAATAGAGCTATTCCTCAATGTTTGTGCACTAGCTATATACAAATTAATTGTAGAAATAATGCCATATAGCACAGACTGAGTTATTAGCTCATTGGAAATAATTATAACGCCTATATATTCAGAGTCAATATGCTATTTAGTTAGTTTGTTTACTGCATAGCCCAGAGAGATTTATCAGCATAGCTATATATAGGAGACTCTCTCTACTTATATATCCCAAGGACATATACACCATAAAGGTTGTGCAATGAAGTAAATATGCATACTATATGTATTATGTGTTGTTCATAGCACATATTAGTAGCATTTTTTGTGCTATATAGCACAGAGACATGCACCAATAGAGCTATTCCTCAATGTTTGTGCACTAGCTATATAGCACCGACAATGCTATAAATGACATATAGAGCTAGATGGCATAAGAAGAGCTTGATAGCTATCATAGGCAATACCATGTGGTATGCACAGTATTGTGTGTGCAATTAATAACACTGAAGATATGGAATAAGATATGTTCATACTAAGATTCATTAAGTAAGTGCATCGAATGCTCGATGTATTGCTTGTAGAGTCGCTGCTGCCAACAAATGTCTTTCTTATTTGGAGACACCCTCGTGCGCTATGTCTAGAATCTAACAACTATCTCCTTCACTTCATGAGATAAACTGCCATACGTGAGGAGTACACTGCCAACTCCATTGGTGAGTGAAGTAAGAGTGAGTGAGCTAGTGGAAATCTCTTTGAGAAATTTCCTATAGGATATTCTTAATGCAGTGAAATCCCAAGAGAAATATGTTTACAAAGTGACTTCTCAAGCTGCCCCACAAGGGGTAGTAGCAAACACTCAACCTCCTTCAAGATCTAACAGTTGGTGTGGTAAGTGTCATGGGTGTGGTCACTTGGCTATGGAGTGCCCCATGGATTATTGAATAGTTCAAGATTAGCCACGTAAATTTTTTACTTATTGTTTAAAGAACAATCATACAAAGAGCAATGTTTTGTAAAACAAGTGTATGAACAAAGGCAAGATAAGGTCTTGCGAAGAAATTTAATTTCATGGATCATAATAATAAAACCTATGAGATCAGACCCCCACCCCAACCTTTTATACAAAGAGGTATTTTAGAAGCATTTTTGCAAGGTGGGTTACCTACACAAGAAGGCAGACAAGAAGCATTTTTGCAAGGTGGGTTACCTACACAAGAAGGCAGACCACCTATGGCCAAGGACATCTAGTCCTTACCCTTATAATAATGCTAATGTGCACTCCTTATATATTTCCTTCCAAAGGAAACTCAATAGGATTTCACGGTATTGGGGGAGGGGGCATACCACAAGGACCTATAGTATGCTAGAATTGTTAGCAGTCAGAACATATTGCCAACTTTTTCCCCAATGAGCTTAAGCATCAAGACTATACTCCAATATGTAGAAATTATAGTGGTGAAGACTAGTATGAAGAGGATTTCCCCCAAAAGAATCAAAATTCAGTGGAGGCAAAGGATAAGCAAATGGTCGATGAAGGACCCAATACTTCTACCAACCTGGTGGAAATTGTTAAAACCACATATTTCAAATCTTTATCACAAAAAAGGTAAATGTAATGCCTAAAAGGGTGACCTTTGACACTCCACCTCTAGTAGGAGTAGTCACACGATCTAGCAAAGTGGTGGATGGGTTACAATAATAAGAAACATGGGACCACAACAAAAATTCAAGACTAAGAGCAACTAGAGCTACCTAATTCTAAATTACAAGATCAGTCTTTGAAACACCCTAAACAATCTATACATTTGAAAAGTCCTTCAATGAAAATCAATGTGGGGGAGACACCTTTTCCTAAACAGTTTGTGTAGTAGAGATGACTGAATAATAATAGAATGCATAAACACATGTTAGATCCATATGATATGTGGCCAAAACATTAGAAGATGTGCCAATTCTACTAACTTGGCGGAACTCATATATGTTTCCTCGATATGTAGGAATTATATCAGAAGTTAATGCAAAGATGATGACCACACAGATTGCATGAAAGGGCCCTCTCCCAATGTGAACAACCAAAAAGGAGCTCATATCGTGGATCTTTTTATGGATTTAGAAGCATCTACTAGTAGTATTGAAATAGGCAATCATTTAGTCATTGGTGTATAATTAGATGGTGGTGCAATAATTAATTTAATGATAGAGTAAACAATGGAAGAATTAGGGTTGAGTAATATCGAACATACTCATTTTGAGGGCAAAGATCAATGTAAAGTTAAGTCTTTAGGAATTGTAGCAGGATTGAAGTTTCATATGAGCTACCTGATAGTTGGATCCACAACCTATGTGATGTCTTTTCCAATCCTATTTGGGAGACCTTGGTTACTACAGGTCTAATGTGATCAAAGCTGGCATAGAGGGATTATAACTATGGACCCACAAGATAATAGAGTGCAATTATGAGTAGTTTGCAAAAGAGTTTCTTAGGAAATTTGATAGAGATTTTGCATCTGAGGGACCACTCATCAAGACGAGGCCAGAAGATAGTGTGATGATGAATCTTTCAACGTGGGTTAACATCAAATATAAACTTGGGTCTAAGAGAGTGGCTATTAATTTTTGTCATTTTTCATTAAGTATACAGGGGCTTATGAATTTTTTCGTCACTTAGAGACTTCTCTAGATTTTTAGAATAAGAAAAATAGGGTTTTCAGTGTAGGGCAATTTTAGTATGCTTTGATGAGATATGTCTTTAGGTTTTTCACTTTCCCTCAAAGAAAGTTCAAATCTGTGTTTGTTTTCTTTAGTAGCTATGCTCAAAAGCTTTCTTTCCCTCATAAACCACATTAATGGCATTAGATCTTCTCAATCATGGGGTTTCTTCTCTTCTGTAAATAGAGAAATTGAAGGGTATGTTGATTATTTGGTGCCATTTAGTTGGAACCACATATTCATCTTCCCCTTCAATTATCTTTATGTTCATTAATCTCTGTAAAAGAATCAAAGAATAAGAGCGCAATGGAGGTATGTCCATCTTGTTATTTGTTATGTTGTTTTGTTATGGTTTAATTGTGTCTAAGTTATTATGTTTTCTTTTCTATTTGGACCACCTTATTGTTCTCAATGTGATTTAGTCATGAGATAATAGTTGAGTTTAATGATGTTATTTGGATTGTTCATTAGTGATTTTCTCAGTGAAACAAGTGGGTGAAATATAATTGTTGATTAATAGTTATGATTTAGTTCTGGGATATATTAAAGTCTATATGTTGTGTTCAATAATATTATTTCACATTTAAGTTGTGTTATTTGTTAATTTTTGAGTTGTGAAAATGTATAAAAGCTAATTTGGGGTTAATAGTTGTGTTTAATGATGTTTATTTTTCTATTTTGACTATCTTATTATTCTAAATGTCATTTAGTCATGTGTGAAATTATTAATAGTTGAGTTTTATGATATTATTTTTATGTTATTTGTTTAAAACAAGTGTGTTATTTTGATTGAAAGTTATGATTTAGTTCTAGGTTATATTGAAGTTATATCTGATTAACATTGTGTTCAATAATGTTATTTCTGGTTAAAGTTGTGTTATTTGTTAAATTTTTGAGTTGTACAAATGTATAAAAGCTAATTTTTTGTTGATACCTATGTTTTGTCCAAAGCTAATTTTTTGTTATTTTAATAAGTGTGTTTTTTTCCAAATACTAATTTTATGATGTAGACTGGAATAGAAAGAGAGACATTCACTTCCAATTGGAGCCCGAGTATGCACTACTATACAAGAGAATGAGAAGTGAAAAGCAACTAGAGATAATGAAACAAGAGAGAAATGTAAGGAAAAAACATGTCAATCTTTGGGTTGAGAGGTATATTTATCCACCCAATCCAATTACCCAAAGATCTCCATAATTTAGTGGGCTTACATCTTTCATTAAGTATGTGTGTGAAGGCCATGCAAGGTTATTGGGATACACTAGGAGGCTAGCAATGCAAGCTCATAGTGTTTACACATCTATTCAGTGCACCATGATGGGCATGGATGCAAGGATGAAGGAGCTCACAAAATCACTAAGTGAAAAGGAGAGAGAGTATCAGAGTCTGCAAGATGCGATGCATGTTATGGAAAATGCGGTGCATGTTGTCAAGGTAGACAATGAAGAACTGCATTGCAAAATGGAGAGTTTGGATAAGGAGAACAAAAAGATGGTAGCAATGCTTGCAAATACTTTTGTTGCTGGACCCTCAATGAAAACCAAAGAAGCACGTGAGCATGTGAGGCTACTCAAACCACTTCATGAGTTAACCAAAGGGAGTGGGCAATATAACCGGTAGGTCTATGCACACTGTGCAAACATAAAGAATATGTTTTCCAACCCAAGTGAAGAGATTGATGATGCAATTGCAAAGGTCCTAAGCGAAGGTATGGTGAAGTCTACATTGGAAAACCCCAAATTAAAAACCATTGGTGATGATGTTGCAAGAGTACGCTTGAAGGAAGTAAGCAATACCTTTTAGGCTAAGGTTCTTTATACCTATTTTCAATTAATTCCAATTGCACATTGGAAAGTTCTTTTTGAATTTCTGTTTCAGGGAAAACCATTTTAGATACTAGGAGGATTTTTATATCCAAAAATATCTCAATTTTGAATTACCTCCCTCTAGAGATTTTCTCTCTCCAGGCCAAAACAGGATCTTTCCTTTATTTCAGAGAGGGGAATAATTATAAGATCAGAAGGGAAGGTTCTTACACCGACATGTCTAAAAAGCTGGACGGAGGAATCTTACATCCTACCCCACTTAAAAAACGCGAGATGTCCTCATCTCGCAAACTAGAGGACAACTCTTTCCCTTAAGATCCAACTGATTCTGGGGTTCCTTATAGTCTGGTCAACCCAACAGAATCCTGGGATAAAGATTCCTTATATAGAACTCATCATCAGATAACAATTCATTCAGATCATATCATTCATATTTGTAACACAATAATGGTACATTAGACCAAAATTTCCATCTGAACAGTCCTCCATGGAAATTTCAATTATACAGATTTTTAATTTGTCATCCCTTAACTTGTTCCACTGGGTCAAGTGTTAATAGTAGCAATCTATCAGTACAATCCACTAATCTCATAGTGATTTGCTGAAGTCATTATCGTCATTCCAGTTATGAACATCATCACTTACAGGGACTCGTCCCATTCATCCTCACTGTGGTTTTGCTCAGCTTATCACTTTTCAACCAAAATTCAGGAATCATCATTTTTCAATCAGAATCCAAATCAACTCATTAGTTCTCAACCAGAGTTTTAAAATCATATCAACCACATTCGAATTCATCATCTGGATAGCATTTTTGCTTATAATTTCAAGGTCTTAGATTTACTCGTATATACTACCAGTAAAGAGCTGCAGTTATACCCTCGGTATATACTGGTAGTCACGGTCCTTCGAACTATAAGGTAAATACCATCATGTCTAGGCCTCAAGCAAGTCAGGGATTCCATGCAATTGCGGTACTTCCATTTGAAGACCCAATTACTAATTTATGAATTTCAGTCTAAATATCAATTTGTACGAATTTCATCACACATTTCTAACTTTTTACTGTTACTTCATAAATTTTTGACATTTTTGGCTTCTCGGTTAATCCACTTTAGCCAATTCGCTCTGATACCAACTGAAACCCACCGACCCCACCGCGTAACGAATTCTGGGGTGCTAGCTGCGGAAGTAGCACTTCTCGCGCAGGGAAGGGTCCCTCACTCGAGGCCTCGCCCATGTATATCCGGACAAGAGACTAATCCCTCGGTTCTTCCAAAACCGAACCCGAAAAAATTTCCCTCGCTCGAAAAGCACGGGCGATTCCTCCACAGTATTTTTACTCTAATGTAGTCAAGAGCCTTAACTAACTGAACTGATCTGATTGAACCCGTCAGTCCCATAGTGAGATCAAGGAAAAGACTTGCACTTGGATCATAGAGACCAACGCTTTTTTCCTCATTGACAGGCACAGCCGTTGATTCTTTTCCCATAGAATAATTTTTATTCGGGATTTACTTCATCTATCTTACCATAACACAATTGAGTCTCTTTTTAGGGATCCATCAGTCCCCATCCAATCCCGTGGGTTAGCCAACCGCCCAACAACTGTAGTGATGGGATCCATTTAAGAATTTGGTTAGGTTTTGTCCCGGGTACCAGGGAAAAGAGTTCCCAGGCCCCCTAGCCGGATATTCATGCAAACTTAAAACTAGTCACACCACTTACACACCCAATATAAAATTACCTTTTTCACGGATTCAGCTGTCTTTAAAACAATCTTTTAATGAAACTATAGTATCACTGATAAAATATCCAGTTTAATCCTAATTTCTAATGTTACCTTCATCGGTGTACCTATGGCATCATTGGCAACCAGAACGCTCACCACCTGTCCACTCAGGGACCTTTTCGATAGTTCCTAGCTCATAGTACCCGGCAATATATTCACTTAAAAAAATCAAAATGGAATCTCCGTTGAAGATCAGCAAGATCAACCACCAACAGATCCATATAAAAGAGCCATGGACTCATCCATTGAGGACCAGCAAGGTCAATCAACCAGATCCATACCCGAATTCAGAAAACAACTCTTACTCCTTGATCCAATATCTTCCACGACGTACATGTGGGTATCTTCGGCGACCCAGAGCCCAAGCACCGTATGGTCAGCACCCTCTAGGATCCTTCGTAGGTCACCTAGCGCTTCACTCATAGGCCTCTTCTTTAGTCCCTCATCCACCGTACCGGAAGCTCACCTATTCAAGAGAGTAAGCAATAAGAAGAGTTTATTAATCACTTAGTTAATCTTTCTAGGATTAAGAAAGGTTGGAATGTAAAGAAGAGAAGGGGGTGGCCTTTTCCTCAAAGGCATAGCATTTGAATTTAATTCAATCTGCAATTCATAAAAAATCAAGAAAACCATAGATTTTTCATTAAAATTTGTAAACAAAGTAAGAACATTAGCTTACGTGGAGCTTGTAAGCTCTCCTTTGGCTTGAGGGATTGAGGGTTCTACTATTGTTTGAAGCAATAGTGACCACCAAGCCAAAAACAATTGAATTATTAAAAAATTCAATATATATGGCTCAGGAGAGAGGAGTAGAGTAACAGTGCATAAACACCATTAAGCTTTTACAAAGGGGGAGACTTCTATTTATAGGAAAAAGTGAGCCTCTAACCAAGAAAACTGATTCTAGAATTTTCTAGATCAGTTTGGTCAATTTTTGACCATTTTTGGGTCAGTTCAGCTTACTTTTTGGATCTAGTCTTGAAACATGAGAGAGGAGAGATGAAAATATCTCACTTTATTGATTAAAAATTGGGGGTAATGATGAGAAAAAGGCGCCTACTTCATGAGGGGAGATCCCCACACTAAGGTGTCAAGATTCTGTTTTTTTAATTCTTTTCTTTGGTCCTTAGTCCACTCTTCATCTTATGTGAGCATTTACTCATTTTTGGGAGGTTTTTCTTTTATTCTTCAATTTATCTCCTCCCTACACTTGGATTGATCCTATTGGCCCACAGGAACCTTAATTGGACCATAATCCAAAAATTTCTAAAAATCTGGACCCTTAGACTAAGGTTCTTTATACCTATTTTCAATTAATTACAATTGCACATTGGAAAGTTCTTTTTGAATTTCTGTTTTAGGGGAAACCATTTTAGACACTAGGAGGATTTTTATATCCAAAAATATCTCAATTTTGAATTACCTCCCTCTAGACATTTTCTCTCTCCAATCCAAAACAGGGTAAAACAGGATCTTTCTTTTATTTCAGAGAGGGGAATAATTATAAGATCAGAAAGGAAGGTTCTTACACCTGCACACCTCAAAAGCTAGAGGAAGGAATCTTACATCCTACCCCACTTAAAAAACGCGAGATGTCCTCATCTCGCAAACTAGAGGACAACTCTTTCCCTTAAGATCCAACTGATTCTGGGGTTCCTTATAGTCTCGTCAACCCAATAGAATCTTGGGATAAAGATCCCTTATATAGAACTCATCATCAAATAACAATTCATTTAGATTATATCATTCATATCTTTAACACAAGAATGGTCCATTAGACCGAGATTTCCATCTGAAGAGTCCTCCATGGGAATTTCAATTATACAGATTTTTAATTTGTTATCCCTTAACTTGTTCCACTGGGTCAAGCGTTAGCAGTAGCAATCTATCAGCACAATCCACTAATCTCATAGGGATTTGCTGAAGTCATTATCGTCATTCCAATTACGAACATCATCACAGGGACTCGTCCGATTCATCCTCATTGTGGTTTTGCTCAGATTATCGCTTTTCAACCAAAATTCAAGAATCATCATTTTTCAATCAGAATCCAAATCAACTCATCAGTTCTCAACCAGAGTTTTAAAATCATATCAATCACATTTGAATTCATCATCTGGATAGCATTTTTGCTTATAATTTCAAGGTCTTAGATTTACTCGTATATACTGCCAGTAAAGAGCTATAGTTATACCCTCGGTATATACGGATAGTCACGGTCCTTGGAATTATAAGGTAAATACAATCATGTCTAGGCCTCAAGCAAGTCAGGGATTCCATGCAATTGCGGTACCTTCCATTTGAAGACCCAATTACTAATTTATGATTTTCAGTCTGAATATCAATTTATATGAATTTCATCACACATTTTCAATTTTTTATTATTACTTCATAAATTTTTGACATTTTTGGCTTCTCGGTTGATCCACTTTAGCCAATTCGCTCTGATACTAGCAGCTGAAAGATCCCTGACCCCACCGCGCAACGAGTTCTAAGGTGCTAGCAGCAGAAGTAGCACTTCTTGCATGGGGCAGGGTCCCTCACTCTCAGGGCCTTGCCCACGTATATCCGGACAAGAGACTAATCCCTCCGTTCTTCCAAAACCGAACCCGGAAAAACTTCCCTCGCTTGGAAAGCACGGGTGATTCCTCTAGGGTATTTTTACTCTAACGTAGTCAAGAGCCTTAACTAACTGAACTGATCTGACCGAACCCGTAAGTCCCATAGTCAGATCAAGGAAAAGACTTGCACTTGGATCATAGAGACCAATGCTTTTTTCCTCATTAAGAGGCACAGCCGTTGATTCTTTTCCATAGAATAATTTTTATCCGAGATTTACTTTATCTATCGTACCATAACAGAATTGAGTCTCTTTTTAGGGATCCATCAGTCTAGCCTAGTCCCATGGGTTAGCAAACCGCCCAACCACTGTGGGATCCATTTAAGAATTTGGTTAGGTTTTGTCCCATGTACCAATGATATAGTATCACTGATCATAATCCTCCAAAATATCCGGTTGAATCCTAATTTCTAATTTTTCCTTCATCGGTGTACCTATGGCATCATTGGCAACCAGAACGCTCACCACCTGTCCACTCATTCAAGGGCCTTTTCGATAGTTCCTAGCTCATACCACCCGGTAATATATTCACTTATAAAAATCAAAATGGAATCTCCGTTGAGATCAACAAGATCAACAGATCCATATAAAAGAGCCATGGACTCATCTGTTCAGGACCAGCAAGGTCAATCAACCAAATCCATGCCCGAATTCAGAAAACAACTCTTACTCCTTGATCCAATATCTTCCACGACGTACGTGTGGGTATCTTCAACGACCTAGAGCCGTATGGTCAGCATCCTCTAGGATCCTTTACAGGTCACCTAGCGCTTCACTCATAGGCCGCTTCTTTAGTCCCTTATCCACCATATCAGAAGCTCACCATTTAAATCAAACCGAGGCTGGTCCCGACCTTGCTACATGAGACGTCCTCCATTGACTCTCCATCCTCTTTTGCAACTTTATCAGTTAGGTCTCCACGACCTCATTCACAAGACGGTCAAAATGCTTCCCCAGCATTCTTGACATAAAACAGTCATTTAAAAACATGTCATAAATACAGTTTTTATAATGAACTCTCTTCTTTCCACATTGTTCCACATCAATCCACATCCATTTCATATGTATTTCCATTCTCATCCAATCACATCATTTTCATCTCATCACATCTTTCCTCATTTATCCTCATCAGATCTCATCCACTCGCATTTACCCATATCCACATATCCACATCATATCACATCACATTCATTCACATCTCATCTACCCATATCCACATCATATCACATCACATTCATTCACATCTCATCCATTCACATCACATTCATTAACATCTCATCTCATCTCATCACATCACATTCATTCACATCTCATCCATTCACATCACATCTCATTCATTCTCACATCTATCCCGTTTCACATCACATCCATCTCATCACATCTATCCCGTTTCACATCACATCTATCCCGATTCACATCTCATCCATTCACATCCCATATCATTCATTCATATCCCAATTCAGATATCACATCTCATTCATTCACATCACCATCCCATCACATACATTCTATCCACATAACATCACATCACATCTATCCACATCATATCTCATTCATACACATCTCATCACATTCATCCACATCCATCCAATCGTTCACAAGTACGACTACCCACATCTATCCATACATTCATATCCATCACTTCACATCCACATATATTCATTTCACATCACATTCTTTCACATACACATCCACATCCATTCTTTCACATACACATCCACATCAGAAAATTTGATTTCTATGCATAGAAATCAGATTTAATAAGAATAACACTTTTATAATAATAAACAAATTTCTTTATGCATAGAAATCAAATTTAATAAGAATAACACTTTTATAATAAAAAAATTCCTTTATGCATCTTTCTATGCATAGAAATCAAATTTAATAAGAATAACACTTTTATAATTAAAAAATTTTCTTTATGTATCTTTTTATGCATAGAAATTAAATTTAATAAGAACAACACTTTTATAATTAAAAAAATTTCTTTATGCATCTTTCTATGCATAAAAATCAAATTTAATAATTAATATCAGTGATATCCATGCATATTCATAGGTGAATATGTACATGGAGTAATTAGAAGATTTATTTTAGATGCAAAAATGGTGGGAATTACTCTTTTGGGATAACATAAAAAATAAACTTTCTCTTTCACAAAATTCTCGAAATTTTTGCCATAACCTCCTTTGTATTACTGACCATTTCTCATTTTTATCTTTCTATAATTAACTTAATTAACCCAATTTAGAATTATAGAACTCTAATTTATATAATTTTCTAACTTCAAGAGAGTAAGCAATAAGAAGAGTTTAATTAATCACTTAGTTAATCTTTCTAGGATTAAGAAAGGTTGGAATGTAAAGAAGAGAAGGGGGTGGCCTTTTCATCAAAGGCATAGCATTTGAATTTAATTCAAATTCATAAAAAATCAAGAAAACCATAGATTTTTAATTAAAATTTATAAACAAAGTAAGAAAATTAGCTTACATGGAGCTTGTAAGCTCTCCTTTGGCTTGAGGGATTGAGGGTTCTACTATTGTTTGAAGCAATAGTGGCCACCAATTCACTTTGAAGAGGATTAGACCAAAAACAATTGAATTATTAAAAAAATTCAATGTAGATGATTTAGGACGACAAGAGTAGAGTAACAGTGCATAAACACCATTAAAAGTAAGCCTCAAACCAAGCAAACTAATTCTAGAATTTTCCAGATCACTTTGGTCAATTTTTGACCATATTTGGGTCATTTCAGCTTACTTTTTGGATCTAGTTTTAAAACAAGAGAGAGGAGAGATGAAAATATCTCATTTTATTGATTAAAAATTGGGGGTAATGATGAGAAAAAGGCGCCTACTTCATGAGGTTAGATCCCCACACTAAGGTGTCAAAATTCAATTTTTTAATTCTTTTCTTTGGTCCTTAGTCCACTCTTCATCTTATGTGAGCATTTACTCATTTTGGGGGTTTTTCTCTTATTCTTTAATTTATCTCCTCCCTACACTTGGATTGATCCTATTGGCACATAGGAATCTTAATTGGACCATAATCCAAAAAAATTTAAAAATCTGAACCCTTAGGCTAAGGTTCTTTATACCTATTTTCAATTAATTCCAATTACACATTGCAAAGTTCTTTTTGAATTTCTGTTTCAGGGGAAACCATTTTAGACACTAGGAGGATTTTTATATCCAAACATATCTCAATTTTGAATTACCTCCCTCTAGACATTTTCTCTCTCCACGCCAAAACAGGATCTTTCTTTTATTTCAGAGAGGGGAAGGATCTTATGTTTTTAAATTCAGCACATACTTGAGACTCATGGTCAATACTTTGCTAAACAAGGAAGTTTGGTGATATGGTCCACACAAGGCATGGAGCAATCTCATTTAGCAAGCTTGATCGGATTCCAAAAAGCGACGGCGTATGGATGTGAAATCAATGATTCCAATCCTAAGAGGTAGTTACTCCAATGGTGGCATAGGAGAATAGAGATAATGTATGAGGACAAATTATTAAAGTCCAAATCCAATGATACAAAAGCTGTTAGGTAAATATATGAAGTGAGGAAAGCAAGATATGAAAATAGCATGGCTAGAGAACATCATACAGAATGGTTGATAACCCAAGAGAGAGTTAGTAGAAAATGGAAACATCAAACACAAAATGTGGTGATGGAAGTGATTTAGAATTGTAATCATTTTATATTTATGAGAGTATTAGAGAAATCCAATGTTTTTAAGAAATAGGTGTTTTATGTTTATGAGACTACTGGAGCAGTCCAATGTTTTATGTTTATGAGACTACTGGAGCAGCAGTCCAATGTTTTAAAGAAATAGGTGTTTGCTAAAGTCAACATGGATAACTTTTTCAAAATAAGTGTTTGATAAAGTCAACATGGATAACTTTTTCAAAGTGTTGATATTTTTTAAAAGTAAGTGTCAATACTTATAGTAAGTTCCATTTATAAATGAAGGCACTTCTTTCATTTCTCTCCATTCCTTCCAGCTTCTGAGTATGGCGTGTACTAAGCAAAGAGTAAACATGATGCCTACCAAGACATTGGTTCATTCATCCAAATCTAGTGAATGTACTAACACTAACAATGATCAAGGTCAAGCTCCTCCAAATAGGAAAGCTACTCCCACTGCTCCAACTAGTAATGTTCCTTCACCGACACATAAGAAGAGAAGATGGAGACTAGGTACTACTGCTCTTCGTGAAATTAGGAGGTTCCAAAAGAAAGCCTGAGGTTGGTGCAAGAAATATTGCAAGATCTACAAAGAGGAAATCACTACAGGTACTTTTCAAGAGATCAAGTATGTAATGTGGAGAGATGGTCAGCCCAAGCATTGCTTTCTCTTCAAGAGGTGGCTGAAAGTTACTTGGTGGACCTCATGCATGATGGTTAGCTATTATCCATCCATGCCTGGCACATCACACTCAAGCTCTCGGATCTCTATCTTGTTCCTAGGATTCGTAATAACAATAGTGATACATTCAACCTTAACCATGACATGGTTTTAAGAGCTGTGTAAATGCTCATGTATTGTTTTGTGTTTTCATGTAATGTACCAGATTTGGATATGTAAGTTTTCTTTATTTCCAATGTTGTGTCGTTGATGTGATGTATCGGATTTGCCCATTGATTTAGATATTTTAAGTTTTCTTCATTTTGAATGTCAGTGTATATTCTTATATTTTCATTAAAAAAAAATTTCATGTGCATGTGCATGTGTAGATGCTTTTTTATTTGCATGTGCATGTGTAGATGCTTTTTTATTTGCATGTGCATGTGCAGGTGTATATTCATAAATTTTGTAAGAAAAATTGATGCATGGTGTGCAGTGATCATAATGGACTGAAATTTTTTCTATGCATAGATCATATGGCTTACATCATGAGCATGCATGTGCACGTGCATGTGCAAGTGCTATTTGATATGATAATATTATTTTTTTCAAGAAAATTTTTATGCATGGTGTGTAATGATTAGAATGGGTTGAAATTTGTAATGTGCATAGATCATATGGTTTACATAGCCTAGATAAAATATCAGACCCATTAGAGGCCTGTAGGGCCCTGTCCGAAGGCTCACGTTTGGAGGCCTTCTTTTTTTAAAAATAGGTCTCTATATGCAAGCCTTCGAACAAAGGCCTTACATGCCTCTGATGGGGTTGATATTTTATCTAGGAGGTGGTCTATGATACTTATATGTACACATAAAATTTTAGCTCATTCTGATAAGGAGAAGTATTTTTTAAAATTAAGAATTGTCAAATTTATGTATTATGCCATTTTTTTAAAAATAATTTTTTGTCTAAGTATGGAAGTGACTCTCATTTCACCTCATTTCTCATATTTCATTTCTCTCCCTCACCTCCAAGAGCATGGCTCGCACAAGGAAAGTGCAAAGAGAGTCTGGCCCCCCGAGGTGGGACGTGGGGTATCCCCCTTCTAACCACCATCGCACAGTAACATCGCAAGTGCAGGTGGAGGCTTGGCACTGTGGCTCTTTGTGACATTAGGCAATACCAAAAGGCAGTCCAACTGCTCATGCCAAAGTTTTCCTTCCAACGTGTGGTGCGAGAGATCATGCAGGATCTGCAACTCCGTCTCATGACATGAGGTTCTGGGCTCACGTAGCATCAAACCCACTACCTACGCGGTGGATAGATCAGGCCTTAGAGGCACTCTAGGAGGCTGCGGAGGCATAGGTAGTGGATTTTTTTGGTGACACGATGTTTCCAGTTGTCCATGCAAAGAGGGTCACCATCACTGAAAAGGACAATGCGGTTGGTGTGATGCATGCGATGAGATCCTCGAGGCTAGGATCTTTAGTTATATTTGTATATATCTTGCATGAATGTAATTCTCAAAAGATATGTAAAGCTTAATGTATATCTTGATAAATATACAAAGTTTTTTCTCTTATCTTGTGGTGCAAATAAGTCTCGTTTAATTTGAGTTTATATAATTTGTTGATTTATTTGTGTCTTCAAATGGCTACAATTTTCATTTAAGTTAGGTGTGTAATTTAAATTTATTTTCTTGAGTCGACTAATAAAATACATTACAAGACACGTATTAAATTTATTTTCTTGAGTCGACTAATAAAATACATTAAATTTATTTTCTTGAGTCGACTAAGAAAATACATTACAAGACACGTATTAAACAAAAAAAACTCCGCAACCTAAATTTTCATTCATAGCATTAAAAATTACAGTCATCAAAACATAGTTATCAAGTTACATAGTCATCGTGGCTATATCCCGTGGCTATATCCTAGGCTTCTTATTACTAGGCTATATCCCGTGGCTATATCCTAGGCTTCTTATTACTAGGCTCTCAAGACTCTAAAGCTACCTTGATGGCTGGAATCAAAACATGGAACCCTTCAAGCTTTGCCCTAGGCAACAATGCCACGGGCCACCATAGAATGTAAGGGAGCCCCACCTTTGAGTCGAGAACAAATAAAATAACTTTGAGCATCAAAGTGGAACAACTTTTTCCAAACTTGAATTAGTTGGAATAAGTTTGAATGAAGCACCCTTTGTAAGTTCTTTAAGCTAGTTCTCTGCATACCCCGGAGAGAAACTCTTGTGGAAGACTATCACATCATTGGCAAGTTTGCCAATGTACTCCTTTAGCATAGAGTCCTCAACCCTTGCTTGGCCCCTAGACCTTCCACTCTACCTCGATGCAAATTCATCAAGATACATGATTTCCTCCTCATCACCAATAAAAATTAATGTTAACATCCATCATGCAATGCATGGGAAAGGAAGATTGTTTTTACATAATGGCCCCAAATTTTATATATGGGGAGGCTTGTAAGGGTACTTTCCGAAGGATCGTGCAAAGGATCTTGTGAGAAGGGTTGGGTTTTGCAAAAACAAGACCGCCTCACGCGAGCCTTCGGACAATGCCCTTACAAGCCTCGTTTTGTAAGTCTAGATGGATGTAAGCACCATGTGAGAGCTCTCTGTGGCCTCAACGACAAGATCTAGAGCGGTCTCCTCTGGCTCTCTATCTATGTATTCCACCAGTGGGAGAACATGGATGTCATCATCCTCAGGCTCTTCAACATCAGAGTTCAAGATGTAAATAGCAAAAGCAATATCCCGCTCAATGAGATTGAGTGGGATGTGCTATTCATAGGAGGTCGAGACAGAGGTAGTATAGAGATGTTGTCCGACATGAGCTAGAGCTTTGTTCACTGCCTTCTTGTGGTTGGATCCACTCTTCATGTCAAAGAGGAACTCCAAAGGAGTCCAACTCAAGGTGGAGTTTGGGATAGAGTAGGTAAAGTCATCGATTGCTGTGTAAAATGCAGCTAACAAGGTGGAGTTTGGGTCTAAGGTGGTAATGGCAACCTCGAGATTTAAACTCTTAGAAAACCTAGGGTAGATCTGGTCCCCAAGGTGAGCACAGTGAGTGCTGCTAATCCACGTGGCGAAAGGAGGGGAGGCGCCCATGATGGGTAGTGGTGGGGAGAGCTAGCACACAAAATGGAGAGCTAGAGAATAGATAGTATAAATGAGTTTGATCTAACTTATACTCAAATTTATACTTACACTCAAATTTATAATAATTTTTAAAAAATTTATACTTATGTTTATTATTGTACTTATAAATAGCTATAAAGTTATATTTATTTTTATACCTTATGTTTATACTCTAGTAAATAAAGGACACTTCATTAAAATATAATAAATCATAAATCATAATTCTAGTTCATATTACATTACACTATTATTATTATATCATATTATTTACATAGTACTTATATAATTATTTTCACATAAATATATACTTAAAGTTATATTTATTTTTATACTTATATCTATAGACTTAAAAGGCAAGGACACTTCATTAAAATATAATAAATCATACTTCTATCTCTATCATAGTTAATTATATTATTATTTATATTTAAATAAATACTTATACTTAAATTTACGTTTGTACTTACTTATACTTATCATTATTTTCTTACTTATTGATGGGTTTGAAACACATTGGACTTGAAAAACCACAACACTTTATTAAAATGATTTAAAATTAAACTTACAACACTTTTAGAGAAACAACTTCTTATATTCACTTGGAAGAATAAGAATTTCATTGACTCCACAATCTCAAGGATGTGTGGAGCAACACACTACTTGCATGTTTTGAAATGTTCACTGTGACTTCCAAACTTCCTACCATCCAACTTGAAATAGAAATTCCAAGGGGGATCATTGGACATCAGTTGGATTTCCTGCCTTAGACAATGAAGGGGCCAATGTCTCTCTACATTAATGCTAAAACGGTCATGACCCTCCCAAAGATTAATCACATGAATGAGTGTTGAATGCATGCCATCTTGCATGTCTTGCCACTCCCCTCGTAAAAGTCACCACCTCCTATACTTGAAGTGAATGCACAAAGTTTGTCTTGCAATGAAGTACCTGTCATAAAAAACAAGCAACAACCAACATAAAAACATAAAAACAACAACAACAATCAACATAAGTACTTGTGAATAAAAATTATCAAAAATCAACATCTGACACAGTGATTCTACACTCAATGATATCATTTTAGTGAGCTCTCTTGAGATGCCATGACTCTAGTAACTGAGTCATCCAATCCTCAGACGCGAACTTGCATTGGTAAGTAATCTTAGTTTTCACAGGATCCAAACAAATGTGCAAACAAATCAAATGAAACAAACCAACTTAGATACACATCTCTAGAGCCTCTGTAGGATTTCATGGCACCATGAACATCAATTTTTATCTTGACCCCACATGCTTCTGACATGTCTAAGCTAGGATTATACCATTCCTGGCTAGACAATGGTGGTAGTATTGAATTTAGCCTTTCTTTATCCTAGATGTGTAATCAAATTGATGGAATTAAACTTTTCATATTGTTCTCTTAATAAAGTGAAAATTGATTAGATTAGAGTGATTTAAATCATCTTGGATAATTTCTAGTAAATTTTAGAGTGAAAATTTTAAAAAATGGTCAGCCATATAAAGGAGGTTATGGCAAAATTTTCTTAAATTTGGTGAAGTAAGTTTTATCTTTTTATTATTCAAAAAGAGTAATCCCCACCGCTTGTGTATTCTAAAAGTGTTATTTTTATTCTATGCATAGAAAAATGCATAATAGAAATATTTCTATTATAAAAGTGTTATTTTCATTAGAATTAATTTCTATGCATAGAAAGATGCATATTGGGAATATTTTGATTACAAAAGTGTTACTTTCATCAAAATTTATTTTTATGCATAAATAGATGCATAAAAGAAATTTTTTATTATAAAAGTGTTACTTTCATTAAAATTGAATTTATGCATAAATAGATGCATAAAAGAATTTTTTATTATTATAAAAGTGTTACTTTCATCAAATTTTGATTTTATGCATAGAAAGATGCATAAAGAAATTTATTTTTATTTCAAAAGAGTTATTCTCATTAATTTTGATTTTATGCATAGAGAGATGCATAAAGAAATTTATATTTATTTCAAAAGAGTTATTCTCATCAATTTTGATCTTATTCATAGAAATATGCATAAAGAAAAATGTTTTTATTTCAAAAGAGTTATTCTCATTAAAATTGAATTTATGCATAGAAAGATGCATAAAAGATTTATTTTATTTCGAAAGTATTATTCTTCTTAAAATTGAACTTATGCATAAATAGATGCATAAACGGATTTTTATAAAAGTGTTATTTCCCACTGAAGTGGTTCTTATGCATAAAAGAATTTTTTTAATTATAAAAGCGTTACTTTCATCAAATTTTGATTTTATGCATAGAAAGATGCATAAAGAAATTTATTTTTATTTCAAAAGAGTTATTCTCATTAATTTTGATCTTATGCATGGAAAGATGTATAAAGAAATTTATTTTTATTTCAAAAGAGTTATTCTCATCAATTTTAATCTTATGCATAGAAAGATGCATAAAGAAATTTATTTTTATTTCAAAAGAGTTATTCTCATCAATTTTGATCTTATGCTGCATAGAAAGATGCATAAAGAAATTTATTTTTATTTCAAAAGAGTTATTCTCATTAAAATTGAATTTATGCATAGAAAGATGCATAAAAGATTTATTTTTATTTTGAAAGTGTTATCCTCCTTAAAATTGAATTTATGCATAAATAGATGCATAAACGGATTTTTATAAAAGTGTTATTTTCCACTGAAGTTTTTTTTATTTCAAAAGAGTTATTCTCATTAAAATTGAATTTATGCATAAATAGATGCATAAACGGATTGTTATAAAAGTGTTATTTCCCATTGAAGTTTTTTTTATGCATAAATAAATGCGTAAAGAATCTTTATATCAAAAATAAGAACTCTTACATTCTATAAATAGATGTGATAAGATGTGATATGAATCAGATAGATGAGAATGAATAGAGAATGGATGTGATGAGAATAGAAGTGATGAGAATGAGAGGTGAATAGATGAGATGTGATGTCATGTGAATCAGGATGTAAATGAATGATATAGGATGTGACTCGGGATGTGAATGAATGATAAGGGATGTGAATGGATGTGATGTGATGTGAATTAGATAAATGTGAATGAATAGATGAGATGTGATGTCATGTGAATCATGATGTCAATGAATGATATAGGATGTGAATCGGGATGTGAATGAATGATAAGGGATGTGAATGGATGTGATGTGATCTGAATCAGATAAATGTGAATGAATAGATGAGATGTGATGTCATGTGAATCAAGATGTAAATGAATGATATAGTATGTGAATGAATGTGTTAGCATGTGAATCGGGATGTGAATGAATGTATTAGCATGTGAGTTGGGATGTGAATGAATGATATAGGATGTGAATGAATGTGATAGCATGTGAATGGGGATGTGAATGAATGATAAGGGATGTGAATGGATGTGATGTGATGTGAATCAAGATGTGAATGAACGATAAGGGACGTGAATGAATGAGATGTGATGTGATGTGAATCAAGATGTGAATGAATTAGCATGTGAATCGGGATGTGAATGAATGAGATGTGATGTAAAATGGACGTGATAAGATGCAATGTAAACTAGATAGCTGTTAATGTATGTGAAGTGATGAGATGTATGGGTAGATGCAAGTGGATGAGATCTGATAAGGATAAATGAGGAAATAAGTGATGAGATAGAAAAAGATGTGATTAGATGAGAATGGGAATACTTATGAAATGAATGTGGATTGATGTGTGAATAATGTGGATGGATGTATGGATGATGTGGATTGACGTGTGGATTGATGTGGATGGATGTATGGAAGATGTGGATAGATGTGTGGATGATGTGGATTGACGTGTGGATTGACGTGTGGATTAATGTGGATGGATGTATGGAAGATGTGGATAGATGTGTGGATAATGTGGATGGATGTATGGATGTTGTGGATTGATGTGGATGATAAGGATGGATGTATGGATGACGTGGATTGATGTGGATGATAAGGATGGATGTATGGATGACGTGGATTGATGTGGATGATAAGGATGGATGTATGGATGACGTGGATTGATGTGTGGATGATGCAATTGGATGTGATTTGATGTGGGAATGATGTGTTGTGATAGGGATCGATGAAGAAAAAAAATTGTGGGAAGATGAGAAAAGATGGGGACTAATGTGAAAGGATGTGGAGTGATGATGAGAAAAGATAGAAATATTGTTGGAACTGTATTTGTATGTGAAATATGTTTTTAAATGACTGTTTTATGTCAAGAATGCTGGGGAAGCATTTTGACCGTCTTGTGATTGAGGTCATGGAGACCTATCTGTTAAAGTTGCAACTGCTGACAGAGAGTCAACGGAGAACATCTCGCATAGCAAGGTCAGCCGAGGTCTTGACCAGCCTCGGTTTGATTTAAATGGTGAGCTTTTGGTACAGTGGATGAGGGACCAAGGAAGCGGCCTATGAGTGAAGCGCTAGGTGACCCTACGAAGGATCCTAGAGGGTGTTGACCATATGGCTCTGGGTCACCGAAGATACCCACACGTACATCGGGGAAGATATTGGAAGAAGGATTAAGAGTTGTTTTCTGAATTCGGGCATGGATCTGGTTGATTGACCTTGCTAATCCTCAATAGATGAGTCCATGGCTCTTTTATATGGATCTGTTGGTTGATCTTACTGATCTTCAACAGAGACTCCATTTTTGTTAAAGTGAATACTTGCTGGTTACTGTGAGCTAGGAACTATCGAAAAGGTCCCTGAGTGGTCAGGAGGTGAGCGTTCTGGTTGCCAATGATGCCATAGGTACACCGATGAAGGAATGTTTGGAAATAAGGATTCAACTGGATAATTAGAGGATTATGATCAGTGACACTATGCTTTCATTAAATGATTGTTTTAAAGACTGTTGAATCTGTGAAAAAGGCAATTTCATATTGGGTGTGTAAGTGGTGTGACTAGTTTTAAGTTTGTATGAATATCCGGCTAGGGGGCCTGGGAACTCTTTTCCCTGGTACCCGAGACAACCTAACCAAATTCTTAATTGGATCCCATCACTACAGAGGTTGGGCGGTTAGCTAACCCATGGGACTGGGATGGGGTTTAGGCTGGACTGATGGATCCCTAAATTGAGACTCAATTCTGTTCTGGTCTGATAGATGAAGTAAATCTCGGAAAAAATTGTTCTATGGCAAAGAATCAACGGCTGTGCCTCTCAATGAGGAAAAAAGCGTTGGTCTCTATGATCCAAGTACAATCTTTTCCCTGATCTGACTATGGGACTTATGGGTTTGGTTAGATCAGTTCAATTAGTTAAGGCTTTTGACTACGTTAGAGAAAAGTTATCTTGGAGGAATCGCCCGTGCTTTCCGGGCAAGGGAAGTTTTTCTGGGTTCGGTTTTGGAAGAACCGATGGATTAGTCTCTTGTTCGGATATCCGTGGGCAAGGCCCCGAGTATGGGACCCTGTCCCACGCTAGAAGTGCTACTTCCACTGCTAGCACTCCTGAATTCGTTGCGCGGTGGGGATAGGGACCTCACAGAAAATTAATATACAACGACACAATAATCAAGATGCATATATAGAAGAGAAGTCTTGTTATATTTCCAAGAGAGGATATAATACAATGAGCAGCCAGCCTTGCAAGGCTCAGGATCAATTCTTTTATACTGCTTGCTTGCAATATCCATTGGTACCATGATTCCCTGGTGATAAGGTGCGCCGACTGGGTGTTAAGGAAGCATTGTTCTTGTATTAAAGTACTCTAGCTAATATTCAGCTGGCCCCGTGACAGTTGGCGGTTTCCCGGCTATTGCTATGGCATAGGCTAGCCAACCGCCAACATGACCCAACAAGATTAGGAAAAGAGGAGGTTAACACTAGTTTGGTACCAAAACAGGACACTTGAGTGTATTTTTTGGGGGTTGCGAAAAAAATCAAACTCCTAATGTAGGCTTTAAAAACCAAAATGCTTCATTGGGCATGTAGAACATAACCCTATGCTTATGTAAAAAATGCTAAACATATAAAATGCCTTTTTATTTGGAAGTACATAAGCAACAAAGTAGCATATGTCTTGAAAATGAACATTTTTCAGGATTTTTCCAAATATGCAAGCATCATTCTCTCAAAAAAAAATCCAACGATATCAATAGCATTTTTCCCAAGATATTTTGATAGCATACATCAGTCCAAGGAGGTAGAAGTTCACCAAAAAAATCATTTTCCTTTCCTAGAATTTTTTCCAAAAAAGTTGCATAAAATCAGCAAAAGTTGCATTTTCCTTTCCTAGAATTTTTTCCAAAAAAGTTGCATAAAATCAGCAAAAGTTGCATTTTCCTTTCCTAGAATTTTTTCCAAAAAAGTTGCATAAAATCAGCAAAAGTAACGCGTATTATCAAAACTCAATCACGCCACTAAAAAATAATGTAGCCCTATCAATGAGAATGTTGATTATTGGTTTTCATGCTTGAGATGAGATAAATAAGCCATAATTTGATGTGTATGACACTAACTTAGCCTCCACTTAAGTAGGTTCTTATCGCCTAGTTCTAAAAAAATTGTAAAAAATAAAAATACAAAATTTGATCATCTTTTATCAAAAACTAATCATAACTATGCTTGCACAAGTAGTCTACACCTATAGTTACAACAAATAATGCACTTACAGAGCTTTCCCCTTTGATGAAAATCAAAATTAGGCTCATAATTAGACATTTTATGTATTAAAAACAGGTTGCGCAAAAGGCCATGTATGAGAACAAAAAAGTGGCTCTAAAGTTTTGGAAAATTCAAAACAAAGTAGTATTTACCTTATATAACATGGGTGCACCTCAAGTTTTACATTATTAGCTTGCATATGGAAGGAGAAAAATTCATGCTCCACCTGTATAAAAAACATCATTTCAATATTAGCGAGTCAAAAATTTAACCAATAATTGTCGTTTGATGATTCCAGGATTTAGTTTACATCATGGGCTTTCCATCAAGCCAAGTTTCATGATCAAACTATGTCCCTTCTAAAAGTTATGTCCAAATTACTACTATTTTGAAAACAGCAAAAATCATGCGTTTTATCAGCATGTGTCTAAGAAAATTAAAATATTGCCTTGCAAAAGCTAAGAAAAGTGCAATTTAAAAAATCTCAAGGATTTTTTGGGTCTTGAGGAACATCTGTGGATGTTAAGCATTTCAAAACTCTTAATAGATTGCCCACAAAAATTCAAGAAAAATGCTAACTTTTCAGGACACTTTAGTGTCTCAGGACACTTAAGTGTCCAATTATAGAACTAGTGTTAACTAATCTGTATTCTTTATTGCTAGACAGAGAACAAGTAGTTAAGTGGTATGAGAAGAACAATGAGAGGAGAATTGAAAATTTCAATCAGAAGCTTGGGAACAAAGACTTAAAGGAAGGAATGTTGGTCCTTAGCTATAATAATGCCTTGGATACTACTTTTCAAACCAAATTTAGAGTCACATGGGAAGTACCATTTATCATTCATGAGGATTTTTCTAATGGATCTTATCAATTGGAGGATTTGAGTGGTTAGTTGCATGCAAGCAGGGTGGATGGCATGAGGCTGAGGGCATATTACATTAGGGTAATGTGAAAGTGGAAAACAAGGGTGAAATTCATAGCAAGGTTGGGGCAATATGTGAGAGGTGCCCAAGGCCCAAAATAAACATGGAGTGTGGAAATATTAAAAAAAATGATGTGTGTAATGTATCCAAGGTAGCAAAGATAGCGTGGCAGTGGAGGGCATAAGAGCATATGTCTAAAAAACAAAAATAGAAGGTGCATGATCGAAGGGGAGAGATAGCGCAAAGGTTCTAGAAGGCGGTGAAGCAAAGGCAGCGAGGTGGATGAGAAAAAAGGGGGATTTGAAGATGACCTACAATTACAAGAAGGGAGAATAGAGTGGAGAGACAGGGTGTACAAGGAAAAGAGAAGCTGCTATGAGAAAAGAGAAGGAAAACCCTCTAGTGAAGGAAACTTACAGACAAGGGGGTTCAAGTTTTGCAAGGTCGCAGCGTTTGAGGCATAATAAAATTGAGGTGAATTTCAAGAAATCAGATCAGAGGAGGTGACTTAGTCCAGATAATCGAGCAGGAGAGGTGTCCCTTGCTATCTCTGGAAGGAGACTCTGTTAGATACTTGGTTTAGCCCATTTTATGATCAATTGTTGATGTAGTAGGTCAGACGTGTGATGAATAGAATCTTTCTAAGAGGAACCTACAGTAGGAGTGGGTGAGCTCACTATAGTTTGGATAACAATTGACTCTACAGGTGGAGAAACTACGAGTTTTCTGCATGTTTGTCTGATAGTTTTCAACCCATTATCTCAAGGTTGTTGAGACGGTCTTTCTTGGCTTTGGAGAGAAAACAATGAGTTTGAAGCTTGAATCTATGATTTGATCAATGAGAAATTATGTTTTAGAGTTTGATTTGAGTTGATTAGTTAGATTTAGATGAGATAGAACTCTTGTTGGGAAGTGTCTCACGATTTAGGAGGTTTGAACTGCTTTATGTTTGAAACTGTTTACTTTTGATGAGAGAATGTTGTCAAAATGGGTCAAAAGAGAGTCAGCCACCATAGGCAACCAAGTGTCTAGGGGGCTGGCTAATCAAGTAAAAGGGTCATTTTAGTCATTTTGGATGCAAAAGAAATCATTATGAGTCCAGTCTGACACACAGAAGTCTGTCAGAAGTCAGATAGGGTTGTGGTGGATAGATTGATATGTTTGGAACTTCCTGATTTCTTATGCCAGTAGATAGTTAGATGATGCAGAGAAGAACCATTCCACGACACAAACAGAAGGCCTAGCGATGGTTTATGCTGTCAAGAAGTTTCGTCATTATATTTTTGCAAATAAATTCATCTTTTATGTTGACCCATCAAGCCCTTCGCTACCTTGTAAACAAACCATGTGCCATAGGATGCATCACCATATGGCTTCTACTATTGCTTGAATTCGATTTCACCATTGTTGTGAGAAAGGGTTCAACACATATGAGAGCCAATCATATGTCCAGGATCCCGAATGGGGAGGAACCAATAGGAGTAGATGTGGATCTCCCTGGTATGCAATGTTGTTCTCAGTAAGCCTTGTACCCAATTAGAGTCATGAGATAGTGACTTATCTCTCAACAGGCTTAGCTAAGGACACAAACATAAATTGGGGAGGAACCAATAGGAGTAGATGACGATCTCCCTGGCATGCAATGTTGTTCTCAGTAAGCCTTGTACCCAATTGGAGTCATGAGATAGTGACTTATCTCTCAACAGGCTTAGCTAAGGACACAAACATAAATTTGACTAGGAAATGTCAATTGGTTAAGTCCATGTCCCCATACTAATTGATAGCAAGATAGCTATACCAAAGGGAAGGATGATGTTCTTCGTCTTTGTGTCTATGAGGATGAATACCTAGATATCTTGGAGCAAGCCTATGCAAGCATTGCTGGCAGGCAGACACTTTGGAGGAGACATCATAGCACAAAAAGATCCTCCTTTCTGGCCTTTGGTGGCCAACCCTCTTCAAGGATGATCATGAATATGTGAAATGATGTGATGAATGTCAAAGGACTACAGTCCCTCAATTGAGAGATCGTATGCCTCTACGACCCATGATATTATCCAAGGCTTTTGCCAATTGGAGAATGGATTATGTTGGACCCATCAGTCCTACAACCAGGAGTACACAGGCCCAATACATTATCATGCCCACATATGGGTATTTTTTTTGGTGAGAGCATTTTTGAGCGAGCTCTTTTTGGTGTTTAGGCGAGCGGTTTCTCTCTCTACACTTCCTTCTCTCTATTGTCTTACACAGTGTGACTCATGGTGATAGTAGAGGAGAGGAGTGGATGGATACAAGAGCACTATACACATTGCAACTCACTTACAACTATAAATGCATATCAAGTTACAACTACCATTGCAACTAGTTTACAAAGTCACCATATTATGATCTTAAACTTCCATTTTATATTCCCTAGCAAACTTACAAGGCCACAACATTACATGACAAACACCTACGACATGACATGATCATTTGTACTTCTTTACGAAGACACCATATGAAAGCATTTTGGGTTGGGCCGCAACTATCATCTTCACCTTTTCCATCTACCCTAACTTGCGAATGAAGGTGGCAACTTCCTCTTAGAGGATCCTGCTTTTTCAATGATGATGTCGAAAGCTCTCCATATCCCAATGGAGCTGAAGCTGCTTTCACCTCTAGCATGTTCTTCTCTACAAGGTCTATCGCTTGGCATGTTTTGAGCTTCTTGTAAAGCTCATTTACTTTAGACATTGTTGTCCATGCCTCCAAAATGGTATCCGATCTAGGTTCCTTTTCTTTGAGTTGCATGAAAGATTGAAGAGCTTTACTTAAGATGGTTGCAAACATAGTAGTATTAGAGGAATCACTAGATGAAGCCATAACCATAGAGTTCACAAGGACTCTGTTGCAATATGAAGATATAAGGAGAGAGTGGTGTGGGATGTGTCTAGAAGAAGAGTGTTGGAACATGGCAATCTCTACTGTTTTTATAACTTAAAAGGAATAAAAATTTACTTTTTTGAGCACTAGAATTCTTATTTTAAGCATAAGAAACATACACATTAAGCACAATTGTTATTATTTTAATGTCTCGATCATACACTCCTTCTCTCTTTCACTCACTATCTCTCTCTCGTGTTGCTGAGATCTCACTCCAATTGCATCATCTCTCTCAAAAATCTATGCCATGGAAGAAGAAAAAGACAAAGCCATTGTCATAATATGAGTGAACAATAATAATGTGAGAAAATCAATATATTTCGGGCATTACAAGTTACTAAAATACATCAATATGGACGTTGCACTCCCCGGTAGAAGAAGGGAGGTGATATGGGATAGGGACCTCTACCAAATGGTACAAGTGCAGGTGGAAAAAGTGGCCTTACAAGATTAGGTCATGGTACCATGAGGGAACTGCAAATGAACCTACAGGGGATGTATGTGGCATGACATGTCAATATTGGGGCTCCATTGGAACACCAAGTGGCCATGATGAACTACTTGTGTTGGGCTCATGGGGTACTCGGAGGACTAGAGGATATGATGTCCCCACATCCATCTGCTGCTCTCGTCTCGAACAATCTCACTGACCTCACCCTTGAAAAAATGGTTACCTAAGTCATTATGCACAATGGCAAGTGGTCGCAGACATGAACTAAGGCACACGTCGTCTCTCTTCACGTTGATGCAATGTCCTTGCAGTGTCCCGCATGCTCTATGGACCCAATACCAGCAAAGCAATCTAGGATTGCATCCCCACGATCAGTGAACATCTCGAGTAACCACCTGCCATAGTAGAAGCTCACAATTACCATATGTACAAATGGACGACAATGTTAGACATTGATTATATAACAATTTCAATACTCGAATCGTACACATGATTACCTTGTGAAAGGCTTGCTACACTCAACAGTATATCGGATGGGATCCCTGTCTACATCCAACTAGTATGGGGAGGTTTCCTCCTCCGCTTTCAGCTCCAAGAAGATATCATTACCCACCTCAAACCCACCACAATGTGCATCTACCTTGCCTCCCCACCTGTCATACTTTGGATGAGTGGATGTACTCTCACTAGGGTGCATGAAGATACTGATGAGACCAAAGCAGAGACCTACTTGCACACACTAGTAAGTACGTTAGGGAGGAAAGTCATTCAACTTCACTTTGATAAAAACCAAAGAATTCTACACTCGCGTCTTCTTGGCCATCTTCTGACATGACATATAGATATCACGGGATGCGCAAGAACAAAGTCCTTCGCAATGTGAAGTTCCAAGTTCTCGCCTCCCGCATAGCAATCCCCAACAAGTGCTCCGCACATAGAGTGCACACCATAGTGCATCAGCCCCTGTAGGAACTCTGCAGCAAGCACAAAAGCTGACTCCACAAGTGTCTCTTGAAAAACATTCCATCGAGGAACCACTAAAGTGCCCTTGTGGAGACACGTATCTGTAGGAAAATTAGTCGCACACCAAGCGCATGCCTCCAAGGCTATCAAAGGCATCCATGCTTCCCCACCTCGTCAGAGATCCCATGATTCGTTGCAATACTGCAAGATTCCTGGAACCACAAAGCATGTAAGGGGAGTGCAAATGCTATAATGACAATGAATGGAGAGAGTCACTCGCGCACATGAGAGATCATACCTGTGTTTTCACTTTTCCCATAAGTGCGAGATGGAGGTGATCAATGTTCGAGCTCACAACTAAGTGCAGGTGGTTCACCATAATGAGATGTGTTGAGATATCAAGCTCGTCTAGTGAGGCGGTGGCCACTGATGACCCGCCTGGGGGATAGGCCCCACACTTACACCACTGGCATGGTTGGTGAGATCTTGGGTGATATGCGGCCAGTGGGATGACAGGCTGTGTGACAGCCACTCTAGAGACTGGCATAGTTATAGCGCAGAGAAGAAGAAGATTTTCAGCCTCTCACCTTGTGTGTTCTCTATTAGGGTTTTGTGAGTGTGTGTGTGTGCTTGCAAGAGCTCAAGCTCTCTTCCCCCCTGCATCCTTTCATGGTATCAGAGCCTGGTTCGTGCTAAGGGCTGAGCTGCAAGCAAGAGAACCACAGGAAGCGGTACGAGGGTAAGAGCTTCAACTACTCTTCCCTATTGTGTTGGTGACTACACCCTTGTCGGGAGCTCTACGGGAGGCACCGGCAAACGATCTCCGATTGAGGAGCTTTCTTCGCGGGAGTGAAGCTATAGGGCAACTAAGTAGTCCTACGGACTGAAATTTTCGGGCCGAAAACGCGTTTCGGGCGCGTCTGGACCTCCGTTTTTCAGAAAGCAGGCGATTTCGAGCACTGCGGGTAAGTCATCGATTCTCTGCAGAACTCTGTTTTAAGAACTGCAGGAAGACAGATTGACTGTGCAGACACTGTGGGTGCTGCAAAGAGGTCTACAGTTGCCATTGGGTGTATGTATGCACATTGAAGTCACTGGTTGTGACATTTGAGAGTACTACAGTACCGCTGTGCAGAAAATACTGCAGGTTGTGCAGAAAAACCAGAGTGCAGTTTCTGGTGAAATTGTGTGTTTGGCAAGATGTCTAATGATGGCATAACACAGATTGTGGCTGAGAAGCTGGATAAGAATAACTTCCATGCTTGGAGGTTCAGGCTGACAAATTTCCTGATGGGAAAAGGCTATTGGGACTACATAGAAGGTGAGCATGAAGAGGCACCGGAGATACCGGATATAAATCCGACTGCTGCAGATGTGAAAGAGTTTAAAGATTGGAACCAAGGAGCCAGGAAGGTTATGTATTGGCTTTCCATTAGTATACAGGACACCATGATTGGGCACATTCAGGATGCCAAGTCCCCCAAGGAGGCGTGGGACACCTTGGTAAAACTTTATGAAACAAACACCAAGGCACGTAAGATACAGTTGAAGAATGAACTTCATACTGTGGAGAAAAAGAGCATGTCTGTGAATGACTATGCGCTGAAGATAAAGGGTATTGTGGAATCCCTTGCATCTATTGGTGTGTCAGTAGATGATGATGACAAGGTGGAAGTCTGTCTACGTGGTCTCGGGCCACAATACAAGGTGTTCAAGACGTCTATTCAGACTCGGGAAAACATTCCCAACTTTATAGATTTGGTGTCTATGCTGATTATCGAAGAGAAGAACTTGGGTGAAGACCAACAGTTTTCACAAAGTAAAAACAGTTCAGAGCAACAGGCTTTCTACACGAGTTCAGGAAGAGGACGAGGTAGAGGAGGCCGTGGACGCGGTCAAGGAGGTGGCCGAACAGGTAATCAGAATTATGGCCAGCAGCAGCAGCAACAACAACAGTCCCAGAATCAACAACAACAACAACACGCAGGTGGAAGAGGCAAATTCAGAGGCAGGGGGAGTCAAAGAGGCCGTGGAAATTGGCAAAGGCAATATAATGATATACGTGAATGCTATTATTGTGGTAAGCCTGGACATGTGCAGTCAGAATGTTATAAGAAGCAGGCTGACATGCAAAATGGGAAAGTGCAGCAAAACAACTATGCATCCTCAAGCAGAAATAATGAGGATAATGAAAGGTTGTTTGTTATGCAGCATGTTGTGAATGCCATGTCTGAAAATGTTGATGCAGCACAAAAAGATAATGTATGGTATGTGGATTCAGGCGCTTCGAACCACATGACGAGTCATGGGGAGTGGTTCAAGGAGATGAAAAACCCGGAAAGACCAGGTTTTGTGGAAACAGGGGATGACACTGCTCATCCAATTGCCCACATCACCCAATTGCCCACATTGGAGATGTGCCATTGTCTATGCAGGATGGCAAAGTGAAGTACCTTGCAGATGTACTTCATGTACCGAACATAACAAAGAATCTGGTTTCAGTTGGCCAGATGATTGAGCAGGGTTTGTAGGTTAGGTTTAACCCTGATGGGTGTTATGTCGAAGACTTTAAAGACAAGTGCAGGTTGGTTGCAAAAGGCAACAGAGTGGGCAGAATGTTTACGTTGGATGTAGACATGCCTGAAATGAGTGCTGCGATGTTTGCAAATGGTTCAGGAATTGTTGCAGACACAGACATATGGCATAAAAGAATTGGACATGTGAATGTGCAGAGATTGAAGTCTATGCAGACAAAAGGAATTGTGACAGGGCTGCCAAAATTTAAAGTGGAAGGTATGCATAAAATCTGTGAAGCATGCCAATTTGGGAAGCAAACAAAGCATGTGTTTCCACGTAACACATATGTGAGCAGAAATGCACTAGATGTTGTGCATTCAGATGTATGGGGTCCTACGAAGACCGTGTCTATGGGAGGCTGCAGGTACTATGTCACTTTCATTGATGACCACACAAGAAAAGTGTGGGTATATTTCATGAAGGAGAAGAGTGAGGTGTTCACTCACTTTCAGAATTTTAGAGTTTTGGTTGAAAAGCAAACAGGGAAATATGTAAAGTTCCTAAGGTCAGATGGAGGGGGAGAGTACTTCTCCAATGAGTTCTCTGAATTCTTGAAGAAGAATGGTATTCGGAGACAGTTTACATGCAGATACACTCCGCAGCAAAATGGAGTTGCTGAGCGGAAAAACAGGCACATTGCTGAGATTGCGCGAGCATTGATGGAAGAGAAGAATATGCTGCATTGCTATTGGGCTGAGGCTGTTTCTACAGCAGTATACATCATGAACAGGACTCCAACTGCAGCCATACATGATGTAACTCCAGAGGAGAGGTTTACTGGCAGAAAACCAGATTTATCTCATCTGAAAGTCTTTGGATGCATTGCATATGTGCATGTGCCAGATGAGCTGAGAACTAAGCTGGATCCGAAAGCTGAAAAATGTGTGTTTATTAGATATTCCCTTGAGCAAAAGGGATACAGGTGTTATAACCCTGCTACACGTGAGTTGAGGGTAAGCAGGGATGTTGTATTTGATGAGATGAGCAGCTGGTATGCTGCTGAAAAAGAAGCTGTTGGGGTTGATTTGAGTGGAAGTGTGGTTGCACAGAATGCAGGTCAGCAATCACAGTCTTTGAGTGGACCAGGAGAGTCCTCATCTAGTGGGTCTGTTGATAGACCATGGAGTGGCAGGCTGCGTCATAATACCAGCCCTGCAAATGTGATTAGTACATCATGTAAAGGAAAAGAGAAAGTGGTTGAGCCCCTTGGTATGCCTGACATTTCTGCAGGGCATTCTCATGTTGATGGAGAGTCTAGTGGCTCAGATATGAGCCTTGATGAGGAGCTTGGGATCCCAGCTATGAGAACACCTGGTGTAAAGAAGGCTATGGAAGCCATGAATGAAAAGCTGCGAAGATCAGGGAGAGTGAAGAACCCTGTACAGAGATTTACATATGATGGTTATGTGGCACATCACTATGCATATATGGCAAAGGTTGTGCAGGTTGTAGAGCCCACATGCATTGATGAGGCTGTTGGAAATGTGTGTTGGGAGAAAGCTATGAATGAGGAGATGGATGCACTATATGGAAATGAAACTTGGGACTTAGTGCAATTGCCTGAAGGCAAGAAAGCCATTGGATGCAAGTGGGTGTACAAAGTTAAACATAACAGTGATGGAAGCATAAACAGGTACAAGGCTAGATTGGTAGCCAAAGGATATGCGCAGACATATGGGATTGATTATGAGGAAACTTTCAGCCCACTTGCCAAGATGGCAACGGTGAGAGTTGTGATAGCAGTGGCTGCGTCAAAGCAATGGTCTTTACATCAGATGGATGTAAAGAATGCATTCTTGCATGGGGATTTGCAAGAAGAGGTGTATATGTTGCAGCCACCTGGTTATGAGGATGTGGGTCACCCCGAGCATGTTTGCAGGTTGAAGAAAGCCTTGTATGGCTTAAAGCAAGCACCAAGAGCATGGTCTGACAAGATTTCTGAATATCTTGTCACTATTGGCTTTCATGTAGCCAATGCAGATTTCTCATTGTATGTGAGACATGGTGATAGAGGGGTTGTGCTTGTTGTCATCTATGTAGATGACTTGATCATTACGGGGGACCATGATGCAGAGATCTTTGATGTAAAGATCTTGCTTAGACAGAAGTTCGAGATGAAGGATCTGGGGGAGCTCAGATATTTCTTGGGCATTGAGGTGATTAGGTCACCACATGGTATTGGATTACTGCAGAGAGTATGGCTTGGACATGTTGTCCAAGTATGGTATGACAGGCTGTAAGCCTATTTCTGTGCCATTGGATCAGAATGGCAAGTTGAGTGCAGATTCAGGAGAGATCTTGGAGGATCCTACTATGTACAGGAGCATAGTAGGAAGTTTGATCTACATGACGATCACCAGACCAGATTTGAGCTATGCTGTTGGGTTGGTGAGTCAGTTTATGCAGGTTCCACGGAAACCGCATTTGGATGCAGTGAGACGCATACTGAGGTATGTGAAGTCTACTTTACATTGTGGACTATTCTATGAGACTGGGAAAGAGATATGTGTACATGGGTACACAGATGCTGATTGGGCTGGTAGTATCTCAGACAGAAGATCTACCAGTGGATTCATGTTTTCTTTGGGGAGTGCTGCTGTGACTTGGAGCAGCAAGAAGCAGCCTACGGTTGCTCTATCCAGTACAGAGGCCGAGTACAGAGGAGCTGCTATGGTATCATGTGAGGTAGCTTGGTTGAGGAAGCTACTTGCAGATTTGGGTCTATCAGTGGATAGACAAGTTGTCATTTTCTGTGACAACATTAGCAGTATACAGTTAGCCAAGAACCCAGTCTTTCATGCTCGTACGAAGAACATAGAGGTCCACAACCACTTCGTCAGAGAGAAGGTCTTGGCAGGAGACCTTGACCTTGTTTATGTCAGCACAGAGGATCAGGTAGCTGACATCTTCACCAAAGCATTGGGTACAGAGAAGCTCCGCAGATTCAGGGCTTCGCTTGGTGTACATGAGATGGAGTTGAGCTCGAGGGGGAGTGTTGAGATATCGAGCTCGTCTAGTGAGGCGGTGGCCACTGATGACCCGCCTGGGGGATAGGCCCCACACTTACACCACTGGCATGGTTGGTGAGATCTTGGGTGATATGCGGCCAGTGGGATGACAGGCTGTGTGACAGCCACTCTAGAGACTGGCATAGTTATAGCGCCAGCTCATTTAGTCGGGTTCACACTATAGAGAACCCGTGTATGTATTTGGTTGAGTACCTTTCATATTGTGTGTACTCTTATTCTTGTATATGGTGTGTTGAGTGTTGAGTAGAGAAGAAGAAGATTTTCAGCCTCTCACCTTGTGTGTTCTCTATTAGGGTTTTGTGAGTGTGTGTGTGTGCTTGCAAGAGCTCAAGCTCTCTTCCCCCCTGCATCCTTTCAAGATGATAGTCTTCATTTACACAACACCAAATACATGTTATGAGCGTTAAAGAATAAATGCTCTAATGAATGCTCTAACAAGTTAAGTTTACTTACTAGATCCCAAGAGGTCTACCTTGTCATCTTTTGAACTCTCCGACCCATGCTCTTGGGTTTGGCCATGCAAAGGGGTCACCTACTCTTTGCCATGTGCATGGGACTACGTCGCTCATCTTCATGCTCATCATCCTTGGAATGGCTATCCTCAGATTCCTCATCTGAGTCATCCCCTTCCCATTCTAGCCACTCTGACACCTTTTTTGGGATGATGGAGGTGTGGATTTCTTACCCTTTTTCTTCCTGGGGGGTCAATTCTTTCTCTATGGGTGGCAGGCTTCTTGCCCTTTGTGGCCACTGCATTCAACTAACATTAGAACTTTAAGCTCCTAAAAAATAGGCTTCATACCTTGTACAAATTAAATACACAAGGAAACATACTCTGAAACTGCTCTGCCTCTTCTGGAGGAAACTCCCCCTTTGGATAGTCTAACCACCATGGGCAAAGTATCCATGTGTCCTTTCCTTGAAGCTCATTGATCCACTCTTTGGGGTACAATCCTATAAGGTTCCCCCCTTCTAAAATAGGGGAAACACTTAAGATAGTCCACTAAGTCTTAACTTGGAGAAAATTTCCTATTTATCGACACCTTGACCATGTAGAGATTCAAGGATAGTCCTATCCCATAGGGGGAGCGTGATCTTCTAAAAATCAAATCACCCATAGAGTAATTGATTATAAATTGGGCAACTACTAGACTTGATTTCTAGAGGCAACGTTTTCTTCCTCATCCATGCAAGGCACAGCCGCTGGCCTAGTCTTCTAGAATAGAGTTGCCCAAGAACCTATTTATCTAGCGTACGGCTTTCACTTAATCTGTTGGAAAGCTACCCGACTAATCGGGTCCACCCGTCCGTAGGATGGTGCCGTCGGGGCATTCCATCCTCCCACTTTCCACCCTACTCACGTGTCAATTTGTTTTCTAATTAATCCTACCACACTGTTTGACATAAATAAACATGTTTCTTAATTAAGGTCCTTTTCACAAGGTTTGTTAAAACAGTCTTTTTCCACAATACAATAATGCTAAAGACAAGATTTATAGAGAAAAGGTTTATACATGAATTAATTCTATACAAGCCAAACTGGCTCTCTTATTCTTTTTTTTAAAACTGTCGATGATCTAGAATTCGGCCTTCCAGCCTTTCCATGCTGGGCAAAATCCTACGGGACCATACACCTCATCGTCCGCCCCGCTGGTGAGGACTCAAGCCGACCTGTCGCCTTCTTAGGCTCCAACGCACAATCCTCCCATCCCCCTCAGAGGGATGTCTACACACTAGGGTGGGCTTATTCACCGCACTAGCCTGGGCCCTCAGAACTAGATAGCATCATAATCTCTCGCCTCAATCGGAGAACCTTATTCTCCCAATGGTATGAGGGATACCTTGGGCCATTCCTCCGGGCTTTGCTAACGACGCCGCGGCTACACAAGCACGGAACGGAGTTAGCATCGAAGCCAGGAAAAACTTGCACTCTTTAAACATGACAATTTCAATGCAATTCATTGAATAATACAGCATAACCAAGCTAACCTGGCCACCATTTCCTTGAGGAGCTTGTAAAGGGAGGATTGGAGCTGCATCGAGAGCATCTTCTCTAATCTCCTTGTTGCGCGCTCCTCCCAAGGCAATATTCTGATGTTTCCAGGAAGGGGCCATCTTGGACGTCGCCTTGTAGGGCTCCCTGTCGCGGTCGAAACGCTCCAGTCTGATCTCAATTCTGTGATCGTTTGCTCACCGTATGAGCAAAAGACCACAGCGTATGAACCCTCTCTTAAGGCTAAAACCTCTTGCTAAAGTCCACGCAAATGGGGGGATTGTGAGATGTCCTTAACACAAAAACGTTGTGCTGAAGGGGAGAAGGGCTACTATAAGTCTCTTCACACAAGGGGGGGAGAATAGTTAAGGACACTGTCTCTTAGCAAGAGAGGGATAGAGGAAAAGGGGGGGAGAAGAGTTAAGGACCCTACCTCCTAGCAAGAGGGGGATAGAGGAAAATTGCCTTATCTGAAAAGTGGCAAATGAGGGGGTGTGGAGAGGGGTGGCTATAAGGGGTGGCTGTACTATAGCAAGTACACTGCACAGGGACAGACGATGGTACGGACGGCGGCACAGCACAGCATAAGCTATGCAGAAATGCGTGTTGCCCATGGAGCACCCCGAGGGTTTATATAACTGTGGGGTATGGGTATGGGTGCTGCGCAAAGCAAGGACGAAAGGACGGTGTATCAGCAAAGGCTGTAGATTAGTGGCTTGCATGGCTCAGGGAGAAAGGTACGGTGTCGATTAATAGGGAAAGGAGTGGTACGCATGTACCTTATCTGGTCAGGGGCAACATGTACCTTATCTGGTCAGGGGCAACATGTACCTTATCTGGTCAAGGGCAGCATGGGTGTCCACGTAGCGGTACGTGTGGACCACACACTGGGCGGCCGTCCTTTGGTTCTTGTGCGGCCATCGTATGGGCACCCTGGTAAGTGTGTACGGTCCAAATTTTGGGGCGAGGTCCCCAAATTTGGCGCGCAGACCTCGTTTTGCGTGTTTGACTGCCCCGGGGGGCAAAATTTTTTTTTTGTCCAAGATGTTCTCCTGGTCGTTGGGGTGCAGACCATTCGTCAATCGGACACCTAGTTGTGCATTTATTAAGGTTTAAAGTTCATCCCTTTTTAACTAAAAATGATTGAAATTTGCGTATAAGCTTGATCTGGTGTCCGTTTTGGTTGCTGTAAAATCCTATATTAGGGTAAAATCGCACAGAGATTCTAAATTTGGGCTCAAAATTTGAAGATTCTAAGTAGAAATGACTCATTTAATAAAATCATTGATTTTTATACCATAAAAACTCATAAATTTATCTATTACATGGACATTTCTTTATTAGTGAAGATGGGTATGTTACATCCTTCCCCCCTTAAAGAAATCGAGATGTCCTCATCTCGTCGAATTGGGGATAATCTTTTAAGAGTGTAGCTTCATCTTCCCAAGTTGCATCCTCTTCAGGGTAATCTTTCCACTGTACTAGATGTTCTACAAGAGTTCTATTTCGGAGTTGCCTTTCCCTAGAATCTATGATGGTACTGGGCTGTAGTTCAAGGACTCCTTGAGTAGGGACTACAACTCGTTCATCATCAAGAATTTGATTGAGACTAGGTACATAAGGTTTTAACAAACTTACATGAAATACATTGTGGACTTTGATATGGGCCGGGAGTTGGAGTTTATAGGCACTTTTACCTAGACACTTGATAACTGTATAGGGGCCACAATACCTAGGGCTGAGCTTCTTATATTTCCCAAGTGATAGAGAACTTCGTTTGGGTTGCACTCGTAGAAGAACTTTGTCTCTTTCCTTGAAGATCCTTTCAGACCTCTTGGCGTCAGCATAATGCTTTTGTCGATCTTGGGCAGCTTTAATATCCTTTTGGATTGCCTTGGTTTGTTCCTCCATCTCTTCGAGCATTTTCCTAGATTCCTCAACTCTTATGGTCGGATCAGAGAAATTTAGAGGAGACAAGCATTCTTGCCCATAGAGTGCTTTGAATGGTGACATTCCTATGCTCTGATGATAAGATGCATTGTAGGTAAATTCTACCAGAGGAAGGTATTGAATCCACCTTCTTGGTTCTCGTCCACAATATGCTCTGAGAATGTCTTCAATTACTTGATTGACTCTCTCAATCTTGCCATCGGTCTCTGGATGATAAGCTCTGCTAAAGCAAAGTTGAGTTCCCAACCAGGGCTTGAAATAAGGACTACCAGAACTTTGAAGTGAAGTCAGAATCTCGGTCACTTACTGTCCTTTTTGGGATACCATGAAGTTTGAGGACTTCCTTGATGAATATTCGAGCAACATCAGAAGCTTTGAAGGTCTTCTTTGCTGGTATAAGGTGAGCTACTTTGGTAAGTAAGTCCACTACTACCAGAATGGAGTCATATCCTCCTTGAATAGTGGGGAGACTTGTGACAAAATCCATACTAATGCACTCCCACTTCATTTGGGGAATATCCAAGGGTTGAAGTTTCATTTGGGGAATATCCAAGGGTTGAAGTTTCCTAGACATCTTGACCCTTTTAGCTTTGATCCTTTGGCATGAGAGACATTGCTTCAAGTACCAAAGGACATCATTTTTCAAGCCTGCCCAATGAAAGCTCCTTCTTACAGCATTTAATATTTTTGCATAGCCTGGGTGTCCTGCAGTAGCAGGACTATCATGGGCTTCATGGAGGATTAGTTTCTTTAAAGCAGGATCCTTAGGGATACATAGCTTGTGATTGACGTAGAGGCTTCCTTCATGAGTGGAGTATCCCTTGATTAGATTCTTCTCTTTCTCTCAATTTCCCCCTTCTTTTACTAACTTCATCATCCTCTGATAATCTAGATCATGAGATGAGACTTTTTCCACCTTGACCAGTATGGGATTATTTGGCATTGAAATTGCACTTAAGAAAGATTTGTGGCTAAGTGCATCTGCTACCACATTATCTTTCCCAGGGTAGAATTTGATGTCGAAGTCATATTCTTGTAGAATTTCAATCCATCTCTTTTGTCGCATGTTGAGGTTAGGCTGGGTGAAGATCCACTTCAGACTTTTGTGGTCAGTTTTACAAGCTAGAATTTTCCCCCCAAGAGATAATGTCTCCATAATTTGAGGCAATGAACAACTGCTAAGAGCTCCAAATCATGGGTGGCATAATTTGCTTCATATTGCTTCAGCTTGTGGGAAGTATAAGCAACTGGTCTTCCTTCTTGGCCTAAGGCACCACCAAGTGCTAGACTACTGGTATCAGTATAACCACTTCAAATTCCTTGGTGAAATCAGGAAGTTTCAGGACTGGGGCAGAAGTAATAATGACCTTGAGCTAATCAAAGCTGTTTTGATGGATTGGCAGCCACACTATTTTGCAATCCTTCTTAAGAAGATCCGTCAAAGGTGCAGCTACCAAGGCATAATCTTTGATAAAAATCCTATACCATCCCGTGATTCCCAAAAACCCACAAACTTCACGAACTGATTTAGGGGGTGGCCACTCCAGAATATCTTTCACCTTGGCGGGGTCTACTGAAATGCCATCTTTGGAGACGATGAACCCAAGATACTCAATTTAATGAGTAAAGAAGGTACATTTTCTCTTCTTGGCATAGAGTTTGTGTCTGCGCAACAATTGCAAAACTCTACGCACATGCTCCTCATGCTCTTTCCATTGATTTGGAGTAGATTAAGATGTCATAAAAAAAACAAGCATAAATTCATCCAAGTAAGGACGGAATATATCTTGCATTAGGCGGTTGAAGGTTGCAGGAGCATTGGTTAACCCGAATGACATTACAGTAATCTCATAGTGGCCATAACGGGTATTGAAGGCTGTCTTAGGTATATCTGCTTCCTTGACTTTGATCTGATAGTAATAACCAGACCTCAAATCTATTTTTGAGAAGACTTTGGCCCCATGAAGCCTGTCAAGAAGTTTGTTGATGCGAGGGATAGGATACTTATTCTTGACAGAGTGACTTGATTTAGCCCTCGATAATCTATGGAGAGGCGGAGAGTTCCGTCCTTCTTTTTTTGGAAAAGAACAGGTGCCCCCCAAGGAAAGTTACTGGGGCGTACGAATCCTTGCTCAATGAGTTGGGAAAGTTGCTCTTTAAGTTCAATGGCTTCAGGAAGGAACATTTTATAGGGCGTTTTTGAGACGGGTTGGCTCCAGGGATCACCTCAATTTCATGATCGACTTCTCGAGGAGGCGGTAGCCCTATAAGCTCGTCAGGGAAGATGTCAGAGAATTCTTGGAGCCAAGAGGGTTTTGTCTGCTTACTAGGTTCAATGGCTTTGTTGAGCTTGACTAAGAAAACTTGCTGACCCTTACGTGATCCTTTGAGAAGATGTTTTGCCTTGACTACCCTAGATTTAGGTTTTCCTGTTATCCCCTGATGAACGGATATTACTTGGCCATGCTCATTTTCAAAAGTGATATTTCCCTGGTTACAATGAATGCTAGCTTTGTTTGCAATTAACCAATCCATCCCAAGGATTCCATCATAAATTCCTAATGGCAAGACTCTAAAGTGGCCATGAGTTTGCTCATTACGTAGCTCAAAATTAAGGTTTCCTATAGAGTGGCGAGATACTACTTCTTTCCCACTGGCTAACTCTACAATCATTCTTCTAGCTATTTTTTGACCCAAGTTTAATTTTTGCAAACACCTAGGAGAAAGAAATGAATGGGTATTGCCACAATCAATCAAAAGCTGAAATGGCTTACCCCGTGAGTGATGAGTGGTTGGGGTTTGGATTACACCAAATTGTTTATTCGGACCCTGGTGTTCTACTGCCGCATGAACAGTGGCACGCTCTTCTTCAGCCATTTCCAAGGTCGGTTCTTCACTTATAATACAAGCGGTCCTAGTAGCAACTTCTCCTCCGTGGCCTTTGCCACGCCCGCTGCCTCTTGCACCTTGGTGGATAGGGGTTCCACGGTCTTGATTTCCTCTGCTACCTTGGGGAAATGATGTTGCCATCTTAGGACAGTTGGCCCTAAAGTGTCCCGGCTCATTGCACTCAAAACACAGAGGGCCTTTTCTGGAAGAAGCATCATACGAGCGGGGGACAAAAGAGTTGCTTTGTCGCCCTCTGTTGTAGTAGGGGAAATTCTGTTGGGGTTTCTTGTAGGGTTGATCTTTAGGATTTGCCTTAGGGTAAGATCTCTTTTGAGGCTTAGGTTTGTCAGTCCTCATTTCTTTCACAAGGGGCTTTGCTCGTATGAGAGCATCCTGTAATGTGCTTGGCCTCATTGCTTCAAGGCAAGAATCTAAGGGTTCATTTAACCCTTTGGCAGAAACGAGCCACTTGCTGGGAAGTAGTCATAGCTGGGGCATACTTCCGAAGAGTGATAAATTTGGAATAGTAGTCCTCAAGAATGCTAAATTTGGAACAGTAGTCCTCAAGAGTTAAGCTACACTGCCTAAGACTAAAAAACTCATTCATCTTTATGGATTCATGAGATGGGGGAAGATATCTTTCCTTCGCGGCCTGCTTGATGTCTTCCCATGTTTGAGAATGCTCGGTGACTCCCTTGTCATGGCACCACTATTTCCACCAGAGTTTAGCATCTCCGATGAGGCGAAACTGTGCAAGAATAGACTGATTTGCTACTCCAGTACCGGCAGCAGAGAAATAATCGCCCATCGCTTCAATCCAGACTTCAGCATCATTCTCAATCTTTGAACCTTCTCCTTTAAAGGATGGAGGTTGCATTTGCTTGAGCAGGAGCTTCTTCTCCTGGATATCAGTGTAAAGCACATTGGGAAGTGGAGGGTGATCGTCCTAGCCATCATTGTAAAAACAATTTTAAGATTACAAGATTCATACTTGCACAACGCTTATTTTGGAGAGTAAAACATTGAAATCATTTTATTTCCAAATATTTACAAGGATGAGTTTTATTACAAAGATCTGAGACTAATATAATTAGTCTTATTTGCCATGAAGGGAAAGTCCTAAGCTTGACTATGACATAAGGGTAGAGCAGGGGTTCCGCTGTAGTTTCTAAGACTATAAAAACTGATGGTAAGTGTGGTAGACTCTGGATTGGGGTAGGTCCCAACACAGCTACTCTGTCAGCAGAGGTAAGACTTGCATCACTTGGTCATACACCCAGCGATCCTGAGGTATGGGAATCCCATCTATAGTCATAGAGGTGTCGGCCCTGGGGATACCGAGACGAACCAAAATAAACGGATCATCTTCAACTTTTCAATCCAACGAATCCGCTTTAGGTTGGTGTGGTAAGATTCCCAATTCGATCTGCTCGAATGAAGAAATATCTCGGTCCACGACTCCAAAAATATCTACCCCATCCTCTTTCAATATGAGAGAAATGAGGGAGGGACATCTTCTCTAGTATCTGCACCATGGTGTCACGGAACTCAAAATTTCAATATGAGAGAAATGAGGGAGGGACATCTTCTCTAGTATCTGCACCATGGTGTCACGGAACTCAAAATTTGAGGAGTGACTAGCAGTCTCGAAGATGCATTGGAAAACTAGAAACTTCGAGTAGGTATCTTCCTCTTCCTACAATCATTCAAACATCAAGTCAACTTGTTTTTTAGTAGGGTGTTTTTATTAATTAACATTCTGTCAGGTAAAACATTCATTGCAAAATAGTCCTTAAATGGTAATTCTTAGGAGCTAAGATCGGCTATGATACCAATTGTAAGGTTCCCCCCTTCTAAAATAGGGGAAACACTTAAGATAGTCCACTGTCTTCACTTGGAGAAAATTTCCTATTTATCGACACCTTGACTATGTAGAGATTCAAGGATACGATTCATAGGTAAGACCTAGTCCTATCCCGGAGGGGGAGCGTGATCTTCTAAAAATCAAATCACCCATAGGGTAATTGATTATAAATTGGACAACTACTAGACTTGATTTCTAGAGACAATGCTTTTTTCCTCATCCATGCAAGGCAGAGCCGCTGGCCTAGTCTTCTAGAATAGAGTTGCCCAAGAACCTATTTATCTAGCGTAGGGCTTTCACTTAATCTGTTGGAAAGCTACCGGACTAATCGGGTCCACCTGTCCGTAGGATGGTGCTGTCGGGGCATTCCATCATCCCACTTTCCACCCTACTCACGCGTCAATTTATTTTCTAATTAATCCTACTACACTGTTTGACTTAAATAAACATGTTCCTTAATTAAGGCCCTTTTCACAAGGTTTGTTAAAACAGTCTTTTTCCACAATACAATAATGCTAAAGACAAGATTTATAGAAAAGGTTTATACATGAATCAATTCCATACAAGCTAAACCGTCTCTCTTATTCTTTTCCTTTAAACTGCCGATGATCTAGAATTCGCCTTCCAGCCTTTACATGCTGGGCAAAACCCTACGGGACCATACACCTCATCGTCGCGGCGGCCGCTAGAGCAAGGACTCAAGCCGTCCTGTCACCCTCTCAAGCTCCATCGCACGATCCTCCTGCCCCTCAGAGGGATGTCTGCACACTAGGGTGGGCTTATTCATCGCACTAACCTTGGCCCTCAGAACTAGACAACATCATAATCTCTCGCCTCAATCGGCAAACCTTATTCTCCCAATGGTATGAGGGATACCTTGGGCCATTCTCGAGCTTTGCTAATGACGTCGCATGGCTACACAAGCATAGAACGGAGTTATCTTCGAAGCCAGGAAAAACTTGCACTCTTTAAACATAACAATTTCAATGCAATTCATTGAATACAGCATCACTCAATTCGGGGGGAGGATTGTGAGATGTCCTTAACACAAAAACGTTGTGCTGAAGGGGAGAAGGGCTGCTGTAAGTCTCTTCACATGAGGGGGGAGAATAGTTAAGGACACTGCCTCCTAGTAAGAGGGGGATAGAGGAAAAGGGGGGGGAGAAGAGTTAAGGACACTGCCTCCTAGCAAGCGGGGGATAGAGGAAAATTACCTTATCTGAAAAGTGGTAAATGAGGGGGTGTGGAGAGGGGTGGCTGTACTATAGCAAGTACACTGCACATGGACAGACGGCGGTACGGACGGCGGCACAGCACAGCATAAGCTACGTAGAAATGCGTGTTGCCCATGGAGCACCCTGAGGGTTTATAGAACTGTGGGGTACGGGTATGGGCGCTACGCAAAGCAAGGACGAAAGGACAGTGTACCAGCAAAGGCTGTAGATCATCTTGCATGGCTCAGGGAAAAGGTATGGTGTCGGTTAACAAGGAAAGGAATGGTACGCATGTACCTTATCTGGGCAGCATGGGTGTCCACGTAGTAGCGGTACGTGTGGACCACACAATGGGCAGCACTCTTTGGTTCTTGTGCGGCCATCGTACAGGCACCCTAGTAAGTGTGTACGGTCCAAATTTTGGGGTGCCGGCCTCGATTTGCGTGCTGGACCGCCCCGGGGGCTTTTTTTTTGTCCAAGATGTTCTCCTGGTCGTTGGGGTGCAAACCGTTTGTCAATCAGATGCTCGGTCATGCATTTATTAAGGTTTAAAGGTCGTCGCTTTTTAAGTAAAAATGACTGAAATTTGCGTATAAGCTTGATCCGGTGTCCGTTTTGGATGCTGTAAAGTCCTATATTAGGGTAAAATCGCACAGAGATTCCAAATTTGGGCTCAGAATTTGAAGATTCTAAGTAAAAATGACTCATTTAATAAAATCATTGATTTTTATACCATAAAAACTCATAAATTTATCTATTACATGGACATTTCTTTATTAGTGAAGATGGGTATGTTACAAATCTTGTCTCCTCCACCTCAGACAACACCCATGTGTCTGAAGGGTCCTTGGGAATGTAGACTCGATCACATACACTACTTCTCCACCACCTAATACACACCCATTAAAGAATTCTAAGAAACTAATACAAAGAGATAGGACAACTTAAGGAACATATAAGGCAGAAAAAAAAGAGTTGTGGTATTTTATATCTGTACAAGAGGGGTCATGTTGTGCACGGTAGGTATGGTTGTTGGTCAGGATCCAAGGTAACACGCATTTGTCCTTTCCACCTACTAACAAATGCCTTCTCAAAATGAGACTTCCTGTAAGATTTTAGGGCATTCGTGATACCTACTCTTGAGTCTACTATGGCTCTTTCGTGCATGCCGGCTACTGTGCAAGTGAGCCCGCCTCCAGCTTCGCATGCAATTTTAGTGTGTACTCCGTCAATTGGAACCAGTACACATGACGATGGATCCACATGAAGAAGGCTATGTCAGATGGTGGAATCTGTGTATCCCTCATAGCAAACTCACCACCAGCCAATATTTCAAGTAGCCTACATTTTTTACATTGTAAACAAGCATTAGGTTTCTAATTACTTTATTAAAAAAATGTAATGCATCAAGAGAGCTGGAGATCCTACTCTTCATTTGAAACATGTGCTCGAGCAATCTCGACCATCTTTGGCGTAGTGAATTTGCTACCCTTTTCACCCCACCCTTGGTACGAGATCACTTTTTTAAAGAATTTTTTCCACATTCGGAGGTTGGCAATTTGTGCCAGCATGTCCCCTTTTAGTGAAAAGTGCCTCCGTCTCCTTTAGGGCATCTCTATAGTTCTTGTCAAACATTTCTGCATCCATCATGTGTTCTCTACTCCCTCGCTCTAAGGCAACCACTAATCTTGGCCTAGAACGTGGCATCAAAGTCTGGACTACAATGTGTTTATATTTATTTAAGAAACATACTTCAAAATGAAAACATTAAGAAATATAATTCGAAATCAAAACATACTACAATGCGCACACACCTTGAAAACTAATTGTGACAAGAGTGCCATGGGAAGCTTTAACCACTTGGATCTGTTGGGTCCTTGATGAGTAAGCGCTTTCTGGGCCCATTCACGATCAGCATCACTGAACTTTAACAACAATGATTGTAGATCAACAAGACCCACACGGTGCATCATAAATATATCATGTGATGTTGTGTTTTACACATGAATGGTAGTGACCCTAAAAAATTTGCATGCATTTTAGGGTGGTTGCAAGATCAGGGTGCCCAGTTTTGTCCACTCAGGCACCCTGTAAACAGTAAAAAAACAGGCATTTGTTTACCTTTAGTGGCTAATGTCTCCTAGTAAATGAAGGAATTTCGTTTCAAGTTCTTTTGTTGGAACATCATATTCAAAGTTGGAAATATAGTTGCATAATTTGATTAAGCATTAGATGGTCAAAAGTCCTCATTTTCTTAGGTACAAGCTCAATGTATACACCCTGTCCCAAATTTGAACTGATTCCATAAAATGCTAATATCTTTTACATATAAACTCATATGAGATTCCCACTTTGTACCTTAGATCTTCACATAATATGGAGCTTAACTTGATTTTTCAAGAAAAATTTAAGATATTTATCTATTTTCTTTAAATATTTCAAGGTCTCTAAAGTGTTATAATATACGCCTGTTTTTGTACCCACAATAGCTATCACTTAAAATCCTCAATCTTGTAGATCAAAAGAGTCGGTAGATACTAAGGCATTAGTAGAATGTGGTGGTTAGTAAAAATTACAAATCCAATGGTTGGATTTTTAATGATCTCTTTTTTAAAATTCTTCCAGACTATCAGAAGGCCTGTAAATATTAATAATCTAATTAGTAAAATTACATTTTTGATGTGAATCATCTAAAACCTATAGGGACTAGTGTACTTGTAATGGTGCATCTATGGAAAAATAAATTGGATCACTCTAAGTATTGAAAGATCATTTGTTTATTATTTCATCATATTTTTGATTAATTTTGATTAATTAGACTAATTTATATTAATTTAAGTTATATTAGGTTAATTTAAGGGCAAGTGTATTTTTTATTATTTGCTTGATCTAATTTTAAGTACCTTGCCCCCCAAAATTTTCTCTCCAAGCTATGTCCCAGTTCTGCATAAACTGGACAAAACTGGATACCCTGATCTTGCAACAGCCCTTTAAACAAGGCAAATGATGACATACACAATGTTTGTTCATTTCATATACAAAAAAAATATTGTACAATGCACTTACTTGTTGATCATGTGCAACACCAACAAGAACTTCGCCTCCTCTTCCTTAAGGAACTAGACCACTCTACAATTCACCTTGGGAATCCTCTCTTTTTCGACTCAATTGGTATTCACCCATTCTTGCCAAGCTTTGAGTCGATAGTTTCCATTCCAAACAACGAACATCTTCCCAACCATGTGTTTCTATCCTTTGTGGGAGGGGTTGAGAGAGAGAGAGAGAGAGAGAGAGAGAGAGAGAGAGAGAGAGAGAGAGAGAGAGAGAGAGAGAGAGAGAGAGAGAAGAGGTTGAGCAAGTGAGAAAGAGAGAGAGAGGGCGGCACGTGAGGGTGGCTTTTGAGCGAGAGAGAGAGAGAGAGAGAGAGAGAGAGAGAGAGAGAGAGAGAGAGAGAGAGAGAGAGAGAGGGGCTGTTGAGGGCTCTTTTTGAGCGAGAGAGGGGGTGGGGCTGTTGAGGGCTCTTTTGTGACACCCTCCTCCTATCGCTCCCTCTCCTATCACTACAAATATTTTAAGTACAATTTCTCTTTTTTCTCCATCAGTGTGTAGACGCCAACTTCCTATAGCCCTCTCAAAGCGCCCCCTCTCCTATCACTACAAGTAATCAAGGCAGAATTTCTCTTTATTCTCCATCAGCGCGTGCAAACATCCATTTTTACACGTCATGACCACATTAACATTTTCTACTTTCTTTTCCATTTATAATGTTTTCCTTTCTGAGATACTGAATTCTAGATTTTTTATAAAACATTTTAAACCAAGCATTAAATCAAGTCAAGATTTTGATCTATGTAAGTCATTGAAAGAGGTCATGTTAAAATTGGAATGTTAAGTTGAATTATTTTGATCGATTGTGTGTTTTTTGAATGGGTCCGCAAAGGTCATTGTGTGTGCACAAGAGGTGATAATGTAGAGGCATGTATGGTTACATGGTTTATGCAAGCCACATGAGATGTACCATAGCGGAGGCCAGGACCCCCAGGACAGAGAGGATCAACCAGGGCCACACCAAGGGAACACAGACACTGCTCAAGGGGGCAACAGGCATACACAGCCAGACCCCAGATCAGTCTGAAGAGAAACCCCCTTCAGGGCCTCAGGACCCTTAGCCACAGCAGAGAGGGCCAAGAAGATCCTCCACTACAATCCACTGCCACCCCTTTAGACACGCCGGTGCTGGAGGAAAGGACACCAGAGCAGCAGCCGCCGCCATGCTCCACTGAAGAATCTGTGAAAGAAACAACAGGGGAGGACGCAATGGCAGCTCCGCATCACTTTGAAGACTCCCCGCCTGATGAGCCCCAACCCTGCAGAACCCGCATAAAAGGGAGATCATCGAGCATTCAACGCTTCTTCCATAACATGAAGGCTAGCCATCCTCAGGAGCAACTGCAAGAGCCTTTCAAGCCCAAAATCTATTGGCAGGAGGCGGCCACACAATGCTACCCTCGTCTCTAAATCACACGGTGCATTTAAGAGGGGGTTCAAGTGGGATCGACGGCTGAGGGGCCCCGATTTTGGGCGGGGCCGATCCGGGCCGTCGGATCCCCGAAAGTAAACTAGGGCCGAAAAAAACTCGGCCTACGAAGTAAACTAGGGATCCTAGTTTACTTCGCAGGCCGAGTTTTTTTTTGTAGGATCCCTAGTTTACTTCGCAGGCCGAGTTTTTTTGTCGGGGGCTTGCCAAATTGCCTAGTTTACTCCAGTTCCCGAGTTTGGACTTATAATTTTTTTGCCTAAGTCTCAAATTGCAAAAGATTGATTTGAACCCACGATGTGCCGCTAGAGAGGCCATAGTCTTACCATTAGGCTATAATTTCTGCTAGCTAGTGTGTTCGGCCTTTATTAATATATGTGCGCGGCAGCCCTAGTTTACTTTCGGACCCTAGTTTACTTTCGGGGATCCGACGGCTCGGATCAACCCCGCCCAAAATCGGGCCCCCACAGCCATCGATCCCACTTGAACCCCCTCTTAAATGCACCGTGCCTTTTAGACACGAGGCAATGCGACCCCTTGTCCAATGAAGAATCAGGAGATGAGCATATAAAGCGCCTTCATAATACAGATCCTTACCTCCTCCGCCTTATAGACATTGTCAACTATGATGATTTCATCTGCAGGTTATCAAAACCCACAGCAGATATTCATAAGATGGAACTCCCCTTATCAAAAAGCTACTCTCAATCTTGTTGGAGCCTCAAAATTGGGTTTGTGCCAACGCTTAACCATCAAACTTTAGCTTGACCATTGATTTAGCAGTTTCTAGCTTCATCTTGATTCTTGATATAGAGATTTCTAGGAAAGGATGCCCAAGCTCAATCTTGAGTGTTGTTGTGACATATTCCCAAAGCCAAAGAATAAATTGCCTTGTGACACGTGGAAGAAAGAAAAGAAAACATTTAAATATGGTTTGTAGCTAGATCTTGGTGGAGTGGACCAAAAACAAACATTATCTTGCTAACTTGGAGGTGGAGTCCCAGACTTAGAAGGGAGCCTCAAACTTGAGCTTGAGCTAAAACATGAGGGTAACCATTGTGGTTAAGCCTTAGACTTAGAAGGGAGCATACAACCTATATGCCACGGTATGAGGCTCAAACTTGGGGTTGAGCCTTAGATTTATAATGGATCCTAAGACTTGAGGTTTGAGCCAAAATAAGATTGTGAACCTTGAGGTTGATCAATCGTGAGACTCAAGAGGGATCCTGAAGCCTCATATTGAGCTAAAGCATGAGTCTTTATCTTGAATTTGAGCCTAAGACTTAGACGAGAGTCTCAAACTTGAGGTATATCTAAAGGATGATCCTCAACTTTGAGGTTGAGTCTTAAACTTAGAAGCGAACTTGAAACTTGAGGATGATCAAAAGCACGAATCTCAATCAAAGCTTGCATTCTAGAGTTAGAAAGAAGTGTCAAAGTTAAGGTTGAGCCAAAGCATGAAGGTCAACCTTGGGGATGAGCCTCGAACATGGTGCTCAAACTTGGGGTTGAGCCTCAAATTTAGAATGAAGCATGAAACCTAAGGTTTGAGCCAAAGCAAGAACCACAACCTTGAGGTTGATTAATCTTGAGACATAAAGAGATCCTCAAGTCCCATGTTAAGCTAGAGCATGAGTCTCATTCTTGAATTTTAGTGTAAGAGTCGGACAAGAGCCTCAACCTCCTTGAGGTTGAGCCTCAAACTTAAAAGGGAACATAAAATTGAGGATGATGAAAAGCATGAATCTCAATTTAAGCTTGAGTTCAAACTTAAGGTTTAGCTAAAGGACGAGCCTCAATCTTGGGGTTGAGCCTTTGACTTAGAAGGAAGCCTCATATTTGGGGCTGAGCCAAAGCGAGGCCAAAGCATAGAGGTCAACGTTGGGGTTGAGCCTCTGACTTAGATGGGACTCTCAAACTTAAGGGTGAACCATAACATGAGCCTAAAAGTTGGGGTTGAGCTTCATATTTATAAGGGATGCTAAAACTTGAGGTTTGAGCCAAAGTATGAACCTAAACGTTAATGTTGAGAAAGACCTAAGACGTAGACGGGACTTTCAAGCTTGAGGTTAAGCCAACACATCATGCTCAACTTTGAGGTCGAGCCTCTAAGAGAGGATCCCCAAGCTCATTTTTCACAATCAAGATTTGTGACATGTTAGCCTCTTTCACGAGTAGAAAGTGAGGGTGCATGCATTGGGAAGTTGGTGTGGTTGATGATGTCACCAAGCTGTGGTTCTTGGTTTGAACCTTGCACCAGAATAAGTTGATGATGTCACTAAGCTGTGGTTCTCAGTTTGAACCTTGTAGTGGAAAAGGTGAGTAGAATTTCCAACTGAACCTGTGAGGATTATGAAAACAAAGGCCACACTCAACACAAACCTATCGATCACTTTCTTTATACCTGAATTTTCATGGACTAAAGTTTTAGATTACTTGAGAGGTACACCTTTAAGCATATGAATTTAAAGCTTCTACAAATAATTGATCCCTCTATAGGGTTCAGTAGTTGTGAAGGGATTACCTTAGGGCTTCTTCTTCTTCTCTTATTCTATGAAGAGAAGAGTTGTGTCCTCTGCAAGGTTCACTAGTTGTGAAGGAATTTGCTTAGGTTTGCTTCTTAATCTCTTATTCTTCTCTACTTTATCTTCCTCTTGAGATTAAGAGGGTGGAGAGTGAAATAGGTACAGGGGGGAGAGTGAGGAGGAAGAAAATGGGAGAGTGAAGTGTACTATCATAACAAATAGGATTCTAGCTAGAACCCAAAGGATTACCAAAGTGTCTATGGCTTACTAGTGGGCTAAGCCCATAAATAAGATGGAACACATAATAAGGCATTCGCATTGCAAAGCACACATGTAGGAGCAAGAGAAAATCATTTTATTTCTTCTCTCATCTCTCTTATATTCCTCCATATAAATAAGGGGCTTTAAATAGCTTTGTTCATTCAACCTTTCAACTTCAATATTATCTTATTTCCCCATATCTCCACTCTCATATAACTCCCACACATGTGTAACTCCTAACCACTTCTTATTGTGACTTTTTGTAACTCCTATGGCTAATGATATAATCACATGCTTTGTTATGCTGCATAGTCTAGGTGCTAAACCATAGGGAAATATGACCATAGGATAAGGGTGGCAAATACCAAGAAAACAAGCACCCAAACACCCAACCACGGGATATGGATGGCAAATACCAAGTCAAGAAGCATCCAGACATCCGACTATAGGATATGGTTGGCCAAATACCAAGTCAACAAGCACCCAAACACTTGACTATTCCCACTTTAGACTAGTCAGTGGATGGTGGCCCAATGTGGCTAGGATGGTTAGAAGATGCATTATGTAGACTTGGGGGCCTTGCCAAAGTAGGATGCATGCAAGTAATGGACCACACTCATAGGTAGAAGATGGCTTATGTATACTTGGTACCTTGCTAAGTACAATGCATACAAGTAATGGACTACACTCTTGGGTTGTAGTGTTTGTTCATGTATGCAAATACCCATGTACCTAGTTAAGGGTAATAGTTTATACATTACCGCCACTAGGAGACTATATATATTATAGTGGTGGTTTCTTGCTTTCATATCTTGTAGATTGAGATCTACCTTCATTGTAGTAGTGCACCCTTCTATGTGCAAGACATGATCGCTATCTAAACCTCCTTATCTATAGCACTTGAGTGGGAACATAGAGCCATCAACTTTTTGAATCAAAGTTGCAAGCAATTATATTGTTTATTCTTCACTTGTTTCTGCAATTCAGTGATTTTTAATCAAAGTTTGTAAGCAATATTAATGTTTAGTCTCCACTTCTTTTTGCAAATACTAAGCTTTATGTTGTGAAGATTTGGCTTCCATTGTTGTGTATTCTCACATTATTATCAATGAGCATTTCTCTCTCAATTGGAAAATGATCTTTCCACAAACCTTCAAAAGTGGTTTGAACATAGCCTCTACTCTACTATTATCTAGTCTATATGATGGTGTATACTGTTGGAATTTTGGCACTTTCCCCTTTGGTCAATACATGGAAAGTTGAGAGTATTTCTTTTGCATAAAGTTATGAGTTGGAGATGTTCGAAGACGTTGTTCTTTAAGTTTAAAATGGAAATTTTTGATAAAGAGGATGGTTGCTTCAATGACTTACATCATGGAACCTCATTATATAGGCGAGGTAGAGAAAGATTACAGTAAACTAAAGGTAAAGATTTGAACTAGTTTAGAAGTTGAAGTATTGTAATTTGTTTTTTTCAATAGTTAATATCAACTAGTATAAATGTTTTATATTTCTATTTTAAAACTAATTTTTAATTATCAAAATTGGAGGATATAACCTTATTTTCTATCCTCTAATTTTATATTTCTATTTTAAAACTAAATTTTAATTATCAAAATTGGAGGATATAACCTTATTTTCTATCCTCCAATTTCAAAATGTGTATGAGGATGAGAGAGAGAGAGAGAGAGAGAGAGAGAGAGAGAAGAGAGAGAGAGAGAGAGGAAAACATGGAGAGAATGTACCGAACTTATATAAAGAAAAAATTTATTTGTGAAAAAAAGAATTATCCACATGATGTAGGTCTAAACTTGAAAATCATGCAGACAACAATTATATTGCAAGTGCTATTTTCATTACAAAAACTATGGTTGCAAAATTCAAGTCTCATTATCCATAACTAATGCAATGTATAACCCAGATAACCATAAACATCCAAAAACTAGCCTTACAGTATCACCCATAGGAGGCCAAGTTGGGTAGGGAACCAAAGTACTCCACACACTAAATTGCAAAACCAAGACAAATGCATAGCTTCATCACCTTTGCTGATCGTATAGAGCAACATGTGTAAAGTTGCCATTGAAAACATTGTAAAAAAGTGCTTAATCCTCGTTTTCTCCCTCCTCACTATTATTGGCACAAGTGGTATCTCCAAGCTCCAAACTTGCTTGAGCTTTTGATGGAGTTATGAAGATTGACACTAATGCCAGTCTCCATAACCCACTGGGGATAATGGCACTAGTGCCATTCTCTACCATTGAGGAGAATGGCACTATTACCATTCTCCATAACACACCGTAGAAAATAACAGTACTTCCGTTCTCCCATAATCCAGGATAGAGAATGGCACTACTACCATTCTCCATGACCAAAGGGGGAGAATGGCACTAGGAGGAGAATGACAATAATGCCATTCTCCATAACCCATGGTAGAGAATGATACTATTGCCATTATCCATACCCCAAGGGGGAGAATGACACTAGGGCCATTCTCCAAAACTCAATAGTTCCGATGAATAAAGGTCCCTAACCAAATAGGGAGAATGTCACTAGTGCCATTATCTACCATGGGTTATGGATAATGGCAATAGTTCCATTCTCCCCATTGGAGAAGAATAGCACTACTACCATTCTCCATAGCCCAAAGTATAGAATGACACTACTGCCATTCTCTATGTACACCTCGAGGGGATAATGGCACTAGTGCCTTTCTCCATACCCCAAGGGAGAGAATGGCACTATAACCATTCTACATACCCCATAGTAGAGAATGGCACTATTTCAATTCTCCATACCCCAAGAGGAAGAATGGCACTAGTGTCTTTCTGCAAATATCTATAGTCCCCACAATGAAGAAATTTCCCTAACCAAAATGGGAGAATGGCACTAGTGCCATTCTCTACCATGGGTCATGGAGAGTCCTAATAGTGTCATTCTCTACCATTTAGTTATGGAGAATGGCAGTAATTTCATTCTCCTAGTTGGGTTATGGAAAATAGCATTAGTGCCATTCTCCATAATCCCATGAAAGAGAATGGCAATATTTTCGTTCTTCATAACCATGGTAAATATTGGCACTAGTGCCATTCTCTACCATGGTTTATGAAGAATGGCAATAGTGGAAACAATGACCCAATCCTTGTGATGTAGCAACGGCTATCCGATCCTTGTGATGTGGGAAAAATGTCCTAATCCTAGTGATGTGCCAATGATGACCCGATCTCAGTGACGTGGCTTGATCAGATATCGACACGCATTGATGTGGATTGGTCATGGCATTTATACATGGATCACCAATCCTGAAGATAGATCGACCCTTTGATAGCTCTTGTCGATCACGACAGGCCCTAGGCAATCCATGATGATGTGGTCGATCCTGATGCAAGGAAATAAAGATCGTGGCAATCAGTCCCCTACAATCCATGATGACATGGATGATCAAGCTGTTGGATGCCTAATCTATCTATGAAATACATGACCATACATCCAGTATGGTGATTCACAACTTTCAAAGTTCATGCATTGCCTAGGCATTAAATATAATCCAAAAGTTGCCTATAATGTTTTCCTTATGGTGTTGATATTATGATGAATTAGGATGCATGCTTGTATAGGCTATGTGACAAAATTACGTGGGCACTAGACAACAAACTGAGGACACACTGTTCCCGAGTTGTCGGGCCCGTTTGAGGGTCCAGAGAGTCTGAGATGGTCGTGGGAGTTGCGCATAGTCTGACTCTCTCTCTCTCTCTCTCTCTCTCTCTCTCTCTCTCTCTCTCTCCCCTTTCTCTCAAATTAACATCCCCCCCCTTCTCTCCCTCGCCTTTCTCTTGAATTAGCATCCCTCCCTCCCTACCCTCCCTCTCTCTCTCTCTCTCTCTCTCTCTCTCTCTCTCTCTCTCTCTCTCTCTTAGGGGAAGACTATTGTTTTTGAGTTATTAGAGGAAGAGATGGGGTGGTTGAGTGGGAGAAGGAGGAGGAAGGCAAGTAAACTATTGGGAGAGGTGGTAGCAAGTTGTAGAAGGAGGAGGATGAGACTTGGACCTTAGCATAGAGTTGTGCAAATGGGGTGTTTGGATGAAAAATGAGATTGTGATATTGTTTAAAAGAATCTAGTTAAGATTATTGGGACATTCATTGACTTGAAACAATAGATCTTTAGAGAGATAAAAGTAATTAGGTTGAATTGGCTTGATAGTGACAACCTAGTGAAAAGTTAGAGCAAATCTTGTGATGTGATGGGGAGAGGAGGGTGATTTCAATTGATCCCTCCAATTGTGCTAATATAGACCTTATTGCGATTCCTGAGGCATCTACATGTACATGCGGATGCTTGTCAAAGGATATGTGTAGACATATGGCATTGATTATGAGGAAACTTTCAGCCTAGTTGCCAAGATGGCAACAATGAGAGTAGGGGAGAGAAACCTCCCTCCTCAGGATGTTTAGATGGGGAGAGGGACATTCTTTTCATCATTGCTACATCTTCTACTTCCGATTGAGATTTAAACTCATTATCAATGTGTTGAGTTTTATCTATGAAGTCCTCATCTGATTCCATAGGAGAGTCTTTTTCTTGGCTATAGAAAACTCTATCCTTTTGGGCATTCATTCGAGGAGAAACTTGTTCCTCCCCAAAATGGGCTGCCTTTTGAGGCTCCTTTACTTGATTAGGATTATCCAAAGTATGACTTTCACTTTTCCCAACATACCCATCTTGGACTTCTTCTAAGAGAAGAGCAAATCTATTGGCAGGAATATGCCAATTTGCTTTGTGATTTTTATTCTTAGTAACGTGTTTTTTTTGGGGAACCAAAAAGTTCTCATCCTTGCCTAGAGCCTTAGAAATATCTGTGGGTTGTTGTAGATCAAGGCAATCCCTAATCATGTGTCCTTGTTTATTACAGTTAAAGCAAGCATTGGGTAAATTTTTATAAGTTAAAAACTGTTCATATATGACTTGCCCTTTCCTGTTTTTAAGAGGAACTTTATCCTTTAACGATTTGGCCGTATCCACCTCAATAAGCATCTGGTAAGCCCATTGAGGGTTAACCACCTGGAAGGGCTTCTGCCCTAACACTTTACCAACAGCACCTCCAATCCTTTTGGCCCAGAGGGAGAACTTAGCCGGCATGTCGGTTAACTCAACCCACACTGGGATTTTTGTTGGCTTAGGCTCCTTAGGGTCAAAACTTTCAAACCATCTCAAAAAAGACAACGGTGTATTCCTTATAATCCATTGACCATGTTGATGATAGCGGTGGCACTTTCGGGATCCTCAAAATGAAACATGTAATATGAATTAGGTAGATGTTGGACTCAAGCAACTCTTATACCCCTCTGTTCCCAGTTAATCTTGATCCAATACTTTAATGTGTCAACAGGGGGTCTGGCCCCATGATAGAGGGCAATAAGCGTGTGTGAGGACAGGTGTTCCTGCCATGTAGCTAGCTCATCATCATCACAGATGACAGCACCTTCATCACAGATGACAGCACCTTCATCATCAACATCTCCATCACATAACCTTTCTTCAAAGACAGGGTTTTGAGAGAGATTTACCATTGGGTTAACATCAATCATAAGGGGAACTGAAGAGGGAACATGACGTGATAAAGCGCGACCACATTTCGGTTGACGAACAGCCTCTGTAAAAGATATCAGTGGACCAAAATGAGTTGGGATGGGTTGTGGTGGAGCACTTCTGCCTTGACGTGGCCCTTGAGAGAGACCACCTTCCACTCCTCGAGTCTCCGCACAGACCTTCTGATGCAGATGCATAGGAGAGGGCATATGTCCTACTTCTGGTGGAGAATGAAAACCGCCATGGGGCCCAGTAGGTGCTTGTTTGCAGAACCAACGATGAAGGGGCCTGCTCCCTCTCTGAGGGCTAGGGTTTTGGGGTTGGAGGCGAGCAAAACAATGTCTTGTAGGGACATCTTGGGGTAGAGCTCCCCCCTCTCGAGGGGAGGACCTTAGCAGTCCGTGAGCTCAGAGAGCAAAGCGAGAAGGGGGAGTCGATGAGAGAAAGGGGAGGACGAAGCATGCAAACGGCCAGTTGGGCATGGGCGACACCGGGCATGCAAACGCTTCAGCTGCTATGGATGAGCGATGTTGTTAATATTTATAGAGAGAGAGAAAAAACAAAAAGAACAATATTGAAACTAGAGGGATCTTACATCCTCCCCAACTAAAAGAATCAAGATGTCCTCATCTCGCGGGCAAGAAGGGGGTAATCCCACTACAGAATTTCTTTTCTCTCCCACGTCGCATCCTCAACAGGGAAGAATTTCCACTTGACGAGATATTCCCTCAAGAGACGGTTATGGAGGAGTTTCTCTCGGACATCCAAAATTTCCTCAGGTTCCAACTCAAACTATTCACGAGTTACAAAATTGACTTGGTCATCTGACAGAGCATACCTTGGTTTGAGACATACCTCTTCAATCAACAGGTTGACATCAAACACATTGTGTACCTTAAAATAAGGAGGCAATAGGATCTCATAAGCATGATCTCCTATCTTCCTTGTAATTACATAAGGTCCACAATATCAAGGGGAAAGCTTCTTGAATATCCCAAGGAAAGGGAGCTTCATTAGTCTTAAAAACACCATGTCCCCTTCTTCAAAGGTCCGGCTAGACCTTTTTTGATCAGCATACTGCTTTTGATGATCCTGAGTAGCTTTGATGTCCTTCCAGATGGACTATATCTAGAGGTCCATTTTTTCAAGCATCTGCTTAGATAATTCAACCATAACCATCGGGTCTGAACATGTCATGGGACTGAGACATTCTTAACCATAAAGGGCTTAGAAAGGACTCATCTGAATGCTTAGATGATACGAGGCATTGTAGGCAAACTCTACTAGATGTAGATAGTTTAGCCACCTCTTAGGCTCATGACTTAGTTCACCATAGTAAGATCGAAGAATGTCTTCAATGACTTGGTTCACCCTCTCAATTTGGCCATTGGTTTCCAGATGATATGCATTGCTGAGTCCCAAGCAAGTTCCAACAACTTGGAAAAAGGAAGTCCAGAACTTGGAAGTGAACTTTACATCTCTATCACTAACAATCCTCCTGGGTGCCCTTTCAATCTGAATACCTCCCTTAAGAAAAGTTTGGCAACATCTAAGGCATTATGCCATTTCTTGGTGGGTATTAGATGGGTAACCTTGGTTAGCCTATCTACTACTACCACAAAAATGGAGTCATACCCTGAGTTTACTACCAGTAATCTAGTGATGAAGTCCATACTAATGCATTCCCACTTCATCTAGGGTATGTCCAAGGGTTGCAAATTTCCTGGTAACTCAATCCTTTCATCCTTGACCCTCTGGCACACCAAACATTTCCTTAAGTGATTCATCACATCCTTTTTTAGTCCAGGCCAGAAGAAACTCCTCTTTACTGACATAAAGAACTTTACATATCCCAGATGTCTTGCAATCAGGCTATCATGAGTTGCAATGTTTGCACATCGTATAGGTGTTATTATAAATGGCGGGCAGAAAAAGCCCCCCTGCTTAAAAACAATTTCATAAGCTTTAAAATTAAAGCTTTTAAATATTAAAAAAAAGAGTTTTTTATAATTTAAAGCTTTTCATAACTTTTCAAAACAATTTGCATAGGAAACAGTAGACATACATTGCTTGAGCTTGACGAGGATAGGGTAGGAGAGGTAGAAGTGATAGAGAAGGCAAAAACTTGCAAAATAAAACTTATGGAAAGCTTGTTTGCATAGGAAATGAAGGAAACAGTAGACATATATTGCTTGAGCTTGAGGAGGGTAGGGTAGGAGAGGTAGAAGTGATAGAGAAGGTAAAAACTTGCAAAAAAAAAAACTCAAAGTATAAGTTTATTGTATTCAATAGATAAAACTACCCGACGGCAAAAGAAGCAAAAAAAAGTGAGATATTTTTACAGTATAGCAACATTTTTCATTGCTATAGACGCTGCTAAGGCTGCTGTGGGCAGCGATATTACGCTGCTAGTGGGCAATGAAAAGCGCTGCCTCTGGCAGCAAAAAAGTGTTGCAGAGCAGCGATAGATCACCGTTGAGCATCTTGAAAACTCTTGATATTTTCCTTCCAAAAAATGTTGAAAACTCTTGATATTTTCCTTCCAAAAATGTTGCGACACTCCCAATGTGTTGTAGTGACGGACACACGCACCGCCTTCAACGCCACACCTAGCCTATTCCACTAAAAATACCACACCACTGCCTAGGCATTTTCCCAGCCCAATACGGCTAGCATAAAGAAGTAGACAGCTCCATGAATTACCTTTCACCACACACACCCAACATCCACGACACATAGGATGAAAAACTGCAATAGCACTAGCGAGCCCAGCATCGTAGAACCTCCTCTTTTGATACCATGATAAGAAACCGAGTGTGAGCTCAAGTATGGGGGACCCGATGTGTTATGTGCACATTATATGCGCATATACTAGGAGGCAAACCCACATTAGGCTTGTGAGCATGGGAGCATGGCAACAAGCTCTAGTGGAGAATGGGTTAGGGATAATCTTAAGGATTGAGGTTAGGGTCAGGCAACCAAGGGTCACACATGGGAAATGGAGAGTCAAGAGTCACTTGAGGGCCCTCCTATATAATAGGGGCATGGGACACACTCAAGGGATGTTCTCTTGTGTAGAGGATTGTATCTACTCTCTTGCCATTTCATACTAGAGCTGAGTGCTACTCGATTGGAGTCGTACCTCTTGGTGGTATGGGACATCAAGGTTAAGGTATGAGGTACTTCATTGTAATTCATGTGTACATCCCTTGGGCTCAAGGGTGGTTGGGTGGATGAGTTAATGCTTGGTTTATACATTTTTATGCATGATGATTATCTAGAGTGTCCTTAGGGTTTTAACACTCGTATTTGAGCAATCTCTAGTTAATTGTTGTTGTTTTTTCTTTCTTATTCCATTTTTTAGCATTTTTTAAAGTAAATTTTAATATTTACTAAATAAAAATATTATTTTGTTGGTTTGTTTTGGTGATTATGTATGTGGATCATTGACATGGCAGTTGGAACGCGTGTTTCTTCTATTCAATCGATGAATCAACATTGTAGGAGAATTTCGTAAGTTCAATGCTATTTTTCTTAATTTTTTTGGTTTAAAATAAGCATTTATGGAGTTTTTACCAGAATACTACAAATTTATTGCGAATATTTTTGGTAGAGTGAAATCCTTGAATTTCTACAATTTTTAGGAATTTCTCCTAATTATTTAGAAACTTTTAAAGCATTTTTATGGTTAAAAATATTTTTTAACGCATTTCGGCGGGTTTTTTTTGCGTAGATGCTATCAATTTTCTGCCAAATTTCTACTTAAATGCACTGTGGGGCAGCCAATTGATGCATTGAGTTCTCTCCTATGTGTGTGGGATTCTTTTCTCCTCTCAAAAATGAATTTTTCTTCTCTCGCGTGAACACCTCTTATGAGAGACAATTAGATTAGTGTTAATCATAATTATGTAATTACAATTAACTATTAATCAAAATTTTGATTAATCCCCTCTCTATTAACAAAGAAGGAGGGGGTGGAGAAGTATGAAGGAGGAGTTTGATTGGAAAAAGAAGAGAGGAGAGAGGAGCCCTCCTCTCTCTCTCACTAATGCAACGCATGGAGGGGGGGTGCGCTGCAGGGCTGGCGGGCAGAAAAAGCCCCCCCTGCTTAAAAACAATTTCATAAGCTTTAAAATTAAAGCTTTTAAATATTAAAAAAAGAGTTTTTTATAATTTAAAGCTTTTCAACATAACTTTTCAAAATAATTTTGAAAAAAAAGAGAAAAAGAGATTCCAATTTTTTTTCTTCTCCGATTTTTTTTTCTCTAAAAATTATTTCTTTGAGCCCTTTGGCTTTGCAATTTCTGGGAAACCTATTGACCTTTCGAATTCCGGGGATCTTTTGACCTTTCGAATTTCGAAAACTTTTGACCTTTCACATTCTTTTTTTTTTGTCTTTTCATTTTCCCGAAACTATTGGCTTTCGGGAAGACCTAAAATTTTTGGACCGTTCATATTCTAATGCATTTGGGGTAAAATAAAAATTTTAAAAAATTCTTAAAAATTAGTGGAAAATTAGACAAAGGTTATTTTAATTTTTTGGAAAATCTAGGATTGGTGATTGGCATGTGGTCTGTCCATTCAAGCACCCGTGATCATTTAAATTCCTTTCAAAATCTATTTTTTGCCCAAAAATTTAGAAAATCCATTGAAATTATAAATTTTCATTGGATTTGGAAATTGTCAGGCGAAATTGAAAAATTTTGTGAACGATGGGATTCTTAGGAGAAATTCGAGAAATTCGTATTTTGGTAAATTTTTTTGCTAAATGTTTTTTGAAAAAATATAGGTTTGGAGCACCATAAGATGGGTTTTGGTGGAATTCAAAATTAGTGTATTTTGAGGCCCTAGAAAATTACGAAAAATTAAGAAAAAATCATGGTAATTCTTTTTTCTCGAGAATTCCTATTTTCGAGGGTTATTTGGTGCTCTAGTACATTTTTATGTACTCACACTAGGTAAATGCGGGTTAGTCACATATTATTAATGATGTGAGCATGCCTTGTATTAATACTTTATCCGTTTGGATTGGTTCTAGATGGTGTTTTCATGATTTGTTTTGTGAATATCTAGGCACCAAATGGTAATTGAAGCATTTTTCTTATGTGCAGTTAATTCTAGTGAGTTAATTTGCTAGAACTTTTGGTCAAGAGGGGTCAAGAGAAGGGTAAAGAAAAGTGTATAATCTAGATTCATAGAGAACTCACCATGGCTTATATTGACTTTTTGGTCAATGATAATGTCGATGACATGAGTGATCATCCCAATTCTAGAAGAGAAGATCTTAAATTCCATGAAGAAAAAGAGGAGGCAGTAGCAAAGAGGGAATTTTTGGACGTGGAACAACATCTCGAGGCTACAATGGCAAAGTGCCATGATGAGATGGAATCACTTAAGGTGCAGATCTTAACTCTGCAGAAAGCTCTTCTAGCCACCTCATTTACTCCTACCAAAGCAGTTGCTCCATCTTTTGCACCAAAGGTGTATGGTGGGGAGAAGAAGGAGAAGACACAAGAATGTGTGGATGCCTGGCTTAATAGGTGGACTACACACTTTGCTTTTCACCCGTTCACTCATGCGCAGAAACTGCAGATGCCACATGGATTGTTAAAGGGGAAAGCTTTGACTTGGTGGAAGGATCTTAAAGAAGATTCTATTCCCACTACTTGGAAAGGATTTGAAGATGCATTCAAGAAGAAGTTTGTCCAACCTAAGGATGAATTTTAAGCTATTTCCAATCTAGTTAAAAATAGCACGGCTAATCAGTCTTTTGATAACTATGTGCAAAAGCTTAGACAGTTGGCCTACCAAAGCCAAGTCTGATGATCATACCTTGTGTGGTATTCTCATCAATGGTTTATCTCTTGATTATCAATATGAAGTGAAGAAGTGCAAAGTTGAAACGGATGAGGATGTTATTCAGGCTGCTCAAGTTTTTCACAAGACAATGGTTGGCGCCAATTCATCAAAACCAGCGTCAAGTGAAAAGAAATCCACGTTCACTTATTCAAACAGTGGATAGAAAAGAAATTTGGTTTTCACACCAAAACCAAAAAATGGTGACAACGCCAGTAAAAAACCACTGTGCGTTAAGTCGAATTTGTGAAGTTAATGAACTTTGCTTCACTGAGATTACTTCTAACTTGTACGATTCACTCAGGGAAAAATGCAGCACAGATATTTTCTTTGGAAAATATTAGAATTTGGCAAAATCAGGGTCCAACCAACTCTGAAGTAGATCAAAACCTTGTGAAAGGAAAAGCCAACCAATTTTTTATTCGAAATGGTCTTTTATTCCGAAATGATAAGGTTTGCGTGTCGGATGTGCCGAAAATTAAGTTAAGAATCCTATTTGAGTGCCATGATGCACCATTGGAAGGACATCTTGGCATACAACATACCTTGGCTTTGGTTAGAAGGTAATTTTAGTGGCCAAAAATGAAAGATTTTATTCAGAGTTATATGGTCTAATGTCATCAATGTCAGATAAACAAGGTTGAACGTCTTAAATCTGCTGGGTTATTACATCCTTTGGATATTCTGTCTAGAAAGTGGGAAAGTATTTCCATGGATTTCATTACGGGACTTCCACGTACCAGTCAGGGTCACAATGCCATTTGGGTAGTCATGGATAGATTGACAAAGATGGCTAGGTTTTTACCCACAAAGACAATAGTTAAAGCTTCGGAATTGGGTTACTAATTTGTCAAGCAACTGCTTAGACTATATGGTCTACCTTTTGATATTGTGAGCGATCGAGACTCTAAGTTCACGAGACTAATTTTTGGCAAGAAGTTTTCAAGAAATTGGAAACAACTTTAAGTTTGAGTTCCTTTGATCATCCGTAGTCTGATGGGAAAACAGAGCATGTGAATCGGATTGTAGAGGATATGCTTCATGCATATGTCTCTGGAAAACCAATGATGGAATTTTCCTATAACAGTTCTAACCATACGGCTATTGGTTTTAGTCCATTCATGCTTATGTATGGGTATCAACCGAGGGCACCTATTAATGTTGATCTTAAGGACATTGAGCTTGATGCATCGAGGGATTTCTTGTGTGATATGCAAGAAATGTTGACAAAGCTCGAGATTCTATCAGAAGTGCTTAGGATAGGGCATGGTTTTATGCTGATAGAGGACACTCACCTCGGTCTTTTGAACCAGGACGTTGGTTTATTTAAAAGTTCCTAAAGACTCTCAAACTTTATCTCAACAGGAAAATGCTCAAAATTATCTCCTAGATATTATAGTACATTTCGAGTTATACGTCAAATTGGCACGGTTGCATATGAACTAAAGCTGCCTCCACATGTTAGAGTTCATCCAGTCTTTCATGTCAGTAGATTGAGGAGGTGAGGAAAACACAATTACTCCTCAAGGACTTGCTGAAGTCGAAAATTTATCCTATGTTCCACATGAACCTGAAAAGGTACTTGAATTCAGGGAAAGGAAACTTCGTAGTCGACAAATTAAGTGGACAGATAGGGAAATAGAGGATTTGACTTGGGAGTCGGTTGAGAATGTTCATTGCAAATTTCCTTCTTTTCATTACAAGAGTGCAATGTTTTGAGAGAGGGGAAGTATGTTATGTGCACATTATATGTGCATATACTGTTGAAATTTGAGCATAATGATGAGCTATGGTGGATCATGCACTAGAATCAACATCATTAACAAAGTGATTAGTAAAAGATTAAGACGTAATTAGTGAATAATTAGCACATAGATTAATGTAGGCATGGATACTCAAAAACCAGCAAATTCTCATTAGGGCTATGCCTCAATTTATAGAGTTTACATCAAGCATCTAATTCCATTGATTTCTCCATGATTCACTCCCAGAATATCTCCACCTTTTGCCTGATTCTCTCCACCTCTTCTCTTTTCCCTGAATATCTCCACACTCCTAAATTCCCTCATGCTACCCATTATTCTCTCCCAGTAGATTCTTCTCTCCACCTCTTCTCTTTTCCCTGAATATCTCCACACTCCTAAATTCCCTCATGCTACCCATTATTCTCTCCCAGTAGATTCTTCTAACCTTTTCACAGGTTCTTTCACAATTACATCTCCTCTTTTACAGCCTCTATCCAAGAGCTTGTTCCCACACACACCCTATTCACTTGTATATTTCAACACCTCCCCTCAAGTGAATACTCCTAGTACACCTAGACCCTATACCAAGTTTGCCTCCCCTTGATAGTCCGCGACCAGTGTCTACTCCTCCCCTCAAGTTATCTCAGCACACCTGGACCCTGTATCAAGTTTCTTTCTTACTTGACAGTCCGCGACCAGTGCCTCAAGTCCCTAAACTCCATAGTCCTTGACACTCTCTCTCTCTATGTGTCCAAGGCTACTATAAGTGCCCGTGACCTTGACTAAAGTGCCCACACATACATCTACCACGTGGCCTACATCATCGGTGGCTCAGAGGTGGTTTTACTTTATTGGGGTAGGTTACATTGGGTTGTGGGGTCTCTCTCTCTCTCTCTCTCTCTCAGAAAAGATGATCCGACTCCACTTCCCTTGGAGCCTCCATGAAGTTTGCCGATGTCGTTCCTTCTTCACTGGGTTTGCTGTAGCAGTCTCTCGCCATGTGTCCTGGCTTTCCACATTTGTGGCAAGTGAAGGTCCTCCCTCCTACTCTGCCTCTTCCTCGTCCTCGTCCTCGAGAGAATCCTCCTCGGGTGAAGAATGCTTTTTCCTCTCCTACTGTTGAGTCGAGCCCTTTCTTCTCTTTGCCTCTGCTCTCTTGCTCTAGTAGAGCTACTTCTATCTCATGTATCTTCAATTCAGGTACATTCTTTAGTGTTGCTACAATGTTTTCAAATCTCCTTTGTCCACACTCTTCAAAAGTAGAGCTAATGCTTCATCATCTTCTACCTTTTTGCCAATAGCTGCCAGTTGTTGCTTAATGCTTTTATATTTGTTCAAGTGTGTGATTAAAGGTTCACTTTCCTTCATGTCCAATTTGTAGAATTGCATTAACAGATTTATCTTTGAATTTTTTGCTTGTGTACCAAATAACTTATTGAGTTCATCCCATGCATCTTTTGCCCACTGTATCCCTGTGATATGATGAATGATTTCATCATTTAAACTGAGTGCAATAAGTCCCAATGCTTTTTCATTCCTGCTCTTCCACTCATTTTCTCCTCTCTCTGGGCATTCATCTCTCCCTTCAACTAATCCCCACAGATTTTTCCTCATCAGCAAATACATGGTTTTTGTCTGCCATGTATAAAACTGTTCCCCATTAAATTTGGCTATTTCCTGTGCTGAACTCATGGTGATGTGAAGGGGGTCTTACCTCGATCCGATTTCAAGATTCAAGGGTAGTGTCTACCCTTTTACAACTCAATCTGGTGTTTAATAGATGATTACAACAATTTTATCAACATAAAATCACCAGAAATTACATTAAATCGAGGGTAACCAATTTATACGGGATGGTTGGAGTATCAAACCAACTCCGATTTGAAATCTGAAGTTATAGGGATCTGTATCAGATACCTAATGGTTAATTTGAACCCTCAATTGCACCAAAGTATAGTGATTAGCACTGATTAGCAAATTAATGCTCTGGTTTGTGTGCAGAAAACAGAGTATGCGGGGAGTCTAGATCTGGTGCCTTCCACTTCAAATGAGCTCAAATGCTTTCAAAGGCATCAATAGCAATGAGTCTAGTAGAGGATTAAACCAAGAAACACAAGATTTGACCAAATAATGAAAGCTTAATCTTTGTTTTACCAAAGTCACCTGTAGATTTGATGAAGATCTTGGATCTCACTGTAGACTTGATGAAATTGATTTTTGTCTTCACCAGCTTGTAGAGCATGCTTGATTACCCCTTGGGCTAAGAGGAATTATAAACCTTTGATCTGTGGAAGTAGAAATCACCAATTCATCTCAGAAAAACGGCGCCTGCTAAAAACGTCATTCCGGCTGCATCCGTCGGCGGTTTGTTGATCCCTTTGGATGGGCTTGAAGCCAATGATGTTGGCTAGCTTGTGTTAGAAGCACAAGACCTAATTTTGACTGTGCAAGATACTAGAGATCCTCCACTGGCTGGGGGTGAAGGGGAGAAGTGAAAACTCACTAAAAATTGATTTTTTTTGCTAATTATCTACTAATCCTCATTAATTAACTAATGGGCTCATAAACCTAATTGATTCTAGGCATGGCTCTGATACCATGTTGAAATTTGAGCATAATGATGAGCTATGGTGGATCATGCACTAGAATCAACATCATTAACAAAGTGATTAGCAAAAGATTAAGACGTAATTAGTGAATAATTAGCACATAGATTAATGTAGGCATGGATACTCAAAAACCAGCAAATTCTCATTAGGGCTATGCCTCAATTTATAGAGTTTACATCAAGCATCTAATTCCATTGATTTCTCCATGATTCACTCCCAGAATATTTCCACCTTTTGCCTGATTCTCTCCACCTCTTCTCTTTTCCCTGAATATCTCCACACTCCTAAATTCCCTCATGCTACCCATTATTCTCTCCCAGTAGATTCTTCTAACCTTTTCACAGGTTCTTTCACAATTACATCTCCTCTTTTACAGCCTCTATCCAAGAGCTTGTTCCCACACACACCCTATTCACTTGTATATTTCAACATATACTAGGAGGCTAGCCCACATTAGGCTTGTCAGCATGGGAGCATGGGAACAAGATCTAGTGGAGAATGGGTTAGGGCTAACCTTAAGGGTTGAGGTTAGGGTCAAGCATCCAAGGGTCACACATGGGAAATGAAGAGTCAAGAGTCACTTAAGGGCCCTCCTATATAATAGGGGCATGAGGCACACTTGAGGGATGTTATCTTGTGTAGAGGATTGTATCTACTCTCTTGCCATTTCATACTAGAGCTGAGTGCTACTGGATTGGAGTCATACCTCTTGGTGGTATGGGACATCAAGGTTAATGTATGAGGTACTTCATTGTAATTCATGGGTGCATCCCTTGGGCTCGGGGGTGGTTGCGTGGATGAGTTTATGCCTAAGTTATTGCATGTCTATGCATAATGATTATCTAGAGAGATCTTAATAGGGTTTTAACACGATGCCCCACCTCCTAGTAGCCAGCCCCAAAAAAAAAGGCTTCCTTTCTCTTCATCAAAAAAGCGTGCACATGAGAATGAAGGGAGCCCCCTACTGTTCGAGCACATATACCACCACCCACGTCTTTATTCTCTTGCATATGGGATATTAACCCTTCACGCCAAGGTTGCACCTACATGTGTCAATGTGGTACTTAAAATGGTGGGCTACCTCGTTCTTCTTCTTTTGTAAAGTTTCCTCCTCAGCCTGAATAATGAATAAGCCTTTACTTCAATCCCCTGTAATCATTCCCTGTTTCTCGATACAAGAAAATATTATTTTTCCTTGTATTTGTCTAGTGAAATAAAAAAATTCTAGAGAGTGGTAATTTAATATTGAGATATTTTTGGATATATAAACTCTACAAATATCAAAAATATGTTTTCCTATAACAAAAAATCAAAATAAATTTTCCAAGGTGCATTAGGAATCAATTAAAAATGATTTAAAAGACCTTAGCCTAAGGGTCAAGATTTTTTGAGATTTTTGGATTATGGTCCAATTAAGGTTCCTATGGACCAATAAGATTAATCCAAGTGTTGGGATGAGATAAATCCAATGAATAAAAGAAAATACCTAAAAATGAGTAAATGCCCACATAAGATGAAGAGTTCACTAAGTGTAAGATTTATTAGTTAAAAATTATGAAATATTACTAAAAAAAATGAGATATTTTGGATTAATCATACAATTTTGACACCTTGGTAAGGAAAGGGGGAGCCTTCAATGAGGCTCCTATTTCACACATGTGAATGAGTTTTAAACTAAAAAATATTAAGATATTTTTATCTCTCCTCTGTCCTGGATCAAACCAAATCAAAAAGGGAGCCAAACTGGTCCAAATCTTGTCCTAATTCAGCCAAACTGAAGCTGGAAAATTCTAGAACTTAGTTGGACTCAGTTAGTGGCCTCCCTCACCTATAAATAGACCCTCATTCTTTTGTATTCTCATCTGTGAACTAGACCATGCTAGTATTATCTTAAAATAAGTATATTTTCTATTATCCCCTAAAAATCCTCTACATTTTGGAGAGATTGGAGCTTCTCTCTCTCTCTCTTCAACCTTCCTTGGAGATTTCCTCAACATACTAGCCAATTGATTGGTTGGGGGCCTCTCCTAAGAATAGAGAATCAAGCAAAACAAACAAGAGATAAGGTGTGACTTTAAGGTTTTTTTTTCTTAATCTTCTTCTAAATGTTTTTCACTTCTCAACCCCTTTCAAGCTTGAGAAGTATTGAATTGAATGGTTTTTCAATGCAAATGAAGCTCTCTAAAATAAATTTTAATGATTAATCACATAAAGTTTTCATTTATGCTTAATTTAGGATGTTTTTTGTGTATATCTCTCTCTCCCCCAAAGAATGGTCATTCCTATGACCAATTCTATATTCAAATGATGCTTCTCATGGAGCAATTCCTAATGCTGAAATCAAACTCTATGCTAGTCAAGCTAGAGGCCAAAGAGATGGCTTTTTTATGCTTTAATGTTGGTAAACTTAAGAATTAAGTCCATAAACTGGATATTGGTCCAAATGATAATTACTCTATCATAATCCTATTACTAAGTCCTATTCTTTTAGAAAATATTAAAAATTATCAGTAATAGCACTGAAGCTATGGTAAAATTTTTAAAAATTAACACATAAATCATTTTTATGCATAATGTGAAAAGAGGACTTCCTACCATATTCTAGGATTAGCCATCCTATGTTTAATGAATAATTCTCATCATATCCATGGAAACTTTAATTTTAATGTTTATGCAAAAATAGTTAATTAGAGAAAAAGAGAAATTTTTAGTAATTTCATTTTTATGATAAAATAGAAATTCCCATGATAATGAAGATCCATGTATTCCAATGGAGAAAGAGAAAATTTGAAATACTAAAATAATGGATATTTTATTTAAAATTAAAGAAGAATTTTAGATAAATTATTTTTATGCATGAAAAATTTAAATGATGAAAGAGGAATTTCCATCATAATTGGAATTCAATCATTTAAATGGAAAAAGTGAAATTCTTGTCATATTTGGATTCATCGACATTTTTATGCAATTTTAAGAGAAATTTTAGCTAAATTTATTTTTATGTATAGGAAAAATTTAAATGATAAAAGAGGAATTCCCATCATATTGAAATTCAATCATTTAAATGAAAAAAGTGGAATTCTTGTCATATTTGGATTAATGGATATTTTTATGTAATTTTTAAGAGAAATTTTAGCTAAGATTATTTTATGCATGAATAGATTTAAATGATGAAAGAGGAATTCCCATCATATTTGGAATTCAATCATTTAAATGGGAAAAGAAGAATTCTTGGTATATTGAGATATTGAATATTTTTATTTAATTTAAAGAGAAATTTTAGATAGATTTAAGTTATGATAAAAAAGGAATTCCCATGACATTTGGATTGCACTCATTAAATGAGAAAAAGAGGAATTCAAGCTTATTCAAAAAAATAGATATTGGTATTTAGTTAAAAGAAAATTTTTATGATATTTAAGAAAAGAAAGATTTGAATTAATTTTAGGTGTCAAAAGATGAATTTTCACCATAATTCTACCTAGGGAATTAAAGTTGAGAAATTAAATGGTAGAAAGAATATCTTTAGATATTTTATGTGGCTAAGTCACTAAATTGGTATTTACCCAAAAGTAAATGTTGATCTGAAGAAAATCCTTGTTAGAACTAAACGGAATGATTAGACTACGAGAGGCACATTCAGTAAACCTACTTGTCTATCTCTCGATCTGAAAAACTTCGTGATACAATGAGTAGACCACTGTTGAATTAAACTAGTTTTCGTGTGACCAAAATCACCAAGAATCTAGTTGGACAATCAGTCAAATGATGGGTAGATTACCCTCATGAGAGATCAAGGATTCTCATTATGAAATTGGGACATAAAGGAAAAAGGGGTTTTTGTGGAACCAATCTCAAACTGGGAATTTTACTTGCATAGAACCTCTGTTTTCATTTAAAGGACTGTTTTACGCCAAAATGCTAGAGGAAGCATTTGGCATGTGTTTTACTAAGAGAAGGTTTGTTGTAATAGCTGGCGGGGAGTCATCTCAACAAGTGACGTCGCTCGCGGGGGCAAAGCCTACCAACGTCTTGACCAGCCTCGTTATACGGTTAAAATGGTGCACTTCCGGTACGATGGGCGAGGACCGACGAAGCGGTCCATGAGTGAAGTGCTAGGACACCTAAGGAGGATCCTAGAGGGTTCTGACTAGGTGATGCACGGGTTCGCAATTGCTAGGACACCCATGCGTGCGTCGAGGAAGATTCGGATGGACTAAAAGGAAAGATTTTTGTGAATCAAATTTTGATACTGATCTCGTTGGTTGGCCAGCAAGTCTTCAATGGAGAGTTGAGAGGACACATTTTGTAATACAACAAACTCAGAGTTTTGGAGGATATTATGATTTCTATTGAAGGATTGTTCTAGGATTGTTTTAAAGCCAGCCGAATCTGTAATAAATGGCAATTTCATATTGGGTGTGTACGTGGTATGCCTACCTTAATTTTTGCATGAATCGCCGGCTAGGGGGCCTAGGAACTCTTCCTCGGTACCCGGGTAAAACACGACCAAATCTTTATAAAGGAATCCCACCAATACAGTGGTCGGGTGGTTGGCTAACCCATGGTCCGTAACCCATGGTCCGGCCGGTTGGCTAGATCGGAGGACTCTTGCGAAACAATTAAGATGTGATTAGTTACGTTAGTTAGATTAAGTCATGAGAAGACCTTGTTCTCTGGGGGGAGGAGATCAGCCGGCGGTTGTGCCTCGTTAAAGGAGGAAAAAACTAGTGATTCCATGGACCAAGTGCAAGTCTCTTCTTGATCTGACCATGTGACTTTAGTTTCGGTTAGATCAGTTTAACTAGTTAAGACTTTGACTCGTTAGAGTAATTCCCCCGTTAGAAGATTTTCCCATGGCGGAATCGCCTATGCCTTTTGGGTGAGGGAAGCTTTTCTGGGCTCCGGTTTCGGACAAACTACCAAGCTAGTCTCTCGTCCAGACATCCCTGGGCGAGGACCCGAGTGTGGATCCCCGCCTCACGTGGGAGGCTGACACTGCTTCCACTCTGCCGGCACCCCCGAAGGGGGTCTCACAGAGTAAACATGGCTGTGGGAGCTTCCTCCAGATGTGGGGAGTGTGCTACATGTAAGAGCCTCTTTAGAACTTGTGTCTTTCTACAATGCACATAAGCTTTTGATACCATGTTATTTTTCATGATGTTATTCATATTGATTACGTGCAACAAAGTTTGTGTATCACATGTATTCTTGTGTATGCACATATATGTGGTGTAAAATATTTATCCTACCAATGTTATTTAATAAAAATACTTTATTTAAATTTTTGGAGAGTGATTTCCAAGTTTATAATTTAAATTTTTGATTGAAATTGCATGTGCATTTTGTAGAGATACATGCACGTCTTTATACTATACGATACATTTTGTAGAGATATGTGCACTTCTTTACACGACAAAGAGAGTTTTTTTTTTGAAGCATAAATATAGTTAAGAAAGTGGCCTATTTAATGATCAAGTTGAAGGGGAGAAGTTGCATGAAATTTTTGATGATGCAACCGTGCCTTTTTGGGCTTCAAATTTTAAGCCTGTGACAAACAACCCCATTAAAAGTCAAAAAAGGAAACAATATATATTGGGCTCATTGAATGGATGTTGACTTTGTGAATCCCTCAAACATTAAAATGGCCCATATGTAAGTTATGTAGTATAAAGGGGGGTAGCCCAAGTCATGACCAAGGTGAAGGGGAAAGGTTGCATAAATTTTTTGATGGTGAAACCTTGCCTTATTGGGCTCCAAATTTAAAGCCTAACATGACAGAGGGACATAGCCCCATTACATAAATCTAGGCTTTGAACGCTACTCGTAAAATTTTAGCAATTCAGTCATCCTCAGCATCCGAGTCCTGCAGCCATTTGCTGTGGTCTTGTAATTGGCATTCAGTGTCTTGAAGTTGTTGTTGTTAGATAAATCTATTGTTCTAGAGTAGCATCAGGCAAAGGGGTCTCCATGTCAAAGTTGTGTTGTTGCAATGAATTGTCACTTGCTGACGGCATGTGGGTGAAGGCATTACATGAGGTTCTCCTTGTTCGCCAATTTCTCTTCAAATAGAGAAGAGAGAGAGTTTGAAAGATAATGTACTTCTCCCCTCCAAAGCTATAGAGAGAGAAATATACTTCTCTGGGCATTTTTTTTAAGAATATATATATATATATATATTGTTTCTCTCAAAAAAAAAAGATCTCGATTGTCGGCTATATTGCTTTTGCCAAACGTCAATTGCTAAAACGGCAGTCTGTGGCACAATAATCATTTGTCCATCATACAATCTTCCACGACATACGCATGGGTGTCCTAGGCACCCATGCGTGTCCATGGGTGTCCTAGGCACCGCGAGCCCATGCATCGCCTGGTCATAACCCTCTAAGATCCTCCTTAGGTGTCCTGGCACTTCACTCAGGGACCGCTTCGTCAGCCCTCATCCATCGTACCACCAGAAGCGCACCATTTTAAGCGTACCAAGGCTGGTCAAGACCTGGGCAAGCTTTGCCACCGCGTGAGTTGTCCTTTAAACACTCCCCGCCTGCTGTTGTAACCGAACTTCCCTTAGAAAAACATATACCAAATGCTCCCTCCAGTATTCTGGCGTAAAACAGAAAATAGGGTTTCTATGCAAGTTTTTCAGTTTGATTTTCATTTGAATACAAGGAGTATTTCTTGAATCAGTATCCCCAATCGTAATTCTGAATTCCATAACATAATTTCTCGAATTCTCTAACTTTGATCCATAGATCAATTCGAAGGGTCTCAAACTTAGTTTCAGATTTGGCGGGAGTTTTGAGTGTATTTTCTAAACTGGTTACATTTTCTTTCCTCGAAACTGACGAAGGAGTTTGGTCTTGGTCATAATCTGATTCAAGGTTCGAGTCTGTAAAGATTTTTCCTGAACTTTCTTTCTCGAAAAGGGAGGATATTTCAGTTACTATTTTACTGAATTTCTTTCTTTGAATATTTACTTAACTGATTTCTACAAATTCCAGTGAGGAATAAGTTAATCATTTATCTGAATATTTCGATCTCAATAGATTTCTTGGATTTTCTTTCTATAATCTGTGAGAGTATAAAATGATAGAAATTTCTCTCTTAGAGTATTTACTTACTCATTTATCAAATACGCATAGAAGTTAAACATAGAGTTAAAGAGAAATCTAATTATGATATAAAAATTCTTTATGCATCTATTTATGCATAAAAATCAACTTCAATGGGAATAACACTTTTAAATAAAAGAAAATTCTTTTATGCATCTATTTATGCAAAAATAATAATAATAGGAATAACACTTTTAAATTTAAAAACATTTCTTTATGCATCTTTCTATGCATAGAAATTAAATTCAATGAAAATAACACTTTTCTAATAATAAAAAAATTTCATTGTGCATCTTTCTATGCATAGAAATTAAATTCAACGAAAATAACACTTTTATAGTAAAAAAATTTCCAATAGGCATCTTTCTATGCATAGAAATTAAATTCAATGAAAATAACACTTTTATAATAAAAAAATTTCCAATATACATCTTTATATGCATAGAAATCAAATTCAATGAGAATAACACTTTTATAATAAAAACATTTTTTAATATGCATCTTTCTATGCATAGAAATTAAATTCAATGAAAATAACACTTTTATAATAAAAAATTTTCCAATATGCATCTTTGTATGCATAGAAATTAAATTCAATGAAAACAACACTTTTATAAAAATTTCCATTATGCGTCTTTCTATGCATAGAAATTAATTTTAATACTTAATATCAATTATATCCATGCATATTCATAGGTGAATATGTACATGGAGTAAATAAGAATATTTTTTTTGGAATGCACAAACAGTAGGAGTTACTCTTTTAGAATAACATAAAAATAAACTTTCTTTTCCACAAACTTCAAGAAAATTTTGCCATAACCTCCTTTGTATGGCTAACCATTTCTCAATTTTTAACATTCTATTTTCAATTTCAATTAACCCCAATTATATATAAAGGATTCTAATCTACACAATTTTCAATTTCCAAGAGAGTAAAGAATAAGAAAAGTTTAATCACTCTATTTGTTAATCATTCTAAGATAAAGAAAGGCTGAATTGTAAAGAAGAGAAGGGATGGCCTTTTCATCAAGGCATAACATCATAATTTACTTTTATCAACTATAAAAAATAAGAAAATCAGAAAACCATAGATTTGAATTTAAAAAGTAGAAATTTTAGCTTACATGGAGTTTGTAAGCTTTCCTTTAGCTTGAGGGATTGAGGGTTCTACTCTTGTTTGGATCAAGAGTGGCCACTAATTACTTTGAAGAGGATTAAGTCAAAAACAATTGAATTATCAAGAAAATTCAATGTAATTGGCTCTGGGTAGGAGTAGAGTAACAGTGCATAAACACTATTGAGCTTTTACAAAGGGGGAGGCTTCTATTTATAGGGAAAAGTGAGCCTCAAACCAAGCAAACTAATTCTAGAATTTTCAAGATCAGTTTGGTCAATTTTTGACCATTTTTGGGTCAGTTCAGCTTACTTTTTGGAACTAGACTTGAAATAGGAGAGAGGAGAGATGAAATATCTCATTTAATTGATTTAAAATTGGGGAGTAATGGTGAGAAAAAATGCACCTCCTTAATGAGGGGGAATCCCCACTCTGAGGTGTCAAAAATTTATTTTTTAAATGTTTCCTTTGGTCCTTAGTCCACTCTTCATCTTATGTGAGCATTTACTCATTTTTGGGGGGTTTTTATTTATTTCCTCAATTTATCACCTCCCTACATTTGGATTAATCTTATTGGTCCCTCAGAACCTTAATCCAAAAATTTTAAAAAATCTGGACCCTTAGGCTAAAGTCTTTTGAGAAGATTATAATTTATTTCTAATGCACCTTAGGAATTTCTTTTTAAACTTCTGTTTCGAGAGAATATTTCTTAATAAAAAAGGATATTTTTCCATCCAAAGATATCTAAAAACTGAATTACCTCTCTCTAGAACATTTTCTCTCTCTAGGCCAAAACAGGTAGAAACAAGATCTTTTATTATTCTGAAAAGGGGATTGATTACAGGGGAAGAAACTGGACATCTTGGGGGATTAGGGAGGAATCTTACATCCTCTCCCACTTGAAAAACGCGAGATGTCCTCATCTCGCAAACTGGGAGGTAATCCCGCATCAGTTTGGCTTCTTGGTGTCTTCAAAAGGATAGAACTTCCATTTGACTAATAATTCTCTCAGAATATTGTTCCTGAGAACCTTTTCTCAAACATCAAGGATTTCTTTAGGTTGGAGTTCCATCAGTCCTTGGGTTGAAGAAGTTAAGAGTTCATCATTAAGCACATGATTCGGGCTTGGTACATACCTTTCGGGGTGTACTGGAATGAAGACCATATCTGCTTCTTCGAATTTTTTGTCTGACCTCTTCTTATCTGCATACTACTTCTGTCTATCCTCAACAACTTTGGTTAGTCTGTCAACTACCACGAAGATGGAGTTGTAACCTGATTACACTGAAGTTAGTCTAGCAATACTGATACATTCCCACTTCATCTGGGGGGATGTCTAATGGATGTAGCTTCCTAGGTATTTTTACTCTCTCGGCTTTGACTTTCTGACATATCAAGCATTGACGTACATGGTTAAGTACATCCTTTTTTAGTCTAGGCCAAAAGAAGCTTTTCTTTACAGACATGTAGGTCTTGATGAAACCTGGATGTCCTGCTATAAGGCTATCATGGGCTTCATTCAGAATTTGACCCTTAGTTCCCTCATCATTGGGAATGCATAGCGTGCTATTATAATACATAATTCCATCATCCAGGCTGTACCCTTGAACTCGGTTCAACTCCTTGAGGAGTTTTGCAAGTAGGGTAGCAATAGGGCGAAAGAATCTATCCTGCATGATCTTCTCTCTTGCTTCATTAATCAATGGATTTAACACCACTCTGATGTTGCAAGAAGCAAGGAGGCTTTTCTGCTGAGGGCAGATCTACTACCACATTTTCTTTGCCTGGGCGGTACTTGATTTCAAAATCAAATTCCTACAGGGTCTGCATCCACTTTCTTTGGCGCATGTTGAGATCCTTTTGAGTGAAGATCCACTTTAAGCTCTGATGATCTGTCATCAAAGTGAATCTTTGACCCAGTAGGTAATGTCTCCACAACTTCAGGGCATATACTACTGAAAGTAGCTCCAGGTCATGGTGGACAACATAATTTCTCTCATGCACGTTCTGAGTTTTCGGGATCCATAGGCCACTGCATGACCTTCCTGCATGAGTGCACCTCCCAGGGCGAAACCACTGGCATCAGTTTTATTACTACCTCAAAGGGTAGAGATAAATCTGGCAACTTGAGAAAGGGATTGGTTACCAAGGCGGTCTTCAGCTTATCAAAAGCTCTCTGACACCTGGCAGACCATTGAAACGGGGTATTCTTCTTGAGAAGATTAGTCAGGGGGGAAGCTATGAGGGCATACTTAGGTATAAAAATTATATACCAACCAGTTTATCCCAAGAATCCTCTGACTTCTTTCACTGTCTTTGATTCAGGCCAATCTATGACTACTTGGACTTTTGCGAAATCTGGAGAAATTCTGACTTTGGATACCAGAAAGCCCAAGTATTCAGCATGGTCAATAGAGAAAGTGCATTTGCTCTTTTTTGCAAAGAGTTGGTGCTTCCTTAGAATCTTAAGAACTTTTCAGACGTGAGCTTCATGGTTAGCTACATTCTTTGAGAGTAAATCAGAATATCATCAAAGAAAACAAGAACAAAATCATCCAAGTATTCTCTGAGAATGTCGTGCATTAGGCGACTGAATGTAGCTGGGGCATTTGTCAAGTATTGATGGCTGTCTTCGGGATATCTTGCTCATTAATCTTGATCTGGTAATACCCTGATTTGAGATCTATCTTTGTGAAGATCTGGGCTCCATTTAGCATGTCCAGAAGCTCATCAATTCTGGGGATAGGATACTTATTCTTAACTGTCAGCTGATTGAGACCTCTGTAATCCACATAGAGTCTTAGCGTTCCATCCTTCTTTTTCTGAAAGAGAACTGGCGCTCGCCAAGGTGAAAGTGGGTCTTATAAACCCTTGTTCTAACAGCTGCCTAAGCTGTTCCTTGAGTTCAATGGCTTCAGGGACTCGCATTTTGTACGTGCATTGGGCTATTGGGTGGCTGAGCTTCGGGGGTCAATTCTATCACAAGATCTACTTCCCGAATCGGAGGCATCTCTGTTAGCTCTGCTAGGAAAAACTCATCTTACTCACTTAACCATTTTGGTTCTTTAGCCTTTAACTTTGAGTACCGGATTCATTTTGACAACATAAATGAGTTGCCTCTTTCTGAGTCCTTTCAGTAACTTAGAAGCTTTTATTAATTGCAAATCTGGGGATCCAAAAACTCCAGTTCCTTGAACTTTGTTACCATGAAGGTCACGGAAGGAGATGGTTCCATGTGACAGTGAAAGTCAGCTTAATTTGAGTGGAGCCAATCCATTCCAAGGATTCCGTTAAAAACTCCCAAAGGTAAGACTCTGAACTGGCAGTCAGTTACATTCCCATCTAGATTAAACTGAATACGATTTGTCTCATGGTGAGTGAAAAGAATCTTCCCACTAGCCAATTCAACTTGCATAGGTTTCCCTGATTTCTATTCTAAGACTAGCTTACGCAAGCATCCAGGGGGGAGATAAATGAATGAGTACTGCCTGAATCAATCAAAAGCTTGAATGACTTACCCTTATACTCAGCTGGAGTATGGATGACAGAGAATTGACGATTTGGCCCTTGGTTTTCAATTGTGGCATAAATCTGACCTCTTTCCTCTTCCACTACTTCTGCTATTGTAACAGCTCTAGCTGCTGCAGATTGGGGTGAAACTCTTTCTCTTTGGTTACCCAAGTTCTGGGAGGGAGTTTTGAGATTACTCTGAATAAAGGTAGATGGCTGAGCTGGATTCCTCCTCGGATTGCCCTGATTTTGACGAGACGGATCCTAACTGATACGAAGGGGCTGGTCTCTGCACTCTGGGTCCTTGACTTCCCTGTCCTCTCTTGACATGGCAAGAGTCGGGTAGTCTTTAAGCTGGTGATCAAAACCGTGACACCCAAAACACCTATTCTCACTTCTAAGCTCATCCCTCTGAATCCTTGAGAAAGGTGGGGCTTCTGAGAAAGTATTCTGAGAGGGAAGGGTCTTCCTTCACTTCTAAAACTCCCAGAATCTTGATTCTGAATGGGGCCTTGCTGCCTCTTTGGGGGTGGAAAGTTTGAAGTACTTCCCGGGGTTTGGAACCTTTTAAAGTTTGAGGGTGCAAGCTTTGGCGGGACCTTGACAACAAATGCTTTGGCAAAGTCCTTTGCCATTCTGACAGCTTCTGTCATTGAGACTCGTTTGGCATTTTTCACTAAAGTGTCCAATGGCTCGTTCATCCCTCGAATCAATCTAGCCATTAGCTGCTCTTCATCCAAAAGTGGAGAGTATTTGAGGAGAAGGGAAAATGCCTGATGGTATTCTTCAATTGTCCGGCTATCCTGCTTTAATTCCAAGAATTCATTCATTTTGGTTTCCAGGAAGCTCGAAGGACAGAACCTCTTCCTGAGGTAAGCCTTAAGATCTGACCAGGTCTGGGTATTTTGGTCACGAAGGTTTGTCTCGTAATGGTTACTCCATGTCACCCTGGCCGTTTCCACAATTTTTAATCTGGCGAGAGCCATCTTGCTCCTCTCATTATAACCGGTTACATCAAAGTCCTCTTCCATCTTGCTCCTCTCATTATAACCGGTTACATCAAAGTACTCTTCCATCTTGCTCCTCTCGTTGTAACTGGTTACATCAAAGTACTCTTCCATCTTGCTCCTCTCATTATAACCGGTTACATCAAAGTACTCTTCCATCTTGCTCCTCTCGTTATAACCGGTTACATCAAAGTACTCTTCCATCTTGCTCCTCTCATTATAACCGGTTACATCAAAGTACTCTTCCATTGCCTCGATCCATTTTTCCACTGTTTCTCCTAACTGTTCCCCTTCACCCTTGAATGGACCAGGTTGGGATCGGTGCAGGGATTTACGAACGTCCGGATCTAACTCTTCATCATCGGTAAGAGGATCCGGCTACCTAGCACGGGCCGCGCGCCTCATGATTCTGACAAAACAAATTTTTGTCAACTTAACTTTGTCATCAAATTTATGACTATTTATTTTTTGAGATATATTTCTTAAACAAATAAATATTCCATCATAATTCTTAAAAACAAGATTCACTCTAATAATTTTGTTAACCAATATTCACAACCACGAAATCAATTTAGAATCTTTTGCAAAACATCATTTATTATCAAAAGTTTTTGATATATACATAGAGCGTCTCAGCTCCAAAAGTCACTGCCTCAATTGCGTACGCATAAAAAGGCGATACTGCAATGGGGACATGCTATGATATACACGATTCAAAGCGGCTTAGAAGTCTAAAAATATGGCAAGAATTTCTAAAATTCTAGGGTGAATGATTATGGAGTTGGACACAATGAATAACTCCTAGCCTTATCAAGATCATGACTAGCGAGATATTCTGCTTGAGTCTTTGACGCTGATTGGTATTGACGTTAATAGTTTGCCCTTCGGAGAACCACATATGCTGATGTCTCTCTACTGGATCAGGAAAGTATAGATCCTCAAAGTGACAAGCGAGCCTCACTCTACTTGCTCGGGTTGCAGCGGAGTTGATGAGATTTTCGAAGGCAAAGGCGATCATATCCTGACTCTGAGAAAGCCCAGGAATGCTAGACAGATTTGGGATATGCATCTAAAAATCCAGTTCAATTTATGAGTTTTCAATTTATGAATTCATTTCAAACATAATCTTAGCAAATGAAAACATTATTTCCAGATTTACTTTAAAATTTTAGGCACTTTCTTAAGTTTACAACAGTGCTCTGATACCAACTGTGAGACCCCTCTGCCCCCTCTGCGCACCGGATTCCCGGTTGCTAGCACAACGGAAGTAGCTTCCTCTTGCACAAGGCAGGGTTTCCCACTCGTGGCCTTTCCCACGAATGTCCGGGCACGAGACTAATCTGGTGGTCATTCCGAAACCAAAACCGAGAAAATTTCCCTTGCCCGAAAAACAGGGACGACTCCACCATTTTGATTTTCTTAACAAATTCTCTAACGGGGTCAAGAGGCTAAACTATCCCTAACCTAAAAACCAGATAGAAGGAAAACTATTACAGACTTAACTTGAAGAAATCAATGCTTTTTTCCTAACCATAATCAGGCACAGCCGTTGATCTAATCATTTGAGAAAGTCTTCAGGTTTTTATTTAACTACTCGAATTCTAAGCGTATTCCTATTATTTCAATTTCATTATTAAATCTCCAGTGATTCCAGCCTAACTCCATCCGGTCCATGGGTTAGCCACCACCCAACCACTGGAATCGGTAGAACCAGACAATTGCTCACCCACCCATAATTGAATGCCTTTCTTAACTTTTTCTTTCGCATACAGATACACACACACTCCTCTTTAAAACTTTAACTTATAAAATAATCCATTGTCATAACTCAAAAAAATTCCATTCAGTCCCTTGTTTCTCAAAAAAAACAGTATCACTCTTGACTCTTCGTTGAGACCAGCTGGTCAACAACGAGATCCAGTAACAGATTACAATAATCATTTGCCCATCATACAATCTTCCACGACATACGCATGGGTGTCCTAGGCACCGCGAGCCCATGCATTGCTTGGTCAGAACCCTCCAGGATCCTCCTTAGGTGTCCTGGCACTCAGGGACCGCTTCGTTGGCCCTTGTCTATCGTACTGGAAGCGCACCATCTTAACTGTACCGAGGCTGGTCAAGACTGGGCAGGCTTTGTCGCCTGAGCTGTCCTTTGAACACTCCCCCGCCAGCTGTTGCAACCGAACTTCCCTTAGAAAAACATATACCAAATGCTCCCTCCAGCATTCTGGCATAAGACAGTCCTTTAAGAAAACAGGGTTTCTATGCAAGCTTTCAGTTCAATTTTCTATGCAAGTTTTCAGTTAATTTTCATTTGAATACAAGGAGTATTTCTTGAATCAGCATCCCCAAAACTTCTTGATCGTAGTTCTGAATTCCATAACAGAATTCCTCGAATTCAGTAACTTTGATCCACCATCAACACGCTGTCCCATACTGAATTTCAGTAGCAAAATGACAGAAATTTGATCGCATTCCTGCGGCAAAAACCCGCAAAAAATGTATAAAAATACATTTTAAATCATAAAAATGCTCAAAAAGGATTCCTCTTTTGACATTTAAATGTTTCTCATAGATAAATAAATTTATCTAAAAATTCATCTTTGAAATTAAATGAATTATCCCATAATTCCAATATGATAGAAAATTCTCTTTTTTCCCATCCAATGATGGAATTCCAAATGTAATGGGAATTCCTCTTTTAACATTTAATTATTTCTCATAGATAAATAAATTTATCTAAAAATTTATTTTTGAAATTAAATGAATTATCCCATAATTCCAATATGATAGGAAATTCTCTTTTTCCCATCCAATGATGGAATTCCAAATGTAATGGGAATTCCTCTTTTAACACTTAATTACTTCTCATTGATAAATAAATTTATCTAATTTTTTTTTTAAAATTAAATGAATTATCCCATAATTCCAATATGATAGGAAATTCTCTTTTTCCCATCCAATGATGGAATTCCAAATGTAATGGGAGTTCATCTTTTAACATTTAATTACTTCTCATACATAAATAAATTTATCTAAAAATTCACTTTTAAAATTAAATAAATTATCCCATAATTCCAATATGATAGGAAATTCTCTTTTCCCCATCCAATGATGGAGTTCAAATGTAATGGGAATTCCTCTTTTAACATTTAATTATTTCTCATAGATAAATAAATTTATCTAAAAATTCATTAATTATGCATAATTCTAAAAATCAATATTTCTATGATTACAATGAGAATCAATCAGTTTATCTAGGCTGATAATTCTTAGAATATGGTAGGAAGTCCTCTTTTCATACTTTGAATGAAAATGTTTTATGTGTAATTTTTACAGAAATTTCGCCATAGCTCCGCTGCTATTACTGATAAATCTCAATTTATTCTAAAAGAATGAACTTTATCATTATGGATATGATTAGAATGATCCCTAATTGGATCATTAACCCATTATGGATTGAATTATAAATTTTCATGAAATAATTAACTTAAAAGCATAAGAAAGCCATTAATTTGGCCTCCAATTAAGCAAGCATAGAAATTATTCTTGGATTAGGGAAAAGCTTCAAGAGAAGCTTCATTTGGGTTGAGAATAGGTCATGGGAATGACCATTCTTTGAGTGAGAGAGAGAAATTACATAAAAACCATTAAAATTAAGCATAAATGAAAATTTATGTATTTCCTTACTACCATTCATCACTTAACTTCAATAGCATTAAAAAGCCATTCCAATTAAGCTTCTCAAGCTTGAGAGGGGTTGAGAAGAGAGAAACATTGAGAAATTATAGAGAAAGATCAAAATTCACCCTTTGCCTTACAAATTACTTGATTCTTTCACGGTAGAGTCCCCCAACCAATCAATTTGTTTGGTATGTTGATGGAACCACCAATGAAGACTGAAGAAGGAGAGAAGCTCCAATTTCTTCAATTTGGAGAGAATTTCAGAGAATAGTAAAAATTTTCATTATTTTAGCATAATTCTGGCATAGCATAATTCTGGCATAGTATAATTCTCCTATTTTTTTTACAAAGGGCTCGGGTTCTATTTATAGGAGAGGGAGGCTCTAACTAAGACCAACTGATTTCTAGAATTTTCCAGATTCAGTTTGGTTGAATTTGGACCAGATTTATACCTAGTTTGGTTCCTTTTTGATTTGGTTTTATCCAAGAGAGAGGAGAGATAAAAATATCACATTATTTTTTAGTTTAAAACTCATTCAAGCATGTGAAGTAGGCGCCTCCTTGAAGGGACTCCCCTTCCTTACACATGTGTCAAAATGGAATCATTATACCCAAAATATCTCATTTCTTTAGTAGTACTCATAGTTTTTTACTACTCATAACCCTTGTACAGAGTCAACTCTTATGTGAGCATTTACTCATTTTTGGGTATTTTTCTTTTACAAATTGGATTTATCTCCTCCCCACACATGGATTGATCTTATTGGCCCATAGGAACCTTAATTGGACCATAATCCAAAAATTTCTAAAAATCTAGACCCTTAGGCTAAGGTCCTTTATACCCATTTCCAATTAATTCCAATTCAAATTGGAAAGTTCTTTTTGAATTTCTGTTTCAGGGGAATTCATTTTAGACACTAGGAGGATTTTTATATCCAAAAATATCTCAATTTTGAACTACCTCTCTCTAGATATTTTCTCTCTCTAGGTCAAAACAGGATAAAACAGAATCTTTCTTTTATTTGAGAGAGGAAAATAATTATAAGTCAGAAGGGAAGATTCCTACACGTGCACACCTCAAAAAGTTGGAGGGAGGAATCTAACATCCTACCCCACTTAAAAAACGCGAGATGTCCTCATCTCGCAAACTAGAGGACAACTCTTTCCATTAAGATCCAATTGATTCTGGGGTTCCTTATATTCTGGTCAACCCAACAGAATCCTGGGATAAAGATCCCTTATATAGAACTCATCATCAAATAACAGTTCATTTAAATCATAACATTCTTATTTTTAACACAATAATGGTCCATTAGACTGAAAAAAGATTTCCTTCTGACCATTCCTCCACGGGAATTTTAGTCAAACGAGTCCTTAATTTGTCATCCAATTATCTTGATCCACCGGGTCAAGTGTTAACAATAGCAATCTGACAACACAATCCACTAATCTCATAGTGATTTGCTGAAGTCACTATCATCATTCCAGTTACGATGAACACCATCACAAGGACTCATCCTATTCATCCTCATTGAGGTTTTTGTTCAGCATAATGCTTCTTAACCAAAATTCAAAAGTTATCTTATTCCAATCAGAATCCAATTCAACTCATCAATTCTCAACCAAAATTTTAAAATCATATCAACCACATTCGAATTCATCATCTGGATAGCATTTTTGCTTGTAATTTCAAGTCATAGATTTACTCGTATATACTGCCCAGTAAAGGGCTCCAGTTATACCCTCGGCATATACGGGTAGTCACGGTCCTTGGAATCATAAGGTAAATACCATCATGCTTAGGCCTCAAGCAAGTCATGCATTCCATACAATTGCGGTACTTCTATCTGAAGACCCAATTACCAATTTACAAATTTTAGTCGGAATATCAATTTGTATGAATCTCATCACACAGTTCCAACCTTTTTCCTGTTATTTCATAAATTTTTGACATTTTTGGCTTCTCAGTTGATCCACTTTAGCCAATTTGCTCTGATACTAGCTGTAAGATCCCTGTCCCCTCCGCGCAACAAATTCAAGGATGCTAGCAGTGTTAGTAGCACTTCTTGGGCGGGGCAGGGTCCCACACTCGGGGCCTCGCCCATATCCAGACGACAGAATAATCCATCGATTTTTCCAAAATCGAACCCGAAAAAACTTCCTTTACCTGAAAAGCACGGGCCATTCCACCAGGATAACTTTTCTCTAACGTAGTCAAAAGCCTTAACTAACTGAGCTCATCTGACCGAACCCGTAAGTCCCATAGTCAGATCATGGAAAAAGACTGTACTTGGATCATAGAGACCAATGCTTTTTTCCTCATTGAGAGGCAGAGCCGTTGATTCTTTTCCATAAAATAATTTTTGTCCGGAATTTACTTCATCTATCGAACTACAATAGAAATTGAGTCTCGATTTACGGATCCATCAGTCCAGCCTAACCCCATCCACTCCCATGGGGGGTTAGCGAACCGCCCAACCACTGTAGTGATGGGATCCAATTTAGAATTTGGTTAGGTTTTGTCCCGAGTACAGGGAAAAGCGTTCCCAGACCCCCTAGCCGGATTTTCAAGCAAATTTAACTCCAGTCACACCACTTACACACCCAATATGAAATTGCCTTTTTCCCAGATTCAACTGTATTTAAATCAGCCATTTAATGAAATCATAGTGTTACTGATCATAAACTTCCAAGTATCCGGTTGAATCTTAATTTCCAATCATTCCTTCATCGGAGTATCTATGGCATCATTGGCAACTAGAACGCTCAACACCTGTTCACTCAGGGGCCTTTTCGATAGTTCCTAGCTCATAGTACCCGGCAAATATTCACTTATAAAAATCAAGATGGAATCCTCCTTGAAGATCAGCAAGATCAACCAACAGATCCATATATAGGGACTCATCAGTTGAGGACCAGCAAGGTCAATCAACCAGATCCATACTCGGTTTCAGAAAACAACTATTATTCCTTGTTCCAATATCTTCCATGACGCATGTGTGGGTATCCCAGAGCCCGAGCACCGTATGGTCAGCACCCTCTAGGATCCTTCGTAGAGGTCACCTAGCGCTTCACTCATAGGCCGCTTCCTTGGTCCCTCATCCACCATACCGGAAGCTCACCATTTAAATCGAACTGAGGCTGGTCAAGACCTCGGCCGACCTTGCTACACGAGACGTCCTCCGTTGACTCTCCGTCAGCAGCTGTTGCAACTTTATTAGGTAGGTCTCCACGACCACATTCTCAAGACAGTCAAAATGCTTCCCCAGCATTCTTGACATAAAACAGTCATTTACAAACAATTCACAATTACAGCTTCTATAATGAACTCTCGTCTTTTGAGATTGTTCCACATCAATCCATATTACTTAACCCAAATCCAAATCATATGTGTATCCAGATACATCATTTTCCATCCAATCACATGAGATTCATTCACTTCACATACAACCATTCCTATCTTTCTTAAATTACATTACGTCTCATCACATCCATTTCTCATTACATCTCATTCATTCACATCTTATATCATTCATTCACATTCTGATTCACATGACCTCTCATCTCATCCATTCGCTTCATATCGATGTCATATCCATTCACATACATATTCGCATTCATTATTCCACATACACATCCACATTCGTATATCCACATCTACATCCATACATCCATTTCACATCCACATTCATATATCCACATCCACATCCACATCCACATCCACATCCATATCCATACATCCACATCCACATCTACATCCATACATCCATTTTTACATCCATATCCACATCCATACATCCATTTCCACATCCACATCCACATCCATACATCCATTTTCACATCCACATCCACATCCATACATCCATTTTCACATCCACATCCACATTCATACATCCACAATCACATCTAGATCCATACATCCATTTTCACATCCACATTCATACATCCACATCGACATCCACATTCATACATCCACTTCCACATCTACATTTATACATCCACATCCACATCCACATCCATACATCCACATCCACCTCTACATCCATACATCCATTTTCACATCCACATTCATACATCCACATCCATATATCCATACATCCTCATCCGCATCAATACATCCATTTCCACATCCACATCCACATTCACATCTACATCCATATATCCATTTTCACATCCACATTCATACATCCACATCCACATCCATACATCCATACATCCACAACCATACATCCACATCCACATCCACATCCATACATCCATTTCCACATCCACATCCACATTCACATCTACATCCATACATCCATTTTCACATCCACATCCATTTTCACATCCATTTTCACATCCATTTTCCTCTTATGGTAAAATAATCATAAATCAAATTTATACTAAAAAATCCTCTTCTTCCCATTTAATTTCTAGGATCCCAATTACCATGGGAATTCCTCTTTTCCCATCAAATATTTCTTATAAAAAAATTTCATTTAAAATATCCATTATTTCAATATGCTAGAAATTTCTCTTTGTCCATCTAAATGATGGAATTCCAAATGTCACAAGGATTCCTCTTTTGACATTTAAATGTTTCTCATAGATAAATAAATTTATCTAAAAATTCATCTTTGAAATTAAATGAATTATCCCATAATTCCAATATGATAGGAAATTCTCTTTTTTTCCATCCAATCATGGAATTCCAAATGTAATGGGAATTCCTCTTTTAACATTTATTTATTTCTCATAGATAAATAAATTTATCTAAAATTTCATTTTTGAAATTAAATAAATTATCCCATAATTCCAATATGATAGGAAATTCTCTTTTTCCCATCCAATGATGGAATTCCAAATGTAATGGAAATTCCTCTTTTAACACTTAATTACTTCTCATAGATAAAAAAAATTTATCTAAAAATTTATTTTTAAAATTAAATGAATTATCCCATAATTCCAATATGATAGGAGATTCTCTTTTTCCCATCCAATGATGGAATTCCAAATGTAATGGGAATTCATCTTTTAACATTTAATTACTTCTCATACATAAATAAATTTATCTAAAAATTCACTTTTAAAATTAAATGAATTATCCATAATTCCAATATGATAGGAAATTCTCTTTTCCCCATCCAATAATGGAGTTCCAAATGTAATGGGAATTCCTCTTTTAACATTTAGTTATTTCTCATAGATAAATAAATTTATCTAAAAATTCATTAATTATGCATAATTCTAAAAATCAATATTTCTATGATTACAATGAGAATCAATCAGTTTATCTAGGCTGATAATTCCTAGAATATGGTAGGAAGTCCTCTTTTCATACTTTGAATGAAAATATTTTATGTGTATTTTTTACAGAAATTTCGCCATAGCTCCGCTGCTATTACTGATAAATCTCAATTTATTATAAAAGAATGAACTTTAACATTATGGATATGATTAGAGTGATCCCTAATTGGATCATTAACCCATTATGGATTGAATCATAAATTTTTATGAAATAATTAACTTAAAAGTATAAAAAAGCCATTAATTTGGCCTCCAATTAAACAAGCATAGAATTTATTCTTGGATTAAGGAAAAGCTTCAAGAGAAGCTTCATTTGGGTTGAGAATAGGTCATGGGAATGACCCTTCTTTGAGTGAGAGAGAGAAATTACATAAAAACCATTAAAATTAAGCATAAATGGAAATTCATGTATTTCCTTACTACCATTCATCAATTAACTTCAATAGCATTAAAAAGCCATTCCAATTAAGCTTCTCAAGCTTGAGAGGGGTTTAGAAGAGAGAAACATTGAGAAAATATAGAAAAAGATCAAAATTCACCCTTTACCTTACAAATTGCTATTCTTTCACGGTAGGGGTCCCCAACCAATCAATTGGTTTGGTATGTTGATGGAGCCACCAATGAAGATTGAAGGAGGAGGGAAGCTCCAATTTCTTCAATTTGGAGAGAATTTTAGATAATAGTAAAAATTATCATTATTTCAGCATAATTCTGGCATTGTGTAATTCTCCTATTTTTTTACAAAGGGCTCATGTTCTATTTATAGGAGAGGGAGGCTCTAACAAAGACCAACTGATTTCTAGAATTTTCTAGGTTAGTTTGGTTGAATTTGGACTAGATTAGGACCTAGTTTGCTTCCTTTTTTATTCGATTTGATCCAAGAGAGAGGAGAGATAAAAATATCACATTATTTTTGAGTTTAAAACTCATTCAAGCATGTGAAGTAGGCGCCTCCTTGAAGGGACTCGCCTTCCTTACACATGTGTCAAAATGGAATCATTGTACCCAAAATATTTCATTTTTTTTAGTAATACTCATAGTTTTTTACTACTAATAACCCTTGTACATAGTCAACTCTTCATCTTATGTGAGCATTTACTCATTTTTGGGTATTTTTATTTTACAAATTGGATTTATTTCCTCCCCACACATGGATTGATCTTATTGGCCCATAGGAACCTTAATTGGACCATAATCCAATTTTTTTAAAAAAATCTAGGCCCTTAAGCTTTCGCCCACGGATATCCGGACGAGAGAATAATCCATCAGTTTTTCCAAAATCGAACCCAAAAAAAATTCCTTTGCCCGGAAAGCACGGGCGATATCACGAGGATAACTTTTCTCTAATGTAGTCAAAAGCCTCAACTAACTGAGCTCATCTGACCGAACCCTTAAGTCCCATAGTCAGATCACAGAAAAAGACTGTACTTGGATCATAGAGACCAAGGCTTTTTTCCTCATTGAGAGGTACAGCCGTTGATTCTTTTCCATAAAACAATCTAATGTTTTACTATTGAGTGATCTTGATGTTGTAATAGTATAAATTTTACTTTTATTTTTGTGAGCAAAGTATGTATTCTAGTTTTAATGAGGATGACTATTTTTTAGTCACCTAGTTGAATTCTTTGTAGAATGATTGAATCATAGTTTTAATAATGTATCTTATATCATATTTATTAACACTAAGTGTAGTGACTTGGTAATTAAACAACCTGCTCTCTTTGCTATAGATGATGGAATTGAAGTATCTCAATTGAAAAGTGGTGATATGGAGAGAGATAAAAAACCCAAACTACAAGATTTGCAAGGAATGCACTTTTTCTTATCCTCCATCAAAAATTTCAAGACATCTAGAGAGAATGCTTGATTGGATATAGTAAATAAATATTTGTAGATGTGCCAGCTCGCCCATTATTAGAGATAGAAGGAATTTGCAATCCAAAGGATGGTGTAGGAGAGAAACGTGAAGAACAAGATCTCCATATTGGGGACTTGCTTTGTGAAGCTAGATAATACATACCATTAGGCAGCATATATTCTTTTGATAGAGATCTCTATGAAAAATCTCTATATCACGTGCATTCAAGGCCTAATTAAAAAACCCCCTATCTATAGTTTTTTCATGAATAGAACACACCCTTTTTCTATTCAATCTATTAATACCTCCTTTAAATGGTACCCTTCTGTATGTAAACAATGTGGTAAAAGAAGGATTTTAAAAACCCCTTCTGTTGAACCCATGTGCTATGCTTACATATTTATGAGTGACCCCCGAGAAAGATGGAGATAAGTTAGTTTTTGAATCATCTATGACAAACATAGAGATGCCATCCACATTCGGAAGCATAGTGATAGACGAGTATGGGTGTATGAAGACAAAACAAGATAGTTAAATGATGTGGATCCTAATGAACATCATTTTTTGTCAAAATTATAGATTCTAACTTCACAACAGATCTTTGCATATGTGGCTTAATGATACATAGCAACTTTGGCTTCATGTATGAAAACCTCTTTTGTGCCTCATCCTTAATGTGTCTATTGAGCCTTCAAATTTCCATTAACTTTTCAAAATATAGTTTTACTTATGTCCATGAACTTGATTACCTTGAATTTGTAAATTTATATCATAGCATATGACAATAAATAACATATTAATTGTCAAAATATAGTTTTACTTATGTCCATAAACTTGATTACCTTGAATGTACATTTTTATCATATCACATGACAATCAATACACATTTTGAGCCTTCAAATATTCATTGTTTGTTTTTCAAATTCTAGTTTTATTTATGTCCATGAACTTGATTACATTGAATGTAAATTTGTATCATTGTAATGAAAGCTTCCAAAGTATTATCTTATATTCTTTGCTTATGTTTAATAGATATTGACGATGTCATACTAGGATGAGACTCAAACTTAAGTTTGGGCATATCGTTTAGTATGAGATTCACATCAATTCATAATAGTAGGATGAGGCTCAAACTTAAGTTTGAGCATATTTCTTGGTTTGAGTAATTTAAACCATTTCATGGTGGGACACAAACCTATTCCTTGATATACAAAGGCTAGCTCAAATTTTAGTTCAGTCTCAGGGGGGTCACTCATAAATATGTAAGCGTAGCATGTGGGTTCAACAAAAGGGATTTTAAAAATCCCTTTAATTTTTACACATTTTTTACATATGGAAGGGTTCCATTTAAAGCAGATATTCATAGGTTGAATAGAAAAAGGGTATGTTTTATTCATGAAAAATTCATTTTTTACATATGGAAGGGTTCCATTTAAAGCAGATATTCATAGGTTGAATAGAAAAAGGGTATGTTTTATTCATGAAAAATTCATAGACAAGGGATTTTTAAAATAGGCCATGAATGTACATGATACAAAGGGTTTACTTATAGTGAACCCCCCGAGAGTTGAGTGCAATGAGAAACATCTAGAAAAGCTTAAATATCTTGATTTAAGTAATTCAAATCAATTCATAGTAGGATGAGGCTCAAACTTAAGTTTGAGTATATTTCTTGGTTTGAGTATTTAGATTATTTTAGTTCACTACAATGAAATACATCTAGAAACATCTAGCACAAGTTTGTGACCACCCTACATATGAAAAGTTGTAACAAAGCCTCGAGAACAAGTTTGAGCCCTAAGATGAATATTTCTAGTACTTTGTCAAAAATAATTGCCAATAATAATGTCTTTTTTATGATTGGTCTTGGTTATGATGGTTTTAGGCTCTCTTGTCATGGTTTGTATTATGCATGCACTATCACCCTTTATTATTCATTGAGATCAACCTTGACTTGAAAGCTTCATAATGATTGCAATCAAATTTATTTTTAAGGTAGCAAATATTGTGTCGTGAGAGATTTGAAGGACATAAAATGGAGGCTCTAAATAATGATGGAGATGATTTTGCAACAACTCCACAAGGATTGTGTAAACTCAATGTCCAAGCAATAATAGCATGTCAAACTAACCAAAAATAGATATTTATAAAACAAGGCTACGATTTTAACTTATTTCCATGTTTATGTTGATTTTTCTTTTTTTGAGTGAGTTGGAGACAATCTACACTCACCATAACATCGCCATAACATATTGATTTGCCGACGACAAGATCAAACAAAGTTAACTTGCAACAATAAAGTCAATTAAAATGTGGATGCATCTACTAGTTTTCTTGAAAAGTGAAGGGAAGGAGATGCAACAAGATGAAATTCATTTACGATATTCAAGGATACAACAACTTTCTTAAAAATTTCAAAGACAAGATCATCCAAGGAAACAAAGAAACAGATAATACAAGCTCAACAATGAAAGGTACAAGACCTGCTCAAAACCATATTGATAGGAGATTTATGAATATGAGTGAATATAATTTTTTTGTGGGCATTTTACAAGAATGATTCGTTATAGCGGAGATGTCCTTGCTGTCATTGTGAATAGAATAATTTGGATAATCGTGCTCAATGAGGGTTATATAGTAGAAAGAGTGGCCTTGAGGCCATAACATATATCACGTATGGCCAACTTCTTGTTCTTTTACTTCAAGTTACTAGTCTACATCCATAGATACTAAGATTTTTAGTAGGTAAATAGATTAATGTGAGTATCAAGAATTATATAAATGAATGGATTTATGAGTAAGTAAATAGAAATTGATAAAACATTCTTAATGTTATTTATACATAATATAACAAAAAAGTGCAAAGAAGTGGATAGAATAGCAAGCTTCATAAAAAATCTAGAACTAGGCAATCAAAAGGGATCAAGTGTAGCAATATCAATGATCTACTTTTTTGGTGTCTTTGGGGAAGACCAAGTTAACAATAATATTGGATTTAAATGGATTTATCTTAAAGTGATGCTGGTACAAGTCACAAATACAAACGTCACTCCAATGTGGACATATGTTCATGATTCTTCGACCAAGATGCATAGAATTTTGGAAGGCCTTGTTGGGGAGGCTCAATGTAGGCATTTGGTCAACTGCCATGCAACATAATGTATTATGTATGGTGAAAGCTTTGCAAAATGAGGTAGGAAATATGTTCATGATTCTTCGACCAGGATGCATAGAATTTTGGAAGGCCTTGTTGGGAAGGTTCAATGTAGGCATTTGGTCAACTGCCATGCAACATAATGTATTGTGTATGGTGGAAGCTTTGCAAAATGAGTTAGGATAAAGCCTCTCTTTCTTTTGTGACTTGGAGTGAAGAGGGATGGTACACCTACAAAAATAGAAACCTCTATCAATGAGATAATCTAGGTTCTAAGGCCATGTTTAAACCTTTGCAAAAATTTCAAAGGCACTTGGATGTGATGCAAGAAGAACAATTCTCATAGATGACTCACCATACAAGGGTTGCATTAACCCATCATCAAATTGTAATTTCCCCCTTTCATTTAACATTGACAGTGGTGATGATATTCTAAAGAATGAGTTGCTACCTTACCTACAAAACCTTGATGAGGTCAGTGATGTATGCAATGTGATCAACTTTAATTGGTATGGATAATTGCCAGTGTGTGAGGGTCACGATTTGTACCATTTGGCTAAGGAAGTTGTGTACGAATGGAAGGATAAAAATGAATAATGGTCAAGTATGACATTAAGACAATCACTCTTCCTATAGCAATCCCATTAAGGGATATTGATGAAGATGATAGGAGGGAGGCACACGGTGTGAGCACTTACACAAAAAAATATATGTAGTGGTAGCATAGCTCTTCAAAAATGAAAGTGTTAATGTTGAAAGCTCCATAAATTGCTAAGATGAAGGGTACCACAATCAAGCCACATGTCACACGGGATCTCTAAAGCAACTTCAAAAGACATATGATTTCTTCTGATTTGATAAAGGTAAAAATGCAAAGGTATATTAATGTAAACAGTAGAAATTTTTTCATGTAATTTCACCTTTGTTGATTCAAGCCTAATATGTATTTTATATTTTCATGCAAATATGGAGAAGCAAAAATTATTTCTTGAAACATGCTTGAGTAGATACATGATGGAGGGTGATCCTCTTTGTACTCCAAAGTTCCCTATCCCAGTTCATAAACCTTTTGTGATTGGAAATGTGACTTTTGAAGGGAGGAAATAAACCATCCTAGGTGCTGGCCTAGCACTATTTGAAGTGAGGAAATGTGACTTTTGAAGTGAGGAAATAAACCATCCTAGGTGCTGGCCTAGAACTATTTGTGCATAATCCTATATGGAGAAATACAACTATCTTGCATTGTGGAGGTAGCAAGTACTCATTCAAATATTGGAAACAACTATATAGATCACCTCCACGACTAAAAAAGTACTCAATTCGAGAGGACCCAAAAGTGTCATGTAATGAAAAAGTACTCAATCCAAGAGGACCCAAAAGTGTCATATCTTCTCCACGGATGGAAAAGTTCTCAATCAAAAAGGACCCAAAAGTGTCATGTAATGAAGATATAATGTACCTTATGGGTGATGTATGAGATGGTTATGTGGCAGGATATATAAATAGCTCTAGAAAACCAAGCATTAGACCAAATATTTGCTACATTCTTGCCCTTGATTTACCTTCTTGATGTAAATGGCAAGAGACATTATAAATAGTGCCGAATATGGCTACATATCTATTGAGACTATAGAAGAGATTTGCATAGGTGATGAGTTGTTTGCAGACTATGAGTTTGATTAAACACACTATACTAGGGGATTTTGTAGTGCAATATCATTTCAACTTGTATTCCCTATATTTCATTGAGCTATTTTTGTTACAACTTGTAAAGTCAATTTGAGAATTTGATTCGACATGTTTAGTTCCTAACATTGTAGTATCATTGATGTAGTTGCATTAATCATATAAGAAAGAACATTCAAATGTATACAACATGAGGATTCTAAGTATTTGGGTCAGGAAGTTTATGTAGTCATCTACTTATCTAAGATACATTTGAGTTGGTATTGTGTTTGTACATACTTGCAATGCACATTTGCTAGTTTTTGAGGCCCTCTTCAAATCCTTTTAGTACATAGTTATAAATCTTGAGCCAATTGCTAAATTATAACCCATATGTTATAAATTTATTATCATTGACTAAGGTGTGACCACAAACTTGTTGAAATTTTGGAAGGCACAATCAATCTATTGATATGTTGAGAATATGATGAATTTGTTTATAAAAATGACTTCAAATAAATCATGTACCGATGCCAAATGAGTTGATTACATAAAAGTGATAATTTGGAGTTATTAAAATGGTGTTTATCAACACCACAATGATTCATGAGATCATCATTGTACTTGCTTATTTGATTGATGCTAACTTAGATATCTGAAAGATAAATCAATATAGTTTATCATGATTATATGATAAGAAGCTTAAGAGGCATTGATTTGCATACTGTAATACATGATTTGATGCAAGAACTATATGCATTGCTTTCTATGGGATACTTTTGCTACATGTCTTAGAAAATGGTGATATATATATATATATATATATATATATATATAATTTCATTTAATCAAATTCTAATATTTAAGTAAAATTGATATCTTTGCTATTCAATGAAGAGGTAAATTTGGTAGTTCTCTAGTCTTTATTATTAGCAAAAAGTTAGTCAATTTACATTAAAGCTATGAACTTAAGTTTATACAAAAACATTATCAATGTACGTTGTAGCTCTGTATATTAGAGGATTTTCTTTTGAGATTAAAAGAATGAAGGGGGCACCTATTTTTAGGTTCTACACTCGTTATCATGTTTCCATCTCGTTTCTGTTGAAAAATAGGTAGAGGGAAAGGAGACACACACAAGAGCAAACCCTAATGTATATTGCAAACCCTAACCATAGAGGGAATCCATCTCCCTTCTCACACAATGCATAAAGCCATAATCCATAATACACACAACACACTATGAGTTGTGTCCACACACATCTAACCCTAGCTAATGTCCACACACCCAGCTGGACGCGGTCATTTATGTCTCACACATGTTTCTACCTAACATGCCAACACATAGCATAGCTGGCACACACTGACATTGAGCTTGAATCTCAACAGCCCTTCTCAAGCTCATGATGTACTGCCATAGATGTAGATGTAGATGAGCTTGGGCTATCAAAGCTCTCAACACTCCCCCTCAAGCTCATCCCACGTACTCCCAACATAGTACGGAAGTACTCAAACTTCTCCCTGCTAAGTGGCTTTGTAAAGATGTCTGCCACTTGCTCATCAATCTTCACATACTGTAGATCAACTGTACCATCCAGCACCTTCTCTCTGACAAAGTGATAATGGACCTCTATGTGTTGGCCCTTGCATGAAATACTGGATTCTTTGCCAAATGTATACTGCGCATGTTGTCACAATGAATGACAACCTTGCCATCAATAGGCTCACCCAAATTTGCTAAGAGATTCTTTAACCATATTCCTTTACAAGTAGTAATGGCTGCACCCCTGTATTCAGCCTCTGTACTAGATAAAGCAACTGTAGGTTGCTTCTTGCTACTCCAACTCACCACGGCACTTCCAAGTGTAAAGGCATAATCACTAGTAGACCTCCTGTCATATGAGTTACCTGCCCAATCAGCATCTGTGTAGCCATGTATATCCAAGCCTTTACATTTGTACCATGATCACCTGTGATAATCAAGTCATCCACATAGATGACAAGTAAAACAATCCCATGATCTGTTTTCTTCACATAGAGTGAAGAATCTGCTATAGAAATCTGAAATCCAAGGGAGATAAGATATCTGCTCATCTTATCACTCCAAGCACGAGGTGTTTGCTTCAAACCATATAATGCCTTTTTTAATCTGCATACATGAGTGGGATACTTTGGGTGTACATAACCTTCTAGCTGTGCCATATACACTTCCTCTTGTAGATCACCATTTAGAAATGCATTTTTGACATTCATTTGATGCATTTCCCAACCATTTGTTGCAGCCATAGCAATGACTACTCTCACTGTTCCCATCTTTGCCACTGGACTAAATATTTCATCATAGTCCAAACTTTGGGTTTGTGCATAACCCTAGCTACCAATCTTGCTTTATGTCGCTCAATGGAACCATCTGACTTGCACTTCACTTTGTAAACCCATTTACAACCAATGACATTTTTGTCCTGTGGTAGTGCAACCAAATCCCATGTGTCGTTATGAACCAATGTGTCCATCTCAACATCCATTGCTTTCTCCCATACATGCTTTCCAATAGCTTCTCTATAGCATGTAGGTTCCACATGTTTCACCAAAGACGTCATATATGCATAATGCATAGCAAAATCACGGTATGTCAACCTGTCAAACTGGATATCTGACCCTTTGGGATCTCTGCAATGCATGTGGATCACTCTGAACACCTACCACTCTAGCATGTGGTGGCACATATCTATCCTGCCTTGCACCAGGTGTGCGTAAAACGGTTATACCAAGTTCCTCATCTAAACTCTCTGAACTTGATGACTCATAACCTGTAATTCCAATTCCTTCAACCTTCTTCTTGCCTTTATCCATAGCACTACTCCTAGTGCTCACACTCTCATGCCTCAAACGTCCTGACCATGGACGTACAGTACTACTCTCAGCCTCTGCTGCTGCTGGCCCAAACATAGAAGTAGAACTAGAACTTGCTTGTGGCAAGTTTACATGCACATCAGCATCAAGTGACTTAATGACATCCTCATCCTTTGCTTTGTACCAACTAGCAAGCTCATCAAACACCACATCTTGTGAGATAACCACTTGTCTAGTTTGTGGATTGTAACATTTGTATGCCTTTCGATCCTGTGCATATCCAACAAACACACACTTTTCTGACTTAGGATCCAACTTCCTCCTTCTCTCATCAGGCACATGTACATAAGCTATGCAACCAAATACTTTGAGGTGTCCAATGTCTGGCCTAGAACCTGTAAGCCGCATCTCTGGCGTACTTCCATGTATGGCTGCTGTAGGTGTTTTATGCTTCTGCCCAATAATAATCTGGCATGCTCTTTTCATTGAGCATTGCCCTGGCCACTTCACATATGACTCTATTCTTTCTCTCAGCCACACCATTTTGCTGAGGTGTATACCTGCAAGGCAATTGCCTTCTTATTCCATGCTTTCTCAAGAAATGCTCAAAAGCATTTGAGGTGTATTCACCACCTCTTTCATCAGAATTGAGTTTATGCATAAAAGAAAGTTTTTATTTTAAAAGAGTTATTTTTCATTGGATTTAGTTTTTATGCATGGAAAGATGCATAAGAGAAATTCTTTTATCCTAAAAGTGTAATTCCTACTACATTGGATTTATGCATGGAAAGATGTATAAAGAATTTATTTTAATCCAAAAGTGTTATTCTCATCAATTTTGATTTTATGCATAAATAGATGCATAAAGAATTTTATTTTTAATTCAAAGAGTTATTTTCATCAATTTTGATTTTATGCATAAATAGATGCATAAAGAATTTTATTTTTATTCCAAAAGAGTTATTCTTATCAATTTTGATTTTATGCATAGAAAGATGCATAAAAGATTTATTTTTATTTCGAAAGTATTATTTTCATTGAAATTGAATTTATGCATAGATAGATGCATAAAAGATTTATTTTTATTTTGAAAGTGTTATTCTCATTAAAATGGAATTTATGCATAGTAAAATGCATAAAAGGTTTATTTTTAATTCGAAAGTGTTATTTTCCTTATGCATAAATAGATGCATAAAAGGATTTTTATAAAAGTGTTATTCCTACTAAAGTTATCTTTATGCCTAATTAGATGCGTAAAGAATCTTTATATCAAAAAAATTAGAATTCTCTTACATTCTATAAATAGATGTGATGAGATGTGATAGGAATCAGATAGATGTAAATGGATGGATGGAAGTAATATGAATCAGATAAATGTAAATGGATGAATGAATGTGATGTCCTGTGAATTAGGATGTGAATGAATGGTATAGGATGTGAAGGAATGTGATGGCATGTGAATCGTGATATGAATGAATGATAAGGGATGTGAATGAATGACCGCATGTGAATCGGATGTGAATGGATGATGTGGTTTGATGTGTGAATGATGTAGATTAATGCGGATGGATGTATGGATGATGTGGTTTGATATGTGAATGATGTAGATTGATGTAGATGGATGTATGGATGTAGATTGATGTAGATGGATGTATGGGTGTGGATGTGGATGTGGAAATGGATGTGTGAATGTGGAATGTGGATATGGATGTATGGATGTGGATGTGGATATGGATGTATGAATGTGAATGTGGATGTGTGGATGTATGAATGTAGATGTGAAAATGGATGTATGAATGTAGATATGGAATGTGGATGTGGATGTATGAATGTAGAATGTGGATAAGGATATGGATGTGGATATAGATGTATAGATGTGGATGTAGATGTGGGTATGGAAATGGAATGTGGATGTGGATGTATGTGAATGTGAATGTGGATGTGGATGTGGATGTGGATGTGGATGTGGATGTGGATATGGATGTGGATATGGATGTATGGATGTATGGATGTGGATATGGATGTATGGATGTATGGATGTATGGATATGGATGTATGGATGTATGGATGTGGATGTATGAATGTGAACGAGGATGTGAATGTATGATATAGATGTATGGATGTGGATATGGATGTGGATGTATGGATGTGGATATGAATGTGGATGTATGGATGCGGATGTGGATGTGGATGTATGGATGTATGGATGCGGATGTGGATGTGGACGCATGGATGTGGATATCGATGTGGATGTACGAATGTGGATGTGTATGTGGAGGATTAATGAATGCGAATATGTATGTGAATGGATATGACGTCGATATGAGCGAATGGATGAGATGAGATGTCATGTGAATCAAAATGTGAATGAATAATATAAGATGTGAATGATGTTGAAATATACAAGTGAATAGGGTGTGTGCAGGAACAAGCCCTTGGTTAGAGGCTGTAAAAGAGAATCTGTAAATGTGAGAGAACCTGTGATTGAAAAGGTAAGAAGAATCTACTGGGAGAGAATAAAGGGTAGCATGAGAAGATTTAGAAAGTGTGGAGATATTCTGGGAGGTGTGGAGATATTATGGGGAGGTGTGGAGATATTCTGGGAGAGGTGGAGAGAATCAAGCAAAAGAGGTGGAGTGAATCAAGGAGAAATCAGTGGGATTAGATGCTTGGATGTAAACTCTATAAATTGAGGCATTGGCCTAATGAGAATTTGCTGGTTTTTGATTATCCATGCCTACATTAAGCTATTTGTTAATTACTCACTAATCATGTCTTAATTATCATCTAATCACTTTGTTAATGATGTTGATTCTAGCATTTGATCCACCATAGCTCATCACATTGTTGTAATTTCAACATGGTATCAGAGCCATGCCTAGAATCTATCAATTTGTAAGCCCATTATCTTACTAATTACTTTGCTAATTAGGATTAGTAGCTAATTATTATTTTTTCCTATTTTTCAACTATTCTCTGCACCCCCAGCTGGTGGAGGAGCTCTATCTCCTTACACACTCAACATTAGCTCCATTGCTTCTAGCCATAGATAGCCAACACCCTTGTGCTCCAGCCAGTCGAATCAACGCAGCAAACTGCCGTCGGATGCAAGAGAAATCACGATTTTAGCAGGCGCCGTTTTTTTGGAGAAAATCTACATTTTCTACTTCATGAAATCAAATTGCTCTAATTCCTCATAGCTCGTGGGGTTTCAAGCATGCTCTACAAGCTGGTGAAGTCAGAAATTTATTTGATCAAGTCTACAATGAGATCCAAGCTCTTCATCAAATCTAGAGGTGACTTTGGTAAACAGAGATTAAGCATTCAATATTTGGTCAAATCTTGTGTTTATTGGCTTAATCCTCTACTAGACTCATTGCTATTGATGGCCTTGAAAGCATTTGAGCTCATTTGAACTCTAAGGCCTCAGATCTGGGCTCCCCGCATACTCTATTCTCTGTACACAAAACAAAGGATTAATTTGCTAATCAGTACTAATCACTGTATTTTGGTGCAATTGAGGGTTCAAATTAACTATTAGGTATCTGATACAGATCCCTATAACTTCAAATTGTAATTCGAAGTTGGTTTGATACTCCAACCATTCCGTACAAATTGGTTACCCTTGATTTAATATAATTTTTGGTGATTTTATGCTGATAAATTTGTTGTAATCATCTCTTAAACACCAGATTGAGTTGTAAAAGGGTAGACACTACCCTTGAATCTTGAAATTGGATCGAGGTAAGACCCCCTTCACATTATCATGAGTACAGCACAAGAGATAGCCAAATTTAATGGGGAGCAGTTTTACACATGGTAGACAAAAACCATGTATTTGCTCATGAGGAAAAATCTGTGGGGGCTAGTTGAGGGAAGAGATGAATGCCCAGAGACGAGAGAGGAAAATAAGTGGAAGAGTAGGAATGAAAAAGCATTGGGACTTATTGCACTCAGTTTAAATGATGAAATCATTCATCACATCACAGGGATACAATGGGCAAAAGATGCATGGGATGATCTCAATAAATTATTTGGCACACAAGCTAAAAATTCAAAGATAAATCTGTTAATGCAATTCTACAAATTGGATATGAAAGAAAGTGAACCTTTAATCACACACTCGAACAGATATAAAAGCATTAAGCAACAGCTGGCAGCTATTGGCAAAAAGGTAGAAGATGATGAGGCACTAGCAGTGCTTCTGAAGAGTGTGGACAAAGGTGAATATAAAAATATTGTAGCAATACTAAAGAATGTACCTGAATTGAAGCTACACGAGATAGAAGGAGCTCTACTAGAGCAAGAGAGTAGAGGCGAAGAGAAGAAATGGCTTGACTCAACAGCAGGAGAAGAAAAAGCACTCTTCACCCGAGGAGGATTCTCTCGAGGACGAGGACAAGGAAGAGGCAGAGTAGGAGGAAGGACCTTCACTTGCCACAACTGTGGAAAGCCAGCACACATGGCAAGAGATTGCTACAGCAAACCCAGTGGAGAAGGAACAACATCGGCAAACTTCATGGAGGCTCCAAAGGAAGTGGAGTCGGATCATCTTTTCTGAGAGAGAGATAGAGACCCCACAACCCAATGTAACCTGCCCTAACAAAGTAAAACCAGCTCTGAGCTACCGATGATGTAGGCCACGTGGTAGATAGATGTATGTGTGAGCACTTTAGTCAAAGTCGCAGGCACTTGTAGTAGCCTTGGACACATAGAGAGAGAGAGTGTCAAGGACTATGAGTTTAGGGACTTGAGTCACTGGTCGCGGGCTATCAAGTAAGAGGGAAACTTGGTATAGGGTCCAGGTATGCTAGGAGTACACTTGAGGGGAGGTGTTGAAATATACAAGTGAATAGGGTGTGTGTGGGAACAAGCCCTTGGTTAGAGGCTGTAAAAGAGAATCTGTAAATGTGAGAGAACCTGTGAAAAGGTGAGAAAAATCTACTGGGAGAGAATAAAGGATAGCATGAGAAGATTTTAGGAAGTGTGGAGATATTCTAGGAGGTGTGGAGATATTCTGGGAGAGGTGGAGAGAATCAAGCAAAAGAGGTGGATCCATGCCTACATTAAGTTATTTGTTAATTATTCTCACTAATCACATCTTAATTATTATCTGATCATTTTGTTAATGATATTGATTCTAGCATTTGATCCGCCATAGCTCATCACATTATTGTAATTTCAACAAATGAATGAGATGTAATGAGAAATGGATGTGATGAGATATAATGAGAAATGGATGTGATGAGATGTAATGTAATTTAAGAAAGATAAGAATGGATGTTACGTGAAGTGAGTGAATCCGATGTGATGGGATGGAAATTGTTGTATCTGGTTAAGAATGGATACGCATATGATTTGGAATTGGGTTAAGTAATATGGATTGATGTGGAACAATGTGGAAAGACGAGAGTTCATTATAGAAACTGTAATTGTGAACTGTTTGTAAATGACTGTTTTATGTCAAGAATGCTGGGGAAGCATTTTGACTGTTTTGAGAATATGGTCCTGGAGACCTACCTAATAAAGTTGCAACTGCTGAGACGGAGAGTCAATGGAGGACGTCTCGTGTAGCAAGGTCGACCGAGGTCTTGACCAGCCTCGGTTTGATTAAAATGGTGAGCTTCCAGTACAGTGGATGAGGGACCAAGGAAGCGGCCTATGAGTGAAGCGCTAGGTGATTTGTGAAGGATCCTAGAGGGTGCTGACCATACGATGCTCGGGCTCTGGGTTGCCGAAGATACCCACAAGTACATCGGGGAAGATATTGGATCAAGGAGTAAGAGTTGTTTTCTGAATTCGGGTGTGGATCTGGTTTATTGACCTTGCTGGTCCTCAACGGATGAGTCCATGACTCTTTTATATGGATCTGTTGGTTGATCTTCCACGGAGATTCTATTTTGTTATGTGAATATATTGCCAATTACTATGAGCTATAAACTATTAAAAAGGCCCCTGAGTGAACAGGTGGTGAGCGTTCTGGTTGCCAATGATGCCATAAGTACACCGATGAAGGGATGATTGGAAATAAGGATTCAACCAGAGATCTTGAGGAATGTGATCAATGACACAATGGTTTCATTAAAGGATTGTTTTAAAGATAGCTGATGCTGAGAAAGAGGCAATTTCATATTAGGTGTGTAAGTGGTGTGACTAGTTTTATCTTTGCATGAACATCCGGCTAGGGGGCCTGGGAACTCTTTTCCCTGGTACTACCTGGGACAAAACCTAACCAAATTTTTAATTGGATGCCATCACTACAGTGGTTGGGCGGTTGGCTAACCCATGGGACTGGATGGGGTTAGACTGGACTGATGGATCCGTAAATCGAGACTCAATTTCTGTTTAGTTCGATAGATGAAGTAAATTCCGGATAAAAATTGTTCTATGGAAAAGAATCAACGGATGTGCCTCTCAATGAGGAAAAAAGTGTTGGTCTCTATGATCCAAGTACAGTCTTTTTCCGTGATCTGACTATGGGACTTACGAGTTCGGTCAGATGAGCTCAGTTAGTTAAGGCTTTTGACTACGTTAGGAAAAACTTATCCTGGTAGAATCACCCGTGCTTTCCGAGCAAAGGAAGTTTTTTCGGGTTCGGTTTTGGAAAAACCAATGGATTAGTCTCTTGTCCGGATATCCGTGGGCAGTGCCCCGAGTATGGGACCCTGCCCCACATAAGAAGTGCTACTTCCGCTGCTAGCACCCCTGAATTTGTTGCGCGGTAGGGACATGGATCTTACAGTTATAGATAAATCTATTGTTCTAGAGTAGCATCAGGCAAAGGGGTATCCCTGACCCCGATTCCCCTCATTGAATCGAATGACAGGTCTCCCTCTTTCCTCCCTATGCTTACACCATAATTCACAGGCCGGACCAATTCGATGCCCGTCTTTTCCACACTAATCACACAGTGGCACACCCTGAGGTCCCCTCTGAAACCCTTGCTGCCCCTGCCAATTAGGTCTTGGAGCATATGGTCTTGGAGGCCTATTATAGGGAACATGCGGAACGGTCGGAACCACCGGATGCAACTTGCTGAGGTGGTGCTCTCTGAACCACATTGGGTGGCACCTTGCCTCTGTAGTTGGGGTTGTACCAACAGGCACCCGTAAGATGGCCTTCCTTCTCACAGATATGGCAGTACTGTTTCTTCTTGGGCAAGACTGCTGCATACCCTAAGGCTTTAAGTTTGTGAAGAAGCTTTTTCTCCTTCTCCTCCCTAACCTGTTTCTCTTTATCTTTTTTCTGCTTAGCCTTCCTTGAGGCCTTTTTCTCCTCACTACGCTTCTCATCCTCCGATTCATCAGATGAGCATGCCGACTCGGCCTCACTATCCGAGTCTGACTCAGTCGAACTATCCGACTCTGAGTCATCCTGCTTCCTGCCCTTCCGTTTGCCCTTCTGAATGCCCAGTCGCTTTTCCACCCGAGAGGCAGCTGTCACGAGGTTATCAAAGCCGCCGGCAATATCCACATTTGCGACAGCACTCTTCAAGTTCCTCTGCAATCCTTTGACAAAATAACTGGCAAGCATTTCATCCGAGGGGTCTTTCATTACCCTGCAGTCTGGCAGCCAATCCCCGAAACTTCTGAGCATAATCTTCCACTAACAGATGCTTCTGTTCCATGGCCTTGATCTTTTTGACGATATCAGTAGGAGTTTTCTCCTTCCTGAACCGGGCCAAAAACGCATCCTTCAAAGCATTGAAATCTGCAAAGTGGGCCAAGCCATATTGGCTAAACCAACTCATTGTTACCCCCTCCAGGGTTGCGGCAAACTGCTGCAATTTCACCGGATCTCCAAAATGGGCAGGGTACCCACTGGCTTGCCATCGGGTCTCGAATTGAGCCACGTGACAGTCTGGGTCTTCCTTAGGCTTTGCCTTAAATTTGGCAGCCTTAACCGTTGGATTGGGTGGTGGTGCAGCCATGTTCATAACTCCTGGTAGTGGATTAGCTGGTGGCGGATTTTTCAATGGATCAAATTGCAACCGTCTCTGACTCCGAACAGGCGGTCTGGACAGAAATAGGGCACCAACAAATTGATGCAAATGCCGCCGGGCTTGTTCCGGGCTAACGACATTCTGCCCCGGCCCTTCTGCAAGTGGTGTTGTATGCTCGACAGCGTCAGCCTCGTCCACGCCGACCTGCGCCAATTGGCCCTCAATTACGCCAGCAGAAACCGACGTAACTGCCACAGGTGGCGCTTCCGCAGCATCACCGCTTCCACTGCTAGAAGCTTCCGACCTGTCATATCTGTGCTTCCTGGCTTGAGCGCTCGTGAAATGAATGGGACTAGTGTGCCTCGCCCTATCTGACATTCATGCGAAACACAAACAGCACAGCACAACACAACCCCATACCCAACAAATACAAGACAATGCTGAGTATGCGAACACCGCAGGATCGCCAATGTGTACCTGGGCACTAAATGCCTGATACTTGGTAATGGAAATCTCATACAAGAACAAACACTAGCACAAAGACATTCCCTTTAGCAGAAAATCATAACAGTAAAACGGAATACAAAACATCATATAGCAAATCCGCTAACACACAATAACCCTGAACAGATGATCAGAATTCATTCATGTCATAATCATGCAAGGGATTACATTCCGCTTCTTCATCTTCTGCAATTCTGAATATCTGTTATGCGCCTTCCCCTGATCAACTAACTAGATCCCTTCATATCTATCACTTCTCATGAATTCCTAAGCAACTACCCAAAAGGATCATTCACATACATAGAATTCGGATATTCCAACTTAGGTAAAGTTAACCCCTAACATTAAGCTTAGGCAAAGAGATTGAAGCTTATGCATAGAGCTTCAAGCTTATGCGCAAAGAGATTGAAGCTTCAAGCTTATGCAAAGGCCTTTGTTTCCTTTGCCTTCACTCGCAAGCTCTATTAATGGTATGATTTGCTTGTATTGTGTGTATTTGCAATTTGGCTATCTTTACACAATCTCTTTCACTTCCAGGTATGGACCGTAAACCCTTACTCCTTTTGTTGTTTTTTTAGAACTAGGGATTGGGTTTAGGGCGTAAAAAGGATACTAGGGATTAAAAATGCTAGTAAGATTTAGGGATTACAACTAGGGATTGGTATAATAGACAGTGCCTCATCCTCGCGAAACCCGAGTGTCTTGGCAATGTCATCTAGAAACAAAAATTCTTTCCTATCAATAATGATTGGATGCAAAGAAATGACAACAAGGTCTGCGACCTCCTTAAGTACTTCATCACCCTCTAGAACTAGGTTCGGAACCTCCTCGGGGACATTCTCTTGTAGAGCCACCAATGCCATTGAGGCCTCCCATTGTTCTGTAACATTCTCTTCCTTAGCATGGGCCTCTTGGACCTGCTCCATTAGCTTTGCTTTGCCCTTTTCTTTTTCCTTGCCACTTTCTTTCGCCACACCCTCTTGTAACAGAAGGACCAAAACCATGTCCCAGCTCAGGAAAGAAGTGCTGATGTTGCCCATTTGTAGATCCAAGAGTAAGTCTTCCTCCTCATTCTTGTAGTCCTTTTCTGTGAGGGATTTTAAAAACCTTGATAGGCGGAATCTAAAATTCTTGTCTTCCCTGAATATGTACTTGTTTTATGAGGTCAACCGGAACCCATAGGCCCTCATCACCCTCCAACATGATGGAGTATGTGCTGATGTGTTGATCCATATGCTGAATGACATCTGTAAAAGCATCCGCGTGTAGATGCATTGTTGCACACACATCAATTGCTCCCTCAAACATAGGGACGATCTCGTCAACCCTATGAAGTAGCTCAAGCTTTCCTAGCTGTGCAATAAGTGCGTCAAGTAGAGGTGCCATGACTATGAGTGATCGCAAGAAATAGAGAGTGTGTGATACAGAAAGGTGTGCGAAATTGAGAGCAAGTGTTAGGAGAGAACGATAATTGTCAATTGATGAAAATGAGTAAAGTATCGTTTATAAATGGGCGACCTTGTTATAAAATTTTTAAAAACTTTTAAAATTTTTAAGTACCAATTTTTTTTTTAAAAATGGTATGCGAAAGCAAGAACGTATCCTTTCATCACAAGGTTATTTCTAATTTACTAGTGGCTCAAGCCACAGGTGCTTGTGTGACCAACCTTACACTATCACAAAAAAATAAAACTTGCACAAGACAATTGAAAAACCTTAATAAGACAGTGAGGCAAAAAAATTGAAATTGTATTTACTTCAATCCAAGATTACATATCCAGTGGTTATTTGATAGCTACACAGCCAAGGAAAGTAATTTCTCTACAAAGAAAAGATCGTTCCTACCTTTTGTGCACTACTCTACCATTGATTATCAAAGCAAAATCACCACTCAGTGAGAATCGAAGAACTAAGTAGTCACGTAAGTTGGCAAGGGACATCATTCACAGCAACATCTTCTACATTCCCACCTTGCATGGATATATGTAGCACACCCTGTTCTATAGAGGTTGTGTCGGAGTCTAACGCCTCCCATTCTCCATTTGTAAGCTTCCATCGCCTGTAAGGAAACGCAATGGACAACTGTTGCTTGGCAATATGGTAGCGCATCACAACCTTCTCAACTATTACTCCGCATCTAATGGTGTCTCCATTGTGTTGAGCAACTTTTTTATCCCATGTAGGTGATAAGAAACAAGTCAGAGCTCTCTCCCCCTTTGCAATCCATAAAGTTGGGGTGCGATGTGTGTCACTTGTACGGAACAGGTACACAAAGAGGTGTAGAGGTATGAAGCAGGTTATGGTTGCTTTGTGAGATCCATATGTGCACTTCATAGCATTTTGCACCTTGCTTTCGATCTGCAAACAAGCCATGGCCATTGAAGCATTGTCTGGAATTAGCCATTCAATAGATGTGAGAGTTGGTGTAGGTTCTGGAACTAATTTTCCAGTATCATTTGCTGTCGTGGGAACCACATATGTATCCTCATAGAAGAAGATGTTTCGTGCAAGAAGTTGTGCAGCTAGACACCCTCCAAAGATTAAACTACCAAGCTCCACATGGTATGCTTCAAAGGTTCCTGAAATTGCCTCCATAGGCTCCCACTCACTATAGTTTGAGGAAAAAATATCTACGCAGAGGAACCCAAGAACAATCAAAGCAGTGCTCAGTATACCATTATTAGCACACAATTGATTTAAAAACAAGAATATAAAGTGGTGAAATGACTTACAATTTGCAGGAAATCATTGACGTTGGTCATGGTCTGCTAGTGTCAGCTCTATTGCCTTGTAAACATGTTGGACCTTGGCTAGCTTTTTTCCATCACGATCTTGTTTGAGCTCCAATATCCGCCCTTTCCAATGGTGACTTTGTATATCAACGTATCGCTTTGACACCTTGTGGGTTCCTCTTGTACTAGGCTGCATCGTAATTCAATTCCACTTCTCGTACTGTTTGATGTTCTAGTGCCCATCCTCATCTTGACCACTACTACAAGAGAGAGATTGAATACTGATCGGAGGCCTTCGAGCTCTAGAAGAAGACATCAGATGTATATATTAGGGAGATTATAAACCTTGATGGCAAAGGAAAATAGAATGGTGAGAAAAAAACTTAGACTAGGGAGATGTACAAAAGAGAAGGAGTTGTAGAGCAAGTTCCAAGGGCTTGGCTGTGCTATTACTGCACTGTGAAAGAGGATATTAGAGGGGGTGAGAGGAGACAATGAGTAAGATTATGAGAGCCAAAGCATTTGCAACTCAAGCTTCCATAGCTTGGCTCTGCTGTTACACTCTATAAAAGGAGGTTGGACAAGGTAGAAGGATGAAGTAAGGAAATGTAAGTGAGGATCAAACTTCCATAGCTTCTGAGAGGAGGTTGCAGATCAAGCTTCCATAGCTAAGCTCTGCTGTTACACTCTGTAAAAGGAGGTTGGACAAGGTAGAAGGATGAAGTAAGGAAATGTAAGTGATAGCTTCTGAGAGGAGGTTGCAGATCAAGCTTCCATAGCTATAGATCTAGGTTTCTGAGTGAAGAGAGAGGTAGATCAAGAGGTAGATAGCTAAAAGAAGTAGTCTAGAGAGTGAAAAACGCCCTGCTATGAGAAAGGGGGAAGAGAGAGCGTTTTGGAGGGAACGTGGGAGAGAGGGATAGTGAAAAGTGAAGGGGAATGTGCATTGAATGCAAGATAATGATGGGAACTCATTTTTGGGCCTCTATCACTTTAGAGACCTTACTTAATGATGGCTGCAGCTATCCTTTTCTATAAAAAATAGGGGAAAATTTCATATACGTATAAATTTTTTGAGTTTTAGTTGATTTTAAAAATTAAAAAGAGCCTATTTAGCCTATTATTCTAAGTTTGACCACTACCTTCTAGGCTCTTACAAACCATTGGTTTCAGTCCACATGTAATCTTCCTATTTGTCTATTTCTTAATCACCTCCATTAGGCAATGGCAAATTAAAGGGCCCAAAAAGACTCCATTGAGTTCTTAATGAACCCGCAAAGGGGTGCTACCTGCCTTGTACAGAGAGGCACAAAACTTGTAAAAGGGTGCCAAAAAAACTCTCAAAAGGACAGGAGTACGGGTGTACCTTTGTATAGCCATGACAGCTCCTCCATGAAGCCACGGACATTCTTATTGACCAGTTGTCCTAGCCACAACCATTTCTACATAGCGGCCACGATTAGCTGGCCATGGCCATTTGTTCATGAATCCACGATTGTTCTTTCCTCTATCCATGGGCATTCCCTTGCTAATACATGGCCGTTTACTCAGCTGATTGCCCTCTACCCATGTCCGTATGTAAGCATAGCCACCACGGTCATTCCTTCCTAGAGCCACGGGTGTTCCTCTATAAAGCCATGCTCTACTAATCTCTAGTCCACGTCTGTACCTACCTCAAAATCCTATAAATACATAGCCCCCATTCATTCTTCTCACTTTTTCTTCTGAACTTCGACCAAAATATTATCATTTAGTGGATTAGTGTAGTATGATGTTATAAATTGTGGCTGCATGCTCAATATATATACTTTGTTATAGAAATGATGGTTTAAGCCTAGTAGGATGCCTTTGTGCCTAACTCTACATTGTAAACCTTGCATCCTAAAAGGGGTAGCTTGTATGGTCCGGATGCTGCATGCCCATCACCAAGGCTATATAGTAGCCTGTTTATTTCATTGTATAACACTTGTATCTCATCATCTTGATCTGATGTAATGACTTGAACATTATCATTATCTAATTTATTGTTATTAATCTCTTTTCTTTTTAAGTGTTGATCTCCTTTCATTGGTGTCATTAAGTATGCTTTATTATTATCATTAGTTTAATCCTCTCGTGATTTATTTATTCTCAGTACTAAACCATGGCATTATTAATTTGTAAGCCTCCCTAGATTGTACCTAGCTCATCTTGATCCCTTATATTCTAACCACATATAAAAGGAAGAGATGCAACTGTTCAAATACATGGATCGATGCCCAAGCACTAGGAATGGAGATCTCTATCTCTTATTATAACACCATTTTGGGCTTGTGCCATCATCAACACCCAAGAAGGAATTTATAAAATCTTATGGAGCTCCACTACAACAGCATGAGGGTTTAGCAGGGCAGCAGGCAAAAATAGCAATGCTTTTATAACTAGAAAGGTGCGGAGATGTTGGTCCTATATCGCTGCTAAACACGTTGTTATTTTTGCTGCAACGGATTCGATGCTCAACAACGAAACTAGCAGCACTATATCGCTGCTCAGTAGCGATATTATGCTGCTCAGCACAAAATCGGGTTGTTAGATTTGCTGTTTAGCAGCGAACATATTGCATAATAAAAAAAAAGCTGGGGCACATTGGGGAGTCTGCACAGGACTCCCAGTCTGCCCTAGCTCTTTTTTTTCTAATGTAGACACAGTAAAACTAACATAACTTCACATCATCATGGACAAATATAATGTAAAATTTACAAATACCAAAAAGAAAAGACATTTGCAAACCATGTTTTTAGGAATGTCAAAACTCAATTACAATACTTAGCGGAATTACATAAGTGTATGTTTCCAAAAAATTCATATACAAAATAAAGCATAATAAAAACCTATGGAGCTAGGGGCTATCTAGATCTCATGCTATGCAATTGGTATTGGTCCTTGCAGCTCCAGCCCCTTCACTTCTCACATTTCCATTGCTATCGGCATGGACATTTGCACCACCGTTTCTAGTTACATGATCCTAAAACACAATAAAACTAACACAAGTAAGAAATAGTTTTACAAAAACAAAGAGTTTTAGGATTTAGGAATGTACTTACTTTCCATGCTTGCCAAGCATCTCCTCCAGTTATAACAATATATCCTTTATCTTGCACCCTATCAAATATAGCTTGCAAACCCCATTGTAATGCAAAATCATATTGCTCTTGCATAGGGGGCGGTCCACTGCTTCAAGCTATAGACATACAAACAAATGAACATTTTAGAAAGTTGTTATTTAAGATAACCTTCTTTAATATTAAAAGATAAGATACAATTTGAGGCTAATATATACTTACAAATATTGTTGGGATTTCAACTCCTCCCTCACGTGTAACATCATGCCTCAAGTTATTTGCCATCTATCTAAGAAAAAACATAAATACTTAAAACTCTTAGCATAAGAAGCTACCGGCATGCATGGGAAGCTACCAGCATGCATTGGTTGCTACCCGCATGTGTTGGAATCTACCGACATGCATTGGTTGCTACCATCATGCGTAGGAAGCTACCGGCATGCATTGGTAGAGCTACCGGCATGCATAGGAAGCAATCATGTATGCAGCTTATACATAAGCCTCATGTATGTAGCTTATGCGTGAGGCTTATGCATAAAACCTCATGCATAAAGCTTATGTACCCAGCTTATGCATTAGCCATATGCATAAGCTTTCTACATAAGACTTGTGCATATGGCTTTATACATGATGCTTATGCATATAGCTAATACATAAGCTTTATACATGAGGCTTTCTGAAAAAGTCTCATGAAAAAGTCTTATGCATAAACCTTATGTATAAGCCTCATGCATGAGGCTTATACATTTGGTAATGCTTAAGTCTTATGCATGAGGTTTATGCACTGCCCTTATGAATAAGGCTAATGCATAAGCTTTATGCAGCACTAGCCTCATACATGAGGCTAAGGCATATGGCCACCTCTAGAGAGGAGCTATGCTATCCATATAGAGGAGAAAAAATAGCAAATCCTAAAACTTACAAACCCTATAACATGTAAAAGCATGAGAGAGGAAATATAAAAGGGAGAGATCTCTTACCTTATGAGGCTTGTATGTGTGGATAACCTACAAAATCAAACCAAATAAAGAAAAAAAGTATTAGTAACCCTTTAACCTAATCTTAATAGAAATCTTAATGAAAGATTTTTTATAACATAGCGAGGCTTATGAATTCTTTCTTTTTTCCTTCTCATTTTATAGCTTAACCCTAACCCTAGCTTCTAAATAGAAAACATAATAGAGAGCTTTGATGGAGAGCTCTCCATCAAATCTCTTTATTAGGGTTTCTATGTAGACTTCTATGTAGAAGCTAGGGTTAGGGTCAAGCTTCAATGAGAAGGAAAAAGAAGAAAAGAAAAACTTAAAAGAGAGGAAAGAGAAGGGAAATACTCACAAGAAAGCTTTCACGGAAAGCTTGTTTGCATAGGAAATGAAGGAAAACAGTAAGATATATCTTACTTGAGCTTGAGGAGGATAGGGTAGGAGAGGTAGAAGTGATAGACAAGGCAAAAACTTGCAAAACATAACTTAGAGTACAATTTTATTGTATTCAAAAAGATAAAACTATGCGGTGAAAAAAGAAGCGACAAAAAGAGGGATATTTTTACAGTATAGCAGCGTTTTTTTCGTTGCTATAGACGCTGCTGGGCAACGATTTCTTGCTACTAAACGCGTTTCTTAGCAACGAAAAAGCGTTGCAGAGCAGCAATAGATCACTGCTGAGTATCTTGAAAACCCCCAATATTTTCCTTCCAATAATGCTGCTACTCTCCCTATGTGCTGTAGTGCTAGAGCTTCAGTTCATGAGACAAACACAATTGGCATTCACACAAAAGACCCTATCCTAGAACCATGTCTCTAATACCACTTGTTGAAAAATGAGAGAATAGAGAGACGAGAAAAACACATGCTAAAATGTGATTAAGAAAATGATTAATAATAAACCTAATCTAATTCTAAACTAATGGACATGGAGAGGTTAGAGGGCTACGCCTTGATAAGATTCAAGTAACATAAAAAGGTTGGGGCCACAAAGATGAATCTCTCATTAGATAAGGGATCTTTAAATAGCCAAGAAGTACAAGCATATTTGAAAAATATTCTAGATGCCTTGAAAATGATATCATTGCTTAGCGAATTCAATAAGAGGTGTTCCCATGTAAACACACTAAAAAAACACACTCACACACTCTTTTTCTTTGAATATCAAGAAAACATCATTATTTTTACTGGGCCACTTTGCACTAACTTGTACCAAGAGTATGATTATAAAAAGCCATGGCATGTTTACTTCAGACACACTTCTACAGGTAGCTTACTTCTCTTGCAAAGGGAAGGTATGCTTAAGGGTCTTCCTCACTTGTCTCTCTGCCACCAAAATGTTAAAATTACAGCAATGTGATGAGCTATGATGGATCAAATGCTAGAATCAACATCATTAAGAGATTAGATGATAATTAAGATGTGATTAGTGAGAGATTAACTGATAGCTTAATGTAGGTATGAACCAGCAAATTCTCATTAGGCCAATGCCTCAATTTATAGGGTTTACATTCAAGCATCTAATCCCACTGATTTCTCCTTGACTCACTCCACCTCTTTTGCTTGATTCTCCACCTCTCCCAGAATATCTCCACACCTCTTTTGCTTGATTCTCCACCTCTTCTAGAATATCTCACTCCACCTCTTTTGCTTGATTCTCCACCTCTCCCAGAATATCTCCACACCTCTTAAATCTCCTCATGCTACCCTTTATTCTCTCCTAGTGGATTCTTCTCACCTTTTCATAGGTTCTCTCACATTTACAGATTCTCTTTTACAGCCTCTTGCTAAGGGCTTGTTCCCGCACACACCCTATTCACTTGTATATTTCAACACCTCCCCTCAAGTGAATAATCCTAGCACACCTGGACCCTATACCAAGTTTCCCTCTTACTTGATAGTCCGCGACCAGTGCCTCAAGTCCCTAAACTCATAGTCCTTGACACCCTCTCTCTCTATGTGTCCAAGGCTACTATAAGTGCCCGTGACCTTGACTAAAGTGCTCACACATACATCTACCACATGGCCTACATCATCGGTGGCTTAGAGGTGGTTTTACTCTGTTGGGGCAAGTTACATTGGGTTGTGGGGTTTCTCTCTCTCTCTCTCTCTCTCTCTCAGAAAAGATGATCCAACTCCACTTCCTTAGGAGCCTCCATGAAGTTTGCCGATGTCGTTCCTTCTCCACTAGGTTTGCTGTAGCAGTCTCTTGCCATGTGTCCTGGCTTTCCACAGTTGTGGCAAGTGAAGGTCCTTCCTCCTACTCTACCTCTTCCTCGTCCTCGTCCTCGAGAGAATCCTCCTCGGGTGAAGAATGGTTCTCGAGAGAATCCTCCTCGGGTGAAGAATGCTTTTTCTTCTCCTGCTGTAAGCCATTTCTTCTCTTTGCCTCTGCTCTCTTGCTCTAGTAGAGCTCCTTCTAAAGCACTGCTAGTGCCTCATCATCTTCTACCTTTTGACCAATAGCTGCCAGTTGTTGCTTAATGCTTTTATATCTGTTCAAGTGTGTGATTAAAGGTTCACTTTCCTTCATATCCAATTTGTAGAATTGCATTAATAGATTTATCTTTGAATGTTTAGCTTGTGTACCAAATAATTTATTGAGTTCATCCCATGCATCTTTTGCCCATTGTATCCCTGTGATGTGATGAATGATTTCATTATTTAAACTGAGTGTGCAATGAGTCCCAATGCTTTTTCATTCCTGCTCTTCCACTCATTTTCCCCTCTCACCTTTGGGAATTCATCTCTTCCCTCAACTAGCCCCCATAGATTTTTCCTCATGAGCAGATACATGGTTTTTGTCTCCCATGTGTAAAACTGCTCCCCATTAAATTTGGCTATTTCTTGTGCCATACTCATGATAATGTGAAGGGGGTCTTACCTCTTGATCCAATTTTAAGATTCAAGGAAAGTGTCTACCCTTTTACATCTTAATCTAGTGTTTAGGAGATGATTAGCATAAAATCACCAAAAATTACATTAAATCAAGGATAACCAATTTGTACGGAATGGTTGGAGTATCAAACCATCTCCAAATTGCATTCAAATCTTCTTTAGAAAAAAGGCACCAGCGATTTAGTGAAAATTGGCAACTATGGTTGGTGGTTTGCGATTTTGTTTGGATGGGCTGAAGCACAAGGATGTTAGCTATGTATGCCTAGAAGGGCTTGCCCTAATTTTGCTCCTAGAGGGAGATCAAGCCCCTCCACTGGCTGCTGCTGGGGGTGCAGAGGTTAGTTGAAAAAAGAGGTAAAAATATTGATTAGCTACTAATCCTAATTAGCCAAGTGATTAGCAAGATAATGGGCTCACAAATTGATGGATTCTAGCCTAGGCTCTGATACCATGTTAAAATTACAGCAATGTGATGAGCTATGGTGGATCAAATGCTAGAATCAACATCATTAACAAAGAGATTAGACGATAATTAAGACGTGATTGGTGAGCAATTAACTGATAGCTTAATGTAGGCATGGATAATCAAAAACCAGCAAATTCTCATTAGGCCAATGCCTCAATTTATAGGGTTTACATCCGAGCATCTAATCCCACTGATTTCTCCTTGATTCACTCCACCTCTTTTGCTTGATTCTCTCCACCTCTCCCAGAATATCTCCACACCTCCTAAATCTCCTCATGCTACCCTTTATTCTCTCCGAGTAGATTCTTCTAACCTTTTCACAGGTTCTCTCACATTTACAGATTCTCTTTTACAGCCTCTTGTTAAGGGCTTGTTCCGGCACACACCCTATTCACTTGTATATTTCAACACAAAATATGTGTGGAAAGGCTGTGTTCTAGGCAAATACATCCATCTGCAACTTTGATGAGAGCTGAATAAAAGCTACTTTGAGAGATGAATAAAAGCTATAGCTTGTACACATCGATGTTCAAGTACCCATGCAGACCCCTTCTTTAAGTGATTATGTTTACTGTGTCACATGTATTGATGAATTTAGTAAGTATGGGTGGACCTACCTTATGAAGAAAAAATAGAAGTGTTTTCCCATATCTAGAATTTTATTACTATGATGGAAAATAAATTTAGATGTAAAATTCAAACTCTCTGCATCAAGGTGAAGAGTACATGTCAAAGGAATTTGAAGATTGTTTGGCTAATAAAGGCATCAAACATCAGCTACCTGCTCTGACGACCCCTTATATGCCACTTCAAAATGGTGTTGCTAAGAGACACAATCATTATCTCATCAGTGAAATGGTCAGATCTATGATTACGGCACAACAGCCATACAAGTTTTGGATGGGAGCCGCAACTTGTGCCACTCATGTTTTAAACAAAATCCCTGGACCATAATGCCTTATGCGCCTTGCTCCAACAAAAACCCAAAGGTTGATCACATGCACATGTGTTTGGTTGTTTAGTACATGGAATCCATATACCTACGTATGTTAACATCAAATATATGCTCTAATTCAATGATTAGATGAGGTGCAATGATTGGGATGAAGTTAGTTAAATTTTTGAAGAAAAAAAAGTACATTTTTATAATTCTAAGTAAAGAATATATTATACATTACATAGACATGCATGAATTATTAATAGTTTTAAAGAATATTAGATCTTGTATTGACCTTGTTTTTTCCATTTTGTTATTTGACACGAAAAGTTAAAAAAAATCACTTTTAAATTAGCAATATGTACATTTTAAAATAGAACTTTCAAACTATGCATATTTTGTAAAATTTCTAAATACATTTCTCTTCAATGTCTCTAAAAGAGTGTAAAATTGATTAATATTTAGGACTAGTGAAAAATCAAGACAGCTTGTTGCAAACAAGAACTCATGACTCATTGCCATTTTTCATGACCCACTCTTAGAAAGCTATTACGACCAAATTGGTTTACAAGGTCAAGAGAAAGTTTGCTAAATATGTCAATTTACAAGGTCAAGAGAAAGTTCGCTAAATATGCCAATTTACAAGGTCAAGAGAAAGCTAGATAGATCTATTAACATATTCGAAGCTAGATTTTGTGGACTTGGTAAGAAAGTTATTGCAACCAAATGGGTTTACAAGGTCAAAAGAAAGTTAGACAGATTTGTTCACATATTCAAAGCTAGACTTGTTACCAAAGGCTATGCCTAGAGGAAAGGTATTAACTATGATAAAACCTTTGTGCCCGCTTCTTGTAAATATCAGATGGGTTTACAAGGTCAAGAGAAAGTTTGCTAAATATGTCAATTTACAAGGTCAAGAGAAAGTTTGCTATATATGTCAATTTACAAGGTCAAGAGAAAGCTAGATAGATCTATTAACATATTCGAAGCTAGATTTTGTTGACTTGGTAAGAAAGTTATTACAACCAAATGGGCTTACAAGGTCAAAAGAAAGTTAGACAGATCTGTTCACATATTCAAATCTAGACTTGTTACCAAAGGGTATGCCTAGAGGAAAGGTATTAACTATGATAAAACCTTTGTGCCCACTTCCTGTAAATATCAGATTTGTGACTACATTGTCTATAAACCAAGGTTGAAAAATGCACTAGTTAGACATTTAAAAACAACATTCTTGAATGGTGTCTTAAAAGAAGATGTTTATGTGAGTGAACTTGCTGGTTTTGCTAAATGTGGTCAATAACATAAGGTTTTTAGAATAGTACGATAGAAAGCACACTTTATGTCAAAAAGAAAAAAAATGACATGCTCTATGGGATTTTATATGTTGATGACGTGCTTGTCACAGTGACCAATGAGGATCATATTGTAGCTTTCAAAGCTGTTTTTAAATGCCTCTTTTGATATGACTGATGTAGTTCTTATGCACTACTATTTGGGCATGTAGTTCATTCAACATGATGATGGTATTGTGATCAAATAGTCAAAAAGACCATTTGGAAAAATTGCAGTGCTTTGGGAATTTTCTTCTCACTCTACTTTTTGGTGTATCTTGAGCATACCAATTCCAAAGTTGTCAGAGAATGTGGATTTAGAACCTACTCTTCAAGAGCTTTCGAACGATAGGTCACATGAGGGGGTTTTTACAAAATCTTGGATCTTGCAAAATGAGAATTGGGATTTTTCCAAACTCCCCAATATAGTCTTCAAAGTACATCAAGTCATTACTGTTTCATTTCTTATTGTACCTTTATTGAGCTCACTCTGTTTGAGTACATTGATTCAGTCTTCTCCTACTCTCTCACTCCCACTCTCTTCTCTCGGTTTTCTTGTGTGTGAGCTAGGATCTAACAAAAAGCTCGAATACCATGTTGAGCTTGCAAGATACACCTTCATGGATCGTAAAGACATAATTAGAAGAGATTAAATAAATGCATGATTAGCATAAGTAGATAGATTCAATGTTCATACCAAACATTTTTTCTTATACTTCAAAAAATGTTCAAATGTAAAAATTTGAAGGTTTTAAGAAAAAATATTAACTATTTAAGGCCATACAAATTGCAACCTTTTATGACTTTCTAGAAGGTTCTTTTCCAAAATTTTCCATTCACGCAATACTAAACCTTAGTTTTTTGTGAACAATAGATATATTGAATTGAATTAATAGAGCTATCCAATTACATGATGATAAGACCATATCAAAAATGGTAATTCACATGTTTGCAATTGGGTTGTTTACACTTACATGATGTCCATATTAAATATCCAATGCTAGGTAGAATATGTCTAATTGTGAAGCGAAGCTTAAACATTAGTGGGCCTTAAGCATCCTTGAAGAGTTGCACAACTGCATAAGAAGACCATGGATGTGCCCAATAGAAATCCTAGCTTGTTATATTCTCTAAACCCCTCTTCATCAACTCTTCAAATCTCTCGAAAATGGCCTCACACTTTTTGGTGCCAACATGTCCCTCTATTACATTCCAGAATGCACTTTTGTAGAACCTACTCTGCCTCATAGGCGAATTCACTTGAATTGTACTCCATTGTTGCCCCGAGTAGTTGTCCCCAATAGGCTCTTCTTTCACTTCAATGCTGTGAAGTCTCAAAGTCGAGACAAGATTTGCTGTAGATATAATATCCTCTAGAGTTGCCAAATACTTGGGAACATTAAAGGTGTCCAACTCTCTCTGATCTACGACTCCCTGTAGTTAAATGAGGTCAATCATCAAAGTGGGTAACATTTGGGAGAGTGGCACTCCCTTGTGGAACCTAGGTGTGTATATGTGGTTAGTTATTGTGTGTATATGTGGTTAGTTATTGTGTGTATAGCCAAGTGTGTGACTAGGTAAGGGAATGGGGAGGATTAGAAAAAGGTGGTCAATTAAGGTTAGCTAGCACATGATTAAGGTCGTGATCTATATGCCTAACATAGAATCATGATCCATTCAATTCCACTCCAACATTAAGTTAAAGTATTTAGGATACCTCTTGGATTAACTGTTGCCATGGAATCTGGAGATTTCTGAAGCAATTGTTCTCTTGTTGCTGATGGGGAGGAAAATGGTCTGGACGACATGGAATGAGCAAGAACATCAAGCCACTAAGAACCATCTCCTCGATGCGACACCTAAAGAATGTGCCTAAATGTTGTTGGAATTGCTTGGCATAGACTCTCCCTATGGCCTCATTTGCCCCAAGTTGCCCCAAGTCCCATCCACCCAGATCTTGCCTTTATTCCACGCCATAGATCCAGGATCCAAAACTACCGTATTGGTCTAATAAAAAGAAGAATTAATATTTTTCCCGAAAAGCCTTGATCTATGTAATGGGGCTATGGACCTCTACACCTGCTACACACCTGGGTGCCACAAAGAGGTCAAGATAATTTTAAAAAACTCCACCAAGGGAGTTACAACACAAGGGTTCCAAAGATTAGCCATTTTTGTAGGTAGTGGACACGCCCCAATATGTAGTAGGAAAATCTTAACTAATCTGATCAATATTTATTAGGCCAATGACTTGAAATTGGAAATGATAATTAATTACTTGAGAAAGCCAGTGCAGGCAACACGAGGAGAAGACCAGATCAAGAAACGAGCTAGGAAAGAGCCGTCCGATTCTGGGTATTGCAAAGTAGCAAAGAAATTGGAGTGATTAATAATGGGAGGAGGCGCATTATTAGATTTTTCTGTGAATGACCGATAATTATTCTGTGAATGACCGATAATTATTCTTATATTCTGCATCATAGAGTTGACTGAGAGTGTTGAAACAAAAGAAGGCCTACAAGTGTTAAGATTAATAAGTATACATGGGTTCAGAAAACATGCTTAATTCATAGAAGCAAGGTCACTGTCATTCATCAGAGACGTGAGGAACTATCCGTTGTGCAAACAGGTCTGGTGGGCGATGCCTCTACGTTTTCTCCTCTTCCTCTGTGGCCTGCTGCCCCCAGAGGCTCACTTTTGGCAGTTTATTCTCCTCCTTCTCTCGCGAGACGACAACATCCCCCCCTCAGGTGCATGGGCACCGAGTGGAGGGGAACCCCGACTGTGCTTAGAGCATAGGGGTCTGGCTCTGGGATTGCACAGATTTCACTGCTTGGAAAGAGTACTGAAGCAGCATTTCAATAGTTCCTCTAGTGGCCCCCTATCATGGATGGCAATAAAGAAGCTATGATGAAATATGAGCAAGTGCTAGAAGATTTCTTGGATACCAAAAAATAGCTGGAAGATTCGAGAGCCCGAGTGGAAGAACTAAATCTGATGCTGCTGTAGAAACAAGTCGAAGAAGAGGCTCAAACCATCAAGCAATCTCCAGCAAAGGTAATGGCCCCATCAGGCAATCCTCTTCCATTAAACCTCTGGTCTGACCAGAGATGGTTCAATCTTTGGAAATTTATTGGGCTAATGGGTCCAACATAATCCATCCTCCAATTGGAAAATGCTCTAGATGACATCATGGGTCAAGCACATGGTCCCCCAATTGAGGTATTGTAGCTCTCTAGTATTCATCACATCGTTTCACATATTCATGAGCATCCTTGAAAAGGGTGGACCACCATAGGCCTAAAAGAATGATTTTCCTTACAGTAATGTCTCCTTTGAAGTGTCCACTATCAATTCCTGCATGGGCTTTATCCAAAATATCTATATAATCATCTTCACAAACACATAGGTGAAGAACGTCATTCTTACATCTTCTGTACAACTATCTTGCTATCAATTTGGTATGGGGATATTGCCTTAACAAATTGGTGTTTCCTAGTTAGGTTCATATCTTTGTCGTCAGCTAAGCTTGTGGAAAGATAACTCACGAGCTCATGGCTCCAATTGGGAACTAGGCTTATCACCATCAGGAACAATGCTGCATTGGGAGATCATCGTCTACTCCCGTGGGTTTCTTGTTACCATTGGAGATTCTTTCACATGTGATCACTCTATATCAAGCACAACCTCTTCCGATGAAGGACTAGTTGTCCAATCAATGCACGACTCCCTAGTCACTTGACATTGGCTATGTTGCTTGTCTCAAGGGCCACTCCAGTCCAATAATAGGAATCATAGCCCAATCAACAAGACAACAGAGATTTCTTCAAGGATAGTACTTACCCAAGCCTATGCAAGAGCAAACTATCTGGGAAGAGCACCCATTACAAAGAAAGAGAGGAAAATGACGAAATGGTGGTGGGCCAGCCTCATATAAGGGATTTTGTCAGACTCCATTGGGGTTTATGTAAAACCCAACAACGGACTTGCTGGGGTTTCCACAAACGTTGGCCCACAAACCTTGGCAAGGTCCAAATTTTATCTCCTCAGCATGTCAATAAACTGTTACGTCAACAATCAACGTATTTACGTGATCTACATGAGTAATTACCTTGTGATTATGTGATCTACATGAGTAATTGCCTTGTGATTACATCACATCAATAACTTGTTCAATGATGACGTAATTAGGCAAAATCCTCGCTAGCATGCCTCCACCACTTCTTCACCAATCATGAGGATGCGATTGACTTTACGAATAGGAGTATGTTAACCACATTTGGTTAATATGGTTCTACAAACAACAACCGTGTCTGCACATTTATGTAACGAGAACCATACGACATTGTAAATCCTATCATTTATTTAGAAAACACCCTAAAGATGCTCCAAGGTCTTGTTCTTCAAAGGATAGACTAGAGAATCTTATCTACTTAGCCAAACCATAAAGAAAAGCCATGTAACTATGTTCTTGGTGCCTCAGGTCACTTAGTCCCACGGGGTAGCCTAGTGGGAAAAGACTTGGAGCTACAAAAACCAATTTGTCTTGTTTATATCTCATTATCCCATTTATGCAAAAGAATTGGAGTGTTCTCTCAACCTCTCTCTTGCAAAACTAATCTAACATGTGTGGTGTGCTAAGGGTTAGGGTTTGGACATGACTAGTCCTAATTACTTGTTTCCTCTTGCTTCTTCTCTCCCTCTTGCTTGAGTGATTAGGATATCACCATGATCATCTTCTGCACAGATCCTACATGTTCTTTGTTAGAGTGGTGCACCACTTGTAGGATTAGTAACCCCCTTGGTGTGAAAACGAGTGCAGGAGGATCATCGCCAACAATGACGAGTGGCTATCCACATGAGATGGTGAAGCTCTTGAGCATGGCTCGAGCTTGACGGATCCATAACTTCCCATGATAAGTTGCAATACTGCCATTCTCCATAAGTTATGGATAATGGTAGTAGTGACATTCTCCCACTCGCCATAACCCATATAAGAGGATGTCACTAGTGCCATTATCCAAAATTGATGGTAGAGAATGGCATTAGTACCATTATCCCCATTGGGTTATGGAGAATGGTATTAGTTCCAATCTTCATAGCTCCATGGAGAAGAATGATACTACTACCATTCTCCATAACCAGGATAGAGAATAACACTACTATCATTCTCCATAACCAGGATAGAGAATGGTACTATTGCCATTCTCCATGAGTGAAGGGGGAGAATGGCATTAATGCCATTCTCCATAACCCATGGTAGAAAATGACACTATTTCCATTCTCCATACCCCAAGGGGGAGAATGGCACTAATTCCATTCTCCAAAATGCCATAGTCCCGATGAACAAAGGTCCCTAATCCAAGAGGGAGAATGGCACTAGTTCCATTCTCTACCATGGGTTATGGAGAATACCAGTAGTGCCATTCTGCATTAGAGAAGAATATCACTACTACCATTCGCCATAGTTTTCCATAGTCCATAGTAGAGAATGGCACAACTACCATTCTCCATACGCCTAGGGGGATAATGGCACTAGTTCCATTCTCCATACCCCAAGGGAGAGAATGGCACTACAACCATTCTCCATACCCTGTAGTAGAGAATGGTACTACAACCATTCTCCATACCCCATAGTAGATAATGGCACTACTTCCATTATCCATGCCCCAACAAGGGGAAGAATGGCACTATAGTCTTTCTACAAAATTACATAGTCCCCTTGAATAAAGGTCCCTAACCAAAAGGGGAGAATGGCACTAATGCCATTCTCTACCATGGATTATGGAGAACAGCGGTAATGCCATTCTCCCAATTGGGTTATGGAGAATGGAATTAGTGCTAATCTTGATAACCCTATGGAGGAGAATGGCACTACTACTATTCTCCATAATTCATGGTAGAGAATGGCACTAGTGGCATTCTCTACCATAGGTATGGATAATGGCAATAGTACCATTCTCCCATTCTCCATAACCCATGCTAGAGAATGGCACTAGTGCCATTATACAAAACAGGACCAGCAGCAGCAGAGACCTCCAGCTCAAGCAAATGCCATCCTGATAGAGATGGTGGGAGATAAAGCAGCGGGGGCTAGCACGGGGGTTTCACATCTTCAGGGTGTGCCGCAGCAGTTCCAAGTGCTGAAAGCTTCTAGCTCTGTTGATGCGCAGTGTGTTAGCACTAACCCTCGGGCTTCTTGCTGGCTCGGTGAGTGCTCCACGGGTATGCTCGTTGGGGATTGTAAGGGGCAAGATTTAGTGGATACTTTGGCTGTTACCCGTGCAAAGGGTAAGGGACCTATGAGTTGGGAGGACCAAGAGGTGGTTCGTAGAAAAGTTTCCAGTCAGGTTCAGAAACTCCAGCAGAAGCAGCTCCCGGTGGAACCGATGGAGCCACTGCTAAAGGCACAGTTGTCGGAGGAACCGATTCCTGCCCAGCCACCTTGTGATCCCCTTCCAGGAAAGATTGCGGTGGTCCATTCGGATCCAGTCCCTAAGGTAACTGAAACCGTACCAGGTTCTGGGGATCTATTTGATGCACTAATGCATGCGCCTATTCAGATTTCCTTGGATCAGCTGTTAAGCATGGTACCGGCTTTTCGGGAACAGCTATTGGGGAAGCTGTAGGAGCCAGTTCCAGCAAAGATGGTGGAGGATCAAGCCCCGTTTGTGGGAGTTTCTCAAGCTGAGTCCGCAGATGTGGATTTTAAAGTCCCAGTGATTAAGGTGGCATTCCACGGGCACAATTTTGAAGAGGTTTTACTGGATGGGGGTTTCGGAGTCAATATTCTACCGGAGACCGTTTACCTCCGTATGAGGTTGGGAGCATTAGCACCAGCACCTTTTCAAGTGAGGATGGCAGATCAGAGGCGACTTCAACCTTTGGGGATTCTCAAGAATCAATCTATTAAGGTGGGTGGTCTGTCGTTTCTTGTGAATTTTGTGGTGCTCCGGATGCAGGGTAGCGGGTCTGCCTATACCATGTTGCTAGGCCGCCCCTGGTTTAAAATTGCCCGAGTCAAGCAGGATTGGGAGGATAATACTGTGGTGATCAGGCAGGGCAAGAAGACAACTCGCTTGTCCATGTTATTCAAAGTTCTCTTGAAGCAGGGGCAGAAGCCTTTATGTGCTGAGGGCATTCATTTGGCAAGTGATGTAGGTGATGATGAGGAGGAGGCATATATGCAAGCAAATCCAACGGTAGTACCGGTCTTTGATGTAGATGTGGAAGCTATTGTCACCAGATATCAGAATACTGGACACCCTGTATCGGCAGTTCCGCAGAGTGTCGAGGGTTTGGAACAATCATCGGCGGATGTTCCGACTGAAGACAGTGTGGTGCCCGAGCAGGAGATCCAGGTGGTACCAGGCCAGATCATGGAAGGCCAGACTTTTCAGCGGGCTGTGGAAGAAGCTTTAGCTGCCAAGGCTCAGCAGGTGCATTCTGTAACCGAGCAGGAAGCCATTATAGCAGCTGAACAGCAATATGAACGACGTTTGCAGAAGTCCATCAGGGTGGTGGAAGATGAATTACAGGACATGAATTTAGGTACTGCATCCGATCCCAAGGTGGTCCGAGTCAGTGTGTATGTTGAAGGTCAATTTAAGGAGGACTTGCAGCAGCTGTTAGTGGAGTTTTGAGATGTATTTGCCTGGGAGTATTCTGATATGAAGGGCATTGATCCAGCTTTACATCAGCACCGCATCAATTTGAAGAATGATGCTGTTCCTGTCATCCAACAGCGGTATCGAATGAATCCAAATTTCGCCAAGCAGGTCAAGGAGGAGCTGGATAAGCTATTACGGGTAGGGTTTATCAAGCAGGTCAATGAGGTGACTTGGCTGTCTCCCATTGTGGTCGTGCCAAAGAAGAATGGCAAGATCAGGGTGTGTGTGGACTACAGGAAGTTGAATGCTGCCACAATTACTGACCCGTTTCCGTTACCGTTCAGTGATACCCTCCTTGATGCTGTGGCTGGTCATGAGATGTATAGTTTTTTGGATGGTTTCTCAGGGTATAATCAGATAAGGATGGCACCGGAGGATGTGGATAAGACGGCCTTTATCACTGATGAGTGGGGAGCATTTGCTTACACGGTGATGAGCTTTGGATTAAAGAATGGCCCACCATCATTTTCATTTGTGGCTCAGAAGGCATTTGAGCCATATCTGTTGGATTTTATGCGAGCCTTTCTTGATGATTTTAGTGTCTTTGGTAAAATGGCTTTGCACTTACAGCACCTGAGGCTCTGTTTGGAGCGCTGTCGGATGTTCCGCATAGATCTTAATCCCTTCAAATGTGCTATTGCAGTAAGGCGTGGAATTCTCTTGGGCCATGTGGTGTCCCGAGAAGGCATCTTGATTGATGCTAAGAAGATTGAGGCCATTCAGAAGGCTTCCGCACCAAGTACTCTCAAGGAGACAAGCAGGTTTTTGGGGCAGGTTAAGTGGCATAGTAGGTTTTTGCGATATCTTTCAGATGTGTGTGCACCCCTTACTCATTTGACCAAGAAGGGAGTGGATTTTGTGTGGTCTCCAGTTCAAGAAAAGGCATTTCAAATTCTGAAGAAGATGTTGGTGGTGGCACCAATAGTGCAACCTCCTGATTGGGGGTTACCGTTTCATGTTTTTGTAGATGCTTCGGACATTGCCATAGGGGCTGTCCTCATGCAGGAGAAGATTAAGGGCTGGTTTCGACCAGTGTACTATGCTAGCAGGATGTTGACAAGTGCTGAAAGGAATTATACCGTCTCACAGAGAGGGAAGCTTTGGGGATGGTGTATTCTCTTCACAAGTTCCGGCACTATCTGTTGAGCAATAAGGTGGTTTTCCATGTAGATCATCAGGCCTTATTGTATTTGGTAAAGAAACCACACTTGACGGGTAGGTTAGCTAGGTGGATGCTTCTATTCCAGGAGTTTGACTTTCTGATCATACATACCCCGGGAAAGGAGCATGCTGTAGCGGATTATCTGAGTAGGTTGGAGATTGGGGAAGTAGCTGTAGGGGTGGATGATCACTTCCCTGATTCGGTTTTGTTTTCAGCTACTGTGGCGATATTGGATTCTTGGTATGATCAGATGTTGAGTTTCTTGACAGATGGCACCATGCCAGTGGAATTTTCCACTGATCAACGGAGAAAGCTGGCACTCAGGAGTAAACCTTTTTTGGTAATTGCAGGTGCTCTGTACAAGAGAGGGATAGATCAGATTATCCGTCGCTGTGTCCCAGAATTTGAGCAATCAGCAGTTCTGCAAGAGGCTCATGGTGGAATTGCAGGTGGGCATTTTTCTGGAGACACTACAGGTAAGAAGATTCTTCAATCTGGGCTTTGGTGGCCTACCGTGCTGAAGGATGCACACAATCATGCTAGGAGTTGCTTGGTATGTCAACAGTTGGGGCAGCTTGGAGCTTAAGACCGCATGGCGGATAATCCGATTCTGCCCTTAGATCCTTTTCAGAAGTGGGGTTTGGATTTTGTTGGGCCAATCAAGCCTAAGTCCAAGCGGACAGGTTGTCGTTATATCTTGGTGGCTACTGATTATTGTACGAAGTGGGTGGAAGCTGTTGCCTTGAAAGATAATATCGCCAAGAGTGTGGCTAGGTTTCTGTATCACAACATTATGACCAGGTTTGGGTGCCCAGTGGAATTGGTTAGTGATCGGGGTACTCATTTTCTCAATGCTGTCATTGCGGAGTTGACCAAGACTCATTTGATTATGCATAAGAAGTCTACTGCCTATCATCCTCAAGCCAATGGTCAAGCAGAGAGTTCCAACAAGATCTTGGTGAAGATTTTGAAGAAGACAGTAGCAGAGAATAGGGATGACTGGGATGTGAAGCTTGATTCTGCTCTATGGTCATTCCGTACAGCTTTTAAAGTCACTACAGGTCTGACACCCTTCAAGCTGGTGTATGGCTTGGAGGCGGTGGTTCCAATGGAATATGTAGTTCCTAGTTTGCGGGTGGCTATTGCTGATCGGTTATCACCGGAAGAATCTGTTCAGTTCCGACAGCGGATGCTGTATCAGCTCGAAGAGGATCGGATTGTTAGTGGGTATATCACAGAGGTGATTCAGCAAAGGCGGAAGGCTTGGGTAAGTAGGCAGATCAAATTCAAAGTTTTTCAGGTTGGGGATTGGGTTTTGTTGTATAATTCAAAGCTTGGTCCTCATCCGGGTAAATTAAAGCTGAGGTACATAGGGCCGTACAAAATCATGGAGGATTGTGGTCAGGGTACTTTCTGACTTGCTGATATGTTTGGGACTCTGGTCGAGAAACCGATTAATGGATTTCGACTGAAGAAGTTTGTGGGTCAGCCACCAGTGGTGGTCGGAGTATCCGCAGAGGTCGGCGTTTTAGCAGACGGAGGAATATCCGCACCAGTGGGCAAATCAGGCGAAGGTGTAAGTGGGGATGTGTTAGAAAATTTGGGAATGTCCGCTAGTGTACAAGTGGAGGATACTGATGGAAAGTCGGGCATGTGTGGTAGATTTGGCCGACTGGGTGACGTTGTGTTTTATATCACCACGTGTGGGGGTTTTTTCATGCACATTTCAATTTTGGCATGCTTTGAGGAGTCTTTTTGCATGAATAACGCAGAGTGCTTAGCAAAGCTGAATTCCCTGCGTCAAGCGCTGGCTGAGATGGGGCGTTCGATGCCGCTTAAGGTGGTTCCTGTGGAGCGTTCTTCTCCTCGGCGACTGCGTCAGCAACCCGCCGCCAGTAAGGAGCTTTCTGTCCGTGCGTCTGCAGAGGCTGATGAAGATTTCGAGCCTATTACATGGTGAAGAATGTCGCTGAACCCCGTCGTCAGCACTTAAGATGGTACCTTGAGCGAATTTGTCAGGTAATTAAATTGGAATACATGTCAAAAGACAATTTTGCACCTTTGCTGTATGCTGAGAAGGGGGGGAAAGTTAGTTGGGCTTCTTTGGTGCACACTAGAATTCTGCAGGAGGTGGAAATCACTGATAAGAGGAAGTCTCAAGTGACTTCTTGGCTGTCGGCGTTCTTAGCAGCTTTGTTTGAGACTGTAAGTGCTAGCTAGCATACTGTACGGTGCTGGTTACATACAGTATGCTTCCGTGCATGGCCTGTATACTAATTAGCATAACTAGCATAATAACCGCCATCTAACTCTCATAATTGCAGGTTGAGCTAAGTCTACAGATTCAAAGAAAAGCATCCAGATTGCAAAATAGGTATGAGAATGTTTGAGATGATGAAGCCATTTTTTGTATGGCAGCTGAAAGATAGAGACACATGCTGCTGCGAATATCATGTGCAGATGTCCTTTTTAAAGGACGCACTTAACCATATGCGGTCTCAGTCATTCGAGCTGCATGGAGCCCAATGCAGATGTACATGCAGCATTTATGTGAGAGGTGATGAAACTAGCAGGGGTTTCATGGCTTTATGTCAAACTTTCAAAGGTGTCACACATCTATGGGAGTCAGTTCTCTGCCCGAAGCAGATAGATGCTGGTTACCACAATAGTGAGTGTTTGATGGGCAAATGTAAGAAATGTGGTGTGAAAAAGCTAGAAACATGCTGCTTAGAGACACAAAGCCCAGGTAAGAATATCTTTGTAAAATTGTTTGCATATGTGGAGGCAACAGATAAGCACGGAGATTAAAAAAAAGAGAAAAGATCTTGTGACTAAAGAAATGCAGTGCTGGGAGTTTCTTCAACTCTTACAGACCAAGCTGAAGGTTTTTATCAAACATAACTATATCGCTCGATGGCAAGCACAACAGTTCAAGGATTGTATTCTTAAATTTCCTGACGTGCCGCCTCAACCAGGTTTTTCTGGGGGTGTGCATGGTGGTCATGAAGAACCGGGTCAGGTTGACGTTGTCCCGGAGGGGGCAGTGAATTCTCCATTGGGGTTTGAGCATCAGCCTGACAAGATGCATGTGTTTCAGTCTTTGGTGGAAGCAGGCTATACTCGCTTCGAAGCCAAGGAGGTGTTGGTCTCACCAGATGTTCCGAAAGGGCTGGATTTGTTGCATCAGGCCACAGAGTCTGTTGGTACTGATCCATCACTACTTTCAGTGGGTAAGAAATTCACTTTTAGCAAGAAAAGAAAATTGGATGTGGATTCATCTGCGATCAAATCTGTGGTTCAGACGATGGATTTTACTCCTGTTAAGTCAAATCAGTGGGATTCCGTTTTAGTCGTAGCCAAGGAAGCAGAACAGAGTGTTTTGAGTGGATCTATTTGTGGGGGAGAGTTGCAGGATGTGCTCTGGTCTTTGACTAAGGTCCAAGAGTATGTTCAGAAGCAGGAGATTAGTATTGCAAATTGGAAACACCAGGTTCGGGTAATCCAGGAGCAGTCGAGATCGGAAGCTACTTATCAGCTTAAAGTCAAGCATCAGGAGGAGGAGTTAGTGAAAACTAAGATGTTGTTAGTTCAGGCTCAGGAGGCAGTGGTTAAAGAGAAAGACCAGGTAGCAGAGTGTCAGAGAAATTTGGTGAAGACAAAGATGTCGTTGGGATTGTTTAAAGAACGGACATATCAATTGCAGGAGAAGATGCATATGGAGTTGGCTGTATTGTCTGAGCAAAATGTGGGTTTGCAGGTGGAGAATCAGATGTTAGCCCAACGTATTCAACCATTGTTGGCTATTGAAAGACAGATGTTATCTCAGAGTAATGAATATGTGGAGGGAGTGTTAGTTTCAGAGTCTGATTTAGCAGTGATTAGGCGGAGCTTAACTGAGGTGGGAGTCAAGTTGTGGCAAGGTATCCGAGATCGGATTGAAGCCTGGGTGATGAAGCCATTTAATACTTTAAGTGGAGCTTTCATTTCTGAATCTGAGCAGATATTGTTGGATCAAGTAGCAGGTTTACAGTCTGAAAAGGGTGCTTTGATGTTGAAATTGTTGGAGATTGAGAAGCAAGTTCAAGCCATGTGTTTTATGGAGTTGCCTAATGAGGGACAATTGGATACAGAGCAGGTTACTGTGGGGGATAATGGACAAACTGTGGAGATTATGTCGGAGGTTGAAAAGGAAGCAGTTGGCCAGGCTGAAGTCATTCAGATGGTGTCACAGGATATAATGCCTGCAGATCAGATTGCTGTTCCAGTGGTCAATCTGGAGCCGGTGGAAGATTCAAAGACTAAAGATGATCCGCCGAAGCTGTTGGAGCCGGTGGTGTTACCTCAGTAATTTACGCGCTTTTCTAGTGTTTTAGGATTTCCAGTTTAGTAGGATTTTGCTTTCAGTTTGCAGTTGTGTTTTCTTTTTGAAGCAATGTAAAGACAATGGATGGTTTGATCAGGGATTTATGGGTCCGAGTCGGGTTTTCTTGAAAACCCAACCACCGGGCTGTGCCATGTGTTAGGGGTTAACTTTACCTAAGTTGGAATATCCGAATTCTATGTATGTGAATGATCCTTTTGGGTAGTTGCTTAGGAATTCATGAGAAGTGATAGATATGAAGGGATGTAGTTAGTTGATCAGGGGAAGGCGCATAACGGATATTCAGAATTCAGAAGATGAAGAAGCGGAATGTAATCCCTTGCATGATTATGACATGAATGAATTCTGATCATCTGTTCCGGGTTATTGTGTGTTAGCGGATTTGCTATATGATGTTTTGTATTCCGTTTTACTGTTATGATTTTCTACTAAAGGGAATGTCTTTGTGCTAGTGTTTGTTCTTGTATGAGATTTCCATTACCAAGTATCAGGCATTTAGTGCCCAGGTACACTTAAGCCTTATGCATACCAATTTGGTCAATTTTTGACCATTTTTAGGTCACTTTAGCTTACTTTTTGGATAGTTGAAGCAAGAGAGAGGAGAGATAAAAATATCTCATTATTTGTGAGTTTAAAACTCAACCACACATGTGAAATAGGTGCCTCCTTCATGAGGGGAATTCATCCACACTGAGGTGTCAAAAATGGATCATTTCTTTTAAATATCTCTTCTTTTTTAACTAATAACCTTGTCCTTAGTCAACTCTTCATCTTATGAGAGTATTTACTCATTTTTGGGAGGATTTCCTTTTATTCTTAAATTTATCTCCTCCCTACATTTGGATTAATCAAATTGGTCCATAGGAACCTTAATTCAAAAAATTCAGAAAATCTGGACCCTTAGGCTAAGGTCCTTTTTACCTGATTTGGATTGCAAAGAGGATACCAGCTATCTATGGGGGGTAGAATAATGGTGATTAACCACTTCCTCATCCTCGAAACTCTTTTCTTTCTCTCATGTTGGAGACCCTCTGACAGAGCACTGAAAGGTATTGAAAGGCTTTATAGGAACTTCCTCTGGTCCGAGGATCCTTTGAAGACCTAAATCCCAAAAGTAAGCTGGAAGATATGTACCCTCCCAAGGGAGAAAGGTGGTTTGGGCATCATCAACATCACTGAAATGGCTAACAAATTGGCAGCCAAATGGATAGTAAGGAATTGGATGGCTCCCAAGGAGGACTGGGCTATTCTGTTAAACAGAGATCTAGAGAAATTCTCTCTACAGAACTACCTAGTCTAGAGAAACCTCCTGCATACCACTCTATGATTCAGCCCCTATCACATTAAACCCAAAGGAAGCTCCCTTCTTAAGAGCTTTTGAAGAACTTGGAACACCCTTAAAGGTAACACCCGGTTAAATCCTAACCCAAGATGGGCTCAGGGAGCTCACTCTAATGACTCAATTTGGTGGCCACCGACAATCAACCTCCCCCCTATCCAACCTCAACAGGTCAAATTGGCCCTTTCTTTTTCAAAAAAAGGTATACAAGCTTGGGATGATCTCAGGCACCCGATAGAAAGAAAATGGTTATCACAGGAGGAAATAAGCAAAAAGTATAGAAAAAGAGAGTTTTTTTAAATCCCTAAATAGTTAGGGAAGTGGCATATTTGATGGCCAAAAAGTTGCAAAATGTTCTGATGAAACCTTGCCTTGGGCTTCAGCTTCAAGGCCTTCTCTCATATCAAGTAGGGATCCTACTTAACTATGTCGTAGCAAACCCAAGCCATCCCGTTACATGACATGGACTCCCTCATATCAAGTAGAGATCCTAGGGTTCCCCTTGTTTGATATGATCTTTGATGAAGAGTGTCGCATTGGGTAGACTAGTTGTTTTAAAACAGGACTCAATGTTCTAAGGTATTTAACGGTCATCCCGATTTTAAAACTTTTCACATCAGTGCAAGGTTCTTTCTAGGCTCCTTTCATTGGTATTCCTCGACTTTAATTTAGTAAGAGGCTATAATTATTTACCTTGGGGAGCCTTCAAGGAGGCTCCTATTTCACACATGTGAATGAGTTTTAAACTCAAAAATATTAAGATATTTTTTTCTCTCCTCTATCCTGGATCAAACCAAATCAAAAAGGGAGCCAAACTGGTCCAAATCTTGTCCTAATTCAGCCAAATTGGTCCAGATCTTGTCTTAATTTAGCCAAACTGAAGCTGGAAAATTCTAGAACTTAGTTGGACTTAGTTAGTGGCCTCCCTAACTTAGTTAGTGGCCTCCCTCACCTATAAATAGACCCTCATTCTTTTGTATTCTCATCTATGACCTAGACCATGTCAGTATTACCTTAAAATAAGTATATTTTCTATTATCCCCTAAAAATCCTCTACATTTCGGAGAGATTGGAGCTTCTCTCTCTCTCTTCAACCTTCCTTGGAGCTTTCCTCAACATACTAACCAATTGATTGGTTGGGGGCCTCTCCTAAGAAAAGATAATCAAGCAAAACAAGAGGTAAGGTGTGACTTTATGGTTTTTTCCTTAATCTTCTAAATGTTTTTCACTTCTCAACCCCTCTCAAGCTTGAGAAGTATTGAATTGAATGGGTTTCTCAATGCAAATGAAGCTCTCTAATGAATTTTAATGATTACTCACATAAAGTTTACATTTATGCTTAATTTAGGATGTTTTTTATGTATATCTCTCTCTCCCCCAAAGAATGGCCATTCCTATGACCAATTCTGTATTCCAATGATGCTTCTCATGGAGCAATTCCTAATTCTAAAATCAAACTCTATGCTAGTCAAGCTAGAGGCCAAAGAGATGGCTTTTTTATGCTTTAATGTTACATAAATTATGGTGTGCATGAATAGATTTAAATGATGAAAGAGGAATTCCCATCATATTTGGAATTCAATCATTTAAATGGAAAAAGAAGAATTCTTGGTATATTGGAATATTGAATATTTTATTTAATTTAAAGAGAAATTTTAAATAGATTTAAGTTATGATAAAAGAGGAATTCCCATGACATTTGGATTGCACTCATTAAATGAGAAAAAGAGGAATTTCAAGCTTATTCAAAAAAATAGATATTGGTATTTAGTTAAAAGATATTTTTTATGATATTTAAGAAAAGAAAGATTTTGAAAGATCCCTGCCCCCTCCACGCAACAGATTCAGGGTTGCTAGGAGCGGAAGTAGCACTCCTTGCGTGGTGCAGGGTCCTCTCACTCGGGGCCTCGCCCACCATGGATATCCGGACAGGAGACTAATCCCTCGGTTCTTCCAAAACCAAACCCAAAAAAACTTCCCTTTCCCGGAAAGCACGGGCGATTTCTCTAGGATATTTTTACTCTAACGTAGTCAAGGTCATTACTGACCAAACTGATCCAACCGAACCTAAAGTCACTTGGTCAGATCAAGGAAGAAACTTGCACTTGGATCACATAGATCAACGCTTTTTTCCCCATTGAGAGGCACAGTCGTTGATTCCTTTTTCCATAGAACAATTACTATCCGAGATTTACTTCATCTAGCGTACTATAACAAAAATTGAGTCTCATTTTATGGATCCATCAATCCAGCCTCTAACCCCATCGAGTCCCATGGGTTAGCCAACCGCCCAGCCCTATAGTGATGGGACCCACTTAAGAATTTGGTTAGGTTTTGTCCCGGGTACCAGGGAAAAGAGTTCCCAGGCCCCCTAGCCGGATGTTCATGCAAACTGAAAGCTAGTCACACCACTTAAACACCCCAATATGAAATTGCTTTCTTCATAGATTCAGCTATCTTTAAAAAATAATCATTTATGAAGCCATAGTATCACTGATCACAATCCTCCAAAATATCCGGTTGAATCTTAATTTCCAATCACTCCTTCATCGGAGTATCTATGGCATCATTGGCAACCAGAACACTCACTACCTGTCCACTTAGGGGCCTTTTCGATAGTTCCTAGCTCATAGTACTGAGCAATATATTTACTTATAAAAAAATTCAAGATAGAATCTCCGTTGAAGATCAGCAAGATCAACCAACAAATCCATATAAAAGAGCCATGGAATCATCCGTTGAGGACCAGCAAGGTCAATCAACCAGATCCATGCCCGGTTTTAGAAAGCAACTCTTACTCCTTGTTCCAATATCTTCCACGACACACGTGTGGGTATCTTTGGCGACCCAGAGCCCGAGCACCGTATGGTCAGCACCCTCTAGGATCCTTTGTTGCAGGTCACCTAGCGCTTCACTCATAGGCCGCTTCCTTGGTCCCTCATCCACTGTACCGGAAGCTCACCATTTAAATCGAACTGAGACTGGTCAAGACCTTGGTCGACCTTGCTACGCGAGATGTCCTCCGTTGACTCTCCGTCAGCTGTTGCAACTTTATCAGTTAGGTCTCCACGACCTAATTCACAAGATGGTCAAAATGCTTCCCCAGGATTCTTGACATAAAACAATCATTTTATAAACATGTCACAAATACAGTTTCTATAATGAACTCTCGTCTTTCCACATTGTTCCACATCAATCCATATTACTTAATCCACGTCCAATTCATATGTATACCCATTCTCATCCAATCACATAATTTTCCATCTCATCACATCAGATTCATTCACATCACATATCATCCATTCCCATCCCATATCATTAATTCACATTCTAATTCACATAACATCACATCTCATTTATTCTCATCCCGATTCACATCACATTACATCTCATCCCGATTCACATCACATTACATCTCATCCATTCACTCACATCAACATCACATCCTTTCACATACACATCCTCATTCATTCTTCCACATTCGTACTTCCACATACACATCCATATCCACTCTTCCACGTACACATTCACATCCATATCCACATCCACATCCACATCCATTCTTCACATACACATCCACATTCATACATCCACATCCATTCTTCCACATACACATCCACATTTATTCTTCGACATATACATCTACATTCATTCTTCCACATACTCATCCACATCCATACAACTAGATCCATATCCACATCCATACATCCACATCCACATCCACATCCACATCCATACATCTACATCCATATCCACATCCATACATCTACATCCATATCCACATACACATCCACATCCACATATACATCCATGCATCCACATCCACATCCATACATCCACATCCATACATCTACATCCACATCAATATCCACATCCATATCCACATCCATCCATCCACATCCACATCCACATCCACATCCATACATCCATACATCCATATCCATATCCACATCTATACATCCACATCCACATCCACATCCATACATCCACATCCATACATCTAAATCCACATCCATACATCTACATCCATATCCACATACACATCCACATCCACATCCATACATCTACATCCATATCCACATCCATACATCCACATCCATACATCTACATCCATATCCACTTACACATCCACATCCATATCCACATCCATACATCTACATCCATATCCACATACACATCCACATCCATATCCACATCCATACATCTACATCCATATCCACATACACATCTTATCGCATTCCATTTACATTTTATCACATCCCATACACATGTTATTCCCATTTAATAGCTTTTTCTAGATTGATACCGATAATAGGACTTTTTCTAAATTTTTGCCAATTGCTTGGCCTAATTAAAGATTCTTTTTTTGACAACTATTTTCATATTCCTTCTCAATTCCTCAATTGAATTATATTCAATATTCTTCTTTTGAATAAAAGAATTCATGGGATTTGTAGAAATCAATTCTACTCATATTTCCACTTTTGGTAAATAAATCGAATTATACTAAAAATTCCTCTTCTTTCCATTTAATTTCTTGGATCCCAATTACCATGGGAATTTCTCTTTTTGCATTTAATTATTTACATTCCAATGTCATGGGAATTCCTCTTTTCCCATCAATTATTTCTCATAAAATAAATTGATCTAAATTAAAATATCCATTATTTCAATATGCTAGAAATTTCTCTTTGCCCGTCTAAATGATGGAATTCCAAATGTCATAAGAATTCCTCTTTTGACATTTAAATATTTCTCATAGATAAATAAATTTATATAAAAATTTATCTTTGAATTTAAATAAATTATCCCATAATTCCAATATACTAGGAATTTCTCTTTTCCCATCCAAATGATGGAATTCCAAATGTAATAGGAATTCCTCTTTTAATATTTAATTGTTTCTCATAGATAAATAAAATTATCTAAAAATTCATCTTTAAATTTAAATAAATTATCCAATAATTTCAATGTGATAGGAATTTCTCTTTTCCCATCCAATTGATGGATTTCCAAATGTAGTGGGAATTTCTCTTTTATCATTTACACTTATCTATGCAAAAAGATAAATTTAACTAAATTTTCTCTTAAAAATTAAATAAAAATATTCATTAATTCCTTTACACTAGGAATTACACTTTCCTTATTTAATTATTTGAAGTCCAATATGGTGGGAATTCCTCTTTCATTATATAAATTTATCTATGCAAAAAGATAAATTTAACTAAAATCTTTCTTTAATTTTTACATAAAATATACATCATATTAGTATTCTAATTTTTTTCTTTTAATTCTTTGGAATACATGGATTTCCATTATCACGGGGATTACTCTTTTAACATAAAAATAAATTACTAGAATTCCTCTTTTTTCTAATTTATTAATTAAGTATAAACGTAAAAATCATTTTCTCCATGATTTCAATGAGAATCATTCAATTAATGTAGGATGATAATTCCTAGAATATGGTAGGAAGTCTTCTTTTTATATTATGAATGAAAATATTTTATGTGTTTATTTTATAAAATTTTTGCCATAGCTCCGCTTTGCTATTACTGATAATTCTCAATTTAATTGAAAGAATGAAGTTTAATATTATTGATATGACTAGAATGACCACTAATTGGATCATTATCCAATTATGGATTGATTCATAATTTCTCTATGAAATAAATATCATAAAAGCATTAAAAAGCCATTATTTTGGCCTCCAATTAGACAAGCATAGAAATTACTTTTGGATTAGAGAAATGCTTCATGAGAAGCTTCATTTGGATTGAGAATAGGTCATAGGAATGACCTTTCTTTGGGGGGAGAGAGAGTAATGCTTAAAAACCATTAAAATTAAGCATAAATGAAATTTTATGTGTTTCTTTATTACAATTCATAAAAGAACTTCAATAGTAATCAAAAGCCATTCAAATTAAAGCTTCTCAAGCTTGAGAGGGGTTGAGAAGAGAAGCATTTGGAGTTTTAATAAGAAAAAGATAATAATCCACACTTTACCTTCTAATTTACTTGATTCTTTGATCACAGTAGAGGCCCCCAACCAATCAATTGGTTTGGTATGTTTTAGGAGTCACCAAGGAAGATTGAAGAGAGAGAGAAGCTCCAATCTTTTCAATTTTGTAGAGGTTTTTAGAGGATAATAGAAAATATCATTATTTCAGCATAATACTGGCATAGTAGATTTCTCATATTTTTTTACAAAGGGCTAAGGATCTATTTATAGGTGAGGGAGGCCTCTAACCAAATCCAACTAATTTCTAGAATTTTCCAGGTTCAGTTTGGTTGAATTTGGACAAGATTTGGACCTAGTTTGGTTCCCTTTTGATTTGGTTTGATCCAAGAGAGAGGAGAGATAAAAACATCACAATATTTTTTAGTTTAAGACTCCACCACACATGTGAAATAGACGCCTCCTTGAAGGGCCCCCTTTTCCTTACACATGTATCAAAAATGAATCATTATACCCAAATATCTCTTTTTTTAGTAATACTCATAGTTTTTTTACTAATAAACCTTGTACTCAGTCAACTCTTCATCTTATGTGGGCATTTACTTATTTTTGGGTATTTTTCTTTTATAAATTGGATTTATTTCCTCCCCACACTTGGATTGATCCTATTGGCCCATAGGAACCTTAATTGGACCATAATCCAAAAATTTCTGAAAATCTAGACCCTTAGGCTAAGGTCCTCTATACCCATTTCTTATTAATTCCAATTGCATATTGGAAAGTTCTTTTTGAATTTTTGCTTCAAGGGAAACCATTTTAGACACTAGGAGGATTTTTATATCCAAAAATATCTCAATTTTGGACTACCTCTCTCTAGATATTTTCTCTCTCTAGGTCAAAACAGGATAAAACAGAATCTTTCTTTTATTTCAGAGGGGGGAATAATTACAATATCAGAAGGGGAGGTTCTTACACCTGTACACCTCAAAAGCTGGGGGGGAGGAATCTTACAAGTTTGAATTAATTTTAGGTGTCAAAAGATGAATTTTCACCATAATTCTACCTAGGGAATTAAGGTTGAGAAATTAAATGGTAGGAAGAATATCTTTAGATATTTTATGTGGCTAAATCACTAAATTAGTATTTACCCAAAAGTAGATGTTTATCTGAAGAAAATCCTTGTTAGAACTAAACCGAATGATTAGACTACAAGAGGGACAGACATTAAACCTACTTGTCCATCTCTCGATCTGAAGAAGATGTTTATCTGAAGAAAATCCTTGTCAGAACTAAACCGAATGATTAGACTACAAGAGGGACAGACATTAAACCTACTTGTCCATCTCTCGATCTGAATCAAGCAAAATACTTCATGACCAATTCCACTTCCTAAATACAAAGAATAGACCACCGTTGAATTAAACTAGTTTTCCTTTGACCAAAATCACCAAGAATCTAGTTGGACAATTAGTCAAATGATGGGTAGATTACCCTGATGAGAGATCAAGGATTCTCATTATGAAATTGGGAAATTAAGGAAAAGGGGTTTTTGTGGAACCAATCTCAAACTGGGAATTTTACTTGCATAGAACCTCTATTTTCATTTAAAGAACTGTTTTATGCCAAAATCCTACAGGAAGCATTTGGCATGTTTTTTTCTAAGAGGAGGTTCGTTGCAACAGCTGGCAGGGAGTCGTCGAGGGATGTCGCTCGCGGCAAAGCCTGCTGAGGTCTTGACGAGCCTTGGTATGGTTAAAATGGTGCACTTTCGGTACGATGGGTGAGGACCATTGAAGCGGTCCCTGAGTGAAGTGCTAGGACAACTAAGGAGGATCCTAGAGGGTTCTGACCAAGCGATGCATGGGCTCGCGGTTGCTAGGATACCCATGCGTGCATCGAGGAAGATTCGGATGGACTAAAGGAAAGATTTTTGTGAATTAAATTCTGATACTAGATCTTGTTGGTTAGCTAGCTGGTCTTCAACGGAGAGTCCAGAGGACACATTTTATAATACAATGGGCTCAAAATTTTGGAGGATGATGATCAGTAATATTATGATTTCTATTGAAGGATTTAAAGCTAGCCGAATCTGTTATAAATGGCAATTTCATATTGGGTGTGTACATGGAATTCCTATCTTAATTTTTGCATGAATCGCTCGCTAGGGGGCCTGGGAACTCTTTTCCTTGGTACCCAGGCAAAACACAACCAAATCTTTAAAAATAAATCCCACCAATACAGTGGTTGGCTGGTTGGCTAACCCATGGGCCAGTTGGTAGTAGCTGGATCGGAGGATTCTTGCGAAATAATTAAGATGTGATTGGTTACGTTAGTTAGATTAAGTCCTGAGAAGACCTTGTTATGTGGGAGGGGATGAGCGGCTGTGCCTCGTTAAAGGAGGAAAAAAGCAGTGATTCCATGAACCAAGTGCAAGTCTTTTCTTGATTTGACCATGTGACTTCAGGTTCGGTGAGATCAGTTTAACTAGTTAAGACTTTGACTCATTAGAGTAATTCCCTCATTAGAAGATTTTCCCATGGCAGAATCACGCGTGCCTTCCGGGCAAGGAGAGTTATTCTGGGCTCGATTGCCGGGCTAGTCTCTCGCGTTCGGACCCGAGTGTAGATCCTCGCCCCGCGCAAGAGGCCGATGCTACTTCCGTCGAGGTGCCCCTGGAGGGGGGTCTCACAGCTGGTATCAGAGCTTTGTTGAAAGCTAATAAGGAGAAATGAATTCTTATCAAAAAATTGTAATAAAAACTTAGAAAGAGCATTTACATATTGTATTTTCTTCATGTAAGCTTCATTAATGTAGAATTTATAATCAAAGAAATTATTTTTATAGATGGAAGTTCCACACTTATCTGGTGTTCCCCGACCTCACCCAGTCACAAGACATGACTCCGTTTGCCTTCGAGCATCTCATCTCTTCTGCTACAACTCGAACAAGCGGAGCCAAACTCGCAGGCCATTTCAAGGATCTATATTTTCCTGACCCAACGGAGAGACGACAGCACAAGTGGTTTGGAGAGAGGGCAGTATGTCCACGCCTCTTGTGACCAGCGTGTAATGCTGAGGCAAAATCTCTCATTGACCATGATTCTGATGAAGCTGAAAGTGATACATGGTGTTATTTTATATCACTTAATGTCTGACTTTCATGCCAAATCTACAGAATCCTTAGTCGTTTTATTCCTAAGGAGAAGATAGTAGCTCCCTTGTTGGCAGTAAGGGAACATTTGTATGAGGGCATGTCTATAGCCGAGTACCGTCGTCTTATGTGTCTCCCAAGGAGATTTTGACTTCTGGAGCCAAGTTGCTCTATGTACATATTGCAACCTTTCTATAAAAAAAGAAATGTTTGGTGGAAAAATTCCCTGTTGTATAAGTGATTGTTTATGGACGAACTGATAAAGCAAAATCTATTATCGGACATATGTCATAGATCTCCAATAAAATCAATTATCTTGTTTAAGAAATTATTTTCCAAACCTCTTAAGTTTTAGGATCTCGTGGAAGATATCAAAATAAAAATTTAATAATATATCATTTTGGGCAGAATCATGAGGCGAGGAAACCATGGCCGTCAGCCAGACCCTTTCTTTGAAGAGGAAGAGCTTGACCCCGACATTCGCAAGGCTCTTCACAAAACTTAGCCACCAGGACCCTTCAAAGGTGAAGGGGAGAACCTGAGCGAGGCTGTGGAGAAATGGGTGGAAACTATGGAAGAATATTTTGATGTCATAGGCTACTATGAGCAGAGCAAAATGGCTCTTGCCAGGCTAAAAATAGTGGAAACAGCCAGGGTGGCATGGTGGAGGAACCATTGTGACACCAACCATCTAGACAGAATACCGAGTCCTGGAACGATCTTAAAGCCTATTTGAGGAAGAGATTTTGTCCCTCGGGTTCTTAGAAACCAAAATGAATGAACTTTTAGAGCTAAACCAGGGGAGCAAAACCATCGAAGAATATAACCAGGCATTTGCTCTTCTATTCAAGTATTCACCACCTCTAGACAAAGAGCAACTTATGGCCAGGTTCATTCGGGGAATGAATAAACCCTTAGACACACTGGTCAAGAATGCCAAGCCAGTGTCCATGGCAGAAGCTATGAGAATGGCAAAGGACTTCGCCAAAGCCTTCATTGTAAAAGTCTCACCAAAGCTAGCTCCCTCATCCTTCAAGAGATTTCAGACACCGGGAAATTCTTCCAGCCTTCCACCTCCGAAGAGACACCAAGGTCCCAACCAGAATCTAGAGACAAGAAGCTTCACGGATGAAGGAAGACCTTTCCCCCAAAGTTCTTTCTCAAGAACTCCGGCACTTTCAAGAATGCAAAGGGAAGATCTTCGAAGTGAGAATAGGTGCTTCGGATGTCAAGGATTTGGGCAAGCACCAACTCAAGGATTGCCCATCTCCTTCTGTGGAAAAAGGAAGCCAAGGTCCTAGAATTCAGAGACAGACTCCTTCATATCAGTCCAATCATCAGGGTCCCCCGCGCCAAAAGCAGGGTAACCCCAGAAGAGTGCCAGCTCAGCCTGCAGCCTCCATGCAAAGCAGTCTCCGAACTCCCTCCCAAAATTGGAACAACCAAAGAGAGAGAGTTCCACCTCACACTGTAGCAGCTAGAGCAGTCACTATAGCTGCTGATGAAGTGGAGGAAGAAAAAGGATAGATCTATGCAGCAATAGAGGATCAGGGAAATAACCAATTTTTAGTCCTCCATACTCCAGCAGAGTACCAGGGTAAGCAATTCAAGCTTTTGATTAATTCAGGCAATACTCATTCTTTTATTTCTCCACCAGGATGTCTGCATAAATTAGTCCTAAATCAAAAATCAGGGAAACCTATGCAAGTGGAATTGGCCAGTGGTGGAAAGATTCTTTTCACACACCTTGAGACCTTATTCAATTTAGCCTAGATGGGAATGTAACAGAGTGCAAGTTCAGAGTCCTACCCTTGGGATTATATGATGGAATCCTTGGAATAGATTGGCTCCATAAGAATCAAGCTCATATTCATTGTCACAAAGGAACCATCTCTTTCCTTGACCTTCACGGCGGGAATAAAGTTCAAGGAACTGGAATTTTCAGATCCCCAGTGCTACAATTAGTCAAGGCTTCCAAATTATTAAAAAGGCTAAGAAAGAGGCAAGATGTTTATGTCATTGTGAGATGCATCTAGTAGACATAAAATGTAAGGCTAAATAACCAGAGTGGTTAAGTGAGTATGTAGATGTGTTTCTTGAAGAGTTGATTGAGATGCCTCCGTCTCGCGAAGTAGATCATGAGATCCAGTTAACCTTGGGAGCTCAGCCTGTAGCCCAATGTGCATACAAAATGCCAGTCCTTGAAGCCATATAACTTAAGGAACAATTAAATCAACTGTTAGAGCAAGGATTTGTCAGACCCAGTGTCTCACCTTGGGGTGCGCCCGTTCTCTTTCAAAAGAAGAAAGATGGAACGTTAAGACACTGTACAAAGGATTGAATCGATTAACAATTAAGAATAAGTATCCTATCCCTAGGATTGATGAACTTATGGATCAGTTAAGTGGGACCCAAATGTTCACAAAGATAGATCTCAAATCCGGGTACTACCAGATCAAAATCAAGGAATAGGACATCTCAAAGACAACATTCAATACTCGCTATGGGCATTATGAGTTCACAGTCATGCCGTTTGGATGACTTACTAATGCCCCGGCGATCATCAAAGTCTGAAGTGGATCTTCACCCAAAGGGATCTCAACATGCGTCAAAGGAGATTGATGTAGACCCTACAGGAATTCGATTTTGAAATTAAGTATCGAGACCGGGGAAAGAAAATGTGGTGGCAGATGCGCTCAGCAAAAAATCCATTGATCGGTGAAGCAAAGGAGAAAATTGTGTAGGACAAATTCTCTGCCCCTACTATTACTACCCTTCTGATGCAAGAAAGCAAGACTCCTCAGGAAATGAGTCGAGTTCTTGGGTACAAATTTGATGAAGGATGGGTGTATTATAATAATCGACTATATATTCCCAATGATGAGGGAATAAAGGGAAGAATTCTGAGAAGCCCATGATATCCTGATAGCTGGACATCCAGGGCTTATAAAACCCTATATGTCTATGAAGAAAAGCTTCTTCTAGCTAGGAATAAAAAAGGATGTACTTGATCATGTGTGGAAATGCTTAATGTGTCAAAGAGTCAAGGCAGAGAGAGTCAAGATGCCAGGGAAACTGCAGCCTCTAGACATTCCATGGATGAAGTGGGAATGTATCATTATGGACTTTGTCACTGGATTACCTTCAGTGCAATCAGGTTACAACTCCATTTTTGTGGTAGTTGACAGGGTAACTAAAGTTGCCCATCTGATTCCTGTGAATAAAAATACACTGCAGTGGATGTTGCCAGAGTTTTCCTTAAAGAGATCTTCAGATTGCATGGCTTACCCAGGAGGATAGTAAGTGATAGAGATCCCAAATTCACATCAAAATTTTTGAACTGCATTCTTCAAAGTAGTAGGAACTTTCTTGGATCTCAGCACAGCCTATCACCCCAAAACAGAAGGCCAGACTGAAAGAGTGAACCAGGTAATAGAAAATATCCTTTGGTCATGCTACGGTAGGGAACCTAAGAAGTGGTTAAGCCATTTGCATCTGGTTGAATTTGCTTACAATGCTTCTTACCATCGAAGCATTGGGATGAGTCCTTTCAAAGCTTTGTATGGGCAAGATTGCCTTACACCGCTGACTTGATCTGACCCATTGATCAGAGTCAAAATGTCCACACAAATGCTTGATGACATGGATCAGCAAATGCAATCAATCCGTAAAGATATAAGGCAGCCCAAGATAGGCAAAAGTAGTATGTAGATAAAAAGAGATTAGAGAGAGAGTTTGAAGAATTAGATATGGTCTTCATTCGAGTACGACCAAAAAGAAGTTCCTTATCCTCAGGGAAAAAGAAGCTCTCTCCCAGATACTGTGGGCCATATGTTGGGTGATCTAGCCTACAAACTTCTACTTCCTCCCCATCTCAAGGTACATAATGTATTCCATGTAAGTTTGCTTAAGAAGTATGTACCCACCAGCCCGAGTCACGTGCTTGGTGATGAACAATTGATTTCTCCGACTCAAGACTAGATGGTACTCCAACCTGAGGAAATCCTTGACGTTCGGGAGAAGATTCTTAGGAGCAGAGTCCTCATAGAGTTTTTAGTAAAGTGGAAGTTATTCCCTCTAGAAGATGCAGAAAGAAGAAGAGTAGGCGAAAGATTACCCCCACTCTGCTAGATGAGGACACCTCGCATTTTTCAAGTGGAAGAGGATGTAAGATTCCTCCTCAGCCTGAATAATGAATAAGCCTTTACTTCAATCCCCTGTAATCATTCCCTGTTTCTCGATACAAGAAAATATTATTTTTCCTTGTATTTGTCTAGTGAAATAAAAAAATTCTAGAGAGTGGTAATTTAATATTGAGATATTTTTGGATATATAAACTCTACAAATATCAAAAATATGTTTCCTTGTAACAAAAAATCAAAATAAATTTTCCAAGGTGCATTAGGAATCAATTAAAAATGATTTAAAAGACCTTAGCCTAAGGGTCAAGATTTTTTGAGATTTTTGGATTATGGTCCAATTAAGATTCCTATGGACCAATAAGATTAATCCAAGTGTTGGGATGAGATAAATCCAATGAATAAAAGAAAATACCTAAAAATGAGTAAATGCCCACATAAGATGAAGAGTTCACTAAGTGTAAGATTTATTAGTTAAAAATTATGAAATATTACTAAAAAAAAATGAGATATTTTGGATTAATCATACAATTTTGACACCTTGGTAAGGAAAGGGGGAGCCTTCAAGGAGGCTCCTATTTCACACATGTGAATGAGTTTTAAACTAAAAAATATTAAGATATTTTTATCTCTCCTTTGTCCTTGGATTTGGAAATTGTCAGGCGAAATTGAAAAATTTTGTGAACGATGGGATTCTTAGGAGAAATTTGAGAAATTCGTATTTTGGTAAATTTTTTTGCTAAATGTTTTTTGAAAAAATACAGGTTTGGAGCACCATAAGATGGGTTTTGGTGGAATTCAAAATTAGTGTATTTTGAGGCCCTAGAAAATTACGAAAAATTAAGAAAAAATCATGGTAATTCTTTTTTCTCGAGAATTCCTATTTTCGAGGGTTATTTGGTGCTCTAGTACATTTTTATGTACTCACACTAGATAAATGCGGGTTAGTCACATATTATTAATGATGCGAGCATGCCTTGTATTAATACTTTATCCGTTTGGATTGGTTCTAGATGGTGTTTTCATGATTTGTTTTGTGAATATCTAGGCACCAAATGGTAATTGAAGCATTTTTCTTATGTGCAGTTAATTCTAGTGAGTTAATTTGCTAGAACTTTTGGTCAAGAGGGGTCAAGAGAAGGGTAAAGAAAAGTGTATAATCTAGATTCATAGAGAACTCACCATGGCTTATATTGACTTTTTGGTCAATGATAATGTCGATGACATGAGTGATCATCCCAATTCTAGAAGAGAAGATCTTAAATTCCATGAAGAAAAAGAGGAGGCAGTAGCAAAGAGGGAATTTTTGGAGGTGGAACAACATCTCGAGGCTACAATGGCAAAGTGCCATGATGAGATGGAATCACTTAAGGTGCAGATCTTAACTCTGCAGAAAGCTCTTCTAGCCACCTCATTTACTCCTACCAAAGCAGTTGCTCCATCTTTTGCACCAAAGGTGTATGGTGGGGAGAAGAAGGAGAAGACACAAGAATGTGTGGATGCCTGGCTTAATAGGTGGACTACACACTTTGCTTTTCACCCGTTCACTCATGCGCAGAAACTGCAGATGCCACATGGATTGTTAAAGGGGAAAGCTTTGACTTGGTGGAAGGATCTTAAAGAAGATTCTATTCCCACTACTTGGAAAGGATTTGAAGATGCATTCAAGAAGAAGTTTTTCCAACCTAAGGATGAATTTTAAGCTATTTCCAATCTAGTTAAAAATAGCATGGCTAATCAGTCTTTTGATAACTATGTGCAAAAGTTTAGACAGTTGGCCTACCAAAGCCAAGTCTGATGATCATACCTTGTGTGGTATTCTCATCAATGGTTTATCTCTTGATTATCAATATGAAGTGAAGAAGTGCAAAGTTGAAACGGATGAGGATGCTATTCAGGCTGCTCAAGTTTTTCACAAGACAATGGTTGGCGCCAATTCATCAAAACCAGCGTCAAGTGAAAAGAAATCCATGTTCACTTATTCAAACAGTGGATAGAAAAGAAATTTGGTTTTCACACCAAAACCAAAAAATGGTGACAACGCCAGTAAAAAACCACTGTGCGTTAAGTCGAATTTGTGAAGTTAATGAACTTTGCTTCACTGAGATTACTTCTAACTTGTACGATTCACTCAGGGAAAAATGCAGCACAAATATTTTCTTTGGAAAATATTAGAATTTGGCAAAATCAGGGTCCAACCAACTTTGAAGTAGATCAAAACCTTGTGAAAGGAAAAGCCAACCAATTTTTTATTCAAAATGGTCTTTTATTCCGAAATGATAAGGTTTGTGTGTCGGATGTGCCGAAAATTAAGTTAAGAATCCTATTTGAGTGCCATGATGCACCATTGGAAGGACATCTTGGCATACAACATACCTTGGCTTTGGTTAGAAGGTAATTTTAGTGGCCAAAAATGAAAGATTTTATTCAGAGTTATATGGTCTAATGTCATCAATGTCAGATAAACAAGGTTGAACGTCTTAAATCTGCTGGGTTATTACATCCTTTGGATATTCTGTCTAGAAAGTGGGAAAGTATTTCCATGGATTTCATTACGGGACTTCCACGTACCAGTCAGGGTCACAATGCCATTTGGGTAGTCATGGATAGATTGACAAAGATGGCTAGGTTTTTACCCACAAAGACAATAGTTAAAGCTTCGGAATTGGCTTACTAATTTGTCAAGCAACTGCTTAGACTATATGGTCTACCTTTTGATATTGTGAGCGATCGAGACTCTAAGTTCATGAGATTAATTTTTGGCAAGAAGTTTTCAAGAAATTGGAAACAACTTTAAGTTTGAGTTCCTTTGATCATCCGTAGTCTGATGGGCAAACAGAGCATGTGAATCGGATTGTAGAGGATATGCTTCATGCATATGTCTCTGGAAAACCAATGATGGAATTTTCCTATAACAGTTCTAACCATACGGCTATTGGTTTTAGTCCATTCATGCTTATGTATGGGTATCAACCGAGGGCACCTATTAATGTTGATCTTAAGGACATTGAGCTTGATGCATCGAGGGATTTCTTGTGTGATATGCAAGAAATGTTGACCAAAGCTCGAGATTCTATCAGAAGTGCTTAGGATAGGGCATGGTTTTATGCTGATAGAGGACACTCACCTCGGTCTTTTGAACCAGGACGTTGGTTTATTTAAAAGTTCCTAAAGACTCTCAAACTTTATCTCAACAGGAAAATGCTCAAAATTATCTCCTAGATATTGTAGTACATTTTGAGTTATACGTCAAATTGGCACGGTTGCATATGAACTAAAGCTGCCTCCACATGTTAGAGTTCATCCAGTCTTTCATGTCAGTAGATTGAGGAGGTGAGGAAAACACAATTACTCCTCAAGGACTTGCTGAAGTCGAAAATTTATCCTATGTTCCACATGAACCTGAAAAGGTACTTGAATTCAGGGAAAGGAAACTTCGTAGTCGACAAATTAAGTGGATAGATAGGGAAATAGAGGATTTGACTTGGGAGTCGGTTGAGAATGTTCACTGCAAATTTCCTTCTTTTCATTACAAGAGTGCAATGTTTTGAGAGAGGGGAAGTATGTTATGTGCACATTATATGTGCATATACTGTTGAAATTTGAGCATAATGATGAGCTATGGTGGATCATGCACTAGAATCAACATCATTAACAAAGTGATTAGTAAAAGATTAAGACGTAATTAGTGAATAATTAGCACATAGATTAATGTAGGCATGGATACTCAAAAACCAGCAAATTCTCATTAGGGCTATGCCTCAATTTATAGAGTTTACATCAAGCATCTAATTCCATTGATTTCTCCATGATTCACTCCCAGAATATCTCCACCTTTTGTCTGATTCTCTCCACCTCTTCTCTTTTCCTTGAATATCTCCACACTCCTAAATTCCCTCATGCTACCCATTATTCTCTCCCAATAGATTCTTCTCTCCACCTCTTCTCTTTTCCCTGAATATCTCCACACTCCTAAATTCCCTCATGCTACCCATTATTCTCTCCCAGTAGATTCTTCTAACCTTTTCACAGGTTCTTTCACAATTACATCTCCTCTTTTACAGCCTCTATCCAAGAGCTTGTTCCCACACACACCCTATTCACTTGTATATTTCAACACCTCCCCTCAAGTGAATACTCCTAGTACACCTAGACCCTATACCAAGTTTGCCTCCCCTTGATAGTCCGCGACCAGTGTCTACTCCTCCCCTCAAGTTATCTCAGCACACATGGACCCTGTATCAAGTTTCTTTCTTACTTGACAGTCCACGACCAGTGCCTTAAGTCCCTAAACTCCATAGTCCTTGACACTCTCTCTCTCTATGTGTCCAAGGCTACTATAAGTGCCCGTGACCTTGACTAAAGTTCCCACACATACATCTACCACGTGGCCTACATCATCGGTGGCTCACAGGTGGTTTTACTTTATTGGGGTAGGTTACATTGGGTTGTGGGGTCTCTCTCTCTCTCTCTCTCAGAAAAGATGATCCGACTCCACTTCCCTTGGAGCCTCCATGAAGTTTGCCGATGTCGTTCCTTCTTCACTGGGTTTGCTGTAGCAGTCTCTCGCCATGTGTCCTGGCTTTCCACATTTGTGGCAAGTGAAGGTCCTCCCTCCTACTCTGCCTCTTCCTCGTCCTCGTCCTCGAGAGAATCCTCCTCGGGTGAAGAATGCTTTTTCCTCTCCTGCTGTTGAGTCGAGCCCTTTCTTCTCTTTGCCTCTGCTCTCTTGCTCTAGTAGAGCTACTTCTATCTCATGTATCTTCAATTCAGGTACATTCTTTAGTGTTGCTACAATGTTTTCATAATCTCCTTTATCCACACTCTTCAAAAGTACAGCTAATGCTTCATCATCTTCTAGCTGCCAGCTGTTGCTTAATGCTTTTATATTTGTTCAAGTGTGTGATTAAAGGTTCACTTTCCTTCATGTCCAATTTGTAGAATTGCATTAACAGATTTATCTTTGAATTTTTTGCTTGTGTACCAAATAACTTATTGAGTTCATCCCATGCATCTTTTGCCCACTGTATCCCTGTGATATGATGAATGATTTTATCATTTAAACTGAGTGCAATAAGTCCCAATGCTTTTTCATTCCTGCTCTTCCACTCATTTTCTCCTCTCTCTGGGCATTCATCTCTCCCTTCAACTAATCCCCACAGATTTTTCCTCATCAGCAAATACATGGTTTTTGTCTGCCATGTATAAAACTGTTCCCCATTAAATTTGGCTATTTCCTATGCTGAACTCATGGTGATGTGAAGGGGGTCTTACCTCGATCCGATTTCAAGATTCAAGGGTAGTGTCTACCCTTTTACAACTCAATCTGGTTTTTAATAGATGATTACAACAATTTTATCAACATAAAATCACCAGAAATTACATTAAATCGAGGGTAACCAATTTGTACGGGATGGTTGGAGTATCAAACCAACTCCGATTTGAAATCTGAAGCTATAGGGATCTGTATCAGATACCTAATGGTTAATTTGAACCCTCAATTGCACCAAAGTATAGTTATTAGCACTGATTAGCAAATTAATGCTCTGGTTTGTGTGCAGAAAACAGAGTATGCGGGGAGTCCAGATCTGGTGCCTTCCACTTCAAATGAGCTCAAATGCTTTCAAAGGCATCAATAGCAATGAGTCTAGTAGAGGATTAAGCCAAGAAACACAAGATTTGACCAAATAATGAAAGCTTAATCTTTGTTTTACCAAAGTCACCTGTAGATTTGATGAAGATCTTGGATCTCATTGTAGACTTGATGAAATTGATTTTTGTCTTCACCAGCTTGTAGAGCATGCTTGATTACCCCTTGGGCTAAGAGGAATTAGAAACCTTTGATCTGTGGAAGTAGAAATCACCAATTCATCTCAGAAAAACGGCGCCTGCTAAAAACGTCATTCCGGTTGCATCCGTCGGCGGTTTGTTGATCCCTTTGGATGGGCTTGAAGCCAATGATGTTGGCTAGCTTGTGTTAGAAGCACAAGACCTAATTTTGACTGTGCAAGATACTAGAGATCCTCCACTGGCTGGGGGTGAAGGGGAGAAGTGAAAACTCACTAAAAATTGATTTTTTTTGCTAATTATCTACTAATCCTCATTAATTAACTAATGGGCTCATAAACCTAATTGATTCTAGGCATGGCTCTGATACCATGTTGAAATTTGAGCATAATGATGAGCTATGGTGGATCATGCACTAGAATCAACATCATTAATAAAGTGATTAGCAAAAGATTAAGACGTAATTAGTGAATAATTAGCACATAGATTAATGTAGGCATGGATACTCAAAAACCAGCAAATTCTCATTAGGGCTATGCCTCAATTTATAGAGTTTACATCAAGCATCTAATTCCATTGATTTCTCCATGATTCACTCCCAGAATATCTCCACCTTTTGCCTGATTCTCTCCACCTCTTCTCTTTTCCCTGAATATCTCCACACTCCTAAATTCCCTCATGCTACCCATTATTCTCTCCCAGTAGAGTCTTCTAACCTTTTCACAGGTTCTTTCACAATTACATCTCCTCTTTTACAGCCTCTATCCAAGAGCTTGTTCCCACACACACCCTATTCACTTGTATATTTCAACATATACTAGGAGGCTAGCCCACATTAGGCTTGTCAGCATGGGAGCATGGGAACAAGATCTAGTGGAGAATGGGTTAGGGCTAACCTTAAGGGTTGAGGTTAGGGTCAAGCATCCAAGGGTCACACATGGGAAATGAAGAGTCAAGAGTCACTTAAGGGCCCTCCTATATAATAGGGGCATGAGGCACACTTGAGGGATGTTATCTTGTGTAGAGGATTGTATCTGCTCTCTTGCCATTTCATACTAGAACTGAGTGCTATTGGATTGGAGTCATACCTCTTGGTGGTATGGGACATCAAGGTTAATGTATGAGGTACTTCATTGTAATTCATGGGTGCATCCCTTGGGCTCGGGGGGGTTGCGTGGATGAGTTTATGCCTAGTTTATGCATGTCTATGCATAATGATTATCTAGAGAGATCTTAATAGGGTTTTAACACGATGCCCCACCTCCTAGTAGCCAGCCCCGAAAAAAAGGCTTCCTTTCCCTTCATCAAAAAAGCGTGCACATGAGAATGAAGGGAGCCCCCTACTGTTCGAGCACATATACCACCACCCACGTCTTTATTCTCTTGCATATGGGATATTAACCCTTCACGCCAAGGTTGCACCTACATGTGTCAATGTGGTACTTAAAATGGTGGGCTACCTCGTTCTTCTTCTTTTGTAAAGTGTGAGTGACCACCTGAAGAGAAGAATTGGCCTCAATACTAAAAGAAGCAAAAGAAAGAGAAGAAAAATTTGAGAGAAACAAATCCTAGTAAACATGGCCCATGTAATTGACCTAGAAGATGGACTCAGAAGTCAAGCCTACCCACCACCACTGGCAAGGAATGAAAACACCAAAAGGTTTCACTCAAAAATTAGCATTCATTGATATGGGTGCTAATTAGAATTGTATCCCCTATGACACTTGGGACACTCTAGGCCAACCCTCTCTATTACACACCCAAGCTGTAGTCATCACAAAAGTTGTATCAAATTGTGTTAAATGCCTAGGTGCTATTACATTTTTATTTCACATTGGGAATAACTCCTTGGAAGGAAAGTTTTATGTAATTCATACACGAACTATGAAAGAAGAAATCCTCCAACCCCACATACTTATAGTACTAACTTCACTAATTCTACTAAACTACCATAGGGCAAGCCACCCAACAAACCCTACTATCCCATAGGGAAGGCCAAAAGTCAAAACACATTTGACCACTCTTATGACATTAGTAAAGGCAATGAAAAGATGCAAGAGGAAGGTCAGGTATTAACAGAGGTACTCTATAACTTCTCTAGATATCACATATATAACCTCAAAATTGACTTCACGACATTCTATGATCATTGAGCATATATGAAACATAGCATCTTCCATGCCAACTACTATTTCAAAAGGTAGTCATTAATAGGTACAAGTCTAAGCACAATAAAATGATGAATTGGTAGCTCCATCTAGGCAAAACATAAGTTGACTTGTCAGCTCGGCAAACTTGGAAAGGAGTCACTACTACATAACCCGCAAAGGGGTGCTACTTGCCTTGTACAGAGAGGCACAAAACTTGTAAAAGGGTGCCAAAAAAAAATCTGAAAATGAGAGGAGTATAGGTGTACCTTCGTATAGCCATGAGAGTTCCTCCATGAAGCCACGGACATTCTTATTGAGCAGTTCCTCTAGCCACAACCATTTCTACATAGCGATCACAATTATTTGGTCGTGGTCATTTGTTCATGAATCCACAACTATTTTTTCCTCTATTGATGACCATTCCCTTGCTAATCCATGGCCGTTCACTCAACTGATTGCCCTCTACCCATGGCTGTATGTAAGCATAGCCATAGGCATTCCTTCCTAGGGCCACAGTCATTCCTCTATAAAGCCATGCCATACTAATCTCTAGTCCACGGCCATACCTACCTCAAAATCCTATAAATACATAGCCCCCATTGTTTCTTCTCATTTTTTCTTCTCTGAAGTTCAGCTAAAATATTGCCATGTAGTGGATTAGTGTAATATGATATTATAAATTGTGGCATGCTCAATATATATACTTTGTTATAGAAATGATGGTTTAAGCCTAGTAGGAGGCCTTTGTGCCTACCTCTACATTGTAAACCTTGCATCTTAAAAGGGGTAACTTATATGGTGCATGCCCATCACCAAGGCTATATAGCCTCTTCATTTCATTATATAACACTTGTATCTCATCATCTTGATCTAATGTAATGACTTGAGCATTATCATTATCTAATTTCTTGTTATTAATCTCTTTTCCTTTTAAGTGCTAATCTTCTTTCATTGGTGTCATTAAGTATACTTTATTATTATCATTAGTTTAATCCTCTTATGAGTTATTTATTCTTAGTACTAAACCATGGCATTATTAATCTATAAGCCTCCCTATATTGCACCTAGCTCATCTTGATCAATATATTTTCACCACATATAAAAAGAAAGAGATACAACTATTAAAATACATGAACAAGTGGTCAATCATGAAAGAAATATTATTGATGAAGCTAGGAATATACATAGATGACTAAGAAGCACATTGTAGAATAACAAACTAATAGCTCTGCTACCTAGTAGGACAAGATTAGGAGAAAATCATGCCTCAATTTTAGTAAATGTCATTGAATTTATTTTTATTATTATTGTTTACATGATATAGACAAGCCTAAGTCTTTTGAAGAGGCTCAAAGGACCTAAATTGGGTGTGAAAGACATATTGTAGGATGAACTTGATTCAGTTCACAAGAATGGTACTTGGGATTTGGTTGACTTGGTAAGAAAGCTATTATGACCAAATGGGTTTACGAGGTCAAGAGAAAGTTTGATAAATATGTCAATTTACAAGGTCAAGATAAAGCTAGATAAATTTATTAACATATTCAAAGCTAGACTTTGTTGACTTGGTAAGAAGGCTATTTGCAACCAATGGGTTTACAAGGTCAAGAGAAAGTTAGATAGATTTGTTGACATATTCAAAGCTAGACCTGTTACCAAAGGGTATGCGCACCCACTTCTTCTAAATATTAGATTTGTGACTACATTGTCTACAAACCAAGGTTGAAAAGTACACTAGTTAGACATTAAAAAACAACATTCTTGAATGGTTCCTTGAAGAAGACGTTTATGTGAGTGAACTTGTTGGTTTTGCTAAATGTGGTCAATAACATAAGGTATGAAGGCTCAAGAAAGCCCTTTATGGTCTCAAAGAAGATCCAAGAGCATGGTATCAAAAAATCGATACCCATTTTATTAGCCAAGGTTTTTAGAATAGTACGATAGAAAGCACACTTTATGTCAAAAAGGAAAAAAATGACATGCTCATTGTGATTTTATATGTTGATGACATGCTTGTCACACAGGAACCAATGAGGATCATATTGTCGCTTTCAAAGCTATTTTAAATGCCTCTTTTGACATGACTAATGTAGGTCTTATGCACTACTATTTGGGCATGTAGTTCATTCCACATGATGATGGTGTTGTGATTAAATAGTCACAAAGACCATTTGGAAAAATCCCCTTACTTTGGGAATTTTCTTCTCAATCTATTTTTTGGTGTATCTTGAGCATACTAATTCCAAAGTTGTCAGAAAATGTGTATTTAGAACCTACTCTTCAAGAGCTTTCGAATGATAGGTCACATGAGGGGGTTTTAACTTGGATCGTGCAAAATGGGAATTGGGATTTTTCCAAACTCCCTAATATGGTCTTTAAAGTACATCAAGTCATTACGGTTTCATTTCTTGTCATACCTTTATTGAGCTCACTATGTTCGAGTACATTGATTTAATCTTCTCCCACTCTCTTCTCTCTGTTTTCTTGTGTGTTTGTTTGTGAGCTAGGATCTAACAAAAAGCTTTAATACCATGTTGAGCTTGCAAGCTACACCTTCATGGATCTTCAAGACATAATTAGAAGAGATTAATTAAATGCATGATTATCACAAGAAGATAGATTAAATATTCATAATAAACATTTTTTCTTACACTTCAAAAAATGTTCAAATGTAAAAATTTGAAGGTTTTAAGAAAAACAATTAACTATTTAATGCCTTACAAATTGCAACCTTTTATGACTTTCTAGAAGGTTCTTTTCCAAAATTTTCCATTCACCCAACAATAAACCTTAGTTTTTTGTGAACAATAGATATATTGAATTAAATTAACGGAGCTATCCAATTACGTGATGATAAGAGAATATCACAATTACGTGATGATAAGAGAATATCACAATGGCAATTCACATGTTTTCAATTGGGTTGTTTACACTTACATGATATCCATATTAAATATCCAATGCTAGGAAGAATATGTCTAATTGTAAAGCGAAGCTTAAACATTAGTGGGCCTTAAGCATCCTTGAAGAGTTACACAACTACATAAGAAGACCATGGATGTGCCCAATACAAATCCCAACTCCTCTCACTCATCAACTCTTCAAATCTCTCGAAAATGGCCTCACACTTTTTGGTGCCAACATGTCCCTCTATTACATTCTAGAATGCACTCTTGTAGAACCTACTCTGCCTTATAGCGAATTCACTTGAATTATTACTCCATTGTTGCCAGTAGTTGTGCCCAATGGGATCTTCTATCACTTCAATGCTGTGAAGTCTCAAAGTCGAGACAAGATCTGTTTGCAGATATGATCTCCTCTAGAGTTGCCAAATACTTGGGAACATTAAAGGTGTCCATCTCGCTCTAATCTACCACTCCCTGTAGAAGTTAAATGAGGTCAATCATCAAAGTGGGTAATATTTGGGACGGTGGCACTCCCTTGTGGTACCTAGGTGTGTATATGTGGTTAGTTATTGTGTGTATAGCCAAGTGTGTGACTAGGTAAGGGAATGGGGAGGATTAGAAAAAGGTGGTCAATTAAAATTAGTTAGCACATGATTAAGCTCGTGATCTATCATAGAATCATGATCCATTCAATAACAATCCAGCATTAACTTAAAGTATTTAGGATACCTCTTGGCTGTTGCATGCTATCTCAAGATTTCTGAAGCAATTCTCCTCTTATTACTGATAGGTAGGAGAATGGTATGGATGACATGGAATGAGCAAGAACATCATGCCCCCAGGAACCATCTCCTCGCTCTGCGACACCTAAATAATGTGCCTAAATCTTACTCGAATTGCTTGGCATAGACTCTTACTGTGGCCTTATTCGCCTAGGTCCATCCACCTAGATCTTGCCTTTATTCCACTCCATAGATCCGGGCTCCAAAACTATGGCAGGGGTTTGATAAAAAGAAGAATTAATATTTTTTTCGCAAAAACCTTGATCTACGTAATGGGGCTATGGACTACAACATGACCTCTACACCTACTACACACACAAAGAGGTTAATATAATTTTAAAAAACTCCACAAAGGGGGCTACAAAACAAGGGTTCCAAAGATTAGTGACTTTCAAAGATTAGCCACTTTTGTAGCAGTGAACCCAATATGTAGGAAAATCTTAACTAGTCTAATATTTATTAGGCCAATGACATGAAAGAGGAAAGTATCTATATAAGATAAAGGAAGAGTGCCTACCCCTTCACGTCGAGAAAGGAGAAGAGAGAATTTTTGAAAAGGAGAAAGGAGAAGAGAAGACAAGTGTTTGGGGGTTTCTTACCCACACGCCTAGATGGATTGGGTCTCACAATTGATTGTCACCATCAAACCATTTACTCATTCAATGAGTTTCTTATATATATATATATACATAATACATTAGAAAGTAAATAGCCCACCCCTACCCCCTCCTCCTCACCACACACACACATACATATCTTCAAATATTATATTATGTGCATGTGTAAGAGAGAGAATATACATACACACACACGCGTATATATATTATGTATGTATGTGTATCTATAGGTATGTAAGCATGTATATATAAATAGATTTATATATATGTCGACGCACACACATGTATGTTCATGCACACACACACACACACACACACACACACACACACACAAGCACATGATACATGAACACACGCATACAAACACACATACACACACTCGCATGCATGGACACACATGAAACACATAGAGATATGCACACTTGCACACATACTCAAGCTTGCACATACACACATGTGTATACATGCACATAAGCACATAAATACACTCACATACACAAGAACATATGCACACACATGTACATGCACACACTCACCCACACATATGCACTTGCACGTGCACACACATAGATGTACACATGAGTATATTCACATGCTCACACACAAATACATGTAGACACTCGCTATGGATACACATAAGTAAAAACGTACACACCATGTACACACACACAAAAAATACACACTAACACATACACACAATCAAGACACTTGCATGACACATGCACGCGTGAAGACATTACACAATCACACATACGTGTGTATGTGCACACACAATCACATACATATGTATGTAAAAGAGAAGACAAAAGACATTGTACATAAGATACACTTATTTAAGAGTGAACACACCTCATCATGCATCCCCACGTATTAAAATTTAATATTAATTAAAAATATATCTTTATATGTGTTTATTTATTTTATAAATGCACATGTATATATAGGTATACATCTCTAAATATAATAAAATATAATATTATAGATAATATAAAGGAAGAGTGCCTACCCCTCCTTCACGTGGAGAAACGAGAGGGATAATTTTTAAAAAGGAGAAAGGAGAAGAGAAGACAAGTGTTTGGGGGTTTCTTTCCCACGCCCCTAGATATATTGGGGCTCACAATTAGTTGTCACGATCAAACCATTTATTCATTGAATGAGTTTCTTACACACACACACACACACACACACACACACACATATAATAAATTAGAAAGAAAATTGCCCACCCCTCCCCCCTCATCCTCACATACACACACACATATATATCTTCTAATATTATATTATGTGCATGTGTAAGAGAGAGAATATACATACACACACACGTATACATATACATACTCAAGCTTGCACATACACACATGTGTATACATGCACACAAGCACATAAACACACTCACATACACAAGTACATGTGCACACACATGGACATGCACACACACACACACACACACACACACATATGCACCTGCACATGCACGCACATAGATGTACACACGAGTATATTCACATGCTCACACACACGTACATGTAGACACTTGCTATGGATACACATAAGTAAAAACATACACACCATGTACACACACACAACAAATACACACTAACACATACACACAATCAAGACACTGGCACGACACATGCACGTGTAAAGACATTACACAATCACACATACGTGTGTATGTGCACACACAATCACACACATATGTATGTAAAAGAGAAGAAAAAAGTCATTTTATATAAGATACACTTATTTAAGAGTGAACACACCTCATCATGCATCCCTACGTATTAAAATTTAATATTAATTAAAAATATGTGTTTAAATGTGTTTATTTATTTTATAAATACACATGTATATATAGGTATACATCTCTAAATATAATAAAAGATAATATTATAGATAATATATATTTACATGTGGATGTGTATGTGTGAGAGAGAGAGTGAGTGTGTGTGTGTGTGCACGTGTGCATGAGAAAGAAGTGTGTTTGTGTGTGTGCATGAGAGAGAGAGAGAGAGAGAGAGAGAGAGAGAGAGAGAGAGAGAGAGAGTTTCTATATGAGAAAGAAGTGTGTTTGTGTGTGCATGAGAGAGAGAGAGAGAGAGTGTGTGTGTGTGCACGTGTGCATGAGAAAGAAGTGTGTTTGTGTGTGTGCATGAGAGAGAGAGAGAGAGAGAGAGAGTTTCTATATGTGGGAGAGTGTGTGTGAGAAGAGAGATAGAGTGTGTGTGTGTGTGTGTGTGGAAGGGAGAGAGAGAGAGAGAGAGAGAGAGACAGAGACAGAGACATGGAAGTCTATGTGTGAAAGTGTGGGGGGGAAAGAGTGTGTGTTTGCATCATTAGTACATGTGCATGTGTGTTCATGTGTGTGTGTGTGTGTGTGTGAGAGAGAGAGAGAGAGAGAGAGAGCGTTTTGACATTTGAGAGTGTGTGCATGTGTATGTGAGAGAAGAGGGTGTGCATGTGCATGTGTGTGTGTGTGTGTGTGAGAGAGAGAGAGAGAGAGAGAGAGAGACATTACATGTAAGATGCATTTACTTGAGAGTGAGCACACCTCACCACTCATCCCTACCTTTAAAATTTAATTAATTAAAATTAAATATATGTGTGTAAATATGTTTAAGCGTGCGCGCACGCACGCGTGTGTGTGTGTGTGTGTGAGAGAGAGAGAGAGAGAGAGGTAGAGAATTTCTATGTAGGAGATAGTTTGTGTCAGAAGAGAGAGTGTGCGTTTGCATTAGTGTGTGTGCGGTGTGTACATGTGTGTGTGTGTGTGTGTGTGTGTGTGTGTGAGAGAGAGAGAGAGAGAGAGAGAGAGAGAGAGAGAGAGAGAGAGAGAGAGTATATGCATGCATGTGCGTACATCTGCATCTATGTGTAGAATGTGCTTGAGAGAGAGAGTGAGATGGGGCAGACCAAGAGAGAGAGAGAGAGAGAGAGAGAGAGAGAGAGATGTAACGAGGGAGAGGGTGAAAAGAGAGAGAAAGAGAGCGAGAGATAGAGAATAAAAAGTAGCTTTTAAGAAAATTAAAAAAATATAAATTAAATAGAAAATATATATTTATATATGTGTATATATGTGTGTGTTTTTATTTACATTTATACATACATACATACATACACACATGTATGTATGTATGTATGTATATGTGTGTATGTGTGTGTGTTTCGATGTGTGTATGATACATCTATCTATATATTTAAAAGTGACCACAGCTTATCACCCATCTTCGCACATTAAAATTTAATCAAAATTAATTAAATTATGTCGATGTTTATATTTATATTTTTAAATACATGTATATATGTATAAGTATATGTGTCTATGTATAGGTATATGTATCTAAAACATAATATTGTATATACTATATATTTACATATGTGTATGTGTGCGTGAGAAAGAGAGAGAGAGAGAGAGAGTGTGTGTGTGTGTGTGTGTGTGAGAGAGAGAGAGAGAGAGAGAGAGAGAGAGAGAGAGCTCTTCTATGTGTGTGTGTGTGTGTGTGTGTGTGTGAGAGAGAGAGAGAGAGAGAGAGAGAGAGAGAGAGCTCTTCTATGTGTGGGAGAGTGTAAGAAGAGAGAGGGAGTGTGTGCATGTGTGTGTGTGTGTGTGTGTGTGTGTGTGTGTGTGTGTGAGAGAGAGAGAGAGAGAGAGAGAGAGTGGGTGTGTATATGTGTGTACATGTGTGTGTGTGTGTGTCTGTGAGAGAGAGAGAGAGAGAGAGAGAGAGGTTTTTTACGTCGTAGTAGCAACTATGCATGTGAGAGAGAGTTTCAACATTTGAGAGTGATAGAGAGAGGGAGAGGGTCATGTGCATGTGTGTGTCTGTGTGAAAGAGAGAGAGAGAGAGAGAGAGAGAGAGAGAGATGGTTGTAGAGAGGGAATAGTTCTTGTCTAGAACCTTGGTCGGCCGCATTGCCACGGGTGCAATACTAGTAAATTAATTACTTGAGAAAGCCAGTGCAAGCAACACGAGGAGAAGACCAGATCAAGAGACGAGCGAGGAAAGAGCAATCCATAGACCGTGTAGGCATGGAAAATAAAAAACCAGCAAATTCTCATTAGGCCAATGCCTCAATTTATAGAGTTTATATCCAAGCATCTAATCCCACTGATTTCTCCTTGATTCACTCCACCTCTTTTTCTTGATTCTCTCCACCTCTCCCAGAATATCTCCACACCTCCTAAATCAACTCATGCTACCCTTTATTCTCTCCTAGTAGATTCTTCTCACCTTTTCACAGGTTCTCTCACATTTAGAGATTCTCTTTATAGCCTCTAGCCACCAAGGGCTTGTTCTCACACACACTCTAGATTCACTTGTATATTTCAACACCTCCCCTCAAGTGAATACTCCTAGCACACCTGGACCCTATACCAAGTTTCCCTCTTACTTGATAGTCCGCGACCAGTGCCTCAAGTCCCTAAACTCATAGTCCTTGACTCTCTCTCTCTCTCTATGTGTCAAAGGCTACTACAAGTGCCCGTGACCTTGACTAAAGTGCTCACACATGCATCTACCACATGGCCTACATCATCACTAGCTTAGAGGTGGTTTTACTTTGTTGGGGCAAGTTACATTGGGTTTTGGGGTTTCTCTCTCTCTCTCTCTCTCTCTCTCTCTCTCTCTCTCTCTCAGAAAAGATGATCTGACTCCACTTCCTTATTAGGAGCCTTTATGAAGTTTGCTGATGTGGTTCCTTCTCCATTGGGTTTGCTGTAGCAGTCTCTTGCCATGTGTCGTGGCTTTCCATAGTTGTGGCAAGTGAAGGTCCTTCCTCCTACTCTGCCTCTTCCTTGTCCTCGTCCTCGAGAGAATCCTCCTCTGGTGAAGAATGCTTTTTCTTCTCCTGCTGTTGAGTCGAGCCATTTCTTCTCTTTTCCTCTATTCTCTTGCTCTAGTAGAGCTCCTTCTATCTCGTGTAGCTTCAATTCAGGTACATTCTTTAGTGTTGCTACAATGTTTTCATATTCACCTTTGTCCACACTCTTCAGAAGCACTACTAGTGCCTCATCATCTTTTACCTTTTTGCCAATTAGCTATACTGCCAGTTGTTGCTTAATGCTTTTATATCTGTTCAAGTGTGTGATTAAAGGTTCACTTTCCTTCATATCCAATTTGTAGAAATGCATTAATAGATTTATCTTTGAATTTTTAGTTTGTGTGCCAAATAATTTATTGAGTTCATCCCATGCATCTTTTTCCCATTGTATCCCTGTGATGTGATGAATGATTTCATCATTTAAACTGAGTGCGGTAAGTCCCAATGCTTTTTCATTCCTGCTCTTCCACTCATTTTCCCCTCTCACCTTTGGGCATTCATCTCTTCCCTCAATTAGTCCCCCACAGATTTTTCCTCATGAGCAGAAACATGGTTTTTGTCTGCCATGTGTAAAACTACTCCCCAATAAATTTGGTTATTTCTTGTGCCGTACTCATGATAATGTGAAGGGGGTCTTACCTCTTGATCCAATTTCAAGATTCAAGGGCAGTGTCTATCAGCATAAAATCACCAAAAATTACATTAAATCAAGGGTAACCAATTTGTACGGAATGGTTGGAGTATCAAACCATCTCCGAATTGCAATCTGAAGTTATAGGGATCTGTATCAGATACTTAATTTGAAGTTATAGGGATTTGTATCAGATACTTAATGGTTAATTTGAACCCTAAATTGCACCAAAAAAAAGTGATTAGCATTAATCCTCTATTTTGTATGCAAAAAATAGAGTATGCTGGGAGCCCAGATGTGAGGCCTTAGAGTCCAAATGAGCTCAAATACTTTCAAGGCCATCAATAGCAACTAGTCTAGTAGAGGATTAAGCCAAGAAACACAAGATTTAACCAAACATTGAATGCTTAATCTTTGTTTTACCAAAGTCACCTGCAAATTTGATGAAGAGCTTGGATCTCATTGTAGACTTGATCAAACCAAATTCTGACTTCACTAGCTTGTAGCACCCTTGAAAACACCTAGGGCCAAGAGGAATTAGACCCATTGCATGTGGCGAAGTAGATATTTCAATTTCTCCTCAGAAAAATGGCATCTGCAAAATTACCAAAAATCTGGAGCTCTGGAAGGCGGTTTGCTGCGCTGATTTGATGGGCTAGAGCACAAGTGAGTTAGCTATGTATACGTAAAGTGGCTTGAGCTAATGTTGCTCCTGGAGGGAGATCAAGCCCCTCCACTGGCTGGGGGTACAGCGGGCTACTTGAAAATAACCTAAAAAAGTGATTATTTCCTAATCATCTACTAATCCTAATTAGTTAGATAATGGGCTCATAAACTTGATGGATTCTAGGCTAGGCTCTGATACCATGTTAAAATTATAGCAATGTGATGAGCTATGGTGGATCAAATGCTAGAATCAACGTCATTAATAAAGAGATTAGATAATAATTAAGATGTGATTAGTGAGCAATTAACTGATAGCTTAATGTAGGCATGGAAAATCAAAAACCAGTAAATTCTCATTAGGCCAATGCCTCAATTTATAGAGTTTATATCCAAGCATCTAATCCCACTGATTTCTCCTTGATTCACTCCACCTCTTTTGCTTGATTCTCTTCACCTCTCCTAGAATATCTCCACACCTCCTAAATCGCCTCATGCTATCCTTTATTATCTCCTCCTAGTAGATTCTTCTCACCTTTTCACAGGTTCTCTCACATTTACAGATTCTCTTTTACAGCCTCTAGCCAAGGGCTTGTTCCCACACACACCCTATTCACTTGTATATTTCAACAATCACCAGTAGAGGTCACCGCCACCACACTATCTCAATCAAGATATTCATGCCACTCCGATCCACATGAATGCCACGGTGGATCCCCTGACATCTCGATCAAATGTAAATTCAGCATTTTTATTCGGCCCATCTCCACTGTCCACATATCTCGAATGAGATAGTGAAATATAATCTCAACCATTGAAATACCTCATTCGAGGTATAGAGATGCAATCTCATCCGTCCACATATCTCGTCCGAGGTATAGAGATGAAATCAAGACCGTCCACATATCTCGTCCGAGGTATAGAGATGAAATCAAGACCGTTTAAAAATCTCGAACAAGGTACATCTACAAAATATGACCCATCCATTCGCGCACATTTGAAGATGCAATCCCAACCTTTTACATATCTCGATCGAGGTATTAAATGAATCTCGACCGTCAAACATACCTCGATCGTGGTAATGACTTAAAATCTAAGCCGTCCATGTACCTCAAATGAGGTACTAAATTTAAATCGCAGTCCTTAATCCTTTACCAACCCTAAGATTAAGTGCGTATCTTGGCCGTTCATCTCACTAACCCTAAAATCCGGAGCATACATCTTGCAAACCGTAAAGTGCATGATGCCACTCAACCTCGTTCGAGGTTATAAAACCGGATTTTTTTTTTGCCTCATTGTCACGAGTCATTTTCACTCTCCTTGCTCTCTTGATTTGGACTAGCATTAGTGGGCCCATCAGCATTGTTTTATAGCGTCATTAGTGCTACTAGCACTAAGCATTCGACCTTTCACATTGGATCTTTCACATTGAACCTTTGTGTTGGGATTAGGTTTTAGCATGGAGTCACACGAGGAGGGCCATGGGGAGGGCCGTTCGTCTATTGTGGACCTCATTCGTCGTCGTAGAGATAAACCGTGAGTGAGCGACTATCCGTAGGAGTGCTAGAGAAACACCGTTTACATTACATATCATGGCAAACTTGGAGGTGATGCTATCATCCCTTTGTAGCCTTCACGATATTGTTTATGTAGATGAGTGGATAGCCCACCATCACACTGCTCCTGTGTCACATGGCCTGACATATCCTCAGGTCTGTGACCTTGGTCCGATTAGGGATGGAGCCTACTTAGATCTTTTCCTCGATAGCTGTGGGATGAGGCCTGGGGCAGACGGGCAAGCCCCTTACTATTTCGCGGTGTTCGCATCCTCGTATGTGGTGGCACATATAGTCGATATGTTGCCGCATATGGGAGGATGCTAAACAATTGTCAGATTCCCATATACTTTGCAAAGCATTTATATACAGAGTTTGTCTTAGGGGAGGAGGTGGATTACACTAGCCATCAGCCTGGTGGTGGTGCTGGCCGAGGCCGTCTCCAGGACTAGGGTAGGCGGCCTCCACCAGCCCTTCATGTAGCTCCTACAGATCCGGCATTTGTGCCTATGTCAACGGTCGAAGCTCTTGGCACCCAGGTTGGCATCGACGTATGGAGTACCACGGAGAGCATTCAGCACGTGGTGCGCTTGTTCTCACTCACGATTGATACCGACAACAGATGTGGAGATATTTACACATTTATTACTTCTTAAGTTTTTTTAGTCATTAATTTACATGTTTATATGTACTTTTCTTTAATTTTACATGAGCGGCATGGTTGATTATGTCACATAGAGTCCCACACCTACCATTGAGAGACTCTCTCATCAGGAATTAGTAGAGGTGAGAACAGAGATCGGCGAGCTGCATTGCGCGGACGATAGAGGAAGCTACTGTGCAGAGGCATGGCATGGAGAGAGTTTGACATCTAGCAGCTAGGTTTCTCTTATACGTAAAAGAGTTATAATTAAGATCTTAAGTTATAAATTTCTTTAAGTAATACATAATGACAGAGACTAATTAATTATTTTTATGCTTTACTTTTTGCATAGGCTCGGGGGACTGAGGTAGAGAGTTCTAGAGCTGAGGCGCAACAGCACATGATTATGAAGCGGATTGCATAGCATAGGGCAAAGCTTGAAGCTGCATGTTCGGGAGTTCCGCACATCCTCAGACGTGACATTGCCTTACTTACCTCTATATCCACGCGGCTGTGAGTGACGGACACAGGTTTTTCGATGACCTCTCCCTCAGGATGCACCAACATTCCTCCGTGATGCCTGCTACGCTCTCTGTAGTATCGAGGACATTGATAGTACTGGTGGATATGCTCTGGGATGTGGACATTTTTTCCATTTGTCTTGCATCACCGAGGAGCTAGTACGCTTCTCAGCATGTCCCTCTTGCCGCGCACGCGTCGACCTAGCGACATATAGAGTTTGGGCATTGACGATCTTCACCCAGGCCTCCCTCCAGTAGATGCTAGGACTTGGAGGCCCCTCTTGATTTTACCTCATCGACTGACTTGGGACCTCGACACCGCTGGCTGACTGATAGAGATCAGGAGCCTGAGGTGCCTCCAGAGATTGATTGGAGTGCACACGAGTTTAATGCATACCAGAGAGTTCTTCACAAGACCCAGATCATAGCATATGAGCATGTGGGTGTGGTGGTGGTGCTAGTGGCACCTCGGGATGGTGCTAGCAACAGTGCTCCTTCTTATTATCAGCAGCGTGCCCTTACAGCAGCGCAGAGGAGCTTACATGCATAGAGTGGCAGGCACGTACCATTGCTGATTACAGATTTTGGATTTATAGACAGAGACGTCTTATAGTAGCACAACGTATAGAGAGGGAGAGGGCTATAGCAGCTTATGGGACTCATGAGCTCCGGAGTACACCGGCACCAGCTCATGATCCTACCTTTGAGGCAGACCTCCCCGTAGATATTTGAGGAGCCCCACAGCCGGCAGTGCCTCCTTGACGTGCACAATAGCCTCGATGCCCACGTCAACCAGCAGTCAGAGATGAAGATTTGATAGTGACTAAACTCAGACTAGTTGGGTTAGCTCACTTACATTGTACTTAGATTTATGGGTAGTGACTAACCTCAAACTAGTTGGGGTAGCTCATTTTCATTATACCTTGATCTTTTGAGTTAGTGGCTAAACCCAAACTAGCTAGGTTAGCTCACATTCTAATGTACTTATTTGATGTTTATATCATTATGAGTTTTTTAATTATTGAGTATCATCACATTTTAGTTGATGTTCATGGTTTTTTTATTTTTTAAACACTTTGGCTATCATATTGTTTGTTGAAAATCCCCCATGCCATCGTACCCAAACATGCTCCGATGGTGACCAAACTTTGCAAGCATGTGGGGGTGGGCCCCCCACATGCTTGCAAAGTTTGGTCACCATCGGAGCATGTTTGGGTTAGTAATTAGCGCCCAGTGCAGATTTTTCAAGTCTCTTGGTGTGCTTAAGAGGCCATAGAAAATCCGAGTCTTTCCCATACCATCGTACCCAAACATGCTCCAATGGGGACCAAACTTTGCAAGCATACGGGGGGGCCACCCCCGTATGCTTGCAAGCATACGGGGGGGCCACCCCCATATGCTTGCAAAGTTTGGTCATGATCGGAGCATGTTTGGGTTAGTAATTAGCGCCCGGTGAGGATTTTTCAAGTCTCTTGGTGCTTAGGAGGCCATGGAAAATCCGAGTCTTTCCCATACCATCGTACCCAAACATGCTCCGATAGAGAACAAACTTTGCAAGCATGCACGGGAGGGGGGGAGGGGGCACCCCCACATGCTTGCAAAGTGGGGGCACCCCCACATGCTTGCAAAGTTTGGTCATGATCAGAGGATGTTTGGGTTAGTAATTAGCGCCCGGTGAGGATTTTTCAAGTTTCTTGGTGCTTAAGAGGGCATGGAAAATCCAGGTCTTCCGAATACCATCATACCCAAACACGCTCCGATTGGGACCAAACTTTTCAAGCATGTGGGGGGGGCACCCCCACATGCTTGCAAAGTTTGGTCCCCATCGAAGCATGTTTGGGTTAGTAATTAGCACTCGGTGCGGATTTCTCAAGTCTCTTGGTGCTTAAGAGGCCATGCAAAATCTGGGTCTTCCCCATACCATCGTACCCAAATGTGCTCCGATTTGGGGACCAAACTTTGCAAGCATGTGGGGGGGGGCTCGGGGGGTGCACTTCTAAAAAATCATATGTATCACGGGCGTTCAAGGGGATTTAAGAAACCCCTTAACTAAAAATTTTCCCCCAATAAAACCACCCCTCTTTACTTATGAGCTAACGTATTTTTTTTGAAGTTGAATTAAAATACCCCTCCTGTTATTGTAATCCTGTTAAAATTTTTCCAAAATTTAAATTAAAATACCCCTCCTTTTGATCGCACATGGTACACCAAATTTATTTCAGGCGAACCCTCTGCCCCCACATGCTTACAAAGTTTGTTCATGATCGGAGCATGTTTAGGTTAGTAATTAGCGCCCGGTGTGGATTTTTCAAGTCTCTTGGTGCTTAAGAGGCCATGGAAAATCCGGGGCTTCCCCATGCCATCGTACCCAAACATGCTCCGATGGGGACCAAACTTTGCAGGCATGTGGGGGTGGCCCACCCCCACATTCTTACAAAGTTTGGTCACAATGGGAGCATGTTTGTATTATTAATTAGTGCCCAATGCAGATTTTTCAAGTCTCTTGGTGCTTAAGAGCCATGGAAAATCCGGGTCTTCCCCATACCATCCTACCCAATTATGCTCCGATGGGAACCAAACTCTGCAAGCATGTGAGAGGGACCCACCCCCACATGCTTGCAAATTTTGGTTCCCATCGAAGCATGTTTGGGTTAGTAATTAGTACCCGGTGTGCGGATTTCTCAAGTCTCTTGGTGCTTAAGAGGCCATGGAAAATCCGGGTCTTCCCCATACCATCGTACCCAAACATGCTCCGATAGGAACCAAACTTTACAAGCATGTGGGGGGGGGGGGCACTCCCACATGCTTGCAATGTTTGGTATCATAGCATATGACAATCAATACACATATTAATTGTCAAAATATAGTTTTACTTAGGTCCATGAACTTGATTACCTCGAATGTAAATTTGTATCATATCACATGATAATCAATACACATATTGAGCCTTTAAATATCCATTGTTTTTTTCAAAATCTAGTTTTACATTTTTGTCCATGAACTTGATTACATTGAATGTAGATTTGTATCATTATAATGAAAGCTTCCAAAGTATTATCTTATATTCTTTGCTTATGTTTGATAGATATTGAGGAAGTCATACTGGGATAAGACTCAAACTTAAGTTTGGGTATATCTTTTAGTATCAGATTCACATCAATTCATAGTAGGATGAGGCTCAAACTTAAGTTTGAGCATATTTCTTGGTTTGAGTAATTCAAATCATTTCATGGTGGGACACAAACCTATTCCTTGATATACAAAGGTTAGCTCAAATTTTAGTTCAATGCAATGAGACACATATGGAAAAGCTCAAATATCTTGATTTAACTAATTCAAATCAATTCATAGTAGGATAAGGCTCAAACTTAAGTTTGTTGACTATATTTCTTGGTTTGAGTAATTAGATTATTTCATGGTGGGACACTAACCAATTTATTGATATACAAAGGTTCGCTCAAATTTTAGTTCAGTGCAATGAAATACATCTAGAAACGCGTAGCACAAGTTTGTGACCACCCTACATATGAAAAGTTGTAACAAAGCATAGAGAACAAGTTTGAGCCCTAAGATGAATATTTCTATTACTTTTGTCATAAATAAATGCCAATAATAATGTCTTTTTTATGATTGTTCTTGGTTATGATGGTTTTAAGCTCTTGCGTCATGGTTTGTATGCATGAGCTATCACCCTTTATTATATTCATTGAGATCAACCTTGACTTGAAAGCTTCATTATTATGATTGCAATCAAATTTATTTTTTAAGGTCACAAATATTGCGTCGTACAGAGAGTTGAAGAACATAAAATGGAGGCTCTCAATAGTGATGGAGGTGATTTGCAACAACTCCACAAGGATTGTGTAAACTCGATGTCGAAGCATGTTGGAGACAATCCACACTCGCCCCACAACATATTGATCTACAACAAGATCAAATAGAGTCAACTTGCAATAAAGTCAATTAAAATGTGGATGTATCTACTAGTTTTCTTAAGAAGTGTGAAGAGAAGGAGATGCAACAAGATGAAATTCATTATGATATTCAAGGATACAACAACTTTCTTAAAAATTTACAAAGACAAGATAATCCAAGGAGACAAAGAAACTAATCATACAAGCTCAACAATGAAAGGTACAAGACATGCTCAAAACCATATGGATAGGAGATTTATAAATATGAGTGAATAGATTAAGTTTTTCTAGGCATTTTACAAGAATGATTCGTTATCGCCAAGACGTCCTTGTTTCCTTTGTGAATAGAATAATTTTGATAATCAGGCTCAATGAGGGTTATATAGTAGAGAGAGTGGCCTTGAGGCCATAACATATAGCATGTATGGCCAACATCTTGTCCTTTTACTTCAAGTTACTAGTCTAGATCCATAGATACTAAGATTTTTAATAGGTAAATAGATTAATGTGAGTACCAAGAATTATATAAATGAATGGATTTATGAGTATTAGTAATAACAATTAAATAGAAATTGATAAAACATTCTTAATGTTTAATTATACATAATACAACAAAGAGTGCAAAGAAGTGGATCGAATAGCAAGCTTCATAAAACATCCAGCACTAGGCTATCAAAAGGAATCAATTGCAAGCAATATAAATGACCTCCTTTTTTGGTGTCTTTGGAGAAGACCATGTTAACAATAATATTGGATTTCAATGGATTTCTCTTAAAGCGATGCTGGTACAAGTCACAATACAAACATCACTCCAGTATGGAAATATTAAATCCATTTATTGGATTTACATGGATTTCTCTTAAAGCAATGCTGGCACAAGTCTCAAGTGCAGAGGTCATTCCAATGTGGAAATATGTTCATGGTTCTGCGACTATGAATATGAATAGAATTTTGGAAGGCCTTGTTGGGGAGGTTCAATGTAGGCATTTGGTCAACTGCCATGCAACATGATGTATTGTGTATGGTGAAAGCTCTGCAAAATGAGGTAGGAGAAAGCCTCTCGTTCTTTGTGACTTGGAGTGAAGAGAGATGATACACCCATGAAAACACAAAACTCTATCGACGAGATAATCTAGGTGCTAAGGCCATGTTTAAACCTTTGGAAAATTTTACAAAGGTACTAGGGGATTTTGTAGTGCAATAATGATTTCAACTTGTATTGCCTATATTTCATTGAGCTATGTTTGTTGTTACAAATTGTAAAATCAGTTTGATAATTTGATTTGATATGTTTAATTACTAAGATTGTAGTACCATTCATGTAGTTGGATTAATCATATAAGAAAGACCATTCAAATGCATACAACATAAGGATTCTAAGTATTTAGGTCATGGAATTTTATGTATTCATCTGCTTATCTAAGATACATTTGAAATGGTATTGTTTTTGTACATACTTTCAATGCACATTTGCTAGTTTTTGAGGCCCTCTTCAAATCCTTTTAGTACATAGTCATAAATCTTGAGGCAATTGCTATACTATAACCCATATGTTATAAATTTATTATCATTGATCAAGGCGTGACCACAAACTTGTTGCACTTTTGGAAGGCATGATCAATCTATTGATATGTTGAGAATATGATGAGTTTGTTTATAAGTATAACTTCGAATAGATCATGTACTGATGCCAAATGAGTTAATTACATAAAAGTGCTAATTTGGAGTTATTAATGGTGTTTATCAACACCACAATGATTCATGAGATCATTATTGTACTTGTTTATTTGATTGATGCTAACTTGATATGTGAAAGAAAAATCAATACAGTTTATCATGATTACATGATAAGAAGCTTAAGAGGCATTGATTTGCATACTGTAATTAATACATGGTTTGATGCAAGAACTATATGCATTGCTTTCTATGGGATACTTATGCTACATGTCTTAGAAAATGGTGATATATATATATATATATACTTTCATTTAATTAAAATAAAATTTTCCTTAATCAAAAGTATATATATAATTTCATTTAATTGAAATAAAGTCCTAATATTTAAGTAAAATTAATATCTTTGCTATTCAATCAAGAGGTAAATCTATCAGTTCTCTAGTATTTTTAAATTATTAGGAAAAAGTTAGTTAAGTCACATTAAAGCTATGAACTTAAGTTTATGCATAAACATTGTCAATGTACGTTGTAGCTCCATATATTAGAGGCTTTTTTTTAGAGATTAAAAGAAGGAAGGGGGGCATTTATTCTTAGGGTTGTCTTCTACCTTTCACACTTCCCCTATCATTCACATCTTACATCCTTTTTGACACTTTTGCATTAGGTGTTTCCATTTACACTTTACCTACATTATTTATCTTTTCTTTGTCGCTACGCTCTTGGGCATCTCACATTTTCCAATTTATGGACGAGTAGATTTTCATTATCATGGACGAGTAGATTTTCATTTTTCATGGATGGGTAGATTTTCATGGATGGGTAGATTTTCATTATTCATGGACGGGTAGATTTTTATTCTCTCCGCTATCCCAATGCTATGTTGAGGTGTTCACACACCTTGTATTTGTGGAGTTCACATGTGCTTCACATTTGGGGTGGTTTTTCATCTTTTTATTTAAGAACTTTGGGTGTGTTCACACAGTTTGAGTGTGTTGGGTGGTGTTCACACGTAGCAATGATTTACTACTACTATCCTTCATTAGATGGACATGCTACATGCCATCATCATCATTGACATCACTTTGTTTCCATTTTAGATTCTGATTGTATGCGTTTTTCTCATGCTTTGTCATCATGGCTCTACACTCATTATCATGTTTCCATTTCGTGTCTTGGATCATATTATGTTTATGAAGTTCACACAAACTTTTGGGCACTTTGAGGGGTAGACCTTTAGACCCTCATTCGCCGACTTCAAGTTGAAGCTATGATGAGGAAGCATAATCATTCCATGGTTATATGTTTGAGCTTGTGGGTTTGATGCATAGATATTTGAGGCACTTATTTTATGAGAGGGATATACATGCCAAGTGGTCCAAATGGTCTATTTATGGTGACTTTGTTGATACATTGCTTGGCTACCTTGACATAGATGGCTCAACATTGTCCCCATGCGATGATTCTTCTTTGGGAGACTTGCATGAGTGTCCTACACTCTTGAGCCATCATGAGTATGTTCTTGAGGATGTAGGCTACACGAACACAAATTCAAATGGTCATGCTGATGTATTATACATACATATAAATGATGTTATATCACACACACATACTCATGATGATATTGGTACACATGCACATGATCATGGAATTGACACATATACTTATGGTGCACATGATGATGATGTATGTAGTATTGATTTGTGTGAGCTAGATCATAAGGACATGATATCGCGGGGGGGGGGGGGGGGGCAGGTATAGCATCAAGTATCATGAGTACACATAGGGATCACGAGGATGCATTAGATGTTAACGAGAGTCTATTAAAGGATCATGAGCATTTAACTAGTGACGCATCCATTATTACACAACACGAGGTTAGTGATACTTCACATGTCGGTTTTTGTGAGATACCTATGAGAGCATAGGCATGAACTTCTTGTATTAAATATGTTAGGCTATCCTTCTAGATCTATAGAGAATTATTACGATAGCAGTGCAGAGTTATCCATTTATAAAGTGTTCCCTACACTTTTTTAAAGCTACATATTCACTTTAATGCCATCATCATCTTGCAAAGGAAAAACTCTTTTGTCACTTGATCAATCTCACCCATCTACGATTCTATGTAGTAATTTATGTGTCTTCTTGATGAATCCTCTTCTCTCAATGAATTCCCTTCTATCAATGATTAAATTTCTCATTGGTTGGAATAAGCCTTGTAAGTTGGTGTGGAAACACACCGAGCCTTCAAACTCTTACATAGCAGTGACTAATCAAAGTGAACTCTTTAATGCAAATGATGAATGCAAGAAGGCCAATTTTTTCTACTCGATGACTTGAATGATCTTACCATATGAATTTTTTCTACTCGATGACTTGAATGATCTTACCATATGAATTGACACACAAAATAAATGTGCACCGATCTTGAAAAGCACTAAATACTTTCAAGCTCAAACGTGAAAAATGAAAAACATGTTGAGTACTCTTTTGTTTAAATAGTTGCCCTTTTTTTGGGGTTATGCTTAAGATTTGTTTATAGTTAAACTATCAAAGTAAGGCATGGCATACAAAGAGAGAGAGAGAGTGAGTGAGTTATATAGGAAATGAGTTGGTGAGTGTATACAAGATATAAGTCACTAATAACAAACCACTCTCTACCATTAGCCTTCGAGTATCCTACAAGATAGAAATTCAAACAATCATTTGTAACAAATCACTCTCTACCATTAATTAACATTCGAGTATCTAATTTCTCGACATTTATAGCTTTGTCGAGGAACCGTATGCCATATGGTCACACATCAGAAGACTAGTCTTTGGAGCTGTTGGGAGGGGAGGCGGTGGCCTTGGTGTTCTTTTTAACGAGCTTGGAGAGCGAGCAAGCCAGGTTGATAGCTATGGCTACCTTCACTTGCCCCCTACGAGGAGGGGGGTTTGCCCGAATCTCATACCCCATTGTAGCAAAATTGAGATGGATAAAAAAGAAAGATAATTGATGAAAGGGACACAAGAAGGAAACGAGCGCCATTTATAGTGCTGGTGCATGCACCGCACTTTGCAAGCTAAGATTTTGCCAAATCTCAATAATAATTGCATGGGATCACTAAGTCAGCCCTTTTGATTAGTGTCTCCGTTTTTCAATTAATAGTTTAACTTTATAAAATGCTTTATACCCAATGATGTTATTACCACCTCCACGTATTGACCTTAGAGGACCTTGTCAAGCAAATATATTCTTATAATTTGTGAGATGCCTTAGATCAATTTCAATCCGAATCAAAACTCTTCATATTCTAAGTGATAACATGACTTTAACAAACACTAGTCTAACACTTCAAGGTTAAAAGCAACTTTCTTCTACTTCTATTATCATGACTTGTGTGCATGAGAAGTGTTGTGGTTTGCAACATGTACACGGGTTCAATTCATAGCATGAGAATTTTGTACATTGTTAGATTTGGTGTTGTTATTCACGATATTTTATTAGACATAGCTACCATGGGCTACAAGGCCTAGAAGAGGCACCAAAGAAACGAGGTTAAGTTTCTTTAACAAATTAAAGTATATAATTTTTCATAGATGATAGTGTGGTTGATTGGCCTCTACTATATGTTTATCAATCAGACTATCATGGGGACCTTAATATAAGGAGTCATCCCCAACACATGTATTAGCCACCTAGTGCCATGCTCTTTTAACAAATTTATAGAAGGTCACTTCAAAATATGCTACCAATACTTAAAGTTAAGCAGTGAGAATTTTGTCTCATGTGTTGAAATGCTCATTTTTTTAAAGGGCTAAATTGTTTAATTCCACATTTTACAATATACTACATTGAGTACAATGCAATAAAAAGAGACAAAAGAAATATTCCCTCCTACTAGGAGAAAGTAGAGTAAACATATAGTACCCACACATAATTAGGAAGAGTCAAACATCTTGAAAGTTATAACCTCTTTATATGGCAATGTATTGAAGAAAGATAGGGTGCTCCACATGACAGCATGCATTGAAGCACGACTAACCTCTACTACTACACAATACAACTACTCTCTATATATGATAAAGACTCTAGATTTTTAATAACTTGCATATTATACCCTTTCTAGTTGGAAAACAAGCATGAGGAATTTGTTTTGGGTCTCCACTAAAAATCTTATTTTTTCCATGTACAAAAATTTAGTAATCAATGAAGTGTATACATCCCCATCCAACTTTTATAAACAAGCCTTGTAAATTATATAATGGATTTAAGCCACCACATAAATCCTCAAGCTTATGGGCTATATATATGAGGTCCTTGTATATAGAGGCAAAAAGTGAAGTTGCACATGTTATCATTTAAATTAATAAGAATAAATATGATACCATTCTAAAATGTGCATGCTATCATTTAAATTAAGAAATATGATACTATTCAAAGATGCATAAGCTAGAAAATGGATATTTTTGAAATGCCAAAGTCTTAACTTTAATCATAAAACACATTCTTCCAAGGGTGTATTATAATATTTTAAGTCTTACCATCCTACCACTTGTCTTGCATTTTGGGTTAGCAAAAACTTTTATTGTTGGGTGTGACATCGAATGTTTACTTTGCTAAAACAATGACTCAAAATTCATAAAATGTAACTATGCAACACATAATTTAAATGTGGTTAACCCACAATGCTTACTATGCTACACATAATTTAAATGTGGTTAACCCACAATGCTTACTATGCTACACATAATTTAAATGTGGTTAACCCACAATGCTTACTATGCTACAACATAATTTAAATGTGGTTAACCCACAATGCTTACTATGCTACAACAATGACTTAAAATTCATAAAGTAACTATGCAACATATAATTTAAATGTGGTTATGCAACACACAATGTAAGACATATTTTAAGACAAAAGTATTGCAAGAACTAGTATAAGCTATACACAAATATTTTTACACAAGAATGATCTTATAAAGGATTCATATTTTACCATCCTACAAACTATTTCAAGTTTTGGTTGCTAAGAATTATTATTATCCTTGATAAAAGTTTACTAGACAAAGATAGTGAGTGCAAAAGCATGTATTGTGAATGCATGCATGTGACATGGAAATTTAAGCTATCATTTGAAAGCATAGTATATCATTCATAGATTAAAAACAACATTATCAACTAGAGGCAAAGCTTTGTATGAATAAAAATGCGTTACATTAAAAGTATCTAGCATGACATGGATAATACTCTTGTAATTCTAGGATCGCACAAAAAATATCTCGATTTAAAATCTTAGAATTACATGAACAATACTCTTACACTTTAGGGATCTCAAAAAAATATCTCTCCCTAGTTCTAGTATTATAATTATTGAGCCACTTTGTGGCTTAAGGTTGATTTTGAAATTTTGATGAAATTTTAAGAAAATTTGAGAATGTTTGGTTAGCACGCATCTACCTGTGGTAAACATTTTGGAAAAAGATCATATACCTAGTAGGTTTACAAATTTTGAAATTACTTAATATACTATAAAATGATATATTAACTGATAATTTTTTAAAGTTACATGTATGAAAAAGTGTACCTTTAGATGAAAGAGGTATATGCCATTGGGAAAAATACATATAGAAGATTTTTTATATTAGTGTACTTTCAAAACTATTGAGGGCATTGTAAAGGGAAAAAATAAAAATAGGAGAACTTTTTTTTATCATAGAAGGCTATGTATTTAAAACATTTTTGGAACTTGATATCTTTTAAAACTAATACCATGAGTTGACAGTATTTAGTAAGAAATGTTTTTCTAACAAAAATGGAATTTAAAATTTAAGAACTACCTTCATGAGAGAAATCAATTGGATCATGCTTGCAATGTATTTCAGAACCTAGACCATCATCTTTTTAATTCAATAAGGCTTTAGATTTTATTGATTATATAAGTTTCCTCTACTCCCACATATTTGTAGTAAAAGTTAAAGAAAGTGATATTAACAAACTATCAAGTATTTGATATTACGGCATTTGTTTTTGATGATTATATCCCTTAGTAAAAGTAGTATAATTATAGATTTAAAAATTTCAAAATTAAGTAAATTTTAAACCTTATTTTTTTATTTGTGAGAAATTCAAAATATATAGATTACAAGCTATAATGACACTGGGGTTACATTTTCCCTATGAAATAATGATATTCTTTCCTTTCCTTTTTGACAATTCAATGTTCCATGGTGGGTAGATTTTCAGATGCATAAGATTGTGTGCCTTCATTTATGTAACATTGTATTTATTTGCATTTTAATAATATTGAAGTGCATTTCAATGACCTATGACATTTACTAGCAATATGAATAACAAAGTGCTTAGCATGTAACATATAATGGTTCTTTTCCAAGTGTCGTGTAGTTGTAACATATAATGGTTCTCTTCCACATGTCATGTAGGTGTAACTCTTGCACTTAGACATCACTGGATAATGGTTGCATAAGTTTTAGAATTAATAATCAACATTAGGTATATGTAATATGTGGTGCAAAAATCTTATACTCGCCTTCTAGTGATAAAGTTTGTGAGACATGTTTCATAGTATCATATTGTCTTAAGACTAGTAAAATTATTATTACGAAAGAAACTTGTGTCCTTTGTGTGATGCTAAGACAAAGCCCCCAAAGGAATTATAAATATGTAAGTGATATAAATAATTATCAAAAGCTATAAATTTCACTAAGATAAACATGCTAGTTGGGTCCAAAATATTAATAAGTCAATGAGAAACTCTCGTTTGATTATTCTAGTTTGCATATTTTCATGGTAAATATTATGATAAATTGGATTTCTTTCCCCACTCTCTTCTAGTTTGCATGTCTTCATGGTAAATCTTATGATAAAATAAAGTTTCTTTCCCCCCTTTCTTCTTCCACCTCAGTTTCCCTACCATGTATAAGTGGTCAAATCTAAGAATGGGCTAATATTTATTTTTTCTTCCTACTTAAAAGTGTAAACAATAACAGTGCTTCTACATATTTACATATGAATAATAGAAACTAATGCACACAGCAAATCATTAGATTATGTGAGCATGTAGATATGTGAAAGACAAATGAATATAGTTTATCAAGATTACATGATAAGAAGCTTAAGAGGCATTGATTTGCATACTGTAATGCATGGTTTGATGCAAGAACTATATGCATTGCTTTCTATGGGATACTTATGCTACATGTCTTAGAAAATGATGATATATATATATATAATTTCATTTAATTAAAATAAAATTTCCCTTAATCAAAAGTATATATATAATTTTATTAAATTTAAATCAAGTTCTAATATTTAAGTAAAATTATTATTTTTGCTATTCAATCAAGAGGTAAATCTATTAGTTCTCTAGTATTTTTGAATTATTAGGAAAAAGTTAGCTAAGTCACATTAAAGCTATGAACTTAAGTTTATGCATAAACATTGTCAATGTACGTTGTAGCTCCATATATTAGAGGCTTTTTTTTAGAGATTAAAAGAAGGAAGGAGGGCACCTATTCTTAGGGTTTTCTTCTACCTTTCACGCTTCCCCTATTTTCACATCTTACATCCTTTTTGACACTTTTGCATTAGGTATTTCCATTTACACTTTACCTGCATTATTTATCTTTGCTTTGTCGCTACGCTCTTGGCCATCTCACATTTTCCAATTTATGGACGAGTAGGTTTTCATTATCATGGACGGGTAGATTTTCATTATTCATGCATGGGTAGATTTTCATAATTCATGGACGGGTAGATTTGTATTCTCTCTACTATCCCAATGCTATGTTGAGGGGTTCACACACCTTGTATTTGTGGAGTTCACATGTCTTTCACATTTGGGGTGGTTTTTTGTTTTGGATTGAAGCACTTTGGGTGTGTTCACACAGTTTGATTTTGTTGGGTGGTGTTCACACGTAGCAATGATTTACTACTACTATCCTTCATTAGATGGACATGCTACATGCCATCATCAGCATTGACATCACTTTGTTTCCATTTTAGATTCTCATTGTATGAGATTTTCTCATGCTTTGTCATCATGGCTCTACACTCGATATTATGTTTCCATCTCATGTCTTGGATCATATTATGTTTGCAAAGTTCACACATACTTTTGGCACTTTGAGGGGTAGACCTTTAGACCCTCATTCGCCGACTTCAATTTGAAGCTATGATGAGGAAGAATAATCATTCCATGGTTATATGTTTTAGCTTGCGGGTTTGATGCCTAGATATTCGAGGCACTTATTTTATGAGAGGGATATACATGCCAAGTGGTCCAAATGGCCTATTTATGGTGACTTTGTTGATACATTGCCTGCCTACACTGACATAGATGGCTCAACATTGCTCCCATGGGATGATTCTTATTTGGGAGACTTGCATGAGTGTCCTACACTCTTGAGCCATCATGAGTATGTTCTTGAGGATGTAGGCTACATGAACAAAAATTCAAAATGGTCATGATGATGTATTATACATACATATAAATGATGCTATATCACACACACATACTCATGATGATATTGGAACCCATGCACATGATCATGGCATTGACACATATAACATGGTACACATGATGATGATGTATGTAGTATTGATTTGTGTGAGCTAGATCATAAGGACATGATATTGGGGGTAGGTATAGTATCGAGTATCATGAGTACATGTAAGGATCACAGGGATGCATTAGATGTTAACGAGAGTCTATTAAAGGATCATGAGCATTTAACTAGTGACCCATCCATTATTACACACAAGGTTAGTGATACTTCACATGTAGGTTTTCGTGGGATACCTATGAGAGCATAGGCATGAACTTCTTGTATTAAATATGTTAGGCTATCCTTCTAAAGCTTACACGTGTGGGTTCATTCTTGATTTGACGACCACTACTCCTAAATCTCATAGCTTTCCTACCAACATTTGTGTGGATAGCGTTCATGTCTTTGAGTAGTCAGGGATAGTGCATGAGAGTAGTTATGACTTCCTCAAGGTGAGGCCTCGCAAGAGAAAGAAATAGAATTTCTAGCTCTATACTAAAATCTTACACTTCTTATCGTCTCCTCTTCTTGTGCTCATTTGAAATAAAAAAGACTTACATCTAGGATTGACATAATATCAAAGAAGTTTCTTCGAAAGACCAGAATCAATCACAAATCTTTTGCAACGATGGCTTGGCCTAAGAATTCCCTTTTTTGTCAAATTTGGATATCCTCTTCTTATTAATCTCATAAATCATCTCTCACTCTCACCAAGGAAGGTAAGGTTTCTACAAAAGATTTTAGCTCAAGCTTAGCTTTGAACCTAAATGTTGTACAAATTGATAAAAGATGTCATTGCTTGTTTATAAGAAAAATATCACATTGCTTCTTATAAGAAAAAATCAATGGGCTTACCATGGTGGCAAAAAATGATTTTCCCATATTCCTCTCGAGATTAAAGGATGTCCCTTTGCCAACATCTGAAAGCTATACTTATCATGCATACAAGGGAATGCCATATTAGATTATAAAGGGTGGGGGTGGTTTTTTGGTTTAGACTTCATCATTAAGGCTCGGCATGATTCAATTATTTTCCCCCAAGATAAAATTGAATGCAAGGCATAAAGGCTTGGAGGTGGTGTGAAGACTTCAAATTGTTAGGTGCATCCAAGTTAAATCTTTGTATAGAAGCTTTTGTGATAGTAAAACTCTATTGGGATTTGGGTAAGTTAATGGACAACATGTATGAAAGTGCTTAAGGGAACATGGGGTTTGCTTCTATCCCTAGCAACAACACAGATCTATAGAGAATTATTACGATAGCAGTGTAGAGTTATGCATTTATAAAGTGTTCCCTACACTTGTTTAACATATTCACTTTAATGAAATCATCCTCTTCCAAAAGAAAAACACTTTTGTCACTTGATCAATCTCACCAATCTACGATTCTATGTAGTAATTTCTGTGTCTTCTTGATGAAGCCTCTTCTCTCAATGAATTCCCTTCTATCAATGAATTCCCTTCTATTAATGATTAAATTTCTCATTGGTTGGAATAACCCTTGTAAGTTTGGGTAGCACACCAAGCCTTCAAACTCTTACATAGCAGTGACTAATCAAAGTGGACTCTTTAATGCAAATCTTGAATGCAAGAAGGCCAATTTAGGCCAACTTTTTCTACTCAATGACTTGAATGATCTTACCATAAGAATCGACAAACATATAAATGTGCACCAATCTTGAAAAGCGGTAAATACGCTCAAGCTCAAGCGTGAAAAATAAAAAACATGTTAGAGTACTCTTTTGTTTAAACAATTGCCCTTTTTGGGTTATAGTCAATCTTTGTTAATATAGTTAAAACAATAATAATCAGGCATGGCATACAAAGAGAGAGAGAGAGAGAGAGAGAGTGAGTTATATAGGAAATGAGTTGATGAGTGTATACAAGATATAAGTCACCACCACTCTCTACCATTAGCCTTCAAGTATCCTACAAGATAGAAATTCAAACAATCATTGTAACAAATCCCTCTCTACCATTAATTAACCTTCGAGTATCTAATTTCTCGGCAATTATAGCTTTGTCGAAGAACCGTATGCCATATGGTCACACATGAGAAGACTAGCCTTTGGAGCTGTTGGGAGAGGAGCCGACGGCCTTGGTGTTCTTTTTAACGAGCTTGGAGAGGGAGCAAGCCAGGTTGGTAGCTATGGCTACCTTCACGGAGGGGGGTTTGCCCCAATCTCATACCCCATTGCAGCAAAATTGAGATGGATATAAAAAAGAAAGATAATTGATGAAATGGAGTCCTTGGAAGAAGGAAACGAGCACCATTTATAGTGCTGGTGCATGCACCGCACTTTGCAAGCTAAGATTTTTCCAAATCTCAATAATAATTGCATGGGATAACTAAGTGAGCCCTTCTAATTAGCGTCTCCGTTTTTGAATTGATAGTTTAACTTTAAAAAACAGTTTATACCCAATGATGTTATCACCACCTCCACGTATTGACCTCGACCTTCTGAAGCAAATATATTCTTATAAGTTGTGAGATGCCTTAGATCAATTTCAATCCAAATCAAAACTCTTCATTTTCTAAGTGATAACGACTTTAACAAACACAAGTCTAACACTTCAAGGTTAAAAGCAAGTTTCTTCTATTTCTATTATCATGACTTGTGTGCATGAGAAGTGTTGTGGTTAGCAACATGTACACGGGTTCAATTCATAGCGTGAGAATTTTTGACATTGTCACCTTTGGTGTTGTTTTGAAATTCAAGGTATTTTATTAGACATAGCTACCATGGGCTACAAGGCCTACACGAGGCACCAAAGAAACTAGAATAAGTTTCTTTGACAAATTAAAGTATATAATTTTTCAAAGATGATGGTGTGGTTGATTGGCCTCTACTATATGTTTATCAATCAAACTATGATGGGGACCTTAATATAAGGAGTCATTCCCCACCACATATATTAGCCACCTAGTGCCATGCTCTTTTAACAAATTTCTAGGTGGTCACTTCAAAATATGCTACCAATACTTAAAGTTAAGCATTGAGCATTTTGTCTCATGTGTTGAAATGCTCATTTTTTTAAAAGGGCTAAATTGTTTAATTCCACATTTTACAATTTACTACATTGACTACAATGCAAAAAAATAAGAGACAAAGAAATATTCCCTCGTACTAGGAGAAAGTAGAGTAAACATATAGTACCCACACATAATTAGGATCGAAGAGTCAAACATCTTAAAAATTACAACCTCTTCGTATGGCAATATATTGAAGATAGATAGGGTGCTCCACATGACAACATGCATTGAAGCACAACTAACCTCTTCACGATACAACTACTTTCTATATAAGATAAAGACTCTGGATTTTTAATAACTTGCATATTATACCCATTCTAGTTGGAAAACAAGCATGAGGAATTTGTTGTGGGTCTCCACTAAAAATTTTATTTTTTCCATGTACAAAAATTTAGTAATCAATGAAGTCTATACATCCCCATCCATTTTTTATAAACAAGCCTTGTAAATTATACTATGGATTTAAGACACCACGTAAATCCTCAAGCTTATGGGCTATATATATGATGTCCTCGTATAGATGCAAAAAGTGAAGTTGCACATGTTATCATTTAAATCAATAAGAATAAATATGATACTATTCTAAAATGTGCATGCTATTATTTAAATTAAGAAGAATAAATATGATACTATTCTAAGATGCATAAGCTAGAAAATGGATATTTTTGAAATGCCAAAGTCCCAACTTTAATCATAAAACACATTCTTCCAAAGGTGTATTATAATATTTTAAGTCTCACCATCCTACCACTTGTCTTGCGTTTTGGGTTAGCAAAAACTTTTATTATTGGGTGTGACATATCGAATGCTTACTTTGCTAAAACAATAAAATTCACAAAATGTAACTATGCAACACATAATTTAAATGTAGTTATGTAACCCACAATGCTTACTTTGCTACAACAATGACTCAAAATTCAGAAAGTAACTATGCAACACATAATTCAAATGTGGTTATGTAACACACAATGTAAGACATATTTCAAGAGAAAAGTATTGCAAGAACTAGTAGAAGCTTATAAGTTATACACAAAACGGCAAGAGACATTATAAATAGTGCTGAATATGGTTACATATCTATTGAGACATTATAAATAGTGCTGAATATGGTTACATATCTATTGAGACTATGGCGGAGATTTGCATAGGTGATGAGTTGCTTGCAGACTATGAGCTTGATTAAACACACTATACTAGGGGATTTTGTAGTGCAATATCATTTCAACTTGTATTGCCTATATTTCATTGAGCTATGTTTGTTACAACTTGTAAAATCAATTTGAGAATTGGATTTGATATGTTTAATTCCTAACACTGTAGTACCATTGATGTAGTTGGATTAATCATATAAGAAAGAACATTCAAATGCATACGATATGAGGATTCTAAGTAATTGGGTCATGGAATTATATGTATTCATCTGCTTATCTAAAATACATTTGAGTTGGTATTACGTTTATACATACTTTCAATTCACATTTGCTAGTTTTTGAGGCCCTCTTCAAATCCTTTTAGTACATAGTTATAAATCTTGAGGCAATTGCTATACTATAACCCATATGTTATAAATTTATTATCATTGACCAAGGTGTGACCACAAACTTGTTGAACTTTTGCAAGGCACGATCAATCTATTGATACGTTAAGAATATGATAAGTTTGTTTTTAAGTATGACTTCGAATAAATCATGTACTGATACCAAATGAGTTGATTACATAAAAGTGCTAATTTGGAGTTTTTAAAATGGTGTTTATCAACACCACAATGATTCATGAGATCATTATTGTACTTGTTTATTTGATTGATGCTAACTTAGATATGTGAAAGACAAATCAATATAGTTTATCATGATTATATGATAAGAAGCTTAAGAGGCATTGATTTGCATACTGTAATACATGGTTTGATGCAAGAACTAAATGCATTGCTTTCTATGGGATATTTATGCTACATGTCTTAGAAAATGGTGATACATATATATATATATATATATATATATAATTTCTTTTAATTAAAATAAAATTTCCCTTAATCAAAAGTATATATATAATTTCATTTAATTGAAATCAAGTTCAAATATTTAAGTATATATTTAATCAAGTTCAAATATTTAATCAAAAGTATATATATAATTTCATTTAATTGAAATCAAGTTCAAATATTTAAGTAAAATTAATATCTTTGGTAGTTCTCTAGTATTTTTTGATTATTAGGAAAAAGTTAGTTAATTCACATTAAAGCTATGAACTTAAGTTTATGCGTAAACATTGTCAATGTACGTTGTAGCTCCATATATTAGAGGCTTTTTTTAGAGATTAAAAGAAGGAAGGAGGGCACCTATTCTTAGGGTTTTCTTCTACCTTTCACACTTCCCCTATTTTCACATCTTACATCCTTTTTGACACTTTTGCATTACACTTTACATTTATCTTTGCTTTGTCGCTACGCTCTTGGCCATCTCACACTTCCCCTGTTTTCACATCTTACATCCTTTTGACACTTTTGCATTAGGTGTTTCCATTTACACTTTACCTGCATTATTTATCTTTGCTTTGTCGCTACTCTCTTGGCCATCTCACATTTTCCAATTTATGGACGAGTAGATTTTCATTATCATGGACGGGTAGATTTTCATTATTCATGCATGGGTAGATTTTCATAATTCATAGACGGGTAGATTTGTATTCTCTCGGCTATCCCAATGCTATGTTGAGGCGTTCACACACCTTGTATTTGGTGGAGTTCACATGTGCTTCACATTTGGGGTGGTTTTTCGTTTTTCATTTAAGCACTTTGGGTGTGTTCACATAGTTTGAGTGTGTTGGGTGGTGTTCACACATAGCAATGATTTACTACTACGATCCTTCATTAGATGGACATGCTACATGCCATCATCATCACTGACATCACTTTGTTTCCATTTTAGATTCTAATTGTATGAGATTTTTGCATGCTTTGTCATCATGGCTCTACACTCGTTATCATGTTTCCATCTCGTGTCTTGGATCATATTATGTTTAGCGAAGTTCACACATACTTTTGGCACTTTGAGGGGTAGACCTTTAGACCCTCATTCGCCGACTTCAAGTTGAAGCTATGATGAGGAAGCATAATCATTCCATGGTTATATGTTTGCGCTTGTGAGTTTGATGCCTAGATATTTGAGGCACTTATTTTATGAGAGGGATATACATGCCAAGTGGTCCAAATGGTCTATTTATGGTGGTGACTTTGTTGATACATTGCTTGGCTACCTTGACATAGATGGCTCAACATTCTCCCCATGCGATGATTCTTCTTTGGGACACTTTCATGAGTATCCTACACTCTTGAGCCATCATGAGTATGTTCTTGAGGTTGTAGGATACACGAACACAAATTCAAATGGTCATGATGATGTATTATTCATACATATAAATGATGCTATATCACACACACATACTCATGATGGTACTGGTACACATGCACATGATGATGGCATTGACACATATACCCATGGTGCACATGATGATGATGTATGTGGTATTGATTTGTGTGAGCTAGATCATAAGGACATGATAGCGGGGGAAGGTATATCATCGAGTATCATGAGTACACGTAGGGATCACGGGGATGCATTAGATGTCGGTTTTCATGGGATACCTATGAGAGCATAGGCATGAACTTCTTGTATTAAATATGTTAGGCTATCCTTCTAGAGCTTACACGTGTGGGTTCATTCTTGATTGATGATTGCTACTCCTAAATCTCATAGCTTTCCTACCAACATTTGTGTGGATAGCATTTATGTATTTGAGTAGTCAGGCATAGTGCATGAGAGTAGTGATGACTTCATCAAGGTGAGGCCTCGCAAGAGCAAGAAATAGAATTTCTAGCTCTATACTAAAATCTTATAATTCTTATCGTCTCCTCTTCTTGTGCTCATTTGAAATAAAAAAGACTTACATCTAGGATTGACATAATATCAAAGAAGTTTCTTCGAAGGACCAGAATTGATCACAAAGCTTTTGCAATGATGGCTTGGCCTAAAAATTCCCTTTTTGTCAAATTTGGATATCCTCTTCTTATTAATCTCATAAATCATCTCTCACCATCACCAAGGAAGGTAAGGCTTCTACAAAAGGTTTTAGCTCAAGCTTAGCTTTAACCCCAATTGTTGTACGAATTCATAAAAGATATCATTGCTTGTTTATAAGAAAAATATCACATTGCTTCTTATTTAAAAAAAATCAATGGGCTTACCATGGTGGCAAAAAATGATTTTCCCATATTCCTCTAGAGATTAAAGGATGTCCCTTTGCCAACATCTGAAAGCTATACTTATCATCCATACAAGGGAATGCCATATTAGATTATAAAGGATGGGGGTGGTTTTTTGGTTTAGATTTCATCATTAAGGCTCAACATGATTCAATTATATTACCCCAAGAGAAAATTAAATGCAAGGCATAAAGGCTTGGAGGTGGTGTGAAGACTTCAAATTGTTAGGTGCATCCAAGTTAAATCTTCGTACAAAAGCTTTTGTGATAGTAAAACTCTATATAGATCTTGTAATAGCTATTGGGATTTGGGCAAGTTAATGGACAACATGTATAAAAGTGCTTAAGGGAACATGGGGTTTGCTTCTATCTCAGGCAACAACATAGATATATAGAGAATTATTACGATAGCAGTGCAGAGTAATGCATTTATAAAGTGTTCCCTACACTTGTTTAAAGCTACATATTCACTTTAATGACATCATCATCTTCCAAAGGAAAAAATATTATGATAAATTGGATTTCTTTCCCCACTCTCTTCTAGTTTGCATGTCTTCATGCTAAATCTTATGATAAAATAAAGTTTCTTTCCCCACTTTCTTCTTCCACCTTAGTGTAAGATTCCTCCCCAGCCCCTCAAGATGTCCAGTATCTTCCCTTGTAATCAATTTCCTCTTCAGAATAATAAAAGGTCTTGAGAGAGAAAATATTCTAGAGAGAGGTTATTCAGATTTTAGATATTTTTGTAAGGAAAAATATCTCTTCTTATTAAAAAAAGTTCCCCCGAAACAGAAGTTCAAAAAGATTTTCAGAAGCTGCATTAGAAATAAATTATAATCTGTTTAAAAGGCCTTATCCTAAGGGTCCAGATTTTTCTAAAAATTTTAAATTAAGGTTCTGAGGGGCCAATCAGATTCATCAAAATGTATGGAGGAGATAAATTGAAGAAATAAAGAAAATCCCCCCAAAAATGAGTAAATACTCACATAAGATGAAGAGTGGACTAAGGACTAAAGGAAATACTAAAAAAATGCAGAGTGGACTAAGGACTAAAGGAAATACTAAAAAAATAAATTTTTGACACCTCAAGAGTGGGGATTCCCCTCATGAAGGAGGCGCCTATTTCACATGTGTGGTGGAATTTTAAATTCTCAAATATTGAGATATTTCATCTCTCCTCTCTCCTAATTCAAGTCTAGTTCCAAAAAGTAAGCTAAACTGACCCAAAAATGGTCAAAAATTAACCAACTTGATCTGGAAAATTCTAGAATCAGTTTGCTTGGTCAAAAGCTCACTTTTTTCTATAATCAGTTTGCTTGGTCAAAATCTCACTTTTTTCTATAAGTAGAAGCCTCCCCCTTTGTAGAAGGTTAATAGTGTTTTATGCACTGTTACTCTACTCCACCCCAGAGCCAAAAATAGTGAATTTATTGATAATTCATTAGTTTTTGACCTTTCCCTCTTCAAAAGAATTGGTGGCCACTCTTGTTGCAAGCAAGAGTAGATCCCTCAAACCATCAAGCCAAAGAAAAGCTCACAGAAATTCAAGTAAGCTAGAAATCCTACTTTTTCTTTTTAATGGTTTTCTAATTTTTTATTTTCTTTAAAATAAAAAAATGATGTTATGCCTTGTTGGAAAGGCTTTCCCCTTCTCTTCATTCTTAAATTCAGCCTTTCTTTATCCTAGATAAGTAATCAAATTATTAGAGTTAAACTTTTTATATTGTTTCTCTTTTAAAAGTGGAATTTGATTAGTTTAGAATGCTTTAAACCATTTGGGATAATTTTTAAGTAACTTGAGGATAGAAAAAATTAAAAAATGGTCACCCATACAAAGGAGATTATGGCAAAATTTTCTTAAATTTTGTGAAATAAGTTTTATGTTTTATTATTCAAAAAGAGTAATCCCCACCATTTATGTATTCTAAAAGTGTTATTTTCATTCTATGCATAGAAAGATGCATATTGGATTTTTTTATTATAAAAGTGTGATTTTCATTAGAAATAAATTCTATGCATAGAAAGATGCATATTGGTTATTTTTTTATTATAAAAGAGTGATTTGCATTAGATTTAAATTTTATGCATAGAAAGATGCATATTGGTTATTTTTATTATTATAAAAGAGTGATTTTCATTAGATTTAAATTCTATGCATAGAAAGATGCATATTGGAAATAATGTTTTTATATTATGAAAGTGTTACTTTCATCAATCTTGATTCTAATGCATAAAATGATGCATAAAAGAATTTTTTTATTATAAAAGTGTTACTTTCATCAATATTGATTTTTATGCATAAAATGATGCATAAAAGAATTTTTTTATTATAAAAGTGTTACTTTCATCAAAATTAATTTTTTTACATAAATAGATGCATAAAAGGATTTTCTTTTATATAAAAGTATTATTTCCATAGAAGTTGGATTTAATGCATAAATAGATGCATACAGAACTTCTATATCAAAATAAGAGTTCTCTTTAATCCTATGTTTAAATCCCATGAATATTGGTAAATGAATAAGTAAATACTATGTGAGAGAAAATTCTACCGTTTCATATTCTCTAGGATGGTAATGAGAAAATTCAGAAAAACTATCGAAGTCGAAATTTTAGATAAATGATTAATTTATTCCTCATAGCAATTCATGATTATTTTTAAATTTAGTTAAGCAAAATACTCAATGAATAAAATTCAGTAAAGTACTAATTGAAATATTACCCTTCGAGAAAGTTAGTTGAGGGAGAACTTTTCCAGAATCAAACCCTGAATTAGACTATGACCAAGACTTAATCTCCTTCGTCAATTTCAAGAAAAGATGATGTGACCAATTCAGGAAAAAATCACTCAAATCACCACCGAATCTGAAATCAAGTTAAGACCCTTGATTCTGATCTGAGGATCAAGGTTACAGAATTCAAGAAATTCTGTTGGAATTTTAAACCTATGATCTAGAAGTATTGGGATACGGATTTAAGATATACCCATTGTATTCAAAAGAAAATCAAAACTGAAAACTTGCATAGAAACCCTATTTTCTTACGCCAAAATGCTGGAGGGAGCATTTGGTATGTGTTTTTCTAAGGGAAGTTCGGTTGCAACAGCTGGCGACTCAAGCGGCAAAAACCTGCCCAAGTCTTGACCAGCCTGGGTATGGTGAAAAATGGTGTGCTTCCAGTACGATGGGCGAGGACCGACGAAGCGGTCCCTGAGTGAAGTGCCAAGACACCTAAGGAGGATCTTGGAGAGTTCTGATCGGGGATGCATGGGCTCGCGCTGCTTAGGACACCCATGCGTATGTCATGGAAGATATATATATGTATAATGATGAGAGAATTATTGTAATCTGTTACTGGATCTCGTTGCTGACCTGCTGGTGGTCAATGACGGAGAGTCCATAGTGATACTGTTTTGTGAGAAACAAGGATTGAATGGAAATTCTGAGTTATGACATCTATAACCAATAATTGTTTATCAATGGATTGTTTTTAAAAGTTAAAGTTTAAAGAGGAGTGTGTGCGTATCTGTATTCTAAAGCAAAAGTTAAGAAAGGCATTCAATTATGGGTGGGTGAGTACTTGTCTGGTTCTACTAATTCCAGTGGTTGGGCAGTGGCTAGGCTGGAATCAGATAGAGTTTTAATAATAAAATTTATTAATAGGAGTACTTGTCTGGTTCTACTAATTCCAGTTGTGGACAGTGGTGTGGCGTTTTAATAATAAAATTTATCAATAGGAGTACGCTTAGAACTCAAGTAGTTAAATAAAAGCCTAAAGACCTCTCTAATGAATAGATCAAAACGGATGTGCCTGATTCAATTAGGAAAAAAGCATTGATCCCTTCAAGTTAAGTCTGTAATAGTTTCCCTTCTATCTGGTTTATTCAGATGAAGGTTAGTTCAGTATCTTGACCTCCTTAGAAAAATTCGTTAAGAAAATAAATGGTGGAATCGTCCCCGTTTTCTGGGCATGGGAAATTTTCCCGGTTTCGGTTTTCGGAATGACCACCAGCTTAGTCTCGTGCCTGGATATTCCAAGGCGAGGCCCCGCGAGTGAGAAACCCTATCCCCCGTGCAAGAGGAAGCTACTTCCGCTGCTACCATCCGGGAATCCGCCGGTGCGCAGAGGGGGCAGTTGGGATCTCACACTCAGTTTCCCTACCATGTTCAAGTGGTCAAATCTAGGAGTGGGCTAATATTTTTTTTTCAATTTAAAAGTGTAAACAATAACAATCCTTCTACATATTTACGTATGAATAATAGAAACTAATGCACACAGCAAATCATTAGATTATGTGAGCATGTAGAATAGGATTCTCTTTCAAGAGTTAAAAAACTATGATGAAATAATGAAGAATCCAAATTTAATCATAAATTACCTTACATGATGTGAGAGTACTTCCATTATTTCTCTACATGTATTGATGTCCAAACCTAAGAGTGGTGCTCCTTCCATGAATAATTATTTTTCCTTGTAACTTAAATGTGTAGATAGTAACAACCTTTCTGTATCTTTAAGTACATGAGTTGAGAGTACTCCCATTCTTTAAGTAGGAGAGGTGAGAGTTCTCTCACATAAATTAGCCTTTAAATAATATATGAGGTGAACTTGCTCCCATAAATTAGCCTTTAAGTATATGAGGTGAGAGTACTCCCATAAACGTTTCTATTTTATTCAAAGGAAAAAATAAACATTATAAGAGCTACATTTCTTTTAGTTCTTGTGTAGAGATCGAGGAGGTCTAAAATAATACCTTTATTTTAGTGCTTATAGGTAGACCTTGATTATGTCACTCTATAAAAATTGATAGAGCATGTCCATGCAGTTAAAATACCATGGGCATGCCCATATGCATGCATGTAAAATTTGATATAGAATGCGTACATTTAAAAATTGATATAGCATGTGCAGGCATTTGAAAATTGATATAATGCATGTATTCACCCCTTTTTTATATTTTGCATTTTTTAACATAGTTTTTAACCACCTTTTTATGATTATCTCTTATTAATATACATACGATATATAACTCTCCCAATATAACTAAACTCCTCTAGTGTAGAATAGGATTACTTACAACCTAGTTTAGTTTCCAAGTTTGTAAAATCTTTGAATTCATGGCTTGCATGTGTGAATCTCCTTATATATATATATATATATATATATATATATAGATATATATATATATATATATATATATATAGATATATATATATATATATAAGAAGAGGTGGCAACAAACACAAGAAAGGAGATGGGATCCCGGCACCGATTTTTTTTGGGGGGGGGGATACCTAGGAGATGGGATCCCAGCACCGAGTCGCTGAGTGCCTTGGGGTGGTGTGTGTGCTACTGCTGCATGCTCGCTCTGCATGATTCTGACAGGAATCAAAGGACTCCACACTAAGTTGAAAACCAAGAAGAATGCAAAGCTTCAACACCTCTACTGATCATATAGAGAAACACATGTGTAAATTTTCCACTAAAAACATTGTGAGGAGTGCTTAATCTATGGAGGGAAGAATCAACATCAATTTAAATTCAACTAAATAACACCATATTAGATAATTTGGGAAAAATCCCATTCCCATTTGAAAAATGGGAGCATGGTGAACTTGTCCAAAAGTTTGTCAAAACCCCCTCATGTGACATATCGGAAAGATCTTGAAGAGTAGAATCTAAATCTATGATCTCCGACAAATTTGGAGTTAGTATGTTTAAGATATGTCCAAAACTATATGGAGTAATTGATTCCCAAATTACCTAATATTGACTTAAATGTTGAATCAGCATTCTTGAGGGATTTGTAATGTAGTCAAGCACTCTAAGTGTCCTTATTGTCAATACAAACATTGATGTGTTGAAACTTAATCATGTTTTGTGATGTTTTACTATTGAGTGATCTTGGTGCCTTAATAGTAAAAATTTTACTTTTATTTTTTGTGAGTGGAGTATGTACTCTAGTTTTACTCTGAGGATGTCGTTTTTTTAGTCACCTAGTTGAATTCTTTGTAGAATGATTGAATCATAGTTTTTAGAATTTATCTTACATCATATTTATTAGCAGTAAGTGGTAGTGACTTAGTAATTAAACAACCTTATCTCTTTGCTATAGATGATGGAATTGAAGTATCTCAATTGAAAAGTGGTGATATGGAGAGATAAAACGCCTAAACTACAAGATTTTCAAGGAATGTATTTGTTCTTATCCTCCATCAAACATTTCAAGACATCTAAAGAGAATTCTTGATGGGATATAGCAAATAAATATTTGTAGATGTGCCAGCTCACCCGTTTTATTAGAGATAGAAGGAATTTGCAACCCAAAGGATGGTGGAGGAGAGCAAAGTGAAGAACAAGATCTACATATTGGAGACATTCTTTGTGAAACTAGATAATACATACCATTAGGAAGCATATATTCTTTTGTAAGAGATGGAGATAAGTTAGTTTTTGAATCATCTATGACAAACATAGAGATGCAATCCACATTGGGAAGCATAGTCATAGATGAGTATGTGAGCCTTCAAATATCCATTGTTTTTTTCAAAATCTAGTTTTATATTTTTGTCCATGAACTTGATTACATTGACATTAGGGGAAGGTTGAGGTCTATAGGGGCCCTTTAAGATGCCATGTGATTAAAAGGTTATTAAGAAAAAGAGCCAATCGTGTGATGCCATGTATACAAAAATGTTGGGTGATTAAAGGTGGTCAAAAGATTCTCTAGAAGATGCCTTTTTGCACTTTTCATCTCCAAAAAGTGGGGGGGAAAGTTTTTGAAATTTCGGACGTCCATAACTTCTACATATGAGCTCAAAATTTGTCGGAGATTACAGATCCAGAATCTACTCGTCGAGCTCTTTCCATAGATATGTCACATGATATAGTTTTGCTCGCTCGATTTCAAATTCAATTTTGGCGGGAAACTTTGAAATTCAAACTTCTAGCCGTTTGAAGAACAAGAAGGTATCTAAAGTCAAAGAAACTTAACGTTTTAACAAAAAGTCATTAAAATCATAATATGGCAGCTTAAAGGGCCCCTATAGACCTCAACCTTCCCCTAATGATGTAGATTTGTATCATTATAATGAATGCTTCCAAATTATTATCTTATATTATTTGCTTATGTTTAATAGATATTGATGATGTCATAATAGGATGAGACTTGGTTATATCTTTTAGTATGAGATTCACATCAATTCGTAGTAGGATGAGGCTCAAACTTAAGTTTGAGCATATTTCTTGGTTTGTGTAATTCAAATCATTTCATGGTGGGACACAAACCTATTCCTTGATATACAAAGGTTACCTCAAATTTTAGTTCAATGCAATGAGACACATTGGGAAAAGCCCAAATATCTTAATTTAACTAATTCAAATCAATTCATAGTGGGATGAGGCTTAAACTTAAGTTTGAGTATATTTATTGGTTTGAGTATATTTCTTGGTTTAAGTAATTAGATTATTTCATGGTGGGACACTAACAAATTTATTTATATATACAAAGGTTTGCTAAAATTTTAGTTCAGTGCAATGAAATACATCTAGAAACGTGTAGCACAAGTTTGTGACCACCCTACATATGAAAAGTTGTAACAAAGCCTAGAGAACAAGTTTGAGCCCTAAGATGAATATTTCTAGTACTTTTGTCATAAATAATTGCCAATAATAATGTCTTTTTTATAATTGTTCTTGGTTATGATGGTTTTAAGCTCTCGTGTCATGGTTTGTATGCATGAGCTATCACCCTTTATTATATTCATTGAGATCAACCTTGACTTGAAAGCTTCATTATCAAATTTATTTTTTAAGGTCACAAATATTATGTCATAGAGAGATTCGAAGAACATAAAATGGAGGCTCTCAATAATGATGGAGGTGATTTGCAATAACTCCACAAGGGTTGTGTAAACTCCATGTCGAAGCGATAATAGCAGGTGCAAACTACTCAAAAATAGATATTTATAAAACAAGTCCAGGATTTTAACTTATTTCCATGTTAATGTTGGGACAATCCACACTCTCCAACATATTGATCTACAACAAGAGCAAATAGAGTCAACTTGCAATAAAGTCAATTAAAATGTGGATGCATCTACTAGTTTTCTTGAGAAGTGTGAAGGGAAGGAGATGCAACAAGATGAAATTCATTATGATATTCAAGGATACAACAACTTTCTTAAAAAATTACAAAGACAAGATAATCCAAGGAGACAAAGAAATTAATCATACAAGCTTAACAATGAAAGGTACAAGACATGCTCAAAACCATATGGATAGGAGATTTATAAATATGAGTGGATAGATCAATTTTTTCTAGGCATTTTACAAGAATGATTCGTTATGGCCAAGACGTCCTTGTTTCCATTGTGAATAGAATAATTTTGATAATCAAGCTCAATGAGGGTTATATAGTAGAGAGAGTGGACTTGAGGCCATAACACATAGCATATATGACCAACATCTTGTCCTTTTACTTCAAGTTACTAGTCTAGATCCATAGATACTAAAATTTTTAATAGGTAAATAGATTAGTGTGAGTACCAAGAATTATATAAATGAATGGATTTATGAGTATTAGTAATAGTAAGTAAATAGAAATTGATAAAAAATTCTTAATGTTTAATTATACATAATACAACAAAGAGTGCAAAGAAGCGGATAGAATAGCAAGCTTCATAAAAAATCCAGCACTAGGCAATCAAAAGGAAAGCAATATCAATGACCTACTTTTTGGTGTATTTGGAGAAGACCATGTTAACAACAATATTGGATTTAAATGGATTTATCTTAAAGAGATGCTGGTACAAGTCACAATACAAACGCCACTCCAATGTGGAAGTATTAAATCCATTTATTGGATTTACATGGATTTCTCTTAAATCAATGCTGGTACAAGTCACAAGTGCAGAGGTCACTCCAATGTGGAAATATGTTCATGGTTCTTCGACCAGGATGCATAGAATTTTGGAAGGCCTTGTTGGGGAGGTTCAATGTAGGCATTTGGTCAACTTCCATGCAACATAATGTATTGTGTATGGTGAAAGCTCTGCAAAATGAGGTAGGAGAAAGCCTCTCTTTCTTTGTGACTTGGAGTGAAGAGAGATGATACACCCACGAAAACACAAAACTCTATCCACCAGATAATCTAGGTGCTAAGGCCATGTTTAAACCTTTGGAAAATTTTGCAAAGGTACTTCGATGTGATGCAAGAATAACAATTCTCATAGATGACTCACCGTACAAGGGTTGCATTAACCCATCATCAAATTGTACTTTCCCCACTTCATTTAACATTGACCATGGTGATTATATTCTAATGAATGAGTTGCTACCTTACTTGCAACACCTTGATAAGGTCAGTGCTGTGTGCTGTATGCAATGTGATCAACTTTAATCGGTATGGACAATTGCTAGTTTGTGAGGGTCACGATTTGTACCATTTGGCTGAGGAAGTTGTGTATGAATGAAGGATCAAAATGAATAATGGTCAAGTCTGACATTTAACACAAGCACTCTTCTTATAGCAATCCCCTTAAGGGAGATTGATGAAGATGAAGGACGGAGGTACAAGGTGTGAGCTCTTACACAAAAAATATACATAGTGGCAGCATAGTCCTTCAAAAATGAAAGTGTTAATGTTGAGAGCTCCATACATTGCTAAGATGAAGGGTACCACAATTAAGCCACATGTCGCACGAGATTTCTAAAGAAACTTCAAAAGATATGATTTCTTTTGATTTGATAAAGGTAAAAATGCAAAGGTATATTAATGTAAATAGTAGAAATCTTTTCATGTAATTTCACCTTTGTTCATTCAAGCCTAATATTTATTTTATATTTTCATGCAAATATGGAGAAGTACAAATTATTTCTTGAAACATGCTTGAGTAGATACATGATGGAAGATGATCCTCTTTGTACTCCAAAGTTCCCTATCCCAATTTATAAACCTTTTATGAGTCAATCAAAGGGGACCCAAAAGTGTCATGTAATAAAGATATGATATACATTATCGATGATGTACGAGATGGCAATGTGGCAGGATATATCAATAGCTCTAGAAAACTAAGCATCAGACCAAATATTTGCTACATTCTTTCCCTTGATTTACCTTCTTGTTCTAGATGGCAAGAGACATTATAAATAGTGCCGAATATGGCTACATATCTATTGAGACTATGGAAGAGATTTGCATAGGTGATGAGTTGTTTGCAGACTATGAGTTTGATTGAACACAATATACTAGGGGATTTTGTAGTGCAATAGCATTTCAACTTGTATTGCCTATATTTCATTGAGCTATGTTTTTCACAACTTGTAAAATCAATTTGAGAATTTGATTTGATATGTTTAATTCCTAACATTATAGTAGCATTAATGTAATTGAATTAATCATATAAGAAAGAACATTAAAATGCATTCAACATGAGGATTCTAAGTATTTGGGTCATGGAATTTTATGTATTCATCTACTTATCTAAGATACATTTGACTTGGTATTGTGTTTATACATACTTTCAATGCACATTTGCTAGTTTTTGAGGCCCTCTTCAAATCCTTTTAGTACATGGTTATAAATCTTGAGGCAATTGCTATACTATAACCCATATGTTATAAATTTATTATCATTGACCAAGGTGTGACCACAAACTTGTTGAACTTTTGGAATGAAAGATCCCCGCCCCCTCCATGCAATGAATTTTGGGGTGCTAGCAGCAGAAGTAGCACTTCTTGCACAAGGCAAAGCCTCTCACTTGGGGCCTCACCCACCACAGATCTCTGGACAAGAGACTAATCTGTCGGTTCTTCCAAAACCAAACCCAGAAAAACTTCCCTCGCCCAGCAAACATAGGCGATTCCTCTAGGAAAATCTATACTAATGTAGCCTTAACTAACCAAACTGATCTGACCAAACTCGTAAATCTCATGGTCCGATCAAGAAAGAGACTTGCACTTGGATCATAGAGACCAACGCTTTTTTCCTCGTCACAGTCGTTAATTCTTTTCCAAAGAACAAGGACTATGTGGGTTTTATTTCATCTATCGTAACATAACAGAATTGAGTCTCATTTTAGGGATCCATCAGTCCAGCCTAACCCCATCAATCCCATGGGTTAGCCAACCGCCCAACCACTGTAGTGATAGGATCCATTTAGGAATTTGGTTATGTTTTACCCTAGGTACCAGGGGAAAAAGTTCTAAGGCCCCCTAGCCGGCGCTTCAAGCAAACTTCAAGATAGTCACACCACTTACACACCCAATATGAAATTGCCTGTTTCACAGATTCAGCTATCTTTAAAACAATCCTTTAATGAAACCATAGTATCACTGATCATAATCCTCCAAAACATCTAGCTTGAGTTCTAATTTGCGATCATTCCTTCATCGGTGTACCTATGGTATCATTGGTAACCAGAACGCTCACTACTTATCCACTCAGGGGCCTTTTCAATAGTTCCTAGCTCATAGTACCCGGAAATATATTCACTCAAGAAAATCTATATGGACTCTCTGTTGTTGAAGATCAGCAAGATCAACCAATAAAAGAGCCATGGACTCATCTGTTGAGGACCAGCAAGGCCAATCAACCACATCCATGCCCGAGTAGTTCAGAAAACAACTCTAACACCTTGTTCCATTTTCTTCCCCAACACACGCATGGGTATCTTCGGCGACCTAGAGCCCGAGCACCGTATGGTCAGCACCCTCTAGGCTCCTTTGCAGGTCACCTAGTGCTTCACTCATAGGTCCCTTCCTTGGTCCCTCATCCACCATCTGAAAGCTCACCATTTAAATCAAACCGAGACTGGTCAAGACCTCAGCCGACCTAACTATGTGAGACGTCGTCCATTGACTCACTGCTGTCAACTGTTGCAACTTTATCACTTAGGTCTCCACGATCTCATTCACAAGATGGTCAAAATGCTTCCCCAGCATTCTTGACATAAAACAGTCATTTAAAAACAGGTTTCATAAATACAGTTTCTAAAACAAACTCTTATCTTTCCACGTTGTTCCACATCATTTCTCGTTATTCCACATTCTTCTACATCAATTCACATTGCTTATTCCACATCCAATCATATGTATTCCCATCGTCCTTCATCCAGTAACATCATATTACATCTCATCACATCTATCCACATCTATCCTCATCACATCACATCACAACATATCCACATCATATCTCATCCATTCATATCATATCACATCCATCTACATTCGTTCAGATCCACATCACATCCACATATCATCACATCACGTTCACATCTATTTAAATCACTTCACATCCATTCACATTTACCCAAGTCCACATCACATCACATCTCAACTATCCACATCATATCTCATCCATTCATATCTAACCAGATCCACATCACGTCACATCCATTCACATCTCATTACATCACATTCATATCTCACCACGTCCACTCACATCTCATCACATCCATCACACTCATTCACATCCCACATTCATTCACATCTCGTCACATCTATCCTCATCTTATCACATCTCGTTCACATCCATCCACATCACATCTCATTCATTCCATCCACATCTATCCATATAACACCACATTCATTCACAGCTCATCACATTCATCCACATCCATTCGTTTATTTACATTCACATCTATCCACATCCATTCATTCATTCACATGCATATCTATCACATCACATCTCATTCTCATCCATTTACACCACATCACATCCTTTCACATATCATCACATCTCATTCTCATCCATTTACATCACGTCACATCCTTTCACATATCATCACATCTTATTCACATCTCATCACATTCATATCTACATACATTTACACCACATCACATCCCATCCACATCTCATCACATCCCATCCACATCTCATCACATCCACATCCCCATCTATTTACATCACATCACATCCACTCACATCTTATCACATCGAATTCACATTTAGTACCGTTTTCTACTTTCGATACCGATGGGACTTTTCTAAGTTTTCACCAATTGCTTGGCCTAGTTAAAGGTACTTTTTCTCGGTGGATATTTTCATATTCTTTCTCAAATTTCTCAAGTGAAATATATTCAATATTCTTGTTTTTGAATAAAAGATTCATGGGATTTACAAAAATCAATACTACCCATATTTCTCAATAAAATTAATAATGCTCAAAATTCCACTTTTGATAAATACTCATAATTTGCATTATGCCAAAAATTTCTCTTTTACCATTTAATTACTTGGATCTCAAATATCCTGGGAATTCCTCTTTTTGCATAAAATAAATTTACCAAAAATTTATCTTTTTGCATAAAAATAAATTTACCAAAAATTTCTCTTTTACCATTTAATTACTTGGTTCTCAAATATCATGGAAATTCCTCTTTTTGCATAAAATAAATTTACCAAAAAATTATCTTTTTGCATAAAAATAAATTTACCAAGAACTTCTCTTTTACTATTTAATTACTTGGATCTCAAATATCATGGGAATTCCTCTTTTTGAAAAAAAATAAATTTACCAAAATTTACTCTTTCTCATAATAGATTAATTATTCAGAATTACAAAAAACAATTCTTATGAATATGATGAAAAACATTCTTTTTGCATAGGATGTCCAATCCCAGAATATGGTAGGAAGTCCTCTTTTCATTATGCATAAAAATAAGATATGTATTATTTTCTGAAAATTTTGCCATAGCTTCGCTGCTGCTATTACTCATAATTCTTTTCCCTCCAGCTTTTAAGGTGTAAAGGAGTAAGAACTTACCCTTTTGATCTTGTAATTATTTCCCTCTCTGAAATAGAAGAAAGATCCTATTTTGGCCTAGAGAGAGAAAATGTCTAGAGAGAGATAATCCAAAATTGAGATATTCTTAGATATAAAAATCCTCCTAGTGTCTAAAATGGTTTCCCCTGAAACAAAAATTCAAGAAGAACTTTCCAATGTGCAATTGGAATTATTTGAAAATGTGTATAAAGGACCTTAGCCTAAGGGTCTAGATTTTCACAAATTTTGGATTATAGTCCAATTAGGGTTCCTATGGGCCAATAGGATTAATCCAAGTGTGGGGAGAAGATAATTCCAATGAATAAAAGAAAAATATCCAAAAATGAGTAAATACCCACATAAGATGAAGAGTTGACTGAGTACAAGGTTCATTAGTTAAAAACTATGAGATATTACTTAAAAATAAAATATTTTGGTATAATGATACATTTTTGACACCTTGGTAAGGAGGGGGGGAGACTTAAAGGAGGCACCTATTTCACACATGTGGTGGAGTTTTTAATTCAATAAAATTGTGATATTTTTATCTCTCCTCTCTCTTGGATCAAACCAAATCAAAAGGGAGCCAAACTATGTCCAAATCTTGTCCAAATTTAGCCAAACTCAACCTGGAAAATTCTAGAACCCAGTTGGACTTGGTTAGAGGCCTCACCTATAAATAGATCCTTAGTCTTTTGTAAAAAAATCTCTGAACTATACCGTGCCAGTATTACATTAAAATAATGATATTTTTTATTATCCCTTAAAAATCCTCTACTTTTGGAGAGAGTGGAGCCTCTCTCTCTCTTCAACCATCCTTGGAGATTTCCTTTCAACACACTAACCACTTGATTGGCTGGGGGCTTCTTCTAAGATAGATAAGCAAGCAAAAACAAGAGGTAAAGTGTAATTTTATGGTTTCTCTGTACTACTCTCAATGTTTGCATTTCTCAACCCCTCTCAAGCTTGAGAAGTTTCTAAATTAAGTGTTTATAATGCAAATCAAGCTTTTCTAAGAGTTGTAATGAATCATTAAGAAAATTTTACATTTATGCTTAATTAGGATGCTTTTTATGTTTATCTCTCTCTCCCCAAAAGAATGGTCATTCCTATGACCAATTCTCTATTCAAATGATGCTTCTCGAAATTCTCAATTCACAAATTAAACTCTAGGCTTGTGAAGCTAGAGGTTAAGAAAATGGTTTTTTATACTTATATGCTAGTAAATTATGGTAATCTTATGAGTTAAATCTGTAAATTAGATTTAAGGTTAAAAGATATTTATACTATCATAATTACATTACTAAGTGTCATTCTTTTCAAAAATATTAAAAATTATCAGTAATAGCAGCGGAGCTATGGTAAAATTTTTAAGAAACTAATAGATTATTCATTCTTATGCATAACTTGAAAAGAGAACTTCCTACCATATTCTAGGATTGAACATCCTAGGCTAAAAGAATGATTTTCATTACATTCAATGGAAAACTAATTTTTAAAGTTTATGCATAATTAAATAATTAGGAAAAAAGAAAATTATGGTAATTCTATTTAAATGATAAAAGAGGAATTTCCATGACATTTGGAATTCAATCATTTAAATGGGAATTAAAGTGGAATTCTTAGCATATTGGAATTAATGGATGAATTTTAGATAAATTTATTTTATGCATGAGAAATATTTAAAAAATAAAAGAGGAATTCCCATGACATTTGGAATTCAATCATTTAAATAGTAAAAATAGAATTCTTGGCATATTGAATTAATGGATATTTTTATTAAAGAAAAGAGAAATTTTAGATAAATTTATTTGATGGTAAAAGAGAAATTCCCATGACATTTAGAATTCAATCAATTAAATGTAAAAAGAGGAATTCCCATGATAATTGAGATCCAAGAAATTAAATGGAAAAAAGAGAAATTTTTAGCATAATGAGTATTTATCAAAAGTGAAATTTTGAGCATTATTGGGAAATATAGGTGGAATTGATTTTTGTAAATCCCATGAATTCTTTTATTCAAAAGAAGAATATTGAATATAATTCACTTGAGAAATTAAGAAAGAATATGAAAATAGCCGTCGAGAAAAACAACCTTTATCTAGGCCAAGCAATTGGCAAAAATTTAGAAAAAGTCCCATTATCGGTATCGAAGTAGGAAAAGCTACTAAATGGGAATAAGATGTGAATGGGATGCGATATGATGTGAATGGATGTGATAAGATGTAAATGGGATGTGATAGGATGTGAATAGATGTGATAAGATGTAAATGGGATGCAATAAGATGTGAATGGTATGCGATAGGATGTGAATGGATGTGATAAGATGTGAATGGGATGTGATAGGATGTGGTGTAATGACACTACTAGGCCATTGGGTGTACAGAGACTCTTGTAGCGACTCTTTTTCGTCGTATAAGCTGTGTGGTACGTCATTTATACGATGCTGTTAGCGAATATTGTAGCGACGCTTTGCGTCGCATAAGCGTTAATTTTTTTAAAAAAATTCTTTTAAAAAAAATCTGAATCGTCGCATAAGATTTTTAGTGTTAGATTTGGTACTTGGTACTTGGTACTTGATTTGGTATCATGTTGAAACCTCGTACTTGCAATTGGTACATGGTACATAAATTGGTAAATGGTACATGGTACATAAATTGGTACATGGTACATGGTATTGTAATCGTAATAGCTTTATGTTGAGCTTGATACTTTGAAATCACATGCTTTGAAACTTCATAGTTCGGATCTTTAATCTTGAAAGTTAGCTTGAGTTGATACGTAGCAGGGTAGAATCTGGGACCTCTGCAAAAATTATGAAAATCAAAAGCTTGTTGATATTAGAGCCTAACATAGAAAAACAGTCATCACTGGAACTACGATAAAGATTCTGATTTGTCTCTATCTAGCTTTCGTAGAGCTTTTGAGAAATTGTTGATGCTTGCCAATCTTTTTCTTGAATTCAATTTCACCATTGTTGTGAGATAGGGTTCAACACATATGAGAAAGGGTTCAACACATATGAGAAAGAACTTTTGAGAAATTGTTGATGCTTGCCAATCTTTTGCTTGAATTCAATTTCACCATTGTTGTGAGATGGCTTCTACTGTTGCTTGAATTCAATTTCACCATTGTTGTGAGAAAGGGTTCAACACATATGAGAGCCAATTATATGTCCAGGATCCCGAATGGGGAGGAACCAATAGGAGTAGATAACGATCTCCCTAGTATATGCAATGTTGTTCTCAGTAAGCCTTGTACCCAATTGGAGTCATGAGATAGTGACTTATCTCTCAACAACACGCTTAGCTGAGGACACAAACATAAATTTGACTAGGAAATGTCAATTGGTTAAGTCCATGTTCCCATACTAATTGATAGCAAGATAGCTATACCAAAGAGGGAAGGATGATGTGCTTTGTCTCTATGTCTATGAGGATGAATACCTAGATATCTTGGAGCAAGCCTATGCAAGCATTGCTGGCAGACACTTTGGAGGAGACATCATAGCACAAAAGATCCTCCTTTCTGGCCTTTGGTGGCCAACCCTCTTCAAGGATGATCATGAATATGTGAAATGATGTGATGAATGTCAAAGGACTACAGTCCCTCAATTGAGAGATCGTATGCCTCTACGACCCATGATGTCATCCAAGGCTTTTGCCAAATGGGGAATGGATTATTTTGGACCCATCAATCCTGCAACCAAGAGTACACAGGCCCAATACATTATCATGCCCACATATGGGTATTTTTTTGGTGAGCATTTTTGAGCGAGCACTTTTTGGTGTTTAGGCGAGCGGTTTCTCTCTCTACACTTCCTTCTCTCTATTGTCTTACACATTGCGACTCATGGTGATAGTAGAGGAGAGGAGTGGATGGATACAAGAGCACTATCCACATTCCAACTCACTTACAACTATTAATGCATATCAAGTTACAACTACCATTGCAACTAGTTTACAAAGTCACCATATTATGATCTTAAACTTCCATTTTATATTCCCTAGCAAACTTACAAGGCCACAACATTACATGACAAACACCTATGACATGACATGATCATTTGTACTTCTTTACAAAGACACCATATGAAAGCATTTTTGGTTGGGCCTCAACTATCCATTAGGAACTCAATGGAGTCTTTTTGGGCCCTTTAATTTGCCATTGCCTAATGGAGGTGATTAAGAAATAGACAAATAGGGAGATTACATGTGGACTGAAACCAATGGTTTGTAAGAGCCTAGAAGGTAGTGGTCAAACTTAGAATAATAGGCTAAATAGGCTCTTTTTAAATTTTCAAAATCAACTAAAACTCAAAAATTCAAAACGTATATGCATTTTTCCCCTATTTTATATAGAAAAGGATAGCTGCAGCCTGCCAGCAGCCTGCAGCCATCATTAACTAAGGCCTCCAAAGTGATAGAGGCCCAAAAACGAGTTCCCATGCATTCAATGCACATTCCCCTTCACTTTCCACTATCCCTCTCTCCCACGTTCCCTCCAAAACGCTCTCTCTTCCCCCTTTCTCATAGCAAGGCGTTTTTCACTCTCTAGACTACTTCTTTTAGCTATCTACCTCTTGATCTACCTCTCTCTTCACTCAGAAACCTAGATCTATAGCTATGGAAGCTTGATCTGCAACCTCCTCTTAGAAGCTATGGAAGCTTGATCCTCACTTACATTTCCTTCCTTCATCCTTCTTCCTTGTCCAACCTCCTTTTACAGAGTGTAACAGCAGAGCTTAGCTATGGAAGCTTGATCTGCAACCTCCTCTCAGAGGCTATAGAAGTTTGATCCTCACTTACATTTCCTTACTTCATCCATCTTCCTTGTCCAACCTCCTTTTACAGAGTGTAACAGCAGAGCTTAGCTATGGAAGCTTGATCTGCAACCTCCTCTCAGAAGCTAGGGAAGTTTGATCCTCACTTACATCCTTCTACCTTGTCCAACCTCCTTTTACAGAGTGTAACAGTGGAGCCAAGCTATGGAAGCTTGAGTTGCAAATGCTTTGGCTCTCATAATCTTACTCATTGTCTCCTCTCATCCCCTCCAATATCCTCTTTCAAAGTGCAGTAATAGCACAGCCAAGCCCTTGGAACTTGCTCTACAACTCCTTCTCTTTTTTACATCTCCCTAGTCTAAGTTTTTTTCTCACCATTCTATTTTTCTTTGCCATCAAGGTTTATAATCTCTCTAATATATACATCTGATGTCTTCTTCTAGAGCTCGAAGGCCTCCGATCAGTATTCAATCTCTCTCTTGTAGCAGTGGTCAAGATGAGGATGGGCACAAACAGTACGAGAAGTGGAATTGGATTACGATGCAGCCTAGTACAAGAGGAAGCCACAAGGTGTCAAAGCGATACGTTGATATACAAAGTCACCATTGGAAAGGGCGGATATTGGAGCTCAAACAAGATCGTGATGGAAAAAAGCTAGCCAAGGTCCAACATGTTTACAAGGCAACAGAGCTGAAACTAGCAGACCATGACCAACGTCAACGATTTCCTGCAAATTGTAAGTTATTTCACCACTTTATATTCTTGTTTTTAAATCAATTGTGTGCTAATAATGGTATACTGAGCACTGCTTTGATTGTTCTTGGGTTCCTGTGCGTAGATATTTTTCCCTCAACAAACTATAGTGAATGGGAGCCTATGGAGGCAATTTCAGGAACCTTTGAAGCATACCATGTGGAGCTTGGTAGTTTAATCTTTGGAGGGTGTCCAGCTGCACAACTTCTTGCACGAAACATCTTCTTCTATGAGGATACATATGTGGTTCCCACGACAGCAAATGGTACTGGAAAATTAGTTCCAAAACCTACGCCAACTCTCACATCTATTGAATGGCCAATTCCAGACAATGCTTCAGTGGCCATGGCTTGTTTGCAGATCGAAAGCAAGGTGCAAAATGCTATGAAGTGCACATATGGATCTCACAAAGCAACCATAACCTGCTTCATACCTCTACACCTCTTTGTGTACCTGTTCCGTACAAGTGACACACATCGTACCCCAACTTTATGGATTGCAAAGGGGGAGAGAGCTCTGACTTGTTTCTTATCACCTGCATGGGATAAAAAAGTTGTTCAACACGATGGAGACACCATCAGATGCGGAGTAATTGTTGAGAAGGTTGTGATGCGCTATCATATTGCCAAGCAACAGTTGTCCATTGTGTTTCCTTACAGGCGATGGAAGCTTACAAATGGAGAATGGGAGGCGTTAGACTCCGACACAACCTCTACAGAACAGGGTGTGCTACATATATCCATGCAAGGTGGGGATGTAGAAGATGTTACTATGAATGATGACTGGTCCCTTGCCAACTTACGTGACTACTTAGTTCTTCGATTCTCACTCAGTGGTGATTTTGCTTTGATAATCAATGGTAGAGTAGTGCGCAAAAGGCAGGAACGATCTTTTCTTTGTAGAGAAATTACTTTCCCTGGCTGTGTAGCTATCAGATAACCACTGGATATGTAATCTTGAATTGAAGTAAATACAATTTCAATTTTTTTGCCTCACTGTCTTATTAAGGTTTTTCAATTATCTTGTGCAGTTTTATTTTTTTGTGATAGTGTAAGGTTGGTCACAGAAGCATCTGTGGCGTGAGCCACTAGTAAATTGGAAATGACCTTGCGATGGAAGGATACGTTCTTGCTTTCGCATACCATTTTTTAAAAATTTTTTGGTACTTACAAATTTTAAAAGTTTTTAAAAATTTTATAACAAGGTCGCCCATTTATAAACGATACTTTACTCATTTACATCAATTGACAATTATCGTTCTCTCCTAACACTTGCTCTCAATTTCGCACACCTTTCTGTATCACACACTCTCTATTTCCTCCAATCACTCATAGCATGGCACCTCTACTTGATGCACTTATTGCACAGCTAGGAAAGCTTGAGTTACTTCATAGGGTTGATGAGATCGTCCCTATGTTTGAGGGAGCAATTGATGTACGTGCAACAATGCATCTACACGCGGATGCTTTTACAGATGTCATTCAGTATATGGATGAACACATCAGCATGTACTCCATCATGTTTGAGGGTGATGAGGGCTTATGGGTTCCAGTTGACCTCATCAGGGAAGAGAAGAATTTTAGATTTCGCCTATCCAGGTTTTTAAAATCCCTCACAGAAAAGGACTACAGAAATGAGGAGGAAGACTTACTCCTGGATCTACAAATGGGCAACATCGGCACTTCTTTCCTAAGCTGGGACATGGTTTTGGTCCTTCTGTTACAAGAGGGTGTGGCGAAAGAAAGTGGCAAGGAAAAAGAAAAGGGCAAAGTAAAGCTAATGGAGCAGGTCCAAGAGGCCCATGCTGAGGAAGAGAATGTTACAGAACAATGGGAGGCCTCAATGGCATTGGTGGCTCTACAAGATAATGTCCCCGAGGAGGTTCCGGACCTAGTTCTAGAGGGCGATGAAGTACTCGAGGAGGTCCCAGACCTTGTTATCATGTCTTTGCATCCAATCATTATTGATGGGAAAGAGTTTTTGTTTTTGGATGACATTGCCAAGACACTCGGGTTTCGTGAGGATGAGGCACTTTCCGGACCTAGTTCTAGAGGGCGATGAAGTACTCGAGGAGGTCCCAGACCTTGTTATCATGTCTTTGCATCCAATCATTATTGATGGGAAAGAGTTTTTGTTTTTGGATGACATTGCCAAGACACTCGGGTTTCGTGAGGATGAGGCACTTTCTATTATTGCCGTGAATGCTGGGGGTCAAGACAAAGGAAAAGTGAAAATTTCTTTTGAAGATGACAACCTCACAAAAGCGCCTGCATATGATATTGGTAGCAGTACCTTGGAAGTTGTAGTGGCCAAAGCGCTCGTTGAAATAAAGCAAGAAGTGCAATTCTATGAGAGCGTAGCTGCCTTTGAACCACACATGCCCTTGGTTGCTGGCGATGCTCAAGACCAAGGAAGCATAAACCTGACGAATGAGCAACTAGTTGCAAGTGACGATGCAACTGAGGTATGTCCTTACTTCTTAGTTGTAAAGCAAATTATTTTTTGTATCATTTCACGCTTCCTAACTTCTATATTGACATGTTAACAGACTGCTTTTGAAGTGGACAAGTTTGCTATGCGCGTAGGAGGAACGCGGCCAAAGTCAGAGGGTCGAGATGCATCCCTTTGGCACTACATACCTGCCCTCACATAGTGCGGGTTTTTCATTTAGAATATGCAGAGATCGCCTATGCCGAGCTCCTAAAATGTAAAGCACTTAGTGCAGTCTTGTCGGAGAACCCCTTAGCCTCGAACATAAATAAATGTATTTTGGTAGCTAGGGAAGCTGCCTTGTATTGCTTCACGCTCAGTTTTAGGCCATTGTGCCCTTTCTCAGGCTCAAGGAATCAATGAGCCGAGTGATGTATTCCAAAGCTTAGGCCAGAAACCAGCCTCTAGAACTCTCTCTCCTGAGCTCTTCTAAGAGCTTATTAAAAAGATGTAATGCAAACTTCTCTTCCAAGTTTAATAAAATTTTTTTGTTGTGCATTGTAAGTTGTGATTTTTCCTGGCGTACTTGTGATATACCATTTCAAGCCTCGCAATTTTAAGATTTTGTTCATGTGTTCATAGAAAAAATTGTTTAGGATTTATTTTAATTGAGATCGTGATTAAAAAAAGTAATCGAGATTGGGTTAGAGCGGTATGAAAAAATATTGTATTTATAGATGTAAACACACTCACATATATGTATATATATATGTATATATATACATATATATATGTGTGTGTGTGTGTACCTATATATATATAAGATTCTGGGGCTATTGAATGATATATATATACATATATATACATATATATATATAAAAGATGTATAGGATATATATATATATAAGACATAAGATATTATAAGATTTTAAGGCTATTATCAGATATATATACATATATATAATATTTTATATAAATATATAAGATTTTAGGGCTGTTAGGGCACCTAAAGGGTCTTATAAGCCTCACCAGACCATGTGATATAAAAAAAAATAAAAAAAATACCATGTGTGCTACGGCGCGTAAATCGACATTTTGACCTGGTCAAAGTGCCGATTAACGCGCCGTAGCGCACATGGCAATTTTTTTTATTTTTTTTTTATTTTTTTGGCCTTGAGGCTCATAAGGCACTCTATAAGGGTCTCTAGGTGCATTTATAGGATCTACCTTTTTTGTATATATAAATAAACATATATATATATGTGTATATGTATATATATTTGCATATGTATATATATGTGTGTATATATGTTTGTGTGTGTATATATATATATATGTGTGTGTGTGTGCACCTATATATATATATATAAGATTCTGGGGCTATTGAAAGATATATATATATATAATATATATATATATATATAAGATATATAGGATATATATACATAAGACATAAGATATTATAAGATTTTAAGGCTATTATAAGATATATATATATAAATATAAATAATATCTTATATAAATATGTAAGATTTGGGGCTGTTAGGGCACCTAAATGGTCATATGAGCCTCACCAGACCAAAGATATCAAAAAAAAAATGCCATGTGCGCTACGGCGCGTAAATCTCCATTTTGACCTGGTCAAACTAGAGATTAACGCGCCGTAGCGCACATGGCATTTTTTTTTATTTTTTTTTATTTTTTTTGCCTTGAGGCTCATAAGGCACTCTATAAGTTTCTCTAGTTGACTTTATAAGATCTACATTTTTTGTATATATAAATATTCATATATATGTGTGTGTGTGTGTACATATATATATATATATATGTGCATATGTATATATATTTGTATATGTATATATATGTGTGTGTATATATGTTTGTGTGTGTATATATATATGTGTGTGTGTGTGTGTGTGTTATAATTTTTAAATGAAATGTTCATTGGCACTGAGCATACAAAAAAAATGGACTCAACAAAGAATGTAACACAACTCACAAAGTTTTCATTAATGTGTGAAAAAGCTACAAAGGAATTTGGGAACATTACAAAATTTTGTAGGGAGAATTACAAAATGGGTTAGCCTATTGAGGTAGAAGGCTACGCTCTAAACGTAGACGTAGGGCTAGGGACATATCTACAGGCTTCAAAGTAACTCTCTTGGCATGTACCATAGCCAGCACTCAGTCTTCAAAAACAGAAACTACAATATCTTCAGCAGCTTCTTGAAGAGCTTCAAGAGCTGTGCTCTGTATGCAGTCAACCCTGTCAGAATATTTTTCCATTGTTTCTCTCACCAGTCGAGAGAATGGTGCCTTGGGGATGAGAAGATCTGTGCTTTTCTGATATTTCCTAATCTCTCGTAGCGCGACTGTCCCTGGCCTCCATTTTCTCTTCTTCTTTGTAACTGGTGGAGGCGGTGGTGGTCTTTGATTCTCCCACGGTGGTCGTTCAGACCTGAACTTCTTTTTCTTTTCTGCACGCTCTTCCTCTTCTTGTTGGTCCCGAAACTTGCCCTCCATTCTTTTACCACACTTCTTGACTGGCCGCCTGGATGTTGTGGCTGCCTGTGTGGCTGTGCTTGGCTTGCCCTCCTTGCGTCCTCTTTGGGCTGCTGTCTCTTTTGCATTTCTGTCTCCCAAGCTGCCCTCACAAGAGCAAACTCTTTGTCAATGGTATCTTTCGTGATGCCGTAGGACAAGAGCTCGACCTCCCTGTTCTGTAAGATAACCTCTAGCTGTTCTAGGGTGTCGGCCTCAATAACAATCTCCGGTGGCTGCCCTTGACCTTCCTCGGCTTCTTTTCGACGCCGCTCTTCTTCTGCTTCTCTACTAGGCCCTGCTTCTTCAGCTTCCTTCCTGCGTTGTGCTTCTTCGGCCTCCTTCCTGCGCTCTTCTTCTCTCATCTCCTTTGCCTCTTGCTCTGTTACGATAGGTAGACTTGTCCTTTTTGCTGTAGCAGGTAGTGGGCCGAGTTGATCGAAAAACCGCAAGTCTTGCTCCTGTTCTTCTGGCATGGCCTAGGTATTTACGAGTGCAAGAGATAGTGGGAGAGCAAGAGAGAGTAGAGCACAAAGAAGAAATTGAAATGTGGTTTCTATAAATGAAAAATGACTTAAATATGTCTATAAATATAATTTTTTAAAACTTTTAGAAAATTTAAAAACACAAAAAGATTATAATCAGAGAGTTTAAGCCCATGAGGAACCACACCGACGCTTGCTTGCTACCCACTGCCGTAGTCTCTCCCTAGCATTTGATCTGTTGTATCCTTCAGTTCTTCTTGCATTAACAGTTTTCATTATTTGACGCCTAAGAGACAAATTACCGCGACTTTTCTGCCTTTTTTTGACAACCAGAACACGATAGAACCAGTTGAACATTTCATGGAGTGCATTACTCTTGACTTTGCCACCACCATGGCGAGTGCCCTTAAAATACACGGCCTTTGCTTGGTAATGTGATTTCTCCATGCCTTGATTGCTCCAAAGTGCTAAAGAGCCATATCTATCGAGAAAGTATGGCCCATGTGCATACAATATATGCTGCATAGAAAATTACAAAAAGTCAACAAACAGTATGAAGAACATACTACAAGGACACAATAAATACAACATTACCATGTAGTGAGTAATGTGTGTTTCTCCCCATGCCTCGACCATTTCTTCTGTGAATCTACAAGTGGCTTGTTTAAGTGCCTCAATACCATGGTCATCCAGGTGAGGTCGCTCTAGAAGATCGACCATTTTATTACACACCTCCCATACATGTGCACGTTTTAGGCCAAGCCTGGCATCATTTCCTCGATATGTTGTGACATCACATATCTTCTTCCAAATTTCAAAGTCAGTGTGGCTATGAGAACCCAAGTGGTTTGATAGCAAGTGTCTTGCCTTTGATCCACCCATGCAAATTTTATTAGGGTTGTCTTGTGTAGGGTTTGATTTTCTGTCCTTTGTCAAGACCACTGCTCCAGCATGTAATCCCATAGAGGAAAGTACACCCTCTAGTGCACGTATTGACTCTTCTCGTCGATCTTCGGGCTCCATGTTCCAGACATAGTTTATGTGGAGCATCAATAGCTTATCCAAAATCCTCAGTCTTGCATGTAATGTGCACACATGCACTTGACATAGTGGAATTTCCAAGATTGGGTTCCAAGCATTGTCCTCCTGGTCACGACTAGGTGGCTTGCTCTGGTCACAACTTAATATGCCATTATGCCATACCTTTGATCCTTTCCTCTGTTCAGCATCAAAAACGATTGCTTTTTTTGCACCCACCTGTTTTTGACTTTTGCCTTTGCTAGGTTGTTTCCCTTTTACTCTTGAGTCTACTGCTGTCTTGGAATGACAACAGTAAACACATGAGAATATAGTATTCGCACCTGTTTTACAACCCAACATACACTTTAAGGTTTTTAGATCGCCACCCAAGTGCCATTCAACGTTAAAGCAGCCTATTCCGGGAACATCAAGCTTCTGACCATTGACCTGACAAGAGACGACATGTTGAATGCCAGACCGTTCAAAATACCACCTCAAGGTATCATGGTTCTCTTTTGGGAGGACCCATGCTGCTTGCCACCAGATGTTCTTCTCTAATTGAATGCCGTAGTAGTCTTGCTTATGCCCTTGACCCCTATTGTTGCTGTCTTCAGTTGCATCCAACTCTTGGGTCTCTAAAGGCCTTCCTCTAAGTGCTCGGCTCATCAAGGTTAAACTAACATGCTCCAGTCTTTGACCTTTAACCACTTGACATTCATCCAGCTTCAAGACAAACACGGCATTTCCACCTGTCTCTTCAAGTGTGAGGCCATAGAACTGAATCATTGCTTTTTGTAGCACTTCCATGTCAATGTAGACATTGTTATATGCATTGTATTCAAAGGGTTTGATTGTTGGCATTGGCATAATATCCTCCACCCACTTGTACCCACCCTCGAATATGGATGCAATATCACCATTAGCACACTTCTTTGCCATCTGTAAGCTATAAAGTGTTGGAAGCAAGGATTGCGTAACTCCCTTTGCTCGCAACCCTAAAGTGATTGACCTGTACATTGCTCTGTAATCTTTCTGGCTAATACCTGCTGAGTCACATATATAAAGCATCTCTTTGGGGGTGACAATTTCTTTGATTTCCTTCAAGAAATGTTGACGAAGGGTCTCCCGCAGTTTATCATTACCAGAACCTGTTATCATTTCCATAATATCCTTCTCCTGAAGGACATGCTGAAGAAGGGAGGCATTAACATTGTCCTCAGCGTTGTTACATCCTAGTATAGCTGTTGCACAAGCCCTACAATCACAATGGTCAACCATGAGAGATGCTTTATTCATTAATTGCTTCTCAAAGCTGCTATAATTCCTACAAAAATTTTTACCTGGTTGTTTGTTTATGCCTCTTGCATGCACCTGCTGTCTTTGAAAGCAACCCAACAACTTTACGTTTTCTTTGCCTTGCGTGATATCCCATGGGAAGATGAGTGAAATGGTGAACACGACGCCGAAGATTACGAGTGGAGTGTTGAAGACGAACATAATTATCGGTAAATTGATTTATTGTGCGCACACGATCCGCTAGATTATTCTTCTGCACCTCAAGCTCCTCTGAGAGCTCTTTAATCCTCTGCATCAAACCATTGATCTGCTTAGTCGATGCAGCTGGTCGAAGACAAATTGTGTTTGCCTCTTTTCAGCTGCCTCATCTAGCCACAACATGTGTAATCTCCTACAATAGCCAAGAAGCCCATTGAAACCATCACCAACAAACATAAGAAAACTTGTAATGCTTTTGAATGGTGGAGGGGCACCAGATATTGGATCTGGTGGATAAAGATTTCCATCAATCCAAAGATCAATGGCCTTTGCTCCTTGCATTCGAAGCTGATCGTATGAAATATTGGGTGCAACATGCCTACTGCGTAGGGTTGCGTATTCTGTCTCCAAATCAACCTGAAGGCGGATCTTAGAAGGCTTATTGGTGATGTCTTGTAGTGCCATCTACAAGAAAGTAGGCTTGTAAGCTTGGGTTGAATAGGAGTGGAAGGAGCAGGATATGGTATCAAAAAATAATGGGAAGAATGGAGATGAGGGTTGCTTCTCTAGAGCTGCATTGTGGATAGAGAAAGAAGCCAGAAAGGGAGCCAAAGAAACATAGAGAGGGTTGGCAATGGTGAGACGAAAATGCAAAGGAGACAATGCATCATGGGAAGCTTCTTTAGTGCAAGCTATGGCTGCTAAGCAATATAGAGAGAGAATACTTCATGAAAAGGTTCTTCTGTGCTACTACTGTGGGTTTGGAGAGAGAACCAAGTATTGTAGAAAGAATGCTCCTGGTAAGCTTCTTCCTTGCAAGCCATGGCTACTACTGTGGGTTTGGAGAGAGAAGGCTCATTTAGGAGTACAGACCTGCTAGCTATGGAGAGAGGACCAAGTACTGTAGAGAGAATGCTCATGGTAAGCTTCTTCCCTGCAAGCCATGGCTACTACTGTGGGTTTGGAGAGAGAAGGCTCATTGTAAGATTCCTCCCCCACCCCCTTTTTGATGTCTAGTATCTTTCCCTGTAATCAATCCCTCTTCAGAAATATAAAGACCTTGTTTCTATCTGTTTTAGCCTAGAGAGAGAAAAATATTCTAGAGAGAGAATATTCAGATTTTGAATATTTTTGGATAGAAAAATATCTCTTCTAATTCAGATGAGTTCCCCTGAAACAGAAATTCAAAAAGAATTTTCCAATGTGCAATTGGAATTAATTGAAAATAGCTATAAAGAACCTTAGTCTAAGGGTCTAGATTTTCAGAAATCTTTAGACTATGGTCCAATTAAGGTTCCTATGGACCAATAGCATCAATCCATGTGTAGGGAGGAGATAAATCCAACTTGTAAAAAGAAAATACCCAAAAATGAGTAAATGCTCACATGAGGTGAAGAGTTGAAAATGTACAAGGTTTATTAGTAAAAAACTATGAGCAATATTAAAAATATGACATATGTAAGGAAGGGGAGTTCTTTAAAGGAGGTGCATATTTCACATAAGATGAAGAGTTGAAAATGTACAAGGTTTATTAGTAAAAAAATTATGAGCAATATTAAAAGTATGACATATGTAAGGAAGGGGAGTTCTTTAAAGGAGGTGCATATTTCACATAAGATGAAGAGTTGAAAATGTACAAGGTTTATTAGTAAAAAACTATGAGCAATATTAAAAATATGACATATGTAAGGAAAGGGAGTTCTTTAAAGGAGGTGCATATTTCACATGCTTGAATGAGTTTTAAACTCATAAAAATTGAGATATTTCATCTCTCCTCTCTCCTCATTTAAGTCTAGTTCCAAAAAGTTAGCTTAACTGACCTAAAAATGGTCAAATATTGACCAAACTGATTTAGAAAATTCTAGAATCAGTTTGTTTGGTTAGGAGCTCAATTTTTCCTATAAATAGAAGCCTCCCCCTTGTTGAAAAATATATAGTGTTTATGCATCGTTACTCTACTCCACCTAAGCCAGAAACTGTGAATTCATTTAATAATTCACTAGTTTTTGGAGCTTCCCTCTTTGTTCAATCCCCATTAGTGGCTCCATCAACATACTTAACCAATTGATTGGTTGGGGGCCTCTACCGTGAACAAAGAATCAAGCAAGTTGTAAGGTAATTAGTGAATATTGATCTTTCTATAATTTCTCAATGTTTCTCTCTTCTCAACCCCTCTCAAGCTTGAGAAGTTTAATTGGTATGGTTTTTTTTTAAATGCTATTGAAGTTTGAATAGTAGTGAAGAGTTACATAATTTAATAAATGCTATTGAAGTTAATTTTCATTTATGTTTAAATTCTAATGATTCTTATGTAAATTCTCTCTCTCACTCAAGAAAGGGTCATACTCATGACCCATTCTCAATCCAAATCAAGCTTTTCATAAAGCTTTTCCTTAACCCAAGATTAAGCTATGCTTGAGGCCAAATTAATGGCTTTTTCTTATGCTTTTAGTTTATGTATATTGATGATTCAATCCATTATGGATTAAGGATCCAATTAGAGAATCATTTTAATTATTTCCTTAATGATAAGCTTTATCCCTTAGAAAAATTGAGATTTATCAGTCATAGCAGCGGAGCTATGGCAAAATTTTTATAAAAATTATGCATAAAAAAATTTTCATTCAAAGCATAAAAAGAGGACTTCCTACCATATTCTAGGAATCATCATCCTAGATTAATTGAAAGAATTTCTTATAATCATGGAGAAATTGAATTTTAATATTATGCATAAAGGATAAATTTTTATATCAAAAGTGTTATTTTTACCATTTTTATTTTCATGCATAGAAGTATGCATAATGGATAAATTTTTATATCAAAAGTGTTACTTTTATCATTTTTACTTTCATGCATAGAAGTATGCATAAAGGATAAATTTTTATATCAAAAGTGTTATTTTTACCATTTTTATTTTCATGCATAGAAGTATGCATAATGGATAAATTTTTATATCAAAAGTGTTACTTTTATCATTTTTAATTTTCATGCATAGAAGTATGCATAAAGGAAAATTTTTATATCAAAAGTGTTACTTTTATCATTTTTAATTTTCATGCATAGAAGTATGCATAAAGGAAAAATTTTTATATCAAAAGTGTTACTTTTATCATATTGGATTTCATGCATATAGGTATGCATAAAAGATATTCTTTTTATACTAAAAGTATGATTTTCCTCATAAATGGATTTTATGCTTAACTTAGATGCATAAGAGAAATTCTTTTATTCTAAAAGTATAATTCCCTACCAAATTGAAATCATGCATAAGAAGATGCATAAAAGATTGATTTTAATTTCGAAAGTGTTAGTCTCCTTAAATGGAATTTATGTAAAATAAATGTGTAGAGAAATCTTATATCAAATAAAAGAATTCTCTTTAAAAAAAAAAAAAAAGATATGAAATGTGATAAGATGTGATAAGAGGTGTATGAGATGTGATAAGAATTGATAAGATGCGTATGGAAAGTGATAGGATGTGATAAGAGGTGTGATAAGAGGTGATAAGATGCTTATGAAATAAGTTAGGATGTGATAAGATGAATTAAGGTATATGGGGTTATATAAATGGGAATGTGAAAATGGATGTATGTATGTGGATGTGTGGATATGGAGATGGGAGTGTGGAAGTATGAACATGAAAATGGATATATGCATGAAGATGTATATGCATAGATGTAAATGTGGATGTAGATGTGGATGTATAGATGTGAATGGATGTGGATGTATAGATGTGAATGGAAATGTGGATGTGGATGTATGTGAATGTGGATGTAGATGTGGATGTATAGATGTGAATGTGGAATGTGGATGTGGATGTATGTATGTATGTGGATGTAGATGTGGATGTATAGATGTGAATGGGAATGGGGATGTGGATGTATGTGAATGTGAATGTAGATGTGGATGTATGTGAATGTGAATGTAGATGTGAATGTGGAATGTGGATATATAGATGTGGATGTATGGGAATGTAGATGTGGATGCATGTATGTGAATGTGAATGTAGATGTGAATGTGGAATGTGGATGTATAGATGTGGATGTATGGGAATGTGGATGTGGATGTATGTGAATGTGAATGTAGATGTGGATGTATAGATGTGAATGTGGAATGTGGATGTGGATGTATGTATGTATGTGGATGTAGATGTGGATGTATGGATGTGTATGTATGAATGTGGATATGGGATGTGGATGTATAAATGAGGATGTGAAAATGGAGGTAAGCATGTAGATGTGGATGCATGGATGTGAATGTGGATGTGGATGTGGATGTGGATATGGATGTGTATGTATGAATGTGGATATGGGATGTGGATGTATAATTGAGGATGTGAAAATGGAGATAAGCATGTAGATGTGGATGTATGGATGTGGATGTGGATGTATGGATGTGGATATGGATGTGAATATATGATATGTGATGTGAAGGAATCTGAAGTGAAGAGATGGAAAAGGAGGTGATTGGATGAGTACACATATACATGGAATGTGGAACAAGTAATGTGGATTAATGAGGGATAATGTGGAAAAATGAGAGTTAATATAGAAACTGTATTTGTAAACTGTTTGTAAATGCTGTTTGTAAATGGCTGTTTTATGTCAAGAATGCTGGGGAAGCATTTTGACCGTCTTGTGATTAAGGTCGTGGAGACCTAACTGATAAAGTTGCAACTGCTGACGGAGAGTCAATGGAGGACGTCTCGCGTAGCAAGGTCGACCGAGGTCTTGACCAGCCTCGGTTCGATTAAAATGGTGAGCTTCCGGTACGGTGGATGAGGGACCAAGGAAGCGGCCTATGAGTGAAGCGCTAGGTCACCTGCGAAGGATCGTAGAGGGTGCTGACCATACGGTGCTCGGGCTCTGGGTCGCCTAGGATACCCACGCGTGCGTCGAGGAAGATATTGGAACAAGGAGTAAGAGTTGTTTTCTGGAACCGGGCATGGATCTGGTTGACTGACCTTGCTGGTCCTCAACGGATGAGTCCATGGCTCTTTTATATGGATCTGTTGGTTGATCTTGCTGATCTTCAACGAGAGTCCATCTTGATAAGTGATTATATTGTTGAGTATTATGGGCTAGGAACTATTGAAACGGCCCCTGTGTGGACAGGTGGTGAGCGTTCTAGTTGCCAATGATGCCATAGATACTCTGATGAAGGAATGATGGGAAATTATGAATCAACTGGATAATTTGGGAGATTGTGATCAGTGGTACTATGGTTTCATTAAAGGATTGTTTTAAAGTTAGCTGATGCTAAGAAAAAGGCAATTTTCATATTGGGTGTGTAAGTGGTGTGGCTAGTTTTATGTTTGCATGAAATTCCGGCTAGGGGGCCTTGGAACTCTTTTCCTTGGTACCCGGGACAAAACCTAACCAAATTCCAAATTGGATCCCATCACTACAGTGGTTGGGCGGTTGGCTAACCCATGGGATCGGATGGGGTTAGGCTGGACTGATGGATCCGTAAATCGAGACTCAATTTCTGTTATTACGATAGATAAAGTAAATCCCGGATAGTAATTGTTCTATGGATAGGAATCAACGGCTGTGCCTCCTTGGTGGGGAAAAAAGCGTTGATCCCAATGATCCAAGTGCAAGTTTCTTCCTTGATCTGACCAAGTATCTTTATAGATGCAGTCGGATCTGTTTGATCAGTAAGAGTTTTGACTACGTTAGAGTAAAAATTATCCTGGTGGAATCGCCCGTGCTTTCCGGATAAGGGAAGTTTTTCCGGGTCTGGTTTTGGAAAAACCGACGGATTAGTCTTTTGTCCGGATATCCGTGGACGAGGCCCCGAGTGTGGGACCCTGCCTCGCGCAAGAAGTGCTACTTCCGCTGCTAGTACCCCGAATCCGTTGCGCGGTGGGAACAGGGATCTCACACTCATTTAGGAGTACAGATTTGTTAGCTATGGCTTTTGGAGTAGAGAAAGACGCTTTTTTCCATGGAGAAGGAGTGTAGGGCGTTTTAGAGAGAAGATTTAGAGAGAGAAAGAGATCTGGTGTACACACAAAAAAGGGGGGAAGAAAGTGACGAATTTTTGGAATGTTTGGAGTTCGAAAAGGTTGCTGCAGGCTATGATTACTGACTGACAGCCCATTACAAAGCTTTAAAGTCACCTAGGTGGCCAGATCTAGGAATATCTCCTTTTTTTTATTTTTTTTTGTTTTTGTGAAAAATCAAATATATGCTTTTAGGACTAGGCTTCTAGGCTTGGTCAAAGATGGATTAGCATTTTAAGCATTTCACTAAACGTCCAAATTAAAGGGCCCAAGAAGACTCCATTGAGTTCCTAATGATCTTCACCTTTTCCATCTACCCTAACTTGCGAATGAAGGTGGCAACTTCAACTCTTAGAGGATCCTGCTTTACCTCTTCAATGATGCTACCAAAAGCTCTCCATATCCCAATGGCTGCAGCTTCTTTCACCTCTAGCATGTTCTTCTCTACAAGGTCTACCGCGTGGCATGTTTTGAGCTTCTTGTAGAGCTCATTTACTTTAGACGTTGTTGTCCATTCCTCCAAAATGACATCCGATCTAGGTTCCTTTTCTTTGAGTTGCATGAAAGATTGAAGAGCTTTACTTAAGATGGTTGCAAACGTAGTAGTATTAGAGGGATTACTAGATGAAGCCATAACCATAGAGTTCACAAGGACTCTGTTGCAATATGAAGATATAAGGAGAGAGTGGTGTGGTGTGTCTAGAAGAAGAGTGTTGGAACATGGCAATCTCTACTGTTTTTATAACTTTAAAAGGAATAAAAATTTACTTTTTTGAGCACTAGAATTCTTATTTTAAGCATAAGAAACATACACATTAAGCACAATTGTTATTATTTTAATGTCTCAATCATACACTCTTTCTCTCTTTCACTCACTATCTCTCTCTCGTGTTGCTGAGATCTCACTCCAATTGCATCATCTCTCTCAAAAATCTATGCCATGGAAGAAGCAAAAAACAAAGCCATTGTCATAATATGAGTGAACAACAATAATGTGAGAAAATCAATATATTTTGGGCATTACAAGTTACTGAAATACATCAATATGAATGCCGCACTCCCCGGTAGAAGAAGGGAGGTGGTATGGGATAGGGACCTCTACCAAATGGTACAAGTGCGGGTGGAAAAAGTGGCCTTACAAGATCAAGTCATGGTACCATGAGGGAACTGCAAATGAACCTATGTATGTGGCATGACATGTCAATATTGGGGCTCCATTGGAACACGAGGTGGCCATGACAAAGCACTAGTTGTGTTGGGCTCATGTGGGTACTAGGAGGACTAGAGGATATGGTGTCCCCACATCCATCTGTTGCTCTCGTCCAACAATCTCCCTGACCTCACCCCTGAAAAAATGGTTACCTAAATCATTGTGCACAACGGCAAGTGGTCGTAGACATGAACTAAGGCACACCTCATCTCTCTCCACATTGATGCAATGTCCTTGCACTGTCCTGCATGCTCTAGCCATGGACCCAATACCAGCAAAGCAATCTAGGACTGCATCCCCACAATCAGTGAACATCTCAAGTAACCACCTACCATAGTAGAAACCCACAATTACCATATGTACAAATGGACGACAATGCCTAAGACATTGATTATATAACAATTTCAATATTTGAATCGTACACATGATTACCTTGTGAAAGGCTCGCTACACTCAACAGTATATCGGATGGGATCCCTGTCTACATCCAACTAGTATGGGGAGGTTTCCTCCTCCGCTTTCAGCTCCAAGAAGATATCATTACCCACATCAGACCCTCCACAATGTGCATCTACCTCGCCTCCCCAAGTGTCATACTTTGGATAAGTGGACGTACTCTCACTAGGGTGCATGAAGATACTGATGACCAAAGCACAGACCTACTTGCACACACTAGTAAGTACATTAGTGAGGAAAGTCATTGAGCTTCACTTTGATAAAAACCAAAGAATTTTGCACTTGCCTCTTCTTGGCCATCTTCTGACATGACATATAGATATCGCGGGATGGCAAGAACAAAGTCCTTTGCAATGTGAAGTTCCAAGTTCTCGCCTCCCGCATATAGCAATCCCCAGGTGCTCCGCACATAGAGTGCACACCATAGTGCATCAGCCTGTAGGAACTCTGCAGAGCAAGCACAAAAACTGACTCCACAAGTGTCTCCTGAAAAACATTCCATCGAGGAACCACTAAAGCGCCCTTGTGGAGACATGTATTCGTAGGAAAATTAACCCACACCAAGTGCACGCCTCCAAGGCTACAAAGGCATCCATGCTTCCCCACCTCATCAGAGATCCCATGATTCGTTGCAATACTACAAGATTCCTAGAACCACAAAGCATGTAAGGGGAGTGCAAATTCTATAATGACAATGAATGGAGAGAGTCACTCGCACACATGAGAGATCATACCTGTGTTTTCACTTTCCCATAAGTGCGAGATGGAGGTGATCAATGTTCGAGCTCAAAACTAAGTGCAGGGGGTTCACCATAATGAGACGATAGTCTTCATTTACACAACACCAAATACATGTTATGAGCGTTGATGAATAAATGATCTAATAAATGCTCTAACATGTTAAGTTTACTTACTAGATCCCAAGAGGTTTGCCTCGTCATCTTTTGAACTCTCCGATCCCTACTCTTGGGTTTGGCCATGCAAAGGGGTCACCTACTCTTTGCCATGTGCATGGGACTGTGTCACTCATCTTCATGCTCAGCATCCTGGGAATGGCTATCCTCAGATTCCTAATCTGAGTCATCCCCTTCCCATTCTAGCCGCGCTGTGACCTTTTTTGGGATGATGGAGGTGTGGATTTCTTACCCTTTTTCTTCCTGTGGGTCAATTCTTACTCCGTGGCAGGCTTCTTGCCCTTTGTGGCCACTACATTCAACCAACATTAGAACTTTAAGCTCCTAAAAAATAGGCTTCATACCTTGTACAAATTAAATACTATACATAAGGAAACATACTCTAAAACTGCTCTGCCTCTTCTGAAGGAAACTCCCCCTCTGGGTAGTCTAACCACCATGGGAAAAGTATCCATGTGTCCTTTCCCTGAAGCTCGTTGATCGACTCTTTGGGGTACAATCTTGTCTCCTCCACCTCAAACAACACCCATGTGTCTGAAGGGTCCTCGGGAATGTAGACTCGATCACGTACACTACTTCTCCACCACCTAATACCACAGCCATTAAAGAATTCTAAGAAACTAATACAAAGAGATAGGACAACTTAAGGAAAATATAAGGCAGAAAAAAAAGAGTTGTGGTATTTTATATCTGTACAAGAGGGGTCATGTTGTGCACGATAGGTGTGGTTGTTGGTCAGGATCCAAGGTAACACGCATTTGTCCTTTCCACCTAACGAATGCCTTCTCAAAATGAGACTTCCTATAAGATTTTAGGGCATCCGTGATACCTACTCTAGAGTCTACTGTGGCTCTTTCGTGCATGCCGACTACTGTGTGCAAGTGAGCCCGCCGCCTCCAGCTTTGCATGCAATTTTAGTGTGTACTCCGTCAATTGGAACCAGTACACATGACGATGGATCCACATGAAGAAGGCTATGTCAGATGGTGGAATCTGTGTATCCCTCATAGCAAACTTGCCACCAGCCAATATGTCAAGCAGCCTACATTTTCTACATTGTAAACAAGCCTTAGGTTTCTAATTACTTTATTAAAAAAATGTAATGCATCAAGAGAGCTGGAGAGCCTACTCTTCATTTGAAACATGTGCTCGAGTAATCTCAGCCATCTTTGGTGTAGTGAATTTGCTAGCCTTTTCACCCCACCCTTGGTATGAGATCACTTTTTTAAAGAACTTTTTTCCACATTCGGGGTTGGCAATTTGTGCCAGCATGTCCCCTTTTAGTGAAAAGTTCCTCCGTCTCCTTTAGGGCATCTCTATAGTTCTTGTCAAACATTTATGCATCCATCATGTGTTCTTTACTCCCTCGCTCTAAGGCAAGCCACTAATCTTGGCCTGGAACATGGCATCAAAGTCTGACTGCAATGCGTTTATATTTATTTAAGAAACATACTTCAAAATGAACATGGCATCGAAGTTTGCTTCTATCCCTAGCAACAACACAGATCTATAGAGAATTATTACGATAGCAGTGTAGAGTTATGCATTTATAAAGTGTTCCCTACACTTGTTTAAAGCTACATATTCACTTTAATTGAAATCATCATCTTCCAAAAGAAAAACACTTTTGTCACTTGATCAATCTCACGCATCTACGATTCTATGTAGTAATTTATGCGTCTTCTTGATGAAGCCTCTTCTCGCAATGAATTCCCTTCTATCAATGAATTCCCTTCTATCAATGATTAAATTTCTCATTGGTTGGAATAACCCTTGTAAATTCAGGTAACACACCAAGCCTTCAAACTCTTACATAGCAGTGACTAATCAAAGTGGACTCTTTAATGCAAATCTTGAATGCAAGAAGGCCAATTTAGGCCAACTTTTTCTACTCAATGACTTGAATGATCTTACCATAAGAATCGACACACAAATAAATGTGCACCAATCTTGAAAAGCGGTAAATACGTTCAAGCTCAAGTGTGAAAAATAAAAAACATGAGTACTCTTTTGTTTAAACAATTTCCCTTTTTTTGGGTTATAGTCAAGCTTTGTTTATAGTTAAAACTATAAAAATCAAGCATATACCGACATCGCCATATAGGATCAGGACAGTAAAGACTCAAAATGACTCACTCTGGTTACTCGGGTCATAGCAGAGTTGATGAGGTGCTTGAATGCAAAGGCTATCATATCCTGACTCTGGGAGAGTTCAAGAATGCCAGATAGATTCGGGGTATCCATCTACAAATTTCCAATTAAATTTATGAGTTCTCAATTTTTGAAGTTCATTCAACATAATATTAACAAGTGAAAACATTATTTCCCAGATTTACTTTAAAATTTTAAGCAATTTTTGTTGTTGCTGTTACGTAAATTTACAACAACGCTCTGATACCAACTGTGAAATCCCAACTTCCCCCTCTGCGCACCGGATTCCCAGATGGTAGCAGAGTGGAAGTAGCTTCCTCTTGCACGGGGCAGGGTTTCTCACTCGTGGCCTCGCCCTCGAATGTCCGGGCACGAGACTAAGTTGGTGTTCATTCTGAAAACCGAAACCGGGAAAATTTTCCATGTTCGAAAAACGGGGACGATTCCACCATTTAATTTCTTAATGAATTTTTCTAAGGAGGTCAAGATATTAAACTAACCTTCATCTGAATAAACCAGATATAGAAGGGAAACTATTACAGACTTAACTTAAAGGGATCAATGCCTTTTGCTAATTGAATCAGGCAGAGCCCATTGATCTATTCATTAGAGAAGTCTTTAGGCTTTTATTTAACTACTCGAGTTCTAAACGTACTCCTATTAATCAATTTTATTATTAAAACTCTACTGATTCTAGCCTACTAACCCCATCCAACCCATGGGTTAGCCACCGCCCAACCACTGGAATTTGTAGAACCAGACAAGTACTCACCCACCCATAGTTGAATGCCTTTCATAACTTTTGCTTTTAGAATACAGATACGCACACACTCCTCTTTAAACTTTAACTTTTAAAAACAATCCATTGATGAATAATTATTGGTTACAAATGTCATAACTCAAAATTTCCATTCAATCCTTGTTTCTCACAAAATGGTATTACTCTTGACTCTCTATTGAGACCAACACGTCAACAACGAGATCCAGTAACAGATTACAATAATTATCTTATCATCATACATATATATATGTTCCACGACATACACATGGGTGTCCTAAGCACCGCAAGCCCGTGCATCACCTGGTCAGAACCCTCCATGATCCTCCTTAGGTGTCTTGGCACTTCACTCAGGGATCGCTTCGTCAGCCCTCACCCATCGTACTACCGGAAGCACACCATTTTTCACCATACCCAGGCTGGTCAAGACCTGGGCAGGTTTCACCATTATTGTGAGAAAGGGTTCAACACATATGAGAAAGGGTTCAACACATATGAATTCTGTAACCTTGATCCTCAGATCAGAATCAAGGGTCTTAACTTGATTTCAGACTCGGTGGTGGGTGATTTTCTTGAACTCGTCACATCGTCTTTTCTTGAAACTGGTCACATCGTCTTTTCTTGAAACTGATGAAGGAGATAAAGTCTTGGTCATATGACAAATGCCCTAGCTACATTCACTCTCATGTCGTTTGGATTGACAAATGCCCTAGCTACATTCAATCGCTTAATGCAGGACATTCTCAGAGAATACTTGGATGATTTTGTTCTTGTTTTCTTTGATAATATTTTGATTTACTCAAAGAATGCAGCTGACCATGAAGCTCATGTCAAAAAAGTTCTTGAGATTCTAAGGAAGCACCAACTCTTTGCAAAAAAGAGCAAATGCACTTCCTTTGTGCCGACCATGTTGAATACTTGGGTTTTTTGGTATCCAAAGATGGTATTTCTCCAGATTCCGCAAAAGTCCAAGAAGTCATAGATTGGCCTGAACCAGACAGTGAAAGAAGTCAGAGGATTCTTGGGATTGACTGGTTGGTATAGAATTTTTATACCAAAGTATGCTCTCATAGCTTCCCCCCCGACTAATCTTCTAAGAAGAATACCCCGTTTCAATGGTCTACCAGGTGCTAGAGTGCTTTTGATAAGCTGAAGACCGCCTTGGTAACCAATCCCGTTCTAAAGTTGCCAAATTTCTCTCTACCCTTTGAGGTAGTAACTGATGCTAGTGGTTTTGCCCTAGGAGGTGCACTCATGTAGGAAGGTCATGCATTGGCCTATGAATCCCGAAAACTCAAAACACATGAGAGAAATTATGCTGTCCACAACCTGGAACTGCTTTCAGTAGTATATGCCCTAAAGTTGTGGAGACATTACCTATTGGGTCAAAGATTCACTTTGATGAGACAGATCATCAGAGCTTAAAGTGGATCTTCACTCAGAAGGATCTCAACATGCACCAAAGAAGGTGGATGCAGACCCTGCAGGAATTTGATTTTGAAATCAAGTACCGCCCAGGCAAAGAAAATGTGTTAGCAAATGCTCTCAGCAGAAAAGCCTCCTTTCTTGTAATTACTGTAGTGTCAAATCCTTTGATTATTGAAGCAAGAGAGAAGATCATTGGCCCTATTGCTACCCTACTTATGCAGGAAGGCAAAACTCCACACAAGAGTTGAACCGAGTTCAAGGGTAAAGCCTGGATGATGGAATTATGTATTATAATTGCAGGCTATGCATTCCCAATGATGAGGGAAAATTCTGAATGAAGCCCATGACAGCCTTATTGCAGGACATCCAGGTTTCATCAAAACCTACATGTCTGTGAAGAAAATCTTATTTTGGCCTAGTCCAAAAAAGGATGTGCTTAATCATGTACGTCAATGTCTAGCTTGTCAAAAAGTCAAGGCCGAGAGAGTAAAAATGCCTGGGAAGTTACATCCATTAGATATCCCCCAGATGAAGTGGGAATGTATTAGTATGGATTTTATTACTGGATTACCTTCAGTGCAATCAGGTTGTTACAACTCCATCTTCGTGGTGGTTGATAGACTAACCAAAGTTTCCCATCTAATTCTAATAAAAAAAACTACACTACAATGGATGTGACCAGAGTGTTCCTCAAGGAAATCTTTAGATTGCATGGACTACCCAGGAGAATAGTAAGTGATCGAGATCCCAAGTTCACGTCAAGATTCTGAACTACATTTTTCGAAGCAGTAGGAACTTTCTTGGATCTTAGCACAGCTTACCACCCCGAGACCGATGTCAAACTGAAAGGGTGAACCAAGTAATCGAAGATATACTTCGGTCATGTTGTGGTAGGGAACCCAAGAAGTGGCTAAGCTATCTGCACCTAGTCGAGTTTGCCTACAATTCTTCTTATCATCGAAGTATTGGGATGAGCCCTTTCAAAGCTCTATATGGATAAGATTGCTTAACTCCATTAACTTGGTCTGACCCATAGATTAGGGTCGAGATGTCTAGACAGATGCTTGACGACATGGAGCAGCAGATGCAGTCGATTTGCAAAAGATATAAAAGCTACCCAAGATAGACAGAAACAGTATGCAAATAAGAAGAGGACAGATAGAAAATTAGAAGAAGTAGATATGGTCTTCATTCGAGTACGCCCCAAAAGAATCTCTCTATCTCTTGGGAAGTATAAGAAGTTATCTCCCAGATATTGTGGACCATATCTGATTACAAAGAAAGTAGGTGACTTAGCCTACGAGCTTCTTCTGCCTCCTCATCTCAAAGTACATAATGTATTTCATGTCAGCCTTCTTAAAAAGTATATACCAAGCCCGAATCATGTGCTTGATGATGAAATCTTTGCTTCTTCAACCCAAGGACAGATGGAACTCCAACCTGAAGAAATCCTTCTTAAAAAGTATATACCAAGCCCGAATCATGTGCTTGATGTGATGAAATCTTAACTTCTTCAACCCAAGGACAAATGGAACTCCAACCTGAAGAAATCCTTGATGTTTGAGAAAAGGTTCTCAGGAATAGAATTCTGAGAGAATTATTGGTTAAATGGAAGTTCTATCCTTTTGAAGATGCCACCTAGGAGAGAAAAAAGCAAACTGTTGCAGGATTACCCCCCTCAGTTTGCGAGATAAGGACATCTCGCGTTTTTCAAGTGGGAGAGAATGTAAGATTCCTCCCCAGCCCCTCAAGATGTCCAGTATCTTTCCTTGTAATCAATTCCCTCTTCAGAATAATAAAAGGTCTTGTTTCTACCTATTTTAGCTTAGAGAGAGAAAATATTCTAGAGAGAGATTATTCAAATTTTAGATATTTTTGGATGGAAAAATATCTTTTCTTATTAAAATAAATTTCCTCAAAATAGAAGTTCAAAAAGATTTTCAGGTGCATTAGAAATAAATTATAATCTATTCAAAAGGCCTTATCCTAAGGGTCCAGATTTTTTGAAAATTTTAAATTAAGGTTCTGAGGGGCCAATCAGATTCATCCAAATGTATGGAGGAGATAAATTGAAAAAATAAAGAAAATCTCCCCAAAAATGAGTAAATACTCACATAAGATGAAGAGTGGACTAAGACTAAAAAAATAAATTTTTGATACCTCAAGAGTGGGGATTCCCCCTCATGAAGGAGACGCCTATTTCACATGTGTGGTGGAGTTTTAAATTATCAAATATTGAGATATTTTATCTCTCCTCTCTCCTAATTCAAGTCTAGTTCCAAAAAGTAAGCTAAATTGACCCAAAAATGGTCAAAATTGACCAAATTGATCTGGAAAATTCTAGAATCAGTTTGCTTGGTTAGAAGCTCACTTTTTCCTATAAATAGAAGCCTCCCCCTTTTGTAGAAGCTTAATAGTGTTTTATGCACTGTTACTCTACTCCACCCCTAGAGCCAAAAACAGTGAATTTATTGATAATTTATTAGTTTTTGACCTTTCCCTCTTCCAAAAGAATTGGTGGCCACTCTTGTTGCAAACAAGAGTAGACCCCTCAAACCATTAAGCCAAAGGAAAGCTCACAGAAATTCAAGTAAGCTAGAAATCCTACTTTTTCTTTTTTATGGTTTTCTAATTTTTATTTTCTTTAAAATAAAAAAATGATGTTATGCCTTGTTGGAAAGGCTTTCCCCCTCTTTTCATTCTTAAATTCAGCCTTTCTTTATCCTAGATAAGTAATCAAATTGTTAGAATTAAACTTTTCATATTGTTTCTCTTTTAAAAGTGAAATTTGATTAGTTTAGAATGCTTTAAACCATTTGAGATATTTTTTAAGTAACTTGAGGATAGAAAAATTTGAAAAATGGTCAGCCATACAAAGGAGGTTATGGTAAAATTTTCTTAAATTTTGTGAAATAAGTTTTATCTTTTATTATTCAAAAAGAGTAATCCCCACCATTTGTGCTCTCTAAAAGTGTTATTTTCATTCTATGCATAGAAATATGCATATTGGATTTTTTTTATAAAAGTATGATTTTCATTAGAATTAAATTCTATGCATAGAAAGATGCATATTGGTTATTTTTTTATTATAAAAGAGTGATTTTCATAAGATTTTAATTCTATGCATAAAAAGATGCATATTGGTTATTTTTTATTATTATAAAAGAGTGATTTTCATTAGATTTAAATTCTATGCATAGAAAGATGCATATTGGTTATTTTTTTATTATAAAGAGTGATTTTCATTAGATTTAAATTATATGCATAGAAAAATACATATTGGTTATTTTTTTAATTATAAAAGAGTGATTTTCATTAGATTTAAATTCTATGCATAAAAAGATGCATATTGGTTATTTTTTTATTATAAAAGAGTGATATTCATTAGATTTAAATTCTATGCATAGAAAGATGCATATTGATTATTTTTTATTACAAATCACCCACCGAGTCTGAAATCAAGTTAAGACTCTTGATTCTGATCTGAGGATCAGAATCAAGTTAAGACCCTTGATTCTGATCTGAGGATCAAGGTTACAGAATTCAAGAAATTCTGTTGGAATTTTAGACCTGTGATCTAGAAGTATTGGGATACGGATTTAAGATATACCCATTGTATTCAAAAGAAAATCAAAACTAAAAACTTACATAGAAACCCTGTTTTCTTAAAGGACTATCTTACGCCAGAATGCTGGAGGGAGCATTTGGTATATGTGTTTTTCTAAGGGAAGTTCGGTTGCAATAGTTGGTGGGGAATGTTCAAAGGACGACTCACACGGCAAAAACCTGCCGAAGTCTTGACCAGCCTGGGTATGGTGAAAAATGATGTGCTTCCGGTACGATGGGCGAGGGTCGACGAAGCGGTCCCTGAGTGAAAATCCTCACAGGTTGAGTTGGAAATTCTACTCACCTATTCCACTGCAAGGTTCAAACTGAGAACCACAACTTAGTGACATCATCAACTTATTCTGGTGCAAGGTTCAAACCAAGAACCACAACTTGGTGACATCATCAACCACACCAACTTCCCAATGCATGCACCCTCACTTTCTACTCGTGAAAGAGGCTAACATGTCACAAATCTTGATTGTGAAAAATGAGCTTGGGGCTCCCCTTCTTAGAGGCTCGACCTCAAAGTTGAGCCTGATGTGTTGGCTTAACCTCAAGCTTGAAGGTCCCATCTACGTCTTAGGTCTTTCTCAACATTAACGTTTAGGTTCCTACTTTGGCTCAAACCTCAAGTTTTAGCATCCCTTATAAATATGAAGCTCAACCCTAACTTTTAGCCTCATGTTATGGTTCACCCTTAAGTTTGAGGGTCCCATCTAAGTGAGAGGCTCAACCCCAACGTTGACCTCTATGCTTTGGCTCAGCCCCAAATATGAGGCTTCCTTCTAAGTCAAAGGCTCAACCCCAAGATTGAGGCTCGTCCTTTAGCTAAACCTTAAGTTTGAACTCAAGCTTAAATTGAGATTCATGCTTTTCATCATCCTCAATTTTATGTTCCCTTTTAAGTTTGAGGCTCAACCTCAAGGTTGAGGCTCTTGTCCGATTCTTACGCTAAAATTCAAGAATGAGACTCATGCTTTAGCTAAAGATGGGACTTGAGGATCTCTTTATGTCAAAAGATTAATCAACCTCAAGGTTGTGGTTCTTGCTTTGGCTCAAACCTTAGGTTTCATGCTTCATTCTAAATTTGAGGCTCAACCCCAAGTTTGAGCACCATGTTGTGGTTCACCATCAAGTTTGATGGTCCCTTCTAAGTTCGAGGCTCATCCCCAAGGTTGACCTTCATGCTTTGGCTCAACCTTAACTTTGACACTTCTTTCTAACTCTAGAATGCAAGCTTTGATTGAGATTCGTGCTTTTGATCATCCTCAAGTTTCAAGTTCACTACTAAGTTTAAGACTCAACCTCAAAGTTGAGGATCATCCTTTAGATATACCTCAAGTTTGAGACTCTCGTCTAAGTCTTAGGCTCAAATTCAAGATAAAGGCTCATGCTTTAGCTCAATATGAGGCTTCAAGATCCCTCTTGAGTCTCACGATTGATCAACCTCAAGGTTCACAATCTTATTTTGGCTCAAACCTCAAGTCTTAGGATCCATTATAAATCTAAGGCTCAACCCCAAGTTTGAGCCTCATACCGTGGCATATAGGTTGTATGCTCCCTTCTAAGTCTAAGGCTTAACCACGATGGTTACCCTCATGTTTTAGCTCAAGCTCAAGTTTGAGGCTCCCTTCTAAGTCTGGGACTCCACCTCCAAGTTAACAAGATAATGTTTGTTTTTGGTCCACTCCAAGATCTAGCTACAAACCCTATTTAAATGTTTTCTTTTCTTTCTTCCACGTGTCAAGGCAATTATTCTTTGGCTTTGGGAATATGTCACAACAACACTCAAGATTGAGCTTGGGCATCCTTTCCTAGAAATCTCTATATCAAGAATCAAGATGAAGCTAGAAACTGCTAAATCAATGGTCAAGCTAAAGTGTGATGGTTAAGCGTTGGCACAAACCCAATTTTGAGGCTCCAACAAGATTGAGAGTAGCTTTTTGATAAGGGGAGTTCCATCTTATGAATATCTGCTGTGGGTTTTGCTTGTGGCCTGTGGTGAGATAACCTGTAGATGAAATCATCATAGTTGACAATGTGTATAAGGAGGAGGAGGTAAGGATCTGTATTATGAAGGCGCTTTATATGCTCATCTCCTGAATCTTCATTGGACAAGGGGTCGCATTGTGTGGCCGCCTCCTGCCAATAGATTTTGGGCTTGAAAGGCTCTTGCAGTTGCTCCTGAGGATGGCTAGCCTTCATGTTATGGAAGAAGCGTTGAATGCTCGATGATCTCCTTTTTATGCGGGTTCTGCAGGGTTGGGGCTCATCAGGCGGGGAGTCTTCAGTGGAGCATGGCGGCGGCTGCTGCTCTGGTGTCCTTTCCTCCAGCACCGGCGTGTCTAAAGGGGTGGCAGTGGATTGTAGTGGAGGATCTTCTTGGCCCGCTCTGCTGTGGCTAAGGGTCCTGAGGCCCTGAAGGGGGTTTCTTTTCAGACTGATCTGGGGGCTGGTTCAGGTGTGGCTGTGTATGCATGTTGCCCCCTTGAGCAGTGTCTGTGTTCCCTTGTTGTGGCCCTGGTTGATCCTCTCTGTCCTGGGGGTCCTGGCCTCCGCTATGGTACATCTCATGTGGCTTGCATGAACCATACATGCCTCTACATTATCACCTCTTGTGCACACACAATGACCTTTGCGGAACCATTCAAAAAACACACAATCGATCAAAATAATTCAACTTAACATTCCAATTTTAACATGACCTCTTTCAATGACTTACATAGATCTTAACATTCCAATTTTAACATGACCTCTTTCAATGACTTACATAGATCAAAATCTTGACTTGATTTAATGCTTGGTTTAAAATATTTTATAAAAATTCTAGAATTCAGTATCTCAAAAAGGAAAACATTATAAATGTAAAAGAAAGTAGAAAATGTTAATGTGGTCATGACGTGTAAAAATGGATGTCTGCACGCGCTGATGGAGAATAAAGAGAAATTCTCAGAGGGGGCACTTTGAGAGGGCTATAGGAAGTTGGCGTCTACACACTAATGGAGAAAAAAGAGAAATTGTACTTAAAATATTTGTAGTGATAGGAGAGACCAGATAAGGTACATGTTGCCCTTGACCAGATAAGGTACATGCGTACCACTCCTTTCCCTGTTAATCGACACCGTACCTTTCTCTCTAAGCCATGCAAGCCACTGATCTATAGCCTTTTCTAGTACACCGTCCTTTCGTCCTTGCTTTGCACAACGCCCATACCCGTACCCCACAGTTATATAAATCCTTGGGGTGCTCCATGGGCAACACGCATTTTCGCATAGCATATGCTGTGGTGTGCTGCCGTCCGTACCGTCGTCGTCGGTCCCTATGCAGTGTACTTGTTGTAGTACACTCGCTCCTTATAGCCACCCCTCTCCACACCCCCTCATTTGCCACTTTTTAGATAAGGTAATTTTCCTCTATCCCCCTCTTGCTAGGAGGCAGGGTCCTTAACTCTTCTCCCCCCCTTTTCCTCTATCCCCCTCTTGCTAGGAGGCAGTGTCCTTAACTATTCTCCCCCCCTTGTGTGAAGAGACTTATAGCAGCCCTTCTCCCCTTCAGCACAACGTTTTTGTGTTAAGGACATCTCACAATCCCCCCCTCCCCATTTGCGTGAACTTTAGCAAGAGGTTTTAGCCTTAAGAGAGGGTTCATGCGCTGTGGTCTTTTGCTCATACGGTGAGCAAACGATCGCAAAATTGAGATTAGACTGGAGCGTTTCGACCGCGACAGCGAGCCCTACAAGATGACGTCCAAGATGGCCCCTTCCTGGAAACATCAAAATATTGCCTCAGGAGGAGCGCGCAACAAGGAGATTAGAGAAGATGCTCTCGATGCGGCTCCAACCCTCCCTTTACAAGCTCCTCAAGGAAATGGTGGCCAGGTTAGCTTGGTTATCTTTTAAAGAACAGTTTTTTTTTAAATATTAGTGTTAATAAATGTGTATCTTTTTCTTTAAAAATAATGACATAAAATTGTATGAAGTTACGAATTGAGTGATACTATATTATTCAATGAATTGCATTGAAATTGTTATGTTTAAAGAGTGCAAGTTTTTCCTGGCTTCGACGCTAACTCCGTTCCGTGCTTGTATAGTCGCGGCATCGTTAGCAAAGCCCGGGAATGGCCCAAGGTATCCCTCATACCATTGGGAGAATAAAGTTCTCCAATTGAGGCGAGAGATTATGATGCTGTCTAGTTCTGAGGGCCCAGGCTAGTGCGGTGAATAAGCCCACCCTAGTGTGCAGACATCCCTCTGAGGGGCGGGAGGATCGTGCAATGGAGCCTGAGAGGGCGACAGGTTGGCTTGAGTCCTCGCCAGCGACGGACGATGAGGTGTATGGTCCCGTAGGGTTTTGCCCAGGCTGGAAGGCCGAATTCTAGATCATCGACAGTTTAAAGGAAAAGAATAAGAGAGCCAATATGGCTTGTATGGAATTAATTCATGTATAAACCTTTTCTATAAATCTTGTCTTTATCATTATTGTATTGTGGAAAAAGATTGTTTTAACAAACCTTGTGAAAAGGGCCTTAATTAAGGAACATGTTTATTTATGTCAAACAGTGTGGTAGGATTATTTAGAAAACAAATTGACGCGTGAGTAGGGTGGAAAGTGGGAGGATGGAATGCCCCGACGGCACCATCCTACGGATAGGTGGACCCGATTAGTCGGGTAGCTTTCCAACAGATTAAGTGAAAGCCATATGCTAGATAAATAGGTTCTTGGGCAACTCTATTCTAGAAGACTAGGCCAGCGGCGGCGGCTGTGCCTTGCATGGATGAGGAAAAAAGCATTGCCTCTAGAAATCAAGTCTAGTAGTTGCCCAATTTATGATCAATTACTCTATGGGTGATTTGATTTTTAGAAGATCATGCTCCCCCTACGGGATAGGACTATCCTTGAATCTCTACATGGTCAAGGTGTCGATAAATAGGAAATTTTCTCCAAGTTAAGACTTAGTGGACTATCTTAAGTGTTTCCCCTATTTTAATAGGGGGAAACCTTACAGGATTGTACCCCAAAGAGTGGATCAACGAGCTTCAAGGAAAGGACACATGGATACTTTGCCCATGGTGGTTAGACTATCCAGAGGGGGAGTTTCCTCCAGAAGAGGCAGAGCAGTTTCAGAGTATGTTTCCTTGTGTATAGTATTTAATTTGCACAAGGTATGAAGCCTATTTTTTAGGAGCTTAAAGTTCTAATGTTAGTTGAATGTAGTGGCCACAAAGGGCAAGAAGCTTGCCACACAGAGAAAGAATTGACCCCCCAGGAAGAAAAAGGGTAAGAAATCCACACCTCCATCATCCCAAAAAGGTGTCACAGTGGCTAGAATGGGAAGGGGATGACTCAGATGAGGAATCTAAGGATAGCCATTCCAAGGATGATGAGCATGAAGATGAGCGACGTAGTCCCATGCACATGGCAAAGAGTAGGTGACCCCTTTGCATGGCCAAACCCAAGAGCAAGGGGGTCAGAGAGTTCAAAAGATAACAAGGCGGACCTCTTGGGATCTAGTAAGTAAACTTAACTTGTTAGAGCATTCATTAGATCACTTATTCATCAACACTCATAACATGTATTTAGTGTTGTGTAAATGAAGACTATCGTCTCATTACGGCGGTGAAACCCCTGCACTTAGTTTTGAGCTCGAACATTGATCACCTCCATCTCGCACTAATGGGGAAAGTGAAAACACAGGTCCAAGGGATTGAGTATGGCACTAAAGGTTCTTAAGGGAATGATAATTTCTTCACCTTCTTATATGGGATGACTAAATTCCATAGTCCTGATGGGGACTACCTCGTTTTCGTCCCCATTCTAGAATTGGGTTCCTCCTCCGAGGGCACATGTATTAATGGTTGTTGCCAATATGTGCATCCAATTCTTGAGGTCATCCTCATCTGGTAGGTTTGCTACCATGAGGTCATCATCTTTGATGCCTCTCTCTTTCTTCTCTCCTTGAGTAGGTTCAAATAAGTGTAATCTGGCCACTTGCAAATCTACTGAATTCGAAGATTATGTGGGGGCACTTTGTGAGACGTGCCTTGAGAGCTAGTATCTAAGTCTAGATCTTCAAGTGGGGTTCTCACCACCTCCTTGAAGGTGTGATCTCTCAGATCTACTCGAGTTATGCTGCAATCAAAGACCCAATCATGGATTAGCATTGTCTATTGCATGAAAGGTCTACCTAGGATAACATCATAATTGATGGCTTGCCCAAATTCCACCACATCTAGAGTGTGCTTATACGTTGTGTGGTGGCTGGGTGATGGCCTCTATAACAACACCAATAGACACACAAGCTGAATATGTAAGAGGGTCAGAACTTGAGGAATCTAAGGTCCCAGCTCAAATGGCATTAGCTTCTATCCCTTGACCTCTAGCTGTCACAAATGAACACCTCTACACCTTTTTGTCTGATCTAGCTTTGTTGACTCCAACTGTCCTCCATCGTCAGACTAAACCTCCAAGATCTCAAGCCTTTCACCCAAAAGCCTTATCTGACCAGAGCTTATGAAGTTGACCAAAATCTTTCTGTGTTGCCCCAGACAGATTTGTTACTCAGTCACTCAAGACAGACAGTAATTGATGGTATTAGACCAAAAAATGTTCTCTAACATTAGAACACCTCATAATCTTGATTCAAAACTTCATAGCACACATTAGCAACCTCTAGACACTAATTGATGGTATTAGACCAAAAAATGTTCTCTAACATTAGAACACCTCATAATCTTGATTCAAAACTTCATAGCACACATTAGCAACCTCTAGCTAACTACAACTCTCTTCAACCCCGATGCAAAAAATGAAAAAAATCTGCTTCTGAAATCTTCCTTTATGTTTCTAGTCCAATATGAGCCTTTTTGGAGCCTCTATGATCTTCCTGCTTCTGTAAACCTTGCAGTCGTTATCTCACAACCTTACACATGTGTTGGTTGACCCCCTTCTCCCCTGATGACAGGAAAAGTCTGACAAAACTCTCCTTGATGACTAGCGCAGAAATGAACAAATCCTACTCATAGTTTGGAACATATATCTGCAATAGAAACACGTCCTCCTAACCTCCAGAATATCCTCCAAGTGGCAACAAACTTCAAACACTTGATCTTAACCTTCTTAAAACCTGTCAGCTCCCTTTTGCTGACACCCTGTTGTCTCTATCTTAGGTGATAGAAAACTTGGTCGGATACGTGACGTAGAATTCCAAGCCAAACAAAGAAGAACCTCTCCTTAACAAGATTCAAGAGTATCCCAATCTCAGGGTGGAGACCCAAAAACTCAAGGAAACTCGAGATGGCCCGTACGTCTGTTAAAGGAAGGTATAACCCCTTATTACCCAAGCCAAACAAAGAAGAACCTCTCCTTGACAGGCTTCAAGAGTATCCAAATCTCAGGGTGGAGACCCAAAAACTCAAGGAAATCTAAAAAATGGTCAGATAGACCCAGAACATAATAGAGGTCCCAATGGGACCTGTATTTCTAGGATCACATATTGAGATACCCAAGGTTGGACCAACTTGATACCATTCCCGAAGGATCTAAGGAAGGATCAAAGGGGAAGCCATCATTGAAAATGAGATCTTGGAAACCCTTGAGGTGTCCATACACCTAGAAACAAAGAAATATATGCAGGGTGAGAGCTTGAGTGCATTTTATGGCTCAATTGGACCCATGAACCCTCCCGAAACACCTAAGGCAAAGAACTACATGACACTCCAAGAGAACATTCTAAGGGAAAGATCTGACCATGTGAGGAGACAAGCTAATGTTGTCCCTGGAGTGGAAGGACCTAGGTCACTTCTCACTCTTCCCTTGTATGTAGAGTCCAAAGAAAGGACTATTGTCGAGAGTTCCATCCTTGTGTAACTCTAGAAGAGGAGAAAGCGATACAATCTCTATGCATGCTTTCCTATCTGCTCCAATCACTATCACCATCTATGAATATCTGGAAAAGAATCTAGGAGCATGGGAGGATGTTGTTAGCTGGCTAGGATTGAAGATGAAACCGCAAAGGCCCTTACCCAAGAAAGAGGTAAATCTAGAGGAGCCTCGCCGATAAAGCTACCCTGAGATCCCTGTGAATAAGATAGGCAAGTATTGTGAGAGTGAGAACATGAGTGCCACTTTACTCATTTTGATGGATGAAGTGAAAATTGTATCTATCCTTGATGGTGGCACAGGAGTCAGCATCATCACAAAATAGATGTGGATGAGATGGGGAAGCAGACCTCTCAAACCCATGAAGATGGTGCTAAACTTTCAAGGATGGGAATATTGGAAAACCATTAGGAGTCCTAAAGATTTTCGAGTTAAATTCTTGTGGGTTAACGTATGAGCACACTCTAGCTATGGTGGAATTTGGGCAAGCCACCAATTATGATGTTATCCTAGGAAGACCTTTCATGTGATAGACAATACTAATCCATGATTGGGGCTTTGACTATCTCTATGTTTTCTAGGATGGTAGCATAACTTGAGTAGATTTAAGAGATCACACCTTTATGGAGGTGATGAGAACCCCACTTGGAGATCTAGAATCAGATACTACCTCTCAAGGCATATCACAAAGTGCCCAAACAAAATCTTTGGATTTAGTAGATTCGCAAGTTTGAACCTACTCAAGGAAAGAAGAAATAGAGAGGCATCAAAGATGACCTTGTGGTAGCAAACCTACCAAATGAGGATGACCTCAAGAATTGGATGTACATATTGGAAACCATTGAAACATGTGCCCTCAGAGGAGGAACCCAATTCTACAATGTGGATGGAAATGAGGTAGTCCCCATCAAGACTATGGACTTCAGTCATCCCATATATAAGAAGACGAAGAAATCATCATTCCCTTAAGAACCTTTAGTGCCATAACAATTCAATCCCTTGGACTTTACTGACCAAAGGAGAGAGGACAAAGATGATGAGGTAACCTAGGGAAGGGATGATGAAATTGTTACAGAAGATCATTGGAACCAAATAGATGACTTCCTCAAAGAAAACAACCTCTTGGGTGGAGAGAGCAGAGGTTGAGTTGTAGAAACTTGTAGCGGATTAACCTCCTGAGTTTTTTGATGAAGATCAATATTTGAGGCCAGCGGGTTTCTCAACGTAGATTTCCTCCTTTAGATCGCCGTTGAGAAAGGTGGACTTAACATCCATCTCTAAGATGGGCCAAGAAAAATGAGCAGCAATAGAAAGAACTGTGCAAATATTGGTATACTTGGCGGTTGGAGCAAAAGTCTATGAGAAGTCCTCGCCTTTCTTTTGGGAATAGCCCTTAGCCACCAATTAGGCTTTTTATTTGTCAAGAGAACCATTGCCAAGGAACTTCACTTTGTAGGTCCATTTAACGCCAATAACCTTCTTGTGAGAAGGGCAGGGAACAAGTTCCAAAGTTTGATTTCAGTCAATGGCATCCATTTTTGCCTCCATCGCAAGCCATCGCCACTCTAGAATCTAGGAGGCCTCCTCTAGTGTAGAAGGCGCACCATGATGCATAAAAGAAGACATCAATGCATAGTTGATAGTGAGCATGCCAGCACTATGTGGTTGGTGTCTAGCAGATCTCCTCAAGCCGGATGGTGCAATCCCAGACTCATAAATGGTTGGCGAAGGGATGTGAGAATCTCTCCATGTAGACTAAAGCCACTGTAGAGTAGGAGAGGAACTCGTCGGCTGAGGCAGAGGAGCAGCAGGCACCAAAGGTGCAGGTGGAACCAAGGAAGGAGATGATGAGGGTGCTGGTGAAGATGTAGTTCTAAGTCTCCGGGGATTCATTGAAGAGAACATCCTGAGATAGTATGACCTTCTCTTTGTTGGGATCCTAAAGCTGAAAAGCTTTGGAGTGATCACGATAGTCGACAAAGATAATCTTGATGGATTTTGGATCAAACTTTGTCCGGTGAGAATTGGAAACCTGAACATGAGAATCACATCCAAAGACATGAAAATGAGAAACTGAGGGCTTTCTCCAAAAGTATGCCTCCTTTGGAATCTTCCCATCAACCGCCTTTGTGGAGGAACAATTGATGATGTACACAGGCGTGTTAAATGCTTCAGCCCAAAATTTTTGAGGAAGCTAAGAATGTGAATGTAGAGATCTAGCCATCTCAACCACGGTCATGTTCTTCTGTTCTACCACCCCATTTTGCTGAGGAGTGTGGGGAGTAGAGAACTGTCTCTATATGCCATGAGAAGAATAATAATTAGTGAATGCTCGAGAAGTGAACTCACCACCATTGTCGGAGCGCACTTTCACCACTTTGAGGGCTTCTGTCAGCCTCCACCATAGCAACCCACTCTTTGAACTTGGAGCGTGTCTGTGATTTTTGGGATAGAAAGAAGACCCATACCTTTTGTGATTTATGGGAAAGCAACCCATACCTTCTTGGAAAAATCATCCACCAATAAAAAGAAGAATCTAGCTCCTCCAAGTGCGTGGCCGTAGTCATATCTCCACTCAATTCCATATGGATAAGAGGAAGAGTGGTGGAAAATGAATCCCGATGTTTCTTGCCTTGAAGATAAACAAAACAGATGTCAGACATTCGAGGTAGTCAAGGCAAGCCGTCCACCATCTAGCGGGAGATAAGTAGTTCTACTAAAGAAAAGGGAAGATGCCCATAACAGGAATGCCAAAGAGTGGTATCCTTCTCTGTGTTAGCAGAGCCTACTGAGAAGCTACAATCTGAAATAAGTGAGAGTTCTCGAGACTAGGTTCCTCCTGGAAGTTGGTGATCTTGTAAAGACCACCTTCCTGAATGCCCCTTCTTGTAGTAATCCTGTGAGAATCTCTGTGAATGATCTCCAAACCTTGATCATCAAAATATAAGCCATAGCATTTTTGGGTTATCTTAGACACAGAGAGTAAGTTTTTAGATAAGTTGGGAACATAAAGAACATTCATTATTAGGAGAAATATGGACTCTCCATTTTTCCCCTTAAGGAGTGAATAAAAAAAGAATGGCCTAGCCAATGAGAGAGCTAGGATTCTAGATCCATGTAACATGGATCTTTTTGTCATATCTTTTCCCAAATCTCTTTGTATAATAAAAAAATAGAGCCCATAACTTCAAAAAATAGAGAAATGTTAGATGTCCTTGTGGTTTTCACCATCAACTATTCTTTCATGTCAGATGTACAGCGTGTCAGCACATGGAAGTTTGAAAAATATATTTTATTTTTTATCTTTTTTTATGTTCAACTTTCTACTCTCCCTCCATTTTCATTTGTCTACCTTTTCATTTTCCCCCCTTTTTTTGATGAAATTCAATTTTGTCATATCCTCACCATATCTACTTCTTTCTTCACAAAATTTTACAGGTAGATTTCTCTCCGCTAGATACCTTCTCCTAAAATTTCATCTCATTTGGAAAAAACCTTACTGAGGAAAATTGCCATGTCGCTATACTACAAGGGCAATTGGGGAGTACTGGGCTTTAAAGAAGAGGGAGGAATGAACACAAAAGAAGGTCATTGAGCAGAGCTTTAGGGAGAATGTTTAAATTGCACAATTTCAACAAATGAAGATTTATAGGGTTGTTGCAAATTGTTGGCAAGAGGCCACCCAAGGAATTGGCATCGCTACTCAAACGGAGATTTTTCAACAGCTCCTTCTCCATCCTACTTTTTAGAATCTGCAACCTTCAAGTTCAGGTCTTGAAAGAGTTATTTTTTCAAACATACAGAAAACTTTGATGCAAGTGAAGGTTTCCTACTCAAGATATTAGATTTTTCTCAAGAGATGAGCTTGTATCATGATGGTGAATAGTGAGGATAGCAACTAAAAACATGTTAATTTTTCACAAGTAGCAAAGCTATAATACATCCATCGTAGAAATCTTGTTGTAGCAAATTCTCGCTTACAGCTTGCAGACAATGGTGCCTTGTCCTTGCAAACATGCCAAAGATAGCCGCCTCAAAGTAGTATCCTCACACAGATGAGGTCAAGGACCTTGTTTTTTCCTTTTAGATGTTTGGGACCCGAGTCTCACCTAATAAAAAGGATGTTTGCCAAACGTAACTAGGAAGAAAATCTATCATGCAACATCCTTTACATTTGCTTAACATACCCCATGTACATATCTTGCAAAATTTTCAAAGTTCTTGATCAAACGTTGAAAGTAGTTTGAACACTAAAAAGTGTTTAAGTGATATCTCCACATATTCAAGGTGGTCAAAAGTATAGCTGGACTACTACAAAATAGTCTATAGTATCTAAAAAATAGTCAAAAATACTTTAGCATGAGTCTAAAGTACTTCAAAAAATGTGCAAATGACTTTTAAGTAGTTTGTAAGCCTTAGAATTATCCCAAAAGTATTGCAAAATACTCTGAATGATGCTCACAATACCTTGAAATTATCCACATGACTTAGTTAAAGTATAAAGTTTTTATAAAAAATACGTTATAAGTAGTCCAAAGTTTTAAATGTGTGCCTTGCACCTTTTAAAGTAGTTGATAGTGCTTTGAAAATAGTCCAAACTTCTATACAAGTACTAGAGAAAAGACTTTCAGGAAGCTCAAGTCCAAAGTACTTCACAAGCAATCATTGTGTCAACAACACAAGTCCCAAGTACTTCACCCTAGGTAAAAAACATTTCTAAGTTGTTTATGGAATTTTAAAGTAGTCCAAACTATTTACAAGTAGGACAAAATACTTTGCCAATAGTCTACAACATCGTGAAATTATTAACATGATTTCTATTGTAGTATAGAGTACTTGCAAAAACTACTTTATAAGCAGGCCAAAGTACAAAAGAGGTCTTACAAAGCTCTAAAACAATCTCTAAAGTAGTTTACATGATTTTAAAATAGTCCACAGTTCCATACAAGTAGTCTACAAAGAAATTTTAGGATACTTAAGGTACTTTACAAAACAATTGCCTACACTTTCTGAAGCAGTTCAGAGTAATTTGCAAGCAGTCCAAACTACTTTCCAAGTAGTTTATAGTACTTTCAAAAATCAGTTTACAGATAATTCAAAACTAGTTTACAAAAGTAGTTTATAGTACTTTCAAAAGTAGTTTATAGTTAATTTGAAAGTAGTTTATAGATAATTCAAAAATCAGTTTACAGATAATTCAAAACTAGTTTACAAAAGTAGTTTATAGTACTTACAAAAGTAGTTTAGAATACTTTCAAAATTAGTTTATAATACTTTCAAAAGAAATTTGCAGTAGTATGAAGCACTTATACCTAATTGTAAATATTTTTGTCTCGTAGGTGGAGTTTTTAAAAAGATTTCAAGACTAGCAACCATATTTTCAGATCTCTCTGAGAAGTTTTGAGGGGTTGAAGCCTTTCTTTGTGCAAAAACTAAAAGATCGTTATACTTGCTGTTGTATTGCTCATGTGCAAATAATGTTTTTAAGAGATGCATTCAATCACATGTGCCATCAATCATTTGGGCTTCATGACCCTTCTTGTACATGTAGGTGTCTAGTATGTAGCCCAGAGGCAACTCCCACTTTATGTAGCGTTGCTTTGTCCAAAGCCAACATCTTTAGAGTTCCATGCAACGTCTTGTTTGCTAGGAGAGTGCAATGATTGTGGCACAAGTAGGGTTACGATATGTCCTAATGAAGTGTGCAATGATGATTTTCTACTTTTAGTCAAGGTCTTTGAAGACATTGAGTCAGGACATTGTGATGAAGAAGGAAACAAGAAGAAACGAAAGGATCTAGTAGTCAAATATTTGAAAGGCAAGGATTTCATATCCTTGTTTTAGAAGCATATTACCTCTTTCACCAAGCACAACTTCATAGTCAGGTGGCAGGCTCAACAATTTAAAAATTGCTTATCAAAGTTTTCAAACGACGTGGTGGTCTCTAAATTTGACTTTGCAGAGAACTATTCATTCAAAGGACAAAATGAAATACGATCAATGCATTGGTATTCTTCTCAAGTCACTATTTTGGTTCACATCACATATGTTCGCAAGGTGTCAAATGAAGTGCAGAAGGCTATACACTTCTATATTTCTGATGACAACCATGATACTTTGTTTGTCCAGCACTGTTTTCTCTTACATGTAGGTTGGCTCAAGCAACGAAACTTTACGCCAAAGATACATTGGGTTTGGTCAAATGGAGCTGCTTCCTAATTCAAAGCAAAGCGACCTTTTTACTTTGTTGCAAGGTACTTCCAACTGAGAAGAGTAGAGATAATGTGGATTTTTTTGGCCTTAGGCCACGGAAAGGGCAAGCATGATGGAGCCTAGAGCAGTCATCAAGAGAACACTAACACATGAACAACTGAAGGCAAATGGGTGGCATCTAAAGTGCGCAACGTATGTGCTTGCCTTCCTAAGACACAAGTTTTGTGGTGCAAACAACGTAGGAGTTCGCAAGATCTTTTGGGAAATCAAGGAGAGTGATGTACAAAGAGAAAAGAAGTGGGATTGCAAGTGTGATCAATTCACAATCAATGCATTGTGTGAATGGATACTCGGTCATCACTGATAAGTGTGCCTTGAGATGCAGACAACTCACTTGCTTCTGCGATTCATATATGCGGCAACATTGGAGAAGATGTAGAAATCCATCATATATAGATACCTGGGAGTATCATCAAATTGTTCCCTTAGCAGTTGATTATTCAGATGAAGACTCAAGTGATGAAGAGGTTGTTGCAATAACCCTATGTATGTAGGTCACCACGATGCTTTAAGTGCTGCTTTATGTGTAGGAGATAACTTTGCCACCAACCCTGTATCGAAAAATGCTGATTTCTACATCCTCAAATGCTCCATGGCAAAGTATAAAACAACGAGAGAACGTGAAGATGGGTGGGGTAACTATGTATTGGCACACTCATATGTGGTTGAGGGATACTATTATGAGCAGGTTGATGATCAAAATAACATGTACTACATCCCTGTGGAAAAAATGTGGTGCTCATGCTAGATCAAGTGTGTGGAGAGGAGAGACTCAAAAAGTACAAGAACAAACTCTTGCTTATTAAGTTGTTTATGAATACAACTAGGCCTTGCTCTCATACAAAATGCCTCATAGCTAAATAGGTGAGCTAGTGGACCCAAGTCCATTCACACTCACACCCTTCTCTCACCCTTCTACATAACCTTAGTCTCTTAATGGTGCTCATGCTAGATCAAGTGTGTGGAGAGGAGAGACTCAAAAAGTACAAGAACAAACTCTTGTTTATTAAGTTGTTTATGAATACAACTAGGACTTGCTCTCATACAAAATGCCTCATAGCTCCACCTTTAAATAGATGAGCTAGTGGACCTCAAGTCCATTCACACACACCCTTCTCTCACCCTTCTACACAACCTTAGTCTCTTAATACCCCCCCTCAATACCAACTATGAAAGAATGGAATAGGTGGTATTGGACATAAGATGCCTTTATAACATTAGGCATATAAGGCTTGAATATAGGTGTGGTTATCTAGGATTTACAAAAGAGTTCCAAGAGCCTTAGAGGCTATTACATTGATGCCATCTAAGTCTTTATTTGTTGTAGATGAAGATGTACACCTTAATGATGGTGCACCCCACTCTTTGTATTTGCTTGACTTCTTGTAGATGACATGCCTTAGACATACATGCCATTGCTTCCACCATATGCTTTCCACCTCCATCATTCTCACACAATGATCTCATGACAAGGCTGCCACCCTTGCTTAAATGGTTTGCTTATAGATGTTCCTCCAACATGCTTGATGCTTCCTTGAATACTATATCTCCTCCATGGGCAATGAGGTAGATTTAAACAGGGAAGGGAAAGGGAGGGTCTTACCACTTGCCTTATGGAGTGGTCAAGGGCAGTGTCTACTCCACAATTACAACAACTTTGATGCATGTTAGTTGCATGATACCCATTAGGGTTTGAAGTTACAAGGTTAATGAGAGTTAGTAAGTGGTTGAGGTAAATCCGCAAACCAATAAGGTTAATCATCCTTGGCTCAAGAAGGAGAGGGCATGGCTCATAATGTTGCCAATGCCTCTTACAAAAACAATGCCAAAAGATGCTTAAAATCATGACAAACAACAAGGTAGAGCATTTAGGGATTCTATGCTCAACCTTACAACTCATCTTATACGATGAAAATGCAAAATATGCAACGGAATGACATGCCTTGGGATTGGGAAATGAGAACATATGGCTTATGGCATGCCTATGCCTCTTACAAACAAGGGCCTCAAGGGTAATACACAACAACATTGAAGATGAACACTTAGTGTACATGTGTTCAAGTTAAAACAACTCAAGTATTGAGTTTGTTGATGAAAAAACTAGAGATCTTCAACCTCTTTGACTAATGAGATGAAGACAATTGGTTCATGGTTGCACCATTTCTCCTTGGAAGAAACGGGTTGACGACGAAGTCTTCAATGTGGCACTTATGGTGTGTGCCCGGCATCCATGTTGAAGAAGAGCCTTCTTAATGTAATTGACCTCCTCCTTTGATGTTTAAGACCACCTTAGTGTTAAGCAACACTTTGGTTGATGATTAATATCACCATTATTGTGTATAAAACACAATTAGTGCTAAAAAGCACATTTTTAGTATAAAATAACACTTATTTTGGTGATTAGTTAACCATTAGTGTTTAATAACACTATTAGTGTTTAAAAACACTTTATAATAACCTCCCTTTGCTGGATTAAACAGCTTAATTAGTATTAAACAACACAATTAGTGCTTAAAAGCACACTTTGAAACACTTTGAAAGCTTGAGTGAAAGTTGATGTTGATGTTGAAGCTTGTTGAGCATGAGGCTTATGGATACCTCATGTGAATAGAAACTCTTCAAAATCAAGAGAAAGCTCAGCAACAAACATTTATTTCATCACTTGATTGATTAGAGCAAAGGAGGTGATGATATGAGCAAGAACAAATCCAACCTTGAAGCTTTAATGGAAGCTTGAAGGTGAAGAAGAGGGGCGCCTAGTTTTTTGATTGTAGCCGACGCTTCAGTGGATGAAATAGGCTCGGATTTGAGCTGTAGAGTCCTTACTCAATGGACTACTAAAGCCCTCAAACACCATAGGCAATAATCACTCACACAGGCGGCGACGAATGCTTGTACAGCCAGCGCAGACGCAGGCGCCTCACTTAGTCAACAATGCCGTGTGACGGAGAGTGATCTTTCTCAGAAATTGACCGTACGTTTTGATGCACCTAAACCTCTTTAACATCTCCCATGTTGAAATCTCAGAGAGATTTTGCCTCTACCGGCTACTACTGTTGGAAGGCCTCTAATGGAAGAGGGTTGAACTCCACACAAGAAAGATAAGGAAAAATTGGAGATATTTGACCTATTCTACACTACAAGTGGTTCAAATCACCTAAGCTCTAGATACCATGTTGAGAAAACGTGGTACTCATGCTAGATCAAGTGTGTGGAGAGGAGAGACTCAAAAAGTACAAGAACAAACTCTTGCTTATTAAGTTGTTTATGAATACAACTAGGCCTTGCTCACACACAAAATGCCTCATGGCTCCACCTTTAAATAGGTGAGCTAGTGGACCTTAAGTCCATTCACACTCACACCTTCCTCTTCCCCTTCTACATAACCTTAGTCTCTTAATAATCCCAACAAATCAACCTCCTATACTCTTACCCTCACACCTTGTAAGAGCCACCTGTAAAATATTTGATACCATAGACTACTTTTGAAGTACAAAAAACTACTTATAGAGAAATACTCCACTTATGAATAAAAAATACCCTCATTTCATATTATTTCAAACTACCTGTAATGTAGTAATAAGCACAAATTTGCAATAACTTAAAACTACCTATAAAGTAGTAAGCTCATATTTTCAAGCACTTAAAACTACTTGAGAAGTACTATAAACTATATTTCAAGTACTATAAACTACTTGTATATTAAATCCAAGATGAGTTTACAATTATGGTAGAGTGTTTACAGATGTCAAATACAAAATGAGTTTACAAAAACTCAAGATCCAAAAAGTGTTTACAAATATCCAAGGTTTCAATAAGATTATTATAATATGAGTATATACAAAAATTGGTTCTATTACAAAATTTTTTGCACATGCATACATCTAAGTGCTACCTATGGGATTTCCTTCCTTGCTTCATGTATGCAGCATAAGACAAGATGACCCCACCTTGTTTTAATTTGCTGTTAACAAACCAATCTAAATCATCTTGCACGGGATCCTCCCAACATTCTACAAATGGTATGCGATCAACAGCATGAAGCCATTTGAGAAGCCATTTTTCAAGCTCATTTGAGAGGCATAGATGACAAGGAGTTTCAAAAAAGGATGCATTTCATTAAAATAGGGGCATCCAATACAAACAATGGGGTAGCAATGCTTATAGATGCGCATTAAATATAAGAGGCCAAAAATTGGCAGGTGTGCCGGTGATATGAACATGTGCATATAGCAAGTACTTTACAACTTCTTGCATGCACGGGGCTTATGTAAGTGTGAAGGGGGGTCAATGGGATTGGATCCAGTACTTTTATTGCTTGGTTGTGGTTGCTCTAAAACCGCAGGGGATGATTTAATCTCTTCATCACCATTGATGGCTGGTGCAAGCTTTGTCTTCTTTGGACGGCTGGCTCCTACAAACACGATAAGCCTTTCAATAACAATAATAATGATATTACAATATGGTTAAAAATTAGAAACAAGGTACCTTCATTTGTATTTTGCTTTCTTTCATTCGTTGGTAGACGCTTATTTTTATGTGTGTCTTTGAATTTGCTCAGCTTCACATCCTGTGAGATCCCATTGCCCCCTCTGCGCATCGGATTCTTGGATGGTAGCAGCAGAGCGAAAGTAGCTTCCTCATGTGCGGGCAGGGTTTCTCACACTCGAGGCCTCGCCCTCAAATGTCTGGGCACGAGACTAGGCTGGTCATCATTCCGAAAACCAAAACCGGGAAAATTTCCCATGTCTGGAAAGCGGGGACGATTCCACCATTTTGAATTTCTTAACAAATTTTTCTAACGAGGTCAAGATATTGAACTAACCTTTATCTGATTAAACCAGATAGAAGGGGAAACTATTACAGACTTAACTTGAAGGAATCAACGCTTTTTTCTTGATTGAATCAGGCACATCCGTTGATCTATTCATTAGAGAAGTCTTAAGGTCACTATTTAACTATTCGAGTTCTAAAACGTATTCCTATTTATCAATTTTATTATTAAAACTCTACAGCCTAACCCCATCTGACCCATGGGTTTAGCCACTGCCCAACCACTGGAATAGTAGAACCAAACAAGTACTCACCCACCTATAATTGAAAGCCTTTCTTATCTTTTGCTTTACTCACACACTCCTCTTTAAAACTTTAATTTATAAAACAATCCATTGACAAACAATTACTGGGTACAGATGTCATAACTCCAAATTTCCATTCAATCCTTGTTTCACACAAAACACTATCACTCTGGACTCTCCATTGAGACCATCAGGTAAGCAACGAGATCCAGTAATAGATTACAATAAGTTTCTCGTCATCATACATATATATCTTTCATGACATATGCATGGGTGTCCTCGGCACCGCGAGCCCGTGCATCGCCTGGTCAGAACCCTCGAGGATCCTCCTTAGGTGTCCTGGCACTTCACTCAGGGATCGCTTCGTCGGCCCTCGTCCATCGTACCGGAAGCGCACCATTTTAACCATACCGAGGCTGGTCAAGACCTGGGCCAAGACCTGGGCAGCAGGCTTTGCCGCGTGAGCTGTCCTTTACTGTCCTTTGAACACTCCCCGCTAACTGTTGCAACCGAACTTCCCTTAGAACACACATATATCAAATGCTCCCTCCAGCATTCTGGTGTAAGACAGTCCTTTAAGAAAACAGGGTTTCTACGCAAGTTTTCAGTTTTGATTTTCTTTTGAATACAATGGATATATCTTAATTCTGTATCCCAAGACTTCTAGATCACAGGTCTGGATTCCCAAACAGAATTCCTCGAATTCTGAATTCTTGATCCTTAGATCAAAATCAAAGGTTTCAACTTGGTTTCAGATTCGGTGGGTGATTTGAGTGGGGTGCGTCTATTTAGCGAGCCAAGAGCAGTGAGCACAGAGCAGTGAGTTGAAATAAAGTCCTTGTGAAAGCGAGCAAGTAGGGGCATGGTATGATGTTAAGCGAGCATGTAATGTTAAAGAGAAGAGTGAAACCATAGTGCAACTCTATAATGAACAGAACAAAGAAGACTAAAAAAGTTTAAAAATGACTATTGCAAATAAAGCATTTTCAAATGAATGGTGCGGATAAAAAAAATCACTACAAAACTCGTACTACTTGGCTCGCTAAGAAGATGTTGAATTGGTCATTGAGCTACTAATAGAAACAAACTATTATTGCAACCACATGGAAACCACAGCGAGACGAGAGGGCATAGAAATCAAGCCATTAAAATGCATACCAATTTTAATAGCCATACCGCTGACACAACAATATAATACTCTTTAGAAACCATAACCATAGGATTTAAAATTTTTATAATCCAAATAAAAATTGTCCAACAATCAGCTACATGCTATTGTAATAAAAAACATTCACAAGCATAACATCCATCAAAACATTACTTCCAATAGTCCCAAAAAAATGATTGTCTCAATTAAAAAAAAGACTATGTCTAATGGCATTCTGATGTAGACATGTGATCCTCATAACTGCAAGAGACACAAAGAAAAGAAAATAAGCTTTATCAATACAAAATTATTCTCTACTAACATATTTATCTTTTCAACATGCATACCTTTGCTGAGTATGGTTCTAACAGGTGATCATAGATCCACTCATCCTTGTCTAACATTATGACATTGCGATCCATAAATGCTGCCACTAGCCCAAGAGTTCCAGTGCCAGCAAACAAATCCAAAATCGTGTCCCCAGGACGACTGAAGACGGAGACGATGTATTTGCTAAGCCGCTGATCTCTCTAACAATCGCCCCACCATGGTCTACCCTTTCTCTTCACCAGATCCTCCGATGGCACTCTTGAAAACGCACACAAACCATTAACCATATGCCATAAAGATCACCCAAAATCATTTTAAATTCTATCTTGATTTGAATGCATACATACATGTCAAAGATAAGATCTTGCCCTACATCAAGATCATCACCTAGTGCCAAATCCCTTAGCTGATCCCCATGCATCGCAAAGCTTGTAGCAGGAGATGTTGAGCGAACAAAAGCAGCCAATATTAGACAAGTGACCTACAAGCAAAGACACATTGGTTGTTCATGCATTTTCACCTTAAATGAGACAAAGAAGATTTGCACAAATGACAGCCCCCCTAAAGAGAACAACACCAATACCTGGGTAGTAATCATTTGCCCCATCTTCTTCCCAATAGGTGGAGTACACCTCACAACCTGTCTATGATAAATGCCAAACCCAATGCTCTGTGCAACCTGCTCAATGGTCACTCCTTCTTCCATAGTGTAAAGGCATGTAAAGAAGCCTCTATCCGAGAGACAAGAATCAACAACTTTCAAAGTAGAGTCATACATGCCATCCCCAATCTTATTCCAATATGGAACCTTGTTTGCAACACAACCTCCAATGATGATATTTGAGGGGAAGTCTGCAAATATCAACTCCACACAGTAATCGGACCCTCTACTCTTGACATTCCCTACTGTGCAAATAACATTCATGGCGTCAAGCACTTGTTTTCCCAATGAGGATGCATCCTCCATGTTCACAAAAGTAGCTGCAAGGTCCTCAATACTGACATTGAAGGCATAAATGGTTCCTATAGATAGGTTTTTGACATTTAACACACATAGTCTTAAGTCAAAACAATCGGATCACGATAGAGATGAGGTAGGAAGCTCACATACCTGGAGCTTGCAATGTCTTGGTTATGATGTCAGTTGGTTGTATCCTGCCTGCACTACTATTGGATGTCTGTTGTTGACTCTGCTCCCTATTTGCTTCCATTGCCCGATTCACCTCCAATGCATGATTCACTATTTCCCTCCCTAAATTCACTGGCAATGACTTACGAAAAGAAGCCGATGCAATCGATGTTGCATGTGATGTGGATGTGGCCTCATTATGATCAATTTGGTAGCTACGAAGCTCTAATATAGACTTATGTTGGCAATACAGATCAAGCTCCTCCTCAGGCACATGGTTTCTTTCAAGGTCCAACCACCATGGGCAGAAACGAGACTCTATGCTGGCCTGTTCAATGACAAACATGGGTAAACACAACTCACCCTCAATATGAACATGTTTCTCACTCATGGATTCAATATGACAAATTCAATCAGTTACTCTTCCAAGCTTCAAATCGGCATACATATAAGATTGATTGTCAACACAAAGCCACACACTAGCAAGAGGGGGTAAAATATCCAATTGGTGCTCCTCAATTTCAGAAAGCAACCATCTGCAAGCCAAAGCCCAAATGATAAAACAACACAAAGAAAGAAGTATGCATGCTTTTTAACAAGGAATATCTGGGTTATGTTGTAGGAAAACCTGTAAACGACTCGCCGTGCGGCACTTTGTAGGCCTGGTTGATGGTCAATATCATGGCTAAATTTTATGCCTCCTTCGTGCTCTTTGAAAGCCCTTTTGAAGTACTTTCTTCTGCATAGAACAACAAAAGAGGTGAATCGGCTCTCACCTGGCAACCTGACTCGATCGGCATTTTTAATATCATTTTGGATTCTTAAACCCAGCTCCGTGATCTCAAGCCAATAGGAGTACATGTGCAGCCATTCCCTAACCTTTGTCTTATCATTTGGCATACCCTCAAGTGATTGCACTGCAGCCTGAGAGTTATCCAATAGCTTGACAATGTGAGCCTTATCTGTGTCTCTGATGCATGCAGAACCTATCATATTGAGCTTTTCCTCTGTGGCCACATGATTGGTTGACACGTGCCATGGGAGGGAGAGCACCGCACACCAAAAGGCCTCACCGTTGGAGGGATCAGCAATCCTTGCATATTTTGATATTTTTCTCCTGTAGAGAACTTCTATCTTTCGAGTCACATTCTCCCTAAAGCAACTCGCAAGTGGTCCATTTGATGCCTCATCAATTTTTTGCTCCATCTCGTCCTTGAACAAGAGCCAAGTCATAATCTGGATTGGCAAATGAAGCCAATTGGGCCTTCCTCTGGCAGACGCACTCTGCATCTCTCTCTCAACCCACAGCTTGTCCTCACTGTCCAAATGTGCCATGAGAGTTGTTAGGTCGGACTCTCCCAATCTTCTTAGTTGAAATAGACGATCACCAAATGTGGTTGGCAACTTGGCACAAATGCATAATCATGCATCCTACAAAACAAAGAAAAAATATGTTAATATTCTTGAGTACAAACAACTTACTTGACATAGAAGGAGACTCTAATAACAAATTAACTTACTTGTTCAACCTGGACAATGAAAACATAAGCTCACCCACATCCCTCCGCTCGAACACATAAAATTTTTTGGCTCAAGTACCGACCCCAATCGGGGTCAAGTGCAAGAGATTCCTCAAATTGTTGATTCACAGTCCTCCACTGCTCATCCCAAGATTCCTCCCTCTCTTGTGTCAATGGTGTCTCCTCCCCTTCCAAGTCCATAATTGATACTGTGAAAGCTCCCATGCTCTCAATGTACCCACCTAGTTTTTTGAAGCTTCGAGTAAGAGACTTATCTGTTGAGGGAGAAACCTTTCGGATTGCCTCCGTCTGGATCATCCTACAGAGAGGAACACGTGGAGGTGGAGACCTAAATTTGACTCCTATCCTATCTAAAAAGGCTTGTGGAGTAGATGTCTCAAGAATCTTCCCAAAAATATCAACCTTATTTTTTTTATGCTTGCTTCCTTCAGTTTGGGTTGTGATAATTGTTTCTTCTTGATCCTCTAGTGGATGTGTGTTCTCTTCCCCCTCTATCTCTCTCCCAGTATCCTCAGTATTCTCACCTTCATCCTCATTATCACCACCTTGAGTATTCTCACCCTCATTTTGATCACCTTTATTTTCCTCAATTGCCCCCACTACATTTTGTCCATCCTCCTCATTTCTTTCATCACTATGTAGATGTTGCCTATCCATATCCACCTCCAGGTTAGTGTCATCTATGATATGTACCACCTGCTCTCTCTCTCTGTAGTAGGGTTTGAGGAGGCGGCCTGCTCCAAAGTGCTGGAAAAATCAGCTTGCCTCCTTGTGTGTCTCGATGAGCTCTCACCTGGGCCAACCTGCACACTCTTTTTTCGCTTAGCAAGAGGTAACTCATCCATTTTTGCACAACAAGAACCTTTCAAGCAAGATGCTCTAGTGAAATGACTCGAACTCATTTGAAAACCAGATAGCCATGCAAAAATACAAGAACAAATCTTCAAATAGTATTCTACTCGTATTGTATAATTAATTGATTATTTTAACAGCAAATTCAGTACTACGACACAAACTTAAAAAAAGGTGGCACATTCACTAAAGAGATTAAATTTAGTACTGCAACACAATCATCAAACAAAGGTGGCACATTCACTATCCAACAAAATGGCCAACTCATTAAGGAACAGAATATCTTTGAGATTATCATATGGAGTGCTTTGGCCCAAATTCCAAGGCATTCAATGCTGTATTGAATATTTTAAAAAAATCTTCATTGTTGGAAAATATTTACGGAGCCCTTTTCAGGTGTTCAATTCAAGGCATTCAAATTTATTGGAAAATATATAAAGATTCGGTAGCCCAAATCTCAAGGCATTCAATATTGAGTACTAATAAACTTTAGAAGTGATATTTCGCAATCCAACACTTTTTTAAGGACAAACGTTTTTCTTTCTGTGCTATTGTTCTTTAGATGCACATGTTTGCTGGTCTCCTCTCTTGACTGTGTGAGCCGTTTCTCAACCAAGAAGACATCAAATGTGAGTTTTTTGAGCTTCTTGTATACACAAAGTCTATGCATAATATAGACAGTAGTAAGAGAGACAGTCTATGCATAATATAGACAGTAGTAAGAGAGACAGTCTATGCATTGTGTTTGAGACAGCACCATATAGATAGCATGTTCTTACACTACTCTCTCTAAATTTCTACCGCCGGGGGGATCCAAGGGGGGCCGGCGAGGGGGGCCGGCGGGGGAGTTCGGGGGTAGCGCCCCCGAAGCTTGAAACGAACTCAAAATCGTGATGATTTTTTCAATGGTCGGCAGCAAAACATCCTATTATTTTGTGCGCTGAGCGCACAAATTCATTCAAGAAAAATAGCAAGAAGTAACGCCGCACATCTCATACTGTGTGTGGAGTGTGGCGGCAGCAAAACATCCTATTATTTTGTGCGCTGAGCGCACAAATTCATTCAGGTAAAATAGCACAAATTCATGGATGATGATACCTTTCTACGTCTCTTTGTTGGGGAGAAAGATTGGAGTGGGGAGAGGGCCCTGCGCATGAGATCAGCGTTTCTTTGTTGGGGAGATGTATGATGCTTCATGATCGCTTCTCTGCGTGTGTGTTCGAGGGAAGATGCTTCTGTGCAGACTACTTGCTGGGGAGACGTATGATGCTTCATGATCGCTTCTCTGCATGTGTGTTCGAGGGAAGATGCTTCATGATCGCTTCTCTGCGTGTGTGTTCGAGGAAAGATGCTTCTGTGTGGACTACTAAAAGCCTTAAGTAATTGCTTCATAAGAAGTAGCCGACTACTAAAAACCCTAAGTTAGCCACTGGACAAATTTTTTTATCCTAACACTAATGAATTTCAACACTTAAATTTAAGGATTTGGTCAATATTTTTCCAATTTTTTAAAATGTAGCTAGCACAATTATGCTATGGCATCCAACTAGTAGAGTTTTTGAAATCTAACAGGAGATTATGAAAAAGCGCAAGAACTAACACAAAGCAAATATGTGTGTGTGTGTGTGTGTGTGTATACATACACACACACACACAAACATATTTACATATATACAACATGTACTCTTTTTGATACCCTTCATTATGACTGTTTTTGCAATAAATATTTTTATTTGCTTCTACCCATAGTCTTAAAATGAGCCTGGTAAAATTGTATTATGGCTAGTATATGCTATTGATTAGAGCAAGAACATCTAGTATTAAAATATTTTTGGCTAATATTCAATGTAAATTCCTTAATTGTTGTTGTGATTGCATTATGCAGGGAGGCTCGTGTTTTCCTCCATTCTACAATGGGTGCATGCATCCGAGTCCCCTTCTCGAATGGAAAATGTCTTGTGTCAATCAACATGATCCGGGGGAAGCTTGGAACTATTGGTGGGATAAATGTGGAGGCCTTACTTGAAATTGGAGGAGAGTATGAGCCCATTTGTCCTTTACACTTGTATGCAGGGATTGGAGACGAGGCATATTTTATCCTGGAGCATTCATTGTCCTCTGTATATATTGCCAAATCAGAGAATTATTTTGAGACCCCAGAACAAGGCCCCTCAACTATATTTCCTCCCAGTTCTCGAAAGAGTACTCCAATGTAAGTGGCATTAACTTTGACTTTGACATTTTTTGTTTTGCATTGTGCATTGAATTAGAGAGCATTGTGCTTTGCAGTGACTTGGACACTGAAGAGATAGAAGAAATCAATGTCCAGGCACATGGGTCATTGCAAGAGGAGGTAGAGGTCTCTCCTGTGGAAAAGTGCTTTCAACATTTGGAAGAGGAAGATGTTCAGTTTGATAGTGCGGTCTCTTGCTTTCAAATAATCCACATGTTACCTCCTACTGATGTCTTGCACACTTTAATCCATGATTGTGGTTACAAAGGCAAGGTAAAAGAGCTTCCCAAGGTGTACCCAGAGTTTAGTACGTACGAGCTTGAAGGTGGGAAAGGTATGGAAGGGATGGAGCAAAAATACGAGGGCAACATTTGGACAAAGCCACAAACGCAAACTAGGGCCAATAAAACTTTTGTTCTTAGGAAGAGCTTCTGCGGGGGAACCTTCCAGTGCATGAATGAGCACTGCTCCTTTAGGACACGTATGAATCAACCAAACAAACTCCATTGGAATGGGCAGCTGATAAAATCTCCAAAAGATGGGAATTTAGCAATTGGGAGCTTCGGGAACCTTGAGTGTTTTTTCTGCAAGCATGTGTCAATGTGTCTTAAAGAACGTCCTGCTTGTGTCTATTATTTTATGCCAAAATAATCAATGCACAGCAGACTATTTATTCATTATGGCAAACATACACACATGGTTTCCAAGGGAATGTGCTGAGCATCGATACGAAATATCAAGGCCTTTGCAGTGGGCATCGATCACAACGCTGGGCCCAGAAAGGTACAAATGATTGTGGCAAGGGAGGTGGTTCTAAGAGCGTTCAACACTGATGATGACAAGGCACAGGGAGAATTCATGACAGAGAGGGAGCTGCAGGAGATGTCGCAAGAGTTGCAAAGTTTGATAAATGTCAAAAAGTACGTAGGAAGTGCAATTTAGCAAAGAATAGTATGCAATTATCATATTTAATACACTAAGTATGCTTTATGAATGCAGGGTGAAGCAGATGGTAATGCAAACACGAAAAACAACACCGCCTCTCGGTGAAGGATATGAAGCCATTCTTAATCTAAAAAGAACATGCCATTTTGAGTTCTTCCATGGTTCTCAATTTCCATTGCAAGCCACCACTACTACTGAGCATTGCTTTATCTTTAAGATGTCTACTACTACTGGACCTGGTTCTGGGATTGACATTGTTCAGCGAATGGACAAGTATGGTAATGGGGATCGTCATCAAGCATGGGTCTGCTTTAATCATGTGCATCATACAATGGGAGCACATGTTTATGACCACATGTAAGTTACAAGCGGTAGAGAGCATTGCTTGTTTTGTGTCTTTAATATAACTATGTTTCCATTTGTGGCATGCAGAATTGGTGAGCTATTGACAATAGCAACTTGTGAATTTAGAGAAGAGGATGAGGATGCTCAAGTCATATTTTGGGAAAACATGAATTTGGTAATGGTGGAGCACACAGGGAAGGTAGCAAATTTTTTTGGGTTTATGGCGGATGAGGCTGGCGCTAACTGGAATGCAGTGAGACGTGTCTTCAACGACGGCAAGGAGATGATTGAAAGGGAAAGGTCATGTTTATGGCATTGGGAAGACAACCTTCGTGTCCACACGCAGAGGTACATCTATAGCCCACATCAAGAAAAGCACAGGGAGATGTGTGAGAAGTGGAGGACTGCCCCAAACAAAGAAAGTGCCCTTCAGCAATTTCGCAGGATACGAGCATGGTGGGCAACTGGCAAGGCAGCTGATAGAAACATCCCTAAGCTTCTTAGTTGGTTGAGTTGGTGGCACTATAGGGTTAGTCGATGGGGTCATTTCATTTTAAAGGTAATGTTTGTAAGAGATTCTTCATTGTATTATTGTGTGCCTCCTACTTATGTGCGCTGCATTGTTTTTAATCAATTTCTACCACTCTCTTGTAGGATGGAGAGCCTATTGTCAATGCTCTTGTCCCAAGGACAAATATGTCGGAGACCAAGCATGCAAGCTGGTTGGCAGGGGAGGGGTATAGGCAAAAGATTAGTCTTTATGATGCTTGTGTGACAGATCTAATCAATGCTTACTTTCAATGTGCCAGACAACTGGCTTTCTTGAAAGGAAAATACATAGTTTGTGGGCCTACATTGGAGCTTTTGGTTGAGAGAGCTCTTTCTCGACAGAAAGCAAGTCCATCCCCAATAGCTACCTCACGAGCAGTGGATGATGCAGTGGTGGCGGGGACCCCTATGTTTTCAAATAGGGTAAAATTCAAGGGTGAGAATAAAACTATTCGAGCCAAAAGTTTGTATCTGCACTATTGGTTCGAAAAAAAATTTATTGCAATGGTCATTTTAGAACATTTCATGTCTTCTTTGTTTGATTGCTACAGAATTGCACTGTGGTTCCACTCTTCTGTTTAACATTTCATGCTCGCTTAACATCATACCATGCCCCTACCTGCTCACTTTCACAAGAACATGAGCTCTACTCATTGCTTTGTGCTCACTGCTCTTGGCTTGCTTTTTGACCACCCCTATTTGAGTGTAGATTACTGAACTGGTCACATCGTCATTTCTGGAATCTGACGAAGGAGTTACGTCATCTTGGTCATAGTCTGATTTAGGGTTTGAGTCTGAAAAGGTTCTCCCTGAACTATCTTTCTCGAAGGTAATATTTCAATTACTACTTTACTGAATTTAAAACTAAACACGAATTCCTATGAGGAATAAATTAGTCATTTATCTAGATTCCGATTTCGATAGTTTTTGAATTTTTTCATTACTATCCTAGAGAATATAAAATGGTATAATCTTCCTTCACTGAGTATTTACTTATTCATTTTTCCAGTATACATGGGATTTAAACATAGGATTATTTTTTATCTTTTATGCATCTATTTATGCATAAAAATCAATATTGATGAAAGTAACACTTTTCTAATAAAAAATATTCTTTTATGCATAAAAATCAATATTGATGAAAGTCACTCTTTAAAAAAAAAAAAAATCAATATGCATCTTTCTATGCATAGGTATTAAATCTAATGAAAATCACTCTTTTATAATAATAAAAAATCAATATGCATCTTTCTATGCATAGAATTTAATTCTTTTAAAAATCAATCTTTTATAATAATAAAAATAATTAATATGCATCTTTCTATGCATGAATGAAAATGACACTTTTAGAATACACAAACGATGGGGATTACTCTTTTTGATTAATAAAAGATGAAATTTATTTCACAAATTTTTATAAAATTTTGCCATAACCTCCTTTGTATGGCTGACCATTTTTCAATTTTTCTAATCTTAATCTACTTAGGAATTATCCCCAATTGGTTTAAAGCATTCTAAACTAATCAATTTTCACTTTTAAGAGAGAAATAATATGAAAACTTTAATTCCAATTATTAGATCACTTAACTAGGATAAAGAAGGGCTGATTTTAAGAATGAGAAAGGGGGAAAGCCTATTCAGCAAGGCATAGCATTAGATTATCATTTCAACAAAAACAAAAATTGGAAAACCATTAAAAGAGTATAGAAAAATATAAGATTTCTAACTTACATGAATTCTGGCAGCTTTCCTTTGGCTTGATGGTTTGAGGGTTCTACTCTTGTTTGTAACAAGAGTGGCCACCAATCTTTGGAAGAGGGAAATGGTCAAAAACTAGTGAATTATTAAGAAATTCACAGTCCTTGGCTCTTGGGAGGAGTAGGGTAACAGTGCACAAAACACTATTAAGCTTTAACAAAAGGGGGGAGGCTTCTATTTGTAGGAAAAAGTGAGCTCCTAACCAAGCAAACTAATTCTAGAATTTTTCGATAAGTTTGGTCAATTTTTGACCGAACTGACCGTTTTTAGGTCAGTTTAGCTTATGTTTTGTAACTAGACTTGAATTAGGAAAGGAGAGATGAAATATCTCAATTTTTGATGATTTAAAACTCCACCACATGTGTGAAGTAGGCGCCTCATGAGTGGGGAATCCCTATTGTGAGGTGTCAAAAATCCATTTTTTTAGTTTTTCGTTTGGCCACTCTTCAACTTATGTGAGAATTTACTCATTTTTGTGGGGATTTTCTTTATTTCTTCTATTTATCTTCTCCACACATTTGGATGAATTTGATTGGCCCCTCAAAACCTTAATTTAATTTTTTTTGAAAATCTAGACACCTCGGGTAAGGCCTCTTGAACAGATTATACTTGATTTCTAATGCACCTTCTGGAAATCTTTTTGAACTTTTGTTTCAGGGGAACTTATTTTAATAAGATGAGAAATTTTTTTATCCAAAAATATTCAAAATCTGAATAACCTCTCTCTAGAATATTTTCTCTCTCTAGGCCAAAACAGGTAAAAACAAGATCTTTTATATTTTTGAAGAGGGATTTGATTACAGGGGAAGATGATAGAGATCTTGAGAGGCTGGGGAGGAATCTTACATTCTCTCCCACTTGAAAAACGCGAGATATCCTCATCTCGCAAACTGGGGATAATCCCGCAACAGTTCGGCTTCTTTCTCCCAGGTGGCATCTTCAAAAGGATAGAACTTCCATTTGACCAATAATCTCAGAATTCTGTTCCTGAGAACCTTTTCTCGAACATCAAGGATTTCTTCAGGTTGGAATTCCATCTGCCCTTGGGTTGAAGAAGTTAAGATTTCATCTCATCAAGCACATGATTCGGGCTTGGTACATACTTTTTAAGAAGGATGACATGAGATACATTATGTACTTTGAGATGAGGAGGCAGAAGAAGCTCGTAGGCTAAGTCACCTACTTTCTTTGTAATCAAATATGGCCCGCAATATCTGGGGGATAAATTCTTGTACTTCCCAAGAGATAGAGAACTTCTTTTGGGGCGTACTCGAATGAAGACCATATCTGCTTCTTCAAATTCTCTGTCTGTCCTCTTCTTATCTGCATACTGCTTATGTCTATCCTGGGCAGCTTTTATATCTTTGCGAATTGATTGCATTTGTTTCTCCATGTCATGCATCTGTCTGGATATTTCGACCCTAATCATTGGGTCGGACCAAGTTAATGGAGTTAAGCAATCTTGTCCATACAAAGCTTTGAAAGGGCTCATCCCAATACTTCTGTGATAAGAAGCATTGTAGGCAAACTCGACTAGGTGCAGATAGCTTAGCCACTTCTTGGGTTCCCTGCCATAGCATGATCGAAGTATATCTTCGATTACTTGGTTTACCCTTTCTGTTTGACCATCGGTCTCAGGGTGGTAAGCTGTGCTGAGATCCAAGAAAGTTCCTACTGCTTCAAAAAATGCAGTCCAGAATTTTGACGTGAATTTGGGATCTCGATCACTTGCTATTCTTCTGGGTAGGCCATGCAATCTGAAGATTTCCTTGAGGAACACTCTGGCCACATCCACTGTGAATTTGGGATCTCGATCACTTACTATTCTTCTGGGTAGGCAATCTAAAGATTTCCTTGAGGAACACTCTGGCCACATCCACTGCAGTGTAGGTTTCTTTTATTGGGATCAAATGGGCAACTTTGGTTAGTCTATCAACTACCACAAAGATGGAGTTGTAACCTGATTATACTGAAGGTAATCCAGTAATAAAATCCATACTGATGCATTCCCACTTCATCTGGGGGATGTCTAACAGATGTAACTTCCCAGGCATTTTTACTCTCTCGGCCTTGACATTCTGATGACAGGTCAGACATTGACGTACATGATTAAGCACATCCTTTTTTAGACCAAGCCAAAAGAAGCTTTTCTTCACAGACATGTAGGTTTTGATGAAACCTGGATGTCCTGCAATAAAGCTGTCATCATGGGCTTCATTCCCTTAGTTCCCTCATCATTGGGAATGCATAGCCTGCAATTTTAATACATAATTCCATCATCCAGGCTATACCCTTAAACTCGGTTCAAATCCTATGTAGTTTTGCTTTCCTGTATAAGTAGGGTAGCAATAGGGCCAAAGAATCTATCCTGCATGATCTTCTCTCTTGCTTCAATAATCAAAGGATTTGACACTACAGTAATTGCAAGCAAGGAGGCTTTTCTGCTGAGGGCATCTGCTACCACATTTTCTTTGCCTGGGCGGTACTTGATTTCAAAATCAAATTCCTACACGGTCTATGGCTATCCATACTTGTTTAGGACTATCTTCTTGTTTGGCTAAGTCCACCCTCTTTGCATCCTTAGGTCCATTGTAGGATTTGCCTAGGACTTCTGGTTTTTCTCTCCTTGGTGCCTAATTGCACACTCTTTTGGAATTGATTTGGTAGCTCTTGTAGTGAGGGGGTATTGGTCTTAGTTCTTCTTCATTGGAATTATCCTCAAAAGAATCTATGACCTGCTTCACCTTCTTTTCCAATTCAGCTTTGAGCTTCCATGGTTGCTTTCTTTCTTTCCTCCGGGAAGATTTCTTGGATCTTCTCTCGTGAATGAGCTCTTTGCCTCAACCGTTTTCCAAGGTTTCCTTAATCTCTAGATCGATTTTGAAGCTATCAATTCCTAGCCTTTGAGATCTCATCATTCTTTTCCATTCTTTGTAGAATTCTTGTGTAGGTAGATTATAGCCTTGACATAACTCAAGTATTGATCTTCATCAAAAAACTCAAGAGGTTCATTGGCTACTACAAGTTTCTACAACTCAACCTTTGCTCTTTCCAGGAGGTTGTTTTCTTTGAGGAAGTCAGCTATTTGGTTCCAATGATCTTCCGTAACAATTTCATCATCCCTTCCGTGGGTTACCTCATCATCTTTTTCCTCTCTCCTTTGGTCAGTAAAGTCTAACGGATTGAGTATGGCACTAAAGGTTCTTAAGGGAATGATAATTTCTTCACCTTCTTATATGGGATGACTAAAGTCCATAGTCCTGATGGGGACTACCTCGTTTTCGTCCCCATTCTAGAATTGGGTTCCTCCTCCGAGGGCACATGTATTAATGGTTGTTGCCGATATGTGCATCCAATTCTTGAGGTCATCCTCATCTGGTAGGTCAAGGAGAGAAGAAAGAGAGAGGCATCAAAGATGATGACCTCATCTTGCAAATCTACTGAATTCGAAGATTATGTGGGGGCACTTTGTGAGACGTGCCTTGAGAGCTAGTATCTAAGTCTAGATCTTCAAGTGGGGTTCTCACCACCTCCTTGAAGGTGTGATCTCTCAGATCTACTCGAGTTATGCTGTAATCAAAACCCCAATCATGGATCAGCATTGTCTATTGCATGAAAGGTCTACATAGGATAACATCATAATTAGTGGCTTGCCCAAATTCCACCATAGCTAGAGTGTCCTTATACGTTGTGTGGTGGCTGGGTGATGGCCTCTATAAAAACACCAATAGACACACAAGCTGAATATGTAAGAGGGTCAAAACTTGAGGAATCTAAGGTCCCAGCTCAAATGGCATTAGCTTCTCTCCCTTGACCTCTAGTTGTCACAAATGAACACCTCTACACCTTTTTAAGTGATCTAGCTTTGTTGACTCCAACTGTCCTCCATCGTCAGACCAAACCTCCAAGATCACAAGCCTTTCACCCAAAAGCCTTATTTGCCAAAGCTTATGGGTAGTTGACCAAAATCTTTCTGTGTTGCCGCAGACAGATTTGTTACTCAGTCACTCAAGATAGACACTAATTGATGGTATTAGACCAAAAAATGTTCTCTAACATTAGAACACCTCATAATCTTGATTCAAAACTTCATAGCACACATTAGCAACCTCTAGCTGACTATAACTCTCTTCAACCCCGATGCAAAAAATGAAAGAAATCTGCTTCTGAAATCTTCCTTTATGTTTCTAATCCAACATGAGCCTTTCTGGAGCCTCTATGATCTTCCTGCTTCTGTAAAACTTGCAGTCGTTATCTCACAACCTTACCCATCTGTTGGTTGACCCCCTTCTCCCCTGATGACAGGAAAAGTTTGAGAAAACTCTCCTTGATGACTAGCACAGAAATGAACAAATCCTACTCATAGTTTGGAACATATATCTGTAATAGAAACACGTCCTCCTAACCTCCAGAATATCCTCCGCAACAAACTTCAAACACTTGATCTTAACCTTCTTAAAACCTGTCATCTCCCTTTTGCTTTCTGCTGACACCCTATTGTCTCTAACTATCTTAGGTGATAGAAAACTTGGTCGGATACCTGACGTAGAATTCCAAGCCAAACAAAGAAGAACCTCTCCTTAACAAGCTTCAAGAGTATCCCAATCTCAGGGTGGAGACCCAAAAACCCAAGGAAACTCGAGATGGCCTGTAAGTCTATTAAAAGAAGGTATAACCCCTTATTACCCAAGCCAAAAAAAGAAGAACCTCTCCTTCACAGGCTTGAAGAGTATCCAAATCTCAGGGTGGAGACCCAAAAACTCAAGGAAATCTAAAAAATGGTCAGATAGACCCAGAACATAATAGAGGTCCCAATGGGACCTGTATTTCTAGGATCACATATCGGGATACCCAAGTTGGACCAACTTGATACCATTCCCGAAGGATCTAAGGAAGGATCAAAGGGGAAGCCATCATTGAAAATGAGATCTTGGAAACCCTTGAGGTGCCCAGACACCTAGAAATAAAGAAATATATGCAGGGTGAGAGCTTGAGTGCATTTTATGGCTCAATTGGACCCATGACCCCTCCCGAAACACCTAAGGCAAAGAACTACACGACACTCCAAGAGAAAATTCTAAGGGAAAGATCTGACCATGTGAGGAGACAAGCTGATGTTGTCCCTGGAGTGGAAGGACCTAGGTCACTTCTCACTCTTCCCTTGTATGTAGAGTCCAAAGAAAGGACTATTGTCGAGAGTTCCATCCTTGTGTAACTCTAGAAGAGGAGAAAGCGATACAATCTCTATGCATGCTTTCCTATCTGCTCCAATCACTATCACCATCTATGAATATCTGGAAAAGAATCTAGGAGCATGGGAGGATGTTGTTAGCTGGCTAGGATTGAAGATGAAACCGCAAAGGCCCTTACCCAAGAAAGAGGTAAATCTAGAGGAGCCTCGCCGATAAAGCTACCCTAAGATCCCTGTGAATAAGATAGGCAAGTATTGTGAGAGTGACAACATGAGTGCCACTTTACTCATTTTGATGGATGAAGTGAAAATTGTATCTATCCTTGATGGTGGCACAGGAGTCAGCGTCATCTTCACAAAATAGATGTGGATGAGATGGGGAAGCAGACCTCTCAAACCCATGAAGATGGTGCTAAACTTTCAAGGATGGGAATATTGGAAAACCATTAGGAGTCCTAAAGATTTTCGAGTTAAATTCTTGTGGGTTAACGTATGAGCACACTCTAGCTATGGTGGAATTTGGGCAAGCCACCAATTATGATGTTATCCTAGGAAGACCTTTCATGTGATAGACAATACTAATCCATGATTGGGGCTTTGACTATCTCTATGTTTTCTAGGATGGTAGCATAACTTGAGTAGATTTAAGAGATCACACCTTTATGGAGGTAATGCGAAACCCACTTGGAGATCTAGAATCAGATACTACCTCTCAGGGCATATCACAAAGTGCCCAAACAAAATCTTTGGATTTAGTAGATTCGCAAGTGGCCAGATTAAACTTATTTGAACCTACTCAAGGAAAGAAGAAAGAGAGAGGCATCAAAGATGACCTTGTGGTAGCAAACCTACCAGATGAGGATGACCTCAAGAATTGGATACACATATTGGAAACCATTGAAACATGTGCCCTCAGAGGAGGAACCCAATTCTACAATGAGGATGTAAATGAGGTAGTCCCTATCAAGACTATGGACTTCAGTCATCCCATATAAGAAGATGAAGAAATCATCATTCCCTTAAGAACCTTTAGTGCCATAACAATTGAATCCCTTGGACTTTACTGACCAAAGGAGAGAGGACAAAGATGATGAGGTAACCTAGGGAAGGGATGATGAAATTGTTACAAAAGATCATTGGAACCAAATAGATGACTTCCTCAAAGAAAACAACCTCTTGGAGAGAGCAGAGGTTGAGTTGTAGAAACTTGTAGCCGATCAACCTCCTGAGTTTTTTGATGAAGATCAATATTTGAGGCCAAGGGGTTTCTCAACATAGATTTCCTCCTTTAGATCGCCATTGAGAAAGGTGGACTTAACATCCATATCTAAGATGGGCCAAGAAAAATGAGCAAGAACTGTGTAAATATTGGTATACTTGGCGGTTGGAGCAAAAGTCTATGAGAAGTCCTCGCCTTTCTTTTGGGAATAGCCCTTAGCCACCAATTAGGCTTTTTATTTGTCAAGAGAACCATTGGCAAGGAACTTCACTTTGTAGGTCCATTTAACGCCAATAACCTTCTTGTGAGAAGGGCAGGGAACAAGTTCCAAAGTTTGATTTCAGTCAATGGCATCCATTTTTGCCTCCATCGCAAGCCATCGCCACTCTAGAATCTAGGAGGCCTCCTCTAGTGTAGAGGGCACACCATGATGCATAAAAGAAGACATCAATGCATAGTTGACAGTGAGCATGCCAGCACTATGTGGTTGGTGTCTAGCAGATCTCCTCAAGCCGGATGGTGCAATCCTAGACTCATAAATGGTTGGGGAAGGGATGTGACAATCCCTCCATGTAGACTAAAGCCACCGTAGAGTAGGAGAGGAACTCGTCGGCTGAGGCAGAGGAGTAGCAGGCACCAAAGGTGCAGGTGGAACCAAGGAAGGAGATGATGAGGGTGCTGGTGAAGATGTAGTTCTAAGTCTCCGGGGATTCATTGAAGAGAACATCCTGAGATAGTATGACCTTCTCTTTGTTGGGATCCTAAATCTGAAAAGCTTTGGAGTGATCACGGTAGTCGACAAAGATAATCTTGATGGATTTTGGATCAAACTTTGTCCGGTGAGAATTGGAAACATGAACATGAGAATCACATCCAAAGACATGAAAATGAGAAACTGAGGGCTTTCTCCAAAAGTATGCCTCCTTTGGAGTCTTCCCATCAACCGCCTTTGTGGAGGAACAGTTGATGATGTACACAGGTGTGTTAAATGCTTCAGCCCAAAATTTTTGAGGAAGCTGAGAATGTGAATGTAGAGATCTAGCCATCTCAACCACAGTCATGTTCGTCTGTTCTACCACCCCATTTTGCTGAGGAGTGTGGGTAGTAGAGAACTGTCTCTATATGCCATGAGAAGAATAGTAATTAGTGAATGCTCGAGAAGTGAACTCACCACCATTGTCGGAGTGCACTTTCACCACTTTGAGGCTTCTGTCAACCTCCACCATAGCAACCCACTCTTTGAACTTGGAGAGTTTCTGTGATTTCTGGGATAGAAAGAAGACCCATACCTTTTGTGATCTATGGGAAAGCAACCCATACCTTCTTGGAAAAATCATCCACCAATAAAAAGAAGAATCTAGCTCCTCCAAGTGTGCAGCCATAGTCATATCTCCACTCAATTCCATATGGACGAGAGGAAGAGTGGTGGAAAATGAATCCCGATGTTTCTTGCCTTGAAGATAAACAAAACAGATGTCAGACATTCGAGGTAGTCAAGGCAAGCCATCCACCATCTAGCGGGAGATAAGTAGTTCTACTAAAGAAAAGGGAAGATGCCCATAACGGGAATGCCAAAGAGTGGTATCCTTCTCTGTGTAAGTAGAGCCTACTGAGAAGCTACAATCTGAAATAAGTGAGAGTTCTCGAGACTAGGTTCCTCCTGGAAGTTGGTGATCTTGTAAAGACCACCTTCCTGAATGCCCCTTCTTGTAGTAATCCTGTGAGAATCTCTGTGAATGATCTCCAAACCTTGATCATCAAAATATAAGCCATAGCATGTTTGGTCTATCTTAGACACAGAGAGTAAGTTTTTAGATAAGTTGGGAACGTAAAGAAAATTCATTATTAGGAGAAATATGGACTCTCCATTTTTCCCCTCAAGGAGTGAATAAAAAAAGAATGGCCTAGCCAATGAGAGAGCTAGGATTCTAGATCCATGTAACATGGATCTTTTTGTCATATCTTTTCCCAAATCTCTTTATATAATAAAAAAATAGAGCCCATAACTTCAAAAAATAGAGAAATGTTAGATGTCCTTGTGGTTTTCACCATCAACTATTCTTTCATGTCAGATGTACAGCGTGGTCAGCACATGGAAGTTTGAAAAATGTATTTTATTTTTTATCTTTTTTAATGTTCAACTTTCTACTCTCCCTCCATTTTCATTTGTCTACCTTCTCATTTTCCCCCCTTTTTTTTGATGAAATTCAATTTCGTCATATCCTCACCATCTCTACTACTTTCTTCACAAAATTTTACAGGTAGCTTTCTCTCTGCTACATACCTTCTCCTAAAATTTCATCTCATTTGGAAAAAACCTCACTGAGGAAAATTGCCATGTCGCTATACTACAAGGGCAATTGGGGAGTACGGCTTTAAAGACGAGGGAGGAATGAACACAAAAGAAGGTCATTGAGCAGAGCTTTAGGGAGAATGTTTAAATTGCACAATTTCAACAAATGAAGATTTGTAGGGTTGTTGCAAATTGCTGGCAAGAGGCCACCCAAGGAATTGGCATCACTACTCAAACGGAGATTTTTCAACAGCTCCTTCTCCATCCTACTTTTGAGAATCTACAACCTTCAAGTTCAGGTCTTGAAAGAGTTATTTTTTCAAACATACAGAAAACTTTGATGCAAGTGAAGGTTTCCTACTCAAGAGATCAGATTTTTCTCAAGAGATGAGCTTGTATCATGATGGTGAATAGTGAGGATAGAAACTAAAAACATGTTAATTTTTCACAAGTAGCAAAGCTATAATACATGCATCGTAGAAATCTTGTTGTATCAAATTCTCGCTTACAGCTTGCAGACAATGGTGCCTTGTCCTTGCAAACATGCCAAAGATAGCCGCCTCAAAGTAGTATCCTCACACAGATGAGGTCAAGGACCTTGTTTTTTCCTTTTGGATGTTTGGGACCCGAGTCTCACCTAATAAAAAGGATGTTTGCCAAACGTAACTAGGAAGAAAATCTATCATGCAACATCCTTTACATTTGCTTAACAAACCCCATGTACATATCTTGCAAAATTTTCAAAGTTCTTGATCAAACGTTGAAAGTAGTTTGAACACTAAAAAGTGCCTAAGTGATATCTCCACATATTCAAGGTGGTCAAAAGTATAGCTGGACTACTACAGAATAGTCTATAGTATCTAAAAAATAGTCAAAAATACTTTAGCATGAGTCTAAAGTACTTCAAAAAATGTGCAAATGACTTTTAAGTAGTTTGTAAGCATTAGAATTATCCCAAAAGTATTGCAAAATACTCTAAATGATGCTCACAATACCTTGAAATTATCCACATGACTTAGTTGAAGTGTAAAGTTTTTATAAAAACTACGTTATAAGTAGTCCAAAGTTCTAAAGGGAATGATAATTTCTTCACCTTCTTATATGGGATGACTAAATTCCATAGTCCTGATGGGGACTACCTCGTTTTCGTCCCCATTCTAGAATTGGGTTCCTCCTCCGAGGACACATGTATTAATGGTTGTTGCCAATATGTGCATCCAATTCTTGAGGTCATCCTCATCTGGTAGGTTTGCTACCATGAGGTCATCATCTTTGATGCCTCTCTCTTTCTTCTCTCCTTGAGTAGGTTCAAATAATGGTAATCTGGCCACTTGCAAATCTACTGAATTTGAAGATTATGTGGGGGCACTTTGTGAGACATGCCTTGAGAGCTAGTATCTAAGTCTAGATCTTCAAGTGCCTTGAGAGCTAGTATCTAAGTCTAGATCTTCAAGTGGGGTTCTCACCACCTCCTTGAAGGTGTGATCTCTCAGATCTACTCGAGTTATGCTGCAATCAAAGCCCCAATCATGGATCAGCATTGTCTATTGCATGAAAGGTCTACCTAGGATAACATCATAATTGGTGGCTTGCCCAAATTCCACCACAGCTAGAGTGTGCTTATACGTTGTGTGGTGGTTGGGTGATGGCCTCTATAACAACACCAATAGACACACAAGCTGAATATGTAAGAGGGTTAGAACTTGAGGAATCTAAGGTCCCAGCTCAAATGGCATTAGCTTCTGTCCCTTGACCTCTAGCTGTCACAAATGAACACCTCTACACCTTTCTGTCTGATCTAGCTTTGTTGACTCCAACTGTCCTCCATCGTCAGACCAAACCTCCAAGATCTCAAGCCTTTCACCCAAAAGCCTTATCTGACCAGAGCTTATGAGTAGTTGACCAAAATCTTTCTGTGTTGCCGCAGACAGATTTGTTACTCTGTCACTCAAGAAAGACACTAAAATTGATGGTATTAGACCAAAAAATGTTCTCTAACATTAGAACACCTCATAATCTTGATTCAAAACTTCATAGCACACATTAGCAACCTCTAGCTGACTACAACTCTCTTCAACCCCGATGCAAAAAATGAAAGAAATCTGCTTCTAAAATCTTCCTTTATGTTTCTAGTCCAATATGAGCCTTTCTGGAGCCTCTATGATCTTCCTGCTTCTGCAAACCTTGCAGTCGTTATCTCACAACAACCTTACCCATCTGTTGGTTGACCCCCTTCTCCCCCGATGACAGGAAAAGTGTGAGAAAACTCTCCTTGATGAGTAGCGCAGAAATGAACAAATCCTACTCATAGTTTGGAACATATATCTGCAATAGAAACACGTCCTCCTAACCTCCAGAATATCCTCCAGTGGCAACAAACTTCAAACACTTGATCTTAACCTTCTTAAAACCTGTCAGCTCCCTTTTGCTGACACCCTGTTGTCTCTAACTATCTTAGGTGATAGAAAACTTGGTCGGATACCTGACGCAGAATTCCAAGCCAAACAAAGAAGAACCTCTCCTTAACAAGCTTCAAGAGTATCCCAATCTGAGTGTGGACACCCAAAAACTCAAGGAAACTCAAAATGGCCCGTACGTTTGTTAAAGGAAGGTATAACCCCTTATTACCCAAGCCAAACAAAGAAGAACCTCTCCTTAACAGGCTTCAAGAGTATCCAAATCTCAGGGTGGAGACCCAAAAACTCAAGGAAATCTAAAAAATGGTCAGATAGACCCAGAACATAATAGAGGTCCCAATGGGACCTGTATTTCTAGGATCACATATCAAGATACCCAAGTTGGACCAACTTGATACCAAGGCGGTCTTTAGCTTATCAAAAGTAGTCTGGCACCTGGCAGACCATTAAAACGGAATATTCTTCTTGAGAAGATTAGTCAGGGGGAAGCTATGAGAGTATACTTTGGTATAAAAATTCTATACCAACCAGTCAATCCCAAGAATCCTCTGACTTCTTTCATTGTCTTGGGTTCAGGCCAATCTATGACTGCTTGGACTTTTACGGAATTTGGAGAAATTCCATCTTTTGATACTAGAAAACCCAAGTATTCAACATGGTCGGTATAGAAAGTGCATTTGCTCTTTTTTGCAAAGAGTTGGTGCTTCCTTAGAATCTCAAGAACTTTTCTGACATGAGCTTCATGGTCAGCTGCATTCTTTGAGTAAATCAGAATATGATCAAAGAAAACAAGAACAAAATCATCCAAGTATTCTCTGAGAATGTCCTACATTAAGCGATTGAATGTAGCTAGGGCATTTGTCAATCCAAATGGCATGACAGTGAATTCATAATGCCCATACCGAGTATTCATGGCTATCTTCGGGATATCTTGCTCATTAATCTTGATCTGATAATACCCTAATTTGAGATCTATCTTTATAAAGATCTGGGCTCCACTTAGCCTATCCAGAAGCTCATCAATTCTGGGGATAGGATACTTATTCTTAACTGTCAGTTGATTGAGACCTCTGTAGTCCACACAGAGTCTTAGCGTTCCATCTTTCTTTTTCTGAAAGAGAACTCGCGTACCCCAAGGTGAAACAGTGGGTCTTACAAACCCTTATTCCAATAGTTGTCTAGGCTGTTCCTTGAGTTTGATGGCTTCAGGAACTGGCATTTTGTACGTGCGCAAGGCTACTGGCTGAGCTTTGGGGGTCAATTCTATGACATGATCTACTTCCCTAATTGGAGGCATCTCTGTTAGCTCTATTGGGGATAAATCATCATAATCACTTAACCATTCAGGTTCTTTAGCTTTTAACTTTGAGTCTACCGGATTCATTTTGACAAGATAAATGTGCTGCTTCTTTCTAAGTCCTTTCAGTAACTTAGAAGCTTTTACTGGGGATCCTGAAATTTCGGTTCCTTGAACTTTTTTTCCGTGAAGGTCACGGAAGGAGATGGTTCCATTATGACAGTGAATGTCAGCTTGATTTTTGTGGAGCCAATCCATTCCAAGGATCCTGTCGAAAACTCCCAAAAGGTATAACTCTAAATTGGAAGTCAGTTAAATTCCCATCTAGATTGAAGTGAGTACGATCTGTCTCAAGGTGAGTGAAAAGAATCTTCCCACTTGCCAATTCCCATCTAGATTGAAGTGAATAGGATGTGTCTCAAAGGTGAGTGAAAAGAATCTTCCCACTTGCCAATTCAACTTGCATAAGTTTCCCTGATTTCTGATCTAAGACTAGCTTACGCAAGCATCCAGGGAAAATGAAAGAACGAGTAGTACCTGAATCAATCAAAAGCTTAAAAGGCTTACCTTGATACTTAGCTGGAGTATGAATGACGGAGAATTGACGGTTTGACCCTTGGTTTTCAATTGCAGCATAGATCTCTTCTCTTTCTTCTTCCACTACTTCTGCTATGGTGACTGCTCTGGCTGCTGTAGTCTGAGGCAGAACTCTTTCTCTTTGGTTGCCCCAGTTCTGGGAAGGAGTTCGGAGGTTACTCTGAATAGAGGCAGACGGCTGAGCTAGAGTTCTCTTGGGATTTCCCTCATTTGGGCGAGATGGACCTTGATTTGACTGATAGGAAGGGGTTGGTCTTTGCATTCTTGGTCCTTGACTTCCCTGTCCCCTTGACATGGTAGGAGTCGGGCAGTCTTTCAGCTGGTGACCAAAACCCCGGCATCCAAAACACCGGTTCTCACTTTTGAGTTCATCCCTCTATATCCTTGAAATAGGTGGGGCTCCTGAGAAAGTGTTCTGGTGGGGGAAAGGTCTTCCTTCACTTCTGAATCTTCTCGTGTCCTGATTTTGAATTGGGCCTTGTTGCCTCTTTGGGGGAGGAAAGTTTGAAGTACTTCTCGGGGTTTGGAATCTTTTAAAATTTGAGGGTGCAGGCTTTGGCGGGACCTTAACAACAAAGGCTTTAGCAAAGTCCTTTGCCATTCTTACTGCTTCGGCCATTGAGACAGGTTTGGCATTCTTCACTAATGTGTCCAATGGCTCGTTTATTCCTCGAATGAACCTAGCCATCAGCTGCTCTTCATCCAATTGTGGGGAATATTTGAGGAGAAGGGCAAAAGCTTGATGGTACTCTTCAATTTTCCGGCTATCCTACTTTAGTTCCAAGAACTCATTCATCTTAGTTTCAAGGAAACCAAAGGATAAAACCTCTTTCTGAGCTAAGCTTTAAGATCGATCCAAGTCTGGGTATTCCGGTCGAGACGGTTAGTTTTGCAGTCATTCCTCCAAGGGACCCTAGCCGTTTCCACAATCTTTATCCTGGCGCAAGAGCCATCTTGCTTCTCTCATTCTAGCTAGTTACATCAAAGTATTCTTCCATAGCCTCAATCCACTTCTCCACTACTTCACCTAACTACTCCCCTTCACCCTTGAAGGGACCAGGTTGGGATTTGTGCAGGGCTTTTCGAACATCCGGATCTAACTCTTCGTCATCGGTTAGAGGATCATGCACGGGCCCTGCGCCTCATGATTCTGACAAAACGAGATTTTTGTCAACTTAACTTTGACAACAGATTTATAATTATTTAATTTTTATGATTTATTCTTTAAACAGATAATTATTTCATCATACTTCGTGAAACAAGATTAACCATATTCATAATCATGAAAACAATTTGGAATTTTTTTGCAAAACCATTTATTATCAAAAGTTTTCAATATATACATAGAGCATCACGGCTCCCAAAATCACAGCCTCAATCGTACTCGCAGAAAGAAGCGAAACTGCGAAGAAGACACACCATGGTACACACGATTCATTACACAAAGAGGTGCTATAATTCTATCTCTAGGGATAAAGCAGCTAAGAAGCCTAAAAACTCGGCATGAAGTTCTGAAGTTCCTAGATAAATGATCAAAGAGTTGCACATGCTGAACAAGCCCTAGCCTTATCAGAGTCATGGCTAAGGAAATATTCTGCCTGAGCCTCTGACACTGACTGGTACTGACATTAATACATCATCCTCCATAGAACCACATATACCGACATCGCTCAAGAGGATCAGGAAAGTAAAGACTCTCAAAATGACGTGCGAGTCTCACTCTGCTTACTCGGGTCGTAGCCGAGTTGATGAGGTGCTCAAATGCAAAGGCTATCATATCCTGACTCTGGGAGAGTTCAGGAATGCCAGAAAGATTCGGGGTATCCATCTATAAATTCCCAATTCAATTTATGAGTTTTCCATTTTTGAAGTTCATTCAACATAATATAAACTAGTGAAAATATTATTTCCTAGATTTACTTTAAAATTCTTAAGCAATTTGCTGTTACGTAGATTATAACAGCGCTCTGATACCAACTGTGAGATCCCACTGCCCCCTCTGTGCACCAGATTCTTGGATGGTAGCAGCAGCAGAAGTAGCTTCCTCATGTGCTGGCAGGGTTTCTCACACTCGAGGCCTCGCCCTCGAATGTCCGGGCACGAGACTAGGCTAGTGGTCATTCCGAAAACCAAAACCGGGAAAATTTTCCATGTCCGCCGGAAAGCGGGGACAATTCCACCATTTTAAATTTCTTAAGGAATTTTTCTAACGAGGTCAAGATATTGAACTAACCTTTATTTGATTAAACGAGATAGAAAGGGAAACTATTACAGACCTAACTTGAAGGAATCAACGCTTTTTTCTTGATTGAATCAGGCACGGTCGTTGATCTATTCATTAGAGAAGTCTTTAGGTCACTATTTAACTATTCGAGTTCTCAAACGTATTCCTATTTATAAATTTTATTATTAAAACTCTACAGATTCCAGCCTAACCCCATCCGGCCCATGGGGTAGCCACCGCCCAGCCATTGGAATAGTAGAACCAAACAAGTACTCACCCACCCATAATTGAAAGCCTTTCTTAACTTTTGCTTTAGAATATAGATACTCACACACTCCTCTTTAAAACTTTAATTTATAAAACAATCCATTGACAAACAATTACTGGGTACAGATGTCACAACTCAAAATTTCCATTCAATCCTTCTTTCACACAAAACAGTATCACTCTGGACTCTCCATTCAGAGCAGGTTAGCAATGAGATCCAGTAAAAGATTACAATAAGTTTCTCATCATCGTACATATATATCTTCCATGACATACGCATGGGTGTCCTTGGCACCGCCAGCCCGTGCATCGCCTGGTCAGAACCCTCCAGGATCCTCCTTAGGTGTCCTGGCACTTCACTCAGGGATCGCTTCATCGGCCCTCATCCATCGTACCGAAAGCGCACCATTTTAACCATATGGAGGCTGGTCAAGACCTGGGAAGACTTTGCCACGTGAGCCGTCCTTTGAACACTCCTTGCCAGCTTGCAACCAAACTTCCCTTAGAACACACATATACCAAATGCTCCCTCTAGCATTCTGGCGTAAGACAATCCTTTAAGAAAACAGGGTTTCTATGCAAGTTTTTAGTTTTGATTTTCTTTTGAATACAATGGATATATCTTAATTCCGTATCCCAAGACTTCTAGATCACAGGTCTAGATTCCAAAACAGAATTCCTCGAATTCTGAATTCTTGATCCTCAGATCAAAATCAAAGGTCTCAACTTAGTTTCAGATTCGATGGGGTGATTTGAGTGTAGATTACTGAACTGGTCACATCGTTATTTCTAGAATTTGACGAAGAAGTTACGTCTTGGTCATAGTCTGATTCAGGGTTTAAGTCTGGAGAGGTTCTCCCTGAACTATCTTTCTCGAAGGTAATATTTCAATTACTACTTTACTGAATTCAAAACTAAACACGAACTTCTATGAGGAATAAATAAGTCATTTATCTAAATTCCAATTTCGATAGTTTTTCTGAATTTTCTCATTACTATCCTAGAGAATATAAAACGGTATAATCTTCCTTCACTGAGTATTTACTTATTCAATTTTCCAATATTCATGGGATTTAAACTTTGGATTAAAGTGAACTCTTATTTTGATAAAAAAATTCTTTTATGCATCATTTTATGCATACAAATCAATATTGGTGAAAGCAACACTTTTGTAATTAAAAAAATCTTTTATGCATCATTTTATGCATAAAATCCATAATGATACAGGTAACACTTTTATAATAAAAAATAATATTCTTTTATGCATCTATTTATGCATAAAAATCCATAATGATGAAAGTAACACTTTTATAATTAAAAAAAATTCTTTTATGCATCTATTTATGCATAAAAATCAATATTGATGAAAGTAACACTTTTATAATAAAAAATATTCTTTTATGCAACTATTTATGCATAAAAATCAATAATGATGAAAGTAACACTTTTATAATAAAAAATTTATTCTTTTATGCATATATTTATGCATGAAAATCAATATTGATGAAAGTAACACTTTTATAATAAAAAATATTCTTTTATGAATTATTTTATACATAAAAATCAATATTGATGAAAGTCACTCTTTTAAAAAAAATATTCAATATGCATCTTTCTATGCATAGATATTAAATCTAATGAAAATCACTCTTTTATAAAAACAAATAATCAATATGCATCTTTCTATGCATAAAATTTAATTCTATTAAAAATCAATCTTTTATAATAAAAAAATAATTAATATGCATCTTTCTATGCATGAATGAAAATGACACTTTTAGAATACACAAACAATGGGGGTTAGTCTTTTTTATTAATAAAAGATGAAATTTATTTCACAAATTTTTAGAAAATTTCGCCATAACCTCCTTTGTATGGCTGACCATTTTTTAAATTTTCTAATCTTAATCTACTTCGGAGTTATCCCCAATTGGTTTAAAGCATTCTAAACTAATCAATTTTCACTTTTAAGATTACTTACCAATGCAAGTTCCCATCTGAGGATTGGATGACTCAGTTACTAGAGTCATGGCATCTCAAGAGAACTCACCACGATGATATCATTGAGTGTAGAATCACTGTGTCAAATGTTGATTTTTGATAATTTTTATTCACAAGTACTTATGTTGATTGTTGTTTTGTTGTTTTTATGTTTTTATGTTGGTTGTTGCTTGTTTTTTATGACAGGTACTTCATTGTAAGACAAACTTTGTGCATTCACTTCAAGTATAGGAGGTGGTGACTTTTACAAGGGGAGTGGCAAGACATGCAAGATGGCATGCATTCAACACTCATTGATGTGGTTAATCATTGGGAGGGTCATGACCATTTTAGCGTTAATGTAGAGACATTGGCCCCTTAGTTGTCTAAGGCAGGAAATCCAACTGATGTCCAATGAATACCCTTGGAACTTCTATTTCAAGTTGGATGGTAGGAAGGTTGGAAGTCAGAGTGAACATTTCAAAACATGCAAGTAGTGTGTTGCTCCACACATCCTTGAGATTATGGAGTCAATGAAATTCTTATTCTTCCAAGTGAATATAAGAAGTTGTTTCTCTAAAAGTGTTGTAAATTTAATTTTAAATCATTTTAATAAAGTGTTGTGGTTTTTCAAGTCCAATGTGTTTCAAACCCATCAATAAGTAAGAAAATAATGATAAGTATAAGCAAGTACAAACATAAATTTAAGTATAAGTATTTATTTAAGTGCAAATAATAATATAATTAACTATGATAGAAATAGAAGTATGATTTATTATATTTTAATGAAGTGTCATTGCCTTTTAAGTCTATAGATATAAGTATAAAAATAAATATAACTTTAAGTATATATTTATGTGAAAATAATTATATAAGTACTATGTAAATAATATAATATAATAATAATAGTGTAATGTGATATGAACTAGAATTATGATTTATGATTTATTATATTTTAATGAAGTGTCCTTTATTTACTAGAGTATAAACATAAGGTATAAAAATAAATATAACTTTATAGCTATTTATAAGTACAATAATAAACATAAGTATAAATTTATTAAAAATATTATAAATTTGAGTGTAAGTATAAATTTGAGTATAAGTTAGATCACTCATTTATACTATCTATTCTCTAGCTCTCCATTTGTGTGCTAGCTCTCCCCACTACCCATCATGGCCGCCTCCCCTCCTTTCGCCGGCGTGGATTAGCAACACTCACTGTGCTCACCTTGGGGACCAGATCTACCCTAGGTTTTCTAAGAGTTTAAATCTCGAGGCTGCCATTACCACCTTAGACCCAAACTCCACCTTGTTAGCTGCATTTTGCACAGCAAGACTTTACCTACTCTATCCCAAACTCCACCTTGAGTTGGATTCCTTTGGAGTTCCTCTTTGACATGAAGAGTGGATCCAACCACAAGAAGGCAGTGAACAAAGCTCCCAGCTCATGTCGGAGAACATCTCCGTGTAGTACTACCGCTGTCCCAACCTCCTATGAAGAGCACATCCCACTCAAACTCATTGAGCGGGATATTGCTTTTGCTATTTACATCTTGAACTCTGATGTTGAAGAGCCTGAGAATGATGACATCCATGTTCTCCCACTGGTGGAATACATAGACAAAGAGCCAGAGGAGACCGCTCTAGATCTTGTCGTTGAGGCCACAGAGAGCTCTCACATGGTGCTTACATCCATCTAGACTTACGAAACGAGGCCTGTAAGGGCACTGTCCAAAGGCTCGCGTGAGGCGGTCTTGTTTTTGCGAAACCCAACCCTTCTCACACGATCCTTCGGACAATACCCTTACAAGCCTTTGATGGGAAGGGGATCACATGTGTGGGGTCTACATGCCATAGAGGCCCCATATATAAAATTTGGGGCCATTATGTAAAAACAATCTTCCTCTACCATGCATTGCATGATCGATGTTAACATTAATTTTTATTGGTGATGAGCAGGAAATCATGTATCTTGATGAATTTGCATCCAGGCAGAGTGGAAGGTCTAGGGGCCAAGCAAGGGTTCTTGACTCTAATGCTAAAGGAGTACATTGGCAAACTTGCCAATGATGTGATAGTCTTCCACAAGAGTTTCTCTCCGGGGTATGCAGAGAACTTTTTGAAGCTTAAAGAGCTTACAAAGGGTGCTTCATTCAAACTTATTCCAACTAATTCAAGTTTGGAAAAAGTTGTTCCACTTCGATGCTCAAAGTTGCTTTATTTGTTCTCGACGAAAAGGTGGGGCTCCTTACATTCTATGGTGGCCCGTGGCATTGTTGCCTAGGGCAAAGCTTGAAGGGCTCCATGTTTTGATTCTAGCCATCTTGAGAGCCTAGTAATAAGAAGCCTAGGATATAGCCCAATGACTATGTAGCTTGATAACTATGTTTTGATGATGTGACTATAATTTTTAATGCTATGAATGAAAATTTAGGTTGCGGAGTTTTTTTGTTTAATACGTGTCTTGTAATGTATTTTATTAGTGGACTCAAGAAAATAAATTTAAATTACACACGTAACCTAAATGAAAATTGTAACCATTTGAAGACACAAATAAATCAACAAATTATATAAACTCAAATTAAATGAGACTTATTTGCACCACAAGATAAGAGAAATAACTTTGTATATTTATCAAGATATACATTAAGCTTTACATATCTTTTGAGAATTACATTCATGCAAGATATATACAAATATAACTAAAGATCCTTGCCTCGAGGATCTCTCTAGCATTGCATGCGTCACACCAACCGCATTGTCCTTTTCAGTGATGGTGACTCTCTTTGCATGGACAACTGGAAACATCGTGTCACCAAAAAAATCCACTACCTACGCCTCCGCAGCCTCCTAGAGTGCCTCTAAGGCCTGATCTATCCACTACGTAGGTAGTGGGTTTGATGCTACGCGAGCCCAGAATCTCATGTCATGACGGAGTTGCAAATCTTGCATGATCTCTCGCACCACACGTTGGAAGGAAAACTTTGGCATGAGCAGTTGGATTGCCTTTTGGTATTGCCTAATCTCACAAAGAGCCACAGTGCCAAGCCTCCACCTGCGCTTGCGATGTTACTGCGATGGTGGTTGGAAGGGGGATACTCCACGTCCCACCTTGGGGGGCCAGACTCTCTTTGCACTTTCCTTGTGTGAGCCATGCTCTTGGAGGTGAGGGAGAGAAATGAAAGATGAGAAATGAGGTGAAATGAGAGTCACTTCCATACTTATAGACAGAAATTTTTTTTAAAAAAAATTGGCATAATACATAAATTTGACAATTCTTAATTTTAAAAAATATTTCTCCTTATCAAAATGAGCTAAAATTTTATGTGTACATATAAGTATCATAGACCACCTCCTAGATAAAATATCAACCCCATAAGAGGCATGTAGCGCCCTTGTTCGAAGTCTTGCATATAGAGACCTATTTTAAAAAAAGAAGGCCTCCAAATGTAGCGCCCTTGTTCAAAGTCTTGCATATAGAGACCTATTTTAAAAAAAGAAGACCTATTTTAAAAAAAGAAGGCATGTAGCGCCCTTGTTGGAAGTCTTGCATATAGAGACCTATTTTAAAAAAAGAAGGCCTCCAAATGTGAGCCTTCGGACAGGGGCCCTACAGGCCTCTAATGGGTCTGATATTTTATCTAGGCTATGTAAACCATATGATCTATGCACATAACAAATTTCAACCCATTCTAATCATTACACACCATGCATAAAAATTTTCTTGAAAAAAATAATATTATCATATCAAATAGCACTTGCACATGCACATGGACTTTCTTGCACATGCACATGCATGCTCATGATGTAAGCCATATGATCTATGGATAGAAAAAATTTCAGTCCATTATGATCACTACACACCATGGATCAATTTTTCTCGCAAAATTTATGAATATACACCTGCACATGCAAATAAAAAAGCATCTACACCTGCACATGCAAATTTATGAATATACAATGTTAGTACGTTCACTAGATTTGGATGAATGGACCGATGTCTTGGTAGGCATCATGTTTACTCTTCGCTTAGTACACGCCATACTCACAAGCTGGAAGGAATGGAGAGAAATGAAAGAAGTGCCTTCATTTATAAATGGAACTTACTATAAGTATTGACACTTACTTTTAAAAAATATTAACACTTTAAAAAAGTTATCCATGTTGACTTTATCAAACACTTATTTTGAAAAAGTTATCCATGTTGACTTTAGCAAACACCTATTTCTTTAAAACATTGGATTGCTCCAGTAGTCTCATAAACATAAAACACCTATTTCTTAAAAACATTGGATTTCTCTAATACTCTCATAAATATAAAATGATTACAATTCTAAATCACTTCCATCACCACATTTTATGTTTGATGTTTCCATTTTTTACTGACTCTCTCTTGGGTTATCAACCATTCTATATGATGTTCTCTAGCCATGCTATTTTCATATCTTGCTTTCCTCACTTCATATATTTACCTAATAGCTTTTGTATCATTGGATTTGGACTTTAATAATTTGTCCTCATACGTTATCTCTGGAGTAACTATCTCTTAGGATTGGAATCATTGATTTCACATCCATACGCCATCGCTTTTTGGAATCTGATCGAGCTTGCCAAATGAGATTGCTCCATGCCTTGTGTGGACCATATCACCAAACTTCCTTGTTTACCAAAGTATGGACCATGAGTCTCAAGTATGTGCTGCATTTAAAAACATAAGATCCACAGTTAAACTCAAAATATTACATTCATATTTTAATTGGAAAAACAAAATGGAGACCACTCTAACCATATAGTGTGTAATGCAATTTGAAGTCCATGCCTCTGTCATTGAGTTATGAAAGTTTACAATTATCTCTTTAAATGCATTGGCATCATCAAAATTGAATGTCATCTTTTGTAAAAGTGGTGCCGATTTATCAAGTGCCATCCACACATTTTGCCTTTTCTATCCACGTTCATCCCCCATTGCTCCAATCGGGGACAACCATGTGTAGTTTTTTCCATGCTTTCTACTTCTCTAGTTGTTTAACAAGCAACTTAGCATCTTCATCTCATGGTGGAGATAAGAATTTCCTGGCCTTTGCTCCCCCAAAACACAGTTTGCATGGAACATTTTCACTCTTTCCTGGCTTTTTCTCATCCTTTTTTATTTCTACTTTTCCTCGGTGCAATCCAACATCAGATAAGACTTGGTCTACTTTCTTGTATGTTGCATCAACATCTTGCATCTTGTAGACAAAACACACGTACTCAAACACCAACTTCTCTATTATCCTTACTATGCAATGCAAGGTGCGAAAGTGGACCCTTGCTAAGGGTATTTCCAAAATAGGATCCCACTTAGGATCTAATGGTGTAAGATTCTTCCCTCTAGCTTTTGAGGTGTGCAGGTGTAAGAACCTTCCCTTCTAATCTTATAATTATTCCCCTCTCTGAAATAAAAGAAAGATCTTGTTTTACCCTGTTTTGGCCTGGAGAGAGAAAATGTCTAGAGGGAGGTAATTCAAAATTGAGATATTTTTGGATATAAAAATCATCCTAGTGTCTAAAATGGTTTCCCCAGAAATAGAAATTCAAAAAGAACTTTCCAATGTGCAATTGGAATTAATTGAAAATAGGTATAAAGGACCTTAGCCTAAGGGTCCAACTTTTAAATTTTTTTAGATTATGGTCCAATTAAGGTTCCTATGGGCCAATAGGATCAATCCAAGTGTAGGGAGGAGATAAATTGAAGAATAAAAGAAAACCCCCCCCAAGTAAATGCTCACATATAAGATGAAGAGTGGACTAAGGACCAAAGAAAAGAATAAAAAATTTAAATTTTGACACCTTAGTGTGGGGATCTAACCTCATGAATTAGGCACCTTTTTCTCATCATTACCCCCAATTTTTAATCAATAAAATGAGATATTTTCATCTCTCCTCTCTCCTGTTTCTAAACTAGATCCAAAAAGTAAGCTGAACTGACCCAAAAATCGTCAAAAATTGACCAAACTAATCTGGAAAATTCTAGAATCAGTTTGCTTGGTTAGAGGCTCAATTTTGATGGTGTTTATGTACTGTTACTCTACTCCTGTCTTGAGCCATCTACATTGTATTTTTTTCATAATTCAATTATTTTTGGCCTAATCCTCTCCAAATTAAATTGGTGGCCACAATTGCTTCAGACAATAGTAGAACCCTCAATCCCTCAAGCCAAAGGAGAGCTTACAAGCTCCATGTAAGCTAATTTTCTTATTTTTTTTTTACAAATTTTAATAAAAAATCTATGGTTTTCTTGATTTTTTATGAATTGCAGATGATTGAATTAAATTCAAATGCTATGCCTTTGATGAAAAGGCCACCCCCTTCTCTTCTTTACATTCCAACCTTTCTTAATCCTAGAAAGATTAACTAAGTGATTACTTAAACTCTTCTTATTGCTTACTCTCTTGAATTTAGAAAATTATATAGATTAGAGTTCTGTAATTCTAAATCGGGTTAATTAATTTAATTGTAGAAAATAAAAATGAGAAATGGTCAGCCATACAAAGGAGGTTATGGTAAAAATTTCGAGAATTTTGTAAAAAAAGAAAGTTTGTTTTTATGTTATCCTAAAAGAGTAATTCCCACCATTTTTGCATCTAAAAGAAATATTCTAATTTACTCCATGTACATATTCAACTATGAATATGCATGGATATCACTAATATTATTATTAAATTTAAATTTTATGCATAGAAAGATGCATAAAAGAATTTTTTTAATTATAAAAGTATTGTTCTTATTAAATTTGATTTCTATGCATAAAAAGATGCATAAAGAAATTTTTCTTATTATAAAAGTGTTATTCTTATTAAATTTGATTTCTATGCATAGAAAGATGCATAAAGAAATTTTTTTATTATAAAAGTGGTATTCTTATTAAATTTGATTTCTATGCATAGAAAGATGCATAAAGGAATTTTTATTATTATTATAAAAGTGTTATTCTTATTAAATCTGATTTCTATGCATAGAAAGATGCATAAAAGAATTTTCTTTATTATAAAAGTGTTATTCTTAGTAAATCTAATTTCTATGCATAGAAAGATGCATATTGAAATTTTTTTATTACAAAAGTGTTGTTCTTATTAAATTTGATTTCTATGCATAGAAAGATGCATAAAGGACTTTATTTATTCTAAAAGTGTTATTCTTATTTAATTTGATTTTTATACATAGAAAGATACATAAAGGAATTTTTTTAATTATAAAAGTGTTATTCTTATTAAATTTGATTTCTATGCATAGAAAGATGCATAACAAAATTTTTTTATTACAAAAGTGTTATTCTTATTAAATTTGATTTTTATGCAAAAATAGATGCATAAAGAAATTCTTTTTATTTTAAAAGTATTATTCCTATTAAATTTGATTTTATGCATAAATAGATGCATAAAAGGATTTTTTTATAAAAGTGTTATTCCCATTGAAGTTGATTCTTATGCATAAACAGATGCATAAAATTTTTTTATATCAAAATTAGAATTCTCTTAAATTCTATGAGTATTTGATAAATAAATAATTAAATACTCTAAGAGAGAAATTTCTATCGTTTTATATTTACACGGATTGAAAAATAAAATTCAAGAAGCCTATCGAGATCGAAATATTAAAATAAATGATTAATTTATTCCTCATTGGAATTCGTAACTAATTTGAAAATCAGTTAAGTGAATATTCAAAAAAAAGAAATTGAGTAAAATAGTAACTGAATTATCAAACCTTTTCGAGAAAGATAGTTTAGGAAAAATCTTATCCGACTCGAACCTTGAATCAGATGGATGTGAATGTGTATGTGAAAGAATGGATGTGGATGTATGTGGAAGAATGGATGTGGATGTGTATGTGAAAGAATGTATGTGGATGTATGTGAAAGAATGGATGTGGATGTGTATGTGAAAGAATGTGATGTGATGTAAAGAGATGTGATGTGACATGAATATATGTGGATGTGAAGTGATAGATATGAATGTATGGATAGATGTGGGTAGTCGTACTTGTGAAGGATTGGATGGATGTGGATGAATGAGATGAGATGTGTATGAATGAGATATGATGTGGATAGATGTGATGTGATGTCATATGAATTGGGATGTGAATGAATGATATGGGATGTGAATGGATGAGATGTGAATCAGGATATATGTGATGTGAAACGGGATAGATATGATGAGATGGATGTGATGTAATGTGATGTGAAACCGGATAGATGTGAATGAATGAGATGTGATGTGAATGGATGAGATGTGAATGAATGTGATGTGATGAGATGTGGATATGGGTAGATGCGAGTGGATGAGATCTGATGAGGATAAATGAGGAAAGATGTGATGAGATGAAAATGATGTGATTGGATGAGAATGGGAATACATATGAAATGGATGAAAATGATGTGATTGGATGAGAATGGGAATACATATGAAAATGATGTGATTGGATGAGAATGGGAATACATATGAAATGGATGTGGACTAAATAATGTGGACTGATGTGGAACAATGTGGAAAGACGAGAGTTCATTATAGAAACTATTTTTATGACATGTTTTTAAATGACTGTTTTATGTCAAGAATGTTGGGGAAGCATTTTGACCATCTTGTGAATGAGGTCGTGGAGACCTAACTGATAAAGTTGCAAAAGCGGACGGAGAGTCAATGGAGGACGTCTCATGTAGCAAGGTCGGCCGAGGTCTTGAGACGAGCCTCGGTTTGATTCAAATGATGAGCTTCTGGTACGGTGGATAAGGGACTAAAGAAGCAGCCTATGAGTGAAGCGCTAGGTGACCTGTGAAGGATCCTAGAGGATTCTGACCATACGGTGCTAAGATACCCACACATACGTCGTGGAAGATATTGGATCAAGGAGTAAGAGTTGTTTTCTGAATTCGGGTATGGATCTAGTTGACTGACCTTGGTGGTCCTCAACAACAAATGAGTCCATGGCTCTTTTATATGGATTTGTTGTTTGATCGTGCTGATCTCAACGGAGATTCCATTTTGATTTTTATAAGTGAATATATTTTCGGGTAGTATGATCTAGGAACTATCGAAACGGCCCGTGAGTGGACATGTGGTGAGCATTCTGGTTGCCAATGATGCCATAGGTACACCGATGAAGGAAAAAATAGAAATTAGGATTCAACCGGATATTTTGGAGGATTATGATTAGTGATACTATATCCTTAGTACCCGGGACAAAACCTAACCAAATTCTTAAGTGGATCCCATCACTATAGTGGTTGGGCGATTGGCTAACCCACGGGACTAGGCTCGACTGATGGATCAATAAAAAGAGACTCAATTCTGTTATGGTACGATAGCTGAAGTAAATCTCGGATAAATTTTATTCAATGGAAAAGAATCAACGGCTGTGCCTCTCAATGAGGAAAAAATAATTGGTCTCTATGATCCAAGTGCAAGTCTTTTCCTTGATCTGACTATGGGAATTTACAGGTTTTGTCAGATCAGTTAGTTAAGGCTCTTGACTACGTTAGAGTAAAAATACCCTAGAGGAATCGCCGGTGCTTTCCAAGCAAGCCTGGAAGTTTTTCCGGGTTCAGTTTTGGAAGAACCGAGGGATTAGTCTCTTGTCTGGATATACGTGGGCAAGGCCCCGAATGAGGGACCCTGTCCCACACAAGAAGTGCTACTTCTGCTGCTAGCACCCCAGAATTCGTTGCGCGGTGGGGTCAGGAATCTTTCAGCTAGTATCAAAGCGAATTGGCTAAAGTGGATCAACCGAGAAGCCAAAAATGTCAAAAATTTATGAAGTAATAGTAAAAAGTTAGAAATGTGATGAATTTCATACAAATTGATATTCAGACTGAAATTCATAAATTAGTAATTGGGTCTTCAGATGGAAGTACCGTAATTGCATGGAATCCCTGACTTGCTTGAGGCCTAGACATGATGGTATTTACCTTATAATTCCAAGGACCGTGACTATTCGTATATATCGAGGGTATAACTACAGCTCTTTACTGCCAATATATACGAGTAAATCTTTGACCTTGAAATTATAAGCAAAAATGCTATCTAGATGATGAATTCGAATGTGGTTGATATGATTTTAAAACTGTAGTTGAGAACTCATGAGTTGATTTGGATTCTGATTGAAAAATGATGATTCTTGAATTTTGGTTGAAAAGCGATAAGCTGAGCAAAACCACAATGAGGATGAATGGGATGAGTCCCTGTGATGATGTTCGTAACTGGAATGACGATACTGACTTCAGCAAATCCCTATGAGATTAGTGGATTGTGCTGACAGATTGCTACTATTAACAGTTGACCCAGTGGAACAAGTTAAGGGATGACAAACTAAAAATCTTTATAATTGAAATTCCCATGGAGGACTCTTCAGATGGAAATCTCGGTCTAATGGATCCCAAGATTCTGTTGGGTTGACCAGACTATAAGGAACCCCAGAAGCAGTTGGATCTTAAGGGAAAGAGTTGTGCTCTAGTTTGCGAGATGAGGACATCTCGCAAACTATAAGGAACCCCAGAAGCAGTTGGATCTTAAGGGAAAGAGTTGTCCTCTAGTTTGCGAGATGAGGACATCTCGCAAACTATAAGGAACCCCAGAAGCAGTTGGATCTTAAGGGAAAGAGTTGTCCTCTAGTTTGCGAGATGAGGATATCTCACATTTTTTAAGTGGGGTAGGATGTAAGATTCCTCCCTCCAGCTTTTGAGGTGTGCAGGTGTATAAAACTTCCATTCTGATCTTATAATTATTCCCCTCTCTGAAATAAAAGAAAGATGTTGTTTTGCCCTATTTTGGCCTGGAGAGAGAGAGAGGTAATTCAAAATTGAGATATTTTTGGATATAAAAATCCTCCTAGTGTCTAAAATGGTTTCCCCAAAAACAAAAATTCAAAAAGAACTTTCCAATGTGTAATTGGAATTAATTGAAAATAGGTATAAAGGACCTTAGCCTAATGGTCCAGATTTTTAGAAATTTTTGGATTATGGCCCAATTAAGGTTCCTTTGGGCCAATAGGATCAATCCAAGTGTAGGGAGGAGGAAAAAAATTGAATAATAGAAAAACTCCCAAAAATGAGTAAATGCTCACATAAGATAAAGAGTGAAGAAAAGAATTTAAAAAAATTGAATTTTGACAGCTCAGTGTGGGGATCCCCCCTCCTGAAGTAGGCAACTTTTTCTCATCATTACCCCCAATTTTTAATCAATAAAATGAGATATTTTTATCTCTCCTCTCTCCTGTTTCAAAACTAGATCCATAAAGTAAGCTGAACTGACCCAAAAATGGTCAAAAATTGACCAAACTGATTTGGAAAATTCTAGAATCACTTTGCTTGGTTAGAGGCTCACTTTTTCCTATAAATAGAAGCCTCCCCCTTTGTAAAAGCTTAATGGTTTTTATGCACTGTTACTCTACTCCTCTGTCTTGAGCCATCTACATTGAATTTTTTAATAATTCAATTGTTTTTGGCCTAGTCCTCTCCAAAGTGATGAATTGGTGGTCACTATTACTTCAAACAATAGTAGAACCCTCAATCCCTCAAGCCAAAGGAGAGCTTACAAGCTCCATGCAAGCTAATTTTCTTACTTTGTTTACAAATTTTAATGAAAAATTTATGGTTTTCTTGATTTTTATGGATTGGAGATGATTGAATTGAATTCAAATGCTATGCCTTTAAATGAAGAGCTTGGACCCTTGCATTCCATTCAATGTAATAACCCCTCCATGATGCACAAAACTCATGAAACTTTTCTGTAAGTTCATGGTAAAAGAGTTCAAAGTGGACAGCCAATCACATCCAAGTATTATGTCAATTGGTCCCAACTCAATCACCAAAAGATCAACTTTGCAAGAGTAGCTCTTGGACAACTCCAATTCTGTACTTTGACACTTCATATTGCAACCCATTGAATCACCATTGGCCACTTGCACCATGTGCTTGTTTGTTGGTAAAGAAGTTGGTTGCATTTTGAGAGTGTTCAAAGACCTTTTATTGACAAAACTATGCGTGCTTCCAGTATCAATGAGTGCATATGCTGTTCTCCCATTCACCTTGATCTTCAATCTCAATGTGTTGGCACCCTTACTTCCCGCATAAGCATCATGAGAGATTGTACACAAGGTAGTATGTGCACTATTGTTTTCATTCCACACGTATAGAGGCATCCCATCATCCATTTTGTCATGAGCAAACTTTAGTTTCCCACCCGGATCAAAAGGAAACTCGGGATTTTCTTCATCAAAACCATCATCATGAGAACCTCCACCCTCATGAGGATCTCCCCATCCTAAGGCATCATTGCATTCAAGGAATTCCTCCTCCTCATGATTAGCATTGTCCTCAGTGATAATGTAGCTTATGGACATATCCTTGGATTTGCATACTTTGAAGTGATCCTTGTTCCATTTTTCTCCACATTTGAAACATAGACCTTTGAGCCTCATTTCATGCAAAACGGTCCTCCTTGATAACCTTGCTTTTTGAACCCCCATTTGCTGGCTTGGACTCATTGTATGTAGCTTTGTTGGACATAAATGGTGGTTTAAATGGAAGTCTATTAGACCCTCTACCATACACGGTAGGAAATCTTGGAAGATTAGGTCTTGTGTTTGCATGAGAACCCATGTCAGTCCTTGTGATCACTTCCCCTTTGTGGATGTGAAGTGATAGATATGAATGTATGGATAGATGTGGGTAGTCGTACTTGTGAATGATTGGATGGATGTTTATGAATGAGATGAGATGTGTGTGAATGAGATATGAGATGTGTGTGAATGAATGAGATGAGATGTGTGTGAATGAGATATAATGTGGAAAGATGTGATGTGATGTTATGTGGATAGAATGTATGTGATGGGATGGTGATGTGAATGAATGAGATCTTCAACGAAGATTCCATTTTGATTTTTATAAGTGAATATATTTCCGAGTACTTTGAGCTAGTGAGCGTTCTGGTTGCCAATGATGCCATAGGTACACCGATGAAGGAAAAAATAGAAATTAGGATTCAACCGGATATTTTGGAGAATTATGATTAGTGATACTATAGTTTCATTAAAAGATTGTTTTTAAGACTACTGAAGCTGTGAAAAAGACAATTTCATATTGAATGTGTAAGTGGTGTGACTAGTTTTAAGTTTTCATGAATATCCGGCTAGGGGGCCTGGGAACTCTTTTCCCTGGTACCTGGGACAAAACCTAACCAAATTCCTAAATGGATCCCATCACTATAGTGGTTGTTGTTGGCGAACCCACAGGACTAGGCTGGACTGATGGATCCCTAAAAAGAGACTCAATTCTGATATGGTACGATAGATGAAGTAAATCCCAGATAAAAATTGCTCTATGGAAAAGAATCAATGGCTGTGCCTCTCAATGAGGAAAAAAGCGTTGGTCTCTATGATCCAAGTGCAAGTCTTTTCCTTGATCTGACTATGGGACTTACGGGTTCGGTCAGATCAGTTTAGTTAGTTAAGGCTCTTGACTACGTTAGAGTAAAAATACCCTAGAGGAATCGCCCGTGCTTTCCGAGCGAGGGAAGTTTTTCTGGGTTCAGTTTTGGAAGAACCGAAGGATTAGTCTCTTGTCCGGATATACGTGGGCGAGGCCCTGAGTGAGGGACCCTGCCTCGTGCAAGAAGTACTACTTCCTAGCACCCCAGAATTCGTTGCGCGGTGGGGTCGGGGATCTTTCATCTGGTATCAAAGCGAATTGGCTAAAGTGGATCAATCGAGAAGCCAAAAATGTCAAAAATTTATGAAGTAACAGTAAAAAGTTGAAAATGTGTGATGAAATTCATACAAATTAATATTCAGACCTGAAATTCATAAATTAGTAATTGGGTCTTCAGATGGAAGTACGGCAATTTCATGGAATCCCTGACTTGCTTGAGGCCTAGACATGATGGTATTTACCTTATAATTCCAAGGACCGTGACTACCCGTATATACCGAGTGTATAACTGCAACTCTTTACTGGCAGTATATACGAGTAAATCTAAGACCTTGAAATTATAAGCAAAAATGCTATCCAGATGATCAATTCGAATGTGGTTGATATGATTTTAAAACTCTGGTTGAGAAGAACTGATGAGTTGATTTGGATTCTGATTGAAAAATGATGATTCTTGAATTTTGATTGAAAAGCGATAAAATGAGCAAAACCATAATGAGGATGAATGGGACGAGTCGTTTTGATGATGCTTGTTTGGAACGACGATAATGACTTCATCAAATCCCTATGAGATTAGTGGATTGTGCTGACAGATTGCTACTGTTAACACTTGACCCAGTGGAACAAGTTAAGGGATGACAAATTAAAAATTTGTATAATTGAAATTCCCATGGAGGACTGTTCAGATGGAAATTTGGGTCTAATGGATGATTATTGTGTTAAAGATATGAATGAATTGATCTCAATGAATTGTTATTTGATGATGAGTTCTATATAAGGGATCTTTATCCCAGGATTCTGTTGGGTTGACCAGACTATAAGGAGCCCCAGAATCAATTGGATCTTAAGGGAAAGAGTTGTCCTCTAGTTTGCGAGATGAGGACATCTCGCGTTTTTTAAGTGGGGTAGGATGTAAGATTCTTCCCTCTAGCTTTTGAGGTGTGCAGGCGTCAGAACCTTCCCTTTTGATCTTATAATTATTCCCCTCTCGGAAAAAAAGGAAAAATCCTCCTATTGTCTAAAATGGTTTCCCCTGAAACAAAAATTCAAAAAGAACTTTCTAATGTGCAATTGGAATTAATTGAAAATAGGTAAAAAGGACCTTAGCCTAAGGGTCCAAATTTTCAAAATTTTTATATTATGGTCCAATTAAGGTTCCTCTAGGGGACAATAGGATCAATCCAAGTGTAGGGAGGAGATAAATTGAAGAATAAAAGAAAACCCCCCCAAAAATGAGTAAAATGCTCACATAAGATGAAGAGTGGACTAAGGACCAAAGAAAAGAATTAAAAAATTTGAATTTTGACACCTCAGTGTGGGGATCTAACCTCATGAAGTAGGTGCCTTTTTCTCATCATTAAACCCAATTTTTAATCAATAAAATGAGATATTTTCATCTTTCCTCTCTCCTTTTTCAAAACTAGATCCAAAAAGTAAGCTGAACTGACCTAAAAATGGTCAAAAATTGACCAAACTGATCTGGAAAATTTTAGAACCAGTTTGCTTGGTTAGAGGCTCACTTTTTCTAATAAATAGAAGCCTCCCCCTTTGTAAAAGCTTAATGGTGTTTATGCACCGTTACTCTACTCTTGTCCTAAGCCATCTACATTGAATTTTTTAATAATTCAATTGTTTTTGGCCTAGTCCTCTCCAAAGTGAATTTGTGGCCGCTATTGCTTCAAACAATAGTAGAACCCTCAACCAAAGGAGAGCTTACAAGCTCCATGTAAGCTAATTTTCTTACTTTGTTTACAAATTTTAATGAAAAATCTATGGTTTTCTGGATTTTTATGGACTCCATGTATATATTCACCTATGAATATGCATCGATATCACTGATATTAATTATTAAATTTAATTTTTATGCATAGAAAGATGCATAAAGAAATTTTTTGTATTATAAAAGTGTTATTCTTATTAAATTTGATTTCCATGCATAGAAATATGCATAAAGGAATTTTTTCTATTATAAAAGTGTTATTCTTATTAAATTTGATTTCTATGCATAGAAAGATGCATAAAGGAATTTTTTTAATCATAAAAGTGTTATTCCTATTAAATTTGATGGGTAGTTGTACTTGTGAAGAATGATTGGATGGATGTGGATGAATGAGATGAGATGTGTATGAATGAGATATGATGTGGATAGATGTGATGTGATGTTATGTGGATAGAATGTATGTGATGGGATGGTGATGTGAATGAATGAGATGTGATGTCATGTGAATCGGGATGTGAATGAATGATATGGGATGTGAATGGGTGATATGGGATGTGAATGGATGAGATGTGAATCGGGATGTGAATGAATGAGATGTGATGTGATGTGAATCGGGATGGGAATGAATGAGATGTGATGTGAAATGGATGTGACGTAAATTGGGATAGATGTGAATGGATGATATGTGATGTGAATGAATGTGATGTGATTTGATGTGAAACGAGATAGATGTGAATGAATGAGATGTGATGTGAATGGATGAGATGTGAATGAATGTGATGTGATGAGATGTGGATATGGGTAGATGCGAGTGGATGAGATCTGATGAGGATAAATGAGGAAAGATGTGATGAGATGAAAATGATGTGATTGGATGAAAATGGGAATACATACGAAATGGATGTGGATTAAATAATGTGGATTGATGTCGAACAATGTGGAGAGACGAGAGTTTGTTATAGAAACTGTATTTATGACCAGTTTTTAAATGACTGTTTTATGTCAAGAATGCTGGGGAAGCATTTTGACCGTCTTGTGAATAAGGTCGTGGAGACTTAACTGATAAAGTTGTAACAGTTGACGGAGAGTTAATAGAGGACGTCTCGCGTAGCAAGGTCGGCCGAGGTCTTGACCAGCCTCGGTTCGATTTAAATGGTGAGCTTTCGGTATGGTGGATGAGGGACTAAAGAAGCGGCCTATGAGTGAAGCGCTAGGTGACCTGCGAGCGAAGGATCCTAGAGGGTGCTGACCATACGGTGCTTGGGCTCTAGGTCTCTAAAGATACCCACACGTACGTCGTGGACGATATTGGATTAAGGAGTAAGAGTTGTTTTCTGAATTCGGGTATGGATCTGGTTGATTGACCTTGCTGGACCTTAACGGATGAGTCCATGGCTCTTTTACATGGATCTGTTGGTTGATCTTTATGATCTTCATCGGAGATTCCATTTTGATTTTATAAGTGAATATATTGCCGGGTACTATGAGCTAGGAACTATCAAAAAGGTCCGTGAGTGGATAGGTGGTGAGCGTTCTGGTTTGCCAATGATGCCATAGGTATAACGATGAAGGAAAAATTAGAAATTAGGATTCAATTGGATATTATGATCAGTGACACTATAGTTTCATTAAAAGATTGTTTTAAAGACAGCTAAATCTGTGAAAAAGGCAATTTCATATTGGGTGTGTAAGTGGTGTGACTAGTTTTAAGTTTGCATGAATATTCGGCTAGGGGGCCTTGGAACTCTTTTCCCTAGTACCCGGGACAAAACCTAACCAAATTCTTAAATGGATCCCATTACTACACTTGTTGGGCGGTTGGCTAACCCACGGGATCGCTCGGATGGGGTTAGGCTGGACTGATGGATCCCTAAAAAGAGACTCAATTCTATTATGGTACGATAGATGAAGTAAATCCCGGATAAAATTTATTCTATGGAAAAGAATCAACGGCTGTGCCTCTCAATAAGGAAAAAAGCGTTGGTCTCTATGATCCAAGTGCAAGTCTTTTCCTTGATCTCACTATGGGACTGACGGGTTCAATCAGATCAGTTCAATTAGTTAAGGCTCTTGACTATGTTCGAGTAAAAATATCCTGGAGGAATCGCCCATGCTTTTCAGGGAAGGGAAATTTTTTCAGGTTCGGTTTTGGAAGAACCGAGGGATTAGTCTCTTGTCCGCATATACATGGGCAAGGCCCCAAGTGAGGGACCCTGCCTCGCGCAAGAAGTGCTACTTGCACTGCTAGCACCCCAGAATTCATTGCGCGGTGGGGTCGAGGATCTTTCAGCTGGTATCAGAGCCAATTGGCTAAAGTGGATTAACTGAGAAACCAAAAATGTCAAAAATTTATGAAGTAATAGTAAAAAATTTGAAATGTGTGATGAAGTTCATACAAATTGATATTCGGAACTGAAATTAAAAAATTAGTAATTGGGTCTTCAAATGGAGGTACCGCAGTTGCATGGAATCCCTGACTTGCTTGAGGCCTAGACATGATGGTATTTATCTTATAATTCCAAGGACCGTGACTACCCGTATATACCGAGGGTATAACTGCAGCTCTTTACTGGTATAACTGCAGCCCGTATATACCAAGGGTATAACTGCAACTCTTTACTGGTAGTATATACGAGTAAATCTAAGACCTTGAAATTATAAGCAAAAATGCTATCCAAATGATGAATTTGAATGTGGTTGATATGATTTTGAAACTCTGGTTGAGAACTGATGAGTTGATTTGGATTCTGATTGAAAAATGATGATTCCTGAATTTTGGTTGAAAAGCGATAAGCTGAGCAAAACCATAATGAGGATGAATGGGACGAGTCCCTCTGATGATGTTCGTAACTGGCATGACGATAATGACTTCAGCAAATCACTATGAGATTAGTGGATTGTGCTTATAGATTGCTACTGTTAACACTTGACCCAGTGGAACAAGTTAAGGGATGACAAATTAAAAATCTGTATAATTGAAATTCGCATGGAGGACTGTTCAGATGGAAATTTTGGTCTAATGTACCATTATTGTGTTAAAGATATGAATGATATGATCTGAATGAATTGTTATCTGATGACGAGTTCTTTATAAGGAATCTTTATCCTAGGATTCTGTTGGGTTGACCAGACTATAAGGAACCCCAGAATCAATTGGATCTTAAGGGAAAGAGTTGTCCTCTAGTTTGTGAGATGAGGACATCTCGCGTTTTTTAAGTGGGGTAGGATGTAAGATTCTACCGTCCAGCTTTTAAGGTGTGCAGGTGTAAGAACCTTCCCTTCTGATCTTATAATTATTTCCCTCTCCGAAATAAAGGAAAGATCCTGATTTACCCTGTTTTGGCCTGGAGAGAGAAAATGTCTAGAGAGAGGTAATTCAAAATTGAGATATTTTTGGATGTAAAAATCCTCCTAGTGTCTAAAATGGTTCCCTTTAAACAGAAATTCAAAAAGAACTTTCCAATGTGCAATTGGAATTAATTGAAAATAGGTATAAAGGACCTTAGTCTAAGGGTCTAGATTTTCAGAAATTTTTGGATTATGGTCCAATTAAGGTTCCTTTGGGCTAATAGGATCAATACAAGTGTAGGGAGGAGATAAATTGAAGAATAAAAGAAACACCCTCTAAAAATGAGTAAATGCTCACATAAGATGAAGAGTGGACTAAGGACCAAAGAAAAGAATTTAAAAAATTAAATTTTGACACCTCAGTGTGGGGATCTCCCCTCATGAAGTAGGCACCTTTTTCTCATCATTACCCCGAATTTTTAATCAATAAAATGAGATATTTTCATCTCTCCTCTCTCTTGTTTCAAAACTAGATCCAAAAAGTAAGCTGAACTGACCCAAAAATGGTCAAAAATTGACCAAACTGATCTGGAAAATTCTAGAATCAATTTGCTTGGTTAGAGGCTCACTTTTTCCTATAAATAGAAGCCTCCCCCTTTGTAAAAGCTTAATGGTCTTTATGCACTGTTACTCTACTCCTGTCCTGAGCCATCTACATTGAATTTTTTAATAATTCAATTGTTTTTGGCCTAATCCTCTCCAAAGTGAATTAGTGGCCACTATTGCTTCAAAAAATAGTAGAACCCTCAACCCCTCAAGCCAAAGGAGAGCTTACAAGCTCCATGCAAGCTAATTTTCTTACTTTGTTTACAAATTTTCATGAAAAATCTATGGTATTCTTGATTTTTATGAATTGCAGATGATTGAATTAAATTCAAATGCTATGCCATTGATGAAAAGATCACCCCCTTTTCTTCTTTACATTCCAGCCTTTCTTAAGAAATATTAACTAAGTGATTATTTAAACTCTTCTTATTACTTACTCTCTTGAATTTAGAAAATTATATAGATTAGAGTTCTATAATTCTAAATTGGGTTAATAAAGTTAATTGTAGAAAGATAAAAATGAGAAATGATCAGCCATACAAAGGAGGTTATGGCAAAAGTTTCTAGAATTTTGTGAAAAAGAAAGTTTGTTTTTTATGTTATCCCAAAAGAGTAATTCCCACCATTTTTGCATCTAAAAGAAATATTCTAATTACTCCATGTACATATTCACCTATGAATATGCATGGATATCACTGATATTAATTATTAAATTTAATTTTTATGCATAGAAAAATGCATAAAGGAATTTTGTTATTATAAAAGTGTTATTCTTATTAAATTTGATTTCTATGCATAGAAAGATGCATAAAGGAATTTTTTAATTATAAAAATGTTAGTCTTATTAAATTTAATTTCTGTGCATAGAAAGATGCATAAAGGAAATTTATTTATCATAAAAGTGTTAGTCTTATTAAATTTGATTTCTATGCATAGAAAGATGCATAAAGGAATTTTTTTTATTACAAAAGTGTTATTCTTATTAAATTTGATTTTTATGCATAGAAAGATGCATATTGGAATTTTTTATTACACACAAAAGTGTTATTCCTATTAAATTTGATTTCTATGCATAGAAAGATGCATAAAGGATTTTTTTAAATTATAAAAGTGTTACTTATTAAATTTGATTTTTATGCATAGAAAGATGCATAAAGGAATTTTTTAACTATAAAAGTGTTATTCTTATTAAAATTGATTTCTATGCATAGAAAGATGCATAATGAAAATTTTTTTATTACAAAAGTGTTATTCTTATTAAATTTGATTTTTATGCATAAGTAGATGCATAAAGAAATTATTTTTATTTTAAAAGTGTTATTCCTATTAAATTTGGTTTTATGCATAAAAGGATTTTTTTTCTAAAAAAGTGTTGTTCCCATTGAAGTTGATTTTTATGCATAAATAGGTGCATAAAGAATTTTTATATCAAAATTAGAATTCTCTTAAATTATTTTTTAAATTCTATGAGTATTTGATAAATGAATAATTTCATACTCTAAGAGAGAAATTTCTATCGTTTTATATTCACACGGATTGTAAAAAGAAAATTCAGAAAATCTATCGAGATCAAAATATTCAGATAAATGATTAATTTATTCCTCATTGGAATTCGTAACTAATTTAGAAATTAGTTAAGTGAATATTCAAAGAAAGAAATTCAGTAAAATAGTAACTGAATTATCAAACCTTTTCGAGAAAGATAGTTCAGGAAAAATCTTATCTGACTCGAACCTTGAATCAAATGGATGTGAAAGAATGGATGTGGATGTGTATGTGAAAGAATGTGATGTGATGTAACATGAATATATGTGGATGTGAAGTGATAGATATGAATGTATGGATAGATGTGGGTAGTCGTACTTGTGAACGGTTGGATGGATGTGGATGAATGAGATGAGATGTGTATGAATGAGATATGATGTGGATAGATGTGATGTGATGTTATGTGGATAGAATGTATGTGATGGGATGGTGATGTGAATGAATGAGATGTGATGTCATGTGAATCGGGATGTGAATGAATGATATGGGATGTGATGTCATGTGAATCGGGATGTGAATGAATGATATGGGATGTGAATGAATGAGATGTGATGTCATGTGAATCGGGATGTGAATGAATGATATGGGATGTGAATGCATGATATGGGATGTGAATGGATGAGATGTGAATCGGGATGTGAAATGTATTATGATGTGTATCGGGATGGGAATGAATGAGATGTGATGTGATGTAAATTGGGATAGATGTGAATGGATGATATGTCATGTGAATGAATGTGATGTGAAATGGGATAGATGTGAATGAATGAGATGTGATGTGAATGGATGAGATGTGAATGGATGAATGTAAGTTCAAAGCTGAATCAATGAAAAAGGCAATTTCATATTGGGTATGTAAGTGGTGTGACTAGTTTTAAGTTTGCATGAATATCCGGCTAGGGGGCCTGGGAACTCTTTTCCCTGGTACCCGGGACAAAATCTAACCAAATTCTTAAAAATAATGGATCCCATCAGTACAGTGGTTGGGCGGTTAGCTAACCCACGGGACTGGATGGGGTAGGCTGGACTGATGGATCCCTAAAAAGAGACTCAATTCTGTTATGGTACGATAGATGAAGTAAAGCTCGGATAAAAATTGTTCTATGGAAAAGAATCAACGGCTGTGCCTCAATGAGGAAAAAAGCGTTGGTCTCTATGATCCAAGTGCAAGTCTTTTCCTTGATCTGACTATGGGACTTACGGGTTCGGTCAGATCAGTTCAGTTAGTTAAGGCTCTTGACTACGTTAGAGTAAAAATATCCTAGAGGAATCGCCTGTGCTTTCCGAGCACGAGGGAAGTTTTTCTGGGTTCGAAGAACCGAGGGATTAGTCTCTTGTCCGGATATACGTGGGTGAGGCCCTGAGTGAGGGACCCTACCCCGCGCAAGAAGTGCTACTTCCGTTGCTAGCACCTGAGAATTCGTTGCGTGGTGGGGTCAGGGATCTTTCAAATGGCACCAACATTCCATTCCTTTGAACACATTGGTCACGTGTTGAAGCACCACATTGCCCTGTCCTTGTAATCCATTGTTTCTTCCCATCCTTGCCTTTCTTTCTAGATTTCATGCAATATAAGCAAGGGAACTCAGCAGAGCTGCTAAATTTGAAACACCAAACATACATTTTAATGTTTTCAAATCACCAGCAAGATGCCATTCTACCTCATATTCACCAAATCCATCGACATGAAAAACTTCACCATTTTTTGCCGTCATACAATATTTGGTATCTCTATTAAGGTTAAAAAATCTTAAGTACTTCATGGTCCTCCTTTGGTACCTCAAATGCAGCAAGCCACCATATTTCATTCTCCGATTGCACACTCAAATATTTTGGATGTTTTGAATTGATGTTGGGATCCAATGCCCTATTCATTAGTGTCAAGCTAACATTAATGAATAGGTGTTGGGATCCAACGTCCTATTCATTAGTGTCAACGCCCTATTCATTAGTGTCAAGCTAACACGTTCAAGCTTTTCGCTCTTAACGACTTCACTCTCATCAAGCTTCAAAACAAATTGAAGCTTACCTTTGCACTCTTTGATAAACATCTTTGATAAACATGTTGTAGAACTTCACCATTGTTGCTTGTAGCTTACATACATCCAATATAAAGTTATTGTCTACATGCAATTTGAAGGGCACTTCCTTTGATCCATACTTAAGCATCTGTGTATGTTCCAAATGTATTGGCTCACCAATTGTGTCTAAGACTTTTGCATTAAGATCTTTCTATGCCTGCTTCACATGTCTGCTTCACATGGAATGGTTTAGGGGTTGGCACCACTCATCTGTTGTTAAGAACAACCTGAAACCCTACATCTCCAATTGCTTATAAATCATAGCATACGATTCAGAGCTAATCCCTACCTTGTCACATATGTCTTGAGCATCTATAGCTGTGACGGTATTGCTTACTTCCTTCAAGCGTACTCTTGAAACATCATCACCAACGGTTTTTAATTTGGGATTTTCCAATGTAGACTTCACCATACCTCTTCTTAGGACCTTTGCAATTGCATCATCAATCTCTTCACTTGGGTTGGAAAACATATTCTTTATGTTTGCACATTGTGCATAGACCTACCAATTATATTGCCCACTCCCTTTGGTTAACTCATGAAGTGGTTTGAGTAGCCTCACACGCTCACGTGCTTCTTTGGTTTTCATTGAGGGTCCAGCAACAAAAGTCTTTGCAAGCATTGCTACCATATTTTTATTCTCCTTCTCCAAACTCTGCATTTTGCAATGCAGTTCTTCATTGTCTACCTCGACAACATGCACCGCATTTTCCATAACATGCATCGCATCTTGCAGACTCTGATACTCTCTCTCCTTTTCACTTAGTGATTTTGTGAGCTCCTTGATCCTTGCATCCATGCCCATCATGGTGCACTGAATAGATGTGTAAACACTATGATCAGCTTGCATTGCTAGCCTCCTAGTGTATACCAATAACCTTGCATGGCCTTCACACACATACTTAATGAAAGATGTAAGCCCACTAAATTGTGGGAGATCTTTGGGTAACTGGATTGGGTGGATAAATATACCTCTCAACCCAAAGATTGACATGTTTTTTCCTTACATTTCTCTCTTGTTTAATTATCTCCAGTTGCTTCACTTCTCATTCTCTTGTATAGTAGTGCATACTCGGGCTCCAAGTGAATGTCTCTCTTCCTATTCTAGTTGCTTTTCACTTCTCATTCTCTTGTATAGTACTGCATACTTGGGCTCTAAGTGAATGTCTCTCTTCCTATTCCAGTCTACATCATAAAATTAGTATTTGGAAAAAAACACAGTTATTAACAAAAAATTAGCTTTGGACAAAACATAGGTATTAACAAAAAATTAGCTTTTATACATTTGTACAACTCAAAAATTTAACAAATAACACAACTTTAACCAGAAATAACATTATTGAACACAATGTTAACCAGATATAACTTCAATATAACCTAGAACTAAATGATAACTTTCAATCAAAATAACACACTTGTTTTAAACAAATAACATAAAAATAATATCATAAAACTCAACTATTGATAATTTCACACATGACTAAATGAGAATAATAAGATAGTCAAAATAGAAAAATAAACATCATTAAACACAACTATTAATCCCAAATTAGCTTTTATACATTTTCATAACTCAAAAATTAACAAATAACACAGCTTGAATGTGAAATAATATTATTGAACACAACATATAGACTTCAATATATCCCAAAACTAAATCATAACTATTAATCAACAATTATATTTCACCTACTTGTTTCACTGAGAAAATCACTACTAACAATCCAAATAACATCATTAAACTCAACTATGATCTTCAATTTCACACATGACTAAATCACATTGTGAACAATAAGGTGGTCAAAATAGAAAAGAAAACATAATAACTTAGACAAAATTAAACCATAACAAAACAACATAACAAATAACAAGATGGACATACCTCCATTGTGCTCTTATTCTTTGATTCTTTTGCAGAGATTAATGAACATAATTTAAAGATGATTGAAGGGGAAGATGAATATGTGCTTCCAACTAAATGAACATACCCTTCAATTTCTCTGTTTAAGAGAAGAAACCCCATGATTGAGAAGATCTAAAGCCATTAATGTGGTTTATGAGGGAAAGAAAGCTTTTGAGCATAGCTACTAAAGAAAACAAACACAGATTTGAACTTTCTCTGAGGGAAAGTGAAAAACCTAAAGACATATCTCATCAAAGCATACTAAAATTGCCCTACACTGAAAACCCTATTTTTCTTATTCTAAAAATCTAGAGAAGTCTCTAAATGACGAAAAAATTCATAAGCCCTTGTATACTTAATGAAAAATGACAAAAATTAACATCCACTCTCTTAGGCCCAAGTTTATATTTGATGTTAACCCACGTTGAAAGGTTCATCATCACTATCTTCTGGCCTCGTCTTGATGAGTGGTCCCTCAGATGCAAAATCTCTATCAAATTTCCTAAGAAACTCTTTTGCAACTACTCATAATTGCAACTACTCATAATTGCACTCATAATTGCAACTACTCTTTTGCAACTACTCATAATAACAACTACTCATAATTGCAACTACTCATAATTGCACTAGTTATAATCCCCCTATGCTAGCTTTGATCACATTAGACCTGTAGTAACCAAGGTCTCCCAAATAGGATTGGAAAAGACATCACATAGGTTGTGGATCCAACCATCAGGTAGCTCATATGAAACTTCAATCCTGCTACAATTCCTAAAGGCTTAACTTTACATTGATCTTTGCCCTCAAAATGAGTATGTTCGATATTACTCAACCCTAATTCTTCCATTGTTTACACTATCATTAAATTAATTATTGCACCACCATCTAATTATACACCAATGACTAAATGATTGCCTATTTCAATACTAGTGGTAGATGCTTCTAGATCCATAAAAAGATCCACGATATGAGCTCCTTTTTGGTTGTTCACATTGGGAGAGGGCTCCCTTTCATGCAATTTGTGTGGTCATCATCTTTGCATTAACTTCTGATATAATTCCTACATATCGAGGAAACATATATGAGTTCTGCCAAGTTAGAAGAATTGGCACATCTTCTAATGTTGTGGCCCCTTATCATATGGATCTAACATGTGTTTATGCATTCTATTATTATTCAGCCATCTCTACTACACAAACTATTTAGGAAAAGGTGTCTCCCCCACATTGATTTTCATTGAAGGACTTTTCAAATGTATAGATTGTTTAGGGTGCTTCGAAGACTGGATCTTGTAATTTAGAATTAGGTAGCTCTCGTTGCTCTTAGTCTTGAATTTTTGTTGTGGTCCCATGTTTCTTCTTATTGTAACCCATTCACCACTTTGCTAGATCTTGTGACTACTCCTACTAGAGGTGGAGTGTCAAAGGTCACCCTTTTAGGCATTACATTTACCTTTTTGGTGATAAAGATTTGAAATATGTGGTTTTAACAATTTCCACCAGGTTGGTAGAAGTATTGGGTCCTTCATCAACCATTTGCTTATCCTTTGCCTCCACTGAATTTTGATTCTTTTGGGGGAAATCCTGTTCATACTAGTCTTCATCACTATAATCTCTACATATTGGAGTATAGTCTTGATGCTTAAGCTCATTGGGGAAAAAGTTGGCAATATGTTCTGACTGCTAACAATTCTAGCATACTATAGGTCCTTGTGGTATGCCCCCTCTCCCACTACTATTGAGTTTCCTTTGGAAGGAAATATATAAGGAGTGCACATTAGCATTATTATAAGGGTAAGGACTAGATGTCCTTGGCCATAGGTGGTCTGCCTTCTTGTGTAGGTAACCCACCTTGCAAAAATGCTTCTAAAATACCTCTTTGTATAAAAGGTTGGGGTGGGGGTCTGATCTCGTAGGTTTTATTAGTACAATCCATGAAATTAAATTTCATTCGCAAGACCTTATCTTGCCTTTGTTCATACACTTGTTTTACAAAACATTGCTCTTTGTATGATTGTTCTTTAAACAATAAGTAAATAATTTACATGGCTAATCTTGAACTATTCAATAATCAATGGGGCACTCCATAGCCAAGTGACCACACCCATGACACTTACCACACCAACTGTTAGATCTTGAAGGAGGTTGAGTGTTTGCTACTACCCCTTGTGGGGTAGCTTGAGAAGTGACTTTGTAAACATATTTCTCTTGGGATTTCACTGCATTAAGAATATCCTCTAGGAAATTTCTCAAAGAGATTTCCACTAGCTCAGTCACTCTTACTTCACTCACCAATGGAGTTGGTAGTGTACTCCTCATGTATGGCAGTTTATCTCATGTCAAAGTGAAGGAGATAGTTGTTAGATTTTGGACATAGCACACGAGGGTATCTCCAAATAAGAAAGACATTTGTCGGTAGCGACTTGGCTACAAGCAATACATCGAGCATTCGATGCACTTACTTGATGAATCTTAGTATAAACATATCTTATTCCATATCTTCAGTGTTATTAATTGCACACACAATACTGTGCATACCACATGGTATTGCCTATGATAGCTATCAAGCTCTTCTTATGCTAGCTCTATATGTCATTTATAGCATTCGGTGCTATATAGCTAGTGCACAAACATTGAGGAATACCTCTATTGGTGCATGTCTCTGTGCTATGTAGCACAAAAAATGCTACTAATATGTGCTATGAACTACACATAATACATATAGTATGCATATTCACTTCATTGCACAACCTTTATGGTGTATATGTCCTTGTGATGTATAGTAGAGAGAGTCTCCTATATATAGCTATGCTGATAAATCTCTCTGGGCTATGCAGTAAACAAACTAACTAAATAGCATATTGACTCTGAATATATAGGCGTTATAATTATTTCCAATGAGCTAATAACTCAGTCTGTGCTATATGGCATTATTTCTACAATTCATTTGTATATAGCTAGTGCACAAACATTGAGGAATAGCTCTATTGGTGCATGTCTCTGTGCTATATAGCACAAAAAATGTTGCTAATATGTGCTATGAACTACACATAATACATATAGTATGCATATTTTCTTCATTGCACAAACTTTATGGTGTATATATCCTTGTGATATATAGTAAAGAGAGTCTCCTTTATATAGCTATGCTGATGAGGCTCTCTAGGCTATATATATAGTAAACAAACTAGCTATATAGCATATTGACTCTGAATATTTAGGTGTTATAATACCAATGATCTAATAACTCAGTCTGTGCTATATGGCATTATTTGTGCTATATAGCTCAAATGTATATATTAATTGCACAGTAACTCAGTCTGTGCTATATGGCATTATCTATGTATGGGCTAAAGCAAGCGCCTAGAGCATGGCATGACAAGATTGCATAATATCTTGTCATGATTGGCTTTCGTATGGCTAATGCTGATCACTCATAGGCTTTTTACAAAATGAGCCACACTTGGCCACACATGAAGATACATTTTGGCCCTAAGGCCAAGATTTGCCACACATTAAAATACGTCTTGTCCCTAGGGCCAAGCTATGTGCACAAAAGAGTATAGCTTGGGCCTAGGGCTAAGCCGTACACATTTTTCACAAAAGAGATATTAGAAATTATGTGGGCAAGAGGATCTCATGGTAGCAACTAAATTTCTTAACGTGATTGTCTATATACATTTTGATATATGTTTTTCACATGATGGGTATGTATGACATTAATGTATAAACTTTAGGGTTTAGGTTTGCATTTGGAAATTTAATGTCATTGTCTTTTATGTATGCATATCTTTCAAAAATAGAGAGAGAGGGAGAGAGAGAGAGAGAGAGAGAATATTATGAATAGATGGCAAGAAACACTGCTCTTGCCTCACGCACATTTGCTTTTGTTATATGTCCCACTCCAATTTAAAAACAAATTAATTCAAGTAAAATAGTTAGAACAATATAAGAATTTTGCTGTTAAAATTCTTATATTGTGGATCGTGCCGATAGCATATTTGTTGTAATGGACATATATGGAGGTATAAATGTACACTAACGTTTTCCACGTCTTCATTTTCTAGATATTTTTTCTTAAGTGATTTTGGTTTGTAAAAAGGAACTACGGAGATGGCTACACTTGGGTAATCGTGGCACTAGCAATTTTGTGTGTGTGTATAAGAGAGAGAGAGAGAGAGAGAGAGAGAGAGAGAGAGAGAGAGAGAGGGATTACATGTAAGATGCATTTATTTGAGAGTGAGCACACCTCACCACTAATCCCTACCATTAAAATTTAATCTAAAATTTAATTAATTCAAATTATATATATGTGCGTAAATCTATTTAAGTGGTGTGTGTGTGTGTGTGTGCGTGTGTGAGAGAGAGAGAGAGTTTCTATGTGAGAGAGTGTGCGTGAAGAGAGAGTGTGTGTGTGTGTGCATGAGAGAGAGACAAAGAGAGAGAGAGAGGCTGAGAATTTCTATGTAGGAGATAGTTTGTGTGGGAGGAGATAGTGTGTGTTTTCATTAGTGTATGTGTGGTTTGTACATGTGTGTGTGTGTGTGAGAGAGAGAGAGAGAGAGAGGTCGATAATTTCTACGTAGGAGATAGTTTGTGTGGGAGGAGAGAGTGTGCGTTTAGATTAGTGTATATGCGGTGTATACATGTGTGTGTGTGTGTGAGAGAGAGAGAGAGAGAGAGAGAGTATATGCATGCATGTGCATACATCTGCATCTATGTGTAGAATGTGCTTGAGAGAGAGTGAGATGGGGCAGACCTGGAGAGAGAGAGAGAGAGAGAGAGAGAGAGAGAGATGTAATGAGGGAGGGTGAAAAGAGAGAGAAAGAGAGTGAGAGATAGAGAATAAAAAGTAGCTTTTAATAAAATATAAATTAAATAGAAAACATACATATATATGTGTGTATACATGTGTGTGTGTGTTTTTATTTACATTTATATATACATACATACATATGTATGTATATGTATATATATATATATATATATATATATATATATATATATATATATGTTTGTGTGTGTGTGTGTGTGTGTGTTTAGATGTGCGTATGATATATCTATCTATATATTTAAAAGTGACCATAACTTATCACCCATCTCCGCACATTAAAATTTAATCAAAATTAATTAAATTATGTCGATGTTTGTATTTATATTTTTAAATACAAAGTATATGTGTCTATGTATAGGTTTATGTATCTAAAACATAATATTGTATATACTATATATTTACATATGTGTATGTGTGCGTGAGAGAGAGAGAGAGAACAGAGAGTGTAAGTGAGAGAGAGAGAGAGAGAGAGAGATTGAAAGAGAGAGAAAGAGAGTGCTTCTATGTGTGGGAGAGTGTAAGAAGAGAGAGGGAGTGTGCATGTGTGTGTGTGTGTGAGAGAGAGAGAGAGAGAGAGCGAGCAGGTGTGTATATGTGTGTGCATGTGTGTGAGAGAGAGAGTTTCAACATTTGCAAGTGTGTGTACGTGACAGAGAGAGGGAGAGGGTCATGTGCATGTGCATGTGTGTGTGTGTGTGAGAGAGAGAGAGAGAGAGATGGTTGTAGAGAGGGAATACTTCTTTTCTGGAACCTTGGTCTCTGCCGCAGCAATGCGCGGGTGCAATACTATATATATATACGAGTTGGCTGTGCAGAATTCTGCCAGAATTATGCCTGGAGCCAAACTGCTGCATCGCTTGTCAGCCTAGGGTTTTCATATCCAGTTTGATGTTTGCCTCTTTTCTGCTTCAGTCAGCTTGTTCTCCAAGTTTCGCGGAAGACGCTTCAGAGTATCATCATGGCTGCTGCACAGAAGACACTCGCCGACCTAATCTGCGAAGGGGTACTTCCTGAAAGATATCAACCGAATTATCTGCGAAAGAGCACAGGCAAAACCAGGCCTATGGGAGGTGGAAGGACACCCTTGATGGTCGGAAGATGGCAAAGCTTCGACGAAGAAGTTCGTGCTTGGTGGACAGAGAGGGCAAGCAGACAGTTGACACAGGTAAATGCATCCCAAACCTACCCCAAAGTTTTGCCTCTGCACGGTGTCATCAGCAAGGAGGACGGTGTCAGAGCAGCTCTTCAGCTATGTGTCTTTGAACCTGTTAACGAGGCTCTATCTCGAGGGCTACTCTTGGATTTTCTGCTAAATGAAACTGAATCAATTGCCTGTGTCAAATCAAATGTTGACTGGGGAGGGTTTCTGATTGAACGAAATCAGGATGACATGTTTGTTAGAGTAGCTTTACCAGTAGAGGTAAAGCCACCTTGGCAATTCAAATTGTCAGCTGGTGATGGACATGTAGTGGACCTTCTCCAATCCCTTGATCCTGAACAGCGTGACAAAGTCAGGTTTAGTGTCGCTCAGATTTACCTGTACATGATTCTGGAAGAAGCAGAATTCGGGGTTTTGTGCTCTAAAGAACAGTATATCTTTATGAGGAGGTGTGGAAGGCCTGAAGACAAGGTGCTGCAGATTTCTCGGACCTTTCAATGTGAGGATGAAGTAGGTATTCGGAGATGCCTGCTGTATATGTGTGATTGTGCACGATCGTCCCTGAACATACCGAAGGCTGCTGTAGGTGTGGCAGGGCCTACACCGCTTGCAATGAAACTTGTGACACCGCCTGGCCAAAGAAGGGATAAGAAGAGGAAGAAAACAAAATCTGACAGGTCTGAGGAAAAGAAGAAGTCTTCTAGGTCCTTTGCAAGTTGTGTACAGGCCAGAGGTGCAGATGAATGGACACCCTTGAAAGGTGGTTCAAAGCCTCTAGAACTCCCATATGAAAGGGTTAATGACTGGGAACCTCCCATGTTGTCAGCCCAAGCATCTATGGAGCCAACAAGTTGGAGAAGAGAGTCTGATTGTAAACTGGACCCGATCTCTTGGTTTCAAAAATTGGCTGAATTTGACATATTCTCATTGAAGCTTGGCAAAGTCCTTTCAAGTGCAGGGAAGGTCATTGTCAGGGAAGGCAGTGTTGGGGGAGTTCCGGCGGCAATAAAGATGTTTGACTTTATAGATGGTAATGAGTTGCTACAGGAATTTCACAATGAAGTTCAAGCCTATCAGCTGTTGGAAAGCCTCCAAGGGCAAGCTGTACCAAGGATCCTAGCTTATGGATCTTTGTGGGGTCATTACATGGGGTTTTTGGCTCTCACCTTGGAAGGCCAAGCACTGCACAGAAGCTGTTTTCAATCTCAGCCTCATCTTATCGAAGAAGCGAAGAAATCATTGAAACTAATACATGCAGCTAATGTTCTTCATGGTGATGTAGCATTCCGCAATATGGTCTTGTCTGCAATGGGCCAGATAATGTTCATTGATTTTGGTAGATGTCTCACAAAGGTGGATGAAGAAAGTTGCTTGGAGGAGCTTGAAGACTTGGAAGAGCTATTGAATGAGTCACTATGAGGAGGTTGGTTCAGCCTGATGTAGATAGTTGGTAGCAGCCAATGTTTTGGGGGCTCTAAGAAAATACAGCACAGCACATGTTAGAATTCAAATTTTGCAAGGATTTCATTGTAAATAATTGCCTTTTTGGGGGGCTTTGAATGATGGAATGGCAAAAATCAAAACAGGTCTTACCAGAATGTCTCTATTTGTGGAAAAGCCTAAGTTGTCTTGTGGTTTCATCACTTGTTGAGTACTTGCATAACCAAGACATGCAGTGGCATGTGTGCATCAGCAAGCACAAGCACAACATGGATATATGTTTATATATGAAAAGGCAACATGAATAATGAAATGAAATGGGAAGTGCAGGGGGTGCATTGGATAATGAGAATTTCTGATCGAATTTAATGCTTGAAGGTGTCTTTCATAGAAAATGGGGACAAGCATGTCGTCCTATTTGTAATCCCATAAAGTCCCTAAATATCATGTGCAGGCCACTGGCCAGAGCTCACGTAAACTTATGCACTTTGTAACACTGAATAGACCGGCAATATGACTTCTTGTGGTAGCCTACTGTAATTTTGAGTGCACAATTGATTCAACATGCATACATGTATATGGTGATCAGCACTTTTGTGCTTTCAGAAAGGGTGTCATCTTACTAATCTGGATGCTTCACTCCCTGGATTCTTTACAGGATACTAAATACATAGTCAGATTCAAAACTTGAAAGACTTTTGAATACATGCTATCCTTGCTTGTTACAATGCTAAAGATTGTTGTCTTGAAATTAATCATAAGCGTTTGATATTTTCAATGGTAAATCGAGACATTGAATAAGTACTTAAAGCATCTCTTTTTTCTGAAATTCAATGTTGAAACAAGACACCATTTCAAGATCATTTTCAAATTCTCTATATGTGAGTTTAATGACCACAATGACAAGTCTTGAACCTATATTGACTCAGAGTGAAAAACCAACAACATTAAACTCAAGAAAACCATGGGAGATGCATTGCAACAACAAAGCTGCTTACGTGTACATTATAGATACGTACAAACAGAGTATATGGAAACTTGAGCGTGATTTTAAGATAGTCATAATACAACTCACTATTCTGTTTTGGCGTGTAGCAACACGACCATTTGAAAAACCTTTCAACTTAAATAGCAAGTGTGAAATTAATCATAAGCATTTGATATTTTCAATGGTGAATCAAGACATTGAATAAGTACTTAAAGCATCTCTTTTTTCTGAAATTCAATGTTGAAACAAGACAACATTTCAAGATCATTTTCAAATTCTCTATGTGAGTTTAATGACCGCAATGACTAGTCTTGAACCTATACTTACTCAGAGAGTGAAACAAAACCAACAACATTAAAACTCAAGAAAACCATGAGAGATGCATTGCAACAACAAAGCTTCTTATTACGTGTACATTATAGATAGGGACAAACAGAGTATATGGAAACTTGAGCGTGATTTTAAGATAGTCATAATACAACTCACTATTCTGTTTTGGCTTGTAGCAGCACAACCATTTGAAAAACCTTTAAACTCAAATAGCAAGCATTCACATGAATAGGACAAAAAAACATTAAATGTTATCATTTAACCCAATTACGTTATAAATAAGGACATCTCTAACACTAGAGGCCAAACTGACACTGGCACTACAACAGAATGAGGGTATAGCAACGTATTTATAACTAGTAGGATACAAAGATGTCGGGCCTATTTCACTGCTAGAAACGTTGCTATTTTTTCTGCAAACAATGGGATTGCTGCTCAACAGAGCAAAAATAAGAGCAAGAAAATGCTGTTGAGCAGCGAAAAATGCTGCTGAGAGCAGCGAAAATAAACCCACAAAAAAGGTGGGGCAGACTAGGGAGGTCTCACAGAACTCCCTAGTCTACCTGAGCTCTAAAAAAAAATTGTCTATCCAGACTTCATGAGCTTCATGAAGCTACTGCATGCCTAGATAGCACCCAGCATGTATTGGGTGCTACGGTGCATGTCGGTAGCTCCTGGTGCATGTCAATAGTTACCGGCATGCATTAGAAGCTACCATCATGCCTAGGTAGTACCCAGCATACATTGGGTGCTCCCGATGCATGTATTGGAAGCTATCGGCATCCTAGGTAGTACCTGGCATGAATCGGGTACTCCCGGTGATGCCCATAGCTACCGGCAAACTTAGGTAGCACTCAACATATAATGGGAGCTCCTGCTGCATGGCTCCTACTACATGTCGGTAGTTACCGGCATGCCTATGTAGCACCCAACATACATTGGGTGCTCCCTGTGCATATCAGTAGTTATCGACATGGATTGGAAGCTACCGACATGCCTATGTAGCACCCGGCATGCATTCGGTGCTCTTGATGCATGCCGGTAGCTTTCGATGCATGCCGATACTTATCAACATGCATTGGAAGCTACTGGCATGTCACTACAACACATTGGGGACACAGCATTGTTTCAGCAGCGCTTTTTTTTGTCGGGATATTGAGGATTACGTTCGCTACTCAACAGTGCTTCTAGCAACGAAATTTCACTGCTCCACAGCGTTTATAGCAGTGAAATTTTGCTCTGCTGATGAGCAGAGCATTTAGCAGTGAAATTTTGCTACTGAACAGAGAAGATAGCAGCGAAATTACACTGGTATTTTTATTGCATAAAATTCTAGAGAGTTGAACATTGGATGCTGGATTCTGAAAATAAATGTCATATTTAAAAACAATCATCAATTAAAACCCTTGGAGCCATGCGAGCAAAAAAAAAGGATAGTTGAAAACTTTTGAGAAGCAAAACAATGTCAAGATCATGAATCTATCCCATCTTGTAATAAATCCATATGTGTTGCTTCATCAATGTCTATATCTAATGAGAGCTCAATGAAAAGATGGGGTTCTATATCAATATCAATATCACTATCATGATCCTATGAAGCATGGTTATGTGATTAATAGTAGGTGACTCATCATCTTCTTCCAATTGATGTTCCTCATGCTCTTCATCTACCCCGTCCAAAATGTTTTCTTCATCGTCTTCTTCCAATGAATTGATATAAGGTAGTACTTGCACCTCATCCAGAAATTCGTCCTCCACATCTTGATCTTGAAAGATATGTTTTGAATGAGGGGAAACTTGTATAACATACCACCACTGGATCAATTCGATCGGCGTGAAACACAACCTAATATCACAAAGCAAAGGGGTTACACTTTTATTATACTACATCATGATTTAATTTGGGATTAGTTGGATTACTAACCTATTGATAGTGTTGAGGTAGTACGAAGGTATCTTAATTTGGATTAGTTGGATTACTAACCTATTGATAGTGTTGAGGTAGTACGAAGGTATCTTTCTCATCATTCCAAGACTTGGTGGAATCAATTTGGAAGAACCCATTTGAATGTTTCTTCACGGTTGCTTGAGCACCTCTATATATCACCTTGAACCATTTGACATCAAAGATGAATAGACTAAATGCTCTAAATCCAACCTTAAGAATATCTTGAACAGTTCCACAATACTCAAGATTGTCCTCTACGACATTGGTATCATGTCTACTCGCTTGAGTTTCTTGCTCAAAAGTTTCCATCACACCACAATCAAATGTGTTTCTTTTAGAATCCACACGCTCCATGCAAAAGTGCCCTCCCTCTAACCATATTGCATTATATAGTTTATACTAACATTAAACAAAAGCATGACATTTAGTATATATAGTGCATTAAACAAGGTATATATGTGATATAGAGATGAAGAATGTACTTACTTGAGGGTCACATCCTCTTGCATACTCATGCTCTTCTCTTGTGATCATCTCTCCATTTTGCGATTCCATCAATATTGCCATACAAAGCCATTCTATATTGATCACATTTGGTAGAGGTTCCAAGCTAGGCGGGAATGGCAAGCATCTATTTTCTCTTCTGAAAACTCTTCTCTCATCCTTTTGTCTATTGATTGCATCCTTGTATCTCCCAATCCACTTCTCCATGATGGGACTATTTAGAATACAGAATGTATTCACCTTGTGGCGTAATGCTTCATCTAGTCTTCGTTGCCTTCCTTTTCCCTAGGCACATTAGTGATAAGTCGATCATCCTCCTCATTTCTCCATAATCGTGGCATGGAAAGATCTATGCGCGAGATAGATATTTTGAGATATACACAAGAGACTCTTGCATCAACCATCCCTCTGCCATGCTTGCTTCTGGCCTTGCTCTTTGTCTCACAAAGTCCTTCAAGGTTTTCATGAACCTTTCAAGGAAAAACATCCATCGAGCATGAACAATGCCACACAATGCCACTTCATCAATCAAATGCATCACAAGATGCAATTAGCCTAGTGAGAATTGTTCTAGGGAAGTTGTTCTTGATCATACACACTGCCTCAATAGCATTGAGACAAGCCATCTCAATGGATGTAGGATCTATCTCCTTTAAGGATATGTGCCTACATAACATACACACCACTGCCTCAATAGCATTGAGACAAGCCATCTCAATGGATGTAGGATCTATCTCCTTTAAGGATATGTACCTACATAACATAGCAATTATGTGTACTATTTACCAATACATAACTTGTGAGCACATGAGAACTCCAAATAAGCAATATAACTTAGTGAATTGAAGAGAAGATTCATACCTCACCAAGCTTCCCATTTTGTAAATAGCCTCTCTCACCTTATTGTCTCCACAACCAACTATATCAATTGGAAGAATAAACTATGTATAGAAAAAAATGGAAGTTAGTATATGAGCTTAGAAATTATGTACAAGTCAATATTAGGTAATTTGGAAAAAATCTCACATTTTGGGAATCAATTACTTCATATAGTTTTGGACATATCTTAAACATACTAACTCCAAATTTGTCGGAGAATTCTTCTCTTCAAGATCTTTCCGATGATATGTCACATGAGGGGGTTTTGACAAACTTTTGGACAAGTTCACCATGCTCCCATTTTTCAAATGGGAATGGGATTTTTCCCAAATTATCTAATATGGTGTTGTACCATAAATAGAAAATGAAAAAGTGAATATTTATATACCTGTAATATCTTGTGCCAATCATGTGTCTTGAGGCCATATAATTGTTCCTCTCCTTTCTTTTTGGTCTTTATGAAGGCACCCTTCAATGAATGCATTACTCCCATTGGTGTAGAAAAAGAGGTGATCACACTTTTCACCTTATTGTGCTCTCTCTTGGTTAATACCCAAGGTGCCTTTGATAGGACTATTTTACCACTCTCACTTTCAATTGGCCATGCACTTTGAAGGCATCCAATGTTTTGTAAGTCATCCCTTGCACCCTTTGTATCTCTTTTACCAATTAAATGGTCCCAAATATTTGTTGTTGCCACATTCTTGAAGATATGCATGGGATCTAAGAGATGATTGATCTTCATGTCACACCAATATGGAAGTCGAAAGAAGATTGAGTGTCTAGACATCCTATTTGGTGGTGGATTGGGAGTGCTTCTCCATGCCTCAAACCAATCTCTACCTCTCAGTACAAGTGGTGAGACATCATGTGGCACATACTTGGGATGTGAAGGAGGGAGAAATCGATGATGTTTATCATACACCACCTTTTTAAGTGTAGAGGGACTTTCCGAAACAAGTGATGGTTTGCAAATCGGACATGCATGATGTCCGGAGGTTGCCAAACCTATTTTAATTGAGATGATTGAGATAGAGATATAAACTTAAATTTTAAAGGCTAAAACTTATGCATATAAGGTTCAAGTAGGTACCTGAGCACTGCGAGAACCCGAGATAGTCATGCATCATCAGCAAAACTCCTTTCACCTCCGCCTCATGCCTATTTATTGGCCTTGAAATGTCATGTACTTTGATACCTTGCCATAGTGTCTCAAGATCCTCAATCAAAGGCTCGAGATACACATCCATGTTTTCCACCTTATACTTGCGTGGTACAAGGAGAGCAAGCATGATATGACCTTTCTTGATTGCCACCCATGGAGGGAGGTTGTAATTCAACAATACAATAGGCCAAGAAGACCTTGAAGCCAAATGGGTTAACACCATCCATGCCCAAGCCAAGACGTAAGTGATGAGGCTCAACTTTAAACTCTAGCCATTGATGCTCCACATGTTGCCATGCCAGTGAATCAGACAATCCTCATGATATCATCGATCGAGCGATGAGTAGCATGCTACGTCATGAGTTCTATGATCCCCTTACATTTAAACATGCGTTGGATGCGAGGAGGAGTGATAGGGAAGTGTCTCAAAACCTTTCAGGGAACTTTATCACCTTGCAAATCATCCCTATAGAGGCTCTCCTCACATTGTAGACATTGTGTTGCATCTTTATTAACCCCTCTAAATAGCCTCCAATCATTGGGACACGCATGTATTTTTGTGTAATCCATACCTAGCATAGAGAGCATTTTACGACACCCATCTCGTGAGTTCGGTAATAGATTTTGAGGGGGAAGAATCTTCTTGAGAAGCCTACAACATAGGGTAAGAAATCATATGTCAAAATATTAGCAAGGAGAGTATTAGAACATGAAATATTTTCAATAGAATGAGGCAGTCTTACCAAAGAATACTTTTGACACTTGCATCACTCCATCCATAAGTTGTTTGCAAGTTCAATAGCTCCAAGTTTGTTTCGTAGTGTGGAGTATGAACATCCCTCATACAAAGGTGTGCTTGCCTCTCTATGCAAGGATTTCTCCTCTTGTGACATTGGAGCTTGCTCACTATTATCTATGACCTCTCGTCCAAAGACGTCATTCACCATGTTGTCCATGATGAGATTCTCTTCCTCCTGAAGTGGCAATGGTGGAGGTACCTCATTCATTGTGGTTGGGGAAGATGAGTCTCAGCCATGCTTTCCATATGAAGCATTGCCACTTTCCGCACTCTACCCGATGTCACCGAATGGTGTGGCATGTTACCTAGAACTCTCCTATGGTTCTCCTCTATGTCATCATCCGCACTTGGTCATGCCACTGCCTCATGAAGACCATATGTTTGGACATGCTCAATTGTTATACGACGTTGTTGTATATACTGGCCCTTGCATCGATCACACACACATCAATTTTTTTCTTTCAAACCATGCCTCGGATCCAACTTCCAACCCTTGATGATCACTATTAGACATCTTTAACCTAGCTAAAACTGATTTAGGGTTCATACAAAACACACAACAAACTCTCCTACCATACATCGTGGATGCGGATGGTGCCCTCGTGAGCATGATGATGGATGCACAAGGAAAGTAAGTCATAAATTGTATGCATGTACTTGCGAACTTGGAGTTCGTGAACTCCTTCAAAAAGTGAAAAACACAAGATTAACTTTCTAAGCAATATGTTATCGATGTGCTTAAGTTCGAGTTCCCTATACCACATGCGGGTCTATGCTTCTTCAAGGAGTGGATGAAGCGGTGTATCAAGCTTTTGCTCTCTAATAGGAGAGCAAATATCAAGAGAGTAGCGAAACATAATTTGGAGAAGCCTAGCATTTGTACGCCTGAGGAGTGGAGGCACGCACGCAGTTTCATGTGATGAGAAAGCACCCAGGTGCTTTTCAACAACAAGCGATGGCGAGTGCTTCCCGACTATAGAAGCGAGGGGCTTTACACTTCGGCTCCGACGGGAAATCCTCCTTTCTTGATCGTTTCATAAGTATCATTTCTTCTCTCCTTTCGTTTTGTTTTGTACTATATTATTTTCTTGAAATAATTGTATATTTTCTTAATTGTTTTTTGTATAGGGAGGTTGTTGGGCATGACCTAACAAAGGAGGAATATGACTATGGGTATAGAGCCCCCCTCCACAATTGTGGGCGTGGATGTGAACGTGAGGTGTACACTTGGATGAGTTCGTTTTGGGGACTCAAGTTGATGAGGTAATGTGTTTCCTAAACCATTCTCTTTTCTATGTCTAATTGTATTTTAATGCTTTTGCTTACCTTACGCTTGATGGCATGTATGCAGGATGAAGAGGGGAAGAAGAAGAAGAGGAGGATCGAGATTATCAGCGTCTGAAGCAAGTGAAGAGGATGAGGAATCGGATGATGAAGATCACTCGAAATCCGATCAGGATTCCAATTAGACACTCACCTCTTCATACCTATTCATTGTAAATACTTTATGTATATATGGCCAAAGGCCCAAGAATTTCTGAAATATAATAACTTGAGATCAATTGCATTCTCCACAATGTATGCGTTTCTTATATTTGTGTTTGTGTTACAAATTTGAAACTGTGACTCTGTTTATATAAAAAAAAAGAAATAGTCATGTAGGTAGATTCCTAGCTTCATCAATAATAGTTCTTTCATGATTGACCACTTGTTCCAATTGATTTGGAGTTGGTGAACTTAAATCAGTGTCAAATGTGGAGGAGTCTCCCCCTTGCAATAAATCTTGATCAAATACAGGCATTGGAATTGGAAGTAGTCCTTCAAACATATCTGATGAATTGGCATAAATTGTGCTTGTTAAAATCAACCCTAGATTGAATTCTACGCAACATCCCTACTGACAATCACCGTTTTAGTGACATGATTGTAGTGACAAGAACCCTTGGTAGCACAAATATGCATTTGACTTCCTTGACATCACGCTTGGTCCTGTTGGAATTAGGGTTGCAGGAATGCACACACAACTTCAAGAAGATGAGGAAGCTTGAGCACAACACAGTAGTGTATTATGAGTGCCAAAAATGAAAGATCACAAGCCCTAGAAGATAATGGGCGTATATACAATGCACGGGGGAAAAAACCTCCTAGTGAGGGAAAAAGTGCCCCGGCGGTCCTAAGTGTGTTCACACACATCACTACTATAATATGGTAACAAATCCCCCCTGGAGTGATGCGGTGAACAAGAGCTAGCACTCATGTATAGGGAAGTGTCTAGCTATGTGGACGAATCCACAAAAGGGAGTAAGCCCAAAGCTTTGCGAAAAGCTTCGAACTTCTCACGAGGCAGAGCCTTTGTGAAAAGGTCTGCAAGGTTATCCTGTGTTGGCACATAAGCCAAACTGATCTCTCCTGCAGAGAGTCTCTCCCTGACATAATGGTAGTGCACCTCAATGTGCTTCGTACGAGCATGGAACACTGGGTTCCGCGCAACTGCCAATGCGCTCTGACTGTCAGTGAAGATGGTGGTGGCAGATGGCTGCCCAACACCCAAATCAGCCATAAGGCGTCTGAGCCACACACACTCAACCGTAGCTGTGAAAGCTGCCCTGTACTCAGCTTCACAACTAGAAGTGGCCACAGTAGGCTGCTTCTTGCTCAACCATGATATGCATGAGCTTCCAAGCATGAAGCAAAAACCACTCGTGGACACGCGTGTGTCATAACAACCAGCCCAGTCAGAATCTGAAAAAACATGTAAATCTGGTGGCAATGATCCCCCCTTGGGATAAAACAACCCAAGATGCCGAGTACCACTCAAGTAGCGAAAGATACGCTTCACTGCCTGCCAATGCTTAATGCCTGGGCTATGCATAAATCTGCTCACCTGTGAGACTGCAAACTGAATGTCTGGCCTCGTAATGCATACATAAATGAGGCAACCAACAGCTGTCTGATAGAGTGTGACATCAAAGTGATCTCCAGCATCATGAAGACTCAACTTCAAACCTGTCTCCATTGGAGTAGCAAATAGGCTTGCAGTCTTCGAGGCCAAATCTCATCAACAATGTTTCAATATACTTTGTCTGACACAAAGCAATACCTCCATCACACTGCTTAAATTGTATCCCCAAATAATGATGCAAATGCCCCAAATCTGACATCTCAAAAGAGGCATTCAAATCAGCCTTAAAATCAGCAATATGACTCTCATTTGGTCCTGTGAGCAGCATGTCATCGACATAGAGAGCAATGATTAGATGTACACCATCCACACGTTTAACATACAAAGTGCTTTCTGTTGGACTATTCTGAAACCCATGTGCAGTCAAATATGCATGTATTTTTTCATACCAAGCTCGTGGAGCTTGCTTTAAACCATATAAAGCCTTTTTTAACCTGCACACTTTGTTTTCCTGCCCTCTTTGAACAAAACCACGAGGCTGCGATACATACACCTCCTCATGCAAATCTCCATTTAAGAACGCAGTCTTTATGTCCAGCTGATGTACATTCCAACCATTATGAGCTGCTAATGCACAGATGCTACGAACAGTGGTCATACGACATGTGGGAGCAAAAGTCTCATCAAAATCAATGCCCTTCTCTTGAGCATAACCTTTTGCAACAAGCCTAGCCTTATGGCGATCCACTGTGCCATCAGGCTTACGCTTCAATTTGTATACCCACTTAGTGCCAATGGCCTTCTTGCCAGGGGGCAAGTCACATAAAGACCATGTACTATTCTTCATAATAGCATCGTATTCTGCTTGCATAGCAGCCATCCAATTTTCTGAACTTTGTGCCTCATCAAATGAAACAGGCTCACTTTCATCGCACATACTAGAAACAGCCAATGCATAACAATCTGACGTATAAGAGGCACCATGAGAGCCAGAACGAGTGCCACTGGACAAAGGGGCATCCAACTTGCTGTCACGCAAAGTTTGCACCAGCCATCTAGGCATGTTCCTAGAGCCCTCAATCTCTTGTCTCTCATCCTCAAGTGCATCATGCACATCTGCATCAGATATAGGCTGATCTGTGCCATCATTTAAAACCTGCATAGGCTGAAAAACTGCCTCATGAGGTATTGCACTTGACTGTGCACCACTGAAAAGAGGCAACAATGTATCATAGACATCACGTGAGCTGATATCTGTCTCCTTAGTACATGAAACCAAGGGCTGAACTGCATCTTCCACAAATACAACATCACGGCTAACCAAAATGCGCTTTGTCTGTGGATGATACAAACGATAGCCTTTGCTCTCAGCACTATATCCAACAAAAATACATTTGACAGCTTTGTCATCCAATTTTCTGCGATGTTGCACAGGCACTAATGCATATGCCAGGCAACCAAAAACACGTAAATGGCCAACAGATGGCTTGCGGCTATGCCAAGCCTCATATGGAGTGACAACCTGTAATGCTTTGGTGGGACACCTGTTTAGTACATAAGTGGCACACATGACAGCCTCAAGCCAAAAACCATGTGGTAGACTTTGACTCTTAACCATACATCTTGCCATTTCCATGAGAGACCTGTTTTTTCTCTCAGCCACACCATTTTGCTGTGGTGTATACGGCACTGTACATTGGTGTTTTATCCCACGCTCAGCCAGAAATGCATTAAATTCTGAAGACATATACTCCCCCCCTCGATCTGAACGGAGGGTGCCCATCTTACTTTCTGACACATTTTCAGCCATAACCAAAAACTGTTTGAAGCACAAAAACACTTCGGACTTTGCCTTCAAAGGATATACCCATGCATGCCTGGTAAAATCATCAATGAAAGTCACGAAGTAAAGGTAGTTTCCAAATGATGGAGTTTGCATGGGACCACAAACATCACTGTGAACAAGCTGCAATCTGCGTTCAGCTCTCACTGATCCATCTTTGGGAAAGGAAGCACGCTGCATTTTACCCAATATGCAGCCCTCACAAACATGCTTGACAGGTGCCTCAAGCTTAGGCAAAGAAGACACCATTTCAGATTTCTGCAAGCGCAGCAAACTTGCAAAATTCAGATGACCAAAACGTGCATGCCACAGTTTTGCATTTGAAATAGCCTGCGTATCCATAATAGCACATGCTGAATCCTCTACACATTTGCCATCCATATTGAGCTTATACAGCCCTCGACATAGTGAACCAGATGGGTTGTTGCAAGATCAGGGTGTCCAGTTTTATCCAGTTTCTGCTGGACTGGGACAATGCTTGGAGAGCAAATTTTAGGGGACAAGGTACTTAAAATGAGATCAAGCAAATAATAGAAAATATGCTTGCCCGTAAATTAACCCAATATAACTTAAATTAATATAAATTAGTCTAATTAAATAAAATTAATTAAAAATATGATGAAATGATAAACAAATGATCTTTTCATACTTAGAGTAATCCAATTTATTTTTCCATAGATGCACCATTACAAGTACACTAGTCCCTATAGGTTTTAGATGATTCACATCAAAAATGTAATTTTATTAATTAGATTATTAATATTTACAGGCCTTCTGATAGTCTGGAAGAATTTTGAAAAAGAGATCATTAAAAATCCAACCATTGGATTTGCAATTTTCACTAACCACCACATTCTACTAATGTCTCAGTATCTACCCACTCTTTTAATCTACAAGATTGAGGGTTTCAAGTGGTAGCTATTGTGGGTACAAAAAGTGGCGTATATTATAACACTTTAAAGACCTTGAAATATTTAAAGAAAATAGATAAATATTTTAAAATTTTCTCAAAAAATCAAGTTAAGCTCCATATTATGTGAAGATGTAAGGTACAAAGTGGGAATCTCATATGAGTTTATATGTAAAAGATATTAGCATTTTATGGAATCAGCTCAAATTTGGGACAGGGTGTATACATTGACTTTGTACCTAAGAAAATGAGGACTTTTGACTATCTAATGCTTAATCAAATTATGCAACTATATTTCCAACTTTGAATATGATGTTCCAACAAAAGAACTTGAAACAAAATTCCTTCATTTACTAGGAGAGATTAGACACTAAAGGTAAACAAATGCCTATTTTTTTACTGTTTACAGGGTGCTTAAGTGGACAAAACTGGGCACCCTGATCTTGCAACCACCCAGATGCTACAATGATATCACCACAAGAGAGATCATGAACAGTACATCTGTCATCCACAAATTTTACAACCAAACCTGTTTTGGCAAATGCGGAGACTGACAGCAGATTCTTTTTGATCCCTGGCACATACAATGCATCAAAAAGTGTAAAGGTGTTGCAATTTGCAACATTCAGCACAATCTGTCCAACTCCTTTAACGGGATAAGAGGAGTTATTGGCACAAGTGACAGTATTCCCTGTGGGAGCAGACTCAAGGAAAGTGAATAAACTGCGCTGCGAGGTGATATGCTTAGTGGCACCACTGTCAAAGTACCATACATCTGAATCTACTGCAGACATACATGTGTCATGCAAAGATGGGTCATAACTGCACTGCGCATTGAATGCCCATTCTGTATCTTGAACAACATTAGCAGATTCATTGTTAGAAGGAGAGGCATCTGCAACAGCCATACCAGCCTCTTTCTTCTTAGCCTCTTTCGCAGCCAGCTTAGGACACGCTTTGATGACATGATCATTTCCCTTATAGTACTTGCAAAATGTCTTCTGTTTGTCACCCTTCTTCTCATCTTTGTCTTCCTTCTTTGGTTGCGCAGCATTTGCAGATTTCTGCTTACTAGAAGAAAAGCCAGCTTTACCTTTCCCGCTTCTCTGACTAGCAACGAAAGCTTGATCTGTGACACGCATAATATTCCTGTTTTGCCTTGACTGGTCTTCTTGCAGCAAAACAGAAACTAACTCCTCAAATGATAAGGCATTGGGATTGCCTTTCATCATCAAGCGAAGAGTGGAAGCAAAACCCTGATAAGAATCTGGTAGACCATTCAAAACAGTCTGCACAAGTGAACTGTCTGACAGGATTTCATCTGCAGAAATGAGCTGCTCTTTGAAATCCTTGATCTTTGTCAAAAAGCTATCCATAGAATCACCTTCGTTCATATGCTCACTCTCCAACTGTTTTCGGAGGTAAGCAACACGAGCCTCATTTCTTGCCTGATACAATGTGGCAAGTACATCCCAAGCATCCTTAGAAGTCCTGCAGGAGCGAATATGTGGGATAATGGTACGTTTGACAGACAGCGCAATCAAGGCATGAGCCTGCGCATCTCTACCATCCCAACGAATCTGCTCTGCTGAAAGTGGTGGTTCTCGAACAGCTGCTACAGCACTTGTGCCTGCACCATCATCAACAGTACCTGTTTCTGATGTGTTTGCAGCATTCCCAGCCACAATAGGACGTGCATCAATACCCTGCACAATGTTCCATAACCCCTTTGCTACCAATACATGTCGCATCATATATGCCCACAATGGATAGTTGGTGCCATCCAACTTATCCTCAGCAGCCAACATGCGGAATACATCATTGTTGTCAGCCATGGCCAATGACTGTACTACTAGATGTAAATGCTGTCTGTAAGAGGTAAACCTGTATAAAATCGACCTGTGCTATGTAGCACAGCCCAAAACAGACGAATGGGCACCTGTCCTGCAGATTTTAATCTTGACAGAAAATCTGCACAGTAGGACGATTTTGCCTGCGCAGTACTTGGAATGCAAAAACGGAGGGCGAAATGACTTCAGATCAAAATTCTGAAACGACCTGCAGACGCTCGTGAAACCTCGTCGCAATCGGAGGAGATGAAGCGGCAGGTGCCGGTGATGCTGCCCGGGAGGAGGAAGCCTGCTCTGATACCAATTGTTGGAATTAGGGTTGCAGGAATGCACACACAACTTCAAGAAGATGAGGAAGCTTGAGCACAACACAGTAGTGTATTATGAGTGCCAAAAATGAAAGATCACAAGCCCTAGAAGATAATGGGCGTATATACAATGCACGGGGGAAAAAACCTCCTAGTGAGGGAAAAAGTGCCCCGGCGGTCCTAAGTGTGTTCACACACATCACTACTATAATATGGTAACAGGTCCTTAACTAAGCTAGCACATGCGCATGTTCTAAACAACCAAACACGTGCTTGTGATCAACCTTTGGTGTTTTGTCGTACCAAAAGCTGAATAAGGCATTACGGTCCATGGATTTTGTTTAAAACATGCATGGCACAAGTTGCGGCTTCCATTTGGAACTTGTATGGCTGTCGTGCGCCGTAATCATAGATCTGACCATTTCATTGATGAGATAATGATTACGTCTCTCAGCAACACCATTAAAGAGCCCTTATCTAATGAGAGATTCATCTTTGTGGCCCCAACCATTTTATGTTACTCGAATCTTATCAAGGTGTAGCCCACTTGCTTTGAGTAGGCAATTGGAAACAAGAAATGGGAAGATTCCATGGATGAGAAGATAGCAGCATGGGAAGATTCCATGGATGAGAAGATAGCAGCATTGGTGGATGCAAATGCAACATGGGAGTTCGTGCCTTTGCCTAAGGAAAAGAAGGCAATTGGATGTAAGTGGGTGTATAAAGTCAAGCACAATGCTGATGGTTTAGTGTGAGCAGGTACAAGGAAAGATTGGTTGCCAAGGGCTATTCGCAGACTTATGGCATAGAGTATGAGGAGATATTTAGCCTGGTTGCAAGAATGGCAAACCGTGAGAGCTGTCATTGCTATGGCTGTATAGCAAAGGGTTGGTCTTTACATCAAATGGATGTAATGAATGCCTTCTTGCATGGTGATTTGCAAGAAGAAGTGTACATGATGCAGCCACCAGGTTATGAGAGTGATGCACATCCAGATTTTGTGTGTAGATTACGCAAAACCTTGTATGGCTTGAAGTAGGCACCCAGAGCATGGTCAAACAAGATCGAGGAGTATCTTTTACCATTGGATTTCACATATCCAATGTAGATTTCTCACTATATGTGAAAAAGACATATAGAGGGATCATGCTATTAGTCATCTATGTGAATGACTTGATTATCACTGGTGATAGTGATGCAGACATACGTGATGTTAGGATGCTTTTGAAGAAGAAGTTTGAGATGAAGGATTTGGGTGAGCTATGGTATTTCTTGGGCATAGAGGTGGTGAGATCACCTCATGGCATTTTGCTATTGTAGAGCCAGTATGGCTTGGATATATTGTCCAAGTATGGTATGACAGGCTGTAAGCCTATTTCAATGCCATTGGAGCAAAACACAAAGCTTTCCACAAATATGGGTTAGTTTTACTACATACATGTGCATAGTGGGTAGTTTGATCTACATGACCATTACAAGGCTAGACTTGACCTATTCTATTGGGCTTCTGAATCAGTCTATGCAGGCCCCTAGGAAGCCACACTTGGATGCAACTAGACGGATCATCAGGTACATAAAGTCCATAGTTGATTATGGACTTTTCTATGAGGCTAGTACAGAGATATAGTTGTATGGGGCTGGTAGTATTGCAGACAGGAGATCTACCAGTGGTTTTATGTTCTCATTTAGGAGCGGTGAGTTGGAGCAGTAAGAAGCAGACAACAGTTGCCTTGTCGAGTACAGAGAAGAGTACAGTGGTGCTGCTATGGCAGCTTGTCATGTAGCTTAGTTTCGGAAGCCACTTGGTGACATGGGAGAGCACGTGGATAGGAGAGTTGTCATATATTGTGACAACATGAGAAGCATACAGTTGGCCAGTAACCCAGTATATCATGCTAGAATGAAGCAAATTGAGGTGCATTATCACTTTTTGAGGGAGAAGGTTCTAGCAAGAGATGTAGATTTGGTATATGTCAGCACAGAGGATCAGGTGGTTGACATCTTCACAAAGGCATTGGGCACAGAGAAGCTCCACAGGTTTAGGATCTTACTCGGAGTGTAGTGTGTGGAGTTGAGCTCGAGGGGGAGTGTTGAGATATTGAGCTCAACTAGTGCTATGGACGGACATTGATGACCCGCCTGGGTATTAGCTTCTACATCTACACCACCGGCATGGTTGGTGAGATTATGGGTGATATGTGGCAAGTGCAATGAGATGTTGTGTGATAGCCATTTTGGATTACTAGAGACTGGCATAGTTATAACGCCAGTTCATTTAGTCGGGTTCACATTATGGACCGACCCTTGTATGTTGTAGTAGTTGAGTAGTACTAACCCATATAGTGTGTACTCTTATCTTTATGTTATGTTGGTTGAGTAGAGAAGAAGAAAATAGAAGAAAATTAAGCTATCTATCTCTCTCTTGTGTCTTGATCTCTCTTGCATGTGTGTGTTTGCTTGCTAGGGTTTGAAGCTCTCCCTCTCCCCTGTTGAGAGGTAGCGATTGCGGTTGTGCAATGCTACATTGATATGGGTGATGGATGATGGGTGAGTTGTGGAACACCTCGATTAAGAGGGGGTGTTGAGAGATGTAATCGCGGTGTTGTGTATGTGGGAAAGCACCCTAGAGGTGCAAGATATTGTGGTGAGATAGGAATGCCACATGTAATATTGCATGGTGTGTGAGAGTTGACCAAAAGAAGTGGAAAAGGAGTTGCCACATGGATGATGACATGTAAAGTGGGATAAGGCTAGAGAGCCTATATCATTGTATGGTTCATTGTGATATGCAATACAAGGGAATAGTGTTGAGTGTGCAATCTCCCTCTCTCTCATGGAGTTCTTAGTGTGGTTTAATCCACCTTAATTATGTATGCTTAATCTATGTCCTACACCATGATCAATCCCATTTCTAGAATCTTAACATGGTATTAGAGCTTGGGTGGGCTCTTGGTCATGGTGCACACTCATATTATCATTTGGATTTGCATTTGTGAGGATTTGAGAGAGATTTGGAGCTACCATTCTCAAGTTAGAGAGGAGATTTGCAACAAGGAAGTTGCATAGAAGCTGTCCAAGAGAGTTGCAAATGGAGTTTTGCAACATGGAGAGATTGCTCATCATCATGGAAGCTGAAAATGGAGATTTCAGCATTATGAAGGCTATGGAGTCTTCATCACCGTCAAGGAGAAGCTGCCAAGAGAAGATATGCTGCTGATTATGCCTCAAGAAGGTTGGTTTTGTGAAGTTTTGCCTCAAAGTTTTGTGTTTGAGCATGGAAAAATGCTTTATGAAGGGTTGCTTGATGGGATGGAAGAATCCCAAGGTCTTTGCTTCCAAGCAAAGAGTGGAGGAGGTGCATGCTTGTCAAGATGATGGCAAGTGAGATGGTGAACTCAAGATGGAGTTCATGTATGTGCATCAAGAGGAGGATGCACATGTGTTCGCTCATAGAAAATGAGTGAGTGGTGGAAGTAGTGGAAGCTTTCACATGTGAATGCACCTATGGTTTCTCATAGGGAGAAACTCAGAGAAAGAACCCTTGAAGAAGGCATGCAAGGTGGAGAGCTCAATGTGGAGCTCATGAAAGCCATGAAGATGGCTGAGACCCATGACAAGGAAGTCATGGAGTGGAAGCTCATTTGGGAGCTCATGATGGCCATATTATTAACCAGAAAATTAATCACAATGGCTGTGTAAACCTTGTAAAGAAGGTGTGCCGATTGCAAGAGGACTACATATCTGGTCTGGCTGAACAAATAGCCCACACCATGCTACAGGATGATGAGAAAAGCCTGGTAAACAACCTGCCCTTTAGAGTGTACAAGTCAACCCAATGCAAGCTAGATCACAAAGAGTCGAAACTACAAAAGCCCGACAGAGGACAGAGCCAACAAGGTACGGGAGAAGATGGTGTTGCAGAGGCAACAGATAGGCAGAATGCAGGAGGTCATGTTCTGGGAAGAGCAGCAGGAGGCTGCAGCTAAGAGCCAGGTGCTTGTTCATGTGAGCAAGGAAAGTGACCCCAGCATGGAAGGCTGGGATGATGAGTAAGTGACATCGCTGAGCAGAGAGATGGAGAGCCTTAAGGCATTGAATAGAAGGCACTCTTTCGAGCTCCGCACCATAAACTAGGATCTGCAGAGCATGGGGTCTGTCATTAAATCCTCCCAAGAGCAGCTGCTGCTGATTAGGTCCCATGGATAAACAAGACCCAAGAGAACCCGAGCGACATTGTCAACCTCAATAATCAAAACAGCGTAGTAGCTATTGATCTATGGCAGCACACAACAAGTCTCAAAAGATCCCACGTAGAGAGGAAGCAATCAGTTTTGGCGATGGTGAAATCGAAGCGGCAATAATAGAGAAGGAAAGCTACAAATTAGAAGCACAGCATCAGGCAAATGCCAGGGCGGTGGCAGCAGTGAATGGTTCACAAGTGTCTTTAATTAAAGATTGCAGAAGAAGGATAACGTTCAAAGTTCAAACGTAAGGCCTAAAATTTTCCTTGTTAAGCCCCCATTCACACAAGTTCTTTGTAAACACTTAGGGCCTTGTTCACATGCATAAAAGATGCAGTATGTGTCTGCCTTGTTTGTATAACATATCCATGTGTATGTGTTGACACATGGGTTCGCTGCTTGACCTCGGCTAAAAGACTTTGTAATTTTATTTTTCACCCAAAAATGATGATGGACAAATGTCCACGAGCATGCATGCTCAAAACAAAAATTTTGTAATCATCCATGGTATGAGGGTAACCATGCCCGCGCTCACCGAGAAGCTCAAAATGGTTGTTGTGATGTGTGCAAGAGCGATGCACGTGTGAGGTGCATGCGCATGGGTTGGTTCCCACCCGAACTTCTACGTTCAAATCGGACTCAGTGGTTCCGCTGTGAGCGAGTTGGCTCAAAATGGACTAGGTGTCTAAGATGGTAGACACAGGCACACATGCTTGGTTGATGGACACTCCAATGTATCATTGAGGGGGAGTGTTGAGAGGTAGAGATTGCGGTTGTGCAATGCTACATTGATATGGGTGATGGATGATGGGTGAGTTGTGGAACACCTCGATTAAGAGGGGGTGTTGAGAGATGTAATCGCGGTGTTGTGTATGTGGGAAAGCACCCTAGAGGTGCAAGATATTGTGGTGAGATAGGAATGCCACATGTAATATTGCATGGTGTGTGAGAGTTGACCAAAAGAAGTGGAAAAGGAGTTGCCACATGGATGATGACATGTAAAGTGGGATAAGGCTAGAGAGCCTATATCATTGTATGGTTCATTGTGATATGCAATACAAGGGAATAGTGTTGAGTGTGCAATCTCCCTCTTTCTCATGGAGTTCTTAGTGTGGTTTAATCCACCTTAATTATGTATGCTTAATCTATGTCCTACACCATGATCAATCCCATTTCTAGAATCTTAACATCCCTCACATTCTCTTTACTTTGCTATTGGAAAACTTATTGGTGCGGTAAGGTCTTAGCCCTCTCGTTGTGAATTTTTGATTGTTCTTCTTGAGAAAGTAGAAAAGCACAAGATCTTGTTTTTGAATCTCTCCTTTTTTGGAGGTGAGAATCAAATCACATTTTCCTCTTTCACTTTTCTGTGTACATCACTACAACAGAGTGGAGTCTGGTTTCCTCGAGCTTTTCAAGATCTACGAAATGTTCTCAAACAATTCATGTCCAATCCACTCTTGTTCTTTTGCAACTCTCAATGTCAGTACCAAGGACGCAGTAGGTAGAATAGCATCTAGTCCATAGAATAACTAAAAAGGTGTTGTACCTATAGAGGTCTTGTATGGTGTTCTATAGGCCCAAAGGGTAGCGGAAAGTTTCTCCTCCTGTAAAATTTTAAGTTTTACACAGTCTAGTTAAGTACTTTTAAACTTTAGTCAATTACTTGAGATTTCAGGGGACATCATTTTGAAGTCTACATATAGATGTAATCGTATTTCAGGGAACGTGAAGAAACGTTCATAACCGTTTGTGTGAGGTTTATGTAGTTGGATCGCTATTTTGGGAGTTTTGTCTGATATTTCAGGGATGGGTAAGCTATTGTTTGATATTATATAATAACGATGAATATTGTTTGTAGTGATGTTAAATAGTTTGTGAGTGTATGGATAATATGAGATCATGGTGGTGTTGTCGAGAGAATGTATGTGTGGGGTCTTGATGCAGCCAGTTCTTCAGATCAATCCGTTTCAGGTAGCTTTAGATAGTTGCAACTTGTTTTGAAAATTTTAAACAAATAAACCTTTTTTCAAGGAGTTTTAGGCAGTTTTAGTCAAATCAACTTGTTCTAGGCAGTTTCAAGAAAAATGGGTAGTTTTAAGAAAAACGGGTAGTTTCTGTTAAAACGGGTAGTTTCAAGTAAGACAGGCAATTTTAAGCAAATCATAATATGAAAAGTCAATTAGATCAAGAAAAGCATATCAAATCAGGTTGGAGAAGATGGAGAGATGGCTTTAAGAATTTGGGAATTGGATGAGGAAAGAGAAGGAATTTGAGGCCTATGTAGAGAGAATGTATGTGTGGGGTCTTGATGCAGCCAGTTCTTCAGATCAACCCGTTTCAGGTAGCTTTAGATAGTTGCAACTTGTTTTGAAACTTTTAAACAAATAAACCTTTTTTCAAGGAGTTTTAGGCAGTTTTAGTCAAATCAACTTGTTCTAGGCAGTTTTAAGAAAAATGGGTAGTTTTAAGAAAAACGGGTAGTTTCTGTTAAAACGGGTAGTTTCAAGTAAGACAGGCAATTTTAAGCAAATCATAATATGAAAAGTCAATTAGATCAAGAAAAGCATATCAAATCAGGTTGGAGAAGATGGAGAGATGGCTTTAAGAATTTAGGAGTTGGATGAGGAAAGAGAAGGAATTTGAGGCCTATGTAGAGAAGGAATTTGAGGCCTATGTAGAGAGAATGTATGTGTGGGGTCTTGATGCAGCCAGTTCTTCAGATCAACCCGTTTCAGGTAGCTTTAGATAGTTGCAACTTGTTTTGAAACTTTTAAACAAATAAACCTTTTTTCAAGGAGTTTTAGGCAGTTTTAGTCAAATCAACTTGTTCTAGGCAGTTTCAAGAAAAATGGGTAGTTTTAAGAAAAACGGGTAGTTTCTGTTAAAACGGGCAGTTTCAAGTAAGACAGGCAATTTTAAGCAAATCATAATATGAAAAGTCAATTAGATCAAGAAAAGCATATCAAATAAGGTTTTAATTAGAGATTATTGAAGAGGACTCAATTTGAAGTGTTGGAAATCATCTCATATCTCTATCTCTTCACTAATTAGAGGTCAAATAATTGCTTACTCATCTCCAATATGCATAATCTGTTTTGTGTATTTTTGTAGAATCAAAATCTCTCTAAATGACTTGTTTGGGCAACCTAGTGTCGGATTTGTTGTGGATCTTGGTACAGCACCAAGCTCTCCATCACAAAGATGCACTTAGTCGTACATTGGTGTTGTGCGTCTTTGTAGGGGACTATTCTTTTCATTTAGCCTGATTTTTGAAAATGAAAGAAGAAGAAGAAGTGCTCAATTTTTTTGAAACATGATCACTACACAAAGGAGTTTCCCTACATTTGTGAGGAGTGTTGCACGGGGGATAAATGCAAGTACTATTGCATGGTTGACATGTGTGATGAGTTGCATCAAATTGTAAAGTGGTTGCGTAGTGCATCATCTCATAGAGCAAGATGGAGGGAGCTAGGGACAAGTTGGAGAAGTTTGAGGATTTTCTTGAGGAGACATATGAGTGACATGATGATCATGAGGGAAAGCGACGTAAGTATTGTTCTAGTAAGAAGAGGATTTCCATGTTGCGAAAAGCATGTGAGAGATTGAGTGAGAAGTATGAAGATGAGTTTCAAGAGGAGAGTGATGATGTTGAATGGAGTGTACCTAATTGGATCTCGGTGATTGAGGTTAAGGAGCTAAGAGAGGAGGAGAGCAAGAGGAGCCAAAAACCATCCTCGAGTAACCCTAATACAACATCAGAGCTACGTTTGGTCACCCATAAAAATTAGTAAAGTAATCAGAGAGATCAGGGAGTGGAAGAGGGTGAAGGCAAGAAACCAAATCAGATTGAATCAGGTGCAATCACAAATTTTCAAGTATTTAGGAAAAGCCAAAGGGAAGGCATATTCGGATTTTAGAATGTACTCAAAGTAGTGCAAGAGGAAACTAAAGAAGTTCAAGGAATGGCTAAGAAGTTGCAAGAAAGTGCAAAAAACATTTACCTTGATTCAAAGAGGGCAAAGAACAATTGAGGTGGATTCAACACGAGTAATTTTTAGCATTTTTTCTTATTCAAATATTGGTCATTGAAGTAAGAAGAGTAATCCAAGTGGAGATATGCTTAAAATAGATTCAGGTGCATTTCAAGAAAATCTACCTTAAGAGGTTGGAAACAGGAGAACCACCAAAGGGAATATTAGATGATTTCCCTCATGTTTAGATTTTTCAGGTTCAAAATGTGGGAATGGAGAATGCTTGTTTTTCTCACCGATGGAGTATTTCCTAACTCAATGCATAAGGATAAAAGGAAGAAGTTGGCTTTGAAGAGTAGGTCATTCCTAGAAATTGCAGGAGTACTTTACAAAAGAGGGATTGATCAAGTCATTAGAAGATGTGTACCACATTTTGAACAATCAGTGGTCTTGAGAGAAGCACATGAAGGAATAGCTGCGGGACATTTTTTTGGTGAAATAATAGGCAGAAAGATTTTTCAAGCAGGATTGTGGTGGCCCTCAGTACTGAAAGATGCTCATGAGTATGGAAAACGATGCATTCAATTTCAAAGACAAGGGAAGCCTACTCAAGCAGATAGAATGCCTCATCAACCAATGTTACCTTTGGAGCCTTTCTAGAAATGGGGAATGGATTTTGCGGGCCCTATTAAACATGTAGCAAAGATCACAGGAAATAGATATATCTTGGTGGCAACATACTACTGTACAAAGTGGACTATACAAAGTGGGTGGAGCTAGTAGCATTGAGAGATAGGCCTCTAGTGCTGCCAAATTCTTGTACAGGAATATCATGACCAGGTATGGGTGTTCGATAGAGCTTGTTTCAGATCAAGGAGGACATTTTCTTAACAAGGTCACTAAGAAGCTTACTTCACTACATATGATTGTCCACAAGAAGTCAACAATTTACTATCCTGTTGCAAATGGTCAGGCAGAGAGTTCAAACAAAATTCTTTTGACGATCTTGAAGAAAATTATTTCAGATAATAAAAAGGATTAGGATTAGAAGTTAGACTTTGCATTGTGGGCATTCAGAATAGCCTTTAAGGTAACAATAGAGCTAACCCCATTTAAGTTGGTGTATGGATAGGAGGCAGTAGTCCCAATGGAATACTTAGTACCCAGCTTGAGGGTAGCAATAGAACACAAATTGTCACCTAAGGAGTCTCTAGATTACAGGTTGGAAAAGCTGCTTGAGCTAGAACAGGATAGGATTCAGTAATCCTATATTTCAGAAGTAATACAAAGGAGAAGGCAAGCTTGGGTGAATAGGAACATCAAGTTCAAACTATTCAAAGAAGGTGATTTGGTGATGCTTTATAATTCTAAGTTAGGCCCACATCCAAGAAAACTGAAACAACTGAGATATGTGGGACCTTTCTTGATAAAACAAGTGTTAGGTGTCAGGGGACTTCAAGGTACACCTAGACCTTACCCTTTCTCAGCACAAATTGTGGTTGCAAAAAGTGGGTCTGTTAGATTATGCTAAATTGCCATGGGACATGCGGAAGGGGAATAAACAAGCCAACCTGCAGTTTAGATTTTTGCAAGCAAGTGATGGGTTTATTTCACCTAATGTTTTTGTGACTGTGGAGTTGATCTCATATGTCTTTAAGCTCTCTATGGAAGGAGAAACCCGTTTTGACAAATCACCATTAAAGACGATGGACAAGGAGTTTGGTAGTACAAAAACCACATGTAAATATTATGTGGTTGAGAAAGGGCTGGATCCTGAGAGAAGATTGTAGTTGGAATGAGTTTTAGAAAATGTCTTGCTATTGATCAAATCAGAATATATTCTGATCAAATCAGAATATATGTGAGATAAGAATTATGCTTACCTGTACACTGCAGAGAAGGGAAAAACTGTTGCATGGACACATATTTTGCACCAAAAGATCATGTCAAAGATCAGAGAAAATGACAAAAGAAAAGTGTATAAAAGTTCAAGCCTAGGGCCAGTACAGGGCACTCTATTTCACAAAGTAAAACATTTGGAATTTACGCATGGAGAAAAAATTCTCTCAAAGATAACACCATACACTAAGACAACAAAAATAACAGGGGATAAACTTGATGGAGAGCCACCTAATATTTGCAGTAAGATTTGGAAGATGGAAAAGTGTTAGATGGTGAAAAGCTAGAGTCAGCTCTTATTGAAGTTGAATATTCAGTGGAGGAGTCAAGGAAGGTGGTTAAAAGCCATAAGGCTATTGAAGATCCCTTATTCCCAACACATTTTGAATAGGCAATGAAAGAACAGGAAGTTGTTACACCAAGATCAATTCAAAAGAAAGGTCTGAAGCTCAAGATCAATAGAGGCAAATCTGTTAGGTCAAAAGATACTGGAGTTTCAAGAAACCCCGAATTTTTGAGTTTTCAAACTATAGAGATGCCAAAGGAGATTACTATTGAAGAAGCTAAAAAGGCTTGGAAATTAATGGAAGATTTCCTTCTCTAGAGCAACCAACAGAGAGTAATGCTCAAATAGACAAAAGGAAGCAGAGGGAACTAGAGAATAAAGTGCAGCTTTTGGAACAACAACTAACAAAGAAGGATACAAAGAATCAGAAAGTGAAGAAGCTGCAAGAGAGGATTAAAGTTCACGAGAAGCTTTCTGTGAAAATGAAGGATGTAGAGATAGTTAAATGGCAACAAAAAGCTTAAGCAAAAATTCAGACAGAAATGATTTTGACAGATTGGCTTATAGCGATAAAAATTTCTTTTTCCAGTGAATTGGATATGCTAAGCAAGAAAAATGCTAAATTGACTTCATCCAATGAAATTTTGTTGGTAGGTAGCTTACAACATTGAAGGTTCAGGACCAGTTGAGAAATATGGTAGATATAATGAGGAATTGATGTAGAAGGAGTATTCATGAGTAGCACAGATCTGGCTACAATGAAAGGAGAGCTGTTGTTTTGCAGATAGGAAATATGATATAATCAGGAATTAACAAGGACAGGATTAACAAAGTTCTGACAAGGCCTTGGGAAGCATTTGCTGATAAATTTTATAAGGATGAAATTAATTCTATCAAAGCATAGATTGAAACTCTTGAAGAGGAGAATGTTAAATTGCAGATGAAGCAGATATAGTAGACAACCCAGAACCCTTACAGATCACACCACTTGAGAAGTCCATGTGGGAAGATCCTCTCTTCTCACTTACAAGCTATCAGGGAATAGATGACACTTTGTCTGGTGAGAGTCAAAGATCTTTTAAGTTTACTAGTTTTGCAGGGAAAGGAGACAATGAAGGACTGTAGAAATCTAAAATGGAAGGAGAAAGTGTGAAATTTATCAGATTAGAACCTGATAGTCTAGAGAAGTATGCTGATACTTTAGTTTCTCTTCTTGACAAAGTTCCTGATGTAGCCGAAAAGATTTCAAACTTCCAAGTGGATTCAGTTGAAGTAGTAAAAGAAGATAATCGAATAGGCCAAGTAGATGCAGTACTAGTGGTGGCATATGATATGTAGATGGAACCTACAAAGCAAAGTCTATGACTGAAAAGTAGTTTCCTGACTGTTTAATGTTACAGTAGTTTAGAGTGGGTTCAGGTCACAAACATTTCTGAAGAAAATTTTTTAGCCATAGGGTGTGCTAGGTGTAAAATCTGAAGTTTTACACGATCTAGGTAAGTACTTTTAAACTTTAGTCAATTACTTGAGATTTCAGGGGACACCATTTTGAATTCTATATATAGATGTAATTGTATTTTAGGGAACATGAAGAAACATTTATAACCGTTTGCGTGAGGTCTATGTAGTTGGATTGTTGTTTTCAGAGTTTTGTGTGATGTTTCAGGGATGTGTTATCTGTTGTTTGATATTTTGTAATGATGATTATTGTTTGTAGTGATGTTGTTAAGTAGTTTGTGAGTGTATGGATAATCTGAGGAGGTCATGATGGTGCTATCCGTAAAGTATGTTAATGCTGTTTGCTAAAAAGTTAGGTGTGTGGTGATTGTGATTGTTTGGTGTTGCTGAGTTTAGCCTCAACATCTCCCATTTGGTCTTAGAAGGCTCTAAGGTCTTGGTGAGAACTGTGTATAAAATCTTACTGGTTCTCTCAGGTTGGCCATTTTCTTGTGACTTCTAATGAATGATCAAGAACTCTTCAAGCAGAAACTCAATAACTTCATTAATGAAATGTGTTCCTTGGTCACTCACTATTTCTAGTGGGCATTAAAATCTTACTGGTTCTCTTAGGTTGGCCATTTGCTTGTGACTTATGATGAATGATCAAGAACTCTTCAAGCACAAACTCAATAACCTCATTAATTAAATGTGTTCTTTGGTCACTCACTCTCCAAGAAGAAACTCAATAACCTCATTAACGAAATGTGTTCCTTGGTATTTCTAGTGGGCATCTAATTCTTTTGATTACATTCTCATAAAGGAACTTGGTTGTTCTTTAGGCATCGGCTTTAACAATAGCCTTGCCTTCTTCCCACTTGGTCAAATAGTATGTGGCCATGATAATATATCGAACTTGGGTACTTCGAGTTCCAGGTCTACTGGGTCTAACATAATCCATCCTCCCCTTGGCAAATGCTTTAGATGACATTATGGGTCTGAAGCGTATGGTCCCTCAGTTGAGGTATTGTAGCTCTCTAGTATTCATCACATCATTTCACATATTCATGAGCATCCTTGAAGAGGGTTGGCCACTAGAGGCCTAAAAGAATGATTTTCCTTACAGTGATGTCTCCTTTGAAGTGTCCACCAACAATTCCCACATGGGCTTTATCCAAAATATCTATGTAACCATATTCACAGACACATAGGTGTGTGAAGAACATCATTCTTACATCTTCTGTACATCATTCTTACATCTTCTGTACAACTATCTTGCTATCAATTTGGTATGGGGATATTGCCTTAACAAATTGGTGTTTCCTAGTTAGGTTCATATCTTTGTCCTCAGCTAAGCCCGTGGAAAGATAACTCACAAGCTCATGGCTCCAATTGGGCACTAGGCTCACTGTCGTGAACAATGCTACATTGAGAGATCATCATCTACTACCATGGTGTTTCCTAGTTAGGTTCATATCTTTGTCGTCAGCTAAGCCCGTGGAAAGATAACTCACAAGCTCATGGCTCCAATTGGGCACTAGGCTCACTGTCGTGAACAATGCTACATTGAGAGATCATCATCTACTACCATGGGTTTCTTGTTGCCATTGGAGGTTCTTGACATGTGATCAGATCTATATCAAGGAAAAACTCTTCCAAATGAAGGACCAGTTGTCCAATCAATGCACGACTCCCTAGTCCCTTGACACTGGCTGTGTTGCTTGTCTCAAGGGCCACTCCAGTCCAATAATAGGACTCACAGCCCAATCAATAGGACAACTGAGATTTCTTCAAGGATAGCACTTACCCAAGCCAATGGAAGAGCACCCGCTACAAAGAAAGAGAGGAAAATGACAAAATGGTGGTGGCTAGTCCCATATAGGGGATTTTGTCGAAGTCTATCAGAGTTTATGTAAAACCTGATACACTTGCTAGGGTTTCCAAAAACCCTAGTGAGGTCCAAATTTTACCTCCTCAGCATGTCAATAACTTGTTACATCAATAATCAACGTAATTATGTGATCTACATGAGTAATTACCTCGTGATTATATCACATCAATAACTTGTTGATGATGATGTAATTATATTCTCAAAATCCTTGCTAGCATGCGTCCACCACTTCTTCACCAATCACAAGGATGCGATCGACTTTAGGGAGGAGAGTATGCTAACCACATTTGGTTAATATGGTTCTACAACAACCATGTTTGCACACTTATGTAACGGGCACCATACTATATTGTAAATCCCATCATTTAATTAGGAAAATGCCCTAAAGATGTTGCAGGTCTTGTGCTTGAAATGACAGACTAGAGGATCTTATCTACTTAGCCAAACCATAAAGAAAAGCCTTGTAACTATGTTATAGGTGCCTTAGGTCACTTACTCCCGCACGGCCTGGTGGGAAAGGACTTGGAACTACAAAAACCAATTTCTCTTGTTTATATCTCATTCTCCCATTTATGCCCTTCTCTACCATGGGTTATGGAGAATCATAGTAGTGCATTCTCTACCATTTAGTTATCGAGAATGGCAATAATGCCATTCTCCCAATTGGGTTATGGAGAATAGCATTAGTGCCATTCTCCATAATCCCATCAAAGACAATGGAACTATTGCCATCCTCTATAACCCATGGTAAAGATTAGCACTAGTGCCATTCTCTACCATGGTTTATGTGAAGAATGATAGCAGTGGCAATGATGACCCGATCCCTATGATGTGGCAACGGCTATCCAATCCTTGTGACATGGCAAAAATGACCTAATCCTAGTGACGTGTCAATGATGGCCCGATCCCAGTGGCATGGCTTGATCGGATATCGACACGCATTAATGTGGACTCGTTGTGGCATTTATAGATGGGTTCCTGATCCCTAAGATAGATCAACCCTTTGATATCTTTCGTCGATCACAATAGTCCCTAGGAAATCCATGATGACGTGGGCATCCTGGATTAACCCTGAGGCAAGGAAAGCAAGATTATGGGCGATTAGTCCCCTAAAGATCCATGATGACATGGATGATCAATCTTATGGATGCCTAATCTATCTATACAACACATGACCATACATCGAGTATGGTGTGTCACAACTTTCAAAGTTCATGGATTGCCCATGCATTAAATATAATCCCGAAATTGCCTATAACTCTTTCCTTATGGAGTTAATATTATGATGAATTAGTATGCATGCTTGTGTGGATTATGTGACCAAATTACATGGGCACTAGACAGCAAATCGAGGACACACTGTTCTTGGGTTGCCGAGCCCGGTTCAGGGTCCGGACAGTCTCAGATGGTCATGGGAACTATGCATAGACCGACTCTCTCTCTCTCTCTCTCTCTCTCTCTCTCTCTCTCTCTCTCTCTCTCTCTCTCTCTCCCCTTTCTCTTGAATTAACATCCCTCCCTTCCCCCGCTCATTCTCTCTCTCTCTCTCTCTCTCTCTCTCTCTCTCTCTCTCTCTCTCTCTCTCTCTCTCTCTCTCTCTCTCTCTCTCTCTCCCCCCCTCTCCCTCTCTCTCCCCTTTCTCTTGAATTAACATCCCTCCCTCCCCCATCTCTCTCTCTCTCTCTCTCCCCTTTCTCTTGAATTAACATCCCTCCCTCCCCCATCTCTCTCTCTCTCTCTCTCCCCTTTCTCTTGAATTAACATCCCTCCCTCCCCCATCTCTCTCTCTCTCTCTCTCTCTCTCTCTCTCTCTCTCTCTCTCTCTCTCTCTCTCTCTCTCTCTCTCTCTCTCTCTCTCTCAGGGGATGACTATTGTTTTTGAGTCATTAGAGGAAGAGATGGGGTGGTTGAGTGGGAGAAGGAGGAGGATGAAGGCAAGTCAACTTTTGGGTCCCCCATCTCTCTCTCTCTCTCTCCCCCTCTCCCTCTCTCTCCCCTTTCTCTTGAATTAACATCCCTCCCTCCCCCATCTCTCTCTCTCTCTGTCTCTCTCTCTCTCTCTCTCTCAGGGGATGACTATTGTTTTTGAGTCATTAGAGGAAGAGATGGGGTGGTTGAGCTTTAGAGAGACAAAAGTAATTGGGCATTAGAAGAGTAGAGTATGGCTAGGTGGAGGTTGAATTGGCTTGATAGTAACAACCTAGTGAAAAGTTAGAGCAAATGTTGTGATGTGATGGGGAGAGGAGGGTGACTTCAGTTGATCCTTCCAATTGTGCCAATATAGACCTTATTGAGGTGCCTGAGGCATTCACACAAAAGACCCTATCCTAGAACCATGTCTCTAATACCACTTGTTGGAAAATGAGAGTATAGAGAGAGGAGCAAAACACATGCTAAAATGTGATTAAGAAAATGATTAATATTAAAACTAATCTAGTTTTGAACTAATGGACAGGGAGAGCTTAGAGGGCTACACCTTGACATATTCGAGTAACAAAAAATAATTGGGGCCACAAAGATGAATCTCTCATTAGATAAGGGCTCTTTAAATAGCCAAGAAGTACAAGCATATTTGAAAAATATTCTAGATGCCTAGAAAACCTTTTTCACACCTACCTATGAACAAATGATATCATTGCTTAGCTAATTCAATAGGAGGTGTTCCCATGTAAACACACTCACACACTCTTTTTCTTTGAATATCAAACAAACATCATTGTTTTTACTGGGCCACTTTGCACTAACTTGTACCAAGAGGATGATCATAAAAGTCAGATCATGCATGTTTGATAGAGGAACCTAATGCAAAAATGAAGATTACAAAGCTATGGCATGTTTACTTCACACACACTTCTACAAGTGGCTTACTTATCTTGCAAAGGGAAGGTATGCTTTTAAGGGTCTTCCTCACTTGTCTCTCTGCCACCAAAATATGTGTGGAAAGGTTGTGTTCTAGGCAAATACATCCATCTGCAACTTTGAGAGATGAATGAAAGCTATAGCTTATACACATCAATGTTCATGGACCCATGCAGACCCCTTCTTAAAGTGGTTATATTTACTCTGTCACATTTATTGATGACTTTAGTAAGTATGGGTAGACCTACCTTATGAAAAAAAAATAGAAGTGTTTTCCCATATCTAGAACTTTATTACTATGCTGGAAAATAAATTTAGATGTAAAATTCAAACTCTCGACATCAAGGTGGGGAGTACCTGTCAAAGGAATTTGAAGATTGTTTGGCTGATAAAGGCATCAAACATCAGCTGACCACCCCTTATATGCCACATCAAAATGGTGTAAATGGTGTTGTTGAGAGATGCAATCATTATCTCATCAATGAAATGGTCAGATCTATGTGATTAAGGCATGACAGCCATACAAATTTTGAATGAAAGCCGCAACTTGTGCCACTCATGTTTTAAACAAGATCCCTGGACCATAATGCCTTATGCGGCTTGGTACAACAAAAAACCAAAGGTTGATCATATGCACGTGTTTGGTTGTTTAGTACATGCACATGTGCTAGCTCAGTTAAGGGCCAAGCGTGATGACAAGGAAGTCAAATGCATATTTGTGCTACCAAGAGTCCTCGTCTCTATAATCATGTCACTAAAAAGGTGATTGTGAGTAGGGATGTTGCCTTTGATGAGAATTCAATCTAGAGTTTATTTTAACAAGCACAATTTATGCCAATTCATCGAATATGTTTGAAGGAATACTTCCAATTTAAGTGCCTATTTTTTACCAAGATTTATTGCAAGGGAGAGATTCCTCCACATTTGACACTGATTTAAGTTTCACCAACTCCAAATCAATTGGAGTGGTCAATCATGAAAGAACTGTTATTGATGAAGCTAGGAATCTACCTAGATGACTAAGAAGCACATTGTAGAATAGCAAACTAATAGCTCCACTACCAGTAGGATAAGATTAGGAGAAAATCATGCCTCAATTTCAATAAATGTCATTGAATTTATTTTTTTGTTGTTGTTTGCATGATATAGATGAGCCTAAGTCTTTTGAAGAGGCTCAAGAGGACCAGAATTGGGTGAAAGCCATATTCTAGGATGAACTTGATTCAGTTCACAAGATGGTACTTGAGATTTGGTTGACTTTGGTAAGAAAGCTATTACGACCAAATGGGTTTACAAGGTCAAGAGAAAGTTCGATAAATATGTCAATTTACAAGGTCAAAAGAAAGTTAGATAGATCTATTGACATATTCAAAGCTCGATTTTGTTGACTTGGTAAGAAAGCTATTGCAACAAATGGGTTTACAAGGTTAAAAGAAAGTTAGATAGATCTGTTGACATATTCAAAGCTAGAATTGTTACCAAAGGGTATGCCTAGAGGAAAGGTATTAACTATGATAAAACCTTTGTGCGCACTTCCTGTAAATATCAAATTTGTGACTACATTATCTACAAACCAAGGTTAAAAAGTGCACTAGTTAGACATTTAAAAACAACATTCTTGAATGGTGTCTTGAAAGGAGATGTTTATGTGAGTGAACTTGCTGGTTTTGCTAAATGTGGTCAATAACATAAGGCATTAAAGCTTAAGAAAGCCTTTATGGTCTGTAAGAAGATCCATGAGCATGGTATCAAAAAATAGATACCCATTTGATTAGCCAAGGTTTTCAGAATAGTACGATAGAAAACACACTTTATGTCCAAAAGAAAAAAAATGACATGCTCATTGTGATTTTATATGTTGATGACATGCTTGTCTCAAGAACCAATGAGGATCATATTATAGCTTTCAAAGCTATTTTAAATGCCTCTTTTGAGATGACCGATGTAGTTCTTATGCACTACTATTTGGGCATGTAGTTCATTCAACATGATGATGGTTTTGTGATCAAATAGTCAAAAAGACCATTTGGAAAAATTGCATTGCTTTGGGAATTATCAAGAATTTTCCAAAATCCCTAATATGGTCGTCAAAGTACATCAAGTCATTACTGTTTCACTCCTTGTTGTACCTTTATTGAGCTCACTCTGTTCGAGTACATTGATTCAGTGTTCTCCTACTCTCTCACTCCCACTCTCTTCTCTTTGTTTTCTTGTGTGTTTGTGTGTGAGCTAGATCTAACAAAAAGCTCCAATACCATGTTGAGCTTGCAAGCTACACCTTCATGGATCATAAAGACATAATTAGAAGAGATTAATTAAATGCATGATTAGCACAAGTAGATAGATTCAATATTCATACAAAACATTTTTTCTTATACTTCAAAAAATGTTCAAATGTAAAAAATTGAAGGTTGAAAGAAAAAATATTCACTATTTAAGGCCTTACAAATTGCAACCTTTTATAACTTTCTAGAAGGTTCCTTTCCAGAATTTTCCATTCACCCAACACTAAACCTTAGTTTTTTGTGAACAATAGATGTATTGAATTGAATTAACAGAGCTATCCAATTACGTGATGATAAGAGCATATCACAAATGGCAATTCACATATTTGCAATTGGGTTGTTTACACTTACATGATGTCCATATTAAATATCCAATGCTAGGCAGAATATGTCTAATTGTAAAGCAAAGCTTAAGCATTAGTGGGCCTTAAGCATCCTTGAAGAGTTGCACAACTGCATAAGAAGTCCATGGATGTGCCCAATAGGAATCCCAACTTGTTATATTCTCCAAACCCCTCTTCATCAACTCTTCAAATCTCTCGAAAATGGCCTCACACTTTTCGGTGCCAACATGTCCCTCTATTACATTCCAAAATGCACTCTTGTAGAACCTACTCTGCCTCATAGCGAATTCACTTGCATTGTTACTCCATTGTCGCCAGTAGTTGTCCCCAATGGGCTCTTCTATCACTTCAATGCTATGAAGTCTGAAAGTCGAGACAAGATTTGCTGCAGATATGATCTCCTCTAGAGTTGCCAAATACTTGGGAACATTAAAGGTGTCCAACTCGCTCTGATCTACCACTCCCTGCAATTAAATGAGGTCAATCATCAAAGTGGCTAATATTTGGGAGGGTGGCACTCCCTTGTGGTACCTAGGTGTGTATATGGTGTGTATAGCCAAGTGTGTGACTAGGTAAGGGAATGGGGAGGATTACAAAAGGTGGTCACTTAAAGTTATCTAGCACATGATTAAGGTCGTGATCTATATGCCTAACATAGAATCATGATCCATTCAATTACACTCCAACATTACGTTAAAGTATTTAGGATACCTCTTGGATCAACTGTTGCCATGCAATCTCGAGATTTCTGAAGCAATTGTCCTCTTGTTGCTGATGGGGAGGAAAATGGTCTGGTCGACATGGAATGAGCAAGAACATCAAGCCTCCAGGAACCATCTCCTCGCTGCGACACCTAAAGAATGTGCCTAAATCTTGTTGGAATTGCTTGGCATAGACTCTCCCTGTGGCCTCATTCGCCCCAGGTCCATCCACCCAGATCTTGCCTTTATTCCACTCCCTAGATCCACGCTCCAAAACTACGGCAGGGGTCTGATAAAAAGAAGAATTAATATTTTTTCTATGTAATGGGGCTATGGACCTCTACACCTGCTACACACCCGAGTGCCACAAAGAGGTCAAGATAATTTTAAAAAACTCCACCAAGGGGGCTACAACACAAGGGTTCCAAAGATTAGCCACTTTTGTAGGCGGTGGACACGCCCCAATCTGTAGTAGGAAAATCTTAACTAATCTGATCAATATTTATTAGGCCAATGACATGAAATAGGAAAGGATAATTTAATTACTTGAGAAAGCCAGTGCAGGCAACACGAGGAGAAGACCAGATCAAGAGACGAGCGAGGAAAGAGCCGTCCATAGACCGTTCCTGGTACTGCAGCAAAGAAATTGGAGTGATTAATAATGGGAGGAGGCGGATTACTAGATTTTGCTGCGAATGGCCGATAATTATTCTTATATTCTGCATCATAGAGTTGAATGAGAGTGTTGAAATCGTTGCTAGGTAGATCACAGAAGAAGGCCTGCAATTCGAGATGATCAAAGTTATTATTATAGAGCTGCTTCGTAATCCGGTCGAACATGAATTGCATGTTGGTCAGGCAATTGGGTCCGCTGGAGCAGCCCATATCAGCTATTCTAAAGACGCGGCGGCGGCTACTATGATCATCAGAGTAGAAATTGATGATTTGCTGATTAATGGCGTTTTGCAGTAATGGTCTGCAACGCAAAAGCACAGAGTTCTGAGGCTCTGAGTTTGTAGCATAGCTGGCATGATGGAGGCCAGAAAGCATGGGAAAGTTCGCGCTAGTACTCATGATTAGTTATTGTACTTAATACTTCTAATTACAATGGCTAATCGTGGTGATGCAGGAATTAGACAGTCTTCTGATCGAATATATACAGAGAAATCCGTCGACGTACAATTATTGTTGAGCTACTAGAATTCCACTCCGATTTGGATTAATTTCGTCATTAGTTTACATTTCGTAGCTCTGCATTTATAACAGAACCAACCCTACCAAAGTCCTTGAGAATATATGTCTTGTGCGGCTACCCCCAGTGGCCATTTTAATTTTTGAGCATATCTTGGATTCAGTAAGTCAACAATATTGTTTTATTGTTTGCATCAGCCCCCAATATATTGTTTTATTTTAACGGGGTATGTCCCTCCAGGCTTTACATTTGAAGCCCAATACGTACGAGCCATTTTAATGTTTGAGGGATTCACGAAGTCAACATCCATTGAATGAGCCCAATATATATTGTTGTTCAGAGAACAGAGGACCGTTGCATGAACGACGCGTAGCCGCGGTGAGCGACCAGGTGTCGTCCATACTCACTCCCTCTGCATGCTAAACCCCCTTCGACTTTGCCCTGATTCCTTCTTCCGTCTTTCTGTTGAGCATCCCGTCGCTATTCCTCCTCCCCCCGAGAGGGGGGAACTCTGTTCAAGGATGTCTCTACAGGATGTTGTTCTTGCTGGGACCTCGTCTTCCTCGCATTCCACTCGCGAAGCAGCTATTCCTCCGTCTCTGGTCCTGCATCAGGTGCCATCAAGGCCTCTGGGTGGTTCGCTCACTACACTCAAGGCTACTACTCCTTTCCCTCGTCAGCACAAAGGACCGGGAGGACTGGGCGATGCTGAAGGTTCTCGGGTGTCCCTTCTTGACGACCCCCCACAGGGCCATGCTGGCCATGTGCGCTCGACTCCCCCGACTTCTTTCGTGGAAGCTGTTCGTCTGCCTTTATCAGGTCATGTTGTTCCATCTTTTCCCCCTAAAGCTGTTGATAATCCAATGATTAATCTGTCACAGAACCCTACCTTCGAGGAAAAGACTAGTGATTTTGATGTTGACAATGATGGTGCTGTAATTTGCGATGATGAGGAATTGGCAGCGTGGCAGGACCATCTGTCTTCCCACGCCCTGATTGGTCTCTGTCATGGTACGAGTATAGACACCCTGAAATTCTGGATTAGATCTAATTGGGAACAAAAGGGAATCAAAGTTGCCTCTGTTCAACATCTGCCTAATGCGTACTATATGTTCCTTTTTGAAGATCAGGTAAGCGCCTCTTCTGTTATCAACAGCGGACAGTGGATTATCAGAAATACCCCCATTTCTTTTTTTAGATGGTATGATTCATTTGACCCCAAAGGACCCAAACCCACCAAAATCCCTGTCTGGGTGGAATTTACAGATATGCCAACCAAGTTTTCTATATGGGCTAAGAGGATAGGGGGTGTTGTAGGTAAGGTTCTAGGTCAAAAACCTTTTCAAGTCGTTAATCCTCAATGGGCTCATCAAATGCTCATTGAGGTTGACACCGCCAAACCCCTCAAAGAGAAAGTTCCCCTGAAAAACAGAGAGGGGCAGATTATTTATGAGCAAATTTTGACCTACAAGAACCTCCCGAACGCCTGTTTTAATTGCAAAAACAAGGGCATCTTATTAGAGATTGCCCTGATCTCCATCAACCAGCTTCTAATGATAAAACCCCAGCCAAAGAGGAGGCTTTTGTCCTGCCTCAGAGAAAACATGTGTCCAAGGCTAAAAACAATAAATCTAATTGGCATATCCCAGCCAACAGATATGCCCCCCTCTTAGCTGAGGTACAAGACGGTCTAGAAGTGCAATTTCAGGCCAAAGAGGCTGGCATCTCAGCCCTTATAGGGGCTGATCAACCATCCCCGGGAAGGGTCCCCAACAAGGACCGTGTTTTTGTTAGTCAAGATCTTGATTCCCCGATGGAATCAGATGAGGATTGCATTGACAAAACCCAGCGTATTGATGAAGTTTTCAAAGCCCAACTGGACGAAGAAGATGCTTCTTTGATGAAGAGGATGTCCCTCTCACCAATGAAACAGCATGATGAGGAGGACTTCTCTCCCCTTCTTATGGGTTCGAAAATGAAGAGAAAAAAGGAAAAAAGCCAAGATGTCCTAAGAACCTCCGTATCTGCGGGGAAACCGTCAAAAATGAGTAAAAAATGAATTCTCTGAACCTTCTCTCGTTCAACTGTAAAGGGCTCACAAACCCGGAGAGGGCTGTAGCTATTAATATGTGGTTAAGGGACTCTACTTTTGAATTCGACCTTATCAGTCTTCAAGAGCTCAAAATCGGGGGCCATCAGCTTCATATGAACCTTCAAAAAATCTCTAGGAATTCTCGGTGGTTTTTTACCAATCATCACTGTGGGAAAGGTGGGGCTGCGATTGGCATCCACATGAAGTGGGAACACGCCATTTTAGATGCTTGGTCTGATGTGAACCACTCTTGGACCGCTGTTAGGATGGGCAACCCTTTCAATTTCACTTTGGTTTCGGTGTATGCCCCCTGCTTGGCTAGCTTGAGAGCTGCTACCTGGCAGTCTATCACTCAGATTGTGGGACCCATCTTTCTCATTGGTGACTTTAACATGGTAGAGGCCCAGGTTGACAGAAGCAGACTTCTGGGCAGTACCATTAGTGGTTATGAAAAGGCTAAATGGGATGGGTTAAAGGGGGAGAAAGATCTCTCTGACCTTTCTTCGAAAACTGGATTCTCTTGGTCTAACAATCAAAAAGGCTCCTGTCACAGAGCTGCCAGATTGGACAGACTATATGCCTCGGGGAGTTTGATTGATATGTTCTTAAAAACCAAAGTTACTACGGACCCCTCCCTAACCATCTCAGATCACATCCCTTTGATCTGCACCCTGTCCTTAGGCCAGGCCAAAGGTAGGGCTGGATGGCCCCATCTTGACCCCTCCCTCTTCCATCTCCCTTGCATCCAACAGATGATCAAAGCCTCCATTGCTGATGCTTTCAATCAGTTCGTTTCCCCATCCAAGGGATGGGAAAGTCTGGTGAATAAGGTTCATTCCATCTGCAAGGAGTATAAGCTGCAAGTTTCTACGATCCGTCTGAATCGTAGAGTGCAAATCAGGAACCAGATTCAAGACATTTATCTGTCTAAAAATGGTGCTGTTAACCACTCTTTGATTGAGCTAAAGAACCAGCTCAGACTCGAGGAGTTGTTAGTGGCTAAGGCCACTAGATTGTGGTTCAGGGAGGTTTGGGCTGGGAAAATTGATACTCCTCGCCCTAAGATGTTTGCGCTCCTTAAAAGGAAAAAAGGTAGAGATCTCATCCCTATGGTCAAGAAGCCCAATGGTCACCTTGCTTTAGATGATGTGGAAAACTTGCAGGTTATTAAGGACCACTTTTTTAACTTGTTCTCCATAGCCCTCCCTCCCTCTCACAAAGTTTCTGCTGCTAGGGCCAAAATTGCCAGCATTAGGAGGAAGGTTGTTAACCCCGCTTTAGCCCTTAAGCTTGACTCCCCCTTCACTGAAAAGGAGGTCAAGGAGGCTATCTCTCATCTCAAAAAATGCAAATCTCCGGGTGAAGATGGGATTCCCAACGAATTCTTTCTTGTTTTCAAAGATGAACTGTCCCCTCACATCCTTGACATCTGGAGGGAAGCCATGAGGAAGGGAGGTTTAGCTGAGAAGACAAATATGGGGGTTATCAAGCTGATTCACAAAAAGGATGAGAAAGAAGACCTTGGTAATTGGAGACCCATAACATGTCTCTCGTCCCTTTACAAAGTTTTTGCTCATATCCTGACTAGCAGAATCAACCCCTATATGGATGAGTGGATCCTCAAGGAGCAAAAGGGCTTTATAAAGGGAAGGTATATTCTTGATGCTATCATTAGTCTTTGGGAGGGTATGGAGCATGCTGAAAACTCTGGTCAGAACTAAATCTTCCTCAAAATAGACTTTGATAAAGCCTATGATAGAATAGACTGGTCGTTCCTCTTCCAATCCCTTCAAGATATTGGACTCAATAGGAAATTCATAAAGTATGTCCAAACCTTGCTTGGAAATGATTCTTCCAAGGTGGCTGTCAATGGGTCTCTCACTGGTGCCTTTCCTCTGAGGAAATCTATAAGGCAAGGCTGTCCCCTGTCCCCTCTTCTTTTTGCTATTGTTGCGAATGCTCTGGGATGGCTTGTTAACAAGGATATAACTGATAATAATATCAAGGGTATTGAGATCCCCACAACAGGACTGATCCTTTATGTCTGCAGCTTTTTGCTGATGACACGAATGTGCTGCTCCGGAATGAAGTGCAGACTGCTGCCCACTTTATGTCTTGCCTGGAGACCTTTTGCCTTGCCAGTGGCTCGCAGATAAACCACTCCAAGATCATTCAAATGCTTACACACTCGCACATGGATATACAAACACAAACATACACACGTACACACACTCACACCGTACACACAAACACATGCACATACACACACTAGCACATGCGCACAATCAAGACACTTGCACGATGCATGCAAGCATGAAGTCGACATTACATAATCATAGACACATGTGTATGTACACACACAATCACACAGATGAGCGTGCAAGTATGTGTGTGCGTGTGTGTTAGGGAGGGAGAGAGAGAGAGAGAGAGAGAGAGAGAGAGATAGTTTCTATGTATGTGAGGGGGTGTGAGAAGAGACAGTACATGTGCAATGTATGCATGAGAGAGAGAGAGAGAGAGAGAGGACGAGTGCATGTGCATGTGTATATGTGTATATGTGAGGATGTTTGTATGTGCATACGTGGGAGATTGATGAGTGTGTCTCTATGACAGACACACACACATGCATGTACACATGCACACACATGAACATACACACATACACTTGCATATATAAACACATGTGTATACACATGGAATGCACACCACATAAAGTACATGCACACACACTTAGACGTACACACACTCACTCACATGTACAAACATGTATACACATACACTCACCTACACAAACATATGCATAGAGTTGCACGTTTGTATATGCATACACGCACATGTACACTCACCTACAAAAACACAAGGACTTGCATGCATGGACACACATACACACACAGAGATATGCACACTTACACACACACACACATATACACTCAAGCTTGCACATACACATACATGCATATGCATGCATATAAGCACAAATAGATACACACATACACACACTCACATACACAAGTACACATACATGTACACATATGTATACATAGACACACATGCATACACAATTGCACGTGTACATGCACATACTCTCACATACATATACATGTATATATGCACATACATCTATATTTGTACAAGATAAAGCAAGGGTGCCTACCCTATAAACCTAGCCTTTACGTGGAGAAAGGAGAGGGAGAACTTTTGAAAAGAAGAAAGGAGAAGAGAAAACAATCTTTGGGGGTTTCTTTCCCATATGCCTAGCTACATTGCTCGGGCTCACAATTAATTATCACCATCAAGTCATTTGCTCATTGAATGAGTTTCTTATATATATATACAATACATTAGAAAGCAAATTACCCACCCCTCCCTCCTCCTCCTCCTCCTCACACACACACACACACACACACACACACACACACACACACACATATATATCTTCTAATATTATATTATATGCATGTGTAAGAGAGAGAATATACCTACCTATACATACATAGATAAATACACACACACACACACACACACACACACATAGATAAATACATACACACACACATATATAATATATATGTACGTATCTATCTATAGGTATGTAAGCATGTATGTATAAATAGATCTGTATGTATGTCAACGTACACATATATGTGCATGCACACACACGCACATGATACATGGACACATGCACACAAACACGCACACTCGACTCATGGACACACGTGTATACACAGAGATATGCACACTTACATGCACACACATCAAGCTTTCACATACACATACATGCGTGTATATGCACACAAGCACATACGTATACACACATACATACACTCACATTCACAAGTACATGTGCACACACATGTATACATAGATGTAAGCTCACACACATTTGCACATGGTACATGCACACACTCACATGGTACATGCATATACACGTGCATGTACACACACATAGATAAAAAAATATGTACATGGATATATTCACATGGTCACACACACGTACATGCACACACTCGCACATGGATACACACAAACACAAACATACACACCATGTATACACACTCACACCATACACACACCACGTACACACACTCACACCATACACACAATCAAGAGACTTGCATGACACATACGCACATGAAGTTGATGTTGCACGAGTGGTGATCACAAAGATGCAAGCAAGAAAACAAGTGACATTCTTATTTAGGGCTCTTGTAAAGAGTTCCAAGTTGTAGATGAGTGTGGGAGTGGGCTTGAGAATAATCCCACATGGGAAGTTTTGAGAGTTTTAGAGTTTTTGTATAAAAAGTGGCTCATTTGAGAGCTTAGGTACACTTTGGGCTAAGTTCATGCAAGAGCTCCTTTGAGAGAGCTACTCTCCCTCTTCTCCATAGAGGTGAAGACTCTTCTCTCACCCCATCTACATCTTTGTATGAGATAAATCTCTTCATTGAATCAATAGCAATGTTATGAGTCTTTTTCATCCTCTTCTCTAATCATTTTACTCTTATGCATGCTTTTAGTATTTCATTTTTATGTATGTGGGCTAATTTGAAGCTTTCATGGAAGCTTGATGCTTGAGCGTGTGCATGCTTGTAGGAAGATAGGAGTGGAGTGAGGTCTTTCTCTTTGCTTGAGTGCATAGTGATTGTGTACCTCTTGCTTGTATTTGTGAATGAATGGGTGTGTAGGAATGAGGACAAGTTGAGCTTGTGTGTGTGCTTAGTCTAGTGTCATGTGATGGTAGCCATGAGCATTCTCTCCATTTGTGAAAAAGCGTTCATTTCCCTCAAGCATTGACATGGCCAGCGGAGACTTGAAGGATTGGTACCTTGATCTCTATGACCTTCAAGGCAAAAAGCTACATCAAATCCATCTCTTCATTTAGACGAAAGACAGCAAGGAGTCTTTTGAGAGTAGGGGATAGGTCAAGGCAGTCAATGTTTCTGTGGTAGATTTGCATCAAGAAATCAAATGCATTGATGTTAAGACCCGTGGGGATCTCACGTACCAACTCTCTCCCACTGCATATAGGAGGGATCATATGAGGGTTGATCAAGAGGACTCTATGTTCTCCAGTGGGTGGAACCTGACTATAGAGAATGTCTCTGACATTACTTGTGAAATGCTATTCAATGCTTTTACTATGATACTACAAAAGAAAGTAACAAAGAGAGATATGGTTTCCCGAGCTGGTATCTCATCAAAAAGATCAAAAACGTCCAAAGGTACAATAATAAGCTTTTGTGCACCGGTACGGGTTGAATCCCTAGCTCCGAAAGGGATGAAAATCCCATTGGATTGAGCTACACATGGATCATGCTACTCTTGCTACAAGTGAGAGAGTTTTCCGTCTCTCCATTGGCGCCGCTGCCGGGGAGAAAACTCAAAACCGGTTGAGAAGCTTGCATTACTACCACTATTTCTTTTTGTTTTTAGGTTTAGGGTTAGCATGAGTGTGGAATCTTGGAGCTAGTGATTAGAAGAGAAAAAAATAGATTAATACTTACTTGTGCGGTTGAGATCTACTCCCGCTAATGTTTTCTCATTCATGTATATGCTTTCCATGGTTGTTTTCATCGTTGTGTTCATTTTTGTTCATAGATTAGAAATGAAAATCTGAATAATACATTAAGCTCAATGCATTATGTGTGAGCTTATTTATTGTGCATTAAACTTGTGCTTAAGGCAATATTCCATAATGCATAATGCACTACCCGCAGCAGTGGAGGCGTGAAGGAGAGGCCGGTGTGAAGTGGCCGCAAGGAAGTGAAAGGCGGGCTTGAGAGCAGCGGGAGGGTGGATTAGGGAAGAGAGTGAGATGCTTATGGTTTGAGGTAAATGAAAGTTATCTTGGGAGCAAAAGATTAAGGTTGGTGACTGTGGTTTAATGTTGAATAAGAGGCTAAAACGTCTCGACGGCTGGGACATGAACTGGGAACTGGTTGATGAACTCACTCCGACAGAGAGAGGCGCCAAATTTAAAAAAAAAAGAAGTAGAAGGCGAGTCGTGTGGCTGTCAGCTGCTGCTGGCTAGCGAAGAGCGCAAGCAGACGGGCGAAGGCGGCTAAGAGGAGGGAAGGCGGTTGTTGGCTGACGTGAGGCGAAGGCCGGGCAGCGAAGGTCAAGGCGGCGAAGGTCAAGGCGGCGAAGGCCAGGCAGCAACTGTGAAGGGCGGCGAGACTGCATCTGACGTGGCCGGCGGTGGCGCAGCAGCAAAAGGAAGCGAGGTGTGGAAAGCGTGAAGAAGCCAGAGGGGCTGCAGGCGAAGGCATCAGCAGCTGTGAAGGAGGGCGCCTGGCTGTGGAGGAAGCGAGTAGAAGAGTGGAGGTCCTACTAGAAGAGTGGAGGTCCTACCGAGAGAAGAGCCAGCGGTGGTTAAGAGCTGTGAGGTGGTGAAGCGACCAACAGAGAAGGCAAAGACACCAGCAGCTAAAGCAGCTGCTGCAGTCAAAGGCGACTGGCTGTAAGCAAGGTGAAGGAAGCGGTGGTGGAGCTGGGAAAGCGAAGGAGGTGAGGCGGCATCTGAAGAAGCATCGAAGGTGAAGCACGTTGTCGTGAAGTGTGCGGTACAGCCAGGAAAGTACGAGGCTTCTAGCTGTGAGAGTGAATGTCAAATCTAACAAGGAAACTCACACACAAAATTTCCCAAGGAGTATTGAACATCACTATTTCCAATAACAAATACATGTGTCGATTCACCTCAATACATCCTTGAATTCATCCTGATGATCACACAAAATTGCATACCAAGTGTTTGATCCTTTACTCACTGACTTCTTTCTCGGAATCCTTTGAACCATTCACATGTAGGCATAACAAAGCCTTCAAATTTTTCCAATATACATGTGACCAGTTACATCCTTTACATCCAGTGCCATCAAAACCATTATATCAAGATGCTCTTTATCACCTGAAAACCTGTCTTAATATTCTAACATCTCACAAGCAAAAGATGGCATAACATGCTCATGGTTTCCAAAACTCAATCAAGCAGAAGCAAGACCAACTTCCCGTGATTAAATGTGCTTTGGATTCCTTTTTCCCGCAAAACATCAAGTTCCAAATACCATTAATTTGTTCTCCCCAGCTTTTTTATTCATTTCCAAATCCTTTTAGGATTTATGAGTTTCGCCTTTTTCTAAATCAAAAGGAAAAGTAAAAAAGAAGCTTATCTGAGCATTACGAGCGAATTAACACTTGATTTTATTTTTGCTAAACTTATAAGTCGCAAAGCTGGCCACGCGATGCAGAGTACACGGAAGCGATAGTCGCATCAGCGCAGCCCAAGAAACAGAGAAAACATGGATTTTGTCGAGATCATCTCCTCACGAAGTACTCATTTTCCTCTTCATTTCTAGCACCTACAAGCTACGAACAGTAGGTATCTCCTTGAAATAAAAAACTCTGGTTGGTATTACACTGGTTCGAGTTTCTGCAGACGTTTCCCCAAAACTGATAACTCGTTTTTTTCCCACTCTGGTTCTTTTCTATGTTTCCCGCAAGAGATGCGGCGTCCCATCGCCTTTTGCAGCTTAGAATTCGGCTTTCCATTTTAAAAAAAGCTGCGCATGCTTGTATTTCTTCGAGAGATTATTACACGTAAGCTGCCAGCCAGATGTATCATATTCACTCCTTTCATTACCAATATGGAGAAGCAAGTATGCATGCTCATCCCTCGACACCAATGATGCCCATCATGTAAGCGGTTGCATCATGGTGCTCACCCTCTTGTAAAGCTCTAGCGAAGGCCTCATCATTTTCATAAAAGGGATCCATCAACCGCCTTTTACTCCTCCTCCTCTTGTTCATCTTCATCCTCCGGGTGGCTTGCAAGCGAGAGACCAAACTCAAGTGGTGGTTGCACTGAAGCCAACTTAGAGACACATCCACTTCCTCATCCTCCTTATTAACATACTCATAGTCAAAGCTGCCACTGCCAGCTCTGGACCAACAAGCTGAGAGAAGCTCTTTTTGATGGCTCGACGGACTTGGATGAGTTCTCACAACACTGGCTCCCACTGAATTTCTTTTAACTCATCTGGCATCAAACCTTTACGTTTCCATACATGTTAAGAAGGATGTTCCCTACTACAAGGTCCATCATATGCATAAAACTCCATAATTCACACCACACTCATGTACAAAAACTCCTAGATCTTGCTCTGCCTCAACTCATCTTATTGAACCTCATTTACAATATGAACATATGTACATGGCATCATATAATGACTCGTCATGGCACTTAACCCCATGCATCTGGATGTGTATTTGATGGCCTCACATGCACGGTTTCACACCATAGACGTGCCATGGCACGACAACGTGAAGGCATCTGCAGCAGAGAAATCCGGAACGGCGCACGATCCAGAGGCGGCAGAAAGATAAGGTTAGTACTTTTTTTTATTTTTTTTATTTAATTTTTTATTTTTTGTTAATTTTCATGTTTTTGCATTTTTTAAAAAAAATAAAAAAAATAAAAAGAAAAAAACAATAAAACAAAAAAAAATTAAAAAAAGAGAAAAGAAAAGAAAAGAAAAGAAAAAAATAAAAAATAAAAAAAATGGTAAATTATGTGTTTTATTTTGAGTCCATATTTCCTACATATTCCGCATTTTTTAAAAATTTTCTATAATTTTTTTGCATAATTAGTGTAACTTGCATTTTTTTAAATTTTTGTAATTTTTTGCATAATTAGTATTTTTGTGTAATTAGGAAAAAAGTTAAAAAAAATAAAAAATCAAAAAAACAAAAAAAAAGATAGTTACACACATATTCATGTTAGTTGCATTTAGTGGTTAGGTAGGGTTTAAATATATATATATATATATATATATAAAAACCTTAAAATTTGACCTTATGCACTTGCGGTCGGGAGGTCATATAGACCTTGCCATAGGGCCTAGGGCACCTTTTAGAGTACCTACGACGCAGGAAAGTGGGACCCAATCGGTAGGAAATTTGGCAAATATTGCTGAAACCTTTTCCGAATCCCAATCTGATACCCTTTCCAGAACAACTAGCTCATTGTCCATGGACAATCTAGGGCCGTCAAATAGTCATCCCTTAGCCCCAAATAGGACACCCACAAGATCTTTTAATCCATTTGAAGCCGACACCATGGGGTTACCACTCAATGTGAGACTTCAATATGTCTACACGAATGCTCAAGGAGCTGAGATCTTTAGGGATCCACAACAACAACATCTTGTTAAAATCGCAGACTTCTTCGCAGAACTTGATAGAGCACCTCTAGTCAATGACCAGGGTAACATGTACATGGGTGGAGATGGTGTTCACTACGAAGTCACCTATTATCCAGAGAATGTAGACAAATTAGGGGAGCTCTCTAAAAGCGAGTTCTTAGACTTATCAAAGCTTTCGAGAGCAAGGGAGTCTAGAGATGATTGGCTCATTGAGCCGGACATGCTTGGACTATGCCCACTCCTCAAAGCCATCCATAGATGATTTACTTCTTGTAGATCTAAATTTGGAAAGGGATAGGAAAGGCAAGAGAAAAATGGATCAGGGGGCTGAGAAAATTGTTTCAGATAATAAAAAGGATTGGTGCAGGATCCTAAGAGAAGACTGCAGTTGGAATGGTTTTTAGAAAATGTCTTGTTGGCTGATCAAATCAGAATATATGTCATATAAGAATTATGCTTACCTGTACACTGGAGAGAAGGGAAAAACTGTTGCATGGACACATACTTTGCACCAAAATATCATGTTAGAGATCAGAGAAAATGACAAAAGAAAAGTGGATAAAAGTTCAAGACTAGGGCCAGTATTGGGCGCTCTATTTCAGAGAGTAAAACATTTAGAATTTACGCATGGAGGAAAATTTCTCTCAACGATAACACCATACACTAAGATAGTAGAAAGAACAGGGGATAAATTTGATGGAGAGCCACCTAATATTCACTAAGATTTGGAAGATGGATAAAGTGTTAGATGGTGAAAAGCTAGAGTCGGCTCTTATTGAAGCTGGATATTCAGTTGAGGAGTCAAGCAAGGTGGTTAAAAGCCATAAGGCTATTGAAGATCCCTTATTCCCAGCACCTTTTGAATAGGCAATGACAGAATAGGAAGTTGTGACACCAGGATCAGTTCCAAAGAAAGGTCTGAAAGCTGAAGATGAATAGAGGCAAATCTGTTAGGCTAGAAGATACTGGAGTGTCAAGAAAACCTGAATTTCTTAGTTTTCAAACTACAGAGATGCAAAAGGAGATTACTGTTGAAGAAGCTAAAAAGTCTTGGAAATTAATGACGATTTCCTTCTCCAACAATAGAGTAATGCTCAAATAGACAAAAGGAAGCAGAGGGAACTAGAGAATAAAGTGCAGCTTTTGGAACAACAGCTAACAAAGCAGGATACAAAGAATCAGAAAATGAAGGAGTTGGAAGAGAAGATTAAAGTTCAGGAGAAGCTTTCTGTGAAAATGAAGAAGGCGTATGATGCAGAGATAGTTAAATGGCAACAAAAAGCTCAAGAAAAAATTCAGCCAAAAATGATTTTGACTAACTGGCTTACAGAGATAAAAATTTCTTTTACCAGTGAATTGGACGAGCTGAGCAAGAAAAATGCTGAATTGACTTCATCTAATGAAATTTTGGTGCAACAACTTATAGCACAAAGGTTCAGGACCAATTGAGAAATATGGTAGATGATGAGGAAATTGATGTAGAAGAAGTATTCATGTGAGTAGCACAGATCTGGGTACAATGAAAGAAGAGCTATTGCACACATAAAATATGATATGGTGAGGAATTAAAGACAGGATTAACAATGTTCTGAAAAGGCCTTGGGAAGCATTTACTAATAAATTTTATAAGGATGAAATTAATTCTATCGAAGCACACACTAAAGCTCTTGAAGAGGAGAATGTTAAATTGCAGATGAAGCAGATAGCAAACAACCCAAAACCCTTACAGATCACACCACCTGAGAAGTCCATGTGGGAAGCTCCTCTTTTCTCACTTAAAAGCTATCAGGGAATAGATGACACTTTGTATGGTGAGAGTCAAAAATCTTTTAATTTTAATGGTTTTGCAGAGAAGGGAGACAATGGACTACCAGAAATCTAAAATGGAGGCAGAAAGTGTGAAATTTGTCAGATTGGCACCTGATAGTCCAAAAAAGTATGCTGATAATTCAGTTTCTCTTCCTAACAAAGTTCATGATGTAGCGGACAAGTTTTCAAACTTTCAAGTGGATTCAGTTAAAGTAGTAAAAGGAAGATAATTAGACAAGCCAAGTAGATGCAATACTAGTGGTGGCATATGATATGCAGATAGAACCTACAAAGAAAATTCTGTGACTAAAAAGTAGTTTTCTGATTGTTCAACATTACACTAGTTCAGAGTGGGTTCAGGTCACAAAAGTTTTTGAAGAAAATTTTTAGCCATAGGGTGTGCCAGGTGTAAAATTTGAAGTTTTACACGGTCTAGTTAAGTACTTTTAAACTTTAGTCAATTACTTGAGATTTTTCAGGACATCATTTTGAATTCTATATATAGATGTAATCGTATTTCAGGGAACATGAAGAAACGTTCATAACAATTTGCGTGAGGTCTATGTAGTTGGATCTATGTTTTTGAAGTTTTGTCTGATGTTTCAGGGATGTGTTATCTATTGTTTGATATTCTGTAATGACGATGAATATTGTTTGTAGTGATGTTGTTAAATAGTTTGTGAGTGTATGGATAATCTGAGGTCACGATGGTGCTGTCTGTAAAGTATGTTAATGTTGTTTGTTGAAAAGTTAGGTGTGTGGTGATTGTGATTGTTTGGTGTTGAGTTTAGCCTCAACATCTCCCATTTAGTCTTAGAAGGCTCTAAGGTCTTGGAGAACCGTGCATAAAATCTTATTGGTTCTCTCAGGTTGGCCATTTTCTTGTGACTTATGATGAATGATCAAGAACTCCTCAAGCAAAAACTCAATAACCTCATTAATGAAATTTGTTCCTTGGTCACTCACTATTCTCATATAGGAACTTGGTTGTGCTTTAGGCATCAGCTTTAACAATAGCCTTGCCTTCTTCCCACTTGGCCAAATAGTATATGACCATGATAATGTATCAGAACTGGGTAATTCGAGTTCCGGGGCTGATGGGTCCAACATAATCCATCCTCCACTTGGCAAATTCTCTAGATGACATCATGGGTCTGAAAGAAGCACATGGTCCCTCAATTGAGGTATTGTAGCTCTCTAGTATTCACATCACATCATTTGACATATTCATGAGCATCCTTAAAGAGGGTGGTGGGCCACTAGAGGCCTAAAATAAATATTTTCCTTACAATGATGTCTCCTTTAAAGTGTCCACACCAGCAATTCCCACATGAGCTTTATCCAAAATATCTATGTAATCATCTTCACAGACACATAGGTGAAGAACATCAATCTTACATCTTCTATACAACTATCTTGCTACTATCAATTTGGTATGGGGATACTGCCTTAAAAAATTGGTGTTTCCTAGTTAGGTTCATATCTTTGTCGTCAGCAGCTAAGCCCGTGGGGAAAGATAACTTCTGAGCTCATGGCTCCAATTGGGCACTAGGCTTATCACTGTCATGATGCTGCATTAGGAGATCATCATCTACTCCCATGGGTTTCTTGTTGCCATTGGAGATTCTTGACATGTGATCACCTCTATATCAAGGACAACATCTTCCCAATGAAGGATCAGTTGTCCAATCAATGCACAACTTCCTAGTCACTTGACACTAGCTATGCTGCTTGTCTGAAGGGCCACTCCAATCCAATAATAGGACTCAAAGCCCAATCAACAGGACAACTGAGATTTCTTCAAGGATAGCACTTACCCAAGCCTATGCAAGAGAAAACTATCTGGGAAGAGAACCCACTATACAAAGAAAGAGAGGAAAATGACAAAATGGTGGTGGGCTAGCCCCATATAGGGGATTTTGTCGAGCTATGTCAGGGTTTATGTAAAACGCAATGGATTTGTTGGGGTTTCCAAAAACCCTAGTGAGGTCCAAATTTTACCTCCTCAGCGTGTCAATAACTTGTTACATCAACAATCAACATAATTATGTGATCTACATGAGTAATTACCTCGTGATTACTTCATATCAATAACTTGTTGATGATGACGTAATCATATCAACGACATCCTAGCTATCATGCCTCCACCACTTCTTCACCAATCACAGGGATGCGATCGACTTTAGGAAGGAGAGAATGCTAACCACATTTGGTTAATATGGTTATACAACAACCATGTCTGCACACTTATGTAACAGGCACCATACTGCATTATTGTAAATCCCATCATTTAATTAAGAAAATGCCCTAAAGATGCGGTAAGGTCTTGTGCTTCAAAGGACAGACTATAGGATCTTATCTACTTAGCCAAACCATAAAGAAAAGCCTTGTAACTATGTTATAGGTGCCTCGGGTCACTTACTCCTACGCGGCCTAGTGGGAAAAGACTTGGAACTACAAAAACCAATTTCTCTTGTTTATATCTCATTCTCCCATTTATGCAAAAGAATTGGAGTTTTCTCTCACCCTCTCTCTTACAACTCTAATCTAACATCTGTGGTGTGCTTAGGGTTAGGGTTTGGACATGACTAGTCCTAATTACTCATTTCCTCTTGCTTCTTCTCTCCCCCTTGCTTGAGTGATTAGGATATCACCATGATTGGCTTCTGCACAGATCCCACGTGTTCTTTGTTAGATTAGTGCACCACCCGTAGGATTAGTAACTGTCTTGGTCTGACAACGAGTGCGAGAGGGTCATCGCAACAATGACGAGTGGCTATCCACATGCAACAGTGAAGCTCTTGAGCATGGCTCAAACTTGGTGGATCGGTAACCTCCCATGCTAAGTTGCAATAGTGCCATTTTATACCATAGGTTATGGAGAATGGCAGTAGTGCCATTCTCCCATTCTCCATAATCCATACTAGAGAATGGCACTACTGCCATTATCCCCATTGGGTTATGGAGAATGGCAAATTTAGTGCCAATCTTCATAACTCCATAGAGAAGAATGGCACTACTACCATTCTTCATAACACATCATAGAGAATAACACTACTATCATTCTCCATAACCTAGGATAGACAATGGTACTTCTACCCTTCTCCATGATCGAAGGGGGAGAATGGCAATAATGCCATTATCCATAACCCATGGTAGAGAATGACACTATTGCCATTATCCATACCCCAAGGGGGATAATGGCACTAGTTCCATTCTCCAAAACTCCATAGTCCTGATGATGAAGAAAGGTCCCTAATAATCCAACAGGGAGAATGGCACTAGTGCCATTCTCTACCATGGGTTATGGAGAATAGAAATAGTGCCATTCTCTATTGGAGAAGAATCACTACTATCATTCTCCATAGCCCATAGTGGAGAATAGCACTACTGCCATTCTCCATACACCTACTAGGGGGATAATGGCACTAGTGCCATTCTCCATAGCCCAAGGGAGAGAATGGCACTACAACCATTCTCCATACCCCGTAGTAGAGAATCACTACTACCATTATCCATGCCCCAAGGGGAAGAATGGCACTAGTGTCTTTCTGCAAAATTCCATAGTCCGCATGAATAAAGGTCCCTAACCAAAAGGGGAGAATGGAACTAATGCCATTCTCTACCATGGGTTATAGAGAACGGAAGTAGTGCCATTCTCTTGGTTGGGTTATGGAGAATGGAATTAGTGCTAATCTCGATAATCTTGTGGAGGAGAATTGCACTACTACTATTATCCATAATTCATGGTAGAGAATAGCACTAGTTCCATTCTCTACCATAGGTATGGATAATGGCAATAGAACCATTCTCCCATTCTCCATAACCCATGCTAGAGAATGACACCAGTGCCATTATACAAAATCGATGGGTAGAGAATGGAACTAGTGCCATTATCCCCATTAGGTTATGGAGAATGGCATTAGTGTCAATCTTCATAACTCCATGGAGGACAATGGCACTATTACCATTCTCTACCATGGGTTATGGAGAACGGCAGTAGTGCCATTCTGCCAATTGGGTTATGGAGAATGGAATTAGTGCTAATCTCGATAATGATGGAGGAGAATGGCACTAGTTCTATTCTCCATAATTCATGGTAGAGAATGGCACTAGTGTGCCATTCTCTACCATAGGTATGGATAATGGCAGTACCATTCTCCCATTCTCCATAACACATGCTAGAGAATGGCACTAGTGCCATTATACAAAATCAATGCTAGAGAATGGCGCTAGTGCCATTATCCCCATTGGGTTATGGAGAATGGCATTAGTGTCAATCTTCATAACTCCATGGAGAATAATGGCACTATTACCATTCTCCATAACACATCGTAGAAAATAACAGTATTGTCATTCTCCCATAATCCAGGATAGAGAATGGTACTACTACCATTCTCCATGACCAAAGGGGGAGAATGGCACTAGGAGGAGAATGACACTAATACCATTCTCCATAACCCATGGCAGAGAATGATACTATTGCCATTCTCCATACCCCTATTGCCATTCTCCAAAACTCAATAGTCCCGATGCCTAACCAAATAGGGAGAATGGCACTACTACCATTATCTACCATGGGTTATGGATAATGGCAGTAGTGCCATTCTCCCCATTGGAGAAGAATAACACTACTACCATTCTCCATAGCCCATAGTAAAGAATGCCACTACTACCATTCTCCATGTACACTTAGGGGGGATAATGGCACTAGTGTCATTCTCCATACCCCAAGGGAGAGAATGACACTACAACCATTCTCCATACCCCATAGTAGAGAATGGCACTACAACCATTCTCCATACCCCATAGTAGAGAATGGCACTATTGCCATTCTCCATACCCCAAGAGGAAGAATGGCACTAGTGTCTTTCTGAAAATATCCAAGGGGGAGCATGGCACTAGTGCCATTCTCTACCATGGGTTATGGAGAATGACAGTAATGCTATTATCCCAATTCGGTTATGGAGAATTGTAGTAATGCCATTCTCTACCATTTAGTTATGGAGAATGGCAGTAAGGCCATTATCCCAATTCGGTTATGGAGAATTGCAGTAATGCCATTCTCTACCATTTAGTTATGGAGAATGGCAGTAATGCCATTATCCCAATTCAAATATGGAGAATAGCATTCGTGCCATTCTCCATAATCTAATCAAAGATAATGGAACTATTGCCGTTCTCCATAACCCACCCTAGTTCCATTCTCTACCATAGTTTATGAAGAATGATAGTAGTGGAAAAAAGATGACCCAATCCTTGTGATGTGGCAATGGCTATCCGATCCTTGTGACGTGGCAAAAATGACCTAATCCTAATGACATGTCAATGACGACCCGATCCGAGTGATGTGGCTTGATAAGATATCGACACGCATTAATGTGGATTCGTCATGGCATTTATATATGGATTCCCAATCCCTAAGATAGATCGAACTGATAGCTCCCGTCAATCACGATAGGCCCTCTAGGAAATCCATGATGACGTGGGTGTCTTGGATGATCGACCCTGAGAGGCAAGGAAAGCAAGATCATGGTGATCAGTCCCCTATGATCCTTGATGACATGGATGATCAAGCTGTTGGATGCCCAGTCTATCTATACAACACATGACCATACATCCAGTATGGTGTGTCAGAACTTTCAAAGTTCATGGATTACCTATGCATCAAATATAATCCCAAAATTGCCTATAATTCTTTCCTTATGGAGTTAATATTATGATGAATTAGGATGAATGCTTGTGCAGGCTATGTGACCAAATTACGTGGGCACTAGACAACAAACCAAGGACACACTGTTCTCAGGTTACCGAGCCCGGTTGAGGGTCCAGACAGTATGAGCTGGTCATGGGAGCTATGCATAGTCTGACTCTCTCTCTCTCTCTCTCTTTGTGACTCTCTCTCTCTCTCTCTCCTCTTGAATTAACATCCCTCCCTCCCCCCTCTCTCTCTCCTCCTCTCTCTCTCTCTCTCTCTCTCTCTCTCTCTCTCTATCTATCTATCTATCTATCTATCTCTCTCTCTCTTAGGGGAACACTATTGTTTTTGAGTTATTAGAGGAAGAGATGGGGTGGTTGAGTGGGAGAAGGAGGAGGATGAAGGCAAGTCAACTATTGGGAGGTGATGTGGCAAGTTGTAGAAGGAGGAGGATGAGACTTGGACCTTAGCATAGAGTTGTGCAAATGGGGTGTTGATGAAAAATGAAATTGTGATATTGTTTAGAAGAATCTAGTTAAGATTTTTGGGACATTCATTGACTTGAAACAATAGATCTTTAGAGAGACAAAAGTAATTGGGCACTAGGAGAGTAGAGTATGGCTAGGTGGAGGTTGAATTGGCTTGAGAGTGACAACCTAGTGAAAAGTTAGAGCAAATCTTGTGATGTGATGGGGAGAGGAGGGTGACTTCAATTGATCCCTCCAATTGTGCCAATATAGACCTTATTGCTATGCCTAAGACATTCACACAAAAGACCCTATTCTAGAACCATGTAGCTAATACCACTTGTTGGAAAATGAGAGTATAGAGAGAGGAGCAAAACATATGCTAAAATGTGATTAAGAAAATGATTAATATTAAACCTAATCTAATTCTAAACTAATGGACATGGAGAGAGCTTAGAGGGCTACACCTTGAAAATATTCGAGTAACACAAAATGGTTGGGCTCTCATTAGATAAGGGCTCTTTAAATAGCCAAGAAGTACAAGCACATTTGAAATTTATTCTAGATGCCTTGAAAACCTTTTTCACACCTACCTATGAACAAATGATATCATTGCTTAGCTAATTCAATAGGAGGTGTTCCCATGTAAACACACTCACACACTCTTTTTCTTTGAATATCAAACAAACATCATTGCCTGAGGCAGTGCTTTTTTGCTACCCAAAGCACTCTTTTGTTGTTGGTGGCAGTGAAAAAGTGCTGCTCAGTAGCGATATTACGCTGCTGGGCAGCGATTTTTTGCTGGTAAACGCGTTGCTTAGCAGCGAAAAAGCGCTGTGGAGCAGCGATAGATTGTTGTTGAGCATCTTGAAAATCCCCAATATTTTCCTTCCAAAAATGCTGCTACGCTTCCCATGTGTTATAGTGCTAGACCTTCAGTCATCTCATCACACAAACACAATTTGCATTCACACAAAAGACCCTATCCTAGAACCATGTCTCTAATACCACTTGTTGGAAAATGAGAGTATAGAGAGAGGAGCAAAACACATGCTAAAATGTGATTAAGAAAATTATTTATATTAAACCTAATCTAATTCTAAACTAATGGACATGGAGAGGTTAGAGAGCTACACCTTGATAAGATTTGAGTAACATAAAATGGTTGGGGCCACAAAGATGAATCTCTCATTAGATAAGGGCTCTTTAATGGTGTTGCTAAGAGACGCAATCATTATCTCATCAATGAAATGGTCAGATCTATGATTATAGCACGACAGCCATACAAGTTCCAGATGGAAGCCGCAACTTGTGCCATGTATGTTTTAAACAAAATCCTTGGTTTGTAATGCCTTATTTAGCTTTTGGTGTACAACAAAACACCAAAGGTTGATCACAAGCACATGTTTGGTTGTTTAGAACATGCGCATGTACTAGCTTAGTTAAGGACCAAGCGTGATGACAAGGAAGTCAAATGCATATTTGTGCTACCAAGGGTTCTTGTCACTTCAATCATGTCACTAAAACGGTGATTGTCAGTAGGGATGTTGCCTTTGATGATAATTCAATCTAGGGTTGATTTTAACAAGCACAATTTATGCCAATTCAACAGATATGTTTGAAAGACTACTTCCAATTCCAATGCCTGTATCTGATCAAGATTTATGGCAAGGGGGAGATTCCTCTGCATTTGACACTGATTTAAGTTCACCAACTGCAAATCGATTGGGAACAAGTGGTCAATCATGAAAGAACTATTATTGAGATGAAGCTAGGAATCTACCTACATGACTAAGAAACACATTGTAGAATAGCAAACTAATATCTCCACTACCTAGTAGGACAAGATTAGGAGAAAATCATGCCTCAATTTCAGTAAATGTCATTGAATTTATTATTTTGTTGTTGTTTTCAAGAGAAAGTTTGATAAATATGTCAATTTACAAGCTCAAGAGAAAGCTAGATAGATCTATTGACATATTCAAAGCTAGATTTTTTTGACTTGGTAAGAAAGCTATTACAACCAAATGGGTTTACAAGGTCAAAAGAAAGTTAGAAAAGCTAGACTTGTTACGAAAGGGTATGCCTAGAGGAAAGGTATTAACTATGATAAAACTTTTACACCCACTTCCTGTAAATATCAGATTTGTGACTACATCGTCTACAAACCAAGGTTGAAAAGTACACTAGTTAGACATTTAAAAACAACATTCTTGAATGGCGTCTTGAAAGAAGACATTTATGTGAGTGAACTTGCTGGTTTTGCTAAATGTGGTCAATAACATAAGGTATGAAGGCTTAATAAATCCCTTTATGGTCTGAAAGAAGATCCACGAGAATGGTATCAAAAAATAGATACCCATTTGATTAGCCAAGGTTTTCAGAATAGTACGATAGAAAGCACACTTTATGTCAAAAAGAAAAAAAACCACATGCTCATTGTGATTTTATATGTTGAGGACATGCTTGTCATAGGAACCAATGAGGATCATATTGTAGCTTTCAAAGTTGTTTTAAATGCCTCTTTTGAGATGACTGATGTAGTTCTTATGCACTACTATTGGGCATGTAGTGCATTCAACATGATGATGGTATTGTGATCAAATAGTCAAAAAGACCATTTGGAGAAATCGTATTGCTTTGGGAATTTTCTTCTCAATCTACTTTTTGGTGTATCTTGAGCATATGAATTCCAAAGTTGTCAAAGAATGTAGATTTAGAACCTACTCTTCACATGAGGGGGTTTTAACAAAATCTTGGATCTTGCCAAATGGGAATTGGGATTTTTCCAAACTCCCTCGTATGGTCTTAAAAGTACATCAAGTCATTACTGTTTCATTTCTTGTTGTACCTTTATTGAGCTCACTCTGTTCGAGTACATTGATTCAGTCTTCTCCTACTCTCTCACTCCCACTCTCTTCTATCTGTTTTCTTGTGTATTCGTGTGTGTGTATTCGTGTGTGAGCTAGGATCTAACAAAAAGCTCTAATACCATGTTGAGCTTGCAAGATACACCTTCATGGATCATAAAGACATAATTAGAAGAGATTAATTAAATGCATGATTAGCACAAGTAGAAAGATTCAATGTTCATATACAAAATATTTTTTCTCATACTTCAAAAAATGTTCAAATGTAAAAAATTGAAGGTTTTAAGAAACAATATTAACTATTTAAGGCCTTACAAATTGCAACCTTTTATGACTTTCTAGAAGGTTCTTTTCCAAAAATTTCCATTCACCCAACACAACCTTAGTTTTTTGTGAACAGTAGATATATTGAATTGCATTAACAGAGCTATCCAATTACGTGATGATATGAGCATATCACAAATGGCAATTCACATGTTTGCAATTGGGTTGTTTACACTTACATGATGTCCATATTAAATATCCAATGCTAGGAAGAATATGTATAAGTATAAAGCAAAGTTTAAACATTAGCGGGCCTTAAGCATCCTTGAAGAGTTGCACAACTACATAAGAAGACCCTGGATGTGCCCAATAGGAATCCCAACTTGTTATATTCTCCAAACCCCTCTTCATCAACTCTTCAAATCTCTCAAAAATGGCCTCACACTTTTTTGTGCCAAGATGTCCCTCTATTACATTCCAAAATGCACTCTTGTAGAACCTACTCTGCCTCATAGCAAATTCACTTGAATTGTTACTCCATTGTCGCCAGTAGTTGTCCCCACCACTGGGCTCCTCTATCACTTCAATGTTGTGAAGTCTCAAAGTCGAGACAAGATTTGTTATAGATATGATCTCCTCTAGAGTTGCCAAATACTTGGGAACATTAAAGGTGTCCAACTCGCTTCTAACCTACCACTCCTTGCAATTAAATGAGGTCGATCATCAAAGTGGCTAATATTTGGGAGGGTGGCACTCCCTTGTGGTACCTAGGTGTGTATATGTGGTTAGTTATTATTGTGTATAGCCAAGAGTGTGACTAGGTTAGGGAATGGGGAGGATTAGAAAAAACTGGTCAATTAATGTTAGCTAGCACATTATTAAGGTCGTGATCTGTATTCCTAACATAGAATCATGATCCATTCAATTACACTCCAACATTAAGTTAAAGTATTTAGGATACCTCTTGGATCAACTATTGCCATGCAATCTCGAGATTTCTAAAACAATTGTCCTCTTGTGGATGATGGGGAGGAAAATGGTCTGGATGGCATGGAATGACAAAGAACATCAAGCGACCAGGAACCATCTCCTCTGGCAACACCGAAAGAATGTGCCTAAATCTTTTTGGAATTGCTTGGCAGCATAGACTCTCCCTATGGCCTCATTCGCCCCCAGGTCCATCAGATCTTGCCTTTATTCCACGCCATAGTTTAGGCTCCAAAACTAGGACAAGGGTCTAATAAAAACAAGAATTAATATTTTTTCCCAAAAGCCTTGATCTACGTAATGGGGCTATGGACTACAACATGACATCTACACCTACTACACACTCGAGTGGCACAAAGAGGTCAAGATAATTTTAAAAAACTCCACCAAGGGGGCTACAACACAAGGGTTCCAAAGATTAGCCACTTTTGTAGGCGGTGGACATGCCCCAATATGTAGGAAAATCTTAACTAATATGATACTAAAATAGGCTTACAGCCTATCATACCATACTTGGACAACATGTCCAAGCCATATGGCCTCTGCAATAGCAAAATGTCATGAGGTGATGTCACCACATCTATGCCGAAGAAATATCGTAGCTCACCCAAATCCTTCATCTCAAACTTTTGCTTCAAAAGCATCTTGACATCATGTATGTCTGCATCACTATCACCAATGATAATCAAGTCATTCACATAGATGACTAATAGTATGATCCCTCTATCTGTATTTTTCACATATAGTGAAAAATCTACACTTGATATTTGAAATCCAATGGTAACAAGATACTCCCCAATCTTGTTTGCCCATGCTCTGGGTGTCTGCTTCAAGCCATACAAGGCTTTGCATAACCCGTACACAAAATCTAGATGTGCATCACTCTTTTAACCTGGTGGCTGCATCATGTACACTTCTTCTTCCAAATCACCATGCAAGAAGGTATTCTTTACATCCATTTGATTTAAAGACAAACCCTTCACTTGCAACCATAGCAATGACAGCTCTCATGGTTGCCACTCTTGCAATCGGGCTAAATGTCTCCTCATAGTTTATGCCATAAGCCTGCACATAGCCCTTAGCAACCAATCTTGCCTTGTACCTGCTCACTAAACCATCAGCATTGTGCTTGACTTTATACACCCATTTACATCCAATTGCCTTCTTTTCCTTAGTAGGCAAAGGCACTAACTCCCATGTTGTATTTGCATCCAATGCTACCATCTTCTCATCCATGGCATCTTCCCATTTCTTATTTCCAATTGCCTACTCAAAGCAAGTGGGTTCAACCTCCTATATTGCTCTTACCATGTAAGCATAATGATGGGCTATATATCCATCATATCTCAACCTGTCAATAGAGTATCTAACCCTCGTAGACCTGCATACACCTAGATCACTGCTAGGTGTCCTCTCATAATAGCCATGGTTCTTCTTACACCAAGAGTAACCTTAGACGAAATGCCAAGCTCCTCATCAAGGCTCTACTCAGAGCCACTAGAGTCACCATCCACATATGAGTGACTTGCTAACAGATCAGGCACAAAAGGTTGATCTACCTTTTCCTTCCCTTTCCGTGATACATGTTTACGTGCATCATTCCTCAACCTGCCTGACCATGGGCTAACATTGGATCCACTACTTGAGGACTCCCCAAGTCCACTCAACACCTGTGATTTCTGCTCTACATGTGGTGCAACATTAGTACTTCTTGCATCTGCATCTTCTCTTGCCTTCACTCTTGGTGCATACCAGCTACTCATCTCATCAAAGACAACAACTTTTCTTACTCGCATCTCACGAGTGGTAGGGTTATAGCATCTATATATAACCTTTTTGCTCCATAGCATAACCAATGAAGATGCATTTCTCTGCCTTTGGATCCAACTTTGTTCTTACTTCATCAAGAGCATGTACATATGCAATACAACTTTTCTTACTCGCATCTAATGAGTGGTAGGGTTATAGCATCTATATATAACCTTTTTGCTCCATAGCATAACCAATGAAGATGCATTTCTCTGCCTTTGGATCCAACTTTGTTCTCACTTCATCAAGAGCATGTACATATGCAATACACCCAAACACTTTCAAGTGAGATACATCTAGTCTTATGCATGTAAACTTCTATTTAGGAGTCATACCATGAAAAGCTACAGTGGTGTCCTACTCATAATGTACACAGTAGTTGCTACTACTTCTACCCAAAAGTAATGTGGCATATTCTTTTCAGCCATCAAGGCACGTGTCACTTCTACAATGTGCCTGTTTTTCCTTTCTACAACACCATTTTGTTGCGGATTGTACCTGCACGTAAACTGCCTCTTGATTTTTTACGATGATTAGAGTAACATCTACTCAATTGTCACCAGTATCGATGATGTAAAGCATCATACGTGGTAAGGGAGACCAACCTTTCACACAGAAAAGGTTCAAGTAGGATCAATAGCTATAGCTAGAGACCCGGAGAAACGGAGTATAATGCAAGGACTCCAAATCACATGGATTCTTTCAATTCTTACTCTGTAAACATGGGATTAAAGCTATGGATGATGAGACATCTGACTGAGAGCACCAACATGGGATTACCTACTTACCCTTGCGGAGGAGTAGCGAGGACACACATACATGAAACAACAAGACCTATAATGGGCGGAATGGGAGGCTATACGGCCATTAGAGTGCCACACATACCTCATGAAACAAGACCAAGTACAACAAAGAGACACGACATAGTTTGAGAACGAAAACCGAGGGCGAGATGAGAAGAGTCCTGTGGTAAACAAGTGAGATCGTCAAGTCTCAAAAATTTTGTAAAAGGTTTGATGGAATGGGCGATCCGTACGAGACCATGATAATAAGGAGGACCATAACCATAAGAGGACCATAACCATGACCAGAAGAGGACCATAACCAAAACCATATTCATAACCATAACCATAACGATCACCATAACCATAATCCTAAACAATGAACCCTAAACCCTAGCCCATATGATATAAACTCCAATGGCCACAAAACCTTGAGAACGTTCCCCAGGCAATCCTAATAAGCCACTTGCAAAGTTTGGTGGTCATCAGAGCTTATATCATATGGGCTAGGGTTTAGGGTTTTGACATGCAAAAGTGTGATTCCATTGCACCCGACCACCTGTGCAAGCTATGTTGGCAATGTGTGAGATCCCTCTGCCCCCTCCGCGCACCGGCGGACTCTCGATAGAGCTGACAGCGGAAGCATCCCCCTCATGCGCGGGGCAGGGTTTCTCACTCGGGGCCTCGCCCACGAATGTCCGGGCACAAGACTAGGCTGGTGGTCACTCCGAAAACTGAAACCGAGAAAATTTCCCATGCCCGAAAAGCGGGGATGATTCCACCTTTTTGAATTTTCTTAACAATTTTTTTTTCTAAAACGAGATCAATTCTAAACTATCCTTCACCTGAATAAACCAGACAGAAGGAGACTACCGCTAATATAATTTGATCATTTGAGTAATTTCAACGCTTTTTTCCTAATCAAGATCACGCACAGCCGTTGATCCACTCAATTGTGAAATTTATCAGGGAATTAACTAGCTACTCGAATCCTAGCATAATCCTAAGATTTTTCAGTTTGATTATTAAAACTCCAGTGATTCCAGCCTACCATCCGGCCCATGGGTTAGCCACCACCCTGCCACTAGAATCGGTAGATCCAAACAAGTACTCACCCACCCATAATTGAAATGCCTTTCTCAACTTTAGCTTTAGAAAATAGATACGCACACACTCCTCTTTAAAACTTTAATATAAAAATCAACCATTAACAAAATAGATATGATCACAGATTTCATAATTCAAAATTTCCATTCAATCCCTTGTTTCACAAAAACAGTACCAATCTAGACTCTCCGTTGGGACCAGCTAGTCAGCAAACGAGATCTAGTAACAAATTACAATAATCATTTCGTCAACATACATATATATATCTTCCTCCACATATGAATGGGTGTCCTAAGCACCGCGAGCCCCTGCATCGCCTGGTTAGAACCCTCCAGGATCCTCCTTAGGTGTCCTAGTACTTCACTCAGGAATCGCTTCGTCGGCCCTCGCCCATTGTACCGGAAGCACACCATTTTTCACCATACCCAGACTGGTCAAGACCTGGGCAGGTTTTTGCCGCGTGAGTTGTCCCTCGAATACTCCCCGCCAGCTATTGCAACCGAACTTCCCTTAGTTAAACACATATGCGAAATGCTCCCTCCAGCATTCTGGCGTAAGACCGTCCTTTAAGAAAACAGGGTTTCTATGCAAGTTTTTAGTTTTGATTTTGTTTGAAAACCATGAATAATCTTAAATCCGTATCCCAATACTTCTAGATCCAGGTCTGAATTCCAAACAGAATTTCTCGAATTCTCTTAACTTGATCATCAGATCAAAATCAAAAGTCATAACTTAGTTTCAGATTCGGTGGAGGATTTGAATACATTTTTCCTGAACTGGGCACATGGTCATTGATTCAAAGGAATTAGGTCTTGGTCAATAGTCTGAATCAGAGTTTGGGTTTGGAAAGGTTCTTCCTAAACTATCTTTCTCGAAAGGTACTATTTCAATTTCTCTTTTTCTAAATTTGGTTCGGACGAATATTTGCTTACAGATTTCTAAAACATGAATTTCTTATGATGAGGAATAAAATAATCATTTATCTCGATCTCCGACTTCGATAGTTTATTTGAATTTTCTCATTCCCATCTTAGTGAATATGAAACGGTAGAATTTCCTCTCACATATTATCTACTTATTCATTTTTCCAATTTCTACGAAAACTAACAGAGGATTAAAGAGAATCCTTATTTAATTATAAAGATTCTATATGCATCTAATTATGCATAAAATCCAATTCTGATGAAAGTCACACTTTTATCATCATAAAAATTATTTATGATAAAAATCACTCTTTTAACATGAAAGAATTTCTTTTATGCATACAAATCATTTATGATGAAAATCACTCTTTTAATATAAAAGAATTTTTTTTATGCATCCACTTATGCATAAAATCATTTATGATGAAAATCACACTTTTAAAAAAATATCTTTTATGCATATGTTTATGCATAAAAATCATTTATGATGAACATCACTCTTTTAATATAAAAGAATTTCTTTTATGCATAAAAATTATGTATGATGAAAATCACACTTTTAATATAAAAAAATATCTTTTATGCATACAAATCATTTATGATAAAAATCACTCTTTTAATATATAAAAAATAATTTTTATGCAAATGGTTATGCATAAAAATCATTTATGATGAAAATCACACTTTTTATATAAAAAAATATCTTTTATGCATACAAATCATTTATGATGAAAATCACACTTTTAATATTAAAAAAATTATCTTTTATGCATATGTTTATGCATACAAATCATTTATGATGAAAATCACACTTTTAATATATATAAAAATATCTTTTATGCATATGTTTATGCATACAAATCATTTATGATGAAAATCACTCTTTTAATATTTAAAAAAATATCTTTTATGCATATGTTTATGCATAAAAATCATTTATGATGAAAATCACACTTTTAATATAAAAAAATATATTTTATGCATATGTTTATGCATACAAATCATTTATGATGAAAATCACACTTTTAATTTTAAAAATTATCTTTTATGCATATATTTATGCATACAAATCATTTATGATGGCTGACCATTTTTTAATTTTTAACTCTTTACAATTAAATAAGTTCTCCAAGAGTATTTAAATCATTCTAATGTAAACATTTTCTACTTTATCAAACGCGAGATGCCCTCATCTCGCAAACTGGGGGTAAACAACAGATTGGCTTCATTCTCCCAGGTGGCTCTTCAAAAGGGTAGAACTTCCATTTTACCAATAATTCTCTGAGAATTCTATTCCTAAGAATCTTTTCTCGAACATCAAGAATTTCTTCAGGTTGGAGTTCCATCTGCCCTTGGGTTGAAGAGGTTAGGATTTCATCATCAAGGACATGATTTGGGCTTGGAACATATTTCTTTAGAAGGCTTACATGAAATACATTATGAACTTTGAGATGAGGAGGCAGAAGAAGCTCGTAGGCTAAGTCACCTACTTTCTTTGTAATCAGATATGGTCCACAATATTTGGGGGATAACTTCTTGTACTTCCCAAGAGATAGAGAACTTCTTTTGGGCCGTACTCTAATGAAGACCATATCTGCTTCTTCAAACTTTCTGTCTGTCCTCTTCTTATTTGCATACTGCTTCTTCTGTCGATCCTAGGTAGCTTTAATATCTTTACGAATTGACTGCATCTGCTGCTCCATGTCGTCAAGCATCTGTCTGGACATCTCGACCCTAATCAGTGGGTCGGACCAAGTTAATGGAGTTCAGCAATCTTGTCCATATACAGAGCTTTAAAAGGGCTCATCCCGATACTTCGGTGATAAGAAGCATTGTAGGCGAACTCGACTAGGTGCAGATAGCTTAGCCACTTCTTGGGTTCCTTGCCACAGCATGATCGAAGTATATCTTCGATTACTTGGTTTACCCTTTCAGTTTGACCACATCGGTCTCAGGGTGATAAGCTGTGCTGAGATCCAAGAAAGTTCCCACCACTGCTTCAAAAAATGCAGTCCAGAACCTTGAAGTAAACTTGGGATCTCGATCACTTACTATTCTCCTGGGTAGGCCATGCAATCTAAAGATTTCTTTGAGGAATAATCTGGCCACATCCACTGCAGTGTAGGTTTCTTTTACTGGAATCAAATGGGTAACTTTGGTCAGTCTGTCAACTACCACGAAAATGGAGTTGTAACTTGATTGCACTGAAGGTAATCCAGTAATAAAATCCATACTGATACATTCCCACTTCATCTAAGGGATGTCCAATGGATGTAACTTCCCAGGCATTTTTACTCTTTCAGCTTTGACTTTCTGGCATGACAGACATTGACGTACATGATTCAGTACATCCTTTTTCAGACCAGGCTAAAAGAAGCTTTTCTTTACAGACATGTAGGTTTTGATGAAACCTGGATGTCCTGCTATAAGGCTGTCATGGGCTTCATTCAGAATTTATCCTTTGGTTCCCTCATCATTGGGAATGTATAGCCTGCGATTATAATATATAATGCCATCATCCAGGCTATACCCTTGAACTCTGTTCAACTCCTGTGGAGTTTTGCTTTCCTGCATAAGTAGGGTAGCAATAGGGCCAAAGAATCTATCCTACATGATCTTCTCTCTTGCTTCAATAATCAAAGGATTTGATACTACTGAAATTGCAAGCAAGGAGGCTTTTCTGCTGAGGGCATCTGCTACCACATTCTCTTTGCCTGGGCGGTACTTGATTTCAAAATCAAACTCCTGTAAGGTCTGCATCCACCTTGTTTGGCGCATGTTGAGGTCCTTTTGAGTGAAGATCCACTTTAAGCTCTGGTGATCTGTCATTAAAGTGAATCTTTTTCCCAGTAGGTAATGTCTCCACAACTTTAAGGTATAGACTACTGAAAGTAATTCCAGGTCGTGGATAGCATAATTCCTCTCATGCGTTCTGAGCTTTCGGGATTCATAGGCCACTGCATGACCTTCTTGCATGAGTGCACCTCCCAGGGCAAAACCACTTGCATCACTACCTCAAAGGGTAGAGAGAAATCTGGCAGCTTCAGGACTGGTTACCAAGGCGGCGGTCTTTGGCTTTTCAAAAGCACTTTGACACCTGGAAGACCACTGAAATGGGGTATTCTTTGTTAGAAGGTTACTCAGCAGGGAAGCTATGAGAGCATACTTTGGTATAAAAATTCTATACCAACTAGTCAATCCCAAGAATCCTTTGACTTCTTTCACTGTCTTTGGTTCAGGCCAATCTATGACTGCTTGGACTTTTGCGGAATCTGGAGAAATTCCATCTTTGGATACCAAGAACCCAAGTATTCAACGTGGTCGGCAGAGAAAGTGTATTTGCTCTTTTTGGCAAAGAGTTGGTGCTTCCTTAGAATCTCAAGAACTTTTCTGACATGAGTCTCATGGTCAGCTGCATTCTTTGAGTAAATCAGCAAAGAAAACTAGAACAAAATCATCCAAGTATTTTTTAAGGATGTCCTCTTGCATTAGGTGATTGAATGTAGCTGGGGCATTAGTTAATCCGAACGGCATGACAGTAAATTCATCATGCCCATGCGAGTATTGATGGCTGTTTTTGGTATACCTTGATCATTGATCCTGACCTGGTAATACTCGGATTTGAGATCTATCTTTGTGAAGATCTGGGCTCCATTTAGCCTATCCAGAAGCTCATCAATTCTTGGGATAGGATACTTATTCTTTATTGTCAGCAGCTGATTTAGACCTCTGTAGTCCACACAGAGTCTAAGCATTCCATCTTTCTTTTTCTGAAAGAGAACTGGCGCACCCCAAGGTGAAACACTGGGTCTTACAAACCCTTGTTCTAACAGCTGTCTAAGCTGTTCCTTGAGTTCGATGGCTTCAGAAACTGGCATTTTGTACGTGCGCAGGGCTACTGGGGCTGAGCTCCAGGGGTCAATTCAATCACATGATCTACTTCTCGGATCGGAGGCATTTCAGTTAGCTCTACTGGGAATAGATCATCAAATTCATTTAACCATTCTGGTCCTTTAGCCTTAAGCTTTGAGTCTACTAGGTTCATTTTGACAAGATAAATTTGCTGCTTCTTTCTAAGTCCTTTCAGCAACCTAGAATTTTTTACTAACTGAAGGCTGGGGATCCAAAAACTCCAGTTCCTTGAACTTTGATCCCGTGAAGGTCATGGAAGGAAATGGTCCCATTGTGACAGTGTATGTCAGCTTGATTTTTGTGGACCCAATCCATTCCAAGGATACCGTCAAAAACTCCTAGAGGTAAGACTTTGAACTGACAATCGGTTACATTACCATCTATGTTGAACTGGATAAGATCTGTCTCATGGTGAGTGAAAAGAGTCTTCCCACTGGCCAATTCAACTTGTATAGGTTCCCCTGATTTCTGTTCTAAGACTAGCTTACGCAAGCATCTAGGGGAAATGAATGAAAGAGAACTGCCTGAATCAATCAAAAGCTTAAAAGGCTTACCCTGATATTTTGCTGGAGTATGGATGACTCAGAACTGACGGCGGTTAGATCCTTGGTTTTCAATTGCAGCAAAGATCAGCCCTCTTTCCTCTTCTACTACATTTGAAATTGTGAATGCTCTGGCTATTCCAGCCTGAGGCGGAACTCTTTCTCTTTGGTTGCCCCAGCTCTGGGAAGGAGTTAAAAATGAGGAATAAAATAATCATTGTAAAGAGTTAAAAATTAAAAAATGGCGAGCGAGTCTCACTCTGCTCATTCGGGTCGTTGCAGAGTTGATAAGGTGATCAAATGCAAAAGCTATCATATCCTGACTCTGAGAGAGTCCAGGACTTCCAGATAGGTTTGGGGTGTCCATCTATAAATTTCCAATTAAATTTATAAGTTTTCAATTTTTGAAGTTCATTCACATAGTATTAACAAGTGAAAAACATTTCTTTCCCAGATTTCTATTAAAAATTTAGGCAATCTTTGTTGATGTTACTTAAATTTACAACACCGCTCTGATACTAACTGTGAGATCCCTCTGCCCCCTCCACGCACCGGGACTCCCGGTATTAGCTGACAGCGAAAGCAGCCCCCTCATGGGCGGGGCACGATTTCTCACTCGGGGCCTCGCCCACGAATGTCCGGTCACTCCGAAAACCGCAACCGGGAAAATTTCCCATGCTCGGAAAGCAGGGACGATTCCACCTTTTTGAATTTTCTTTACAATTTTTTTTTCTAACAAGATACGCACACACTCCTCTTTAAAACTTTAATATAAAAATAAACCATTGACAAAAAAGATATGATCACAGATTTCATAATTCAAAATTTCCAATCAATCCCTTGTTTCACAAAAACAATACTAATCTGGACTCTCCGTTGGGACCAGCTGGTCAGCAACGAGATCCAGTAACAAATTACAATAAACATTTTGTCAACATACATATATATATCTTCCTCGACATACGAATGGGTGTCCTAAGCACCGCGAGCCCGTGCATCGCTTGGTCAGAACCCTCCAGGATCCTCCCTGTCCTCGTACTTCACTCAGGGACCGCTTCGTCGGCCCTTGCCCATCGTACCGGAAGCACACCATTTTTCACCATACCCAGGCGGGCAGGTTTTTACCGCCTGAGCTGTCCCTCAAACACTCCCCGCCAACTGTTGCAACCAAACTTCCCTTAGTTAAACACATATGCCAAATGCTCCCTCCAGCATTCTAGCGTAAGACAATTGTTTAAGAAAACAGGGTTTCTATGCAAGTTTTCAGTTTTGATTCTGTTTGAAAATCATGAATAATCTTAAATCCGTATCCCAATACTTCTAGATCCAGGTCTGAATTCCAAACAGAATTCCTCGAATTCTGTTAACTTGATCCTCAGATCAAAATCAAAAGTCATAACTTAGTTTCAGATTCGGTGGAAAATTTGAGTACATTTTTCCTGAACTGGGCACATCATCATTGATTGAAATTGACGAAGGAATTCGGTCTTGGCTGAATCAGAGTTTGGGTCTAGAAAGGTTCTTCCTAAACTATCTTTCTCGAAAGGTACTATTTCAATTTCTCTTTTTCTAAATTTTGTTCGACAAATATTTGCATACAGATTTCTAAAACATGAATTTCTTATGAGGAATAAAATAATCATTTATCTCGATCTCCGACTTCGATAGTTTATTTGAATTTTCTCATTCCCATCTTAGTGAATATGAAACGGTAGAATTTCCTCTCACATATTATCTACTTATTCATTTTTCCAATTTTTACAAAAACTAACAGAGGATTAAAGAGAACCCTTATTTAATTATAAAGATTCTATATGCATCTAATTATGCATAAAATCCAATTATGATGAAAGTCACACTTTTATCATCATAAAAATCATTTATGATGAAAATCACTCTTTAATATAAAAGAATTTCTTTTATGCATATATTTATGCATACAAATCATTTATGATAAAAATCACTCTTTTAATATAAAAGAATTTCTTTTATGCATAAAATCATTTATGATGAAAATCACACTTTTAAAAAAATATCTTTTATGCATATGTTTATGCATAAAAATCATTTATAATGAAAATCACTCTTTTAATATAAAAGAATTTCTTTTATGCATAAAAATCATTTATGATGAAAATCACACTTTTAATATAAAAAAAATATCTTTTATGCATATGTTTATGCATAAAAATCATTTATGATGAAAATCACACTTTTAATATTTAAAAAATATCTTTTATGCATATGTTTATGCATACAAATCATTTATGATGAAAATCACACTTTTAATATATATAAAAATATCTTCTATGCATATGTTTATGCATACAAATCATTTATGATGAAAATCACTCTTTTAATATAAAATATATATCTTTTATGCATATGTTTATGCATAAAAATCATTTATGATCAAAATCACACTTTTAATATAAAAAAATATCTTTTATGCATATGTTTATGCATACAAATCATTTATGATGAAAATCACACTTTTAATATAAAAAAATATCTTTTATGCATACAAATCATTTATGATAAAAATCACACTTTTAATATAAAAAATATCTTTTATGCATATGTTTATGCATAAAAATCATTTATGATGAAAATCATTCTTTTATGATGAAAATAAAATTTCAATAAGCTTCCTTCTATACATAGAATTTAATCCTAAAGAAAGTAACACTTTCTTTTTATAAAATATTTTTAGTAAGCATTTTTCTATACCTAGGATGAAAAGTAACACTTTAAGAATACATATACGATGGAAATTACTCTTTTTGAATAAAAAAGTAAAACTTACTTTTCACAATTTTAGAAAAAATTCGCCATAACCTCCTTTGTATGGCTGACCATTTTTCAACTTTCATCTCTTTACAATTAATTATAAGTTCTCCAAGAGTATTTAAATCATTCTAATGTAAACATTTTCTACTTTATCAAAGAGAAACATTATAAAAAATAATTATTTTATTCATTAATCATTCATCTAGGATAAGAATGGTTGGATTTACTAAAGAAGAGAGGGGAATGCCTTTTTTTCAATGAGGCATAACATCATTTTCAATTTAGAGAAGACAGAAATCATAAAAAACCATAAAAACCATAAAATAAATAGAAAAGAGAAGAATCTCCAACTTACGAAGGAATTTGAGGGCTTTCCTTTGGCTTGATGGTTTGAGGGTTGTACTCTTGTTTGAAACAAGAGTGGCCACTAGTCTTTAGAAGAGGGAAGGTCAAAAAACTAATGAATTATGAGTAAATTCACAGTTTTCTGGCTCTTGGGAGAAGTAGGGTAATAGTGCAAAAACACTATTAAGCTTCAACAAAGGAAAAGGCTTCTATTTATAGGAAAAATTGAGCTTCTAACCAAGCCAACTGATTCTAGAATTTTTCAGATCAATTTGGTCAATTTTTGACCATTTTTGGGTCAGTTTAGTCCACTTTTTGGATCTAGTTGAAATAGGAGAGAGGAGAGATAAAAATGTCTCATTATTTGGGAGTTTAAAACTCTCCCACACATGTGAACCACACATGTGAAATAGGCGCCTCCTTCATGAGGGGAATTCCCCCATACTGAGGTGTCAAAAATGCATGATCATTTCATCTAAATATCTCTCTTTTTTAACTATTAACCTTGTCCTTAGTCAACTCTTCATCTTATGTGAGTATTTACTCATTTTTGGGGATTTTTCTTTTATTCTTCTATTTATCTCCTTCCTACATTTGGATGAATCTTATTGGTCCATAGGAGCCTTAATTTAAAAATTTTCAAAAATCTGGACCCCTAGGATAATGCATCTTGAACAGATTATACTTTCTAATGCACCTTCTGAAAATCTTTTTGAACTTCTCTTTCAAGGGAACTTATTTTAATAAGATGAGATATTTTTCTATCCAAAAATATTTAAAAACCGAATTACCACTCTCTAGAAGATTTTCTCTCTCTAGGCCAAAACTGGTAGAAACAAGATCTTTTATATTTCTGAAGAGGGATTTGATTACAGGGGAAGATGCTGGACATCTTGAGAGGCTGGGGAGGAATCTTACACAATGAAACTTGGTAAGCACAACCAAGTAGTGTATTCAGCCACTCTTGCCAAGTTTCATGGCCAACGGAGCTCGCACGGGTGGGTTCACGTGTTGGAATCACCCATTTTTGGGCCCTCGCCGTGCTTTGTGGCCATGTTCGAAAAGTGTGATTCCATCACACCCAACCACCCGTGCGAGTTCAGTTGACCATGAAACTTGGCAACCACAACCAAGTAGTGTAGTTGACTGCTCTTGCCAAGTTTCATGTCCAACAGATCTCACACATGTGGGTTCGTGCGCTGGAATCACCCATTTTTGGGGGCCCACTGTGCTTTGAGGCCATGTTTGAAAAGTGTGATTCCATCGCACCTGGCCACCCATGTGAGATTTTTTGGCCATGAAACTTGGCAAGCACAGCCCAATAGCATAGTCGGTCGCTCTTGCCAAGTTTCATGGCCAACGGAGCTCACAATGGTGGATTCGCGCGTTGGAATCACCCATTTTTAGGCCCCCGTCGTGCTTTGAGGCCATGTTCGAAAAGTGTGATTCCATCGCACCCGACCACCCATGCAAGCTCTATTGGCCATTAAACTTGTCAAGCACAGCCAAGTAGCACAGTTGGCCACGCTTGCCAAGTTTCATTGCCATCGGAGCTCGCATGGGTGGATTCGCGCGTTGGAATAAACCATTTTTGGGCCCCCGACGTGCTTTGAGGCCATGTGCGAAAAGTGTGATTCCATTGCATAAACCCACCCGTGCAAGATCTGTTGGCCATGAAACTTGGCAAGCAAACACCCATTTTTGGATAAAACCAAACAAAAATTATAGACATTAATATGAACATGGATGACATGAAGCAAACTAGGAAATCTGAATAAATATAAGCCATGATATACAAAAACATGTATATGAATAATGATCTGGAAAGAGATACGGGAAAATGAAAAGGTCTAGAGCTATGGATGTAACCTCAACCCTTCTCCCTCTCTAGCTCTGATGACCTCAATGATGCTCTCATGGTCATGAATGTCCAAATGATAACAATTTAGGGGACGCATGGAGCTGCTCGCCTCAAGAATCATCTCAGTAAGCTTGAGTTTGATAGCAACAACGAGGTGGCAGAAGTGTATGGCCTCCTTTGATAGCAACAACGAGGTGGCAGAAGTGTATGGCCTCCTTCTTCCACCTGTAACGCTCAAACTCAATATGTGAGCTATCATCCGACTCTTAGATCTGTATGAAATATCTACCACCAACAACCATACTATGGCTCTCAAAATGCAGGCCATGCCCATCAACTATGTCCTCAACTATAAGGCCTTTTGGCCTACTGCACTGTAGAAGGTAGTACTCTACTCCTTCATGATGATCACTCTCTGTAATGATTGCGAAGATGTCACTTGTAGCCAAATCATCTGTAAGAGTATCATAGTCCCTAGAGAAAAACATAGCATTCTGTTTTGCTGCTGGTCCTCCTCCTCCTCTACTACAAGGTCCTCCTGTGCCCTCGTCGGATGTAGTCGCTGCTCACTCCAACATGTAACCCACTCACTAGAGAGACAACGCCCCCAATGGCCATCTATGCATTGTCCACAAAAACATGCGAGTGCCCAAGTGTAGATAGTAGGGTCTGGGAGATCTGAACTCATAATACTATGAAGCTGCTGGGTGCCTTTGACTATACGAAAGTCAAAGATATCAACACTAGCAACGGGACTAATGGAGATAGTCAAAGAGTATCGAGAGACCTGTCGAGCATCAGATCAAGGAAATTATGAGAGTGTTCTGCTCCCAATGTGATCCCTACACCACTCGGCCACGTGCTATGCATCATGAAGTCGCTCACTACTACTGTCATGCTGAAGCTGATATAGTCTAAGCGCGCATTTCACACATGCTCCTGCACCATCATGCTCTCTCTTACCATGCTCCAATTAACTGGAGCACTAGTAGATCTATGCCAGCGCCAAATCCATAAAAACTGTACTCTACTCTTAAATTGTGCCCCACAACCATCTGACCAAATCCATTGCTGCATGAGCATGACTCGTCACTCACGTAGGTGGCTATCATGGTGACAAAACAATAATGTACAAACTGAGCACTATGAGTATGATCATCACTAATATAGAAGTGATACTCCATGAACTATACATTGGTCCTCCAAGGTGGAGCCAAATCTTGACAATCTCCTTAGCATGTCGGTAAGTGATGTGCACCAGAATTGCCACCTTCACATCAAACAAAAATTTAAACAAATTTCATTAGTTTCACGACTCTAATATATCATGAATCACGAGAATGCATGGTGTTTTCATTTGATAACATATAATGAAATTAATGACCATAAAAAACAATAACCAAATGTTCTTAAAGATCACATACCTACACAGAGAAATAATACTCTGACTGTATCTCTCGCTAGGGCACAAATAAGTAGTTCTCTGCAAAGTGCACCACAGAGACTACTGTGCCGATGGGAAAGTGAGACAAATAGTGTCGAAATTGTTTATCCTTCCACTTTGCCTTTTGTGCATTCTGCACATACATATAAATCTGCTCGCAAAAGGCTGCAATGAAGACATGACAAGGTGCAGAGCCCGATGCCAAGGCTAATCTCCTAGTTCGTCGCCCACCGTCAGGTAGCTCTCGAATCTCATACTGATACTGTTGCCATGACTCTCTGTCATCATCCTCTAGGACAAAGGGAACCCTTGCCAACTGTCCACATGACGTGCAAGTACCTTGCACACAGGCCTGCCAGTGATACAAATCCTTCTCAGACCGAGGGCATAAGATCCTATGAACAAAATCTTGTGGGCTATGAGGGAGAGTTGCTCTATGCCCGAGAGGGCATGATGTAATAAAATGCCCCTTCGTACCTCATAATGTAACAAATCAACAACCTGCGCAACTCTGTCTCCTTTCCTCTCTGTTTGCATGTGTATCTGTATGCATGCATTATTGTCAATTCTACAGTGCTAAGGTGCCGCCCTCCTCGCATATAGCAACTGTGCCTTGCTGGCCATGCGGTTGTTGTTGAAATTTGAGCATTGTGATGAGCTATGGTGGATCAAACACTAGAATCAACATCATTAACAAAGTGATTAGCAAATAATTAAGACGTAATTTTAGTGGGGTAATTAACAAATAGATTAATGTTGGCATGGATACTCAAAAACCAACAAATTCTCATTAGGCCAATGCCTCAATTTATAGAGTTTACATCAAGCATCTAATCCCACTGATTTCTCCTTGATTCACTCCACCTCTTTTCCCTGATTCTCTCCACCTCTTTTCCCTGATTCTCTCCACCTCTTCACTTTTCCCAGAATATCTCCCAGAATATCTCCACACTTCCTAAATCTTCTCATGCTACCCTTTATTCTCTCCTAGTAGATTCTTCTCACCTTTTCACAGGTTCTTTCACATTCACTCATCCTCTTTTATAGCCTCTAACCAAGCGCTTGTTCCCACACACACCCTATTCACTTGTATATTTCAACACCTCCCCTCAAGTGAATACTCCTAGTACACCTAGACCCTATACCAAGTTTGCCTCCCCTTACTTGATAGTCCGCGACTAGTGCCTAAGCACACCTCCCCTCAAGTTAACTTAGCACACCTGGAACCTGTATCAAGTTTCTCTCTTACTTGACAGTCCGCGACCAGTGCCTCGAGTCCCTAAACTAAAAGTCCTTGACACTCTCTCTCTCTATGTGTCCAAGGCTTACTATAGTTGCCCGCGACCTTGACTAAGGTGCTCACACATATATCTATCTACCACGTGGCCTACATCATCGGCGGTGGCTCATAGGTGGTTTTACTTTGTTGGGGTAGGTTACATTGGGTTGTGGGGTCTCTCTCTCTCTCTCTCTCTCTCTCTCTCTCTCTCTCTCTCTCTGAGATTTTCACATGGCTCCTCACTCTTTGGAGCCTCACATCTTCTTTTGTCTTCAGTCTTCTTGTCGTGTGGCAGCTTCTCTCCACACGTCCATGTCTTCTTCTTCTTTCAGTCTTCTTGGGGCAGCTTCTGTTCTCGTGTCCATGTCTTCCTTCAATGCTTCCTTTAGATTTTCTTGGTGTGGATCTTCCTCTTGGAAAGAGATATTCTTCTTCTTTCATGGCTAGGTCCGTCAGGTCTTTTTGCTCCATGTGAGCAACATGTTTATTCTCTCCCAGTAGATTATTCTCACCTTTTCACAGGTTCTTTCACATTTACTCATCCTCTTTTACAGCCTCTAACCAAGGGCTTGTTCCCGCACACACCCTATTCACTTGTATATTTCAACAGTTGTCACTCCTCAACCCCATTTGATGACCCAAGAAGCTATCTCTGTACTACAAGACTTTGTCTCTGGAATTGCCCATATGACCCCCCAAGTCGTTATATGTGTATTACAAAGACTTTATCTCGAGAAATGCCTTGCATCCCATTATCACCTTTATCCCAATATGTGTGTGTGTGTGTGTGTGTGGGTGTGTGTGTGTGTGTGTGTAAAAGAGAGAGAGAGAGAGAGAGAGAGAGAGAGAGAGAGAGAAGAGGAGTTAAACTGTTTATTGTGGCCTAAAGCATGTTGGCTCCACCAAATCTCTCTCTCTCTCTCTCTCTCTCTCTCTCTCTCTCTCTCTCTCTCTCTCTCAGCCAATGTTGGCACCATGATGCATATATACAACTGGATATGCCATGGGAGCTGCAAGCACTACCCAAACATAGAATCAAAATGCACCAATTAAACACAACCAACAAGACATCAAGAACTGTCCACACAACCACTGGAAGTGCAAGCATGTCAGCAATGTTTGCACACCACCAAAAGAGATGGAGATGAGCGCTTTGACTTTACCCTCTTTGTGCTTCACTCCCCCCCAGAAATGACAGACATGCATGCAAAGAAGCTCTTGCAATCGCAATCTCTTCCTCTTCCTTTCCTTTTCCCCCTCCTTCTGGTGATGCTTCCAAGGTCAATGAGAGCAAGCATCAACTATGGAGGTCGAGGAGATAGAGAGCTTTAACACTCTTTGTGCTTCACTCCCCCCGAGAAATGACAGACATGCATGCAAAGAAGCTCCTGCAATTGCAACCTCTTCCTCTTCCTTTCCTTTTCCCCCTCCTTCTAGTGATGCTTCCAAGGTCAGCTCAATGAGAGCAAGCAACAACTATGGAGGTCGAGGAGATAGAGAGTTTTAACGGGTGGGGGAGGCCACAAGCTCTTGCGATCAGGAAGTAAGTTTCTGAAGCTGGGTATAATGCTGGCGAGCTTACTTGAAATAGGCTTGGGTTGCCTTCTTTCTCTTCCCTCTCTGTTGCCTTGCAAACAAACTCATGGACCCCCAAGAAGAAGAAGACCACCTCCCCTCTTCCCCACAACCCCTTCACCCAAAGTCGAGCCCCCTAGCCCCTGTGAGGTGGGATTTCTATCCAAAGGGCATTGGTGCCTTTAGGGTATGCTAGCCCGCCCCGAATAGTTTGCCTCTATATGGGGAGGAGGTGCAAGGAGAGGCAAAGCACGGACCCATGGTAGGCACCTTAGGAACGCACTCACGCACCCGGCACCAAGTCCCTTCGGATAGAAATCCCACCTCACATCCCCTTCCCAACAATATTCCAATCTAGAACAAGCTGGGATTTATGTCCCACACCCAAAAAATTGATGGAGGAGCGTAGTTCCAACGAGGCTTTGCTAGAAGTCACCTTGGAAGTCACTGGCTAAGAGAGGTGGGGTGATCAACCACAAGAAGTTTTTGGACATTTTCCCTTGTGGAAACGTTTCCCTTGTTTTTCCCTATAGTATTCAACATCATGAGCTTCTGCAAGAGAGGCACCGCACACCTAGCTAGGTGCGTGATGCCTCTCCCGCAGAAGCTCATGATGTTGTCGTAATCTGCAAAGTGGGAATTATAGAGGGAATTTGTCTAAAACTTCTTGTGAATGAAAGAAGGCACATAAGGGGGAAGAAATTAGTAGGTCAACAACTGAGATTACTGCATTATGACTGTTAATGGAATGGATCAAGGCCAAGGTAGGTAGCATAGTGTGCGAAGAACAATTGCAGAGGGGGAGAAGTTAGGTTATACAGAGCTATGTCTATGGTTGAAGATTGCAAAGTATGCAACATAGAGAATGAAGTCAGTGCAGTGTACCCATGTTTCTCAGTCCTCACCTATACCTATCTTCTGGCATGCATTTCACTGGAAAATTTTGCAATGCATAAAACAAAATTGAAATTTTGGAAGTTCATGTGACAACCCGATTATTCAGAAATGAAAACTTGTCATATGGTATGAGTAGCCTTTGCAAACACCATTTAATAAGAACACCATATTAGGGAATATGGGAATATACCACAAGTTTGGGACACGTGGTCAAAAGTTTGGATTAACTTGAACACCACTAATCCAAAATGAGCGCTTTATAGCTCTTTAGATTCCATTTTTCAAGCGCTTTCCAACGATAGGTCATATGATAGGGTTTTGAGAAACTTACAAACATGTTATCCATGTCCCCTTTTTTAAGTATTCAAAAATGGGAATTGGGAAATTCCCAAATTCACTAATATGGTGTTTAAGGATGTAAGATCCTCTTACATCCCTTTTGTAAGATCCTCTTACAAGGGATTTTAACCCACCAATGAAATTTTTTCTCAATTGTAAAATATAATCACCCTTTTTAATTAAGAAAAAAGGAGAAGTAACGCTTAATCCTTGCCCTTTGGGCAAAACAAAAATCAAAGGTTAAGTTATAAGAATAATTTTGATGAGTGCGTACTTGTACCTAGTTTAGTATTGCTCGTATTCATTGATGTTGTTGTTGAAGATAGTTTTATACATATATCAAAACAAAGAATTACAAAAACAAAGTTAGTGACATATTAGCTTTAATACATAAAAAAACTTTGACACAACAAGTATATGCATGATCTAAACTAGTAGTGTGGTTGGAAAAAAAACACACTTTCGTGTGGTGGGAGTTAGCACTATTCTCCCTAGATTTATAAACATAGGGAAACGTGTCCTTTTTCCATTTCATAAATAACTTCTAGTGTTGAAACACTACAACACATCGGGGGCACAACAACGTTTTAGAAGAGAAAGTGTCGGGGCTTTTAACGCTGCTGAGAGCAGTGAAAAAGCGCTGCTTCAACAGCACTTTTTTCACTGATCAACAACCTTTTTTCAGTGATCAACAACCTTTTTTCACTACGCAATAATATTTTTAACAGCGAAAAACGCTGCTATATTGTTAAAAAAATATTTTTCGCTGCTACACTGTAAAAAAAATAAAGCACTGCTCAGCAGCATGGCCTTGAAAAAGTAATTCCGCTTCTTTTATCACCGCGCCGATTTTATCATTTGAATGTCCTAACCTTGATACCTTGGTTTTTTGCAAGTTCATATCTAATCTATCTCTTCTACCTCTCCTACCCTATCCTCCTCAAACTCAAGCAAGGTATGTCTTCTCTTTTCATTTATCTCCTATGCAAACAAACTTTCCATGAAAGCTTTCTTGTGAGTATTTTCCTTCTATTTCCTCTCTTTTGAGTTTTTATTTTCTTCTTTTTCCCTTCTCATTGAAGCTTAACCCTAACCCTAGCTTCTACATAGAAACCCTAATAGAGAGCTTTGATGGTGGAGAGCTCTCCATCAAACCTTTCTATTATGTTTTCTATGTAGAAGCTAGGGTTAAGGTTAAGCTATAATGAGAACGAAAAAAGAAAGATTCAATAAGTTTTCTAGTTATGCAAAATCTTTCATTAAGATTTCTACCATTAAGATTTCTATTAAGATTAGGGTCTTGTATATGCTTTCTATTAGGATTAAGATTAGATTTACTAATACTTTTTTTTTGTTTGATTTTGTAGATTATCCACACATACAAGCCTCATAAGGTAAGAGATCTCTCCCTTTTATGTTTCTTGTCTTATGCTTTTACATGTTATAGGGTTTGTAAGTTTTAGGATTTGTTCTTTTTTCTCCCCTCTATGGATAGCATAGCTCTTCTCAAGAGGTGGCCATATGCCTTAGTCTCATGTATGAGGCTTTGTGTAGAAAGCTTATGCATTAGCCATATGCATAAACCTCATACATAATGATAGTGCATAAACCTCATTCATGAGGTTTATACATAATGAGACTTGTGCATAAAGCCTCATGTATAAAGCTTATGCATAAGCATCATGTAAAAATCCATCTGCAGAAGCCTTATGTATAAAGCTTATGCATATGGCTAATGCATAAGCCGGGTACTGTAGAAGCCTCATGCATAAGCTGCATACATGAGGCTTATGTATAAGCTCCATACATGAGATTTATGCATAGCTTTATGCAGGCTAGGAATGCATAGCCTCGTGCAAGCTATGAAGGCTTATGCATAGGCCTACATATGAGCTTTATGCACAAGGCTTATGTATTAGCCAAGTGCTACCTAGGCATGCAAGTAGCTACCAGAATGCACCGAAAGCTCCCATTAGATGCCGACTGCTACCTAAGCATGACGGTAGCTACCAACATGCATAGGTAGCTACCCAATGTATGTGGGTAGCTACCATAATGCACGGAAAGCTCCCATTAGATGCCGGGTGCTACCTAAGCATGACGGTAGCTACCAACATGCATAGGTAGCTACCCAATGTATGCTAGGTGCTACCTAAGTATGCCACTAGCTACTGGCATGCATCAAGAGCTCCCAATGCATGCTAGGTGCTACCTAAGTATGCCGGTAGCTACTGGCATGCATCGGGAGCTCCCAATGTATGTCGAGTACTACCTAGGCATGCCGATAGCTTCCAATACATGCCGATAAGTACCGGTATGCATCCAATGCATGCCAGGTGTTACCTAGTCATGCTAGGTGCTTCTAATGCATGTCGATAACTACCGACATGCACCAGAAAAAAGGAATGCATGCCAGGTGCTACATAGGCATGCCGGTAGCTTCCAATGCATGTCAGTAACTACCAACATGCACCGGGAGCACCCAAAGCATGACGAGTGCTACCTAGGCATGCCGATAGCTTCTAATGTATGCCGGTAGCTATCGACATACACCAAGAGCATCCATGTTGGGTGCTATCTGGGCATACCGGGTACTATTTGGGCATATCGGGTGCTTCTAATGTATAGTGGTAACTACCGACATACATTGAGAGCTCCCAATCCATACCGAGTGCTACCTAAGTATGCCAGTAACTAGCGACATGCACCAAAAGCTCCCAATGCATACTGAGTGCTACCTTAGGAACTCTCGACATGTACCCAAAGCTCCAATGCATGCTAGGTGCTACCTAAGTATGCCGCTAGCTACCGGCATGCACCGGGAGCTCCCAATGCATGCAAGGTGGTGCTACCTAAGTATGCCAGTAGCTAGGGGCATGCAACAAGAGCTCCCAATGTACGGGTGCTACCTAGGCATGCTAGTAGCTTCCAATGCATGCCAGAAGTATCGGCATGCACTAAAAGCTATCGGCATGCATCAAGAGCACACAATGCATGCCGGGTGCTTCTAATGCATGCCGGTAACTACGGACGTGCACCGGGAGCACCCAATGCATGGCGAGTGCTACCTAGGCATGGCGGGTGCTTCTAATGCATGCCAGTAACTACTGACATACATTGAGATATCCCAATGCATACCGAGTGCGACCTAAGTATGCTAGTAACTATCAACATACATCAAGAGCTCCCAATGCATACCAAGTGCTACCTAAGTAACTCCCAACATGCACCAAGAGCTCCCAATGCATGCTAGGTGCTACCTAAGTATGCCAGTAGCTACCGGCATGCACCGGAAGCTCCCAATGTATGTTGGGTGCAACCTAGACATGTCGATAGCTTCCAATGCATGCCGATAAATACCCGCATCCACGGAAAGCTACCAGCATGCATCAAGAACACCCAATGCATGTCGGGTGCTACCTAGGCATGTCAGGTGCTTCTAATGCATGCCGGTAGCTACCAACATTCATCGAAAGCATGAAATGCATGTCGGGTGCTACATAGGCATGCAGGTAGCTTCCAATGTATGTTGGTAACTACCGACATGCACCGGGAGCACCCAAAACATGCACGGTGCTACCTAGGCATGCCGATAGCTTCCAATGCATGCCGCTAGCTACCGACATATACCGAGAGCATCCAATGCATGTTGGGTGCTACCTAGGCATGCCGGGTGCTTCTAATGTATGCCGGTGTCAGGCATTTTTTTTAGAGATGTTTTGGGCTTGTGTACATATGGATGCATGGCATGTGTGAAGGCTTTGCTATGGAATGCGTTGGCAGGTGTACAGGGTGGATGGCTTTTGTTTTGAGCTTGTGCAAGCCTATCCGGAGTAAGGTCAGCTGCAGGTGATATCAGTTGTTCGGTAGCTCGTATGTGTATGCGTCCAAAATAAAGTGGGCATTGGAAGATTGTGTTCGAAAGCATGTGGAAGCATGGGCTAATGTAGCCTTGAGCATGGTGTGAAATGAAGAGTGATTGTAGCCATCCTTTAGGCTTTAGAAAAAATAAGAATAAAAAAATACACCACAACGTGGCCACTAAAAGCAGAGCCACGTGGAAGCTTATATTGCTGCCAACATGAGGCTGTGGAAAGTTGGCGAAGATGTGAGAAGCGTGGAGAGTCGGCGGGTGATGCGCAGCTGTAGACTAAAAGTGAGGAGACCGCCTTGTTTGGTTGGGGCTCTCGGGCGTAGCCGCAGGCACACACAAAGGGGAGGTCACCGTGGGGGTTAGCAGCGCAGCAGACGGATGCAGGGCCCTTGGTGAAGAGCTGCGGTTGGCTACGCAAGCAGGCTTGGGCGCAGAAGTCAGGCGAAGAGAGGTGGAAATGCGACGGGCCGGAAGGTGCCGGCTTGTAGAGAGTTGAGGCCACCTTAAGGTGATAGCATGGCTGCAGGCGCAAGAGGGTCGTCGAAGTGCAGCTGGGGCACAGCACGCAGGCACTGAGGCGAAGGGTGGCCGCCTTGGGTACGAGAAGTGGTGATAGGTGCAGAGGGGCTCTGGAGATCCTGAGGCTCTCGAGGTGGTGGTCGTCTGCAGAGGGAGACGGGCAGCCTTCGACAGTGAGAGAGACTAGCTGGCATCAAGGGGGACGGGCTGGCGAAGACTGAGATGAGCACCTAGATGACTGCCTGCTGCTGAACACAGGTGGGCAGAGGCGACAGCAGAGGGAGCCACTTGAGTGGAGATCGCTACTGGTAGTAGTAGCTGGTAGCACTGGAGAGAAGAAGAAGAAAGGAGGGGAGCCGACGGGCTGGTGGTCCGCCTATTGGAGCTGGGGGCCTTTGGGTGTGCAGGCAGAGCTGGCGATGGATTAAAGGAGGCCGCCTTTGAAGTGGCTTGCGCTAGGTGAAGCCGGATGTGGAAGCAAACGTAGGTGCTGAAGACAGGGTGGCAAAGAGGGAGCAGTGAAGAGGGCACATGTGGCCATAAAAAGGATCGTGCATTAGGCTGGTGGGGCTGATAGCACGTCAAAGACAGAGACAAGGGACAGGTGGTGCTTGGGTTTGTTGTGAAGCTGGCAGAGGATCAGCACAGAGAGAGAGAGAAAGAGAGAGAGAGGTGTTTGGGTATAGCGGCTGGTGGCGACACACACAGAAGTGATGGGCTGCAGAGAGAGTTGAGGGTTAGCTGGTGGGGCGCCCTCTAAAGAGAGGTGGCCGGGTTCTTTCTGGTGTGGTTGGCACAGTACACAGGCAAGAGGTTCGCGGTGATTGGGGATGTGGTGTATCCTCGGCAGCAGTGACAGGTCAGAGTGTTGATGTGTTTATGGTTGAAAAGGCTTGGTCGTCAGACGCAAGGTTGCAATTCCTAAGGTGGTGTGGCTGTGGTGGAATTCCCTTGGCAGTAAATCCAGGCCTGAGTGTAAGTGGTGTGAGTGAGGCTTCTGTGTCGGGAGAAGCTTGTATGAAGTGTTGTGACTGGGAATATATTGCTAGGTATTTGCTCTATCTATGGTGCCCCTGTTTTGTGCTGTCTTTCTGGCGTGGGTGGTGTGGTGTGAACAGTGAGAGGTGTTCCAGCCGGTGGCTGGTGGTTGTGTTAGTCTTTTCCAAGTTTGGGAGGTGAAGGGCTATAGAGGCGTCGTCTTTTTTCTTTTTTTCACCTCACATTTTTCTGGTGCCTCCACAGAGGAACTCTGGTGTTGTTCTTTGCCTAGAAGGGTGTATGTTCCACTGAGGAGAGTTCTGGGATTGTTATAGGTTATCATGATGTGGTCTTATCTAGAGTTTCATGGCAAGAAGGGTGAAGATGTGTGTGACTTCTTGGAGCAAATGGAGCTGGCATGCATTAGCAATCATGTGACAGATGAAGAGCAGGTTCTGAGGCTGATAAAGATTTTTTTGAAGGGAGATGCCCGAAGCTGGCTTAAGGATTTTGAAGTACAGGATGCGGCATGTGAGCTACATGGTGTTTTGACCTTAGACAGGTTGAAAGAAGGCCTTTTGGAGCGTTTTCAGCAAGTGGAGGATTCTAGTGTGCTTTGGCAGGAGCTGAGCATCTTAAAGTAGGTCCATGGGCAACCACTGGATGATTTTGTGAAGGTATTTACATGTTTGTGGAGTAACTGGTGTATGACATTGAAGTAGGAAGTTCCTCCTATGTTTCTAAAGAAGAGCTTGTTTATTGATGGTCTGCTACCCCATTTGAATGTCAGGGTTGAGTTGAAGAAAACCAAGTCATTTGATGATGCTAGGGTTGCTAGGGAAAAGGAAGGCAAGATTTTGAAGCAGATGGAGATGGGTATTTATCCGTATGAAGGTATTGTGTCTGCAAGGGATATGCAAGTAAATTTGGTTGAGGTGGATAGAGTCCTATGCAAAATTTGATTAGACAGGAACCTCAAAGGCCTATACAGGTGCAAAGGGGGATGTTATATGTGCCTTCTGATTTTTTTCCAAAGTCTTTAAAGCATGTGAAGGTGGATGAGAAGCAGAATGAGGAATCTGGGTCAAAGTTTGAGACTTTTGCAGATAAGGAGTTGCCAGTGGATTCTTCTTTGGATGGGGACGTCATTGCTATTCATGACAGTGAGTTGGAAGGTTCTATTGGAGATCATTTACATTCGGATCTGGATGATATGCATGCACATGGAAGCAAAGATAATGATGCCTTGGGATTGGCTGATGATAAGAAGGAAGAGAAGCTCGATATAGATTGTTTTGAAGATGATTCTTTGCCAGATTCTACAAGGGAGGAGGATGGGGTAGAGACTTGTGGTGAAGTGAAGATGGTTTGCAATGCGGATGTGGAGAGTGTGGAGGAAGATCCTATTATTATGGATTTTCTTGGACAGCTTAATGGTGGTATGGTACCTGCGGCGGGCGATGAATGGTATGGATGTTTTTCCATTTGATACATTATGTGCTGGGGAGTCTTTGGACGATGATACTAGGGGGGTTGGCAACACTCAAGAAAATATGCATGTAGATTGGGCTGATGAAGAGCGTTGTGATGTGAGTATTGTGCTTGAGGATGATATATGGGAAGTTGCTAGCCTTGATGAGCAGGAGCCAGAGATGGAGATGGATGCTGATATGGTCGAGAGTGTGACAAAGGCTTCTTTGCATATTGCTGAAATGCTAAAGGTTAAGTTCATGGATGACAAAGATTCTGAACCAGTTGAGCTGTATGGTTGTGAAGAGATGTGCCTGATTACAAGAGTTGGAAGTGCTGGTGGACACTGCTGATGGAAAGGATCTAGATTTTTGTGTGCAGAAAGATCAAAATGTTGGAACCTGGCCTTCACAGGTATTGATGGATTGGATGCTAGATGCTGCAATGCCACAAGTTTTGAAGACGAGGAGGTTTGTTATGGGTGAAATGGACAAGAGTGATTTTGTGCCTCATATGGTTGATGTTTGGTATGTAGTGATATAGTCATGGTTTTTCACAGATATTTGGGAATGGGATGGTCAGTTACAGATGTTTCCTTTTGATCCTGGTGGATAGCTATTGGACTTTATCTTTGCTGCTGAGCATGAATGCTCTAGCAGATGGGGGGGTTGGCAAAGTATGTCAAGCATTTTTCTAAGAGATGTTTTGGGCTTGTGTACATATGGATGCATGGCATGTGTGAAGGCTTTGCTATGGAATGCGTTGGCAGGTGTACAGGGTGGATGGCTTTTGTTTTTAGCTTGTGCAGGCCTGTCCGGGATAAGGTCAGCTGTGCAGGTGATATCAGCTGTTCGGTAGCTCGTATGTGTATGCGTCCAAAATAAAGTGGGCATTGGAAGATTGTGTTCGAAAGCATGTGGAAGCATGGGCTAATGTAGCCTTGAGCATGGTGTGAAATGAAGAGTGATTGTAGCCATCCTTTAGGCTTTAGGAAAAATAAGAATAAAAAAATACATCACAACGTGGCCACTAAAAGCATAGCCACGTGGAAGCTTATATTGCTGCCAACACGAGGCTGTGGAAAGTTGGCAAAGATGTGAGAAGCGTGGAGAGTCGGCGGGTGATGCGCAGCTGCAAACTAAAAGTGAGGAGACCGCCTTGTTTGTTTGGGGCTCTCGGGCGTAGCCCCGCAGGCACACACAAAGGGGAGGTCGCCCTGGGGGTTAGCAGCGCAGCTGCTGTTGCCGACGGATGCAGGGCCCTTGGTGAAGAGCTGCGGTTGGCTAACGCAAGCAGGCTTGGGCGCAGAAGTCAGGCGAAGACAAGTGGAAACGCGATGGGCTGGAAGGTGCCGGCTTATAGAGAGTTGAGGCCGCCTTGAGGTGATAGCGTGGCTGCAGGCGCAAGAGGGTCGTCGAAGTGCAGCTGGGGTGCAGCACGCAGGCACTGAGGGAAAGGGTGGCCGCCTTGGGTACGAGAAGTGGTGATAGGTGTAGAGGGGCTCTAGAGATCCTGAGGCTCTCGAGGTGGTGGTCGTCTGCTGCAGAGGGAGATGGACAGCCTTGGACAGTGAGAGAGGCTGGCTGGCGTCAAGGGGGACGGGCTGGCGAAGACTGAGATGAGCGCCTAGACGACTGCTGCTGAACACAGGTGGGCAGAGGCGACAGCAGAGGGAGCCACTTGAGTGGAGATCGCTACTGGTAGCTGGTAGCACTGCAGAGAAGAAGAAGAAAGGAGGGGAGCCGACGGGCTGGTGGTCCGCTATTGGAGCTGGGGGCCTTTGGGGTGTGCAGGCTGAGCTGGCGATGGATTAAAGGAGGCCGCCTTTGAAGGAGGCCGCCTTTGAAGTGGCTTGGGCTAGGTGAAGCCAGATGTGGAAGCAAAGGTAGGTGCTGAAGACAGGGTGGCAAAGAGGGAGCAGTGAAGAGGGCACGTGTGGCCATAAAAAGGATCATGCATTAGGCTAGTGGGGCTGATAGCACATCAAAGACAGAGACAAGGGACAGGTGGTGCTTGGGTTTGTTGTGAAGCTGGCAGAGGATCAGCACAGAGAGAGAGAGAGAAAGAGAGAGAGAGGTGTTTTGGTAGCTGCTGCTATGCTGGTGGCGACACACACAGAAGTGATGGGCTACAGAGAGAGTGTTGAGGGTTAGCTGGTGGGGCACCCTCTGAAGAGAGAAGTGGCCGGGTTCTTTCTGGTGTGGTTGGCACAGTACACAGGCGAGAGGTTCGCGGTGATTGAGGATGTGGTGTATCCTCGACAGTGAGACAGGTCAGAGTGTTGATGTGTTTGTGGTTGAAAAGGCTTGGTCATCAGATGCAAGGTTGCAATTCCTGAGGTGGTGTGGCCGTGGTGAAATTCCCTTGGCAGTAAATCCAGGCCTGAGTGTTTGTAAGTGGTGTGAGTGAGGCTTCTGTGTCGGGAGAAGCTTGTATGAAGTGTTGTGACTGGGAATATATTGTTGGGTGTTTGCTCTTTCTATGGTGCCCCTGTTTTGTGCTGTCTTTCTGGCATGGGTGGTGTGGTGAACAGTGAGAAGTGTTCCAGCCAGTGGCCTGTGGTGCCTCCGTTGTGTTAGTCTTTTCCAAGTTTGGGAGGTGAAGGGCTATAGAGGCGTGGGTCTTCTTTCTTTTTTTCACCTCACATTCTTCTTAGAAGAATGTGAGGTGAAAAAAAGAAAGAAGACCCACGCCTCTATAGCCCTTCACCTCCCAAACTTGGATAAAACACCATGAACGGAGGCACCACCAGCCACCGGCTGGAACACTTTTCACTATTCACCACACCACCCACACCATAAAGACATCACAAAATAGGGGCACCATAGACAAAGCAAACACCCAGCATTTATATTCCCAGTCAACACATTATACAAGCTTCTCCTAACACAGAAGCCTTACTCACACAACTTACAAACACTCAGGCCTGGATTTACTGCCAAGGGAATTCCACCACGGCCACACCACCTCAGGAATTACGACCTTGCGTCTGACGACCAAGCCTTTGCAACCACAAACACATCAACACTCTGATCTGTCACTGCTGAGGATACACCACATCCTCAATCACCGCGAACCTCTCGCCTGCCTGCTGTGCCAATCACACTAGAAAGAACCCGGCCACTCACTCTTCAGAGGGCGCCCCACCAGCTAACCCTCAACTCTCTCTACATCCCATCACTTCTGTGTATGTCGCCAGCACCCAAACATCTCTCTCTCTCTCTCTGTGCTGATCCTCTGCCAGCCACTTCCTCTGCCACAGGCAGCTTCTCTGCAGTGCTACCAGCCCCACCAGCCAAGCAGCAACACCTGTCTCTGTACAGCTTCCACGTCAAGCTTGTCTCACATCCAGCCCCTGCTCTTCGCTTGTCCACACCTCTGTCTCCTAGGTGACCTCCTCACAGTCAGCAACAGCCTTCTGGGTGGTTGCAAGATCAGGGTGCCCAGTTTTGTCCACTCAGGCACCCTGTAAACAGTAAAAAAAACAGGCATTTGTTTACCTTTAGTGGCTAATCTCTCCTAGTAAATGAAGGAATTTCGTTTCAAGTTCTTTTGTTGGAACATCATATTCAAAGTTAGAAATATAGTTGCATAATTTGATTAAGCATTAGATAGTCAAAAGTCCTCCTTTTCTTAGGTACAAAGTCAATGTATACACCCTGTCCCAAATTTGAGCTGATTCCATAAAATGCTAATATCTTTTACATATAAACTCATATGAGATTCCCACTTTGTACCTTAGATCTTCACATAATATGGAGCTTAACTTGATTTTTTGAGAAAATTTTAAGATATTTGTCTATTTTCTTTAAATATTTCAAGGTCTTTAAAGTGTTGTAATATACGCCACTTTTTATACCCACAATAGGTACCACTTAAAGTCCTCAATCTTGTAGATCAAAAGAGTGGATAGATACTGAGACATTAGTAGAATGTGGTGGTTATTGAAAATTGCAAATCCAATGGTTGGATTTTTAATGATCTCTTTTTCAAAATTCTTCCAGACTATCAGAAGGCCTGCAAATTCTAATAATCTAATTAGTAAAATTACATTTTTGATGTGAATCATCTAAAACCTATAGGGACTAGTGTACTTGTAATGGTGCATCTATGGAAAAACAAATTGGATCACTCTAAGTATGGAAAGATCATTTGTTTATCATTTCATCATATTTTTAATTAATTTTAATTAATTAGACTAATTTATATTAATTTAAGTTATACTGGGTTAATTTAAGGGCAAGCATATTTTCTATTATTTGCTTGATCTCATTTTAAGTACCTTACCCCTAAAATTTGCTCTCCAAGCATTGTCCCAGTCCAGAAGAAACTGGATAAAACTGGACACCCTGATCATGCAACAACCCTTCTACCATATCCACAACCACACGCTTAGGTGCTCCCTGCCACTACTCTCTTGCTTCAGCTCCTCTGGCGGACCCCTTGCGCCTGCAGCCAGGCCACCCACTTCAAAGGCAGCCTCCCTCTGGTCTCTCACCACGCCTCTGCCCTTCGGCAGCTCTCCTTCGAAAACCCATCTAGGCCGCTCCTTTCTCTATAGCGCCTAGACCGTCATCCACTGCTCGCCAACCTGTCCCACACGTTCTCTCTTTGGTGGCTCCCCTGCAAGTGTCTGCCCGTCCAGTCGACCAGCAACAGCTGCGCCCTCTTGCCTGCTTGCGTAGCCAACCACAGCTCTTCAAAACCTAGGGCTCCAGTTCACCGCCAGCAGCTTCAGTAGCTAGCCCAAGGCGGCTCCTCCACGTCGTTGGCTCTTCAGAATGACCAGAGCCCCCCCTTCATACGAGGCAGCCACACCTTTTCAACCCGCCGACTCCACCTGCGCTTCTCACATCTTCGCCAACTTTCCACAGCCTCGTGCTGGCAGCAATATAAGCTTCCACGTGGCTATGCTTTTTAGTGGCCATGTTGTTATCATTTTTTTTATTTCTTCTAAGGCCTAGAAGATGGCCATCATCACTCTTTTGCTCCATCCAATGATTTTGTGCCATTACTATCCACATGTAGCCGCTCTCTCTCTTCCATTTCACCATATACAAGGTAACACTGGCCCCATAATCTTTTAACTGCTCCCATGCTTCCACACACTTTCAAATACAGCTTTGAGTGCCCACTTTATTTTGGACGCATACACATACGAGCCATCGAACGGCTGATACCACCTGCAGAGCAGGCTGACCTTACTCCGGACAGGCCTGCACAAGCTCAAAACCAAACCGTCCACCCTGTACACCTGCCAACGCATTCAAAGCCAAGTCTTCACACATGCCATGCACACGTATGTACACAAGCCCAAAACACCTCTCAGAAAAATGCCTCTGACATACTTTGCCAACCCCCCCTTCTGCTAGAGCATTCATGCTCAGCAGCAAAAGATAAAATCTAGTAGCTATCCACCAGGATCAAAAGGAAACAGCTATAATTGACCATCCCATTCCCCAGCATCTGTTAAAACAATGGCTGTATCACTACATGCCAAACATCAATCATATGTGTCACAACATTTCCGTCCACTTCACCCACAACAAACCTCCCTGTCTTCAAAACCTGTGGCATTACAATCTTTAGCATCCCATTCATTAATACTAGTGAAGGCCAGGTTCGAGCATTTTGACCTTTTTGCACACAAAAATCCAGATTTTTTCCATCAGCAGTGTCTACAAGCACTTCCAGCTCTTGTACTTCAGGCATCTCTTCACAACCATACAGCTCAGCTGGTTCAGAATCCTTGTAATCCATGGACTTTTTGCCTTCAGCATTTCAGCAACATGCAAAGAAGCCTTAGTTACACTCTCAACCATGTTTGCATCCATCTCCATCTCTGGCTCCTGTTCATCAAGGCTAGCAACTTCCCACATATCATCCTCAAACACAATACTCACCTCACAACGCTCTTCATCAGCCAAATCTACATGCATACCTTCTTGAGTGTTGCCAACCCCCCTGGTATCATCGTCCAAAGACTCCCCGGCACATAATGCATCAAATGGAAAAACATCCATACCATTCATCGCAGGTACCAGACCACCATAAAGCTGTCCAAGAAAATCCAGGATACTTTTCCTTCTTATCATCAGCCAATCCCAAGGCATCATCCTCTTTACTTCCATGTGCATGCATATCATCCAAATCCAAATGCAAATGATCTCCAATAGAACCTTCCAAATCACTCTCCTGTACAGTTATGACATCCAAATCCAAAGAAGAATCCACTGGCAACTCCTCATCTTCACTTTGCTCCTTCACCTGTTTTTCATCCACCTGCACATGCTTTAAAGACTTTGGAAAAAAAATCAGAAGGCACATAGAACATCCCCCTTTGCACCTGTATAGGCCTTTGAGGCTCCTGTTTAATCAAACTTTGCATAGGACTCTTATCCACCTCAACCAAATTTACATGCATATCCCTTGCAGACACAACACCTTCATACGGATAGATACCCATCTCCATCTGCTTCAAAATCTTGCCTTCCTTTTCCCTGGCAATCCTAACAGCATCATCAAATGACTTGGGATTCTTTAACTCAACCCTCACCTTCAAATGAGGTAGCAAACCATCAATAAACAAGCTTTTCTTCAAAAACATAGGAGGAATTTCCTGCTTTAATGTCATACACCACTTACCCCACAAACATGTAAATACCTTCACAAAGTCATCCAGTGATTGCCCATGGACCTGCTTCATGATGCTCAACTCCTGCCAAAGCACACTAGAATCCTCAATTGCTGTGAAAACACTCCAAAAGGCCTTCTTTCAACCTGTCTAAGATCAAAACACCATGTTCGAGTGCCCACTTTATTTTGGACGCATACACATACAAGCCATCAAACGGCTGATACCACCTGCCAGCTGACCTTACTCCGAACAGGCCTGCATAAGCTCAAAACCAAACCGTCCACCCTGTACACCTACCAACGCATTCAAAGCCAAGTCTTCACACATGCCATGCACACGTATGTACACAAGCCCAAAACACCTCTCAGAAAAATGCCTGACACCGGTAACTACCAACATACATTGAGAGTTCCCAATGCATACCGATACCGAGTACCTAAGTATTCCAATAACTACTGACATACACCAGGAGCTCCCACGAGTGCATACCTAAGTAACTCCTGACATGCTCCCAAAGCTCCCAATGCATGCTAGCTACTACCTAAGTATGTAGGTGGGGCTACCGGCATGCACCGGGAGCTCCCAATGTATGTCGGGTGCTACCTAGGCACACTACAACAAAACGAGGGTCTAGCAGCAAAAATAATAGTGTTTTTATAACTAGAAGCGTAGCTAGGTGTTGGGCCATTTTTGCTATTTTTACTACAAACGGGTTCGTGCTAAGGAGCGACTTATATTTTCACTGTTGAGCAAACGCTCTACACAACAAAAAAAGAGCTGGGGCTACTAGGGAGTCTGCACAAGATTCCCCAGTAGTCTTCCCCAGTTCTTTTTTTAAAAAAAATAAAACAAAGTCATAGTTTCAGATTTGTAACACAAACACAAATATAAGAAACACATACATTGTGGAGAATGCAATTGATCCCAAGAAGTTATTATATTTCAAAAATTGTTGGGGCCTTTGGCCATATATACATAAAGTATTTACAATGAATAGGTATGAAGAGGTGAGTGTCTAACTGGAATCCTCATCGGATTTCGAGTGATCTTCATCATCCGATTCCTCGTCCTCTTCACTTGCTTCACGCTGATAATTTGGATCCTCCTCTTCTTCTTCTTCCCCTTCATCCTGCATACATGTCATCAAGCGTAAGGTAAGTAAGAGCATTAAGATACAATTAGACATACAAAAGAGAATGGTTTAGGAAACACATTACCTCATCAGCTTGAGTCCCCAAAAAACGGACTCATCCAAGCATATAGCTTGTGTACGCATCCACGCCCACAATTGTGGAGGGGGGGCTCTATACCCATAGTCATATTCCTCCTTTGTTAGGTCACGCCCAACAACCTCCCTCCACAAAAAACAATTAAGAAAATATATAATTATTGCAAGAAAATAATATAGTACAAAACTAAATGAAAGGAGAGAAGAAATGATACTTATGAAACGAGTAAGAAAGGAGAATTTCGTACCGGAGCCGAAGTGCAAATCCCCTCGCTTCTGTAGTCGGGAAGCACTCGTTGTTGAAAAGCACTTGGGTGCTTTCTCACAAAACTGTGTGCGTGCCTCCACTCCTCGGTCGTACACATGCTAGGCTTATCCAAATAATTTTTCGCTACTCTCTTGATATTTGCTCTCCTATTAGAGAGAAAAAGCTTGATGCACCGCTTCATCCACTCCTTGGAGAAGCACAGACCCGCATGTGGTACGGGGAACTCCAACTTAAGCACATCGATAACATATTGCTTAGAAAGTTAATCTTGTGCTTTTCACTTTTTGAAGGAGTTCATGAACTCTAGGCTTGCAAGTACATGCATATAATTCATGACTTGCTTTCCTCGTGCATCCATCACACGAGGGCACCATCCACATCCACGGTGTATGGTAGGAGGAGTGGATCAAACGGTGGAATGGGTCCCTGGGGGGGCTGGCTCATAATGTGCAGATGATGAGCCCCCTTGGGGAGACGCATCGGAAGATCTAGTGCTCCTTTTACCAAAGCAAAAGCAGCCAGCTCCCCCCTGCTAGCAAGTCTACTACTAGCATGTAGGATCCAAACTCCCTACTACGTGGTCGTCATGGTGGTGAAGACGGACGTGAGGGAGAGGGGGTGAGTCTAGTAGAGGAAGGTGATGTATGCTCATCACACCCATACCATGATGGGCCTACACCACTCGGCCCCGTGCCTATCAAAGGCATGGTCTGCCCCGACAGAGCAAGTGGGGTAGATTGCCCCCACGACGTCGACTGGCCAAGTGGGGTAGTATGCCCCCTTGGCGACTGGCCCACAACTGCAAGCCCGCCTGCCTATAAGATTAAAATATAAGACAAATAGAATGCATAAAAGATTAACCCGTGCCTACATATAAGATTAACCCGTGCTTGCATATAAGATTAAAATATAAGACAAATAGAATGCATAAAAGATTAACTTTGTGTATGTGAAAAGGTTTGATGGAACCATACCTGTGTCTGTGTAAATTGCGACCAAGCGTCATGCCCATATCGCTCATTTATAATGGACAGTAGACTGGCCACATCGGGATCTTGTGACGGGTCGATCGACATTGCTGCTACATACATGCATAGGCAACAAAAGAAGATTACTCTAACCCAAGCCATACTTAAAGCTTAGACAAAGAATACAATATGTAATATTAGAATATTGTTAAGACAACCTACAATGCTTAGACAAGTAGGGTGGATAGTGCTCTGATAGCCTCTAAGGACTTTCCACACGCTCCCCACTATTAAAGCCAAAGGCAACTCCTCTTTTGCAAGAGAAGGATAGTGAGAATATCGAGGGCTCCCCCTCCACTATAACCACCTACTTGATAACCACTCCTAACTTGATAAGTAGCATTCTAGATGGCATATAACAATGCCCCATATCTCTATGCATAAGTCCATTTCCTAAACCCGACACCCAAGGGTACAATAAACATGAGGTTGAATGAATAAGGCCACTTACCTCACATATGTAAAGGCCGTATGCATACGGCATACAACCTATGCATAAGGCCTGTGCATAAGACCTATGCATAAGGCCTATGCATAACGCTGTATGCATAAGCCGTATGTAAAGGCCTATGCATAAGGCTGTATACATAGGTTGTATGCTGTATGCATACGGCTATGTATACGGCATATGGTCTATGAATAAGGCCGTGTGCATACTATTGAGATATCGAACTCTAGTGAGGCGGTGGACACTGATGACCCGCTTGGGGGATAGGCCCCACACTTACACCACTGGCATGGTTGGTGAGATCTTGGGTGATATGCGGCCAGTGGGATGACAGGCTGTGTGATAACCATTCTAGAGACTGGCATAGTTATAGCGCCAGCTCATTTAGTCGGGTTCACACTATAGAGAACCCGTGTATGTATTAGTTGAGTACCTTTCATATTATGAGTACTCTTATCTTGTATATGTGTGTTGAGTGTTGAGTAGAGAAGAAGAAGATTTTCAGCCTCTCACCTTGTGTGTTCTCTATTAGGGTTTTCTGATTGTGTGTGTGTGCTTGCAAGAGCTCAAGCTCTCTTCCCCCCTGCATCTTTTCATGGTATCAAAGCCTGGTTCGTGCGCTAAGGGCTGAGCTGCAAGCAAGAGAACCACAGGAAGCGGTACGAGGGTAAGAGCTTCAACTACTCTTCCCTATTTGTGTTGGTGACTACACCCTTGTCGGGAGCTCTACAGGAGGCACCAACGATCTCTGATTGAGAAGCTTTCTTCGCGGGAGTAAAGCTATAGGGCAACTATATCGTCCTATCGGACAGAATTTTCTGGGCCGAAAACGCGTTTCGGGCGCGTCTGGACCTCCGTTTTTCAAAAAGCGGGCGATTTCGAGCACTGCGGGTAAGTCACTGATTCTCTGAAAAAATCTGTTTTAAGAACTGCAGGAAGACAGATTGACTATGCAGACACTGTGGGTGCTGCAAAGAGGTCAACAGTTGCCATTGGTGGGTGTATGTATGCACATTGAAGTCACTGGTTGTTGTGACATTTGACACAGTACTACAGTATCGCTGTGCAGAAATACAGCAGTTTGTGCAGGACAAACCAGAGTGTTGTTTCTGGTAAAATTGTGTGTTTGGCAAAATGTCAAATGATGGGATAACCCAGATTGTGACTGAGAAGCTTGACAAGAATAACTTCCATGCTTGGAGGTTCAAGTTGACGAATTTCCTGATGGAAAAGGGCTATTGGGACTACATAGAAGGTGAGCATGAAGAGGCACCAGAGATACCGGACATAAATCTGACTACTGCAGATGTGAAAGAGTTTAAAGAGTGGAACCAAGGAGCCAGGAAAGTTATGTATTGGCTTTCCATTAGTATACAAGACACCATGATTAGGCACATTCAGGATGCCAAGTCCCCCAAGGAGGCGTGGGACACCTTGGTAAAGCTTTATGAAACAAATACCAAGCTTGGCATGCAAGATACAGTTGAAGAATGAACTTCATACTGTGGAGAAAAAGAGCATGTCTGTGAATGACTATGCATTGAAGATAAAGGGTATTGTGGAATCCCTTGCATCTATTGGTGTGTCAGTAGATGATGATGATAAGGTGGAGGTCTGTCTACGTGGTCTTGGGCCACAATACAAGGCGTTCAAGACGTCTATTGAGACTCGGGAAAACATTCCCAACTTTACAGATTTGGTGTCTATGCTGATTATCGAAGAGAAGAGCTTGGGTGAAGACCAACAGTCTTCACAAAGCAAAAACAGTTCAGAGCAACAGGCCTTCTACACGAGTTCAGGAAGAGGACGAGGTAGAGGAGGCCGTGGACGCGGTCAGGGAGGTGGCCGAACAGGTAATCCGAATTATGGTCAGCGGCAGAGCAGCAACAACAACAGTCCCAGAATCAGCAACAACAACAACAACACGCAGGTGGAAGAGGCAAATTTAGAGGCAGGGGGAGTCAAAGAGGCCGTGGAAATTGGCAAAGGCAATATTATGATGCACGTGAATGCTATTATTGTGGTAAGCCTGGACATGTGCAGGCAGCATGTTATAAGAAGCAGGCTAACATGCAAAATGGGAAAGTGCAACAAAACAACTATGCATCCTCAAGCAGAAATAATGAGGATAATGAAAGGTTGTTTGTTATGCAGCATGTCGTGCATGCCATGTCTGAAAATGTTGATGCAGCACAAAAAGATAATGTATGGTATGTGGATTCAGGTGCTTCGAACCACATGACAAGTCATGGGGAGTGGTTCAAGGAGATGAAAAACCCGACATCATTTCATGCACAAGCTTCATCACATGCACTCTACAAATCAGATTTTAGCATCAAAACATCATTAAGAAATCTAGATTAGCAAGTGTGTAGACCATAACCTTATATCTCCTTCACCTGCTTTTCATCCACCTGCACATGCTTCAGAAAAAAATCAGAAGGCATATAAAACATACCCCTTTGCACCTGTATCCGCCTTTGAGGCTCATGTCTAATCAAGCTTTGCATAGAACTCTTATCCACCTCAACCAAATTTACCTGCTTATCCCTTACAGACACAACAACACCTTCATACGGACACCCAAGGGTGCCAAAACACAAAGAGAAGAAGCATAAACAAAGAGAGCTTACCTCTACTAGCTGAATCCATATGAACCGTGTGCATGGCCTATGCCCTTGGAGATCGTTCGCTTGAATAGACCTACAAAAGATTATCATAATAAATCAAAACATTAGTTCATTATGCATAACAGGGCTTATGCCCTTGGAGGTCGTTCGCTTGGAGGTCGTTCGCTTGAATAGACCTACAAAAGATTATCATAATAAATCAAAACATTAGTTCATTATGCATAACAGGGCTTATGCATGATAAGGCTATGTATAAGCCCTATTGCATAAGCGGGCTATGCTTGCAAGAGGGCTATTGCATAAGAGGGCTATGCATAGCCTATGTGTAAGGCCTATGCATAAGGCTATGCATAGGCCATATGCATAAGGCTATGCATAAACCCTATGCATAAGGCTTTATGTATAAGCCCTATGCATAAGCCCTTATGCATAAGGCCTATGCATAAAGAGGGCTATGCATAAGCCCTATTGCATAACAGGGCCATGCATAAAGAGGGCTATGCATAGCCTAGCTCTATGTATAAAGAGGGCTATGCATAAAGAGGGCTATGGATAGCCTAGCCCTTATGCATAGGCCTAGCCTATTGACCTAACCCTAATCCCCGGCACCCAAGGGTGCAAAAACGCAAAGACAAGAACCACAAAGCACAAAGAAAGAGGGCTTACCATATGAGAGGCTATGCCCAAAACCTTGCTCACTTGAATAATCCTACAAAACAGAAACATAATAAATAAAAAATTTAGTCCTCATTAACACATTAGTAAGCAAGAAGAATAAGAGAAAAAAGAGTTGAGTGCCCTACTCTTAATGCATAAGTGAATGGAAAAACTAGTTTATGTTAAGCCTAAACCTATGCATAATGCATAGAGCGCTGAATAGAAAGCTTTGATGGAGAGCTCTCCATCAAAGCTCCATCAAAGCTCTCCTATTAGAGCTCTATGCATTAGGCTAGGGTTAGGAAAAGGGAGAGGAAAGAGATGGAAAGGAAGAAAAGGAGAGAGGGGAAGGAAGAAAAGGAGGGAGGGGAAGGGAGAGAAGCTCACCTAAATCCTATTTCCAAGCTTTCCATGAAAGCTTAGAAGAAGACATAAAACCATGAAAGAGAGAAGAAAGCAAGAAGAGCTTACCTTGGAGAGGGAGACTTGATTGATTCAAGACCCTTGAGGAATGAGTTGAGGTGGGAGGAAAACTCAGGCTACAAGCGTAGCTGTGCATGTGCAGCAATAGGGAAGTAGGTAGGTATTGACACGTGTCTTCGATGGCGATTTAGGTAGGAGTGACAGTTTCCCAGGTCACTACTAAGCAACGAAATTTTGCTACTGAGCAGTGTATTTTCGCTGTTGGGTAGCGTATTTTCGCTATTGGGTAGCGTAGTTTCGCCTATTGGGGAGCAAAAAAACACTGTTGTGATCGAGTATTGGATATTGTTATTGTGTTTTGTATGAACCCTAAATCAATTTTAGCCAGGTTAAAGATGTCTGACAGTGATCGTCAAGGGCCGAAAGTTGGATTCGAGGCATGGTTGAGAGAAAAAATTTGATGTGTGTGTGATCGATGAGGGCCAGTATATACAACAACGTCGTATAACAATTGAGCATGTCCGAACATATGGTCTTCATGAGGCAGTGGCACGACCAAGTGCGCATGATGACATAGAGGAGAACCATAGGAGAGTTCCAGGTAATATGCCGCACCATTCGGTGACATCGGGTAAAGTGCGGAAGGTGGCAATGCTTCATATGGAAAGCATGGCTGAGACTCATCTTCCCCAACCAATGAATGAGGTGCCTCCACCATTGCCACTTGAGGAGGAAGAGAATCTCATCATGGATGACATGGTGTGAATGACGTCTTTGGACGAGTGGTCATAGATAATAGTGGGCAAGCTCCAATGTCATAAGAGGAAAAAACCTTGCATACAGAGGCAAGCACACCTTTGTATGAGGGATGTTCATACTCCACACTACGAACAAACTTGGAGCTATTGAACTTGCAAACAACTTATGGATGGAGTGATGCAAGTGTTACAAATCTTCTTTGGGATAAGACCGCCTCATTCTATTGAAAATATTTCATGTTCTATATACTCTCCTTGCTAATATTTTGACATATGATTTCTTACCCTATGTTGTAGGCTTCTCAAGAAGATTCTTCCCCCTCAAAATCTATTACCAAACTCACAAGATGGGTTTCGTAAAATGCTCTCTATGCTAGGTATGGATTACACAAAAATACATGCATGTCCCAATGATTGCAGGCTATTTAGAGGGGTTAATAAAGATGCAACACAATGTCTACAATGTGAGGAGAGCCTCTATAGGGATGATTTGCAAGTTGATAAAGTTCCCCGAAAGGTTTTGAGACACTTCCTTATCACTCCTCGCATCCAACGCATGTTTAAATGTAAGGGGATTATAGAACTCATGATGTAGCATGCTACTCATCGCTCAATCGATGACATCATGAGGATCGTGTGATTCACCGTTATGGCAACATGTGGAGCATCAATGGCGAGAGTTTAAAGATGAGCCTCATCACTTACGTCTTGGCTTGGGCATGGATGGTGTTAACCCATTTGGCTTCAAGGTCTACTTGGCCTATTGTATTGGTGAATTACAACCTCCCTCCATGGGTGGCAATCAAGAAAGGTCATATCATGCTTGCTCTCCTTGTACCACAGAAGTATAAGGTGGAAAACATGGATGTGTATCTCGAGCCTTTGATTGAGGATCTTGAGACACTGGCGAGGTATCAAAGTACATGACATTTCAAGGCCAATAAATAGGCATGAGGCAGAGGTGAAAGGAGTTGTGCTTTGGATGATGCATGACTATCCCGGGTTCTCGGAGTGCTCAGGTACCTACTTGAACCTTATATGCATAAGTTTTAGCCTTTAAACTTTAAGTTTATATCTCTATCTCAATCATCTCAATTAAAATAGGTTTGGCAACCTCCGGACATCATGCATGTCCGATTTGCAAACCATCACTTGTTTCAGAAAGACCCTCTACACTTAGGAAGGTGGTGTATGATAAACATCATCGATTTCTCCCTCCTTTACATCCCAAGTGTGTGCCACATGATGTCTTAGCACTTGTGTTGAGAGGTAGAGATTGGTTTGAGGCAAGGAGAAGCACTCCCAATCCACCACCAAATGGGATGTCTAGACACTCAATCTTCTTTCAACTTCCATATTGGTGTGACATGAAGATCAATCATCTCTTAGATCCCATGCATATCTTCAAGAATGTGGCAACAAATATTTGGGACCATTTAATTGGTAAAAGAGATACAAAGGGTGCAAGGGATGACTTACAAAACATTGGACGCCTTCAAAGTGCATGGCCAATTGAAAGTAATTGAAAGTGAGAGTGGTAAAATAGTCCTACCAAAGGCACCATGGGTATTAACCAAGAGAGAGCACAATAAGGTGAAAAGTGTGATCACCTCTTTTCGTACACCAACGGGAGTAATGCATTCATTGAAGGGTGCCTTCACAAAGACCAAAAAAGAAAGGAGAGGAACAATTATATGGCCTCAAGACACATGATTAGCACAAGATATTACAAGTATATAAATATTCACTTTTTTATTTTCTCTTTGTGGTACATAATTTCTAAGCTCATATACTAACTTCCATTTTTTTCTATGCATAGTTTATTCTTCCAATTAATATAGTTGGTTGTGGAGACAAAATAAGTTGAGAGAGGCTATTTACAAAATGGGAAGCTTGGTGAGGTATGAATCTTCTCTTCAATTCACTAAGTTATATTGCTTATTTGGAATTCTCATGCGCTCACAAGTGATGTATTGGTAAATAGTACACATAATTGCTATGTTATGTAGGTACATATCCTTAAAGGAGATAGATCCTACATCCATTGAGATGGCTTGTCTCAATGCTATTGAGGGAGTGTGTATGATCGAGAACAACTTTCCTAGAACAATTCTAACTAGGCCAATTGCATCTTGTGGTGCATTTAATTGATGAAGTGGCGTTGTGTGGCATTGTTCATGCTCGATGGATGTTTTTCCTTGAAAGGTTCATGAAAACCTTGAAGGACTTTGTGAGACAAAGAGCAAGGCTAGAAGCAAGCATGGCAGAGGGATGGTTGATGATATGCAAGAGTCTCTTGTGTATATCTCAAAATATCTATCTCGCATAGATCCTTCCATGCCACGATTATGGAGCAATGAGAAGGATGACCGACTAATCACTAATGTGCATCAGGGAAAAGGAAGGCAATGAAGACTGGATGAAGCATTACGCCACAAGGTGAATACATTCTGCATTCTAAATAGTCCCATCATAGAGAAGTGGATTGGGAGATACAAGGATGCAATCAATAGACAAAAGGATGAGAGAGGAGTTTTCAGAAGAGAAAATAGACGCTTGCCATTCCCGCCTAGCTTGGAACCTCTACCAAATGTAATCAATATAGAATGGCTTTATATGGCAATATTGATGGAATCGCAAAATGGAGAGATGATCACAAGAGAATAGCATGAGTATGCAAGAGGATGTGACCCTCAAGTAAGTACATTCTTCATCTCTATATCACGTATATACCTTGTTTAATGCACTATATATACTAAATGTCATGCTCTTGTTTAATGTTAGTATAAACTATATAATGCAATATGGTCAGAGGGAAGACACTTTCGCATGGAGCGTGTGGATTCTAAAAGAAACACATTTGATTGTGGTGTGATGGGAACTTTTGAGCAAGAAAGTCAAGCCAGTAGACATGATACCAATGTCGTAGAGGACAATCTTGAGTATTGTGTGGAACTATTCAGGATATTCTTGAGGTTGGATTTAGAGCATTTAGTCTATTCATCTTTGATGTCAAATGGTTCAAGGTAATATATAGAGGTGCTCAAGCAACCGTGAAGAAACATCCAAATAGGTTCTTCCAAAAATTGATTCCACCAAGTCTTGGATGAGAAAGATACCTTCGTACTACCTCAACACTATCAACAGGTTAGTAACCCAACCAATCCCAAATTAAATCTGATGTAGTATAATAAAAGTGTAACCCCTTTGCTTTGTGATATTAGGTTGTGTTTCACGCCAATCGAATTGATCCAAAGTGGTGGTATGTTATACAAGTTTCCCCTCATTCAAAACATATCTTTTAAGATCAAGATGTGGAGGCTGAATTTCTGGATGAGGTGCAAGTACTACCTTAAATTAGTTCATTGGAAGAAGACGATGAAGAAAACATTTTGGACGGGGCAGATGAAGAGCATGAGGATTATCAATTGAAAGAAGATGATGAGTCACCTATTAATCATGACAATGCTTCATAGGATCATGATAGGATATTGATATTGATATAGAACCCCATCTTTTCATTGAGCTCTCATTAGATATAGACATTGATGAAGCAACACAAATGGATTTATTACAAGATGGGATAGATTCATGATCTTGACATTGTTTCGCTTCTCAAAAGTTTTCAACTATCCTTTTTTTTTTGCTCGAAACATGGCTCCAAGGGTTTTAATGGATGATTTTTAAAAATATGACATGTATTTTCAGAATCCGGCATCCAATGTTCAACTCTCTGGAATTTCATGCAGCAAAAACAGCAGTGTAATTTCGCTGCTATCTTCTCTATTCAGTAGAGCGAAATTTCACTTGCTAAAAGCACTGCTCTAGCAGCAAAATTTCACTGCTATCAACACTGTGGGAGCAGTGAAATTTCGTTGCTAGAAGCACTGCTGATGAGTAGCGAACGTAATCCCCAACATCCCGACAAAAAAAGCGCTGCTGAAGCGATGATGTGTCCCCGATGTGTTGTAGTGACATGCTAGTAGCTTCCAATGCATGTTGATACCGGCATGCACCGAAAGCTACTGGCATGCATCAAGAGCACCCAATGCATGCCGGGTGCTACATAGCAATGTCGGTAGCTTCCAATTCATGTCGGTAACTACCGATATGCACAGGGAGCACCCAATGTATGTTGGGTGCTACAAACACATGCCGGTAACTACCGACACGCAGTAGGAGCCATGCAGTAGGAGCTCCCATTGTATGTCGAGTGCTACCTAAGTTTGCCGGTAGCTATGGGCATCACTGAGAGTACCCAATGCATGCCCGGTACTACCTAGGACGCCGGTAGCTTCCAATACATGCACCGGGAGCACCCAATGTATGCCGGGTACTACCTAGGCATGATGTACCGGAGCACCTAATACATGCTGGGTGCTATCTAGGCATGCCAGCAGCTTCATGAAGGTTGGATAGACAATTTTTTTTTAGAGCTAAGGTAGACTAGAGAGTTCTGTGAGACATCCCCAGTCTGCCCCACCTTTTTTATGGGTTTATTTTTGCTACTCAGCAGCATTTTTCGCTGCTCATCAACAGCATTTTCTTGCTGCTATTTTTGCTGCTGTGCTGAGTAGCAATCCCGTTGTTTGCAGAAAAAATAGCAACGTTTCTAGCAGTGAAATAGGCCCGACATCTTCGTATCCTACTAGTTATAAATACGTTGCTATACCCTCATTCTGTTGTAGTTGAAGTGTCATTTTGGCCTCCAGTGTTAGAGATGTCCTTATTTATAACGTAATTGGGTCAAACGATAACACTTAACGATTTTTTATCAATCCTTGAATTTCTAGGGTTTTTCAAAAGCTTTTCAAATCTGTCCTGAAAGCTCTTCAATCTACCTGAAAACCTCTTTCAAACAAGCGAAAGAAAACTCAAATCGGAGTAGTATTGAGCGGTCAAAGTTAAGAGTTGACTTTTAGCTAGAACAATTGACTGGTCAAAGACTGTTGACTTTTTTAAATCTGTTTTTGGGGATCCTTACTCGTCTCGTCAAGAGCTTCGCATCGATATAAAGATCACCCAAATCGGATAAGAATTGAGCGGTTAACATCAAGAGTTGACTTTCAGCCGGTACAGTTGACTGGTCAAAGGTTGTTGACTTTTTCAGACCTGTTTTTCGGGATTCTTATTCGTCTCGTCAAGAGCTTCGCATCGATATAAAGATCACCCAAATCGGATACCGTTTGAATAGAGAAAAAAAAATCAAGTAAGTGGTCTTTGCAAGGAGGGATCAATTAGGCACATGGAAATGACTAGAGGAGGTCAAAACAAGGGAGCCCGGAATGAAAATGATCAAAGACAACCGGAAGCAATGATGGCAACGAGCTCATCTCAACGAGGAATGAAGAAAGTTCAACCATAAAAGCACCATCTCTAGATGAATCTCAGCGAGTGGAAATGCCTCAATCTTTGGGAACTACTCCGCTAACAGTGGACATGATGTTAATGGCTATGGAGAGTATGTTTCAAAGGATTGAAAATAACCAAACAAATCGGCAACAACAATTTGGTGAACACCTCATGGAACGGTTTGACAAGCGACACCACTACCTGGTTAAACGTGATGCAAAGAGGGTTAAAAGACTTGGAGAAAGCCATTAGTGCATTGGCTCCTCTCAAGCTCAACCAAGAAGCCGATATGAATGCAATGGATGGTGTACATTATGATGCCAAACATGATGGAAAGCCTTCTATGCCAGAATAGAACAAAGTAAGACAAATGATGCCACCTCAAATGATGCCACATTCTTCTTACATGGACAAGGGCAAGAGACCTATGGGTGATGCTTCTTATGAGAGATCCAATGCCAGTATTCCAAGAACTTCATCCTTTATGCAAGATGCAAGAAGAGGGTATGAACAGAAGGGATTTAAAGATGCAGGTGATTAGCAATTGGAAGATGAGCAAATGCATAGACACTTGGGTGAAGGAAGAGGATTTGATGATCCAAGAGCACGGCAGAGGGGTTCAAGAATGCATGGTGATTTTGACAATGCTGTGAAGGACAAAATCATATTTAATAAGTTCAAAGGAGAATCAAATTCTATCGAAGACTTTGAAGAGTGGGCAAACAAGATGGATCTCTACTTCGAAATCAGCCCAAGGAGCGAGATTGCCAAAGTCTACTTCGCCTCACTTCATCTTGAAGGTTTTGCTCACACTTGGTGGAGGAGGAAGTAATCTCATGGTTATGTCATCACTACTTGGGAAGAATTCAAGAATGACATGGCAGAAGAGTTTACTTCTCGCATGCAAAGGGACAATCACATTGTGGAATGGGACAAGCTAGAGCAAATCACTACCGTGAAGGAATATTCTCATAAGTTTCTAAAGCTTCTATTATACTTGGACGACTTTGATGAGCATTATCTTGTTGTCAAGTATATAAGGGGCTTGAAAGCTCCTATTGGTGGTGATGTCAAGTCTCATGAACCCGCCACTTTGAAGAAGGCAATGATGCTTGCAGAAATTCATGAAGAGAAGTACTTGACAAAGTGGGCTAGCAAAGGGAATATCAAAGGGGAAGTGATCACAAGGACTGACATGGGTTCTCATGCAAACACAAGACCTAATCTTCCAAGATTTCCTACCGTGTATGGTAGAGGGTCTAATAGACTTCCATTTAAACCACCATTTATGTCCAACAAAGCTACATACAATGAGTCCAAGCCAGCAAATGGGGGTTCAAAAAGCAAGGTTATCAAGGAGGACCGTTTGCATGAAATGAGGCTCAAAGGTCTATGTTTCAAATGTGGAGAAAAATGGAACAAGGATCACTTCAAAGTATGCAAATCCAAGGATATTTCCATAAGCTACATTATCACTGAGGACAATGCTAATCATGAGGAGGAGGAATTCCTTGAATGCAATGATGCCTTAGGATGGGGAGATCCTCATGAGGGTGGAGGTTCTCATGATGATGGTTTTGATGAAGAAAATCCCGAGTTTCCTTTTGATCCGGGTGGGAAACTAAAGTTTGCTCATGACAAAATGGATGATGGGATGCCTCTATGCGTGTGGAATGAAAACAATAGTGCACATACTACCTTGTGTACAATCTCTCATGATGCTTATGCGGGAAGTAAGGGTGCCAACACATTGAGATTGAAGATCAAGGTGAATGGGAGAACAGCATATGCACTCATTGATACTGGAAGCACGCATAGTTTTGTCAATAAAAGGTCTTTGAACACTCTCAAAATGCAACCAACTTCTTTACCAAACAAGCACATGGTGCAAGTGGCCAATGGTGATTCAATGGGTTGCAATATGAAGTGTCAAAGTACAAAATTGGAATTGTCCAAGAGCTACTCTTGCAAAGTTGATCTTTTGGTGATTGAGTTGGGACCAATTGACATAGTACTTGGATGTGATTGGCTGTCCACTTTGAACTCTTTTACCATGAACTTACAGAAACGTTTCATGAGTTTTGTGCGTCATGGAGGGGTTATTACATTGAATGGAATGCAAGGGTCCAAGCTCTTCATGATCAATGCTACTCAAATGAAGAAAGAGTTCAAGAAAGAGGGCTATGCTTATGTACTACAGCTTTGCAAAGAGGACGATAATAGCAAAAAGGATTGCATCGAAAATGTGGACATGGTTAAGCTACTCAAGGATTATGAAGATGTGTTTACCATGCCAAAATCAATGCCGCCAAAGAGGAGTGTTGATCACGCTATTGATTTAGAACCAAATGCCAAACCAATCAACAAGCCTCCCTATCGTTTGTCAAAGGTTGAAAAGGAAGAGGTGGCAAAGCAAGTCAAAGAACTCATTGACATGGGATGGGATGAACCAAGTCAATCTCCTTTTCCTTCTTCGGTGCTACTTGTGAAGAAAAAGGATGGTACTTTCCGCATGTGCATTGATTACCGTGATTTGAATAAGATCACCATCAAAAATCGTTTTCCAATACCAAGGGTGGATGATCTTTTGGATGAGTTGAAGGGTGCCACATGCTTTTCAAAGATTGATTTGCGTTCCGGATACCATCAAATAAGGATGAAAAGTGGTGATGAGTTCAAAACAGCATTTCGTACAGAAAGGGGTCTTTACCAATTCATGGTTATGCCGTTTGGATTATGCAATGCACCGGCAACTTTTCAAGCATTGATGAACAAAGTGCTTCAACCTTTCCTCTACAAGTTTGTATTGGTCTTTTTCGACGACATACTTATCTATAGCAAACATGAGGAAGTGCATTTGAAGCACGTGAAAGAGGTTTTGGAGGTCTTGAGGCAAAACAAGTTGTATGTTAAGGAGACAAAATGTACCTTCATGGCACATGAGGTGGAATATTTGGGTCACATTGTGAGCAAGGATGGCATTTGTGTGGATCCAAAGAAAGTGGAATGTATTAGGAATTGGCCGGTTCCTTCAAACACTACTCAATTGAGGGGATTTTTGGGGTTATCTTCATTCTATAGGCGCTTTATTGCCCACTATGCAGAAATTGCAGTCCCAATGACGGACAAATTGAAGAAGGAAACCTTCTTTTGGGATGCCATTGCCAACAAAAGCTTTGAAGATATGAAGAAGATGCTCACATCAGCACCTATTTTGGTATGTCGAGACTTCACCAAACCTTTCACAATAAGGGCGGATGCAAGTGGAAGAGGGATTGGTGCGGTACTTTACCAAGACCATGGAGTCATTGCTTATGAAAGTAGAAAGCTGAATGACAAAGAAAGAGAACTCCATGTGTATGAGCAAGAGATGATTGCTATACTCCATGCTATCAAGAAATGGCACCATTACTTATATGGGAGTCATTTTTATGTGAGAAGTGATCATAGGGTGCTGAAGTATTTCCTCACACAACCCAATTTGTCTCCTAAGCAAAGAAGGTGGGTAGCAACACTACAAAACTATGATTTTGAAATCACATACACAAAGGCCAAAGAAAATGTGGTTGCCGATTCCTTGTCTCGTATGTGGGCCTGCTCATTGTATGCTATTTCTAAGGTGCATAAAGATTGGATCATGGAGATACAAGAAGAGTACTTGTTTGATGAAGAAACCTCACAAATAGTGCAGAAATTACAGCAAGGTGTATGTGAAGAGTTACCCCATTATGAGCTGAAAAATGGTCTCCTCTACTACAAAGGAAAAGTCTACTTGGTTCCTACTTCATCATTTATCAAGAAGATCATGGAAGAGATGCATTGTACTCCTATGGCTGGTCATTTGGGTGTCTAGAAAACCTTTGATGCAATAAGGAAAAGTTTCTTTCGGAAGGGGATGTGGAAGAGCATTCATGCTTATGTAAGTGGGTGCCGGTCATGTCAATTGAACAAGGATCCTACACATAAACCGGGAGGTTTGCTTCAGCCATTGCCCATTCTCGAAGGCAAATGGAGTCATATATCAATGGATTTCATTACTAACCTTCCGCGCACAAAGAAAGGGTGGGACAGCTTGTGTGTTGTGGTGGATAGATTGACCAAAGTGGCCCATTTCATTCCTTCCAAGGTCACATATTCAGCCCAAAATGTTGCCAAGCAATTTGTTGATGGGGTTTTCAAGTTGCATGGTATGCCGTCACAAATTGTGAGTGATCGCGATGTCAAACTCATGAGCACTTTTTGGAGAACATTGTTCGAATATATGGGAACCAAGCTTACTCCAAGCACCGCCTATCATCCCGAAACCGATGGTCAAACAGAAAGAGTAAACAAATGGGTGGAAACATATCTATGCCACTATTGTCATGATACTCAAAGCACATGGGATGATTGGTTACCTTTGGCTGAGTTTGCTTACAACTCAACATATCATGTGAGCATTGGCATGTCACCCTTTGAGGCTTTATATGGTTACAAGGTCAATTTGCCTATGTTGGTGGGTACATATGACACTTCTAAGCATAATGCCAAGGAGGAAGCTGAAAGGATGCAAGCTTTGTTGCAACAATGCAAAAGTAATTTGAAGGTTGCACAAGAGAAAATGAGACAATATGCCAATGTTCATCGAAGACCATTGGAATTCAAAGTGGGAGATTGGGTTCTTTTGAGAATACCAAAGTCAAGATATGCGTCTTTGAAGGGAAGCACCAACACCAAACTAGCTCATCGCTATTATGGTCCTTATCAAGTGATACGAAGAGTTGGGGAGGTTGCATATCAACTCTTACTTCCATCTACAACAAAGATTCATGATGTGTTTCATGTCTCTCACTTGAAAGGATATGTGGGTATGATCGATCAAATGGTTGATGAGTTACCTCCAATGAATGAAGAGGGAATGATTGAATACATTCGAGAAGCTATCTTGGGTACAAGGAAAAAGGTACTTCGCACTCGTACCTTGGTGGAGTATCTTGTTCAATGGAAAGGTTTACCTAAGGAAGAAGCTTCATGGCAACCTTGTTGCATGACGAATGAAGATCAATACAAGGATGCAACAAAAAAGACACTTAGGGCTCTTGAAAAGAGTTCAAAGTTGTAGATGAATGTGGGAGAGGGCTTGACAATAATCCCACATGGGAACTTTTGGGAGTTCTAGAATTTTTGTATAAAAGGTGGCCCATTTGAGAGCTAGGGGGGACTCTTTGGTCATTTGGTTGAGAGGCTCATAGAGAGAGCTTGCTCCATAGCTCCTTCTCAAGTGCTCTCCCAAGGCTCTCCATCTCCATTCATGCTTCAATCTTGTACTCTCTATTCTTTACATTTTCAATGATATGAGGTTTTGGTCTACACACTTGCTAATCTAGATTTCTTAATGATGTTTTGATTTGTGAGTTGTAGAGTGCATGTGATGAAGCTTGTGCATGAAATGATGTGTAGTTGAGGCTTGTGTGATAGCTCTTTGCATGTTAGGTTCTTTGCATAAGTTGCATTTTTTTGTGCTTAAGTGTAGCCTAATCTTGATGCTTTGATTATGTTAGATTTATGTGTTGATTGTGTTAGATTGATTGCTTGAGTGTTGAAGAAGGATTGAGAAGGACTAGAAGTCATTAGTATGTGGTTAACTCATCTTCTCCTATTCGTCGGGATAGCCTCTATGCGCTAACCGGGTTGCATTCACGGATTGACAAGTGTGTGGGTTGGAGTGTAGCCTCCGCTATGCTATGATGTCCCAAACAATGGCGCCGCTGCCGGGGAACGCACACCTAAGTTAGTGAAGGGTGTTAACCATTACTTCTTACTAAGTGCTCCATTGATTGCAAAATCGTGGATTAGGCTAGATTAGAGTAGAGTTTGCAAGGGCATTGAGTGTGTGATCTCAAGGGCGCCTTGTGTGTTTTCGGTTTTTTGATTAGAAGCAAAAAAAAACAAAATTAATTAAAACCCCAATGCAGTAGAGAAATCCCGCCATTAATCAGATTTATGCACTTTCTGTTTTTGCATCTTTGACGGGGTTGGCGAGTGGGAGGTAGAACATTGGAAGCGGCCTTCTTTCCTTTATTGTCTTGATTTGTTATAGTGTGGGGAGGCATCTCCCTCAAGTGAAGTAAAGACAAATAGATATACATATATATATATATCTATATATATATATGTATATATATATGTGCAGGGAGGCGGCCAGCTGAAAAAAGAAGGCGGCCTTAAAAAAAATTATAAATCTATATATATATATATATATATATATATTTTTGCAGTGATGTGAGGGCTGCATCAAACGCTGCATCGTGGAAAGGTGGCTGAAAGGAGCCTGCAGCAGACGGCTTTTAAAAATAAACAATTATATATATATATATATATATATATATAATCGTTTTTTACGATTGGCGTAGGCGGGAAGAAGCGTTGGCATAGGCGGGCGCAGCCTGCAGCAGACGGCGAAAGAGTTGAAGGCGCAGCAACTGAAGCGCAGCAAGAGGCGTGCAGTGGAAAGCGAGGCAGCTGGAGGCGACGAGGTAGGCAGAGTTGTTGAAGGGCCGTGAAGTGGAGGCGAAGGCCAGCTGGAAGTGAAGGCGGCGTGAAGCTGCAGGCTTGTTGGCAGTGCGGCCAGTTGGGAGAGAGAAGGCGAAGGTGCGGCGCTTGAGGGAGCTGGAGGCGGCTGGCAGTGCAACTCGCGAAGGAAGGCGGCTGGCGTGGGAAGGCACCGTGTCGAAGGCGACTGACCATAAGGTGTCGAAGTGGCTGCAGAGCAAGGGCTGGGGCGAAGGAAGCAAGCGTCGCCTCTGCAGTGGGAAGAGAAGGTGGAGGACGTGCCGGCTGTAGAAGAAGGCGTTGAAGGCGACCCACGCGCGCCAGCGAAGGATCCGGCGTGCGGTGAGCTGCAAACGACGGAGGATAAGGTAGGTGGTATTTTCCATTTTTTTTATTTTTTTATTTTTAATAATTTTTCATGTTTTTTTTATTTTTAAATAAAAAAACAAAAAAATAATATTTTAAAAAAAAAGAGAAAGAAAAAACAATTAAATTTAGAAAAAGAAATAAAAAAAAGAATAGAAAAAAATTTAAAAAAAAAGAGAAAAAATAATTAAATTTAAAAAAAATAATTTTTATTCTTTTTGAATCCATTGTTCCTTATTTAAATTTTTGCATAAGTAAAGTAGCATGCATTTTCTATTTTTATTTTTGTAATTACGTGCATAATTAGTATTTTTATATTTTTTGTAATTAGGCACGAAATTTATTAGTTTTAAAAAAAACAAACAAACCAACAAACAATTAAAAAAAAGCAAAAAAAAAAACAAAACGAAACAAAAAAAAACAAAAGAAAACAAAAGAAAAGTTAAAAAAATAAATAAATTTTTAAGTGTTTTTAGGAGTCTACTTTTTTGCATAATTTGTAATTCTTCATTTTTTAATTTTTTGCATAATTAGTGTAACTTGCATTTTTTTAGTTTTTGTAACTTTGTGCATAATTAGTATCTTTTTTAGTGTGATTCATAATTTTTGTAATTAATTTTAAAAAAAAGGGAGTAAAAATCATAAAATCATTCAAAAAAATCATTTAAAAAAATATATTTAAAAAAAAAGGGATAGATAGTTACGCCACACATACTCATTTTAGTTGCATTTAGTGATTAGGTAGGTTAGAAAATATATATATATATATACATATATATATATATATTATTTAAAAAAAAACAAAAAAACAAAAACACATAAAAAACCAAAAAAATTTGACCTTATGCACTTGCGGTCGGGACGTCTTGTAGATTCTGCCATAGGACCTAGGGCATCTTCTAGAGTACCTACGCAGGAAAGTGGGACCCAATCGGTAGGCAATTTGGCAGATATTGCTGAAACCCTTTCTGAATCCCGATCCGATACCCTTTCCTCCAGAACAACTAGTTCATTGTCCATGGACAATCTAGGGCCGACAAATAGTCATCCCGTAGCTCCAAATAGGACACCCTCAAGATCCTTTAATCCATTTGAAGCCGACACCATGGGGTTAACACTCAATGTGAGACTCCAATATGTCTACACAAATGCTCAAGGAGCTAAGATCTTTAGGGACCCACAACACCGGTATCTTGTTAAGATCGCGGACATTTTCTCAGAACTTGATAGAGCACCTCTAGTCAATGACCAGGGTAACATGTACATGGGTGGAGATGGTGTTCGCTACGAAGTCACCTACCATCCAGAAAAGGTAGACAAATTAGGGGAGCTCTCTAAAACCGAGTTCTTAGACTTATCAAAACTTTCCAGAGCAAGGGAGTCTAGAGATGACTGGCTCATTGAGCCGGACATGCCTGGACCATCCAATGCCCAGTCCTCAAAGCCATCCATAGATGATTTACTTCTTGTAGCTCTAAATTTGGAAAGGGATAGGAAAGGCAAGAGTAAAATGGATCAGGGGGCTGAAAGCCAATGGGAGTTTGTACGACAAATTCCAGTGACAAAGGTCTTACAGGATGACCCACTTCAAGAGGTCTATAAGGACTCGTTAGAGGGATATTATGCCACAACTAGATTGCCACAACTGGATCTTCCTCTAGCTCATGTGGTGGTAGTTGAGAAGCTTGCAGGACACATGAACAAAATAATTGATAAATGGGCCAATGAATACCGAACCTTAGATTGGAAAGAGATTCGGGAACTCACGTGGAAAGGACAACCATTATTCATGGAAGTGTTCTCAACAAATACAGCCAAACCGGGAGAGACAGCCTTTCTTGGAGAAACTGTTGCTCCTCCCCTACGAGAGTTCACTAGAGAGGGACCCTCAACATCTAAGTGGACCACTGCTAGTAGCCCAACTCTAGCACCAAGATATCGTCCTACACCAAAGGTGCGACCACAGGTCACACCACACCAACATCTTTCTCACTATAACAATCGGAGGGTAGGGGAGCCAACTCGGCATCCCATTAATGCACCTCCTGAAATGCGGGTGACAAGATCTTTGGAGGGGTTTGGTGAGGCTGGTAATAGGGTACCCACACCAATTTTGGAAACATGTGGACCATCTTTCCAAAGAGAGGAACAATTCCCACTGAAAGTGAGAGGCCGTAGGCCCTATGATGAGTATTCAAGACAAGTAAGGCCATCAACTCTTCAGAAACTGGTAAAGAAGTATGAAGGGTCGGGAGATCCATACGACCATGTAGCAGCATTTAGGCAAGCAGTTCGAGCTGAGCAAGTGGCTGATAAGCATACTCAAATTGAAGGATTTGGACTCACTCTTGAGGGAAAAGCCCTGGCTTGGTTTCAGGCATTAGAGGCTTTAGACAAATCTTCTTTACGAGTTTTGGAAGAGAGATTCATTGCTGCTTTTTCCTTGATGGGAATTCAACATGACACGGTAGCACACATCTACTCTTTCAAGCAAGGCGAGAATGAGAGTGTTAGAGACTGTGTAAATAGAATGAAGCAGTACATTAATCGTTGCCCAGAAGATGAGAAGCCCGCCCAAAGTCGATTAATTTCTCTCTTCTTAAAAGGACTCAAAAATTTGACTCTGCATACACATCTCTATGCAAAGAAGCATACAAATTTCAATGAGTGTTGCCATGATGCTATGGATTTCACCGATAACTTCAAGTTCCAAGATGGTTCTGGCCCAGAGGTGAAACCTAGAGATCACTGGGGTGACGACCAAAGTTCAGGGTCTAGCGCGCTAGTAAATCCAGACCAGATAGCTAACCTAGTACTAAGGAGATTGGGACAGACCTATCGTCCACCCATGCAGCCACAACAACAGCAGTAGAGAATGAGGAGTGTACTTCCTACAGGTCCTCATCTTTGTGGAGCATGTGGCGGTAACCATAAAACAGAGGAATGTAATACCTTTTCTCCTCTAGTCACAAACCAACCCACAAAAAAGTGGTGCCAAGCCTGTGCTTGGAACTTTACCCACACCACACAGGAATGTACTCGCATTGCGCGAATGAGACAGGAACGTGAGCAGCCAAGGGGTGGAGTGGCTCCACAAAGGTATCAACAGTATACTAATTTTGAACGTAAGCCACCGATGGCACAAGAGCAAGCACGACCTGTTCTTGGTGCTCAACCTCCTGCTCCAGGGACTGCTCCTGTGAGGGTTGTTGACTACGACAATTCAAATATGTGTAGAGACTTGGTAAACCCAGGCTATGTGGAGGAAGAATATGTATCATATTCATCCAAAGAAAATATCTTTGAAAGTCCCGCATACCCAAGCCCAGCACTGGACGCCAGGGGAACAAAACTCTTTAATGTTGCTAGGCGGCTACCAACCTAGGACTCCAGGCCCCTCAGGTCAATGGCAGCCAAGGAAAGTAGAGGCCAAACCAATGGGCCCCTGTTATGAGTGCAGAGAACCCCATTGGGCTCGTGATTGTCCACATCGCTCAAGGCAAGCATCTCGGTCCAATACAACAGTACAACAGTTTCCACCAATTGAAAGATATTGTCTAGGGTGTTGTGTCGAACACTTCCCAAAAGACTGTCTGCTGAAACCACATGAGGAAGGCACCTCTCAACCAAAGGTCTCACTCAACCTTGTAGGGGCAGTTCCATCGCCACCTTCATCTGAGAATGAGGATGTCGTGCCACTTAGAGTCATGACTAGATCACAGACACGAAATGCAGAAATACAAACTGATGAGACACCTCGAACTAGGGATGCAAAGACAAATAAGGTGGACAAGACCCTACAGTCCAATAGAAAAAAGACCACTAGGTGGAAGAAGAACCGAAACAAGCAAACTAAAAGTGCATCCACTAGTTCTCAAGAAGCCTCTAAACAAAACATGAGGGATAAAACTTTTACATCCCAAGAAGTGCATGACGAACATCAACCTCAACCTGAGCCTAGTGTTAAACAAAATGAGGCTAGTACGACTGAGGATAGTTCTGGGGGTTCTGTTTTTGTGGATAAAGTGAATGAGACTCTAGAGGCCATCCTTGATGCTCATAGAAGTCGCATTGCAGCTTTATCTGAGCTACCCAAGAAGCTTCAAGAATACCCAAACCCTCGTGAGGAGAAGATCAATCTAGCTATACATCAGCAACTCATTAGGGAAGCTCAGTCAATACTTGAGGGACCACCACCACCTATTCCTCGGGGCCCAACCTCTCTTAAGCCAACATTAGAAACCATACCAGAAGTGTCATCAAGTCGGGAAATGAAAAGTGAGCTCATTTCACAAGCTCATAGCGAAAGGTCTGCACCAATTGACACCCAATTGAAAGGAGGTAATCTGCCACCACCTAGCCTTGTCTTCCCATGCAATGATGAAGTTATTGATGCTAATGAGGACATGGCAAATGAGATATGGGCCGCAGTTCACGAGAAAGTTCATGAGAACATGTCTTCTATTAGTTCGCCTCCATTCTCTGAGGTGGATTTTACCAGGGGCACGGAAAATAAATTTAGACACCCAAGCATCCAGGAGGAAGTTCAAACAATTGTTTCTCCTAGAAGTAAGCATACAATGAAAACCTTACCATCATATCTGGGAGAATATGAGAACTGTTCTCAAACCTTGAGGATACCCTCCATGCATAAAAGGTTGACAAAGGAGAAAGATATGAGTATGGTGCAAGCTATTTTGTCAGCACCAGTGGCTTGTACCTTACCATTGCTTGATTTGATAAAAATTCGACCTGAGTTGTGGAATGATATTGCCACATGTTTGTCAGAGCAGGTATTGCTACAAAAGGGTCACCATGAGTGTACTATAAACCCTGAAACAAAGCATGTAATGCCAGTTCCTATCAACAAAGTAGGAAAATTTTGTGAGGACGATCAGGGACATGCTACCCTCCCATTAGAAGTGCGAAAAGTATCTTCAACTGCAATACTTGATAGTGGTGCAGGAGTGGGCATTGTGACAAGGTCCATTTGGGAAAAATGGGGCAAACCAGCTATTAGGAGTACCAGGATGCACTTGCAGCTAGCAGATGGAAGCTTAGAACATCCCCTTGGGCTGCTTGAGAACATATTGGTCACCACATGTGGGATTGAATATGAGCACACCTTTGCAGTAGTGGATTTTGGAAAACATCCAAACTATGAAGTGATATTGGGTAGACCATTCATGCGACAATTTCAAATGATTCAAGATTGGGGATACAATTATTTGTACCTCCAACATGATTCTGTCATCACAAGGGTCAACCTAAGGAATCACTCATATCGTGATGTAACAAGGTCTCCAATAGATGAGTTTGATTCTGCTTCATCTGAGGGCTCGAGAGTTACATTGTCTGATGGGCGAGAAGATCTGTGGATGTGTGGAGCCTCATGTAGGGATTTCAACACTGAGAGACTTAAGGGTAATCGAAGTGTATCAGACGAGGCATACATTCCACAATCCTTCCCTGAGCATTTAATTGATCCATTAGAATGGAGTCATGTCCTTGCAACATTATCGACATGTGCTTTACTGAAGCCCATTCAATTTTGTGACTCAGATGGATATGATATTATTCCTATACGAATGGTACAACCACGTGCCCTTCTAGATGATTTGTACTATAGAGATACATCCACAACAGCTCTGCATGTCGAGGAAGTCTCAGTAGAGGACTTAACACTCGAATCTGCTAATGATGCTGATAAGGAAGATGGCTGGGACTCTGATTTTAATAATGATGTGACAATCCCTGAAGAAGAGTTAGGAAAGGCACGCCTACTCTTGAGAGGAAGGGAGGTTCAGGTAGAGATCCCTCGAAGCCGACCTAAACGTAAATGCTGTAAGAGCCATAAAAGAATCCGTAGACCAGATGAGCGTGAACAACGTGAGCGACTACAAAAAGAAAAGGAGGAGTCTAAGAGTGAAAACTCTCGACCACCACCTCACTTCTCAGGAAAGAACGGATATCTATACTATGTCCAAGCACAAGATAGTATCAAAGACCAAATAAGACGATCAGATGGATTCCAAGCAGGGGAAAAGCTAACAACTGTTAGCAAAAATTGTAAAAAAACGAAGAAACAAAAACCAAAACTCAAGTCTAAAACCGATTCAAAAAAGAGTGTGGGAAGTGCAAAGACAACGGTTGAACAAAAAAATCCGATGCAAGATAGCAAAGGAGAGCTCAAAACCGCATGGTCTTCAATGAGTGAAGACTCAAGTGGACAAGAACAGGGTCTCAATGTTCCTCCCAATTTCACACAGTACACTCTTCAAGATCGGAAGATTGTTCTTCAACAGCCCATGCGACAAAAACCAAGCGTGCAAGGGGTTTCATAAGATGGTCCAGAAGATGCAAAAAATATTGATATTGCTAAGCCAGGAGAAGAGCCTTGCAGTGTGTGGATTGCCACAGACTTGTCCTTAGATGAGGAGAAGTTATTAATACAAACAATAAAGGAGTATCGCGATGTTTTTGCTTGGAGTTATAAAAACCTCAAAGGAGTTGATCCAAGCATATATCAGCATACAATTCCATTGCGAGAGGATGCAAAACCCTCCAAGCAACGTCCTTATACTTACAATGAAAATTTTGCACGGAAGATAAAGGAAGAAATAGACAAGCTCTTAGAGGCAGAATTTATCTATGAGATTGAACACACTGAATGGGTCTCCCCTATTGTAGTGGTGCCCAAGAAAAATGGAAAACTCCGAGTATGTGTAAACCTCAAGAAGGTAAATGCAGCTACTGTGCGTGATCATTACCCACTTCCAATCACGGATCATGTTCTGGAACGAGTTGCAGGGAAAAAGGCATATAGTTTCTTGGATGGATTCTCCGGGTACAATCAAGTGTCAATTGATCCAAAGGATCAACATAAGACAGCCTTTGCTACTAAAGATGGCATCTTTGCCTATCGTGTTATGCCATTTGGTCTAACAAATGCACCAGCAACCTTTCAGCGGTTAATGAGTCATGTATTCAGGGAGTACCTTAGGCAATTTCTTGAGATTTTCATGGATGATTTATGTGTTCACTCACAAGAGCGTGATGATCATATAGAACACCTGAGACTTGTGTTTCAAAAGTGTCAACTTTATCGTATATGTTTGAATCCTGACAAGTGCAAATTTATGGTAAGACAAGGGAAAATTTTGGGCCATATTGTTTCTCGCAATGGGATTTCAACAGATATGGATAAAATTGATGTCATTGTCTCATTACCTCGGCCTATCAACCCTAAAGGGGTACAAACATTCATGGGACATTGTGGCTATTACCGTAGATTCATCTACATGTATGCTGTCCTAGCCAAACCGTTATATGCTCTTCTTGTAAAGTTTAATTGGACTGATGAGTGTGAGGAATCCTTTGAAAAGTTGAAGCAAGCATTAGTGACTGCACCCATTTTACGGGCACCAGATTGGAACCAAATCTTTCATGTCCATATTGATGCTTCAAACTTTGCAATTGGATGTATTTTGGCTCAATCGGGAGAACACAATAAGGATTTCCCAATCTCATATGCTAGTCGACAGTTGAACAATGCTGAGAAGAATTACACCACAACAGAAAGAGAAGGATTGTCCATGATATATGCAGTGAAAAAGTTTCGCCATTACCTTTTGGCAAACAAATTCATATTTTTTGTGGACCATCAAGCATTGCTATATTTGGTGAATAAGCCTTGTGCAACTGGAAGGATAGTAAGGTGGTTTATCATCCTTCTTGAGTTTGATTTTGAAGTTGCAGTTCGAAAAGGAACAACTCATCTAAGGGCAGATCATTTGTCTCGAATCACCTCTGGCGAAGCTCCTGTGGGTGTGGATGATGATATGTTAGATTCAACACTTTTCCTTATAGAGACAGCTCCTAGATGGTCTGAATCCATTTTAGAAATTTTGACAAGTGGGCAAATACAACTAGCGGGTCCTAATGTGGACCTATGGCGACCATTCAAGTTAATCTCAGGGAGATTATATCGTCAGGGTAATGATGGAGTGTTGAGGCTTATACCTAACCCCGACCAATATGAGGAGATCTTGGAATGGGCACATGCGGGTATCGATGGAATCCATGCATCAGCTACTACTTGTGTGCGACGTATCTCTCAGGATGGGCAATGGTGGCCTACCATGCATGCAGATGCTGAAACATTTGCTCGTAACTGTGCTTCATGTAAAATTCAGAAGCCAATTCATAATGTCACATTATTCCAAATTTCAACTACACCAAGTTGGAGTAAGTATATTGTGGACTATCTTCAGCATGGTCATTTGGATCAAACAATTCCTAAACATCGAAAGCAAGCTATTAAAATTGAAGCGGCAAACTATATGCTGATAGAGGACCAACTCTATAAGAGGGGCAAGGATGGCAACTTACGCATGTGTGTATGTGAAGCTGACTATCTGAAAATCTTAACTCATGCACATGCAGGTGTTGGGAGTGGACACTTTTCTGGCAATACCACAGCTAAGTTGATTAGGTGGTCTGGGCTTTGGTGGCCAACCTTACAAATGGATGCCGAAGAATATGTGAAACGTTGTGACGATTGTCAAAGGACCAAACCTCCCATCACAAAGGACAATATGCCATTGCGGCCTATGTTAAGCACACGTGCTTTTGCAAAATGGGGTATTGATTTTGTCGGTCCCATTAAACCTCCAGCTCGTAACACGCATGCAGAATACATTATAGTCTCGCAACCGACTATTTGACCAAATGGGTTAAGGCAAAGGCAATAGTCAAAAATGATGCCAGAACCACAGCCAAGTTCTTGTATGAGTACGTGTTTACACGCTATGGCTTACCTATTGAGATCGTTAGTGATCAAGGTGTACACTTTGTAAATGAAGTCATAGAATTTTTGCTTCAAGAATTTATGGTAATTCACAAGCGTTCTGCACCCTATCATCCCCAGACCAATGGACAAGCTGAGAGTACTAACAAGATTCTCTGCACAGCACTCACAAAGATTGTTGAGGGACATAGGACTGATTGGGAGCAAAAGTTGCACTCAGTTCTCTGGGCATATAGGACAGCCTATAAAACATCTGTGGGCACAACCCCATTTGAACTTGCTTTTAGGCTAGATGCAATTCTTCCCATTGAATTTCTTGTACCTACTCTACGAGTAGCTAAACAACTGGATTGGACTGGTCATGAGCTTTCACAACGCATTGACGAATTGGAAAAGCTTGATGAGACCCGCTTATTGGCGGTAATGGGGATGTATGCCGAGAAGAGGAGACAAAAGCAATGGTATGATAGAAATGTAACAACCGGCCGATTCAAAAAAGGAGACCTGGTGCTCTTATACACACTTAAGAAACATAAGAGAAAGCTCAAAAAACGTGGCTTATGACCGTTTGTGATTAATGAGCTTACTCCAAGTGGTGCAGTAGGTTTAGAGACACTAGACGGTGAGCAGATGTCTAACTTCATTAATGGAAGTCATCTCAAGAAATACAATGAACCATTAACTGAAGCCATGCTTCAACAGATGCATGCTGCACAAACACGGAAAGAAGCACTTGACCTACTTAAACGTCAGGCTCAAGAGGAGGCTAAAGCTAGAGTTGCAAAAGCCAAGGAGCGTCGCAAAGCTTCTATGTTGGCCATACAGTTGGCTACTGATGAGCCATATGTCGAACCATTCAATATTCAAGTGTGCCTTCATCTTCGTGAGACTACCTACTTTGTCTCTGCCTTAATTGACTCTGGTGCAGATTATAATGTTCTCTCATTTGACACCTGGATAGCCTTGGGTCAACCACCACTTGTGCCAATTCCTGTGGACCTACGAAGCTTCTCTGGAGAAGATAACCCTACAGAGGGAAAATGTGTCATTATGATGACCATTCAGGATCACCAGATGTCAGTGTCCTTTTATGTGGCACGTAAGTCCAAGGCAGTAGTAGAGGTTGTTCTTGGTAGATCGTGGTTAAGTGCTACCAATTGCTCATTAGATTGGAAGAATAGACAATACAAGTTGCAAATTGATTCTGATTGCATCTTGGGATCTTCTACTCCACGAGCTTTATCGTGTCAAAGGGGTAATGTTTCTACCTTACCCAACCCACAATCAAAATCTGCTCTTGAAGCTCCAAAACAAATGATGTGGATTATTGATGAGTACTCAAGTGAGGGCCATGGCTGGCATGTTCCAACTACTCTAGTTGCTGCTCAAAGAAGGCCAGGTAAGAAGGAATTATCAATGTGGCTACCCAAAGATGCGTACAAACTTGTACCATCTAGTCCAGTTGCTAAGCCTCCTAAGAAGCACATCATTTCCAAGCCTAAACCTCGGATTGTTAATCGATGGGTCCCAAAACATGTTCTCAAAGCACAAGGCTATTATGAGGGTGCAACAGCAATTTGGCTTCCAAAATGCCATGCTTTGACAGGGGTAAAAGAGTGTTTCAGAAAGATTCCAAAAGCCACACTTGATTTTCCATATCAGTGGGTGCAAAAGAAATCAACACAAACTCTTCAAGAAAGGAAAGGCGGCTGTGATAGCACCTACAAAACTACTTGTGTTGATCTTCCTAAAACATGTATTGAAACACCGGTTGTCCCGATTTCTCCTTGTTACACAATTCAACCATCAACTTGTGTACCTACGACATGTCCAAATGAGTCTCATTTGAGCATAGATTCTAGCATTTCAATGCCTAAATCCTCTTATCTTGCTCAAATTCCAAGACAATTGCTAAAGTTTCCACCTCTTAAAAAGGATATACCAAAAACCAAAGATAAGGCATTAACACTACAATTAAAGCTCTTTGGTAAATCAATGTTTGAATAATGTGGTTCCTTATGCCTTTAGAAGATGTGTTCTCTTTGAGATAATCTTGTTTTTGATTGGAATTGTCATGATGGATATGAGTGTTCTAAATTTCATTGTTCTACGTCCAGATACCTCCTGATGGATATTTGGCGAGATACATGTCCACCATGCATTGACCCCGATAGTACTTGACCTGATCATCGCGGGGGTTATAGTGCTCCTCCGTTTCAAACACATTCTAGGTACTTCTATGCTCCCTTAGGTGAAAATTGTTGTGGGCATCACTTTGTCACATTATTCTATCAACAGCATCACCCATTTCCACATTGTCAAGAGTGTGCACGGCTTGTATTAGAAGAAGCTTCACATATTTGTTGGATATGCCACTCTTACTTTAGACGATATGGCACGGGCTTAATGAAGCAAATTGTGGGAATTACACCCCAACGCCATAATCTTCTTAATGTGAGAATACCAGAGAGAGGACCAAATCAACGTAGATTACCTGAGGAGGTTCAAGCACAACAATGGAGGGATACAAGCTTAAATGACTTGCAACCACCGATCTTGCAAGCCCTCCTTCCCCAAGCCTCCACATGTCAATATTGGATAAATATGAGTACCTATATTGCGCAGTTCCAAAATCGAAACTGTCTGATTAACCTTCCCATAGAACCAATGCCATATTTTAGTGAGGAAGCACTCCTTCCTCTACCACCTTCTCCAGCGGCCGGTTTTTGTGAGGGGTTGTCTCTGCATCCTGAGGAAATTGATACCATCTTTCTAGCAGACGAGGAGACGGATCCACCACCAGCGCAAAGGTAAGTTCAGCGACTCCATAATAAGATCGACAAGCCAGGGCACTTTTCTCCCACTGGGTTTTTTCCCTCGGCTATATTCGGTGTTTGGCACCAATGGCAAATTTTATTCTTTTCTTTTCTTTTCTTGTTTGTTAATAAAAATTTTGCAGAGATCTCCGTAAAAAAACAAGAGCATCAAACACGCCTTAATAGTCCACCTATCGTGCACACAAATTAGGAAGGGGGGAGACATGCTACACCTACAAAGATCAAGGAGGAGCAATCTGCACAAAATCAGCAATGCATCAATGCAAACGAACAACATCAACAGGGCACTACAACAGGTGTATTCAAATCTTAATCTTTATTTCTTTATGTGCTCTTATCTTTCGAATATAGGGTTTGCATGTTCACACAATGTTGGCTGCTTTAAGTTTTTGATTAGTTCTTAAAATATGGTGAGTGAATTCTAGAGTCTTAGAAGACTTAGTAAAAGATATTTCTATCTAAAGACAGTGTAGGATATATACCAAGGGAGTATGCCAAGTTCTTATGCTTTCAAGGTATATTAGTTATCCCTAGTGGTAGCTACCTCTTAGTATGAGCTAGGTGCTAGGAGTAATAAAAATTTATAAAAAAATTATATCCTAAAAAATATATATACAAAGTGAATTGAGACACGATGTGTCTACAGCCATGTGAAATGCTTGGTAGGACCTGGGGTTGTCTTAGCACCTTGGGGCCGATGCCTTGGTTTCTATGGGGTGAACACTGATGTCTAAAAGCTTCAGAAAAAGACCTTTGAGGAATCTATCGCCTTGATGGATGTTGGTAGGACTCTGGGGTACACTATGGGCCCTCGAGACCGATGCCCTCATCTTCAAGGGATACTCCTTATGTCATATAAGAAAGAAAAAGGGTCTGTCGCCCTTGAGATACTTAGCGGTCGTTAGATTCTCTTGGCGGAGGTCTCTTGGCCATTGCTTGGGTCTCTTTGGGATGGAACCTTAATCTTTATCACCTTCTACACACACATCAAAAAAAGAAAAAAAAAAGAGTTCTAATCATCTTTGCTCATATTTAGGAGTAGGTTTGCCACTTAGGAATAACTTACATACTTGTAGGACATTGAGACTGCGGTCATAACCGGCGGTGTACAAAGCACACTTGCCTTTGCATAGCACTATCTACCACTTAAGTCTCACTTTGACTAGTCTTTACTCACCTATTTTAGTACTCATTAAAACTTTAATCAGCCGTGCACTTGTATGCTCACGTGTGAAATTATCATTGCTGGTTTTTCTTTTCTTTTCTTTTTTTTTTCAATAAAAGACTTTATTTGTATCCATTGCTTTTTTGTTGTAGCTCTTGCTACTACCGCGCTCGAGGACGTGCGCAAAATAGGAAGGGGGGAGTGTTGCATGACGAATGAAGATCAATACAAGGATGCAACAAAAAAGACACTTAGGGCTCTTGAAAAGAGTTCAAAGTTGTAGATGAATGTGGGAGAGGGCTTGACAATAATCCCACATGGGAACTTTTGGGAGTTCTAGAATTTTTGTATAAAAGGTGGCCCATTTGAGAGCTAGGGGGGACTCTTTGGTCATTTGGTTGAGAGGCTCATAGAGAGAGCTTGCTCCATAGCTCCTTCTCAAGTGCTCTCCCAAGGCTCTCCATCTCCATTCATGCTTCAATCTTGTACTCTCTATTCTTTACATTTTCAATGATATGAGGTTTTGGTCTACACACTTGCTAATCTAGATTTCTTAATGATGTTTTGATTTGTGAGTTGTAGAGTGCATGTGATGAAGCTTGTGCATGAAATGATGTGTAGTTGAGGCTTGTGTGATAGCTCTTTGCATGTTAGGTTCTTTGCATAAGTTGCATTTTTTTGTGCTTAAGTGTAGCCTAATCTTGATGCTTTGATTATGTTAGATTTATGTGTTGATTGTGTTAGATTGATTGCTTGAGTGTTGAAAAGGGATTGAGAAGGACTAGAAGTCATTAGTATGTGGTTAACTCATCTTCTCCCATTCGGGATAGCCTCTATGCGCTAACCGGGTTGCATTCACGGATTGACAAGTGTGTGGGTTGGAGTGTAGCCTCCGCTATGCTATGATGTCCCAAACAAACCTATTTCAGCATTAGAGGGATATGAAGCATTGATAGCGCAATATGGGTTGGTGTAAATTCAGCCACATGGAACATTCTTCTCCGAATTTGGGGTATTCAATTGAGGTTTCGAGGACGAAACCATTGGGGAAGGGATGGTTTGTAAGAAAGCATTATGGGCCCAAGGCCATGGACAACTAGTAAGTAGGTGTGAACTCTTGGGTGGAGTATAAATACCAATGTAAATGGGATTATGGGCCATTCATGATAATCTTATCTATTCCAAGAATCAATGGTGAGCTTCTCCCGTGAGATGCTAAGTGGTGACTCCTTCATGAGCCACTCCCTTGGTGAGGGACTAACCCACCCCTGTTACTTTCTTTCATCTCATAGGGATTTTTTGAAGTCATTATCGTCATTCCAGTTACGAACACCATCACAGGGACTCATCCCATTCATCCCCTCATTGTGGTTTTGCTCAACTTATCGCTTTTCAACCAAAATTCAGGAATCATCATTTTTCAATAAGAATCCAAATCAACTTATCAGTTCTCAGCCAGAGTTTTAAAATCATATCAACCACATTCGAATTCATCATCTGGATAGCACTTTTGCTTATAATTTCAAGGTCTTAGATTTACTCGTATATACTGTGAGTAAAGAGCTGTAGTTATACCCTCGATATATATGGATAGTCATGGTCCTTGGAATTATAAGATAAGTACCATCATGTCTAGGCCTCAAGCAAGTCAGGGATTCCATGCAATTGCGGTACTTCCATTTGAAGACCCAATTACTAATTTATAAATTTCAGTCTGAATATCAATTTGTATGAATTTCATCACACATTTCTAACTTTTTACTATTACTTCATAAATTTTTACAATTTTTGGCTTCTCGGTTGATCCACTTTAGCCAATTCGCTCTGATACTAGCTGAAAGATCCCTGACCCCATCGCGCAACGAATTCTAAGGTGCTAGCAGTAGAATTAGCACTCCATGATGGGTAGTGGGAAGAGCTAGCACACAAATGGAGAGCTAGAGAATAGATAGTATAAATGAGTTTGATCTAACTTATACTCAAATTTATACTTACACTCAAATTTATAATATTTTTAATAAATTTATACTTATGTTTATTATTGTACTTATAAATAGCTATAAAGTTATATTTATTTTTATACCTTATGTTTATACTCTAGTAAATAAAGGACACTTCATTAAAATATAATAAATCATAAATCATAATTCTAGTTCATATTATATTACACTATTATTATTATATTATATTATTTACATAATACTTATATAATTATTTTCACATAAATATATACTTAAAGTTATATTTATTTTTATACTTATATCTATAGACTTAAAAGGAAATGACACTTCATTAAAATATAATAAATCATACTTCTATTTCTATCATAGTTAATTATATTATTATTTACACTTAAATAAATACTTATACCTAAATTTACGTTTGTACTTACTTATACTTATCATTATTTTCTTACTTATTGATGGGTTTGAAACACATTGGACTTGAAAAACCACAACACTTTATAAAAATGATTTAAAATTAAATTTACATCACTTTTAGAGAAACAACTTCTTATATTCACTTGGAAGAATAAGAATTTCATTGACTCCACAATCTCAAGGATGTGTGGAGCAACACACTACTTGCATGTTTTGAAATGTTCACTCTGACTTCCAAACTTCCTACCATCCAACTTGAAATAGAAGTTCCAAGGGGGATCATTGGACATCAGTTGGATTTCCTGCCTTAGACAACTAAGGGGCCAATGTCTCTCTACATTAACGCTAAAATGGTCATGACCCTCCTAAAGATTAACCACATCAATGAGTGTTGAATGCAGGCCATCTTGCATGTCTTGCCACTCCCCTCGTAAAAGCCACCACCTCCTATACTTGAAGTGAATGCACAAAGTTGGTCTTGCAATGAAGTACTTGTCATAAAAAACAAGCAACAACCAACATAAAAACATAAAAACAACAAGAACAATCAACATAAAAACAACAGCAACAACCAACATAAAAACATAAAAACAACAACAACAATCAACATAAGTACTTGTGAATAAAAATTATCAAAAATCAACATCTGACACAGTGATTCTACACTCAATGATATCATTGTGGTGAGTTCTCTTGAGATGCCATGACTCTAGTAACTGAGTCATCCAATCCTTAGACGGGAACTTGCATTGGTAAGTAATCTTAGTTTTCTTTACTACTTCACAGGATCCAAACAAACGTGCAAACAAATCAAATGGAACAAACCAACTTAGATACGCATCTCTAGAGCCTTTGGAGGATTTCATGGCACCATGAACATCAATTTTTATCTTGACCCCACATGCTTCTGACATGTTTAAGCTAGGATTAGACCACAACAGTGGTAGTAGAATGTACTCTAAACTATGTCTCTCCACAACATATAATGAATCATAAAAGGAAACACTCTGAGATGCCAATTCACTTGCAATCTTCTTGTCATAGATCAAGGCACCTATCTCTGCATGTAAAACATTTAGCTTTCTAATTAAACACCTTACATTCTACCATTCATGTAGAGTAGATAGATATAAAGCTTCAAGCAACAAATATGCTTGTATTAAAGATCTATCTAATAACCATGGACTGAAAGCAGAAGAACACAAAGCATAGAGATATAAAATTATTGTTAGGCTTATGTCTTGCACTGAAGTTGTCATGATACACTTGAATCTCTTTGTGCATATAAACATGTTGAATGAAAGCCTCTTTTATTGTACTCATACCATTGGTGCGTCTCCTAAACTCTATGATTCTACCTTTCCATTGTTTGTTGGGGTTAGTTACATCTTTAAGCTTGACCTTGAAACTCCCACGAGTACTTGGTCACATTAAAATCCAATATAACTTATTGTACTGATCAGGTATCCAGTTACCTTTATCATCTCTCCTATTAAACACCTCCACTGTGTTAATATTATTGATATTCCTCCTCCTTGAAGACATCTATAATAAAAAACAAGGCACCAAATTAACAAAGTTAGACTGCATGATTATTAAATATGTGTGTTAAGATTGTAGGCAACAAAAAAAGATTAAAACAACTAGAAATAAACAGCAATCTACTGCTTTGATTTACATAACCTTGTTGCTCACAACCTTGCTCCTATGAAATAAACATTAACACATCAAGAGAAAACATAAACAAACCCTACATCAATATGTCATAAAGCATAAGCTGAGCCACTCCTCTCATCCTAGGTTGTCTCTTTTGTTGTAATAAACTCCCGGTATATTAACAATCAACATTATTACTAACCCTAAACACATTAACAATGAACATTAATGCTAACCCTAAATGGGTGAAAGCATGGATAGGTGATACAAAAATTCTACTTTTTTGGTGGTTCAATAAATGGAAGTTTTGGGGTGAGAATTGGAATGAAATATAATTTTGCATGAGAATAAAAAGTAAATTATTTCATGAGAATCAAAGTATCATTGCATGGAACCACTTCTTGACGTTTATAATCTCAGACGTGTGAAAGGTAAAATTTTCCCCCTCATCATTTTCATTGTGCAACAAATCCCCTTCTCTATCTAGAAACATTTCTCAGTTTCAAAAAAAAGAAGTCTATGCTATCGCCCAATCTTTTCTCTACAACCTGCATGCTTGTCTTGCCCAACGTCTCTCTATAACCTTTCTCTAAACAGAGCCCTATCCTCAAAATCTTTAGCTTAGGAGTAGTCTTCTTTGAGGAAACATGGGAAGGACTCCCACCCACACGAAGATAGTTGAAGAAACCCCGCCATTGTAGACACCCAGTAGCACACAAGAGGAGCTCATATTAAAGACGGAATCCTCTTCTAAAGGTATGTTTGTGCTTTCATGGCTTGATTGTTCCTCTCTTTCTTTCAACAACAAAGAATGTGTGCTTTGTGTGTGTGTGTGTGTGTGTGTGTGTGTGTGTGTGTGAGTGTGTGTGTGTGTGTGTGTGTGTGTGTGTGTGTGTGTGTGTGTGTGAGAGAGAGAGAGAGAGATTTTTGTGTGTGTGTGTGTGTGTGTGTGTGTGTGTGTGTGTGTGTGTGTGTGTGTGTGTGTGTGTGAGAGAGAGAGAGAGAGAGAGAGATTTTTGTAAAATCTATGTAGCTTGAAATTGATGACTAGAGTCAGATTCTTGCTATAGGTACTGGTAAATCTCTCTCACACACTCTATGTGTGTGTGTGTGTGTGTGTGTGTGTGTGAGAGAGAGAGAGAGAGAGAGAGAGAGAGAGAGAGATTTTTGTAAAATCTATGTAGCTTGAAATTGATGACTAGAGTCAGATTCTTACTATAGGTACTGGTAAATCTCTCTTTCTTTTTAGAGCAAGAAACAATGTGTGCTTTGTGTGTGTGTGTGTGTGTGTTGTGAGAGAGAGAGAGAGAGAGACACATTTGTGTGTGTGTGTGTGTGTGTGTGTGTTGTGAGAGAGAGAGAGAGAGAGAGACATTTTAACTCAAATTTAGGAATTTTGGGAAATATGCACAATTCTGGGACAATTCTTTGTTAGATCCAGTACAATGTTTACTGTGCGATATGCAAGATTTATTATTGGATGTTCTCAACAAGCATTTGAATAATGCGATATGATTTATGTACTATTGTACATTTGTAACAAGTATATATGATGTTGGTGGGATGTAAATTTGCCTGCACACACACACACACACATGCACACCAAGAATTAAGTTTGTTTATATCACATAGCCTCCAGTTGACCATCAAACACAGAAACTTTAACAAAGAAAGGATATTCAATGTAGCTTTAAGTTGTAAGAAAGACTAGGTGATAGAATTAAAAAGATCACCATCTGTATTGAATCAAAATTCTTGAACAATGGGTGAACCAAAGATTACGAAGCTAGTTGCCCATGTGCTAACAAATCATTCTTGCTCAACTGCACTGACGTGTGATGGTGCCTCACTTTCATGTTAATTCAATTGATTCTATTTGGCCTTGAGTATTATAGCCTTTGGAATCTTGATTTTCTCTGGAATTCATCCACCCTTGGGCTTCCATGCCCAAATGATGCAACTAGTGTCTTCCCAGTGCTGAGGATCATTTTTGTTCTCTTGCCAATACTTGTTCCAGCAATCCTTATAAACCTCCACATCACTTGCATTCTTCTTCTTTGAAATTGGTGCCCAATATTGTATCTGAACTTGTAGGTAGTTTATCGAGTTGTTGTTTTGATCAACATCACTTGTTATCACTCCCAACCATATTGGGTAATTTGCATCACAATGTTGTACAAGCACAAAATCTCCTTTAGACACATCAAGAGTCGGGTTGAACTCTTCAGCAGGTCTGTTGCCGCATTGGACCACAATAATGGTCCTCATTTACATCAAAACTTTCATCTACATCATCCTCCACTTGAAGGTTAAGAGGCTCAGCTTTTTTGCATACACTCCTTGGCCAAAAGTCATGAAATCCAATGTCTTCCCTTGCACTAGGGGTCTGCATGTTTAGCATAAAATTCTCCCAATAGGCAAGGACCGGATTGATCCACTTAGCATAATCACTTTGGTCTCCTTTCTCTTGCAAGTGCTCTTTCCACCAATTGACATGTTTTTTAAGCCCTCCACAACCTTCTCATTTTCCTTAACATACTCAAGGGTGGCAATACTTTTGGAAAACCTTCAGGAAGCTTGGGTCCTCCCTGGTCATTTCTCTTCCATAACTCTATACCGCTTTCTGGTAACCAATCAACATTTTTGGGGTGTACTTTGTATTGCATCAAAGGTATTCCATCACTCATATAAAACCTGAATTGCAATGGCTTTGAATGTCCAATCAAGCTATCAGCTCCATCATGTAAGCATCCCTTGACAAAGCCTTTGAAGTCTGCCACCTTTTGTAGGAGACAGGGTGATGCTCATTAGAGTACAATAGAGAGAGTTAGAGAGTTGCCATAGAAAGTGAGAACAGGTGTTTTGGGTGTCAGGGTTTCGGTCACCAGCTTAAAGACTTCCCGACTCTTGGCATGTGGGTTATTATCGCTTCACCATGTCAAACACTCCTCGTGCAACCAATAGGGATAGATAGGCAAATACATAACGATTCTTATTTTCAGAACCACAATTGTCAAGTTGCAACAACAACGTCCTTGGCAATCTCTGAAAAATGTCCTTGAATTTGATGGCATTAAACTTAAGGCATTGACATTGCCCCTATCCTGCACATGTGTGTTAGTATGAAAGACTGACTGCATATGTGAAGAACAATTTCCCTCTGTATCCACATTTGTTTCTACATGTGTCTCTGCATCTGCATCCTTAATGCTCTGATTGCAATATGTGTTTCTCTCCTTTAGCACTTCCATATGAAAGACTGACTGCATATGTGAAGAACAATTTCCCTCTATATCCACATTTGTTTCTACATGTGTCTCTGCATCTACATCCTCAATGCTCTGCTTGCAATATGCGTTTCTCTCCTTTAGCACTTCCATATGAAAGACTGACTGCATATGTGAAGAACAATTTCCCTCTGTATCCACATTTGTTTCTACATGTGTCTCTGCATGTGCATCCTCAATGCTCTGCTTACAATATGCGTTTCTCTCCTTTAGCACTTCCATATGCTAATACAGGGCCATAGTAGACAAAACACAATAAAAAAGATCTGTTCATGGTTTTGCATCTGAGTTTTGTGAGCTCAAGTCACCATACATGTGTTGCTCTCCTCTTTCTAAGTTTCTTAAACATTTTGAGAGAGATCAAATTGTGAAGTTGGGATCACTTGGCCATAACCCCAAGGCAAGGTGACCATAAGCTGTTTGTCCATGTCTACCATGAGTGAGCATTCCTCTTAAGGATACTAGAAGCCTCTCAACCCCATTGAGAGATTTAGGAACTGGTTTAATTTGTGGTATGGCAGTCTTGCTCTGGTCCATCTTATCATGTATAATACATAAATACCTATTTGGGTTCATTTCGGAAGAGATCCTCCAAGCATAGTATAGATTTCTACAACTCATTTGCTGTAACATGTGTGCCCTTCTTTGTGCCATGTATCTAGCACGCTCCTCTTGATTTTTTGTTGATTCCAACTTGACCTTGATTGCCATACAAATGTCGCATTTTGAGAAGGTGCTGGTTTTTGATAAACTAACTGTCTTGAACTCTGTGTTCCACAATCTTGAGAGAATGATGGTTGTGACAGTGGCCGGTATTCGAATGAGACAAGTGTGTCATTCACTTCACGCAATATGTCCACCTGTTTGTACATTGCTGGTAGAACACGTTGGGTCTCGCGGGCTCCATGCATAGTTGTCCTTGACCTATGTGGCATTTGATCGGCATTATTATCTATGGAGCCCTGTATGTTTGATTTTGCCATCTCAACATGTGTCATGCCCTTTCGTATTATCCCACTGTTGCCATGACTGACATTACATGGACCATTCAAGAACTTCTTTCTGAGCCTATAGAACGTTGACTTACCAATGCCATGCATTACATACCATGCTTTACTACAAACCTTCTTCCCATCAAATGTGAACTCAAAGCACTCGTCATCTTGACCTTGTCTATAGGCCATGCCCATGCAATCTCGTACAAATGTATATCGTGTACTATAGCTCTGGTCCCCAAAAGTGTACCCTAGCTTGCATGATTTTGGATCTATCTCCAAATTGACAACATCGCTTCTCGCAACAATCAATGGTTGCGACGTTGTGAATGTTTGCAACATCACATTTTTTGCTAGCTCCATGGGTTTTATCGTAATTTTTCATTACCCTTACCCTATGGACATAGCTCCTTTTCTTATTTGTCCCTTCAATGATATCATAGTCAGTGATCATGGCATCATGGTGTCTGTCTCATCAGAACTATCGCCATCATTGCTCTCTACATCATCATCCTCTTTTTCATCACTTGAATTGTTTAGGCTGTCAATATTTTTTTGCATGAAGTGATCTTGAATACTCATCAATAGAAGAAGATTGTGTGTCCTTCACTAATGGTTCACCATTCTCAAATGTGAGTTGCCTGATCGGCAAACTAACCAAATTCGGACCTAAAACACAAGTTGAACTTGGATGCAAAGATCCTTCTATAATGACACCCAAGCTACTCTCCCCTAGTTCTCTACAATTTATAGCCTCGTATGGGTGGACCAGCAATACCTACTCCATTGCCAAGTTTTGTAGATCTGTTGTCATCCTAGAGGATGACACTTTTCTCTTTCCAGCTCTCCCTATATATAAAGTGATCTTCTTGATCAACAAGAAGTTCCGCAAAATTATCCTCTTTGGTATTGGTAATGTCTTTGTCCATAACAAGGTTGACCAATGGCCATTTGATGATGCTTCCAACTGCTTGAGACATTGTTCTTGCATCCATTGTGGCAAATGGAATGAGAAATGTGTCATCAAAGCTTTGTTGAATATGTATTGCTGCACATGTCTCATCAATGAATTGAAAACCACATGTTTGAGATGCATCAATGGAATGAATAACCCCGCATGCCTTCCTTTGCAGAACCATCAATGAGAAACACTGAAGCACCTTGTTTAGACCCTCCAATCCTTGAGAAAATCAAGATCTCAATAAGAAAGATTAAAGCGATGTTTTTACGGTAGTACACAGGACTATAAATGTAATTCAATCTCAACATGAGTTTAGGCTCCAACCAAAGTTTGAATCTCATCTACCAATGCTAGTTTGCTAGGAGGCTAGGCTCCATCCATAGGAGGCTTCATGAGCCTCACCATCATATGTTAGTTTGTTAGGAGGCTCCAGTTAAAGTTATCATCCTCACTTGCATAATATATTAGTTTGCATATGTTAGCTTGAAGGGTAGGCTCCTCCAACAAAAGTTTGAGCCTCACCCGCCGCGCGGATGCTAGTTCGCTTCTAGGAAGCTGAAAGTAAAGTTGTAGGAAGCTGAAAGTATATTTGGGTGTATGGGAAAAGAGGGAAGAAAAGAAGAAATCTCAAGCTTAAGCTCAAGGCTCAAACTTGAGTTTGAGCCTTGTCTATTACACAAGCAAGTAGGAATAGAGAGGGAAGCTAGAAAGTATATTTGGGTGTATGGGGAAAGAGGGAAGAAAAGAAGAAATCTCAAGCTCAAGCTCAAGGCTCAAACTTGAGTTTGAGCCTTGTCTATTACACAAGCAAGTAGGAATAGAGAGGGAAGCTAGAATAATCCCAGAGAACAAGTGGGGTGTGGGTGAAGAAGGGTATATAAACAAAAGTGAAACTAACTATAATCAAAAGACCTGGGACTTGGGGCCTGGGCTTGGGCTTGGGCTTGGGGAATGAAATCGAAATCGAAATTCCTTTCTGCATGACAAAGCCTGCGCCCACCCCCGTTGATTGTCAGAGGACAAGAAGTATCATTGATCATCGCCATATCAGAGCCGTTGATTTTCTATAACCCCCCCTCTCGCAGCCACCCCATCGCCAGACCCCCCCTCTCTCTCACACCATCGCCAGACCCCCCTCTCCCTCTCGCAGCCATGCCATCGCCAGCCCCCCCTTGCAGCCATGCCATCGCCAGCCCCCCTTGCAGACCGCCACATCGCGAGCCCCCCTTTGCAGACTGCCATTGCCAGACCCCCCCTCTCCCTCTCGCAGCCACGCCATCGCCACGCCCCTTGCACACCGCCATCCCTCTCGCAGCCACGCCATCGCCAGCCCCCCTTGCAGACCGCCACATCGCCAGCCCCCCTTGTAGACCGCCATCGCCAGACCCCCCCTCGCCCTCTCGCAGCCACGCCATCGCTAGCCCCCCTGCCTCTCCCTCTTGCAGCCACGCCATCTCTAGCCCCCCATGTGAGACCGCACCCCCTTCCCTCTCGCAGAGCTGCCATAGCCACCCCCTTCCTCTCGCCATCGTGCAGCCCCTCCCTTGCAGACCGCCATCGCCAGACCCCCCCTCTCCCTCTTGTAGCCTCGCCACGCCATCGCCAGTCCCCCTGCCTCTCGTAGCCTTGCCAACGCCAGCCCCCTCCCTTGCAGATCGCCATCGCCAGCCCCCCTCTCGCAAACCGCCCCCCCTTCCTCTCGTCGTCACCAGCGCCCCGCCCCCCCATTTGAAATTTGAATTTCAAATTTTTCCCCTCTCCATTTGTTCCACCAAATTGAAATTTGAATTTCAAATTTTCCCCCACTCGGCGCTCGTGCCCCAATTTCGCCCCTCTCCATTTGAAATTTGAATTTCAAATTTCCACCAAATTCAAATTTGAATGTCAAATTCCCCCCGCTCGACGCCCGCTTCGACCTTTGTTTTCTACAAAACCATCACGCCCACATACCATCGGAGACTTGACGCATCCGTAAAGTCTGTGCGACATTGGAGACTTGAAGCATCCGTAAAGTCTGTGCGACATCGGAGACCTTCGTGCGCCCATCTACGTTTCGTCTGTTCCCTCATCTAATTGAATACTTTACGCAACAAGTAAGTCCTTCTTTAATTTATTGTCTATATCAATATAAACGCTTACTTGATTGCATGCTAAGTGTGCCATTTGTTAATCATTGCTCGTCGTAGATTGTTTGCACTTCTTGCTGCTCTCTTTTGTATCTTCACATATGTCGAGAACCTGTAAAACCGATCTTTGTGCACATTATATAATCTAAATGACAAGGGTTCCCTATATAAACATGGTATATGTGTCACATATCTGAGTGCACAACTTGGATATAGACTCCACCTTAAGTTCGAGCCTCCCCTTATTCCCCCCCTACATAGAGCTTATGTGTTAACGCTCGACCTAGATTGAGTCTTTGTTCTCCATGTTAGTGCACCCCGGCCTTAAGGCTCCAACTTGAGTTTGAGCCTTTGCTCTCCATGCTAGTGCACCCCGGCCTTAAGGCTCGAACTTGAGTTTGAGCCTTTGCTCCTTTGCTCTCCATGCTAGTGCACCCCGGCCTTAAGGCTCGAACTTGAGTTTGAGCCTTTTCTCTCCATGCTCGTGCACCCCGGTCTTAAGGCTCGAAATTGAGTTTGAGCCTTTGCTCTCCATGCTAGTGCACCCCGGCCTTAAGGCTCGAACTTCAGATTGAGCCTTCGTTTTCCATACTAGTGTACCCCAGCCTTAATAAGGGGATCGACCTAGATTGAGTCTTTGTTCTCCATGTTAGTGCACCCTGGCCTTAAGGCTCGAACTTGAGTTTGAGCCTTTGCTCTCCATGCTAGTGCACCCCGCCCTTAAGGCTCGAACTTCAGATTGAGCCTTCGTTCTCCATGCTAGTGCACCCCGGCCTTAAGGCTCGAACTTCAGATTAAGCCTTTGCTCTCCATGCTAGTGCACCCTGGCCTTAAGGCTCGAACTTCAGATTGAGCCTTTGCTCTCCATGCTAGTGCACCCCGGCCTTAAGGCTCGAACTTGAGTTTGAGCCTTTGCTCTCCATGCTAGTGCACCCCGGTCTTAAGGCTCGAACTTGAGTTTGAGCCTTTGCTCTCCATGCTAGTGCACCCCCGTCTTAAGGCTCGAAATTGAGTTTGAGCCTTTGCTCTCCATGCTAGTGCACCCCAGTCTTAAGGCTCGAACTTTAGATTGAGCCTTCGTTCTCCATGCTAGTGTACCCCGGCCTTAAGGTTCGACCTAGATTGAGTCTTTGTTCTCCATGTTAGTGCCCCTGGCCTTAAGGCTCGAACTTGAGTTTGAGCCTTTGCTCTCCATGCTAGTGCACCCCGGCCTTAAGGCTCGAACTTGAGTTTGAGCCTTTGCTCCTTTGCTCTCCATGCTAGTGCACCCCGGCCTTAATGCTCGAACTTCAGATTGAGCCTTTGTTCTCCATGCTAGTGCACCCCGGCCTTAAGGCTCAAACTTGACTTTGAGCCTTTGCTCTCCATGCTAGTGCACCCCGGCCTTAAGGCTCAAACTTCAGATTGAGCCTTCGTTCTCCATGCTAGTGTACCCCGGCCTTAAGGCTCGACCTAGATTGAGTCTTTGTTCTCCATGTTAGTGCACCCCGGCCTTAACGCTCCAACTTGAGTTTGAGCCTTTGCTCTCCATGCTAGTGCACCTCGGCCTTAAGGCTCGATCTTGAGTTTGAGCCTTTGCTCCTTTGCTCTCCATGCTAGTGCACCCCGGCCTTAATGCTCAAACTTTAGATTGAGCCTTCGTTCTCCATGCTAGTGCACCCTGGCCTTAAGGCTCGATCTTGAGTTTGAGCCTTAGCTCTCCATGCTAGTGCACCCCGGCCTTAAGGCTCGAACTTGAGTTTGAGCCTTTGCTCTCCATGCTAGTGCACCCTGGTCTTAAGGCTCGAAATTGAGTTTGAGCCTTTGTTGTCCATGCTAGTGCACCCCGGCCTTAAGGCTCAAACTTCAGATTGAGCCTTCGTTCTCCATGCTAGTGTACCCCGACCTTAAGGCTCAAACTTGAGTTGGAGCCTTTGCTCTCGATGCTAGTGTACACCAGCCTTAAGGCTCGAACTTCAGATTGAATCTCCCCTACATGGAACTTATGTGTTAAGGCTCATTCTCCATGCTTAACTTTACATGGAACTTGGCCTTAAGGCTCCAACGATCCTTGCCTATCTATGCTAGCGTATCCCTAGCATATGAGTGCACAACTTGGATCTAGGCTCCAACTTAAGTTCGAGCCTCTCCTACATAAAACTTGGCCTAAAGGCTCGAACTTGAGCTTGAGCCTTGTCTCTATATGCTGGTGTACCCCTGTCATATGAGTGCACAACTTGGATCTAGGCTCTAGCTTAAGTTCGGATTTCCCCTATATGGAACTTGGCCTTAAGGCTCCAATATACTAGTGTACCCCTGGCATATGCGTGCACAACTTGTATCTAGACTCCAGCTTAAGTTCAAGCCTCCCATACATGGAACTTTGCCTTAAGGCTCAAGCTTAAGTTCAAGCCTCCCATACATGGAACTTTGCCTTGAGTTTGACCTTTGCCTCTCTATGCTAGCGTACCCCTAGCATATGAGTGCACAACTTAGATCTAGGCTCCAGCTTAAGTCGAGCTTCTATATGGATTAAGTAAATGCAAGTGAGGCCCCCACTATTCAAGAAAACTAAGTGAAGCATCAATAATTGTAGCATGCATTAAGTTTCTTAAGTTTGATAGGTTTTGATTTGATATGTAGCATTTAAATCCATTTTTTTCTAAGGTTTTGAAACTTTTTTTATGCTTCACAGGAATGGAAGCTAGCAGAGCGCCCGCTACCTCGCAACCACATGGTGCACCAATCTTTACTTTGGATGCTCTCGAAACAACAACTCAGGGGTGGATAATGTGGAGGACCTGGTGAAAGCGGTGAGGCATGCAAAGAAGGCTTTGGATTCACGAAAAAAGTCCATACGTGAAAAGGAGACAACAACCATTCAAGTTAGGAAAATTATGGAGAAAAAAGGCAGGGCCATAGTGAACAGTGCACTTGAAGCAGAAATGCTAGTGCAACTTCTTCAAAACATAAAAAGGAGGGTGACAACAAAAGTCCTTGATGTAAGCACAATAGCAGCTGAAGACATGGCAGGCTCTCACGTGCAAGAAGAGGAGCAAGCACTTACAAAGAAGAGAAAGGCAAAGCACTCTACCATGCTCATAGCCCATCAAGCTCTCAACCAAAGAAAGGTAGAAAAGTTCATTGATAGTGCTTATGAATGTACAACGAATGGTGATCATTGAAAGGAGCTTATCAACTACTAATATTAACATAGGTCTTGTTCAAAGTGTGGATTTGTTGAAATAATTATTAGTCTTTTGATTAATACATTGGCTTTTTTGGATTTACTTTTAACATTTTTCTATTAGAGTGAATATTTCTATTCTACTTATCCTTTATTTCATGCCAACGTCTGGTACAAATGATGATGTACACTTACTATTAAGAAATTACTCCATATATTAGGCTCAAAATTAAGTTTGAGCCTAATACAAATGATGATGCACACTTACTATCAAGAAATTACACTTACTCCATATCCTAGTGTAGCGGTGAGGCTCAAAATTAAGTTTGAGCCGTACTTCCACTTATGCCAACCTTGGGGATGTCTTCTAACACAAGGCACAATCTCAAGTTGAGAAATCTTTACTTTGCCCTTGTAAGTGAGGCTCAAACTCAAGTTTGACCCTTATGTGAAGTGTGTAGATATAAAAATGACTAGTATTATCCTTGGTGTATTATTTAAATCCTAAAAGTAATAGCATTTTATTTTAATCTTACAGATATATACAAAGAAGGGAAAGATGAAGATAACATTGCTCAAGTAGAACATCATCATGAAAGCCCTACTAGAGAGATCAACTCTCATGATTCAAATGCTAGAAATAATGAAGACAACATGGTGGAGGTAGATCACATCGATGATTCAGCTTTGCAAACATCTTCAAGGTTAATGAAGAGCTTCAAGAGACTTTTGCAACCAATATTTGGTCCGCCATGCTACACAAAAATGTTTGTGCCTATGTAAACACTCTTCAACAGTATGCACATAAGAAATATCATTTCTTTATGGTGTGGGGACAAGAAGAATGTTATATCCATAATCTTCGAAAAGTGTATAGGCCAGATAAGCCTACTGTTGAGGCTATGTTTAAACCTTTACTCAAGGTTTGGAATCAGTGCCAAGATATTTGCAATAAGAAGAATACATTGCTTATTGATGATAGCCCTTTCAAGGGATGTGTTAATCCAAAAGATAGCTGTCTCTTCCCTGAAAGTTAATCAAGAGCCTGGGAAAAAAGAGAAGTAGAATCCATAAGCAAGGATCTAGCAATGTTGGCATCCAAAGCTAGAGTACCATTACTATCCAAAGACCAGCTAAGCTTGTTAAAAGTGTGTTACAAAAGAAGGATTTTGAGTGATCAACACGCTATTGCTTATGCTACTCGCTTGGGATATGATCGTAGTCATCTCATAAGTGGAGTTGCAGCAAAAGCATACATATCAAGGCTACAAAAGGCTTACTTGAGATTATGAGTAGGATAATGTCTGGTTTCATTAAACATTGAGTGACTATATAAACAAATTCCAACCTAACTCATACTAGTTGTTGCTGCAGGTCGAAGGAAACCATTTTTATCCCATGTTTTTACTTCAATGTCCCTCAAATTTGAGCATATATATCATAATTTATAATCTTGATATAGTGTCTAAGATGGGTTTTTATCTGTGGATCAATCGTAAACTTAGCACATTGTACTGTCATTGAGATTTACTTTTTGTTTTGTTGTTTCTAACACCACACCCTTTAGAGATCTCTCACTTCTAAGGTTCTTTTTAAGTGATATTTAGAATTCTTTTGGCAAATTAAATAAAGCCCATGTTTTTACTTCAATGTCTCAAAGTGGAGATAGTATTTAACATTCTCTTCTTCATATGAAAGGTGTTGTATAATCTCAATTAAGTTTAGTGTCATGTTTCCCTTGTCCTTCCAATATTGTTGCATTGACGTATGTATCTATACAACTACAAACAAATACGCCAAATAGTTGTCTCAAGATATAATCTAATGGCACAAAGAGTGCACCAAACAAATAGATGTTAGATCAAACTACACAAAAATACCGAGTTTCCAACCAATCCTATAAGAAATGGGACTCGAATAATTCCCAAAATTCCTAAATTTATCTTTTTTTGCTAAATCTATGACTAGAGTTGGATTCTTGATATAGGTATAGGTACTGGTAAAGCTAAACATATATACCAAAGCTTCAACGGTTTTGCCTAACAAAAGAGCAACTCCATGAGGAATATGGTTTGAGCATGGAGGAGAAGCTTCTGAAGCATCTATCAAAAGAAGACTTGTCAGAGGCAGATTGGCTGAGTGTTTTCAGAACATGGTGTGAGAAGAACTCCAAGATCTTCTTGCATATGTTGCGGTCGAAGTTTGCGGACGAGTGCCACTTACTTTATCAAAAGGTGTACCAAGTTGTGCCCTCAAACAACACGATTGGTCACAGTTTGCTAGGTGTTTTGCATACAAAAAGTATAAATCAACAAAAGGTAATCCCGAAGGTCATTAAATTGGATGGGCAACATTTGGGGAAAGTGTCTTGGAAACTTGTAACGCTCAGCCAGGAGGCCTGTATAAAAAGATCAGTAAGCAGTGTGGCTGACATGGAATGTGATACAGGTGTGGTAGTGACTAGAAGGCCAAGCATTCCAAGTGGGAGCATGGCGGCGGAAGCAAGATGGCTCAACCTAGTTCGTGGATACTTGATTACAATCCTTGTTGTGTACACATTCTAAAGGTGGAGTCCATGGCTACCAAGGCTAGTGAGAGGCTGTCCGAGAAAACACACGAGCTCGCCTCTAGAACAGCATATTTCAATAAGAAGAGGGATGCGTTACTTCACAATGATGGCACATCATCTGCTGCTGTAGCTATCTTGATAGCAGACATGGAAGGTCACAAGCAGCAGCTGGAAGAGTTAAAGGTATATTTTACAGGTGGTTCTCAAGTAGTTTTTATTACTTAAAAATATGTTCTTATTACTTTACAGGTAATTTGCAATGAGGGTATTTTGTCTTCATAAGTGGAGTATATCTAGACTCAATTTGGATTTAATCTACAAGTAATTTTAATTCCTTCAAGAGTAGTCTACAGTACTTTTGAGCGTTGAAAGTAAAAAACTTTAGAGGTGGTTTTGAAGTAGTTTATAGTACTAGTAAATATGAGCTTACAACTTGTTTGCTATAATTTGAATATAGGTGGTTTACATATAGATTATAGTACTTGAAAAGATGAGTTTACTACTTTACATGTAGTTTTCAAAAATATAAAATTAAGCTATGTTCTCTTCACAAATGGTATACATATATGATTATAAGATTATAGTCCATGGTACTGAAATAGTAGCTACAATACGAAAAAAGTAGTTTACGTGCATGCCAAGGTAGTTTACACTTTTTCAAATGAATTAAAAAAATGACTTCAAATTTCATTCGAAAATGAATACAAATCTTTATAGAGCTCAAGGGGCATGCTATTGTAAATGTTTTCTTGGACCTCCGGTGACAACCTAAATAGGTTATGCTTACCCTGTATGCATTCCATTTCAAACTTAACGGCTCTTACTAGGTGTGAGGGTAAGAGTATAGGAGGTTGATTTGTTGGGATGTAGTACAAGCTCATAACAGTATCCCTCAACCATATATGAGTGTGCCGATACATAGTTACCCAACCCATCTTCACGTTCTCTCGTCGTTTTATACTTTGTCATCATGGAGCATTTTGAAAACTTTGATAAGAAATTTTTAAATTGTTGAGCCTGCCACCTGCTGACTATGAAGTTGTGCTTGGTGAAAGAGGTAATATGCTTCTAAAACAAGGATATGAAATCCTTGCCTTTCAAATATTTGACTACTAGATCCTTTCGTTTCTTCTTGTTTCCTTCTTCATCACAATGTCTTGACTCATTGTCTTCAAAGACCTTGACTAAAAGTAGCAAATCATCATTGCACACTTCATTAGGACATAGCGTAATCCTACTTGTGCCACAGTCATTGCACTCTCCTAGCAAACAAGACTTTGCATGGAACTCTGAAGATGTTGGCTTTGGACAAAGCAACGCTACATAAAGTGGGAGTTGCCTCTGGGCTACATACCAGACACCTACATGTACAAGAAGGGCCATGAAGCCCAAATGATTGATGGTGCATGTGATTGAATGCATCTCTTAAAAACATCATTTGCACATGAGCAATACAACATCAAGTATAACGATCTTTTAGTTTTTGCACAAAGAAAGGCTTCAACCCCTCAAAACTTCTCAAAGAGATCTGAAAATATGGTTGCTAGTCTTGAAATCTTTTTAAAAACTCCACCTACGAGACAAAAATATTTACAATCAGGTATAAGTGCTTCATACTACTACAAACTTCTTTTGAAAGTATTGTAAACTAATTTTGAAAGTATTGTAAACTACTTTTGTAAGTACTGTAAGCTACTTTTGTAAAGGGTGGTTGCAAGATGAGGGTACTCACTTTCGTTCACTCTCTCTAAAATTGGGACATCCATGCATCTCCGACGGAGTACCTCGATCGTGATATCGCCGTGAATTAAAACACGACACGTGCCTCCCAAGCCTAAACCGACATATCTCGATCGAGATACCAACTAATGCCACGCTAGCAGGTCCGGGCTTCCAGTCATCATCCATGTCACCCATGTCACCACTACATGTCACCGCCACCACATTATCTCGATCGAGATATCTATGCCACTCGGATCCACATCAGGGCCACGCTGTATCCCCCTAGGCATATTTGACTAGCCCATCTCCACCGTCCACGTATCTCGAATGAGATATCAAAATCAAATCTCGACCATTCATTGTTCAAGGTAAAGGGATACAATCTCCACCGTCCACATATCTCGAACGAGATATTGAGATCAAATCTCCACCGTCCAAATAGCTCATTCGAGATACAGAGATACAATCTCCACCGTCCACATATCTCGTTTGAGATACAGAGATGCAATCTCCAGCGTCCAAATATCTCGTTCGAGTTACAGAGATGCAATCTCCACCGTCCATTTAGGCACGTTGGAAGATGCGATCTCAACCGTTTAAATATCTCGATCGAGGTATATAATGAATCTCGACCGTCAACATACCTTGGTCGTGGTAATGACTTAAAATCAAAGCCGTCCATGTACCTCGAACGAGATACTAATATCAAATCTCAACCGTCGATCCTTCACCAACCCTAAAATTAAGTGTGTATCTTGGCCGTATGTTTCTCTAACCCTAAAATCCAGAGCGTACATCTTGCAAACCCTAAATTGCATGATGCCACCGAACCTCGATCGAGGTTATAAAACCGAAAAACTTTTTTTTTGCCTCATTGTCAGAAGTCGTTTTCACTCTCCTTGCTCTCTTGATTTGGATTAGCATTAGTGGGCCCATTAGCATTGTTTTATAGCTTCATTAGTGCTACTTAGCACTAAGCATTGGACCCTTCACATTGGACCTTTGTCTTAGGCTTAGGTTTTAGCATGGAGTCACACAAGGAGGGCCACGAGGAGGGCCGCGCTCATCTATTGTGGACCTCATCGCGGAGATAGATCGCGAGTTAGCGGCTATCCGTAGGAGTTCTAGAGACACACCGTCTACATTACATATCATGGCAGACTTGGAGGCGATGCTTAGAGTCCTACACGAGAGCCATATCACAGCATACGAGCGTGTGGGTGGTGCTGGTCCTAGTGGCACCTCGGGTGATGGTGCTAGCAGCAGTGCTGCTTCTCATGAGCAGCATGACCTTACTGCAGAGGAGCTTACACGAGCAGAGTGGCAAACACGTACCATTGCAGATTATAGATTTTGGGTTTACAGACAGAGACATCTTGCATTAGCACGACGTAGAGAGAGGGAGAGGGCTATAGTAGCTTTTGGGACTCGTGAGCTCCCGAGTACACCGGCACCAACTCACGATCCTGCCTTTGAGGCAGACCTCCCCGCAGACATTCGATGACCCCCGCAGCAACCGGCATAGCCTCCTCGACGTGCACAGCAGCCTCAACGTGCACATTGACTGACAGTTAGAGATGACGATCTTGATTGGGTTGCCATTGATAGTGACTAAACTCAGACTAGCTGGGTTAGCTCACTTACATTGTACTTAGATTTATGGGCAGTGACTAACCTCAGACTAGCTGGGGTAGCTCATTTTCATTCTAATGTACTTATTTGATGTTTATATCATTTTGAGTTTTTTCATTATTGAGTATCATTACATTTTAGTTGATGTTCTTGATTTTATTAAATTTTTTAACACTTTGGCTATCATATTGTTTGTTGAAAATCTCCATGCCATCATACCCAAACATGCCCGATGGGAACCAAACTTTGTAAGCATGTGGGGGGACCCCACCCCCACATGCATGCAAAGTTTAGTCACAATCGGAGCATGTTTGGATTGGTAATTAGCGCCCAGTGTGAATTTTTCAAGTTTGTTGGTGCTTAAGAGGCCATGGAAACTCCGGGCCTTCCACATACCATCATAACCAAACATGCTCCGATGGGGACCAAACTTTGCAAACATGTGGGAGGGACCCACCCCCACATGCTTGCAAAGTTTGGTCACAATCGGAGCATGTTTGGATTGGTAATTAGCGCCCAGTGCAGATTTTTCAAGTCTCTTGGTGCTTAAGAGGCCATGGAAAATCCGGGCCTTCCCCATACCATCGTACCCAAACATGCTTCGATGGGGACCAAACTTTGCAAGCATATGGGGGGTCCCACCCCCACATGCTTGCAAAGTTTGGTCACAATCCGGGCATGTTTGGATTGGTAATTAGCACCGCCCAGTGCGGATTTTTCAAGTCTATTGGTGCTTAAGAGGCCATGGAAAATCTGGGCCTTCCCCATACCATCGTACCCAAACATGCTTCGATGGGGACCAAACTTTACAAGCATGTGGGGAGACCCCACCCCCTGCAAAGTTTAGTCACAATCGGAGCATGTTTAGATTGGTTATTAGCGCACAGTGCGGGTTTTTCAAGTCTCTTGGTGCTTAAGAGGCCATGGAAAATCCGGGCCTTCCCCATACCATCGTACCCAAACATGCTCCGATGGGGACCAAACTTTGCAAGGGGGGATCCCACCCCCTGCAAAGTTTAGTCACAATCGGAGCATGTTTGGATTGGTTATTAGCGCACAGTGCGGGTTTTTCAAGTCTCTTGGTGCGTAAGAGGCCATGGAAAATCCGGGCCTTCCCCATACCATCGTACCCAAACATGCTCCGTTGGGGACCAAACTTTGCAAGCATGTGGGGGGGACACACCCCCACATGCTTGCAAAGTTTGGTCACAACAATCAGAGCATGTTTGGATTGGTAATTAGTGCACAGTGCGGATTTTTCAAGTCTCTTGGTGCTTAAGAGGCCATGGAAAATCCGGGCCTTCCCTAAACCATCGTACCCAAACATGCTCCGATGGGGACCAGACTTTGCAAACATGTGGGGGGGACCCACCCCCACATGCTTGCAACGTTTGGTCACAATCGGAGCATGTTTGGATTGGTAGTTAGCGCCCAGTGCGGATTTTTCAAGTCTCTTGGTGCTTAAGAGGCCATGGAAAATCCAGGCCTTTCCCATATCATCGTACCCAAACATGCTCCGATGGGGACCAAACTTTGCAAGCATGTGGGGGAGATGGGCGCTAATTACCAATTTAAACATGCCCCGATTGTGACCAAAATTTGCAAGCATGTGGGGGGGATCCATCCCCACATTCTTGCAAAGTTTGGTCACAATCGGGGCATGTTTGGATTGGTAATTAGCGCCCACTGCGGATTTTTCAAGTCTCTTGGTGCTTAAGAGGCCATGGAAAATCCGGGCCTTCCCCATACCATCGTACCCAAACATGCTCTGATGGGGACCAAACTTTGCAAGCATGTGGGGAGACCCCACTCCCACATGCATGCAAAGTTTAGTCGCAATCGGAGCATGTTTGGATTAGTAATTAGTGCACAGTGTGGATTTTTCAAGTCTCTTGGTGCTTAGGAGGCCATGGAAAATCCGGGCCTTCCCCATACCATCGTACCTAAACATGCTCCGATGGGGACCAAACTTTGCAAGCATGTGGGGGGGACCCACATGCTTGCAAAGTTTGGTCACAATCGGAGTATGTTTGGATTGGTAATTAGCGTCCAGTGTGTATTTTTCAAGTCTCTTGGTGCTTAAGAGGCCATGGAAAATCCGGACCTTCCCCATACCATCGTACCCAAACATGCTCCAATGGGGACCAAACATGCTCCAATGGGGACCAAACTTTGCATGCATGTGGGGGGGACCCACCCCCACATGCTTGCAAAGTTTGGTCACAATCGGGGCATGTTTGGATTGGTAATTAGCGCCGGCCAGTGTGGATTTTTCAAGTCTGTTGGTGCTTAAGAGGCCAAGGAAAATCCGGGCCTTCCCCATACCATCGTACCTAAACATGCTCCGATGGGGACCAAACTTTGCAAACATGTGGGGAGGACCCACCCCCACATGCAAAGTTTGGTCACAATCCAAGCATGTTTGGATTGGTAATTAGCGCCCAGTGCGGATTTTTCAAGTCTCTTGGTGTTTAAGAGGCCATGGAAAATCCGGGCCTTCCCCATACCATAGTACCCAAACATGCTCCGATGGGGACTAAAATTTGCAAGCATGTGGGGGGGACCCACCCCCAAATGCTTGCAATGTTTGGTCATAATCGGAGCATGTTTGGATTGGTTATTAGTGCCCTGTGCGGATTTTTCAACTCTCTTGGTTCTTAAGAGGCCATGGAAAATTCGGGCCTTCCCCATACCATCGTACCCAAACATGCTCTGATGGGGACCAAACTTTGCAAGCATGTGGGGGGACCCCACCCCCACATGCATGCAAAGTTTACTCACAATCCGAGCATGTTTGGATTGGTAATTAGCGCAGAGTGTGGATTTTTCAAGTCTCCTGGTGCTTAAGAGGCCATGGAAAATCCGCGCCTTCCCCATACCATGCTTGCAAAGTTTGGTTACAATCCGGGCATCTTTGGATTGGTAATTAGCATCCAGTGTGGATTTTTCAAGTCTCTTGGTGCTTAAGAGGCAATGGAAAATCCGGGCCTTTCCCATACCATTGTACCCAAACATGCTCCGATGGGGACCAAACTTTGCAAACATGTGTGGGGGACCCACCCCCACATGCTTGCAAAGTTTGGTCACAATCGGAGCATGTTTGGGTACGATGGTATGGGGAAGGCCCGGATTTTCCATGGTCTCTTAAACACCAAGAGACTTGAAAAATCCACACTGGGTGCTAATTACTGGGTGCTAATTACCAATCCAAACATGCCCCGATTGTGACCAAACTTTGCAAGCATGTGGGGGTGGGTCCCCCCCACATGCTTGCAAAGTTTGGTCCCCATCGGAGCATGTTTGGGTATGATGGTATGGGGAAGGCCCGGATTTTCCATGGCCTCTTAAGCACCAAGAGACTTGAAAAATCCGCACTGGGCGCTAATTACCAATCCAAACATGCTTTGATTGTGACCAAACTTTGCAAGCATGTGGGGGTGGGTCCCCCCCACATCTTTGCAAAGTTTGGTCTCCATCCGAGCATGTTTGGTTATGATGGTATGGGGAGGGCCCGGATTTTCCATGGCCTCTTAAGCACCAAGAGACTTGAAAAATCCGCACTGTGCGCTAATTACCAATCCAAACATGCTCCGATTGTGACTAAACTTTGCATGCATGTGGGGGTGGGGTCCCTCCACATGCTTGCAAAGTTTGTTTCCCATCGGGGCATGTTTGGGTACGATGGCATGGAGATTTTCAACAAACAATATGATAGCCAAAGTGTTAATAAAATCAAGAACATCAACTAAAATGTAATGATACTCAATAATGAAAAAACTCATAATGATATAAACATCAAATAACTACATCAGAATGAAAATGAGCTACCCCTGCTATTCTGAGATTAGTCACTCCCAAGAAATCTAAGTATAATGTAAGTGAGCTAACCCAGCTAGTCTGAGTTTAGTCACTATCAAGATAGAGATCTAGTCAGCAGCACCCTCTCTAGCTCTCAACTGCTCTAGAATGCTCTCATGGTCATCCACTTGAAGCCGAAAACGAGGGTGAGAACTGTGTTTTCGGCTCGATCAAGAGTGAGCCTGGTAGCAACCACTAGATGAGAGAACTGAAATGCCTCTAACTCCCACTTCCACTGCTGGAACTCAAGACTCCCCCGATGAAGTCAAATCTGCTGGTAGAACTGGCCTGCCACAATCATGCTATGGGCGTCATAAGAAAACCCATGATCATCCACTGTATCCTGGTCAAGGATGCACTTTGGCCTAGTGCAACTCATGAGATAGTAGTCTACTCCCTCGCTATTTCCCTCACTGGTAATAACAACAAATACATCACCCTCCTGTAGCAAATCTGTCAGGTCATCATAACTGACCAACCATGAATGCAGGACTTGTGTGCTCATTAGACAACACTGGATGTGAAGGATGCTCGGGGGAGAGGAATGTCTGTATCCATGCATCTGCCCATCCTCTCGAGGCACAATGTGCCCAATCGCCATCCATACATGCTCCACAAAAGCATGCAAACCATCGTGTGTAAATCGTGGGGGCCGCCATGCACGTGCTCCTGATGGAATGTAAGCTCAAGGTGCCAGGTACTGTGTCACAATCATGGGAGGCTCTACGGTCAATCATGCCACCATCCACATGCCAAAAAAATCTCTTGACAATCCGAGCATGTTTGGGATACGATGATGCTGCACTCCCACACAAATGTTGGGAGCACCACTCAACTACGTCGCCTGCATCTCTGAACCGTTGAGCATCCTGCCGCAGCTGATGATGCCTCAGGGCATGTTTCACACATGCACCCGCACCATCATGCTCTCCCTTCTCGTGACCAGTCTCAAAGAATGACCAAACACTGGGACACTAGACTGCACATGCCACCTATAAATCCATAAAAGATAGTCTTAGTTATTGTTTTCTTTAAGATGTTCTAGTGAATTTAGTTAAATTGCAAATATAAGAGAACCATTAGTACTACCTGTAGAGCCAATAGAATTGTCGTGATGACTTGAACTGTGCGCCACGGCCCACAACCATCCGACCAAACCCATCGCTGGCCACGTATGATCCCACAATCTCCTAAAAAATCGTCATGGAGATGAAAACAGTGTTGCACAAAATGTGCATCATGTGAACGATCATCATCACTGATATAGAAATGATATTCTCGAATAATGACACGGGTCTCGGGGGGTACTCGCTATCCCATCTACATGAGCCTCTGCATGTCGATAGCTAATGTGGACCATAATAGCAACCTGGTGAGATAAGCAATACAGACGTTTAGGACACAAAAAATCAAATAAGTAATGTAACTCAAACACAAAACAAATATTATGAAATATAACCATTACCTGCTCTGAGAAGTAATACTCAGATTGTATCTCCTGAAAAGGTGTGAAGGTGTAGTTCTCTGCAAAATCAATCACAGAGACGACCACACCAATAGGAAACTCTGCCAGGGAATAGCAACCTGGTGAGATAAGCAATACAGACGTTTAGGACACAAAAAATCAAATAAGTAATGTAGCTCAAACACAAAACAAATATTATGAAATATAACCATTACCTGCTCTGAGAAGTAATACTCAGATTGTATCTCCTGAAAAGATGTGAAGGTGTAGTTCTCTGCAAAATCAATCATAGAGATGACCACACCAATAGGAAACTCTGCCAGGCATGCTCGGAACTGACGATCCTACCACTTGGCACAATGACTGTGCCGTATATAGGGGTAGATCTGCTCCCTAATGTGAAGTGACAATGTGGTGTATGTTTGTCCACGAGCTGCAACTTCTTGGACTGTCCACCACTCTGGAGCTGGTGTGTCACATACTCATAACGTTGCCATGCCACTATCTCTTGGTCACTTGCATCAAGATCTACCATTTGTAGATGTGCAAGTGAACCACATGATGTGTAATTGCTCTCCACACAAGGCATCCTATGGAACTGGGAATCCTCCGTGCGTGCACACAAAAGAGACTGGATGAAATCACGAGGACTACGAGGCAACTCTCTATGCCCACTAAGAGAACGGAACACATCATAAAAAAGTTTGAACTCAACACGGTAGCGACAACAACATGTGTCACGCTGACATGAGTACCTCACAAACCAAGGCTTACACCCCTCAAATGACCTTTGCCCAATTTTAAGCTCTGGATACGAAGCCACAAACTGAGAATACAACTCAGTTTGGGTCATTTCAAGAAAGCAAGCACCGTGCTCAATGAACACTCCTCTTGTCACTCTCTTACACAGGATCCAAGGGGAAGGCTAGTAGCTTTTTGGCAATATTGAGGAATTCCATAATGTGGAGAATTAGGATAGTGTAGGCCCATCGTGAACAGTTTCCTTTCCGAAAGAGGTGAAATAGGTGGACACACCAATTTATAAAAGGAAGCCTATCATTATATCACAAAATGTGCCACCAAAACCACAGCGGTAGTAACACGCATAACAACTCAGAAGGATGGCTTGCAAAAAGAGTTGAATTCAACAAAAGATGAGCTCGAGAAGATTAAATCAGAGCTAACAAAACTCTCTACATTCAATCATAAGGTGTAGATTTTGGAACTAGAGTAGGTGTATTTGCAAATTGTATAGAATCTCCACTCTGAAGTGAATGAGGCTAATCAAGTTAAAGAACAAATGTAGGAGGAGAGATATTAGATTTTCAAAGGAAATATATAGATGTGGAGCTTAAATGTCAAAAATAATATTAATACAGCAAAAATTTTATATGGATCAACATGAAAGGAGGCTCAACCAGACATAGAGAATCTTTAAATTTTGCAGAGTAGAATCAGTTCTTTAAATACAAATGAGGATATAGATATATATGAAATGTCAGCAAACGACGTAGATAACTATGAAGCTAGAATCTATGATCTTATAGAGAGTTTGTATGCTCGATATATTAAAGAAATTGAATACATCATTGATCTTGCATACCGCGAACAAAATTTCTTCAGCACAAAAGGCCAGATAATTAGTTCGGAGTAGGTGGATCTCGAGATGGAGGATCCAGAGAAGTCACATCTAGAGGAGATGATTCTAGAAAGCATACAAAAATAGTAACAGTAGAGCAATAGGCCATATTTTAGGCTAAACTCTAGATAAAGGCAAAAGGTGATTTTTATGAATAAAACATACCCTTTTTCAATTCAAGATGTGAATAACCCCTTTAAATGGTACCCTTCTATATGTAAAAAATTTGTTAAAAAAGGGATTTTAAAAATCCCTTCTGTTGAACCCACGTGCTACGTTTACATATTTATGAGTGATCCCCCGATATCAATATAAAGAAGATATTCAAAGGATCCATACTCATCGTACCGATTAATGAAAAATTTATGGAAAGTAACAAGACGTTTTTGGAAACACATGTTGCAAAATTGAAGAAATCAATACATGTATTAGAGCGACAGTTGGAATAGTGTTTCACCTGCATATTAGATGTAGTGGAAAGTCTAAGATCTAGACGATTATCTCTACCGGCCAATTGGCATGTTGTGCAACACATAGTGGCCCACTTTAACAAGGAAGTTCCACCACTTTCTCAGCAACTATCTCCAAGAGCTTCGGAAGGTCATCAACAACATCCATAATGTGTAGACCCAGCTTACAACTAGTAAAGGGTAGTAAGTTACTAAAGGTTCTCAGAAAGAATCAAAGGGTGTTTGTAATAAAACGCAACAAGGAAGAGAAAGATACTATAGGAATTGAACCTAATTAGCTACAGGACTACAAAGATCTCTTCTTAGAGGAGCTTACCTAGATGCCTCCACATAGGAAAATTGACCATGTGATTGAGCTTATTCAAGGAGCACAACCTATGGCAAAAACGCCATATAAAATGCCAGTTCTAGAGTTGATAGAACTCAAGGAACAACTCTTATTGTTTGAGAAAGGTTCATCAAGAGACGATTGTATTGCCTTAGGGAGCTCCAGTAATATTTCAAAAGAGGAAGGATGGAACCTTACAGGTATGCGTTGACTATATGACTCTAAATCAAGTCATTGTGAAAATTAAGCATCTAATCCCTAGGATTGATGACCTTCTAGATTGACTTCATAGATCCAAAGTCTTCACAAAGATGGATTTAAAGTGTAGTTACTATCAGATTAGAGTCAAGGAAGAAGTCTGGTTACTATCAAATTAGAGTCAAGGAGGAAGACATCCGAAAGACAGCATTGAACTCTAGATACGGGCATTATGAATACATCATAATGCCATTTGGGTTAACTAATTATTCAAAAGCTTTCAACATGATCATACAAGATATATTCAAGAATAGGGTAAAAAGTTAGATGCCTCTATGAATATATAAGTGTAGGTGGGTTAGTGATTCTTCCTCCTATAATTATAGAAAATGGGGCTAAAATGTCCAAAATTGGGTGAATATTTTTAAAAACCCTTCAAAATAGCCAAAATTTGGGCGAATATTTTAAGATACTATGCAAATGTTTTTATGGCAAAACCCCCCAAAAATAGCCAATTGACGAAGATTAGCCCCTATTTTTTTCCTTGCTCTCAAAAGCAACTAGACTATCATGTCTTATGGTTCTTGGTTTGATTTTCTAATCTACTCTAAGGATGAGAAATAGTATAAAGCCCAAGTTAGAGAAGCTCTAGAAATCCTAATGAAGCACCAACTCTTTGCAAAAAAGAGTAACTGTGCCTTCTTTTTATAGATAAAATTGAATATCTGGGATTCATTGTCTCCAAAGATGGAATTTTAGTAGATCCAATGGCCTCAATCGTCCAACATCAAGGAAATCTGAGGATTTCTCAGTATCTCAAGGTGGTGTTATATCTTTGTTCAAGATTATGCAAAGGTAGCTACACCTTTAACCAAGCTACACCTTTAACCAAGCTACTTAAAAGTAATGCAAAAGTAGTTTGGACTATGGAGAAACAACAAAGATTTGACAAATTCAAGGTTTCTCTCACAACTAAACCCAATGAATTTTGACGTAAATTTTGAAGTAGTTACATTGATGCTAGTGGACTCACTATCAGTAGATTACTCTCACAAGAAGGGAAACTTGTAGCTTACACTTCAAGGAAACTCAAGGATTATGAGAGAAACTATGCTACTCATGATCTAGAATTTTTTGTTGTAATTCATGCCCTTAAGCTATGGTGGCACTACCTACTAGGTTTAAAGTTCATGCTTATCATAAACCATAAGAGTTTAAAGTGGATTTCTACCCAGCTAGATCTCAACATGAGGTAAAAGGCACTCGATGGTGGTCTTATCAGAATTGGATTTTAAAATCAAATATAGATAGTGAAAAGACAATGTACTTGGCAGATGCATTGAGTAGGATGTGTTTTGTGGCTACAATATCTATGCTAGGTAACCCTTTACTTATGGAAGTGAAGGGCAAAATAGCCTTATATGAGTACTTTGGGGCATATTTTACAACTCTCAAACTCACTCTAAGGAAGAGAGGAGGATAATCAAAGACTATACTCTTAATGATGGATGTTTATTCTATTAACTAAGGATGATTCGTGGTGGATGTGTGGAGCAAGGCGGGAGGGGTTATCCCAGAACGGATGATCATGTGGCGAGGGGACAACGGGACCTCAAGTGATGGTACACACACACAAAGATGGAAGGCTAAAATCTTCTTCTTCTTCTTACTTTAAAAAGAAGGCTATAAAAGATTAAGTGAAAATCAACATAAGTACTAGAGGCGGTCCATAATGTGAACACAGCAAGTAGGTGAGCTAGCAAGATAAGTATGCCATAACTCGATAGGTGGACTATGTAGATGTAGTCACTGATAAATATCCATCGTGTCAGCTACCAAATGTGCCAGTGATGTGAATGTGGAATGGCCTAGGCATGTCATGAGTGTCAACTCTAGTTGAGCTTAACATCTCAACACTCCCCCTCAAGCTCAAGCATGCTGCAAAATATGTGAAGCTTCTGAGCACCCAAGGCCTTGGTGAAAATGTCTGTCCTCTATGCTAACATACACAAGATCAATATCCCCTACCAAGACCTTCTCTCTAATGAAGTGAGTGGACTTCTATGTGTTTGGTCTAGGCATGAAACACTGGGCTCATGGAAAATTGTATGCTACTAAGGTTGTCAAAATAAATAACAACATGCCTGCCCACATGCAGTCCTAAATCACTAAGTAGCTTGCGTAACCAACCTACCTCACATGCTGCCGTTGCAATAACCTTATACTCTTCCTCTATACTTAACAAGGTAACTGTAATAGCACCACTCGCAAAGGAAAACATAAATCCACTATAGTAGATCTTCTTTCCACAATGCTACTAGCCCAATCTCTATGTTAGTGTATCCATATACTTGCAACTCCATACCAGCCTCATAAAAGAGAATAATCCACCACTATGATTCTCACATAGTGTAGTGTACACCTCACACCATCCAAATGTGGTTTTTGAGGATCTTGCATAAATTGGAGCTCCCCAACCTAACTTTGTAGTTTAAGTCTGTCCTAGTGATTGTTATGTAGATTGAGCTACCCACTATCTTCCTATACAAAGTGGGATTCTCCAACATCTCACATGTATTCGTACTCAGCTTGCTATTATAATCTACTAGTACAAAAATGGGCTTACAGCCAACCATACCATATTTGGACAACTTGTCCAAGGCATACTATTGTTGTTTCTCTGTGTGAGACGGCCATATTCCCTTCAGTGTCCTAATGACCTCAATGCTAAGAAATAATCTTAGCTCACCCAAATCCTTCATGTCAAACTTCTTCTTGTGGAGATCCTTCGCATGCTCAACTTCCTGCTCGATGTTGTCACCCCCAACAATCTAGTCATCCACGTACATAACGACAATATGCTTATCACTCTTTTGCATATAGAGTAAATGAGCTGCATCTTTCATATGAAAGCTAATGGTTACAAGATACTCTTTGATTTTATCATGCCATTATCTCAGTGCCTATTTTAAACCATAAAAGGTTTTATGTAGCTTGCACACATAATCTGGGTGACTCAAATGCTCATAACCAAGTGGCTAGTCTAAATACACATCTTCTTGCCACTCACCATGCAATAATGCATTCTTTACATCCATCTTATGTAAGACCCAACATTTTGACGTAGATACCATTACAATTACAGCTCTCATGATTGTGCCATCTTGGCAATGAGGCTAAATGTCTCCTTATAATCAATGACGTAGTTTTGAGCATAACCTTTCACAAACAAATCTCACTTTGTACCTGATAATTCTTTCATCTGAGTTATGCAGCTTCACTTTTTAAACCCACTTACATCTAATAGACTTTTTACCCTTGGGTAAAGGCATCAATTTCCATGTCTTATTTGCATGCAACCATTTCTTCATCCATGGTTGTATCCAAAATTTCATGCCCAACAACATCCTCAAAACATGTGGGGTTAGCATCCTCCATAAACTTTGCCATGTATTCATATTGGTGAGCTACATAACCATTATACATCAATCTCTAAACATGGATTTTCATCCTATTCAACCTATGTAGTTATGGATTTGTCCTTGGTGTCCTTGCAGCTATCTTTGCCTTCCTTACACTAGGTATCTTGATAGTTGGAATCCCAAAGTCCTTGTTAAGGCTGTTCTATGAGCCTCTAGACTCTCCATCAACAATTGAAAGCCCTACTAAAATGTCAAGCATACAGAGGGTCTCATTGACCTTCTCTTTATCTTTACATGAGGTACCTAGCTGAATTTGGAGGAGTGACATTCTGACACAGCCAACCACTCCACGATCTATAAATAGACCCATTGCTAGAGGACTCTCTTGATCAACTCAATGACTGTGGGATTGTGGCCTGCATTTTATGCAACCACCTGTTCTTATGCATCACCCAATAGAGTCTTTTACATTAGCATACTAGCTACTTATCTCATCAAATACAACATCCTTGCTCACCCTCATCTCACATGTGACAGGGTTGTAACATTTGTACACCTTTTTCTCCAAGGAGTAACCAATGAAAACACATTTTCAGCCTTCAGATCCAACTTATTGTGTAACTCATCAGGAATATGTACATATGTGGAATATGTACATATGCAATCCACCCAAAAATTTTCAAGTGTGATAAATCTAGTTTTTTCCACTATACTTCGCTTCTGGATTCATACCATGCATTGATCTATTGTGGGGTCATATTTATAATATGTAAATTGTAGTCATATAACTGCTTTATCCCATGATGAGGCATTCTCGGATGTGGAATGATGTGGTATGATGCGAATGAATGTGGAAATGATGTGGGATGATGTGAATGAATGTGGAAAGAGTCTACAATGAGATCCAAGCTCTTCATCAAATCTGCAAGTGACTTTGGTAAAAGAGAGATTAAGCATTCAATATTTGGTCAAATCTTGTGTTTCTTGGCTTAATCCTCTACTAGACTAATTGCTATTGATGGCCTTGAAAGGATTTGAGCTCATTTGAACTCTAAGGCTTCAGATCTGGGCTCCCCACATACTATGTTTTCTGCACACAAAACAGAGGATTAATTTGCTAATCAAAGATTAATCAGTGCTAACCACTATATTTTGGTGTAATTGAGGGTTCAAATTAACCATTAGGTATCTGATACAGATCCCTATAACTTCAGATTGCAATTTGGAGATGGTTTGATACTCCAACCATTCTGTACAAATTGGTTACCCTTGATTTAATGTAATTTCTGGTAAAATTATGCTGATAAATTTGTGGTAATCATCATTTTGCATTTAACCCTTGGTTAATGCCTACAAATCACACTCAAATTCAAGATTATTCACAGCCAAAGTTGCATTTGGGAATGTGCATAAGAATGAATGCTATATGCATTATGTATTGGGCACAATACATCAGTGTAAAAATGGGATCAAACACTGCTCTTGTCCAGAATAAGGCAAGAGGTAAGACCTCCCACATAGATTTGGGTTTGCATTGCATAATGACACAAGATAAACATCAAAATCCCTATAACTTCAGATTGCAATTTGGAGATGGTTTGATACTCCAACCATTCTGTACAAATTGGTTACCCTTGATTTAATGTAATTTCTGGTAAAATTATGCTGATAAATTTGTGGTAATCATCATTTTGCATTTAACCCTTGGTTAATGCCTGCAAATCACACTCAAATTCAAGATTATTCACAGCCAAAGTTGCATTTGGGAATGTGCATAAGAATGAATGCTATATGCATTATGTATTGGGCACATTACATCATTGTAAAAATGGGATTAGACACTGCCCTTGTCCAGAATAAGGCAAGAGGTAAGACCTCCCACATAGATTTGGGTTTGCATTGCATAATGACACAAGATAAACATCAAAATCCCAAAAGAACTATCAACAAAACATTTAAACATGTTGCTCACATGGAGCAAGAAGAACTGACGGACAAGCTCATGAAAGAAGAAGAACATCTATTTCCACAAGAGGAAGATCCACACCAAGAAGAAAAGAAGGAAGACATGGACACGAGAAGAGAAGATGCCACAACAAGAAGACTGAAAGAAGAGGAAGACACGAACGCGTGAAGAGAAGCTACCACGATAAGAAGACTGAAGACAAGAGAAGATGTGAGGCTCCAAGAAGTGAGGAGCCATGTGAAAATCTCTGAGAGAGAGAGAGAGAGAGAGACCCCATAACCCAATGTGCGGACTATCAAGTAAGAGAGAAACTTGGTATAGGGTCTAGGTGTGCTAAGATTGTTCACTTTGAGGGGAGGTGTGCTAGGCACTGGTCGCGGACTATCAAGTAAGAGGGAAACTTGGTATAGGGTCGAGGTGTGCTAGGAGTATTCACTTGAGGGGAGGTGTTGAAATATACAAGTGAATAGGGTGTGCGGGAACAAGCCCTTGGCAGGAGGCTGTAAAAGAGAATATGTAAATGTGAGAGAACCTGTGAAAAGGTGAGAAGAATTTACTGGGAGAGAATAAAGGGTAGCATGAGAAGATTTAGGAAGTGTGGAGATATTTTGGGAAAAGTGAAGAGGTGGAGAGAATCAAGCAAAAGAGGTGGAGTTAATCAAGGAGAAATCTGTGGGATTAGCTTGGATGCAAACTCTATAAATTGAGGCTGCATTGGCCTAATGAGAAGTTGCTGGTTTTTGATTATCCATGCCTACATTAAGCTATTAGTTAATTACTCACTAATCACATCTAAATTATTATCTAATCACTTCGTTAATGATGTTGATTCTAGCATTTGATCCACCACCATAGCTCATCACATTGCCGTAATTTTAACACTTACCATATCTACAATGCGCCCCCAATTGAGGTTGGCGCCTTCTCGCTCCAACTTCTCCACCAAAAGAAAGTATGTGTTATGGCCACCGAGCAATGTTGTCGCCCGACCAACCACTTGATTCTAAAAGTACCAAAACAACAAGATAGGCATTGATACTTACAAAGTAGATATAACATCAAATGAAACATACAAGATAAATGTTGATACTTACAAAGTAGACATGGAATGCATCCCAACCGCTGCTTTCAAGGTGAGAGCTTCCTATGCTCTCCATTCGAGCTTTGGTTGCATCCTCTTGTTGCTTGTAGCATTGGGGATTTCTAGCATGCTTTTACCTCTCCTCATTCTAATCCTTGGTGCTTATGTACCAAGGCTTCTCACCCCTTGCCTTCACTCTCCTAGTCACATCTCCCTGTTGCCAATGTTTCGTGATGACGTCCACCATGTGGTCCTTTATCCACCTTATTGGGAGACGACATCACTACCACCGGTCGGCTTGTACTCATCCTTGATTTGATTTATGACTCTATCTTTCTTGTCTTTATATATCCAACTTTGGCCATAAAGTCATAAAGTCATTTGCACAGACAATGTGGCAAAGCTCGCGGATGCGGCTCTTCATCTCTTGCCCGACATTAACCACATTGCCATTGACGATTGTGTAAAAGTTTTCTCCATCGATGAGTGTGGGTTATATGTCGAAACGTCGCAATGATCGTGAGCGTGGAGTGCTTCTGGCGCTAGATGGGGAAGGACGCTCATGTGGGGGCGTAGACCCATCTGTGCTCCCACTTGGATAACAACCGCCTCCACCTCTACTACTCGAGCGTTGTGCTCTGCAAGTAGACGAGTGACCTAAGGGAGGGGTTCTAGTGGCTCTTTGTGGGGTTTCTATAGGTGAACTAGGGTTATTGGTGGTGGTGGTGCCCGATGGTGCGGCCGAAATGCCCGCCCCTCTCCCAAAATATTGTTGTGCCATCGCTCTTTGCTCGGGCGTGGCTTGTGCTAAAAAAACGATGAACTGGTCAGGCGACATGGCATATGGAGAGAAGGATGGAGAGTAAGCCAGTGTCTCATCTGGAGTGCGAGACATGTTTCTACACACACATAACAAAGCCCACATGGACACTTTAATAAGAGCATACACATGAATTATCCCTCAACATTCATTATGCATAAAGCATTATGCATAAAGCTATGCATGAGGCTTATGCATAAAGCCTATGTATAAAGCATTATGCATAAGGCCTTATGCATAAAGCTTATGCATGAGGCCTTAGGCATAAAGCTATGCATGAGGCTTATGCATAAAGCATGAATGAGCATTATGCATAATGCTTACATGCAAATCTACAAAACAAATCCCCAACACCCAAGGGTGCAATAATAATAGAGGAAAGAGAGGAAAGATAGAAAAGCACTTACCTCTTTTTCGTGATGTTGAAAGAGAGGATTAGAGGACCTACAAAACCAACAAAAGGGTGACGAAAGGATTAGTAATGCATACATACAAAAGCTTATGCATGAGGCCTTATACATAAAGCTTATGCATAAAGCATTATGCATGAGGCTTTTGCATAAAGCACTATGCAAGCCACGCTATCCTAAACTAAACCATATCCTGGCACTATGCATTAAGCATGCATGCATAAAGCTTAATGCATGCATAGATTAAGCTCTATGCATGCATTACGCTCTATGCATAGAGCTTATGCATGCATAGATTAAGCTCTATGCATGCATTACGCTCTATGCATATATCTCTATGCATTATGTAGCTTAATCTATGCATTAAGCTATATGAATAGAGCTGAATGCATAGATAAAGCTCTATGATTAGAGCTCTATGCATGTGCATTAAGCTCTATGCATAGAGGACCTACAAAACAAAACCCCTCTTTTTGGTATAAAAATAGAGAAAAGAGAGAAAGGAATTTACCTCTTTTTTTGGTGAAGTTGAAAGAGAGGATTAGAAGACCTACAAAACAAAACAAAAAGTTGAGAAGTGTGCATATCTCTGTGTGTGTATGTGTGTCCATGCATGCAAGTCTTTGTGTTTGTGTAGGTGAGTGTACATGTGCGTGTATGCATATACAAACGTGCAACTCTATGCATATGTTTGTGTAGGTGAGTGTATGTGTATACATGTTTGTACATGTGAGTGAGTGTGTGTACGTCTAAGTGTGTGTGCATGTACTTTATGTGGTGTGCATTCCATGTGTATACACATGTGTTTATATATGCAAGTGTGTATGTGTGTATGTTCATGTGTGTGAATGTGTACATGCATGTGTGTGTGTCTGTCATAGAGACACACTCAATCTCCCACGTATGCACATACAAACATCCTCACATATACACATATACACATGCACATGCACTCGTCCTCTCTCTCTCTCTCTCTCTCTCACTCACACACACACACACACACACAGAGTCACACCTCTCTCTCTCTCTCTCATGCATACATTGCACATGTACTGTCTCTTCTCACACCCCCTCACATACATAGAAACTCTCTCTCTCTCTCTCTCTCTCTCTCTCTCTCTCTCTCTCTCTGCCTCCCACACACGCACACACATACTTGCACGCTCATCTGTGTGATTGTGTGTGTACATACACACGTGTCTATGATTACGTAATGTCGACTTCATGCTTTCATGCATCGTGCAAGTGTCTTGATTGTGCGCATGTGCTAGTGTGTGTATGTGCATGTGTTTGTGTGTACGGTGTGAGTGTGTGTACGTGTGTATGTTTGTGTTTGTATATCCATGTGTGAGTGTGTAAGCATTTGAATGTGTTTGTGTGTGCATCTTTGTGTCTATGTGTGTGCGTGTACACGTGTAAATGTGTATGTGTGTGCATCTATGTATACATCGATGTGCATGTGGGTGTGCACATCCATGTGTGCACACGTGTACTTGTGTGTGTGAGTTTGTGTTTGTGTGTATATATATGTATATACTTATGTGCGTGCATATGCATGTATATGTGTGTGTAAGCTCAAGTGTGTGTGTGTGCATGAATACATGTACGTTTATGTGTGTGCATGTATGTGTGTGTCTCTCTCTCTTTCTGTCTCTCATAGAGACACAATCTCCCATGCACGTATACACAGACATCCTATCTTCTCACATGCATGCACATACACGTATACACAGACATTCTATCTTCTCACATGCATGCACATACACGTGCAATATACCTCTCTCTCTCTCTCTCTCTCTCTCTCTCTCTCTCTCACACACACACACACACCCCTCCCTCATGGATACAGATGCACATGCACTCTCTCTTCACACCCCCTCACACACGCATAGAAACACACACACATTCTCTCTCTCTCTCTCTCTCTCTCTCTCTCTCTCTCTCTCTCTCTCTCTCCACACACACACACACACTTGCACGCATATGTGTGTGACTATGTGTGCGCATATATATGTGTGTGATTGTGTAATCTCGACTTCATGCATCATGCAAGTGTCTTGATTGTGCGTATGGCTAGTGTATGTATGTGTACGTGGTGTGTATGTTTATGTTTATGTGTATCCATGTGTGAGTGTGTGCATATATGTGTGTGTGAATATGTCCGTATCTACATCTTTGGGTTTATGTGTGTGCACGTGCACATGCACGTGTGTGTGTGTGAGTGTGTGCATGTAGCACGTGTGTGAATGTGCGTGTGTACACGTATCACGTGCGTGTGTTTGTGTGGTGTGCAGGTGTGTGTATAGATCTATTAATATATACATGCTTACATAACTATAGATACGTACATACATAATATATGTGTGTGTGTGTGTATGGATGTATTTATATGTGTGTGTGTGTGTGTGTGTATATATTTATCTATATATGTAAAGGTATGTATATTCTCTCACTTACACATGCACATAATATAATATTAGAAAATATATGTGTGTGTGTATGTGAAGGAGGGGGGATTGCTTTCTAATGTATGATATATATATATATATATATATATATATATATATATATATATATATATATACATGCTTACATACCTAAAGATACATACATATATACATAATATATGTGTGTGTGTATGTGTATATTTATCTATGTATGCATTGGTTTTTTATATTCTCTCTCTTACACATGTACATAATATAATATTAGAAGATATATATGTGTGTATGTGGAAGGGTGGGCAATTTGCTTTCTAATGTATTATATATATATATATATATATATATATATAAGAAACTCATTTAATGAGTAAATGGCTTGATGGTGACAATTAATTGTGAGCCCCAATGCACCTAAGTGTGTGGGAAAGAAACTCCCAAAGAGTGTCTTCTCTTCTCCTTTCTCCTTTTTAAAATTTCTCCCTCTCCTTTCTCCAAGTAAAAAGGGTAGTGGATAGATAGATTTGAATAAATGCCTCCTCCTTTGCCCACGTGGAGGGAGAGGTAGTCGTCCTTTATCTTGTATAGATTGTTGACTTACTGAATCCAAGATATGCTATAAAATTAAAATGGCCCATTAGGGGTAGCCCGACTTATTGCACACGACAGGGACCCGGTTCACACCCTGAGCAGCCTTCTATGTCTACAACTACAGGTGCTAACAAAGGTGGATAAAGTTGTTGTCAATACGAAGAAGTGAGCACCGGAACTAGACAACGAGATAACAATGAAGAAGCTCCAATGAAAGCACCAAGAGTCAGTCAATAGAGCCAACAAGAAACTTGATAAACTCACCCAAGCAGCTAACTCCCAGTTCAATCAAGCATGGGAAGCAATAGAAGAAGAGACGAGGATCATCAAAACCAGAGGGATGAATCAGTAGTAGAAAAAATTTCAGAACTTATAGCATTTAAAAGAGTTATGCTTCTCTGTGTAAAAAGCATTTTGTAATCGGTTCGGTTTTATTTTAATATAATCCCTCATGCCTTAAAAGAAAAAAAAAAGAAACCTTGCCTTGTTGGGCTTCAAATTTAAAGCCTATGACAACACGGACATACCCATTAAAAGTCAAATAAAGAAAACAATATATATTGGGCTCATTCAATGGATGTTGACTTCGTGATTCCCTCAAACATTGAAAAAACAATATATTGGGCTGATGCAAACAATACAACAATATATTGGGCTGATGCAAACAATAAAACAGTATTGTTGACTTACCGAATCCAAGATATGCTCAAAAATTAAAATGGCCCGACGTGTTGCACAAGACATATATTCTCAAGGACTCTGGTAGGGTTGGTTCTGTTATAAATGCAGAGCTACGAAATGTAAACTAATGACGAAATTAATCCAAATCGGAGTGGAATTCTAGTAGCTCAACAATAATTGTACGTCGACGGATTTCTCTGTAGGGTGGGGATATATTTCATGCGCTCCCCCTTGTCGTGTAGCGGGGGAGTGCATGAAACACTTTCCACCTGGAGCCCTCATGCCAAGGCGACCCCACAAAGAGCTGGAAAAGCTCATTGAGGTGGAGAAGAAGGCGACCCCACAAAGAGCTGGAGAAGAAGGCGACCGCCCGCAAGAAACCGAGCCATTCCCGCCCAGGCAGAGCCTCACGATCAAGGCATTCGCAACCATGTAGAACACAAAGAGTGTGCCGATTGCAACAGTGGGTATTCCATTGCGGCTAGTTTGGTACTTTCTGCCTTTGCGTCCTTCACAAGAAGTTTTGGGCATTTTCCCATGTGGGAAAGAGACCCACTTTCCCTTATGTTTCCCTATAGTGTGTCAACATCATGAGCTTCTGGAGACGAGACTCCGCATACCTAGCTAGGTGTGGTGGGGGGGCAGGGGGCTGTCACCCCCCCTCGAGGGCCGGCAGCCCTCTGCCCCCCCCACCGCACCTAGCTAGGTATGCTCCCCCTCGCCTGCAGAAGCTCATGATGTTGTTGTAATCCTCCATGTGGGAATCGTAGTTGGAAAATGTCAAACTTCTTGTGCTTTAAGGCACCTTAGCAAGGGGGGGGGGGCAGCCCCCTGTGCCCCACCGCACCTAGCTAGGTATGCTCCGCCACGCCTGCAGAAGCTCATGATGTTGTTGTAATCCTCCATGTGGGAATCATAGTGGGAAAATGTCTAAAACTTCTTGTGTCTTAAGCCACCTTAGCAAGGCCATGTGATGCAAAAGAAGGGGGGGTCTGATAAGGCAGAGCAGTCACGAGGGGTTCTCTGATAGTGATCAGGCTGCAAGTCTCTGCCAATAAATGGTCATCTCGATTTGATTTTATGCTTTCATTGTTTGGTCGTGCAAGGTATGGTCCTACTAAGATAGTTATTTCTCAACATAACACCCATTATAAATTGGCAAAAAGGGTTAAAGTGGTTTACTAGTACCACAGGGTAAAACAAAATTTTATGCTTTCAAGGACAACCTCATTCAGTTCAATAGACAAAAAAGTATATCATTCAGTTCTTCCAAGTTTTTTAATTGTTTTGTCCCTTGTCATGTGGAATCGTGCATGTATATATAACGTAGTCTAAGGCTTTAATTCATGACTTGGAGGGAAACAAGCTATATTCATGAATTAAAGCCTAGACTATATTATATATACGTGCATGTATATATAACATAGTCTAGGCTTTAATTCATGACTTGGAGGGAAACAAGTTATATTCATGAATTAAAGCCTAGACTATGTTATATGAACATGCATGTTATATATACATGTATATAGGTGGGTAGATAGATGGGTAGGTAGATAGATTGATAGATAGGTGGGTAGGTAGGTAGTGGTCACAATTTATTCATTTTTGGATAACTTTTATCAATGCTGCATGATGTTGATGTGAGTTTGTTTAATTGTAGCAGCAAGTGAATGTGTCGGTGAAAAGAAATGGTCTAGATAGATGGATGGATGGATGGATGGGTGGGTGGGTAGGTGGGTGGGTAGGTGGGTGGATAGATTGATGGAAAGATACATAAAGTGATGGATGGATAGGTAGATAGATTGATAGATAGGTGGGTAGGTAGGTAGATAGATAGGTAGGTAAGTAGAGTGGCGATTGATGATGAGCTGGATGGACTTTGGAGTCGAGTGTGACTTTGGATGAGCTGGCTGACATTGGACAGCTTTGGATTATGCAAGTTTGTGACTGTGGACGACTCAGACTCTAGAAAAGCTTGAATAATGAGTCCTCAATTCATTTGTGACTGTGGACGACTCAGACTCTAGAAAAGCTTGAATAGATCAATGGATAGATTGATAGCTTGATTCCATGAATTTGTCTATGCAATCTGTACGGCTATTTTAATCGAATCAGAAGACTGTCTAATTCCTGCATCTGTATATATATCCCCACCCATCGAATATATACAGATGCAGGAATTAGACAGTCTTCTGATCTGTATATATTCGATCAGAAGACTGTCTAATTCCTGCATCACCACCCACGATTAGCCATTATAATTAGAAGTATTAAGTACAATTACTAATCATGAGTACTAGCGCGGGCTTTCCCATGCTTTCTGGCCTCCATCATGCCAGCTATGCTACAAACTCAGAGCCTCAGAACTCTGTGCTTTTGCGTTGCAGGCAATTACTGCAAAACGCCATTAATCAGCAAATCATCAATTTCTACTCTGATGATCATAGTAGCCGCCGCCGCGTCTTTAGAATAGCTGATATGGGCTGCTCCAGCGGACCCAATTGCCTGACCAACATGCAATTCATGTTCGACCGGATTACGAAGCAGCTCTATAATAATAACTTTGATCATCTCGAATTGCAGGCCTTCTTCTGTGATCTACCTAGCAACGATTTCAACACTCTCATTCAACTCTATGATGCAGAATATAAGAATAATTATCGGCCATTCGCAGCAAAATCTAGTAATCCGCCTCCTCCCATTATTAATCACTCCAATTTCTTTGCTGCAGTACCAGGAACGGTCTATGGACGGCTCTTTCCTCGCTCGTCTCTTGATCTGGTCTTCTCCTCGTGTTGCCTGCACTGGCTTTCTCAAGTAATTAAATTATCCTTTCCTATTTCATGTCATTGGCCTAATAAATATTGATCAGATTAGTTAAGATTTTCCTACTACAGATTGGGGCGTGTCCACCGCCTACAAAAGTGGCTAATCTTTGGAACCCTTGTGTTGTAGCCCCCTTGGTGGAGTTTTTTAAAATTATCTTGACCTCTTTGTGGCACTCGGGTGTGTAGCAGGTGTAGAGGTCCATAGCCCCATTACATAGAAAAAATATTAATTCTTCTTTTTATCAGATCCCTGCCGTACTTTTGGAGCGTGGATCTAGGGAGTGGAATAAAGGCAAGATCTGGGTGGATGGACCTGGGGCGAATGAGGCCACAGGGAGAGTCTATGCCAAGCAATTCCAACAAGATTTAAGCACATTCTTTAGGTGTCGCAGCGAGGAGATGGTTCCTGGAGGCTTGATGTTCTTGCTCATTCCATGTCGACCAGACCATTTTCCTCCCCATCAGCAACAAGAGGACAATTGCTTCAGAAATCTCGAGATTGCATGGCAACAGTTGATCCAAGAGGTATCCTAAATACTTTAACGTAATGTTGGAGTGTAATTGAATGGATCATGATTCTATGTTAGGCATATAGATCACGACCTTAATCATGTGCTAGATAACTTTAAATGACCACCTTTTGTAATCCTCCCCATTCCCTTACCTAGTCACACACTTGGCTATACACACTATAACTAACCACATATACACACCTAGGTACCACAAGGGAGTGCCACCCTCCCACAAATATTAGCCACTTTGATGATTGACTGCAGGGAGTGGTAGATCAGAGCGAGTTGGACACCTTTAATGTTCCTATGTATTTGGCAACTCTAGAGGAGATCATATCTGCAGCAAATCTTGTCTCGACTTTCAGACTTCATAGCATTGAAGTGATAGAAGAGCCCATTGGGGACAACTACTGGCGACAATGGAGTAACAATGCAAGTGAATTCGCTATGAGGAAGAGTAGGTTCTACAAGAGTTTATTTTGGAATGTAACAGAGGGACATATTGGCACCGAAAAGTGTGAGGCCATTTTCGAGAGATTTGAAGAGTTGATAAAGAGGGGTTTGGAGAATATAACAAGTTGGGATTCCTATTGGGCATATCCATGGTCTTCGTATGCAGTTGTGCAACTCTTCAAGGATGCTTAAGGCCCACTAATGTTTAAGCTTTGCTTTACAATTAGACATATTCTGCCTAGCATTAGATATTTAATATGGACATCATGTAAGTGTAAACAACCCAATTGCAAATACGTGAATTGCCATTTGTGATATGCTTTTATCATCACGCATTTGGATAGCTCTGTCAATATATCTATTGTTCACAAAAAACAAAGGTTTAGTGTTGGGTGAATGGAAAATTCTGGAAAGGAACCTTCTAGAAAGTCATAAAAGGTTGCAATTTGTAAGGCCTTAAATAGTGAATATTTTTTCTTAAAACCTTCAAATTTTTACATTTGATCATTTTTTGAAGTATAAGAAAAGATGTTTTGTATGAACATTGAATCTATCTACTTGTGCTAATCATGCATTTAATTAATCTCTTCTAATTATGTCTTTATGATCCATGAAGGTGTAGCTTGCAATCTCAACATGGTATTAGAGCTTTTTGTTAGAGCCTAGCTCACACACAAACACACAAGAAAACAGAGAGAAGAGAGTGGGAGTAAGAGAGTAGGAGAACATTGAATCGATGTACTCGAACAAAGTGAGCTCAATAAAGGTACAACAAGGAATGAAACAGTAATGACTTGATGTACTTTGAAGACCATATTAGGGAGTTTGGAAAATTCCTAACAATTCCCAAAGCAATGCAAATTTTCCAAATGGTCTTTTTGACTATTTGATCACAATACCATCATCATGTTGAATGAACTACATGCCCAAATAGTAGTGCATAAGAACTGCATCGGTCATCTCAAAAGTGGCATTTAAAATAGCTTTGAAAGCTACAATATGATCCTCATTGGTTCCTATGACAAGAATGTCATCAACATATAAAATCACAATGAGCATGTCATTTTTTTTCTTTTTGACATAAAGTGTGTTTTTGATCGTACTATTCTGAAGACCTTGGCTAATCAAATGGGTATCTTTTTTTTGATACCATGCTCATGGATCTTCTTTTTTCCAGACCATAAAGGCTTTTTAAAGCCTTAACGCCTTATGTTATTGACCACATTTAGCAAAACCAGCAAGTTCACTCACATAAACATCTTCTTTCAAGACACCATTCAAGAATGTTGTTTTTAAATGTCTAACTAGTGCACTTTTCAACCTTGGTTTGTAGACAATGTAGTCACAAATCTGATATTTACAGGAAGTGGGCACAAAGGTTTTACCATAGTTAATACCTTTCCTCTAGGCATACCCTTTGGTAACAATTCTAGCTTTGAATATGTCAACAAATCTATCTAACTTTCTTTTAACTTGTAAACCCATTTGTTGCAATAGCTTTCTTACCAAATCAACAAAATCTAGCTTCGAATATGTCAATAGATCTATCTAGATTTCTCGTGACCTTGTAAATTGACATATTTATCGAGCTTTCTCTTGACCTTGTAAACCCATTTGGTCGCTTTCTTACCAAGTCAACCAAATCTCAAGTACCATCTTGTGAATTGAATCAAGTTCATTCTAGAATATGGCTTTCACCTAATTCAGGTCCTCTTGAGCCTCTTCAAAAGACTTAGGCTCATCTATATAATGCAAACAACAACAAAAAAGATAAATTCAATGACATTTACTGAAATTGAGGCATGATTTTCTCCTAATCTTATCCTACTAGGTAGCGGAGCTATTAGTTTGCTATTCTACAATGTGCTTCTTAGTCATCTAGGTAGATTCCTAGCTTCATCAATAACAATTCTTTCATGATTGACCACTTGTTCCAATTGATTTGGAGTTGGTGAAACTTAAATCAGTGTCAAATGTGGAGGAATCTCCCCCTTGCAATAAATCTTGGTAAAAAATACGCACTTAAATTGAAAGTATTGCTTCAAACATATCCAATGAATTGGCATAAGTTGTGCTTGTTAAAATCAACCCTAGATTGAATTCTCATCAAAGACAACATCCCTACTCACAATCACCTTTTTAGTGACATGATTGTAGAGACGAGGACCCTTGGTAGCACAAATATGCGTTTGACTTCCTTGTCATCACGCTTGGCCCTTAACTCAGCTAGCACATGTGCATGTACTAAACAACCAAACACGTGCATGTGATCAACCTTTGGTTTTTTGTTGTACCAAGCTGCATAAGGCATTATGGTCCAGGGATCTTGTTTAAAACATGAGTGGCACAAGTTGCGGCTTCCATCCAAACTTTGTATGGCTATCGTGCCTTAATCATAGATTTGACCATTTCACTAATGAGATAACGATTGCATCTCTCAACAACACCATTTTTCCGTGGCATATAAGGGGTGGTCAGCTGATGTTTGATGCCTTTATCATCCAAACAATCTTCAAATTCTTTTGACAGGTACTCCCCACCTTGATGCAGAGAGTTTGAATTTTACATCTAAATTTCTTTTCCAGCATAGGAATAAAATTCTAGATATGGGAAAACACTTCTATTTTTTCTTTATAAGGTAGGTCCACCCATACTTACTAAAGTCATCAATAAATGTGACACAGTAAACATAACCACTTAAAGAAGGGGTCTACATGGGTCCATGAACATTGATATGTATAACCTGTAGCTTTCATTCATCTCTCAAAGTTGCAGATGGATGTATTTGCCTAGAACATAGCCTTTCCACACATATTTTGGTGGCAGAGAGACAAGTGAGGAAGACCCTTAAGCAAACCTTCCCTTTGCAAGAGAAGTAAGCCACCTGTAGAAGTGTGTGTGAAGTAAACATGCCATAGCTTTGTAATCTTCATTTTTGCATTAGGTTCCTCTATCAAACATGCATGATCTGACTTTTTATGATCGTCCTCTTGGTACAAGTTAGTGCAAAGTGGCCCAGTAAAAACAATGATGCTTGTTTGATATTTAAAGAAAAAGAGTGTGTGAGTGTGTTTACATGGGAACACCTCCTATTGAATTAGCTAAGCAATGATATCATTTGTTCATAGGTAGGTGTGAAAAAGGTTTTCTAGGCATCTAGAATATTTTTCAAATATGCTTGTACTTCTTGGCTATTTAAAGAGCCCTTATCTATTGAGAGATTCATCTTTGTGGCCCCGTGTGGCCCCAACCATTTTGTGTTACTCGAATCTTTTCAAGGTGTAGACCTCTAAGCTCTCCATGTCCATTAGTTCAAAATTAGATTACATTTAATATTAATCATTTTCTTAATCACATTTTATCATGTGTTTTGCTCCTCTCTCTATACTCTCATTTTCAAACAAGTGGTATTAGAGACATGGTTCTAGGATAGGGTCTTTTGTGTGAATGCCTCAAGCACCGCAATAAGGTCTATATTGGCACCATTGGAGGGATAAACTGAAGTCACCCTCCTCTCCCCATCACATCACAAGATTTGCTCTAACTTTTCACTAGGTTGTCGCTATCAAGCCAATTCAACCTCCACCTAGCCATACTCTACTCTGCTAATGCCTAATTACTTTTGTCTCTCTAAAGATCTATTGTTTCAAGTCAATGAATGTCCCAAGAATCTTAACTAGATTCTTCTAAACAATATCATAATCTCATTTTTCATCCAAACACCCCATTTGCACAACTCTATGCTAAGGTCCAAGCCTCATCCTCCTCCTTCTACAACTTGCCACCACCTCCCAATAGTTGACTTGCCTTCATCCTCGTCCTTCTCCCACTCAACCACCCCATCTCTTCCTCTAATAACAAAAAAACAATAATCATCCCCTGAGAGAGAGAGAGAGAGAGAGAGAGAGTCGGACAATGCATAGTTCCCATGACCATCTCAGACTGTTTGGACCCTGAACCCTGGGCTCGGCAACCCAAGAACAGTGTGTCCTCAATTTGTTGTCTAGTTCCCACGTAATTTGGTCACATAGCCCACACAAGCATGCATACTAATTCATTATAATATTAACTCCATAAGGAAAGAACTATAGGCGATTTTGGGATTATATTTAAAGCATGGGCAATCCATGAACTTTGAAAGTTGTGACACACCATACTGGATGTATGGTCATGTGTTCTATAGATATATTAGGCATCTAGAAGCTTGATCATCCATGTCATCATGGATGGTTAGGGGACTAATCGCCCACGATATTACTTTCCTTGCCTCAGGGTTAATCCAGGATGCCCACATCATCATGGATTTTCTAGGGCCTATCGTGATCGACGAAAGATATCAAAGGGTCAATCTATCTTAGGGATCGAGAATCCATTTATAAATGCCACGACGAGTCCACATTAATGCGTGTTGATATCCAATCAAGCCACACCACTGGGATCGGGTCTCATTGACACGTCACTAGGATTAGGTCATTTTTGCCATGTCACAAGGATTGGATAGCCGTTGCCACATCATAGGGATCGGATCATCGTTTGCCACTGTTATCATTATTCATAAACCATGGTAGAGAATGGCACTAGTGCTAATCTTTACCATGGGTTATGGAGAAAAGCAATAGTTCCATTGTCTTCCATGGGATTATGGAGAATGGCACTAATGCTATTCTCCATAACCTAATTGGGAGAATGGCATTACTGCCATTCTCGATAACTAAATGGTAGAGAATGGCACTACTACGATTCTCCATAACCCAAGGTAGAGAAGGGCACTAGTCCCATCCTCCCCTTTTGATATTTGCAGAAAGACACCTATGCCATTCTTCCTCTTGGGGTATGGAGAATGGCAATAGTGCCATTCTCTACTATGGGGTATGGAGAATGGTTGTAGTGTCATTCTCTCCCTTGGGGTATGGATAATGATGTTGAAAGAACGGTAGAGGGGGAGGAGACACACACACAGGAGCAAACCCTAATGTATATTGCAAACCCTAAACAAAGAGAGAAGCCATCTCCACTCTCACACAATGCACAATGCCATTTAAATCCATAATACACACAACACACTATAAGTTATGTCCACACACATCTAACCCTAGCTAATGTCCACACACTATGACCAGCTGGACACGCGGTCATTTATATCTCACACATGTTCCTACCTAATCTGCCAGCACATAGCATAGCTGGCTCACACTGACATCGAGCTTGAATCTCAACAGCCCCTCTCAAGCTCATGACGTACTGCCGATGAAGATGTAGATGAGCTTGGGATATCAAGACTCTCAACACTCCCCCTCAAGCTCATCCCATGTACTCCCAACATAGTACGGAAGTACTCAAACTTCTCCCTGCTAAGTGGCTTCGTAAAGATGTCTGCCACCTGCTCATCAGTCTTCACATACTGTAGATCAACTGTACCATCCAGCACCTTTTCTCTGACAAAGTGATAATGGACCTCTATGTGTTTGGTCCTCGCATGAAATACTGGATTCTTTGCCAACTGTATACTGCTCATGTTGTCACAATGAATGACAACTTTGCCATCAATAGGCTCACACAAATCTGTCAAGAGACTCCTTAACCATATAGCCTCACAAGTAGCAATGGCTGCACCTCTGTATTCAGCCTCTGTACTGGATAAAGCAACTGTAGGTTGCTTTTTGCTACTCTAACTCACCACGGCACTTCCAAGTGTAAAAGCATAACCACTAGTAGACCTCCTGTCATATGAGCTACCTGCCCAATCAGCATCTGTGTAGCCATGTATGTCCAAGCTTTTACCACTCTCATAAAGTACACCATAATGTGCAGTGGTCTTAACATATCGCATGATGCGTCTCACTGCATCCAAATGTGGTTTTCTGGGGCTTTGCATAAACTGGCTTACTAGCCCCACAGCATAACTCAAATCCGGGTGTGTGATAGTCATGTATATGAGACTACCAACCATCTTTCTGTACATAGATAGATCATCCAACTCATCACCATAATCAGCCCGCAACTTCACATTTTGCTCCAAAGGTGTACTCATAGGCTTACACCCTGTCATGCCATATTTTGCCAACATATCCAATGCATATTGGCGATGTACTAACCAAGTACCTGCATGATCTTTGACCACTTCAATTCCAAGAAAGTATCTCAACTCACCAAGGTCTTTCATGTCAAACTGCCCACTCAAAGCTTTCTTGACATGCATCACATTTGCACCATGATCACCTGTGATAATCAAGTCATCCACATAGATGACGAGTAAAACAATCCCATGCTCTGTTTTCTTCACATAGAGTGAAGAATCTGCTGTAGAAATCTGAAAACCGAGAGATAAGATATCTGCTCATCTTATCACTCCAAGCACGAGGTGCTTGCTTCAAACCATATAATGCCTTTTTCAATCTGCATACATGAGTGGGATATCTTGGGTGAACATACCCTTCTGGCTGTGCCATATACACTTCTTCTTGTAGATCACCATTTAGAAATGCATTTTTGACATCCATTTGATGCATTTCCCAGCCATTAGCTGCAGCCATAGCAATGACTGCTCTTACTGTCTCCATCTTTGCCACTGGACTAAAAGTTTCATCATAGTCCAAACCTTGGATTTGTGCATAACCCTTTGCTGCCAATCTTGCTTTATGTCTCTCAATAGAACCATCAGATTTGCACTTCACTTTGTAAACCCATTTACATCCAATAACATTCTTGTCCTTTGGTAATGCAACCAAGTCCCATGTATCATTATGAACCAATGCGTCCATCTCAACATCCATTGCTCACCATAGATGTCATATATGCATAGTGCATAGCAAAATCTCGATATGTCAATCTGTCAACTGGATATCTGACTCTCTGGGATCTCCGCAATGCATGCGGGTCACTCTAAACACCTATAACTCTAGCATGTAGTGGCACATATCTATCCTGTCTAGCACCAGGTGTGCGTAAAACAGGTATGCCAAGCTCCTCATCCAAACTCTCCGAACTAGATGACTCATAACCTGTGATTCCAATTCCTTCGACCTTCTTCTTTCCTTTATCCATAGCACTACTCCCAGTGCTCACACTCTCATGCCTCAAACATCCTAACCATGGACGTATACTGCTACTCTCAGCTTCTGCTGCTACTGGCCCAGACATAGTAGTAGAACTAGAACTTGCTTGTGGCAAGTTCACATGCACATCAGCCTGAAGTGACTCAATAACACCCTCATCTTTTGCTTTGTACCAACTAGCAAGCTCATCAAACACCACATCTCGTGAGATAACCACTTGTCTAGTTTGTGGGTTGTAACATTTGTATGCCTTTCGATCCTGTGCATATCGAACAAATACACATTTTCTCTGCCTTAGGATCCAACTTCCTTCTTCTTTCATCAGGCACATGTACATAAGCTATGCATCCAAAAACTTTGAGGTGTCCAATGTCTGGCCTATAACCTGTAAGCCGCATCTCTGGCGTGCTTCCATGAATGGCTACTGTAGGTGTTTTGTTCAGTATATACACTGCAGTAGCACATGCTTCTGCCCAATAGTAATCTGGCATGCTCTTTTCATTGAGCATCGCTCTAACCACTTCACATATGACTCTATTCTTTCTCTCAGCCACACCATTCTACGGAGGTGTATACCTGCAAGTCAATTGTCTTCTTATTCCATGCTTCCTCAAGAAATGCTCAAAAGCCTTTGAGGTGTATTCACCACCTCCATCTGTCCTCAAACATTTAATCCAACAGCCATATTGCTTTTCTGCAAAAGCTTTGAAATCCATAAACTTTTCCAATACTTCACTCTTCTCTCTGAGAAAGTATATCCATGTCATCCTGCTGGAATCATCTATGAATGTCACATAGTATAGACTGCCTTTGATAGATGGGTTTTGTGCAGGACCCCATACATCACTATGTACGATCTCAAGTGGCCTGCTACTCATATTTCCTTCTCTAGGAAACCTCAACCTTGCTTGCTTTCCAAACTGACAGGCTTCACAAACATGCATATTCCCATCATATTTAAACCTAGGCAATCCACTGACAATGCCTCTTGTCTGCATGTTCTTTAACCTTTGTATATTTACATGTCCAATCCTCTTATGCCACATATCAATGTCCTGTACCACATTTCTACTTTTGGAGAACATGGCTGATTTTAGCTCAGGAATTCCAGCATCCAGCTTAAACAATCTGCCTTCTTTCTTGTCTTTAGCAATGACTCTACATCCATGTTTGAAGTCCTCAACGAAGCAACCATGCTCGTTGAACTGAACTTGTAATCCCTGTTCCACCATTTGACCAACTGAGGCCAAGCTCTTTGTGATAGAAGGCACGTACAATACATCAGACATAGACTTTGTCTGACCATTGTGCATAACCAATGGTACACTTCCAACATGTGTAATGACATGCTGGGTATCATCACCTGTCTCCACATAGCCTTTCACATCCATAGGCTTCATATGCTCAAACCATTCACCATGACATGTCATATGGTTTGATGCTCCTGAATCCATATACCATGTATCATCATTCTCAGCATTTGTCATCATCGATCCCACAACATGTTTCATGGCAAACAAATGATTTGCAGTGCCATCATTACTGCTTGATGCATAGCATTAGGAACTCAATGTGGAGTCTTCTTGGGCCCTTTTATTTGGCAGTTTAAGAGAGTCAAACCTTTTCTCTTAAGAAGAAACGTTTTCTAATTTGAAGCTTCAAAACGGCTACTTTATTCGAATTTGAATTCTGGGGGAAAAATGGAATTTAAAATCTAGCGGATAAAACCATATCATGTAACATATCTATGGAAAGCTCTTGATGCGTAGATCACGGATCTGTAATCTCCGCTCAAATCGGAGCTTGTATGTAGAAGTTATGGAGGTCCCGAAAATTGTAAAATTGCCCCCTCCCCTTTTTGGGGGAAAAAGTGCACCCTTTGACCACTCTTACACCTCTCTTACAAACCATTGGTTTTTGCTTACATGGCGGGCTCCTATTTGTCAAAAAGTTAAACGTTTCCATAATCTCATGGCAAATTAAAGGGCCCAAAAAGACTCCATTGAGTTTCTAATGTTTCCACCATGTTATGCATAATTTCCACCATAATGACCACCACGTTGTGCTCTACCCCCTCTCAAATCATTCTGTTTGCGGAAACAATCTCTCGCCATATGTCCAAATTTGCCACAGTAATGGCATTCCACATCTTGCATAGAATTTTGTTGGCCTTGCCAACGTCCTCTACCACGGGGGTTACCTCTGCTTCTCTGAGGTGCATATCCACGACCACCTCGAGCACCATATATAGGCTGAAAATTTTATTGTGGTGACCTGTCCTGCCATCCACGACCATTACCACCACGTCCACGTGATGCGAATCTCCCCCTGTCTCTAAAACCTCTCTGAGAATAGAAAGCCTGATTTCTGCCATTATCATCATGGCTAGTAGATGCATCCAGAAATGAATCACTGAGTTTGATTTCCTCAACCAGCAAGAGTGAAACCAACTCATCAAAGTCTGGTAAACCTGTACTCCTCACTGAGATAGATGTATCAAAAGATTTGTATTCCTTGCCAAGACTACGCAAGGTAATATCCACCAAATCATCATCAGGCATGGGGGCATTTATTGTGGCCAATGCATCTGCAAACTTCTTGATTTCTTGCACATAATCATGTATGCTCCTTTTATTCCTTTTCACATTATGTATCTGCTATCATAACTGAGACTTGCGAGCACTTTCTGTATCAAACATCTTTACCAAAGTATCCCAAGCATCTTTGGGATTCTCAGCATCTTGTATGTGTATGAGCATAGCGTCAGAAATACATATAGACAGATAATGCAGCACTTTGAACGCTCTTTCTGACCATTGCTTATGAGCAATAACCTGCTGCTGTGTAGGTTGTCGAGGTAGCTCTGGCTCTGGCTCAGCACCTGTAATGAGATTCCAAAATCCTTTTCCTTTCAAGAAACTTTTTATCCTGTACTTCCATGCCTAGAAGTTCTTCCTATCCAGCTTTTCACCAACAATCTGAACTGGATTATCCGACATGTTTGCTCAATGCATACACCTTCCGCACACTTCAAATCTGTAAATGAGCCTTCCTCAGCTCAACCACACTCCAATGAATGTTCCAGATACTCCAAAGTAGCCAACAATCTTCAAATTTGATGTAGAAAATCAACCTGTATGCATTCAAAATGAACTAGCTCATGCAGTCCGAGATACCCTGTTTTGATGCGCTTCCACGGCTCCAAATCACAATGTAGTGGTGCAATCAAGTATGGGCAACTTGCATTGACACCTAAACAACCTCAATGTTGAATATCAACACCATCTGACATGTGTACATATCAATTTTTGAAAACCCCTTTCTCTGTTTTGGGAAAAACCAGAAAAACCAGAAGAACCAAAAAAACCAGTAGTAATTTGGCTCTAATTTCTTCAATATTTGTCCAAATTGAGCAACCAGGCATTCATTAGCTTATCAATAGTGTCCATCAACTCCATGTAAGAGGAATTTGTCCAATTGTATAAGACCAAGGATTAATTGCTCAATTAAAATTGCTCTGTTTCTATGCAACCAATGGACAGCCTGTTTAATCAGCTCATTCCCAGCTCAATTAGGCATAATTGATCAATCCAATCACATAGCCCTCTTCTCTAATGTGTGTAGCAACCAATTGCTAAAGTAATTGTGAAATATATCAAGAAATCAATGAGAATTTGATCTCCACCTGGGGTCAAAGACTATGGAAAAAAAGCTTTGTTTCTGCAGTCCAGTCAGTGCCGCTACATTTGAGGGGTTTGGGAAGGTTTGAAGTACTATTTGATGATGGGTTTGAGTCCCCAACACACCTAGGCATGTGTGAAATCCATCAATGCTTTGATTTTTGCCAAAAACACGCTCCAAATGCATCAATTTTTGACTTGCTTTTCTCTGTTTTGTGAGAGCTCAAAAAATCAGTAATTTCACTCATTCAAATGCATGTAACTTGCTCCAAAATCACAGTAGGGCTTGCATAGGAGTTGCCAATATATCTCTCATTGTCAAATACATGTGTCTTTTGCCAGAATCACTTCTATTTCACCATACATCAGTGTTTCCAAGCTTTAATGGAGAGCTTCCAAAAACCAGAATTTTTCTTTGCTTTGATTTGCTCTAACTTGCTTTGTTTTTGCCTGTATCACCTGCAATCCGCTCAAGGATGTTTAGAAGACCTTACCCGGTAGGCCAAGCTCTCAGATCAGATAGTAGTTGGTGTGCTCCAAGCTTCACAGCTCCAATGGCAAGCTTCACAGCTTCTCTTCACAGCTTCTTCTCCCTCTTCACTCACTCACTCATAAACCCTAATACCATGTTGAAAGAACGGTAGAGGGGGAGGAGACACACACACAGGAGCAAACCCTAATGTATATTGCAAACCCTAACCATAGAGGGAAGCCATCTCCACTCACACAATGCACAATGCCATAATCCATAATACACACAACACACTATAAGTTGTGTCCACACACATCTAACCCTAGCTAATGTCCACACACTATGACCAGCTCGACACGCGGTCATTTATGTCTCACACATGTTCCTACCTAATCTGCCAGCACATAGCATAGCTGGCTCACATTGACATCGAGTTTGAATCTCAACAAATGACACTAGTGTCATTATCCCCCTACGTAAGTAGTAGCATTCTCTACTATGGGCTATGGAGAATGGTAGTAGTGCTATTCTTCTCCAATGGGGAGAATGACACTAGTGTCATTATCCCCCTAGGTAAGTAGTAGCATTCTCTACTATGGGCTATGGAGAATGGTAGTAGTGCTATTCTTCTCCAATGGGGAGAATGGCACTATTGCCATTATCCATAACCCATGGTAGAGAATGGCACTAGTGCCATTCTACCTATTTGGTTAGGGACCTTTCTTAATCGGGACTATTGAGTTTTGAAAAATGGCACTAGTGTCATTCTCCCCCTTGGGGTATGGATATGGCAATAGTGTCATTCTCGACCATGGGTTATGGATAATGGCAATAGTGCCATTCTCCCCCTTTGATCATGGGGGCAAATGGTAGTAGTACCATTATCTATCTTGGGTTATGGAGAATGATAGTAGTGTTATTCTCTATGATGTGTTATGGAGAATGGTAGTAGTGCCATTCTTCTCCATGGAGTTATGAAGATTGGCACTAATGCCATTCGCCATAACCCAATGGGGATAATGGAAGTAGTGCCATTCTGTACCATCAATTTTGGATAATGGCACTAGTGCCATTCTCTAGTATGGGTTATGGAGAATGGGACAATGGCCCTACTACCATTCTCCATAACCTATGGTAGAGAATGGCACTATTGCAACTTATCATGGGAGGTTACCGATCTGCCAAGCTTGAACCATGCTCAAGAGCTTCACTGTTGCATGTGGATAGCCACTCGTCATTGTTGTGATGATCCTCCCGCACTTATCTAATCCTACGGGTGGTGCACTGCTCTAACATAGAATGCATGAGATCTGTGCAGAAGCCGATCACGGTGATATCCTAATCACTCAAGCAAGAGGGAGAGAAGAAGAAAAAGGAAATGAGTAATTAGGACTAGTTATGTCCAAACCCTAACCCTAAGCACACCACAGATGTTAGATTAGAGTTGCAAGAAAGAGGGTGAGAGAACACTCCAATTCTTTTGCAAAAATCATGTGATGAATACTAGAGAGCTACAATACCTTAATTGAGGACCATACGCTTCGGACCCATAATGTCATCTAAAGCATTTGCCAAGTGGATGATGGATTATGTTGGACCCAGTAGCCCTAGAAATCGAAGTACCTAGGTCTGATACATTATCATGGCCACATACTATTTGACCAAGTGGGAAGAAGGAAAGGCTATTGTTAAAGCCGATGCCTAAAGAACACCAAGTTCCTTTATGATGAGAATGTAATCAAAAGATTTAGATGCGCACTAGAAATAGTGAGGTGACCAAGGAACACATTTCGTTAATGAGGTTATTGAGTTTCTTCTTGGAGAGTGAGTGACCAAAGAACACATTTAATTAATGAGGTTATTGAGTTTGTGCTTGAAGTGTTCTTGATCATCATCACAAGTCACAAGCAAATGGCCAACGTGAGAGAACCAGTAAGATTTTAATGCCCACTAGAAATAGTGAGTGACCAAGGAACACATTTCATTAATGAAGTTATTGAGTTTTTGCTTGAAGAGTTCTTGATCATTCATTAGAAGTCACAAGCAAATGGCCAACCTGAGAGAACCAGTAAGATTTTATGCATGGCTCTCACCAAGATCTTAGAGCCTTCTAAGACCAAATGGGAGATGTTGAGGCTAAACTCAGCACCAAACAATTACAATCATCACACACCTAACTTTTCAGCAAACAGCATTAACATACTTTACAGATAGCACCATCATGACCTCAGATTATCCATACACTCACAAACTATTTAACAACATCACTACAAACAATAATCATCATTACAAAATATCAAACAATAGATAACACATCCCTGAAACATCACACAAAACTTCAAAAACAACGATCCAACTACATAGACCTCACGCAAACGGTTATAAATGTTTCTTTATGTTCCCTAGAATACAAATACATCTATATATAGAATTCAAAATGGTGTCCCCTAAAATCTCAAGTAATTGACTAAAGTTTAAAAGTACTTACCTAGACCGTGTAAAACTTCACATTTTACACCTAGCACACCCTATGGCTAAAAAATTTTATTCAAAAATTTTTGTGACCTAAACCCACTCTAAACTACTGTAACGTTGAACAGTCAGGAAACTACTTTTCAATCACACAGACTTTGCTTTGTAGGTTCCATCTACATATCATATGCCACCACTAGTATTGTATCTACTTGGCCTATCTGATTATCTTCCTTTACTACTTCAACTGAATCCACTTGAAAGTTTGAAATCTTTTCGGCTACATCAGGAACTTTGTCAGGAAGAGAAATTGAATTATCAGCATACTTTTCTGGACTATCAGGTTTCAATCTGACAAATTTCACACTTTCTCCTTCCATTTTAGATTTTGAAACAACAATCCTTCATTGTCTCCCTTCCCTGCAAAACTAGTAAACCTAAAAGATCTTTGACTCTCACCAGACAAAGTGTCATCTATTCCCTGATAGCTTTTAAGTGAGAAAAGACATGGACTTCTCAACAAGTGGTGTGATGTGTAAGGGTTCTGGGTTGTCTACTATCTACTTCATCTACAATTTATTATTCTCCTCTTCAAGAGTTTTAATCTATGCTTTGATAGAATGAATTTCATCCTTATAAAATTTATCAGCAAATGCTTCCCAAGGCCTTATCAAACATTGTTAATCCTGTTCTCATCAATTCGTGACCATATCATATTCCTATCTGCAAAACAATAGCTCTCCTTTCATTGTAGCCAGATCTATGCTACTCTCATGAATACTCCTTCTACATCAATTCCTTGTCATCTACCATATTTATCAACTAGTCCTGAACCTTCTTCAGTGCTGTAAGCTGCCTGCGAACTAAATTTCATTGGAGGAAGCCAATTTAGCATTTTTCTTGCTTAGCTCCTCCAATTCATTGGAAAAAACCATTTTTATCTCTGTAAGCCAGTCTGTCAAAATCATTTCTGCCTGAATTTTTGCTTGAGATTTTTGTTGCCATATAACTATCTCTGCATCATACTCCTCCTTCATTTTCACAAAAAGCTTCTCCATGAACTTTAATCCTATCTTCTAGCTCCTTCACTTTCTGATTCTTTGTATCCTTCTTTGTTAGCTGTTGTTCCAAAAGCTGCACTTTATTCTCTAGTTCCCTCTGCTTCCTTTTGTCTATTTGAGCATTACTCTGTTGTTGCTAGAGAAGGAAATCTTCCATTAATTTCCAAGCCTTTTTAGCTTCTTCAATAGTAATCTCCTTTGGCATCTCTATAGTTTGAAAACTCAAAAATTCAGGTTTTCTTGAAACTCTAGTATCTTTTGACCTAACAGATTTGCCTCTATTCATCTTCAGCTTTTCAAACCTTTCTTCTGAATTGATCCTGGTGTCACAACTTCCTGTTCTGTCATTGCCTATTCAAAAGGTGTTGGGATGAAGGGATCTTCAATAGCCTTATGGCTTTTAACCACCTTGCTTGACTCCTCCACTGAATATTCAACTTCAATAAGAGCCGACTCCAGCTTTTCACCATCTAACACTTATCCATCTTCCAAATCTTACTACAAATATTAGGGTTCACCCTCTTCCACTCCTTGATCTCTCTGATTACTTTGCTGATTTTTATGGGTGACCAAAGGTAGCTCTGATGTTGTATTAGGGGTACTCGAGGATGGTTTTTGGCTCCTCTGGCTATCCTCCTCTCTCAGCTCCTTAACCTCAATCAGGGATTTCATTAACGTCTTCACAATTTCGTGATCACGTTAACAAAACCTGTTGTTAACATAAAAATTCTTGTGATCACAATGTATATTCACGGGCATTTTTTATGACCTGCAAAAACCTTCTCTGCCAGTAATCCCGCCGGGAAAACCCATTTTCCCGGTGGACAAATTAAAAAAATTAAAAAAAAAATAAATAAAAATATAAAAATATAAAAAATAAAAAATTCATGTTCACAGTCATTCTTACAATTTTTGGGCCTTCTGGACTCATTTATGATGTCAAAAGTTCAAAATTCTTGGCACAAAAAAAGTTTTGTATAATTTGCTGGCCTTAAGTTCAATTGACACACCAATTAAATCTAACTATACTTACATCAATTGACTCAATTGTCCATGACATCATTGCACTCAATTGAGCCCAATTGGACTCAATTACACTTGATTTACACTCAATTGATATTAATTGGGTGTCAATTGATGTCAATTGTGCCTAATTCGACGCAATTGAGCCCAATTTACACCCAATTTGCATAAATTGGGTGTAAACTAAGTATCAATTGAGTCGAATTGGACTCAATTGATAATAATTGGATGTTAATTGATATTAATTAAGCCCAATTGACTTCAATTGGGTGTTAATTTATTACAATTAATGTCAATTGAGCTCAATTGAGCTCAGTTGACATCAATTGGGTGTCAATTGATATCAATTGAGCTCAATTGGGCTCAATTGCACTCAATTGACACTCAATTAGGTGTTAATTGCATCCTATTGTGCTCAATTGAGCCCAATAGGATGCAATTAACATCAATCGGGTGTCAATTGATCACAATTGATATCAATTGCACTCAATTGCACTCAATTGCACTCAATTGTGTGATCGATTGTGTGTCAATTGATGTCAATTGAGCCTATATGATACAATTGAGCTCAATTCACACCCAATTGGATGTAAATTGAGTGTCAATTGAGCCGAATTAGACTCAATTGATAGCAATTGGGTGTTAATTGATATCAATTAATATCCAATTAACACAATTGAAGTCAATTAAGTCTAATTGACTTCAATTGGATAATTTGGGTGTCAATTGAGCTCAATTGGACATAAATGACATCAATGGGTGTCAATTAACATCAATTGAACCTTATTGACATCAATTGGGTGCTAATTAACATCAATTGGACTCAATTGACATCAGTTGGGTTTCAATTGAGCCAAATTGGATGCAACTGACATCAATTGGGTGTCAATTGATTACAACTGAGCTGAATTGGGCTCAATTGCACTCAATTGATATTAATTAGGTGTCAATTAAACCTAATTCCATGCAATTGAGCTCAATTGACATTAATTCACATTAATTGCTCTCAATTGATATTAATTGGGTGTCAATTGATGTCAATTGAGCCTAATTCGATGCAATTGAGCTCAATTCACATCAGTTCACATCAATTGGGTGTCAATTGATGTCAATTGAGTAAAATTGAGTCTAATTAGGTGTCAATTGAGTCAAATTGAGTCTAATTGGGTGTCAATTGATATCAATTGAGCTAAATTGAGTCTAATTGAGTCCAGTTAGACTTAATTAAGCCATTTTGAGTCTAATTGGATGTCAATTGATGTCAATTGAGCCAAATTGAGTCTAATTGGGTGTCAATGGAGCCTAATTGACATCAATTGGGTGTCAATTGATGTCAATTGAGCCCAATTGAAGCTAATTGTGTATCAATTGACACACAATTGATGTCAATTGGGCTCAATTGACATCAATTGGATTCAATTGACACACAATTGATGTCACATGGGCTCAATTGACATCAATTAACACCTAATTGATGTCAATTAATATCAATTAGGTGTCAATTGATTATAATTGATGCTAAATTGAATGAATTGAGTCCAATTGACATCAATTAAGTCTAATTGGATATTAATTGATCAATTGGGCTCAATTGATATCAATTGACACCCAATTGAACTCAATTGACATCAATTGGACTCAATAGGGTGTTAATTGATGTTAATTGAGCCCAATTGACATCAATTGGGTGTTAATTGGACACAATTAACAATAATTGGGTATGAATTGAACTCAATTGACATCAATTAGGTGTCAATTGAGCCTAATTGCATCCAATTGAACTCAATTGACATCAATTGGGCAAATTGCATCCAATTTAATTCAATTGACATCAATTAAGCCTAATTGCATCCAATTTAACCCAATTGGACTCAATTGACATCAGTTAGGTGTCAATTGAGCCTAATTGTATATATTTGGACCTAATTGACATCAATTGGGTGTCAATTAAACCCAATTGGAGTCAATTGATATCAATTGGGTGTTTATTGATGTTAATTGAGTTTAATTGACATCAATTGGGTGTTCATTGATGTCAATCGAGTCCAATTAGATGCAATTGGACTCAATTGGGTGTGAATTAGACTCAGTTAATATCAATTGGGCTCAATTGATATCAATTAGGTGTGAATTGATGTCAATTGAGCCCAATTCGATGCAATTGATATCACTTGGGTGTCAATTAGACTCAATTGGCACCCAATTGATGTCAATTGAGTCCAAGTGGATGTCAATTGATATCAATTGAGCCCAATTGATCAATTGACACCCAATTAGACTTAATTGATATCAATTTGACTCAATTAGGTGTTAATTGATATCAATTAGACTCAATTGGGTGCTAATTGATATTAATTGAGCTCAATTAGACTCAATTGACATCAATTAGGTACTAATTGAGTGTAATTGATGTCCATTAAGCCCAATTTGGCTTAATTGACATCAATTGGGTATCAATTGACTACAATTGATGTCAATTGAGCTCAATTGACATCAATTGGGTGTTAATTAATGTCAATTGAGTCCAATTAATATCAATTAGGTATCAATTAAGCCAAATTGATATCAATTGGGTGTCAATTGAGCCCAATTCACATCAATTGGGTGTAAATTGAATCTAATTGGACTCAATTAACATCAATTAGGTGTGAATTGATGTTAATTGACTCCACTTGGATGCAATTGATATCAATTGGACTCAATTGGCACCCAATTGATGTCAATTGAGTCTACTTGGATGTCAATTGATATCAATTGAGCCCAATTGATCAATTGACACCCAATTAGACTTAATTGATATCAATTTGACTCAATTGGGTATTAATTGATGTCAATTGAACTCAATTGGATGTTAATTGATGTTGATTGAGTCTCAATTGACATCAATTGGGTGCCAATTGAGTACAATTGATGTCAATTAAGTCCAATTTGGCTCAATTAACATCAATTGGGTGTCAATTAACTACGATTGATATTAATTGAGCTGAATTGACATCAATTGGGTGTTAATTGATGTTAATTGAGTTTAATTGACATCAATTGGGTGTTAATTGATGTCACTTGAGTCCAATTAGATGTAATTAGACTCAATTGGATTTGAATTAGACTCAATTGATATCAATTGGGCTGAGTTAATTGGGTGTCAATTGAGCCCAATGGACATCAATTGGGTGTGAATTGAACGTGATTGGACTCAATTGACATTAATTAGGTGTGAATTGATGTCAATTGAGCCCAATTGGATGCAATGGATATCAATTGGGTGTCAATTGGACTCAATTGGCACCCAATTGATGTCAATTGAGTCCACTTGGATGTCAATTGATATCAATTGAACCCAATTGATCAATTGACACCCAATTAGACTTAATTGATATCAATTTGACTCAATTGGGTATTAATTGATGTCAATTAAACTCAATTGGATGTTAATTGATGTTAATTGAGTCTCAATTGATATCAATTGGGTGTCAATTGAGTACAATTGATGTCAATTAAGCCCAATTTGGCTCAATTAACATCAATTGGGTGTCAATTAACTACGATTGATGTCAATTGAGCTGAATTGACATCAATTGGGTGTTAATTGATGTTAATTGAGTTTAATTGACATCAATTGGGTGCTAATTGATGTCACTTGAGTCCAATTAGATGTAATTAGACTCAATTGGGTTTGAATTAGACTCAATTGATATCAATTGGGCTGAGTTAATTGGGTGTCGATTGAGCCCAATCGACATCAATTGGGTGTGAATTGAACGTGATTGGACTCAATTGACATTAATTAGGTGTGAATTGATGTCAATTGAGCCCAATTGGATGTAATGGATATCAATTGGGTGTCACTTGGACTCAATTGGCACCCAATTGATGTCAATTGAGTCCAATTGGATGTCAATTGGTATCAATTGAGCCCAATTGATCAATTGACACCCAATTAGACTTAATTGATATCAATTTGACTCAATTAGGTATTAATTGATATCAATTAGACTTAATTAGGTATTAATTGATATCAATTGAGTCTAATCAGACTCAATTGATATCAATTGGGTGCCAATTGAGTGCAATTAATATTAATTAAGCTCAATTCGGCTCAATTGGCATCAATTGGATGTCAATTGACTACGATTGATGTCAATTGAGCTCAATTGACATCAATTAGGTGTTAATTGATGTCAATTGAGTCCAATTAACATCAATTGGATGTCAATTAAGCCCAATTGACATCAATTGGGTGTGAATTGAACCGGATTGGACTCAATTGACATCAATTAGGTGTGAATTGATGTCAATTAAGCCCAATTGGATGCAATTGATATCAATTGGGTGTCACTTGGACTCAATTGGCACCCAATTGATGCCAATTGATATCAGTTGAGTCGAATTGATTAATTGACACCCAATTATACTTAATTGATATCAATTTGACTCAATTGGGTATTAGTTGATGTCAATTGGACTCAATTGGGTGTTAATTGATGTTAATTGAGGACTCAATTGACATCAATTGGGTACCAATTGAGTGCAATTAGTGTCAATTCAGCTCAATTGGCATCAATTGGATATCAATTGACTAGGATTGATGTCGATTGAGCTCAATCGACATCAATTGGGTGTTAATCGATGTCAATTGAGTCCAATTAAGCCCAGTTGTGTCCAATTGGGTGTCAATTGATTGAATCCAATTAAGTCCAATTAAGCCCAATTGAGTCCAATGGGGTGTCAATTGATGTCAATTGAGCCCAATCGATCAATTGACACCCAATTAGACTTAATTGATACCAATTGGACTCAATTGGATATTAATTGATGTCAATTAGACTCAATTAGAAGTATAATAAGATCTAATTGATGGTAATCGAGCTTAAGGTGATAAATTTAGAGATAACTTTTTTTGTACAAAGAATTTTAAACTTTTGACATCATAAATGAGTCCAGAAGGCCCAAAAATGGTAGGAATGACTGTGAACATGAAAATATTTTGACCATTTTTTTAAAACTTTTTTTCCCGCCGGGAAAACAAAAAGCCCGGTGGGCTTCGGCAGGTTACCAGGTCACTGGTAACCTGCTATTTTGAGAACATGAAAACATGTGAACATGTGAATAACATGTTCACAAGTGTTATTAACAAAAAAAATCTTGTGATCACGTGAATATAAAATCCCTGACCTCAATCACTGACATCCAATTAGGTTGTAAGATTCCTTCCCAACCTCTCAAGCTGTCCAGTATCTTCCCCTGTAATCAAATCCCTCTTCAGAAATATAAAAGATGTTGTTTCTACCTATTTTGGCTTAGAGAGAGAAAATATTCTAGAGAGAGGTTATTCAGATTTTAGATATTTTTTTATGGAAAACTATCTCATCTTATTAAAATAAATTCCCCTGAAACACAAGCTCAAAAAGATTTTCAGAAGGTGCATTAGAAATCAATTATAATATGTTCAAAAGGCCTTATCCTAGGGGTCCATATTTTCTGAAAATTTTAAATTAAGGGTCTGAGGAGCCAATCAGATTCATCCAAATGTGTGGAGGAGATAAATATAAGAAATAAAGAAAATCCCCCCCAAAAATGAGTAAATACTCACATAAGATGAAGAGTGGACTCAGGACCCAAAGGAAATACTAAAAAAATAAATTTTTGACACCCCAGATGTGGGGATTCCCCCTCATGAAGGAGGCGCCTATTTCACTTGTGTGGTGGAGTTTTAAATTCACAAAAATTGAGATATTTTATCTCTCCTCTCTCCTAATTCAAGTCTAGTTCCAAAAAGTAAGCTAAACTGACCCAAAAATGGTAAAAAATTGACCAAACTGATCTGGAAAATTCTAGAATCAGTTTGCTTGGTTAGAAGCTCAATTTTTTCCTATAAATAGAAGCCTCCCCCTTTGTTGAAGCTTAATAGTGTTTTATGCAAAAGTCCAAGCAATCTCATCGATTGGCTTGATGAACCAAAGACAGTGAAAGAAGTCAGAGGATTCTTGGGATTGGCTGGTTGGTATAGAATTTTTATACCAAAGTATGCTCTCGTAGCTTCCCCCGTGACTAATCTTCTCAAGAACAATATCCCGTTTCAATGGTCTGCCAGGTGCCAGAGTGCTTTTGATAAGCTGAAGACTGCCTTGGTAAACCAATCCCGTTCTGAGGCTGCTAGATTTCTCTCTACCCCTTGAGGTAGTAACTGATGCCAATGGTTTTGCCCTAGGAGGTGCACTCATGCAGGAAGGTCATGCAGTGGCCTATGAATCCCGAAAACTCAGAACGCATGAGAGGAATTATGTTGTCCACGACCTGGAACTACTTTCAGTATATGCCCTGAAGTTGTGGAGACATTACCTACTGGGTCAAGGATTCATTTTGATGACAGATCATCAGAGCTTAAGTGGATCTTCACTCAGAAGGATCTCAACATGCGCCAAAGACGGTGGATGCAGACCCTGCAGGAATTTGATTTTGAAATCAAGTACCGCCCAGGCAAAGAAATTGTGGTAGCAGATGCCCTTTGGCAGAAAAGCCTCCTTGCTTACAATTACTGTAGTGTCAAATCCTTTGATTATTGAAGCAAGGGAGAAGATCATGCAGGATAGATTCTTTGGCCCTACTACTACTCTACTTATGCCAGAAAGCAAAACTCCATAGGAGTTGAACTGAGTTCAAGGGTACAGCCTAGATGATGGAATTATGTATTATTATCGCAGGCTATGCATTCCCAACAATGATGAGGGAACCAAGGGTCAAATTTGAATGAAGCCCATGACAGCCTTATTGCAGGACATCCAGGAGGTTTCATCAAAACCTATATGTCTGTGAAGAAAAGCTTCTTTTGCACTGGTCTAAAAAGGGATGTGCTTAATCATGTACATCAATGTGTGACCTGTCAAAAAGTCAAGGCCGAGAGAGTAAAAATGCCGGGGAAGTTACATCCATTAGACATCCCCCAGATAAAGTGAAAATGCATCAGTATGGATTTTATTACTGGATTACCCTCAGTGCAATCAGGTTACAACTCCATCTTTGTGGTAGTCAATAGACTCTAACCAAAGTTGCCCATCTGATTTCCAGTAAAAGAAACCTACACTGCAGTGGATGTGTCCAGAGTGTTCCTCAAAGAAATCTTTAGATTGCATGGCCTACCCAAAAGAATAGTAAGTGATTGAGATCCCAAGTTCACGTCAAGATTCTGGACTGCATTTTTTGAAGCAGTAGGAACTTTCTTGGATCTCAACACAGCTTACCACCCCGAGATCGATGGTCAAACTGAAGGGTGAACCAAGTAATCGAAGATATACCTCAGTCATGCTGTGGCAGGGAACCCAAGAAGTGGCTAAGCTATCTGCACCTAGTCGAGTTTGCCTATAATGCTTCTTATCAGAAGTATTGGGATGAGCCCTTTCAAAGCTTTGTATGGACAAGATTGCTTAACTCCATTAACTTGGTCCGACCCATTGATTAGGGGTCGAGATGTACAGACAGATACTTGATGACATGGAGTAGTAGATATATGGACAAGATTGCTTGACTCCATTAACTTGGTCCGACCCATTGATTAGGGGTCGAGATGTACAGACAGATGCTTGATGACATGGAGTAGTAGATGTAATCAATTTGTAAAGATATAAAAGCTGCCCAGGATAGACAGAAGCAGTATGCAGATAAGAAGAGGTCAGACAGAAATTTGGAAGAAGCAGATATGGTCTTCACTCGAGTACGCCCCAAAAGAAGTTCTCTATCTCTTGGGAAGTACAAGAAGTTATCCCCCAAATATTGTGGACCATATCTGATTACAAAGAAAGTAGGTGACTTAGCCTACGAGCTTCTTCTGCCTCCTCATCTCAAAGTACATAATGTATTTTATGTCAGCCTCCTTACAAAGTATATACCAAGCCCGAATCATGTGCTTGATGAAATGAAATCTTAACTTCTTCAACCCAAGAGTAGATGGAACTCCAACGTGAAGAAATCCTTGATGTTGAAAAAAAGGTTCTCAGGAACAAAATTCTGAGAGAATTATTGGTCAAATGGAAGTTCTATCCTTTTGAAGATGCCACCCGAGAGAAAGAAGCCGAGCTGTTGTGAGATTACCCCCAGTTTGCGAGATGAGGACATCTCGCATTTTTCAAGTGGGAGAGAATGTAAGATTCCTCGCGAGCCTCTCAAGATGTCCAGTATCTTCCCCTGTAATTAAATCCCTCTTCAGAAACATAAAAGATCTTGTTTCTACCTATTTTGGCTTAGAGAGAGAAAATGTTCTAGAAAGAGGTTATTCAGATTTTAGATATTTTTGGATGGAAAAATATCTCGTCTTATTAAAATAAATTTCCCCGAAAACAGAAGTTCAAAAAGATTTTGAGAAGGTGCATTAGAAATCAATTAGAATCTGTTCAAAAGGCCTTATCCTAGGGATCGAGATTTTCTCAAAATTTTAAATTAAGGTTCTGACGAGCCAATCAGATTCATCCAAATGTGTGGAGGAGACAAATTGAAGAAATAAAGAAAATCCCCCCCAAAAATGAGTAAATACTCACATAAGATGAAGAGTGGACTAAGGACCAAAGGAAATACTAAAAAAATGAATTTTTGACACCTCAGATGTGGGGATTCCCCCTCATGAAGGAGGCGCCTATTTCACATGTGTGGTGGAGTTTTAAACTCACAAAAATTAAGATATTTCATCTCTCCTCTCTCCTAATTCAAGTCTAGTTCCAAAAAGTAAGCTAAACTGATCGATTAATGGTGAAACTACTTTTCAATCACACAGACTTTGCTTTGTAGGTTCCATCTACATATCATATGCCACCACTAGTATTGTATCTACTTGGCCTATCTGATTATCTTCCTTTACTACTTCAACTGAATCCACTTGAAAGTTTGAAATCTTTTCGGCTACATCAGGAACTTTGTCAGGAAGAGAAATTGAATTATCAGCATACTTTTCTGGACTATCAGGTTTCAATCTGACAAATTTCACACTTTCTCCTTCCATTTTAGATTTTGAAACAACAATCCTTCATTGTCTCCCTTCCCTGCAAAACTAGTAAACCTAAAAGATCTTTGACTCTCACCAGACAAAGTGTCATCTATTCCCTGATAGCTTTTAAGTGAGAAAAGACATGGACTTCTCAACAAGTGGTGTGATGTGTAAGGGTTCTGGGTTGTCTACTATCTACTTCATCTACAATTTATTATTCTCCTCTTCAAGAGTTTTAATCTATGCTTTGATAGAATGAATTTCATCCTTATAAAATTTATCAGCAAATGCTTCCCAAGGCCTTATCAAACATTGTTAATCCTGTTCTCATCAATTCGTGACCATATCATATTCCTATCTGCAAAACAATAGCTCTCCTTTCATTGTAGCCAGATCTATGCTACTCTCATGAATACTCCTTCTACATCAATTCCTTGTCATCTACCATATTTATCAACTAGTCCTGAACCTTCTTCAGTGCTGTAAGCTGCCTGCGAACTAAATTTCATTGGAGGAAGCCAATTTAGCATTTTTCTTGCTTAGCTCCTCCAATTCACTGGAAAAAACCATTTTTATCTCTGTAAGCCAGTCTGTCAAAATCATTTCTGCCTGAATTTTTGCTTGAGATTTTTGTTGCCATATAACTATCTCTGCATCATACTCCTCCTTCATTTTCACAAAAAGCTTCTCCATGAACTTTAATCCTATCTTCTAGCTCCTTCACTTTCTGATTCTTTGTATCCTTCTTTGTTAGCTGTTGTTCCAAAAGCTGCACTTTATTCTCTAGTTCCCTCTGCTTCCTTTTGTCTATTTGAGCATTACTCTGTTGTTGCTAGAGAAGGAAATCTTCCATTAATTTCCAAGCCTTTTTAGCTTCTTCAATAGTAATCTCCTTTGGCATCTCTATAGTTTGAAAACTCAAAAATTCAGGTTTTCTTGAAACTCTAGTATCTTTTGACCTAACAGATTTGCCTCTATTCATCTTCAGCTTTTCAAACCTTTCTTCTGAATTGATCCTGGTGTCACAACTTCCTGTTCTGTCATTGCCTATTCAAAAGGTGTTGGGATGAAGGGATCTTCAATAGCCTTATGGCTTTTAACCACCTTGCTTGACTCCTCCACTGAATATTCAACTTCAATAAGAGCCGACTCCAGCTTTTCACCATCTAACACTTATCCATCTTCCAAATCTTACTACAAATATTAGGGTTCACCCTCTTCCACTCCTTGATCTCTCTGATTACTTTGCTGATTTTTATGGGTGACCAAAGGTAGCTCTGATGTTGTATTAGGGGTACTCGAGGATGGTTTTTGGCTCCTCTGGCTATCCTCCTCTCTCAGCTCCTTAACCTCAATCAGGGATTTCATTAACGTCTTCACAATTTCGTGATCACGTTAACAAAACCTGTTGTTAACATAAAAATTCTTGTGATCACAATGTATATTCACGGGCATTTTTTATGACCTGCAAAAACCTTCTCTGCCAGTAATCCCGCCGGGAAAACCCATTTTCCCGGTGGACAAATTAAAAAAATTAAAAAAAAAAATAAATAAAAATATAAAAATATAAAAAATAAAAAATTCATGTTCACAGTCATTCTTACAATTTTTGGGCCTTCTGGACTCATTTATGATGTCAAAAGTTCAAAATTCTTGGCACAAAAAAAGTTTTGTATAATTTGCTGGCCTTAAGTTCAATTGACACACCAATTAAATCTAACTATACTTACATCAATTGACTCAATTGTCCATGACATCATTGCACTCAATTGAGCCCAATTGGACTCAATTACACTTGATTTACACTCAATTGATATTAATTGGGTGTCAATTGATGTCAATTGTGCCTAATTCGACGCAATTGAGCCCAATTTACACCCAATTTGCATAAATTGGGTGTAAACTAAGTATCAATTGAGTCGAATTGGACTCAATTGATAATAATTGGATGTTAATTGATATTAATTAAGCCCAATTGACTTCAATTGGGTGTTAATTTATTACAATTAATGTCAATTGAGCTCAATTGAGCTCAGTTGACATCAATTGGGTGTCAATTGATATCAATTGAGCTCAATTGGGCTCAATTGCACTCAATTGACACTCAATTAGGTGTTAATTGCATCCTATTGTGCTCAATTGAGCCCAATAGGATGCAATTAACATCAATCGGGTGTCAATTGATCACAATTGATATCAATTGCACTCAATTGCACTCAATTGCACTCAATTGTGTGATCGATTGTGTGTCAATTGATGTCAATTGAGCCTATATGATACAATTGAGCTCAATTCACACCCAATTGGATGTAAATTGAGTGTCAATTGAGCCGAATTAGACTCAATTGATAGCAATTGGGTGTTAATTGATATCAATTAATATCCAATTAACACAATTGAAGTCAATTAAGTCTAATTGACTTCAATTGGATAATTTGGGTGTCAATTGAGCTCAATTGGACATAAATGACATCAATGGGTGTCAATTAACATCAATTGAACCTTATTGACATCAATTGGGTGCTAATTAACATCAATTGGACTCAATTGACATCAGTTGGGTTTCAATTGAGCCAAATTGGATGCAACTGACATCAATTGGGTGTCAATTGATTACAACTGAGCTGAATTGGGCTCAATTGCACTCAATTGATATTAATTAGGTGTCAATTAAACCTAATTCCATGCAATTGAGCTCAATTGACATTAATTCACATTAATTGCTCTCAATTGATATTAATTGGGTGTCAATTGATGTCAATTGAGCCTAATTCGATGCAATTGAGCTCAATTCACATCAGTTCACATCAATTGGGTGTCAATTGATGTCAATTGAGTAAAATTGAGTCTAATTAGGTGTCAATTGAGTCAAATTGAGTCTAATTGGGTGTCAATTGATATCAATTGAGCTAAATTGAGTCTAATTGAGTCCAGTTAGACTTAATTAAGCCATTTTGAGTCTAATTGGATGTCAATTGATGTCAATTGAGCCAAATTGAGTCTAATTGGGTGTCAATGGAGCCTAATTGACATCAATTGGGTGTCAATTGATGTCAATTGAGCCCAATTGAAGCTAATTGTGTATCAATTGACACACAATTGATGTCAATTGGGCTCAATTGACATCAATTGGATTCAATTGACACACAATTGATGTCACATGGGCTCAATTGACATCAATTAACACCTAATTGATGTCAATTAATATCAATTAGGTGTCAATTGATTATAATTGATGCTAAATTGAATGAATTGAGTCCAATTGACATCAATTAAGTCTAATTGGATATTAATTGATCAATTGGGCTCAATTGATATCAATTGACACCCAATTGAACTCAATTGACATCAATTGGACTCAATAGGGTGTTAATTGATGTTAATTGAGCCCAATTGACATCAATTGGGTGTTAATTGGACACAATTAACAATAATTGGGTATGAATTGAACTCAATTGACATCAATTAGGTGTCAATTGAGCCTAATTGCATCCAATTGAACTCAATTGACATCAATTGGGCAAATTGCATCCAATTTAATTCAATTGACATCAATTAAGCCTAATTGCATCCAATTTAACCCAATTGGACTCAATTGACATCAGTTAGGTGTCAATTGAGCCTAATTGTATATATTTGGACCTAATTGACATCAATTGGGTGTCAATTAAACCCAATTGGAGTCAATTGATATCAATTGGGTGTTTATTGATGTTAATTGAGTTTAATTGACATCAATTGGGTGTTCATTGATGTCAATCGAGTCCAATTAGATGCAATTGGACTCAATTGGGTGTGAATTAGACTCAGTTAATATCAATTGGGCTCAATTGATATCAATTAGGTGTGAATTGATGTCAATTGAGCCCAATTCGATGCAATTGATATCACTTGGGTGTCAATTAGACTCAATTGGCACCCAATTGATGTCAATTGAGTCCAAGTGGATGTCAATTGATATCAATTGAGCCCAATTGATCAATTGACACCCAATTAGACTTAATTGATATCAATTTGACTCAATTAGGTGTTAATTGATATCAATTAGACTCAATTGGGTGCTAATTGATATTAATTGAGCTCAATTAGACTCAATTGACATCAATTAGGTACTAATTGAGTGTAATTGATGTCCATTAAGCCCAATTTGGCTTAATTGACATCAATTGGGTATCAATTGACTACAATTGATGTCAATTGAGCTCAATTGACATCAATTGGGTGTTAATTAATGTCAATTGAGTCCAATTAATATCAATTAGGTATCAATTAAGCCAAATTGATATCAATTGGGTGTCAATTGAGCCCAATTCACATCAATTGGGTGTAAATTGAATCTAATTGGACTCAATTAACATCAATTAGGTGTGAATTGATGTTAATTGACTCCACTTGGATGCAATTGATATCAATTGGACTCAATTGGCACCCAATTGATGTCAATTGAGTCTACTTGGATGTCAATTGATATCAATTGAGCCCAATTGATCAATTGACACCCAATTAGACTTAATTGATATCAATTTGACTCAATTGGGTATTAATTGATGTCAATTGAACTCAATTGGATGTTAATTGATGTTGATTGAGTCTCAATTGACATCAATTGGGTGCCAATTGAGTACAATTGATGTCAATTAAGTCCAATTTGGCTCAATTAACATCAATTGGGTGTCAATTAACTACGATTGATATTAATTGAGCTGAATTGACATCAATTGGGTGTTAATTGATGTTAATTGAGTTTAATTGACATCAATTGGGTGTTAATTGATGTCACTTGAGTCCAATTAGATGTAATTAGACTCAATTGGATTTGAATTAGACTCAATTGATATCAATTGGGCTGAGTTAATTGGGTGTCAATTGAGCCCAATGGACATCAATTGGGTGTGAATTGAACGTGATTGGACTCAATTGACATTAATTAGGTGTGAATTGATGTCAATTGAGCCCAATTGGATGCAATGGATATCAATTGGGTGTCAATTGGACTCAATTGGCACCCAATTGATGTCAATTGAGTCCACTTGGATGTCAATTGATATCAATTGAACCCAATTGATCAATTGACACCCAATTAGACTTAATTGATATCAATTTGACTCAATTGGGTATTAATTGATGTCAATTAAACTCAATTGGATGTTAATTGATGTTAATTGAGTCTCAATTGATATCAATTGGGTGTCAATTGAGTACAATTGATGTCAATTAAGCCCAATTTGGCTCAATTAACATCAATTGGGTGTCAATTAACTACGATTGATGTCAATTGAGCTGAATTGACATCAATTGGGTGTTAATTGATGTTAATTGAGTTTAATTGACATCAATTGGGTGCTAATTGATGTCACTTGAGTCCAATTAGATGTAATTAGACTCAATTGGGTTTGAATTAGACTCAATTGATATCAATTGGGCTGAGTTAATTGGGTGTCGATTGAGCCCAATCGACATCAATTGGGTGTGAATTGAACGTGATTGGACTCAATTGACATTAATTAGGTGTGAATTGATGTCAATTGAGCCCAATTGGATGTAATGGATATCAATTGGGTGTCACTTGGACTCAATTGGCACCCAATTGATGTCAATTGAGTCCAATTGGATGTCAATTGGTATCAATTGAGCCCAATTGATCAATTGACACCCAATTAGACTTAATTGATATCAATTTGACTCAATTAGGTATTAATTGATATCAATTAGACTTAATTAGGTATTAATTGATATCAATTGAGTCTAATCAGACTCAATTGATATCAATTGGGTGCCAATTGAGTGCAATTAATATTAATTAAGCTCAATTCGGCTCAATTGGCATCAATTGGATGTCAATTGACTACGATTGATGTCAATTGAGCTCAATTGACATCAATTAGGTGTTAATTGATGTCAATTGAGTCCAATTAACATCAATTGGATGTCAATTAAGCCCAATTGACATCAATTGGGTGTGAATTGAACCGGATTGGACTCAATTGACATCAATTAGGTGTGAATTGATGTCAATTAAGCCCAATTGGATGCAATTGATATCAATTGGGTGTCACTTGGACTCAATTGGCACCCAATTGATGCCAATTGATATCAGTTGAGTCGAATTGATTAATTGACACCCAATTATACTTAATTGATATCAATTTGACTCAATTGGGTATTAGTTGATGTCAATTGGACTCAATTGGGTGTTAATTGATGTTAATTGAGGACTCAATTGACATCAATTGGGTACCAATTGAGTGCAATTAGTGTCAATTCAGCTCAATTGGCATCAATTGGATATCAATTGACTAGGATTGATGTCGATTGAGCTCAATCGACATCAATTGGGTGTTAATCGATGTCAATTGAGTCCAATTAAGCCCAGTTGTGTCCAATTGGGTGTCAATTGATTGAATCCAATTAAGTCCAATTAAGCCCAATTGAGTCCAATGGGGTGTCAATTGATGTCAATTGAGCCCAATCGATCAATTGACACCCAATTAGACTTAATTGATACCAATTGGACTCAATTGGATATTAATTGATGTCAATTAGACTCAATTAGAAGTATAATAAGATCTAATTGATGGTAATCGAGCTTAAGGTGATAAATTTAGAGATAACTTTTTTTGTACAAAGAATTTTAAACTTTTGACATCATAAATGAGTCCAGAAGGCCCAAAAATGGTAGGAATGACTGTGAACATGAAAATATTTTGACCATTTTTTTAAAACTTTTTTTCCCGCCGGGAAAACAAAAAGCCCGGTGGGCTTCGGCAGGTTACCAGGTCACTGGTAACCTGCTATTTTGAGAACATGAAAACATGTGAACATGTGAATAACATGTTCACAAGTGTTATTAACAAAAAAAATCTTGTGATCACGTGAATATAAAATCCCTGACCTCAATCACTGACATCCAATTAGGTTGTAAGATTCCTTCCCAACCTCTCAAGCTGTCCAGTATCTTCCCCTGTAATCAAATCCCTCTTCAGAAATATAAAAGATGTTGTTTCTACCTATTTTGGCTTAGAGAGAGAAAATATTCTAGAGAGAGGTTATTCAGATTTTAGATATTTTTTTATGGAAAACTATCTCATCTTATTAAAATAAATTCCCCTGAAACACAAGCTCAAAAAGATTTTCAGAAGGTGCATTAGAAATCAATTATAATATGTTCAAAAGGCCTTATCCTAGGGGTCCATATTTTCTGAAAATTTTAAATTAAGGGTCTGAGGAGCCAATCAGATTCATCCAAATGTGTGGAGGAGATAAATATAAGAAATAAAGAAAATCCCCCCCAAAAATGAGTAAATACTCACATAAGATGAAGAGTGGACTCAGGACCCAAAGGAAATACTAAAAAAATAAATTTTTGACACCCCAGATGTGGGGATTCCCCCTCATGAAGGAGGCGCCTATTTCACTTGTGTGGTGGAGTTTTAAATTCACAAAAATTGAGATATTTTATCTCTCCTCTCTCCTAATTCAAGTCTAGTTCCAAAAAGTAAGCTAAACTGACCCAAAAATGGTAAAAAATTGACCAAACTGATCTGGAAAATTCTAGAATCAGTTTGCTTGGTTAGAAGCTCAATTTTTTCCTATAAATAGAAGCCTCCCCCTTTGTTGAAGCTTAATAGTGTTTTATGCAAAAGTCCAAGCAATCTCATCGATTGGCTTGATGAACCAAAGACAGTGAAAGAAGTCAGAGGATTCTTGGGATTGGCTGGTTGGTATAGAATTTTTATACCAAAGTATGCTCTCGTAGCTTCCCCCGTGACTAATCTTCTCAAGAACAATATCCCGTTTCAATGGTCTGCCAGGTGCCAGAGTGCTTTTGATAAGCTGAAGACTGCCTTGGTAAACCAATCCCGTTCTGAGGCTGCTAGATTTCTCTCTACCCCTTGAGGTAGTAACTGATGCCAATGGTTTTGCCCTAGGAGGTGCACTCATGCAGGAAGGTCATGCAGTGGCCTATGAATCCCGAAAACTCAGAACGCATGAGAGGAATTATGTTGTCCACGACCTGGAACTACTTTCAGTATATGCCCTGAAGTTGTGGAGACATTACCTACTGGGTCAAGGATTCATTTTGATGACAGATCATCAGAGCTTAAGTGGATCTTCACTCAGAAGGATCTCAACATGCGCCAAAGACGGTGGATGCAGACCCTGCAGGAATTTGATTTTGAAATCAAGTACCGCCCAGGCAAAGAAATTGTGGTAGCAGATGCCCTTTGGCAGAAAAGCCTCCTTGCTTACAATTACTGTAGTGTCAAATCCTTTGATTATTGAAGCAAGGGAGAAGATCATGCAGGATAGATTCTTTGGCCCTACTACTACTCTACTTATGCCAGAAAGCAAAACTCCATAGGAGTTGAACTGAGTTCAAGGGTACAGCCTAGATGATGGAATTATGTATTATTATCGCAGGCTATGCATTCCCAACAATGATGAGGGAACCAAGGGTCAAATTTGAATGAAGCCCATGACAGCCTTATTGCAGGACATCCAGGAGGTTTCATCAAAACCTATATGTCTGTGAAGAAAAGCTTCTTTTGCACTGGTCTAAAAAGGGATGTGCTTAATCATGTACATCAATGTGTGACCTGTCAAAAAGTCAAGGCCGAGAGAGTAAAAATGCCGGGGAAGTTACATCCATTAGACATCCCCCAGATAAAGTGAAAATGCATCAGTATGGATTTTATTACTGGATTACCCTCAGTGCAATCAGGTTACAACTCCATCTTTGTGGTAGTCAATAGACTCTAACCAAAGTTGCCCATCTGATTTCCAGTAAAAGAAACCTACACTGCAGTGGATGTGTCCAGAGTGTTCCTCAAAGAAATCTTTAGATTGCATGGCCTACCCAAAAGAATAGTAAGTGATTGAGATCCCAAGTTCACGTCAAGATTCTGGACTGCATTTTTTGAAGCAGTAGGAACTTTCTTGGATCTCAACACAGCTTACCACCCCGAGATCGATGGTCAAACTGAAGGGTGAACCAAGTAATCGAAGATATACCTCAGTCATGCTGTGGCAGGGAACCCAAGAAGTGGCTAAGCTATCTGCACCTAGTCGAGTTTGCCTATAATGCTTCTTATCAGAAGTATTGGGATGAGCCCTTTCAAAGCTTTGTATGGACAAGATTGCTTAACTCCATTAACTTGGTCCGACCCATTGATTAGGGGTCGAGATGTACAGACAGATACTTGATGACATGGAGTAGTAGATATATGGACAAGATTGCTTGACTCCATTAACTTGGTCCGACCCATTGATTAGGGGTCGAGATGTACAGACAGATGCTTGATGACATGGAGTAGTAGATGTAATCAATTTGTAAAGATATAAAAGCTGCCCAGGATAGACAGAAGCAGTATGCAGATAAGAAGAGGTCAGACAGAAATTTGGAAGAAGCAGATATGGTCTTCACTCGAGTACGCCCCAAAAGAAGTTCTCTATCTCTTGGGAAGTACAAGAAGTTATCCCCCAAATATTGTGGACCATATCTGATTACAAAGAAAGTAGGTGACTTAGCCTACGAGCTTCTTCTGCCTCCTCATCTCAAAGTACATAATGTATTTTATGTCAGCCTCCTTACAAAGTATATACCAAGCCCGAATCATGTGCTTGATGAAATGAAATCTTAACTTCTTCAACCCAAGAGTAGATGGAACTCCAACGTGAAGAAATCCTTGATGTTGAAAAAAAGGTTCTCAGGAACAAAATTCTGAGAGAATTATTGGTCAAATGGAAGTTCTATCCTTTTGAAGATGCCACCCGAGAGAAAGAAGCCGAGCTGTTGTGAGATTACCCCCAGTTTGCGAGATGAGGACATCTCGCATTTTTCAAGTGGGAGAGAATGTAAGATTCCTCGCGAGCCTCTCAAGATGTCCAGTATCTTCCCCTGTAATTAAATCCCTCTTCAGAAACATAAAAGATCTTGTTTCTACCTATTTTGGCTTAGAGAGAGAAAATGTTCTAGAAAGAGGTTATTCAGATTTTAGATATTTTTGGATGGAAAAATATCTCGTCTTATTAAAATAAATTTCCCCGAAAACAGAAGTTCAAAAAGATTTTGAGAAGGTGCATTAGAAATCAATTAGAATCTGTTCAAAAGGCCTTATCCTAGGGATCGAGATTTTCTCAAAATTTTAAATTAAGGTTCTGACGAGCCAATCAGATTCATCCAAATGTGTGGAGGAGACAAATTGAAGAAATAAAGAAAATCCCCCCCAAAAATGAGTAAATACTCACATAAGATGAAGAGTGGACTAAGGACCAAAGGAAATACTAAAAAAATGAATTTTTGACACCTCAGATGTGGGGATTCCCCCTCATGAAGGAGGCGCCTATTTCACATGTGTGGTGGAGTTTTAAACTCACAAAAATTAAGATATTTCATCTCTCCTCTCTCCTAATTCAAGTCTAGTTCCAAAAAGTAAGCTAAACTGATCGATTAATGGTGAAACTACTTTTCAATCACACAGACTTTGCTTTGTAGGTTCCATCTACATATCATATGCCACCACTAGTATTGTATCTACTTGGCCTATCTGATTATCTTCCTTTACTACTTCAACTGAATCCACTTGAAAGTTTGAAATCTTTTCGGCTACATCAGGAACTTTGTCAGGAAGAGAAATTGAATTATCAGCATACTTTTCTGGACTATCAGGTTTCAATCTGACAAATTTCACACTTTCTCCTTCCATTTTAGATTTTGAAACAACAATCCTTCATTGTCTCCCTTCCCTGCAAAACTAGTAAACCTAAAAGATCTTTGACTCTCACCAGACAAAGTGTCATCTATTCCCTGATAGCTTTTAAGTGAGAAAAGACATGGACTTCTCAACAAGTGGTGTGATGTGTAAGGGTTCTGGGTTGTCTACTATCTACTTCATCTACAATTTATTATTCTCCTCTTCAAGAGTTTTAATCTATGCTTTGATAGAATGAATTTCATCCTTATAAAATTTATCAGCAAATGCTTCCCAAGGCCTTATCAAACATTGTTAATCCTGTTCTCATCAATTCGTGACCATATCATATTCCTATCTGCAAAACAATAGCTCTCCTTTCATTGTAGCCAGATCTATGCTACTCTCATGAATACTCCTTCTACATCAATTCCTTGTCATCTACCATATTTATCAACTAGTCCTGAACCTTCTTCAGTGCTGTAAGCTGCCTGCGAACTAAATTTCATTGGAGGAAGCCAATTTAGCATTTTTCTTGCTTAGCTCCTCCAATTCACTGGAAAAAACCATTTTTATCTCTGTAAGCCAGTCTGTCAAAATCATTTCTGCCTGAATTTTTGCTTGAGATTTTTGTTGCCATATAACTATCTCTGCATCATACTCCTCCTTCATTTTCACAAAAAGCTTCTCCATGAACTTTAATCCTATCTTCTAGCTCCTTCACTTTCTGATTCTTTGTATCCTTCTTTGTTAGCTGTTGTTCCAAAAGCTGCACTTTATTCTCTAGTTCCCTCTGCTTCCTTTTGTCTATTTGAGCATTACTCTGTTGTTGCTAGAGAAGGAAATCTTCCATTAATTTCCAAGCCTTTTTAGCTTCTTCAATAGTAATCTCCTTTGGCATCTCTATAGTTTGAAAACTCAAAAATTCAGGTTTTCTTGAAACTCTAGTATCTTTTGACCTAACAGATTTGCCTCTATTCATCTTCAGCTTTTCAAACCTTTCTTCTGAATTGATCCTGGTGTCACAACTTCCTGTTCTGTCATTGCCTATTCAAAAGGTGTTGGGATGAAGGGATCTTCAATAGCCTTATGGCTTTTAACCACCTTGCTTGACTCCTCCACTGAATATTCAACTTCAATAAGAGCCGACTCCAGCTTTTCACCATCTAACACTTATCCATCTTCCAAATCTTACTACAAATATTAGGGTTCACCCTCTTCCACTCCTTGATCTCTCTGATTACTTTGCTGATTTTTATGGGTGACCAAAGGTAGCTCTGATGTTGTATTAGGGGTACTCGAGGATGGTTTTTGGCTCCTCTGGCTATCCTCCTCTCTCAGCTCCTTAACCTCAATCAGGGATTTCATTAACGTCTTCACAATTTCGTGATCACGTTAACAAAACCTGTTGTTAACATAAAAATTCTTGTGATCACAATGTATATTCACGGGCATTTTTTATGACCTGCAAAAACCTTCTCTGCCAGTAATCCCGCCGGGAAAACCCATTTTCCCGGTGGACAAATTAAAAAAATTAAAAAAAATAAATAAATAAAAATATAAAAATATAAAAAATAAAAAATTCATGTTCACAGTCATTCTTACGATTTTTGGGCCTTCTGGACTCATTTATGATGTCAAAAGTTCAAAATTCTTGGCACAAAAAAAGTTTTGTATAATTTGCTGGCCTTAAGTTCAATTGACACACCAATTAAATCTAACTATACTTACATCAATTGACTCAATTGTCCATGACATCATTGCACTCAATTGAGCCCAATTGGACTCAATTACACTTGATTTACACTCAATTGATATTAATTGGGTGTCAATTGATGTCAATTGTGCCTAATTCGACGCAATTGAGCCCAATTTACACCCAATTTGCATAAATTGGGTGTAAACTAAGTATCAATTGAGTCGAATTGGACTCAATTGATAATAATTGGATGTTAATTGATATTAATTAAGCCCAATTGACTTCAATTGGGTGTTAATTTATTACAATTAATGTCAATTGAGCTCAATTGAGCTCAGTTGACATCAATTGGGTGTCAATTGATATCAATTGAGCTCAATTGGGCTCAATTGCACTCAATTGACACTCAATTAGGTGTTAATTGCATCCTATTGTGCTCAATTGAGCCCAATAGGATGCAATTAACATCAATCGGGTGTCAATTGATCACAATTGATATCAATTGCACTCAATTGCACTCAATTGCACTCAATTGTGTGATCGATTGTGTGTCAATTGATGTCAATTGAGCCTATATGATACAATTGAGCTCAATTCACACCCAATTGGATGTAAATTGAGTGTCAATTGAGCCGAATTAGACTCAATTGATAGCAATTGGGTGTTAATTGATATCAATTAATATCCAATTAACACAATTGAAGTCAATTAAGTCTAATTGACTTCAATTGGATAATTTGGGTGTCAATTGAGCTCAATTGGACGTAAATGACATCAATGGGTGTCAATTAACATCAATTGAACCTTATTGACATCAATTGGGTGCTAATTAACATCAATTGGACTCAATTGACATCAGTTGGGTTTCAATTGAGCCAAATTGGATGCAACTGACATCAATTGGGTGTCAATTGATTACAACTGAGCTGAATTGGGCTCAATTGCACTCAATTGATATTAATTAGGTGTCAATTAAACCTAATTCCATGCAATTGAGCTCAATTGACATTAATTCACATTAATTGCTCTCAATTGATATTAATTGGGTGTCAATTGATGTCAATTGAGCCTAATTCGATGCAATTGAGCTCAATTCACATCAGTTCACATCAATTGGGTGTCAATTGATGTCAATTGAGTAAAATTGAGTCTAATTAGGTGTCAATTGAGTCAAATTGAGTCTAATTGGGTGTCAATTGATATCAATTGAGCTAAATTGAGTCTAATTGAGCCCAGTTAGACTTAATTAAGCCATTTTGAGTCTAATTGGATGTCAATTGATGTCAATTGAGCCAAATTGAGTCTAATTGGGTGTCAATGGAGCCTAATTGACATCAATTGGGTGTCAATTGATGTCAATTGAGCCCAATTGAAGCTAATTGTGTATCAATTGACACACAATTGATGTCAATTGGGCTCAATTGACATCAATTGGATTCAATTGACACGCAATTGATGTCACATGGGCTCAATTGACATCAATTAACACCTAATTGATGTCAATTAATATCAATTAGGTGTCAATTGATTATAATTGATGCTAAATTGAATGAATTGAGTCCAATTGACATCAATTAAGTCTAATTGGATATTAATTGATCAATTGGGCTCAATTGATATCAATTGACACCCAATTGAACTCAATTGACATCAATTGGACTCAATAGGGTGTTAATTGATGTTAATTGAGCCCAATTGACATCAATTGGGTGTTAATTGGACACAATTAACAATAATTGGGTATGAATTGAACTCAATTGACATCAATTAGGTGTCAATTGAGCCTAATTGCATCCAATTGAACTCAATTGACATCAATTGGGCAAATTGCATCCAATTTAATTCAATTGACATCAATTAAGCCTAATTGCATCCAATTTAACCCAATTGGACTCAATTGACATCAGTTAGGTGTCAATTGAGCCTAATTGTATATATTTGGACCTAATTGACATCAATTGGGTGTCAATTAAACCCAATTGGAGTCAATTGATATCAATTGGGTGTTTATTGATGTTAATTGAGTTTAATTGACATCAATTGGGTGTTCATTGATGTCAATCGAGTCCAATTAGATGCAATTGGACTCAATTGGGTGTGAATTAGACTCAGTTAATATCAATTGGGCTCAATTGATATCAATTAGGTGTGAATTGATGTCAATTGAGCCCAATTCGATGCAATTGATATCACTTGGGTGTCAATTAGACTCAATTGGCACCCAATTGATGTCAATTGAGTCCAAGTGGATGTCAATTGATATCAATTGAGCCCAATTGATCAATTGACACCCAATTAGACTTAATTGATATCAATTTGACTCAATTAGGTGTTAATTGATATCAATTAGACTCAATTGGGTGCTAATTGATATTAATTGAGCTCAATTAGACTCAATTGACATCAATTAGGTACTAATTGAGTGTAATTGATGTCCATTAAGCCCAATTTGGCTTAATTGACATCAATTGGGTATCAATTGACTACAATTGATGTCAATTGAGCTCAATTGACATCAATTGGGTGTTAATTAATGTCAATTGAGTCTAATTAATATCAATTAGGTATCAATTAAGCCAAATTGATATCAATTGGGTGTCAATTGAGCCCAATTCACATCAATTGGGTGTAAATTGAATCTAATTGGACTCAATTAACATCAATTAGGTGTGAATTGATGTTAATTGACTCCACTTGGATGCAATTGATATCAATTGGACTCAATTGGCACCCAATTGATGTCAATTGAGTCTACTTGGATGTCAATTGATATCAATTGAGCCCAATTGATCAATTGACACCCAATTAGACTTAATTGATATCAATTTGACTCAATTGGGTATTAATTGATGTCAATTGAACTCAATTGGATGTTAATTGATGTTGATTGAGTCTCAATTGACATCAATTGGGTGCCAATTGAGTACAATTGATGTCAATTAAGTCCAATTTGGCTCAATTAACATCAATTGGGTGTCAATTAACTACGATTGATATTAATTGAGCTGAATTGACATCAATTGGGTGTTAATTGATGTTAATTGAGTTTAATTGACATCAATTGGGTGTTAATTGATGTCACTTGAGTCCAATTAGATGTAATTAGACTCAATTGGATTTGAATTAGACTCAATTGATATCAATTGGGCTGAGTTAATTGGGTGTCAATTGAGCCCAATTGACATCAATTGGGTGTGAATTGAACGTGATTGGACTCAATTGACATTAATTAGGTGTGAATTGATGTCAATTGAGCCCAATTGGATGCAATGGATATCAATTGGGTGTCAATTGGACTCAATTGGCACCCAATTGATGTCAATTGAGTCCACTTGGATATCAATTGATATCAATTGAACCCAATTGATCAATTGACACCCAATTAGACTTAATTGATATCAATTTGACTCAATTGGGTATTAATTGATGTCAATTAAACTCAATTGGATGTTAATTGATGTTAATTGAGTCTCAATTGATATCAATTGGGTGTCAATTGAGTACAATTGATGTCAATTAAGCCCAATTTGGCTCAATTAACATCAATTGGGTGTCAATTAACTACGATTGATGTCAATTGAGCTGAATTGACATCAATTGGGTGTTAATTGATGTTAATTGAGTTTAATTGACATCAATTGGGTGTTAATTGATGTCACTTGAGTCCAATTAGATGTAATTAGACTCAATTGGGTTTGAATTAGACTCAATTGATATCAATTGGGCTGAGTTAATTGGGTGTTAATTGAGCCCAATTGACATCAATTGGGTGTGAATTGAACGTGATTGGACTCAATTGACATTAATTAGGTGTGAATTGATGTCAATTGAGCCCAATTGGATGTAATGGATATCAATTGGGTGTCACTTGGACTCAATTGGCACCCAATTGATGTCAATTGAGTCCAATTGGATGTCAATTGGTATCAATTGAGCCCAATTGATCAATTGACACCCAATTAGACTTAATTGATATCAATTTGACTCAATTAGGTATTAATTGATATCAATTAGACTTAATTAGGTATTAATTGATATCAATTGAGTCTAATCAGACTCAATTGATATCAATTGGGTGCCAATTGAGTGCAATTAATATTAATTAAGCTCAATTCGGCTCAATTGGCATCAATTGGGTGTCAATTGACTACGATTGATGTCAATTGAGCTCAATTGACATCAATTAGGTGTTAATTGATGTCAATTGAGTCCAATTAACATCAATTGGATGTCAATTGAGCCCAATTGACATCAATTGGGTGTGAATTGAACCGGATTGGACTCAATTGACATCAATTAGGTGTGAATTGATGTCAATTAAGCCCAATTGGATGCAATTGATATCAATTGGGTGTCACTTGGACTCAATTGGCACCCAATTGATGCCAATTGATATCAGTTGAGTCGAATTGATTAATTGACACCCAATTATACTTAATTGATATCAATTTGACTCAATTGGGTATTAGTTGATGTCAATTGGACTCAATTGGGTGTTAATTGATGTTAATTGAGGACTCAATTGACATCAATTGGGTACCAATTGAGTGCAATTAGTGTCAATTCAGCTCAATTGGCATCAATTGGATATCAATTGACTAGGATTGATGTCGATTGAGCTCAATCGACATCAATTGGGTGTTAATCGATGTCAATTGAGTCCAATTAAGCCCAGTTGTGTCCAATTGGGTGTCAATTGATTGAATCCAATTAAGTCCAATTAAGCCCAATTGAGTCCAATGGGGTGTCAATTGATGTCAATTGAGCCCAATCGATCAATTGACACCCAATTAGACTTAATTGATACCAATTGGACTCAATTGGATATTAATTGATGTCAATTAGACTCAATTGGAAGTATAATAAGATCTAATTGATGGTAATCGAGCTTAAGGTGATAAATTTAGAGATAACTTTTTTTGTACAAAGAATTTTAAACTTTTGACATCATAAATGAGTCCAGAAGGCCCAAAAATGGTAGGAATGACTGTGAACATGAAAATATTTTGACCATTTTTTTAAAACTTTTTTTCCTGCCGGGAAAACAAAAAGCCCGGTGGGCTTCGGCAGGTTACCAGGTCACTGGTAACCTGCTATTTTGAGAACATGAAAACATGTGAACATGTGAATAACATGTTCACAAGTGTTATTAACAAAAAAAATCTTGTGATCACGTGAATATAAAATCCCTGGCCACGTGGTAGATAGATGTATGTGTGAGCACTTTAGTCAAGGTCGCGGGCACTTATAGTAGCCTTGGACACATTGAGAGAGAGAGTGTCAAGGACTATGGAGTTTAGGGACTTGAGGCACTGGTCTCGCGGGCTATCAAGTAAGAGGGAAACTTGGTATAGGGTCCAGGTGTGCTAGAGAGTATTCACTTGAGGGGAGGTGTTGAAAATACAAGTGAATAGGGTGTGTGCGGGAACAAGCCCTTGGTTAGAGGCTGTAAAAGAGAAGATGTAAATGTGAAAGAACCTGTGAAAAGGTGAGAAGAATCTACTGGGAGAGAATAAAGGGTAGCATGAGAGAATTTAGGAAGTGTGGAGATATTCTGGGAAGTGTGGAGTTATTCTGGGAGATATTCAGGGAAAAGAGAAGAGGTGGAGAGAATCAAGCAAGAGGTGGAGATATTCTGGGAGTGAATCATGGAGAAATCAATGGATTTGATGCTTGATGTAAACTCTATAAATTGAGGCATAGCCCTAATGAGAATTTGCTGGTTTTTGAGTATCCATGCCTACATTAATCTATTTACTAATTATCCACTAATTACGTCTTAATTATTTGCTAATCACTTTGTTAATGATGTTGATTCTAGTGTTTGATCCACCATAGCTCATCATTATGCTCAAATTTCAACAACCATCACATACATTCTATCCACATAACATCACATCACATCTATCCACATCATATCTCATTCATACACATCTCATCTCATTCATCCACATCCATCTAATTGTTCACAAGTACGACTACCCACATCTATCCATACATTCATATCTATCACTTCACATCCACATATATTCATGTCACATCACATCACATTCTTTCACATACACATCCACATCCATTCTTTCACATACACATCCACATCCAGTCTTTCACATACATCCACATCCATTCTTTCACATACACATCGACATCCATTCTTCCACATACATCCACATCCATTTTTTCACATACACATTCACATCCATTTGATTTTTAAATTAGTTACAAATTCCAATGAGAAATAAATTAATCATTTATCTGAATATTTCGATCTCGATAGATTTCTTGAATTTTCTTTTTACAATCCGTGTGAATATAAAACGATAAAAATTTCTCTCTTAGAGTATTTAATTATTCATTTATCAAATACTCATAGAATATGTTACAAATTCCAATGAGAAATAAATTAATCATTTATCTGAATATTTCGATCTCGATAGATTTCTTGAATTTTCTTTTTACAATCCGTGTGAATATAAAACGATAAAAATTTCTCTCTTAGAGTATTTAATTATTCATTTATCAAATACTCATAGAATTTAAACATAGAATTTAAGAGAGTTCTAATTTTGATATAAAAATTCTTAATGCATCTATTTATGCATAAAAATCAATTTCAATGGCAATAACACTTTTAGAAAAGAAAATCCTTTTATGCATCTATTTATGCATAAAATCATATTTAATAGGAATAACACTTTTTAAATAAAAAAATTTCTTTATGTATCTATTTATGCATAAAAATAAAATTTAATAAGAATAACACTTTTGTAATAAAAAAATTCCATTATGCATCTTTCTATGCATAGAAATCAATTTTAATAAGAATAACACTTTTATAATAATAAAAATTCCTTTATGCATCTTTCTATGCATAAAAAACAAATTTAATAAGAATAACACTTTTATAATAAAAAATTTCCTTTATGCATCTTTCTATGCATAGAAATCAAATTTAATAAGAATAACACTTTTGTAATAAAAAAATTCCAATATGCATCTTTCTATGCATAGAAATCAAATTTGATAAAAATAACACTTTTGTAATTAAAAAATTTCCTTTATGCATCTTTCTATGCATAGAAATCAAATTTATTAAGAATAACACATTTATAATTAAAAAAATTTCTTTATGCGTCTTTCTATGCATAGAAATCAAATTTAATAAAACTAACACTTTTATAATAATAAAAACTCCTTTATGCATCTTTCTATGCATAGAAATCAAATTAAATAAGAATAATACTTTTATAATTAAAAAAAATCCTTTATGCATTTTTCTATGCATAAAAATCAAATTTAATAAATAATATCAGTGATATCCATGCATATTCATAGGTGAATATGTACATGGAGTAATTAGAAAATTTCTTTTAGATGCAAAAATGGTGGGAATTACTCTTTTCGGATAACATAAAAAACAAACTTTCTTTTTCACAAAATTCTAGAAAATTTTGCCATAACCTCCTTTGTATGGCTGACCATTTCTCATTTTTATCTTTCTACAATTAACTTAATCAACCCAATTTAGAATTATAGAACTCTAATCTATATAATTTTCTAAATTCAAGAGAGTAAGCAATAAGAAGAGTTTAATTAATCACTTAGTTAATCTTTCTAGGATTAAGAAAGGCTGGAATGTAAAGAAGAGAAGGGGGTGGCCTTTTCATCAAAGGCATAGCATTTGAATTTAATTCAATCATCTGCAATTCATAAAAAATCAAGAAAACCATAGATTTTTCATTAAAATTTGTAAACAAAGTAAGAAAATTACCTTACATGGAGCTTGTAAAATCTCCTTTGGCTTGAGGGATTGAGGGTTCTACTATTGTTTGAAGCAATAGTGGCCACCAAATCACTAGGCCAAAAATAATTGAATTATTAAAAAATTCAATGTAGATGGCTCAGGACAGGAGTAGAGTAATAGTGCATAAACACCATTAAGCTTTTACAAAGGGGGAGGCTTCTATTTATAGGAAAAAGTGAGCGTCTAACCAAGCAAACTGATTCTAGAATTTTCCAGATCAGTTTGGTCAATTTTTGACCATTTTTGGGTCAGTTCAGCTTACTTTTTGGATCTAGTTTTGAAACACGAGAGAGGAGAGATGAAAATATCTCATTTTATTGATTAAACATTGGGGGTAATGATGAGAAAAAGGTGCCTACTTCATGAGGGCAGATCCCCACACTGAGGGGTGTCAAAATTCAAATTTTTTAATTCTTTTCTTTGGTCCTTAGTGCACTCTTCATCTTATGTGAACATTTACTCATTTTTTGGGGGTTTTTCTTTTATTCTTAAATTTATCTTCTCCCTACACTTGGATTGATCCTATTGGCCTAGAGGAACCTTAATTGGACCATAATCTAAAAATTTCTGAAAATCTGGACCCTTAGGCTAAGGTCCTTTATACTTATTTTCAATTAATTCCAATTGCACATTGGAAAGTTCTTTTTGAATTTCTATTTCAGGGGAAACCATTTTAGACACTAGGAGGATTTTTATATCCAAAAATATCTCAATTTTGAATTATCTTCCTCTAGACATTTTCTCTCTCCAAGCCAAAACAGGGTAAAACAGGATCTTTCTTTTATTTCAGAGGGGAAAAATTATAAGATCAGAAGGGAAGGTTCTTACACCTGCACACCTGAAAATCTGGATGGAGGAATCTTACATCCTACCCCACTTAAAAAACGCGAGATGTCCTCATCTCGTAAACTAGAGGACAACTCTTTTCCTTAAGATCCAATTGATTCTGGGGTTCCTTATAGTCTGGTCAACCCAACAGAATCCTGGGATAAAGATCCCTTATATAGAACTCATTATCAGATAACAATTCATTCAGATCATATCATTCATATCTTTAACACAATAATGGTCCATTAGACCGAAATTTCCATCTAAACAGCCCTCCATGGGAATTTCAATTATACAGATTTTTAATTTGTCATCCCTTAACTTGTTCCACTGGGTCAAGTGTTAACAGTAGCAATCTGTCAGCACAATCCACTAATCTCATAGTGATTTGCTGAAGTCATTATCATCATTCCAGTTACGAACATCATCATAGGGACTCATCCCATTCATCCTCATTGTGGTTTTGCTTAGCTTATCGCTTTTCAACCAGAATTCAAGAGTCATCATTTTTCAATCAGAATCCAAATCAACTTATCAGTTCTCAACTAGAGTTTTAAAATCATATCAACCACATTTGAATTCATCATCTGGATAGCATTTTTGCTTATAATTTCAAGGTCTTAGATTTACTCGTATATACTGCTAGTAAAGAGCTGCAGTTATACCTTTGGTATATACGGGTAGTCACGGTCCTTGGAATTATAAGGTAAATACCATCATGTCTAGGCCTCAAGCAAGTCAGGGATTCCATGCAATTGCGGTACCTCCATCTGAAGACCCAATTACTAATTTATGAATTTCAGGTTTGAATATCAATTTGTATGAATTTCATCACACATTTCTAACTTTTTACTGTTACTTCATAAAATTTTGACATTTTTAGCTTCTCGGTTGATCCACTTTAGCCAATTTGCTCTGATACCAGCTGAATGATCCCCGATTCCACCGCGTAACGAATTTTGGGGTGCTAGTAGTGGAAGTAGCACTTCTTGCGTGGGGCAGGGTCCCTCACTTGAGGCCTTGCCCACGTATATCCGGACAAGAGACTAATCCCTCGGTGCTTCCAAAACCGAACCCGAAAAAACTTCCCTCGCCCGGAAAGCGCGGGTGATTCCTCCAAGGTATTTTTACTCTAACGTAACCAAGAGCCTTAACTAACTGAACTGATCTGAATGAACCCGTAAGTCCCTCAGTTAGATCAAGGAAAAGACTTTCACTTGGATCATAGAGACCAACACTTTTTTTCTCATTGAGAGGCACAGCCGTTGATTCTTTTCCATAGAATAATTTTTATCCGGGATTTAGTTCATCTATCGTACCATATCAGAATTGAGTCTCTTTTTAGGGATCCATCAGTCCGCAGGGTTAGCCAACCGCCCAACCACCATTTAAGAATCTGGTTAGGTTTTGTCCCGGTGGGTACCAGGGAAAAGAGTTCCCAGGCCCCCTAGCCGGATATTCATGAAAACTTAAAACTAGCCACACCACTTACACAGCCAATATGAAATTACCTTTTTCACAGATTCAGCTGTCTTTAAAACAATCTTTTAATAAAACTAAAGTATCACTGATTATAATCCTCCAAAATATCCGGTTAAATCCTAATTTCTAATTTTACCTTCATCGGTGTACCTATGGCATCATTGGCAACCAGAACGCTCACCACCTGTCCACTCAGGGACCTTTTCGATAGTTTCTAGCTCATAGTACCCGGCAATATATTCACTTATAAAAAACAAAATGGAATCTCCGTTGAAGATCTGCAAGATCAACCAACAGATCCATATAAAAGAGCCATGGACTCATTCGTTGAGGACCAGCAAGGTCAATCAACCAGATCCATACCCGAATTCAGTAAACAACTCTTACTCCTTGATCCAATATCTTCCACAACGTACGTGTGGGTATCTTCGACAACCCAAAGCCCAAGCACGGTATGGTCAGAACCCTCTAGGATCCTTCGCAGGTTACCTAGCGCTTCACTCATAGGCCGCTTCTTTAGTCCCTCATCCATCGTACCAGAAGCTCACCATTTAAATCGAACGAAGGCTGGTCAAGACCTCGGTCGACCTTGCTACGCGAGATGTCCTCCATTGACTCTCCGTCAGCTGTTGTAACTTTATCAGTTAGGTCTCCACGACCTCATTCACAAGACGGTCAAAATGCTTCTCCACCCAAGCATTCTTGACATAAAAGAGTCATTTAAAAACTGGTCATTCATAAATACAGTTTCTATAACGAACTCTCGTCTCTCCACATTGTTCCACATCAATCCACATTATTTAATCAACATCCATTTCATATGTATTCCCATTCTCATCCAATCACATCATTTTCATCTCATCACATCTGTCCATATTTATCCTCATCAGATCTCTCATCCACTCGTATCTACCCATATCCACATCTCATCACATCACATTCATTCACATCTCATCCATTCACATCACATCTCATTCATTCACATCTATCGTGTTTCACATCACATTACATCACAATCATTCACATCACATATCATCCATTCATATCTATCCCAATTTACATCACATTCATTTCGCATCACATCTCATTCATTCCCATCCTAATTCACATCACATCACATCTCATTCATTCACATCCCGATTCACATCTCATCCATTCACATCCCATATCATTCATTCACATCCCGATTCACATGACATCATATCTCATTCATTCACATAACCATCCCATCACATACATTCTATCCACCTAACATCACATCACATCTATCCACATCATATCTCATTCATACACATCTCATCCACATCCATCCAATCGCTCACAAGTAAGACTACCCACATCTATCCATACATTCATATCTATCACTTCACATCCACATATTCATGTCACATCACATCACATTCTTTCACATACACATATTCATGTCACATCACATCACATTCTTTCACATACACATCCACATCCATTCTTTCACATTCACATCCACATCCACATCCATTCTTTCACATACATCCACATCCATTCTTCCACGTACATCCACATCCATGCTTTCAAATACACATTCACATCCATCTGATTCAAGGTTAGAGTCGGATAAGATTTTTCCTGAACTATCTTTCTCGAAAAGGTTTGATAATTCAGTTACTATTTTACTGAATTTCTTTCTTTGAATATTCACTTAACTGATTTCTATATTAGTTACGAATTCCAATGAGGAATAAATTAATCATTTATCTAAACATTTTGATCTCGATAGATTTCTTGAATTTTCTTTTTTTAATCCGTGTGAATATAAAACGATAGAAATTTCTCTCTTAGAGTATTTAATTATTCATTTATCAAATACTCATAGAATTTAAACATAGAGATTAAGAGAATTCTGATTTTGATATAAAAATTGTTTATGCATCTATTTATGCATAAAAATCAACTTCAATGGGAATAACACTTTTATAAAAAAAATCCTTTTATGCGTAAAATCAAATTTGATAGGAATAACACTTTCAAAATAAAAAGAATTTCTTTATGCATCTATTTATGCCTATATAAAAATTAAATTTAATAAGAATAGCACTTTTGTAATTAGAAAAAATTCCATTATGCATCTTTCTATGCATAGAAATCAAATTTAATAAGAATAACACTTTTATAATAATAAAAATTCCTTTATGCATCTTTCTATGCATAAAAATTAAATTTAATAAGAATAACACTTTTGTAATAAAAAATTCTAATATGCATCTTTCTATGCATAAAAATCCAATTTAATAAGTATAACACTTTTGTAATTAAAAAAATTCCTTTATGCATCTTTCTATGCATAGAAATCAAATTTAATAAGAATAACACTTTTGTAATAAAAAAATTTCCTTTATGCATCTTTCTATGCATAGAAATCAAATTTAATAAGACTAACACTTTTTTATTAAAAAAATTTTCTTTATGCATCTTTCTATGCATAGAAATCAAATTTAATAAGAATAACACTTTTATAATAAAAAAAATTTCTTTATGCATTTTTCTATGGATAAAAGTCAAATTTAATAATTAATATCAGTGATATCCATGCATATTCATAGGTGAATATGTACATGGAGTAATTAGAATATTTCTTTTAGATGCAAAAATGGTGGGAATTTTTCTTTTGGGATAACATAAACAATAAACTTTATTTTTCATAAAATTTTAGAAATTTTTACCATAACCTCCTTTGTATGGCTGACCATTTCTCATTTCTATCTTTCTACAATTAACTTAATTAACCCAATTTAGAATTATAGAACTCTAATCTATACAATTTTCTAAATTCAAGAGAGTAAGCAATAAGAAGAGTTTAATTAATCACTTAGTTAATCTTTCTAGGATTTAGAAAGGTTGGAATGTAAAGAAGAGAAGGGGGTGGCCTTTTCCTCAAAGGCATAGCATTTGAATTTAATTCAATTATCTGCAATTCATAAAAAATCAAGAAAACCATAGATTTTTCATTAAAATTTGTAAACAAAGTAAGAACATTAGCTTACGTGGAGCTTGTAAGGTCTCCTTTGGCTTGAGGGATTGAGGGTTCTACTATTGTTTGAAGCAATAGTGGCCACCAATTCATTTTGGAGAGGATTAGGCCAAAAACAATTGAATTATTAAAAAATTCAATATATATGGCTCAGGGGGACAGAGGAGTAGAGTAACAGTGCATAAACACCATTAAGCTTTTACAAAGGGGGAGGCTTCTATTTATAGGAAAAAGTGAAACATGAGAGAGGAGACATGAAAATATCTTATTTTATTGATTAAAAATTGGGGGTAATGATGAGAAAAAGGCGCCTACTTCATGAGGGGAGATCCCACACTGAGGTGTCAAAATTTAATTTTTTTAAATTCTTTTCTTTGGTCCTTAGTCCACTCTTCATCTTATGTGAGCATTTACTCATTTTTTGGGGGTTTTTCTTTTATTCTTCAATTTATCTCCTCCCTACACTTGGATTGATCCTATTGGCCTAGAGGAACCTTAATTAGACCATAATCTAAAAATTTCTAAAAATCTTGACCCTTAGGCTAAGGTCCTTTATACCTATTTTCAATTAATTCTAATTGCACATTGGAAAGTTCTTTTTGAATTTGTGTTTTAGGGAAAACCATTTTAGACATTAGGAGGATTTTTATATCCAAAAATATCTCAATTTTGAATTACCTCCCTCTAGATATTTTCTCTCTCCAGGCGCCAAAACAGGGTAAAACATGATCTTTCTTTTATTTTAGAGAGGGGAATTATTATAAGATCATAAGGGAAGGTTCTTTTATTTCAGAGAGGGAAATAATTATAAGATCAGAAGGGAAGGTTCTTACACCTGCACACCTCAAAAGCTGGACGGAGGAATCTTACATCCTACCCCACTTAAAGAACGCGAGATGTCCTCATCTCGCAAACTAGAGGACAACTCTTTCCCTTAAGATCCAACTGATTCTGGGGTTCCTTATAGTCTGGTCAACCCAATAGAATCTTCCAATAAAGATCCCTTATATAGAACTCATCATCAGATAGCAATTCATTCAGATCATATCATTCATATCTTTAACACAAGAATGGTCCATTAGACCGAGATTTCCATCTGAAAAGTACTCCATGGGAATTTCAATTATACAGATTTTTAATTTGTCATCCCTTAACTTGTTCCACTGGATCAAGTGTTAACAGTAGCAATTTGTCAGCACAATCCACTAATCTCATAGGGATTTGCTGAAGTCATTATCATCATTCCAGTATGAACATCATCACAGGGACTCGTCCCATTCATCCTCATTGTGGTTTTGCTCAGCTTATCGCTTTTCAACCAAAATTCAAGAATCATCATTTTTCAATCAGAATCCAAATCAACTCATCAGTTCTCAACCAGAGTTTTAAAATCATATCAACCACATTCGAATTCATCATCTGGATAGCATTTTTGCGTATAGTTTCAAGGTCTTAGATTTACTCGTATATACTGCCAGTAAAGAGTTGTAGTTATACCCTCGGTATATACAGATAGTCACGATCCTTGGAATTATAAGGTAAATACCATCATGTCTAGGCCTCAAGCAAGTCAGGGATTCCATGCAATTGCGGTACTTCCATTTGAAGACCCAATTACTAATTTATGAATTTCAGTTTGAAATTTGTATGAATTTCATCACACATATCTAACTTTTTACTATTACTTCATAAATTTTTGACATTTTTACCTTCTCGGTTGATCCACTTTAGCCAATTCGCTCTGATACCAGCAGCTTAAAGATCCCTGACCCCACCGCACAATGAATTCTAAGGTGCTAGCAGCAGAAGTAGCACTTCTTGCGCGGGGCAGGGTCCCTCACTCGGGGCCTTGCCCACGTATATCCGGACAAGAGACTAATTCCCTCGGTTCTTCCAAAATCAAACCCGGAAAAACTTCCTTCGCTCAGAAAGCACGGGAGATTCCTCTAGGGTATTTTTACTCTAACGTAGTCAAGAGCCTTAACTAACTGAACTGATCTGACCGAACCCGTAAGTCCCATAGTCACATCAAGGAAAAGACTTGCACTTGGATCATAGAGACCAACGCTTTTTTCCTCATTGATAGGGCCAACCGTTGATTCTTTTCCATAGAACAATTTTTATTCGGGATTTACTTCATCTATCGTACCATAACAAAATTGAGTCTCTTTTTAGGGATCCATCAGTCTAGCCTAGTCTCGTGGGTTAGCCAACCACCCAACCACTGTAGTGATGGGATCCATTTAAGAATTTGGTTAGGTTTTTTGCCGGGTACCAAGGATATAGTATTACTGATCATAATCCTCCAAAATATCCGGTTGAATCCTACTTTCTAATTTTTCCTTCATCGGTGTACCTATGGCATCATTGGCAACCAGAACGCTCACCACCTATCCACTCAGGGGCCTTTTCGATAGTTCCTAGCTCATACTACTCAGCAATATATTCACTTATAAAAATCAAAATGGAATCTCCGTTGAGATCAGCAAGATCAACCAACAGATCCATATAAAAGAGCCATGGACTCATCTGTTCAGGACCAACAAGGTCAATCAACCAAATCCATACCCGAATTCAGAAAACAACTCTTACTCCTTGATCCAATATCTTTCACGACGTATGTGTGGGTATCTTCAGCGAGCACCGTATGGTCAGCATCCTCTAGGATCCTTTGCAGGTCACCTAGCGCTTCACTCATAGGCCGCTTCTTTAGTCCCTTATCCACCGTATACCGGAAGCTCACCTTTTAAATCAAACCGAGGCTGGTCAAGACCTCGACCGACCTTGCTACGTGAGACCCTGCTATGTCAGACATCCTCCATTGACTCTCTGTCCTCTTTTGCAACTTTATCAGTTAGGTCTCCACGACCTCATTCACAAGACGGTCAAAATGCTTCCCCAGCATTCTTGACATAAAACAGTCATTTAAAAACATGTCATAAATACAATTTTTATAACAAACTCTCGTCTTTCCACATTGTTCCACATCAATCCACATTTTTTAATACACATCCATTTCATATATATTCCCATTCTCATCCAATCACATCATTTTCATTTTATCACATCTTTCCTCATTTATCCTCATCAGATCTCATCCACTCGCATCTACCCATATCCAAATCTCATCACAACACATTCATTCACACTGTTTCACATCACATCCATCTCATCACATCTATCCCGTTTCACATCACATCTATCCCGATTCACATCTCATCCATTCACATCCCATATCATACATGCATCTATTTATGCATAAAATCAAATTTAATAGAAATAACACTATTAAAATAAAAAGAACTTCTTTATGCATCTATTCATGCATAAAAATCAAATTTAATAAGAATAACACTTTTGTAATAAAAAAATTTCGTTATGCATCTATGCATAGAAATCAAATTTAATAAGAATAACACTTTTATACTTAAAAAAATTCCTTTATGCATCTTTCTATGCATAAAAATTAAATTTAATAAGAATAACACTTTTAGAATAAAAAAATTCCTTTATGCATCTTTTTATGCATAGAAATCAAATTTAATAAGAACAACACTTTTGTAATGAAAAAATTCCAATATGCATCTTTCTATGCATAGAAATCAGATTTAATAAGAATAACACTTTTATAATAAAGAAAATTCCTTTAAGCATCTTTCTATGCATAGATATCAGATTTAATAAGAATAACACTTTTATAATAATAAAAAAATTCCTTTATGCATCTTTCTATGCATAGAAATCAAATTTAATAAGAGTAACACTTTTATAATAAAAAAAATCCTTTATGTATCTTTCTATGCATAGAAATCAAATTTAATAAGAATAACACTTTTATAATTAAAAAAATCTTTATGCATCTTTCTATGCATAAAAATCAAATTTAATAATATAATATCAGTGATATCCATGCATATTCATAGGTGAATATATACATGGAGTAATTAGAATATTTCTTTTAGATGCAAAAATGGTGGGAATTACTCTTTTGGAATAACATAAAAAACAAACTTTCTTTTTCACAAAATTCTCGAATTTTTTTGCCATAACCTCCTTTGTATGGCTGACCATTTCTCATTTTTATCTTTTTATAGTTAACTTAAGTAACCCAGTTTACAATTATAGAACTCTAATTTATATAATTTTCTAAATTCAAGAGAGTAAGTAATAAGAAGAGTTTAATTAATCACTTAGTTAATCTTTCTAGGATTAAGAAAGGTTGGAATGTAAAGAAGAGAAGGGGGTGGCCTTTTCATCAAAGGCATAGCATTTGAATTTAATTCAATCATCGATAATTCATAAAAAATCAAGAAAACCATAGATTTTTCATTAAAATTTATAAACAAAGTAAGAAAATTAGCTTACATGGAGCTTGTAAGCTCTCCTTTGGCTTGAGGGATTGAGGGTTCTACTATTGTTTGAAGCAATAATGGCCACCAATTCACTTTGGAGAGGATTAGGCAAAAAACAATTGAATTATTAAAAAAATTCAATGTAGTGGCTTAGGACAGGAGTAGAGTAACAGTGCATAAACACCATTAAAAGTGAGCCTCTAACCAAGCAAACTGATTCTAGAATTTTCCAGATCAATTTGGTCAATTTTTGACCATTTTTGGGTCAGTTCAGCTTACTTTTTGGATCTAGTTTTGAAACAGGAGAGAGGAGAGATGAAAATATCTCATTTTATTGATTAAAAATTGGGGGTAATGATTAGAAATTCATGAGGTTAGATCCCCACACTGAGGTGTCAAAATTTAAATTTTTTATTCTTTTCTTTGGTCCTTAGTTCACTCTTCATCTTATGTGAGCATTTACTCATTTTTGGGGGGTTTTTCTTTTATTCTTCAATTTATCTCCTCCCTACACTTGGATTGATCCTATTGGCTCATAGGAACCTTAATTGGACCATAATCCAAAATTTGTTGAAAATTTGGACCCTTAGGCTAAGGTCCTTTATACCTATTTTCAATTAATTCCAATTGCACATTGGAAAGTTCTTTTTGAATTTCTGTTTCAGGGGAAACCATTTTAGACACTAGGAGGATTTTTATATCCAAACATATCTCAATTTTGAATTACCTCCCTCTAGACATGTTCTCTCTCCAGGCCAAAATAGGGTAAAACAGGATCTTTCTTTTATTTCAAAGAGGGGAATAATTATAAGATCAGAAGGGAAGGTTCTTACACCTACCTGCACACCTCAAAAGCTGGAGGGAGGAATGTAACACCATTAGATCCTAAGTGGGATCCTATTTTGGAAATACCCTTAGTAGCAAGGGTCCACTTTTGCACCTTGCATTGCTTAGTAAGGATAATAGAGGAGTTGGTGTTTGAGTACGTGTGTTTTGTATACAAGATGCAACCTGCTTTAGATGCTATTGTAACATGCAAGAAAGTAGAACAAGTCTTATCTGATGTTGGATTGTACCGAGGCAAAGTAGAAATAAAAAAGGATGAGAAAAAGCCAGGAAAGAGTGAAAATTTTCCATGCAAACCGTGTTTTGGGGGAGCGAAGGCCAGGAAATTCTTATCTCCACCATGAGATGAAGATGCTAAGTTGCTTGTTAAACAACCGGAGAAGTACAAAGCATGGAAAAAACTACACATGGTTGTCCCCGATTGGAGCAATGGGGGATGAACGTGGATAGCAAAGGCAAATGTGTGGATGGCACTTGATAAATCGGCACCACTTTTACAAAAGATGACATTCAATTTCGATGATGCCAATGCATTTAAAGAGATAATTATAAACTTTCATAACTCAGTGTGATAGAGGCATGGACTTCAAATTGCATTACACACTATATGGTTATAGTGGTCTCCATTTTGTTTTTACAATTAAAATATGAATGTAATATTTTGAGTTTAACTGTGGATCTTATGTTTTTAAATGCAGCACATACTTGAGACTCATGGTCCATACTTTGCTAAACAAGGAAGTTTGGTGATATGGTCCACACAAGGCATGGAGCAATCTCATTTGGCAAGCTCGATCGGATTCCAAAAAGCGACGGCGTATGGATGTGAAATCAATGATTCCAATCCTAAGAGGTAGTTACTCCAATGGTGGCATAGGAGAATAAAGATAACGTATGAGGACAAATTATTAAAGTCCAAATCCAATGATATAAAAGCTGTTAGGTAAATATATGAAGTGAGGAAAGCAAGATATGAAAATAGCATGGCTAGAGAACATCATACATAATGGTTGATAACCCAAGAGAGAGTCAGTAGAAAATGGAAACATCAAACACAAAATGTGGTGATGGAAGTGATTTAGAATTGTAATCATTTTATATTTATGAGAGTATTAGAGAAATCCAATGTTTTTAAGAAATAGGTGTTTTATGTTTATGAGACTACTGGAGCAGTCCAATGTTTTAAAGAAATAGGTGTTTGCTAAAGTCAACATGGATAACTTTTTCAAAATAAGTGTTTGATAAAGTCAACATTGATAACTTTTTCAAAGTGTTGATATTTTTTAAAAGTAAGTGTCAATACTTATAGTAAGTTCCATTTATAAATGAAGGTAAACACCTCCACTGTGTTAATATTATTGATATTCCTCCTCCTTGAAGACATCTATAATAAAAAACAAGGCACCAAATTAACAAAGTTAGACTGCATGATTATTAAATATGTGTGTTAAGATTGTAAGCAACAAAAAAAGATTAAAACAACTAGAAATAAACAGCAAACTACTGCTTTGATTTACAACCTTGTTGCTCACAACCCTTGCTCCTATGAAAATAAACATTAACACATCAAGAGAAAACATAATCAAATCCTACATCAATATGTCATAAAGCATAAGCTGAGCCACTCCTCTGATCCTAGGTTGTCTCTTTTGTTGTAATAAACTCTCGGTATATTAACAATCAACATTATTACTAACCCTAAACACATTAACAAATGAACATTAATGCTAACCCTAAATGGGTGAAAGCATGGATAGGTGATACAAAAATTCTACTTTTTTGGTGGTTCAATAAATGGAAGTTTTGGGGTGAGAATTGGAATGAAAGATAATTTTGCATGAGAATAAAAAGTAAATTATTTCATGAGAATCAAAGTATCATTGTATGGAACCACTTCTTGACGTTTATAATCTCAGACGTGTGAAAGGTAAAATTTTCCCGCTCATCATTTTCATTGTGCAACAAATCCCCTTCTCTATCTAGAAATATTTCTCAGTTTCAAAAAAAAAACAGTCTACGCTATCGCCCAATCTTTTCTCTACAAAATGCATGCTTGTCTTGCCCAACGTCTCTCTACAACCTTTCTCTAAACAGAGCCCTATCCTCAAAATCTTCAGCTTAGGAGTAGTCTTCTTTGAGGGAAACATGGGAAGGACTCCCACCCACACGAAGCCAGTTGAAGAAACCCCGCCATTGCAGACACCCAGTAGCACACAAGAGGAGCTCATATTAAAGACAGAATCCTCTTCTAAAGGTATGTTTGTACTTTTGTGGCTTGATTGTTCCTCTCTTTCTTTCAACAACAAAGAATGTGTGCTTTGTGTGTGTGTGTGTGTGTGTGTGTGTGTGAGAGAGAGAGAGAGAGAGAGAGAGAGAGAGAGAGAGAGAGAGAGAGAGATTTTTGTAAAATCTATGTAGCTTGAAATTGATGACTAGATTTAGATTCTTGCTATAGGTACTGGTAAATCTCTCTTTCTTTTTAGCAAGAAACAATGTGTGCTTTATGTGTGTGTGTGTGTGTGTGTGTTGTGAGAGAGAGAGAGAGAGAGATTTTTGCTAAATGTGTGTAGTTTCAAATTCATGACTAGAGTTGGATTCTTGATATAGGTATTGGAAAAGCTAAACATATATACCCAAAGCTTCAACAGTTTTGCCTAACAAAAGAGCAACTCCATGAGGAATATGGTTTGAGCATGGAGGAGAAGCTTCCGAAGCATCTATCAAAAGAAGACTTGTCAGAGGCAGATTGGCTGAGTGTTTTCAGAACATGGTGTGAGAAGAACTCCAAGATCTTCTTGCATATGTTGCGGTCGGAGTTTGTGGATGAGTGCCACTTACTTTATCAAAAGGTGTACCAAGTTGTGCCCTCGAACAACATGATTAGTCACAAGTTTGCTAGGTGTTTCGCATACAAAAAGTATAAATCAACAAAAAGTAATCCCGAAGGTCACCAAATTGGATGGGCAACATTTGGGGAAAGTGTCTTGGAAACTTGTAACACTCAGCCGCCAGGAGGCTTGCATAAAAAGATCAGTAAAAAGCAGTGTGGCTGACATGGAATGTGATACAGGTGGCAGTGACTAGAAGGCCAAGCATTCCAAGTGGGAGCATGGCAGTGGAAGCAAGATGGCTCAACCTAGTTCGTGGATACTTGATTACAATCCTTGTTGTGTGCACATTCTAAAGGTGGAGTCCATGGCTGCCACCGAGAAAACACACGAGCTCGCCTCCAGAATAGCATATTTCAAGAAGAGGGACACGTTACTTCACAATGATGGCACATCATCTGCTGCAGCTATCTTGATATAACAGACATGGAAGGTCACAAGCAGTAGCTGGAAGAGTTAAAGGTAGACCTGCACACCAACATGGAGAAAATGTGTAAACTTGAGCTTCAAATTGAAGCTTGCTTTAGGATGCTCCACTTGCTAGGAGTGATGAGGCAATGTTGAACATTAAGGGGGACTTCACATTGTTAAAGGTATGTGTCCTTTTCCCTAGTTGAACAAGTCCCTAGTTGAATAAGAAGTACTTACTTTACAGAATGTTTAGCTCCTCCAAGTAGTTTTTATTTCTTCTAAAGTAGTTTTTAGATATTAACTGGCACCTAGATATAGTTTAGTATCCATAAAAGTAAACCTTCTATAATGCTCTGCTCTTTAAAGTAGTTTTTATTCCTTTAAATTTACTTTTTACATCGAGAAGTAGTTAAGTACCCACAAAATAATTTTGAGAATGTCCACAGCCCCAAAGTAATTTAAACTTCTTTTAAAATAGATTTCAAATTGTGATCAGAACCTAGAAGTAGTTCCTTATATCTTTCTAACTTATTATGCTATGTCTTTTTGGGAGACTGTACAAGTTGATCTAGAACAATTGCAGACATGCAGCATTTAGCATTCATGGAGAATATGGTGTTGTAGTTTAAGCAAGGTGAGAAGCTGTGTTTGGTACCCACACCCTACGAAGCACCAAAAGATGAAGAGCCCACAATCAAGGTGGCAAGAAACTATGCTGGGTGTGGAGATCCATTGGCTGCTACAAATGTAATTGGTATATATATGCTAGCTTGCAAATACAAATACCACCCTTTATGCTTTGCAAGTGTGATTACCTCGAGTATGTTTTGTGTGGGTCTTGGCTGCAATGAGATCATCCTGAACAATGCATGATCATTGCTTCTTAGGGGACCTCGGATAGTCGCTAAGCAAGAGAGTATGTGATCTTTTATGATGTTTGAGTATGTTATCTTTGATGATGTTTTATATGTTATGCTACCCTTTGGTATGAATCTTACACATGTACTTGGATTGTGGATGCAGGGGATTTTAGGAGGGGGTTGACATGTGCAGGGTTGGGGAAAGGGGAGATTTTGGAGAGGTCAGATGTAGATGAGGGCTTGGGGAAAGTGACAACTTCTGTAGTTCCGTAGGATGGGCTAGATTTGGATGGCATGGTAGATGTGTCAACTAAGCCTATGGTTGATGATTTGCATAAAAAAATCACCACCTGAGGTCATGGAGCAAGAAACCCAAGAGGGTGTGTATGCAACAATGAAGGTTGTGAAAATTTCTAACAATGAGGGCAAAGAAGGGAAGTAGGAGGATGCTGATACTGAAGCCTCTCCGGATGTGAAGCTGAGCCAATTCAAAGACAAACATAAAAATAAGCGTCTACTAACGAATGAAATAAAGCAAAATACAAATGAAGGTACCTTGTTTTTAATTTTTAACCATATTGTAATATCATTATTATTGTTATTGAAAGGCTTATCGTGTTTGTAAGAGCCAGACGTCCAAAGAAGACAAAGCTTGCACCAGTCAATGGTGGGATGAAGAGATTGAATCATCCCTTGCGGTGTTAGAGCAACCACAACCACGCAATAAAAGTACTGGATCCAATCCCATTGACCCCCCTTCGCACTTACATAAGCTCCGTGCATGCAAGAAGCTGTAAAGTACTTGCTATATGCACATCTTCATATCACCGGCACCTGCCAATTTTTGGCCTCTTATATTTAATGCACATCTATAGCATTGCTACCCCATTGTTTGTATTGGATGCCCCTATTTTAATGAAATGCATCCTTTTTTGAAACTCCTTGTCATCTATGCCTCTCAAATGAGCTTGGAAAATGGCTTCTCAAATGGCTTCAGGCTGTTGATCTCAAATGAGCTTGGAAAATGGCTTCAGGTTGTTGATCGCATACCATTTGTAGAATGTTGGGAGGATCACATGTAAGATAGAAATCTGTGACCTTCTTCACCTTCTTTTCCAATTCAGCTTTGAGCTTCCATTGTTCCTTTCTTTCTTTCCTCCCGGAAGATTTCTTGGATCTTCTCGCGATGAGCTCTTTGCCTCAACCGTTGGCCCAAGGTTTCCTTAATCTCTAGATCGATTTTGAAGCTATCAATTCTTGGCCTTTGAGATCTCATCATTATTTTCCATTCTTTGTAGAATTCTCGTGTAGGTAGATTATAGGCTTGACATACCTCAAGTATTGATCTTCATCAAAAAACTCAAGAGGTTCATCGGCTACTACAAGTTTCTACAACTCAACCTCTGCTCTTTCCAAGAGGTTGTTTTCTTTGAGGAAGTCAGCTATTGGGTTCCAATGATCTTCCGTAACAATTTCATCATCCCTTCCGTGGGTTACCTCATCATCTTTTTCCTCTCTCCTTTGGTCAGTAAAGTCCAAGGGATTGAGTATGGCACTAAAGGTTCTTAAGGGAACGCTGATTTCACCTTCTTATATGGGATGACTAAATTCCATAGTCTTGATGGGGACTACCTCGTTTCCGTCCCCATTCTAGAATTGGGTTCCTCCTCTGAGGGCACATGTATTAATGGTTGTTGCCAATATGTGCATCCAATTCTTGAGGTCATCCTCATCTAGTAGGTTTGCTACCACGAGGTCATCATCTTTGATGCCTCTCTCTTTCTTCTTTCCTTGAGTAGGTTCAAATAAGTGTAATCGGGCCACTTGCAAATCTCTACTGAATTCGAAGATTATGTGGGGACACTTTGTGAGACGTGCCTTGAGAGCAAGTATCTAAGTCTAGATCTTCAAGTGGGGTTCTCACCACCTCCTTGAAGGTGTGATCTCTCAGATCTACTCGAGTTATGCTGCAATAAAAGCCCCAATCATGGATCAGCATTGTCTATTGCATGAAAGGTCTACCTAGGATAACATCATAATTGGTGGCTTGCCCAAATTCCACCACAGCTAGAGTGTGCTTATATGTTGTGTGCTGGGTGATAGCCTCTATAACAACACCAATAGACACACAAGCTGAATATGTAAGAGGGTCAAAACTTGAGGAATCTAAGGTCCCAGCTCAAATGGCATTAGCTTCTGTCCCTTGACCTCTAGCTGTCAACAAATGAGCACCTCTACACCTTTTTGTCTGATCTAGCTATGTTGACTCCAGCTGTCCTCCATCATCACACCAAACCTCTAAGATCTCAGGCCTTTCACCCAAAAGCCTTATTTGACCAGAGCTTGAGTAGTTGACCAAAATCTTTCTGACGGTCGCCCCCCCAGACAGATTTGTTACTTAGTCACTCAAGACAGACACTAATTTTGTTGATGGTATCAGACCAAAAAATGTTCTCCAACATCAGAACACCTCATAATCTTGATTCAGAACTTCATAGCACACATTAGCAACCTCTAGCTGACTAGAACTCTCTTCAACCCCGATGTAAAAAATGAAAGAAAACTGCTTCTGAAATCTTCCTTTATGTTTCTATTCCAATATGAGCCTTTCTGGAGCCTCTATGATCTTCCTGCTTCTACAAACCTTGCAGTCGTTATCTCACAACCTTACCCATCTCTTGGTTGACCCCCTTCTCCCCTGATGACAGGAAAAGTCTGAGAAAACTCTCCTTGATGACTAGCGCAGAAATGAACAAATCCTACTCATAGATTGGAACATATATCTGCAATAGAAACACGTCCTCATAACCTCCAGAATATCCTCCAGTGGCAACAAACTTCAAACACTTGATCTTAACCTTCTTAAAACCTATCAGCTCCCTTTTGCTGACACCCTATTGTCTCTAACTATCTTAGGTGATAGAAAACTTGGTCAAATACCTGACGCAAAATTCACTCACAATATTTGTCCTCTTGGATCTTTGTAGTGACCTCCTTTGTCAGCTAACATCAATCTATCATCCCTAGAGCCATGTTAGACATCCCTCTATGACATGCTGACCACCAAATGACACTGATCTAACTGGTTTATACTATAACTAATTCTGCTCTCGGAGGCAGAACCAATCGATTCATAATCCATATTTGGATCAGAAACTCTCCCTTTTAAGTCAGTTGTATCCTTCTAACCCTAGAGCTTCCCTAGTTTCATGATTATATGACTTCACAGACACTTTGTTGTCAACAATTGACTTCTATAGTCTGATTGCTGATTACTGATTGTTACTGATACAAGTGGAACATACTCTTTCAGCTCTGGGTCAGCTAAGACCTCAAAAACCTCTAAACATTCAAACCAGCCTAAAATATGACCCAGAGAACATCTAGCTGATCATTGTAGCCACAGCTGCTCCAAACATATCAATCTACCCACACCACCACAACCCTATCTGACTTCTGACACACGTCTGTGTGTCAGAATGGACTCATAATGATTTCTTTTGCATCCAAAATGACTAAAATGACCCTTTTGCTTGATTAGCCAACCCCCTAGACACTTGCTTGCCTGTGGTGGCTGACTCTCTTCTGACCCATTTCGACAACATTCTCTCATCAAAAGTAAACAGTTTCAAACATAAAGCAGTTCAAACCTCCTAAATCGTGAGACACTTTCCAACAAGAGTTCTATCTCATCTAAATCTAACTAATCAACTCAAATCAAACTCTAAAACATAATTTCTCATTGATCAAAACATAGATTCAAGCTTCAAACTCATTGTTTTCTCTCCAAAGCCAAGAAAGACCGTCTCAACAACCCTAAGATAATGGGTTGAAAACTATCAGACAAACATGCAGAAAACTTGTAGTTTCTCCACCTGTACAGTCAATTGTTATCCAAACTATAGTGAGGTCACCCACGCCTCCTATAGGTTCCTCTTAGAAAGATTATATTCATCACATGTCTGACCTACTACATCCACAATTGATCATAAAATGGGCTAAACCAAGTATCTAACGGAGTCTCCTTCCAGAGATAGCAAGGGACACCTCTCCTGCTTGATTATCTGGACTAAGTCACCTCCTCTGATCTGATTTCTTGAAATTCACCTCAATTGTATTATGCCTCAAACTCTGTGACCTTGCAAAACTAGAACCCCCTCGTCTGTAAGTTTCCTTCACTAGAGGATTTTCCTTCTCTTTTCTCATAGCAGCTTCTCTTTTCCTTGTACACCCTGTCTCTCCACTCTATTCTCCCTTCCTTTAATTGTAGGTCATCTTCAAATTCCCCTTTTTTCTCATCCACCTCGGTGCCTTTGCTTCATTTCCTTCTAGAACCTTTGCGCTGTCTCTCCCCTTCGATCATGCACCTTCTATTTTTGTTTTTTCGACATATGCTCTTATGCCCTCCACTGCCACGCTATCTTTGCCACCTTGGACACATTACACACATCATTTTTTTTTATATTTCCACATTCCATGTTTATTTTGGGCCTTGGGCACCTCTCACATATTGCCCCAACCTTGCTATGAAACACTATTAAGTGTTTCACCCTTGTTCTTCACTTTCACATTACCCTAATGTAATATGCCCTCAGCCTCATGCCATCCACCCTACTTGCATGCAACTAACCACTCAAATCCTCCAATTGATAAGATCCATTAGAAAAATCCTCACGAATGATAAATGGTACTTCCCATGTGACTCTAAATTTGGTTTGAAAAGTAGTATCCAAGGCATTATTATAGCTAAGGACCAACATTCCTTCCTTTAAGTCTTTGTTCCCAAGCTTCTGATTGAAATTTTCAATTCTTCTCTGATTGTTCTTCTCATACCACTTAACTACTTCTTCTCTATCTAGCAATAAAGAATACAGATTAGTTAACCTCCTCTTTTCCTAATATTCTTGGGTCATGTTGGCTGTTGGCCAGCCTATGCCATAGCAATAGCCGGGCAGGCCAACTGTCAGGGGCCAGCTGAATATTAGCTAGAGTACTTTAATACAAGAACAATGCTTCCTTAACACCTAGTCGGCGCACCTTATCACCAGGGAATCATGGTACCAATGGATATTGCAAGCAAGAAGTATAAAAGAATTGATCTTGAGCCTTGCAAGGCTGGCTGCTCATTGTATTATATCCTCTCTTGGAAATAGAACAAGACTTCTCTTCTGTATATGCATCTTGATTATTGTGTCATTGTATATTCATTTTCTGTGAGGTCCCTATCCCCACCGCGCAACGAATTCAGGGGTGCTAGCAGTGGAAGTGCGGGGCAGGGTCCCATACTTGGGGCCTCGCCCACACGGATATCCGGACAAGAGACTAATCCATCGGTTCTTCCAAAACCACGAACCCGGAAAAAACTTCCCTTGCGTGGAAAGCACGGGTGATTCCTCCAGGATAACTTTTCTCTAACGTAGTCAGATTTGGGAAAAGATTGTACTTGGATCATAGAGACCAATGCTTTTTTCCTCATTGAGAGGCACAACCATTGATTCTTTTCCATAGAACAAATTTTGTCCGGGATTTACTTCATCTATCGAAACAGAATAGAATTGAGTCTCAATTTAGGGATCCATCAGTCCAGCCTAAACCCCATCCAGTCCCATGGGTTAGCCAACTGCCCAACCACTGTAGTGATGGGATCCGATTAAGAATTTGGTTAGGTTATCCCGGGTACTAGGGAAAAGAGTTCCCAGGCCCTCTCGCTGGATATTCATGCAAACTTAAAACTAGTCACACCACTTACACACCCAATTTGAAATTGCCTTTTTCACAGATTCAACAGTCTTTAAAACAATCATTTAATGAAACCATAGTATCGCTGATCATAATCCTCTAATTATCCAGTTCAGTACTTATTTCCAATCATTTCTTCATCGGTGTACCTATGGCATCATTGGCAACCAGAATGCTCACCCCCTGACTACTCAGGGGCCTTTTCGATAATTCCTAGCTCATAGTAACCGGCAAGTATTCACTTTAACAAAAATAGAGTCTCTGTTAAAGATCAGCAAGATCAACCAACAGATCCATATAAAAGAGCCATGTTGAGGATTAGCAAGGTCAATCAACCAGATCCATGCCCGAATTCAGAAAACAACTCTTACTCCTTGTTCCAATATCTTCCTCGACATACGTGTGGGTATCTTCGGTGACCCAGAGACCGAGCACCGTATGGTCAGCACCCTCTAGGATCCTTCGTAGGGTCACCTAGCGCTTCACTCATAGGCCGCTTCCTTGGTCCCTCATCCACTATACCGGAAGCTCACCATTTAAATCACCGAGGCTGGTCAAGACCTCGGCCGGCGACCTTGCTACGCGAGACGTCCTCCGTTGACTCTCCTTTTAGCAGTTGCAACTTTAACAGATAGGTCTCCACAACCTCATTCACAAGACGATCAAAATGCTTCCCTAGCATTCTTGACATAAAACAGTCATTTAAAAACAGATTTCACATACAAATACAGTTCCAACAATATTTCCATCTTTTCTCATCACTCCACATCCTTTCACATTCGTCCCCATCTTTTCTCATCTTCCCACAGTTTTTTTTCTTCATCGATCCCTATCACATCACATCATTCCCACATCAAATCACATCCAATTGCATCACCCACACATCAATCCACATCATCCATACATTCATCCACATCAATTCACATCATCCATACATCCATCCACATCAATCCATATTATCCACACATTCATCCACATCTTCCATACATCTATCCACATCAATCCACACGTCAATCCACATCAGTCCACATCCATACATCCATCCACATCAATCCACATTCATTTCATAAGTATTCCCATTCTCATCTAATCACATCTTTTTCTATCTCATCACTTATTTCCTCATTTATCCTCATCAGATCTCATCCAATTGCATCTACCCATACATCTCATCACTTATACATTAACATCTATCCAGCTTACGTCGCATCTTATCACATCCATTTCACATCACATCTCATTCATTCACATCCTGATTCACATGCTAACACATTCATTCACGTCCCTTATCGTTCATTCACATCTCGATTCACATCACATCACATCCATTCACATCCCTTATCATTCACTCACATCCCGATTCACATGCTATCACATTCATTCACATTTTATATCATTCATTCACATCCCGATTCACATGCTAACACATTCATTCACATCCTATATCATTCATTTACATCCTGATTCACATGACATCACATCTCATCTATTCATTCACATTTATCTGATTCACATAACATCACATCCATTCACATCCCTTATCACTCATTCACATCCCGATTCACATCCTATATCATTCATTTACATCTTGATTCACATGACATCACATCTCATCTATTCATTCACATTTATCTGGTTCACATCACATCACATCCATTCACATCCCTTATCATTCATTCACATCTCGATTCACATCCTATATCATTCATTTACATCCTGATTCACATGACATCACATCTCATCTATTCATTCACATTTACCTGATTCACATCACATCACATCCATTCACATCCCTTATCATTCATTCACATCCCGATTCACATCCTATATCATTCATTTACATCCTGATTCACATGACATCACATCTCATCTATTCATTCACATTTACCTGATTCACATCACATCACATCCATTCACATCCCTTATCATTCATTCACATCCCGATTCACATCCTATATCATTCATTTACATCCTGATTCACATGACATCACATCTCATCTATTCACCTCTCATTCTCATCACATCCATTCTCTATTCATTCTCATCTATCTGATTCATATCACATCTTATCACATCTATTTATAGAATGTAAGAGAATTCTTATTTTTTATATAAAGATTCTTTACGTAATTTAAGGAGGATAACACTTTCGAAATAAAAATAAATCTTTTATGCATCTTTCTATGCATAAGATCAAAATTGATGAGAATAACTCTTTTGAAATAAAAATAAATTTCTTTATGCATAAAATCAAAATTTGATGAAAGTAACGCTTTTATAATTAAAAAAAATCTTTTATGCATCTATTTATGCATAAGAACAACTTCAGTGGGAAATAACACTTTTATAAAAATTCGTTTATGCATCTATTTATGCATAAATTCAATTTTAAGGAGAATAACACTTTCGAAATAAAATAAATCGTTTATGCATCTTTCTATGCATAAATTCAATTTTAATGAGAATAAATCTTTTGAAATAAAAATAAATTTCTTTATGCATCTTTCTATGCATAAGATCAAAATTGATGAGAATAACTCTTTTGAAATAAAAATAAATTTCTTTATGCATCTTTCTATGCATAAAATCAAAATTTGATGAAAGTAATGCTTTAATAATTAAAAAAAATCTTTATGCATCTATTTATGCATAAATTTAATTTTAATGAAAGTAACACTTTTATAATTAAAAAAATATTTCATGCATCTATTTATGCATAAAAATCAATTTTGATGAAAGTAACACTTTTATAATCAAAATATTCCTAATATGCATCTTTTTGTGCATAGAAATTAATTCTAATGAAAATAACACTTTTATAATAAAAATATTTCTAATATGCATTTTTCTATGCATAGAATAAAAATAACACTTTTAGAATACACAAGCGGTGGGGATTACTCTTTTTGAATAATAAAAAGATAAAACTTACTTCACCAAATTTAAGAAACTTTTGCCATAACCTCCTTTGTATGGCTGACCATTTTTTTAAAATTTTGACTCTAAAATTTACTAGAAATTATCCAAGATGATATAAATCATTCTAATCTAATCAATTTCTACTTTATTAAGAGTAAACAATATGAAAAGTTTAATTCCATCAATTTGATTACACATCTAGGATAAAGAAAGGCTGAATTCAATAATGAAGAGAAGGGGGAAAGCCTTTCCAGCAAGGCATAACATCCATTTTCATTTTAAAGAAAGCAAAAATCAGAAAACCATAAAATAGAATAAGAAAAAGTAGAATTTCTAACTTACTAGGAGTTTTGTGAGCTTTCCTTTGGCTTGATGGTTTGAGGGATCTACTCTTGTTTGCAACAAGAGTGGCCACCAATTCTTTTGAAGAGGAAATGGTCAAAAACAAATGAATTATCAATGAATTCACTATTTTTGGCTCTAGGGAGGAGTAGCGTAATAGTGCATAAAACACTATTGACCATTTACAAAGGGGGAGGCTTCATTTATAGGAAAAAGTGAGCCTCTAACCAAGCAAACTGATTCTAGAATTTTCCAGAGCAGTTTGGTCAATTTTTGACCATTTTTAGGTCAGTTTAGCTTACTTTTTGGATCTAGTTGAAGTAGGAGAGAGGAGAGATGAAAATATCTCATTATTTGTGAGTTTAAAACTAAACCACACATGTGAAATAGGAACCTCCTTCATGAGGGGAATTCCCCACACTGAGGTGTCAAAAATGCATCATTTCCTCTAAATATCTCTTCTTTTTTAACTAATAACCATGTCCTTAGTCAACTCTTCATCTTATGTGAGCATTTACTCATTTTTGGGGGATTTTCTTTTATTCTTCCATTTATCTCCTCCCTACATTTGGATTAATCTAATTGGTCCATAGGAACCTTAATTCAAAATTTTTTAAAAATCTAGATCCTTAGGCTAAGGTCCTTTTTACCTGATTTTAATTTATTCCAATTGTACATTGGAATTTTCTTTTTGAATATTTGTTTTAGGGGAAACCATTTTAGACGCTAGGAGGATTTTTATATCCAAAAATATCTCGATTTTGAATTACCTCCCTCTAGACATTTTCTCTCTCTAGGCCAAAACAGGGTAAAACAAGATCTTTCTTTTATTTCAAAGAGGGGAATAATTATAAGATCAGAAGGGGAGGTTCTTACACCTACACACCTCAAAAGTTGGAGGGAGGAATCTTACATTTTCGTTTATATGCTATGCTTAGTAAGGTTATGTGTTAAGTCTTCGTGTTCGTGTATCTCTTACATTAGGCGATTACTGTAGTCTATTTTGTGTTGTGTTCATATCTAGCTGGTGTATGCTACGTGCATAACCAGTGACTCTCAGCAGGTTGCTCGCGGAAATAAGCGATCAATTCCCCCGCGCCAACACTTTGGGGACCACGATGCTTTTTGCTGCTTCTTGTTCCTACCATTTTGCTTGCTGCTTGATTGTCATTGTGTTTGAATCTACTTCCATTGTTTTCAAACCCATCCTTCATGTCAGCACATGACTTGGAGTGCAACCAAGCTCAGTAATTCATGTTCGCCAACCCTGAAGACCAACCTGCTGAATCTAAACCAGAACAGATCGACTCCCAATCAGAAGAAGAACCACTCACACCTACCATTCCAACTTCACCACCACTATTCATACCACCACCACCACCACCACCACCACAACCTCATCCCCTCCGCTACAACATGTTGCAGTTTGACCGTCACCACATAAAGTACCCCAAGTTCTTAGAGAGAGAACCTTGGAGGATGCAGATACTCACATCATGCTGTTTGATAATGCTTGGCGTGTCAATTTACCTGCTCGGTGGACCAAAACCTCAAAAAGGTCACTTTTGTCCCAACACTCCAAAAGAGTGCCGCTCTCTGGGTTGCTCAGTATGAGTACACCCATTTTCCCAATTATGATGCCATCTGTGATGTCTTCCTTCAACAGTTCCGGGAAGACAAGACATCCGTTGCATGTGCTGGATAAGTTGTGCAGAATGAACCAAAAGAGTTTGATAGTGGAGGATTATGCTACAAAATTTAGGAAGCTTCCTCAATTCTTACCTCATGAAGGGTCTTAGCAAACGACTCAAACGCTTCGTCTAGTGCCGACCTAACTACCATAACTATGGAGAAGCTCGTTAATTCCTCTCTCAGAGTCGAGCGAGTGCTGGTTGGCTCTGTCAAAGACAAAGGCAAGTCCAAGAGTAAAAGGAAGTCCAAGAAGTCCTCATCCAGATCTTTGGGGAGACGACGAGGATGATTCCGATGATTCCACAGCTAGTGAGGAATCGGAGTAGGAGGAAGATTGCAAGGCATGGTCTAAGTGCAAGAAGGCAAGAAAGACAACCAAGGAACTAGCTACTCCATCCATGGCTCAGTTGACTAGTGAAGGTGCGAAGTCCACTCCTATTGTCTGGTCAAGCACTTGGTGTGTGAGGTGTCACAATCATGGACATGAAGTCGAAGAGTGCGGCTTAAATGAACTTTGGTGTGCCATTTGTAGAACGGCCACACATATAAATGAATCCTATCGCTAAAATGGCAAGAGATTCAAGCTCCCGTTGTGGCAGCAGTCGTGGCTGCAGTCCCAACCCGCCTAGCCAATGGCTCCACTAGATCCGTACTAAAGTCCCCAAGTTTGCCCATGCAAACACCTCTAGGGATGTGGCCGGTGCTCCAAGGACTGCTTTCATATATTTTTATTGCCATGGCCAAGGCCGCAAGAAGTCAGACTGTGAAATCTAGAGGAAGCATAGGGCAGAAGTAGAGGGAGCCTAGGCTTCAACATCAGGATAACCGGCTGTAAATGCGGTTGAAATCCAAGCTCTGGATGAGAAAGCAGCAGCCAGGTCGACCACACAGGTAGCCGAATCATCAGCCATGGCGGTGACTATATCAAGGTAACCCGAGACTTCGAAGGCGGCGAAGGAATCGACCTCTGATAAGAAGGGGAAGCAGAAAGGGGTCACCTGGCAAGAATAGCACAAAGTATGGACGGAAGTGTCCGATTGGGTGGCCAGAGAGGCACTGTGAAAAAAGGATAGGACATGTTTGATTCGCTCCTATCTTTGTTTAATGGAGGGCAGCCATAGGTAGAGCAATTGAATGCTCAACTAAGTGCTGAAATTTAGCCTATGCAGGTGCAAAATTAGCCTGCAAATCACCCTTTTGATAAGGCAATTATTGAGGATGTAGTGGATGAGGAGAGAGTAGCCATAGAAGAATCTAGGCATAAACCAAAATGTCTTGTGCTGCAGACATTAAGGGATAGCAAGTTGGCAGCTTCTTTACCTAGCAGAACTCGTGGAGGTTCTCATCATGTAGATTATCCTCATGTGGATCATGTTCTCATTTTTAATTTATGTAATGAGGAGGAACCTGTTTCCTTTGTGAGGGAGCACAGGATGATGATCATTGGATGCATGCTATGCAGGATGAGTATAACTTTATACTCAACAATGACACTTGGTATTTGACAAATCTACCTCATGGGGCAAGAAGGCCATTGGTACTAAGTGGGTTTACAAGTTAAAATGCAAAGTAGATGGTAGCATTAATTGCTACAAGGCCAAACTTATTGCAAAGGGGTATTCTCAACAAAAGGGCATTGATTATAATGAGACCTCTGCACCCACATCTCGTATGACTACCATTAGGTGTCTCATTTCTTTGGTGGAAGCACATCATGGGTGGAATGTAAATCTGTTGGACATTAAGGCTGCATTCTTAAATGGTGATTTACATGAGGAGGTGTATGTATTGCAGCCTCCTGGTTTTATTGTGAAAGGAGAAGAGTCTAAAGTATGTAGGTTGAAAAAGGCACTTTATGGCCTTAAGCAGGAACCCCGAGTGAAAATCCAACTTAAGTAGGCTTTTTTATTCCTTAGCGATGATCCAAGAGCTAGGTTAGGATTAGACCCTTTTTTGAACACAACAACCATGCAAGTAAGTGAAGGAATGGGAACATTTTGGAGCTTCAGCAAAGGAGAGCTAGTAAGAGCCTCACAGCCTACAAAGACAAGAAGTGCTGCCTGCCAGCGGCTATTGTCCCATCAACCTTAACCAATGCCATAGTGGGAACCCAACAAAATGACTAGATGGTGGTCCACAATAACCAGAGACTAAGGCAACCTTATCCCATGATGGGCATACCACCTGTGGTATTGCCTCCTCAATCTACACCACCAAGAGTTACCCCCATGAGAATCATAGAATGAGGAATTGATGTAGACAAGAATATGCCATTTGCTTTCTATGATGACTATCCAAATTATGCGGATGATTACATGGCACCAAACATTCCCATGTCACACACTGGATGCGTGACCTGGGACCTAGCCCAACTAACTACCTTAAATCAAGGTGCAGTAGGAACCTTTTGCCAGGGACATAATGTTGGCATCTTTCAGAAGAGCTCAGTATGCTTGTTTCAGGTGTGGTTGCGGATTGCAAAATCCCAACCACCCCTGCACCAGCTCTACAACAATGAACCCAAGCCCCTTATGGCTCAATTGGACCCATGACCCCTCCCAAAACACCTAAGGCAGAGAACTACACGACACTCCAAGAGAACATTCTAAGGGAAAGATCTGACCATGCAAGGAGGAGACAAGCTGATGTTGTCCCTCAAGTGGAAGGACCTAGGTCACTTCTCACTCTTCCCGTGTATGTACAGTCTGAAGAAAGGACTATTGTCGCGAGAGTTCCATCCTTGTGTAACTCTAGAAGAGGAGAAAGTCATACAACCTCTATGCATGCTTTCCTACACTATCACCATCTATGAATACCTGGAAAAAAATCCAAGAGCATGGGAGGATGTTGTTAGCTGGCTAGGATTGAAGATGAAACCGCAAAGGCCCTTACCCAAGAAAGAGGTAAATCTAGAGGAGCCTCGCCGATAAAGCTACCCTGAGATCCCTGTGAATAAGATAGGCAAGTATTGTGAGAGTGACAACATGAGTGCCACTTTACTCATTTTGATGGATGAAGTGAAAATTGTATCTATCCTTGATGGTGGCACAGGAGTCAGCGTCATCACAAAATAGATGTGGATGAGATGGGGAAGTAGACCTCTCAAACCCATGAAGATGGTGCTAAACTTGCAAGGATGGGAATATTGGAAAACCATTAGGAGTCCTAAAGATTTTCGAGTTAAATTCTTGTGGGTTAACGTATGAGCACACTCTAGCTATGGTGGAATTTGGGCAAGCCACCAATTATGATGTTATCCTAGGAAGACCTTTCATGTGATAGACAATGCTAATCCATGATTGGGGCTTTGACTATCTCTATGTTCTCTAGGATGGTAGCATAACTTGAGTAGATTTAAGAGATCACACCTTTATGGAGGTGATGAGAACCCCACTTGGAGATCTAGAATCTGATACTACCTCTCAAGGCATATCACAAAGTGCCCAAACAAAATCTTCAGATTTAGTAGATTCACAAGTGGCTAGATTAAACTTATTTGAACCTACTCAAGGAAAGAAGAAAGAGAGAGGCATCAAAGATGACCTCGTGGTAGCAAACCTACCAGATGAGGATGAACTCAAGAATTGGATGCACATATTGGAAACCATCTGGTAGCAAACCTACCAGATGAGGATGAACTCAAGAATTGGATGCACATATTGGAAACCACTGAAACATGTGCCCTCAGAGGAGGAACCCAATTCTACAATGAGGATGGAAATGAGGTAGTCCCCATCAAGACTATGGACTTCAGTCATCCCATATAAGAAGATGAAGAAATCATTATTCCCTTAAGAACCTTTAGTGCCATAACAACTCAATCCCTTGGACTTTACTGACCAAAGGAGAGAGGACAAAGATGATGAGGTAACCTAGGGAAGGGATGATGAAATTGTTACAAAAGATCATTGGAACCAAATAGATGACTTCCTCAAAGAAAACAACCTCCTGGAGAGAGCAGAGGTTGAGTTGTAGAAACTTGTAGCCGATTAACCTCCTGAGTTTTTTGATGAAGATCAATATTTGAGGCCAGGGGGTTTCTCAACGTAGATTTCCTCCTTTAGATCGCCATTGAGAAAGGTGGACTTAACATCCATCTCTAAGATGGGCCAAGAAAAATGAGCAGCAATAGAAAGAACTGTGCAAATATTGATATATTTGGTGGTTGGAGCAAAAGTCTATGAGAAGTCCTCGCCTTTCTTTGGGAATAGCCCTTAGCCACCAATTAGGCTTTGTATTTGTGAAGAGAACCATCGGCAAGGAACTTCACTTTGTAGGTCCATTTAACGCTAATAACCTTCTTGTGAGAGAAGGGTAGGGAACAAGTTCCAAAGTTTGATTTCAGTCAATGGCATCCATTTTTGCCTCCATCGCAAGCCATCGCCACTCTGGAATCTAGGAGGCCTCCTCTAGTGTAGAAGGCGCACCATGATGCATAAAAGAAGACATTAATGCATAGTTGACAGTGAGCATGCTAGCACTATGTGGTTGGTGTCTAGCAGATCTCCTCAAGCTGGATGGTGCAATCCCAGACTCATAAATGGTTGGGGAAGGGATGTGAGAATCCCTCAATGTAGACTAAAGCCACCGTAGAGTAGGAGAGGAACTCGTCGCAGCGGCTGAGGCAGAGGAGGAGCAGGCACCAAAGGTGCAGGTGGAACCAAGGAAGGAGATGATGAGGGTGCTGGTGAAGATGTAGTTCTAAGTCTCTGGGGATTCATTGAAGAGAACATCCTAAGATAGTATGACCTTCTCTTTGTTGGGATCCTAAAGCTGAAAAGCTTTGGAGTGATCATGGTAGTCGACAAAGATAGCAACCATATTTTCAAATCTCTCTGAGAAGTTTTGAGGGGTTGAAGCCTTTCTTTGTACAAAAACTAAAAGATCGTTATACTTGCTGTTGTATTGCTCATGTGCAAATGATGTTTTTAAGAGATGCATTCAATCACATGCGCCATCAATCATTTGGGCTTCATGGCCCTTCTTGTACATGTAGGTGTCTGGTATGTAGCCCAGAGGCAACTCCCACTTTATGTAGCATTGCTTTGTCCAAAGCCAACATCTTCAGAGTTCCATGCAAAGTCTTGTTTGCTAGGAGAGTGCAATGACTGTGGCACAAGTAGGGTTACGCTATGTCCTAATGAAGTGTGCAATGATGATTTGCTACTTTTAGTCAAGGTCTTTGAAGACATTGAGTCAGGACATTGTGATGAAGAAGGAAACAGGAAGAAATGAAAGGATCTAGTAGTCAAATATTTGAAAGGCAAGGATTTCGTATCCTTGCTTTAGAAGCATATTACCTCTTTCACCAAGCACAACTTCATAGTCAGGTGTGGTAGGCTCAATAATTTAAAAATTTCTTATCAAAGTTTTCAAACGACGTGGTGGTCTCTGTAATTGACTTTGTAGAGAACTATTTGTTGAAATATACAAGTGAATAGGGTGTATGTGGGAACAAGCTCTTGGATGGAGGCTGTAAAAGAGAAGATGTAATTGTGAAAGAACCTGTGAAAAGGTGAGAAGAATCTACTGGGAGAGAATAATGGGTAGCATGAGAGAATTTAGGAGTATGGAGTTATTCTGGGAGATATTCAGGGAAAAGAGAAGAGGTGGAGAGAATCAGGCAAGAGGTGGAGATATTCTGGGAGTGAATCATGGAGAAATCAATGGGATTAGATGCTTGATGTAAACTCTATAAATTGAGGCATAGTCCTAATGAGAATTTGCTGGTTTTTGAGTATCCATGCCTACATTAATCTATTTGCTAATTATTCACTAATTACGTCTTAATCATTTGCTAATCACTTTGTTAATGATGTTGATTCTAGTGTTTGATCCACCATAGCTCATCATTATGCTCAAATTTCAACATGGTATCAGAGCCATGCCTAGAATCCATCAGATTTATGAGCCCATTAGTTAATTAATTAGGATTAGTAGAAAATTAGCAAAAAAATCAAATTTTTAGTGAGTTTTCACTTCTCCCCTTCACCCCCAGCCAGTGGTGGAGGACTCCATTCTTATTGCACAATCAAAATTAGGTCTTGTGCTTCTAATACAAGCTAGCTAACATCCTTGGCTTCAAGCCCATCAAGAAAACGCAGCAAACCGCCGGCGCATTCAGGAGAACTCCACGTTTTTTTCAGCGTAATTTTTACTGACAGTTTTGCAGATCTTGTGCTCATCAAGTCAACTTGCTTCAATTCCTCTTAGCCCCGGGGGTTTTCAAGCATGCTCTATAAGCTGGTGAAGATAGACATTAGGAAGTGAATGGGGTCTTCTTGGGCTCTTTAATTTGCCCAAGCCTAATCAAGGTGATTAAGGAATAGCCAAATGGGGGGTTGCCATGTGGACTGAAATGTTGGGTTTTTAAGAGAGGTGTAAGAGTGGTCAAAGGGTGCACTTTTTCCCCAAAAGGGGGGGGGGGGGATTTCACAATTTTTGGACCTCCATAACTTCTACATACAAGCTCCAATTTGAGCAGAGATTACAGATCTGTGATCTACGCATCAAGAGCTTTCCATAGATATGTTACATGATATGGTTTTATCCGCTAGATTTTAAATTCCATTTTCCCCCCAAAATTCAAATTCGAATAAAGTAGCCATTTTGAAGCTTCTAATTAGAAAACGTTTCTTCTTAAGAGAAAAGGTTTGACTCCCTTAAACTGCCAAATAAAAGGGCCCAAGAAGCCTTCCATTGAGGTCCTAATGATTCAATTTCATCAAGTCTACAGTGAGATCCAAGCTCTTCATCAAATCTGCAGGTGACTTTGGTAAAACAGAGATTAAGCTTTCAATATTTGGTCAAATCTTGTGTTTCTTGGCTTAATCCTCTACTACACTCATTGCTATTGATGCCTTTGAAAGCATTTGAGCTCATTTGAAGTGGAAGGCACCAGATCTGGACTCCCCGCATACTCTATTTTTTGCACACAAAACAGAGCATTAATTTGCTAATCAGTGATTAATCAGTGCTAATCACTGTATTTTGGTGCAATTGAGGGTTCAAATTAACCATTAGGTATCTGATACAGATCCCTAAAGCTTCAGATTGTAAATCAGAGTTGGTTTGATACTCCAACCATCCCGTACAAATTGGTTACCCTTAATTTAGTGTAATTTCTGGTGATTTTATGCTGATAAAATTGTTGTAATCATCTATTAAACACCAGATTGAGTTGTAAAAGGGTAGACACTACCCTTGAATCTTGAAATTGGATCAAGAGGTAAGACCCCCTTCACATCATCATGAGTTCAGCACAGGAAATAGCCAAATTTAATGGGGAACAGTTTTATACATGGCAAACGGAAACCATGTATTTGCTGATGAGGAAAAATCTGTGGGGATTAGTTGAAGGGAGAGATAAATGCCCAGAGAGAGGGAAAAATGAGTGGAAGAGCAGGAATGAAAAAGCATTGGGACTTATTGCACTCAGTTTAAATGATGAAATCATTCATCATATCACAGGGATACAGTGGGCAAAAGATGCATGGGATGAACTCAATAAATTATTTGGTACACAAGCAAAAAATTCAAAGATAAATCTGTTAATGCAATTCTACAAATTGGACATGAAGGAAAGTGAACCTTTAATCACACACTTGAACAAATATAAAAGCATTAAGCAACAGCTGGCAGCTATTGGCAAAAAGGTAGAAGATGATGAAGCATTAGCTGTACTTCTGAAGAGTGTGGACAAAGGAGATTATGAAAACATTGTAGCAACACTAAAGAATGTACCTAAACTGAAGATACACGAGATAGAAGTAGCTCTACTAGAGCAAGACAGTAGAGGCAAAGAGAAGAAAGGGCTCGACTCAACAGCAGGAGAGGAAAAAGCATTCTTCACCCGAGGAGGATTCTCTCGAGGACGAGGACGAGGAAGAGGCAGAGTAGGAGGGAGGACCTTCACTTGCCACAAATGTGGAAAGCCAGGACACATGGCGAGAGACTGCTACAGCAAACCCAGTGAAGAAGGAACGACATCGGCAAACTTCATGGAGGCTCCAAGGGAAGTGGAGTCGGATCATCTTTTCTGAGAGAGAGAGAGAGAGAGACCCCACAACCCAATGTAACCTGCCCCAATAAAGTAAAACCACCTCTGAGCCACCGATGATGTAGGCCACGTGGTAGATGTATGTGTGAGCACTTTAGTCAAGGTCACGGGCACTTATAGTAGCCTTGGACACATTGAGAGAGAGAGTGTCAAGGACTATGGAGTTTATGGACTTGAGGCACTGGTCGCGGACTATCAAGTAAGAGGGAAACTTGATACAGGGTCCAGGTGTGCTAGGATTATTCACTTGAGGGGAGGTGTTGAAATATATAAGTGAATAGGGTGTGTGTGGGAACAAGCTCTTGGATAGAGGTTGTAAAAGAGAAGATGTAATTGTGAAAGAACCTGTAAAAAGGTGAGAAGAATCTATTGGGAGAGAATAATGGGTAGCATGAGAGAATTTAGGAGTGTGGAGTTATTCTGGGAGATATTCAGGGAAAAGAGAAGAGGTGGAGAGAATCAAGCAAGAGGTGGAGATATTCTGGGAGTGAATCATGGAGAAATCAATGGGATTAGATGCTTGATGTAAACTCTATAAATTGAGGCATAGTCCTAATGAGAATTTGCTGGTTTTTGAGTATCCATGCCTACATTAATCTATTTGCTAATTATTCACTAATTACTTCTTAATCATTTGCTAATCACTTTGTTAATGATGTTGATTCTAGTGTTTGATCCACCATAACTCATCATTATGCTCAAATTTCAACACTATTCATTCAAAGAACAAAATGAAATACGATCAATGCATTGGTATTCTTCTCAAGTCACTATTTTGGTTCACATCACATGAGGATAATTCCAATGAAGAAGAACTAAGACCAATACCCCCTCACTACAAGAGCTACCAAATCAATTCCAAAAGAGTGTGCAATTAGGCACCAAGGAGAGAAAAACCAGAAATCCCAGGCAAATCCTACGATGGACTTGAGGATGCAAAGAGGGTGGACTTAGCCAAACAAGAAGATAGTCCTAAACAAGTATGGATAGCCATAGACTTAACCCTAGAAGAAGAGTTAGAGCTTATTGCTCTACTCAAGGAATTCAAGGATGTATTTTCTTGGAGTTATGAGGACTTAAAAGGAGTTCCACCAGAAGTGTGTCAGCACACTATCCCTCTTGTGGATGGTGGTCGGCCCTCAAAACAATGCCCATACACATATAATGATAACTTTGCTCGACAAATCGAAGAAAAACTTCATAGACTTATCAAAGCAGGATTTGTCAAAATGAGATCAAGCATACAGAATGGGTGTCACTAGTGGTAATCATTCCCAAGAAGAACAGTAAGATGAGAGTGTGTGTGAACCTCAAAAAGGTGAATGTAGCCACTGTGAGAGACCACTATCCTCTGCCATACACAGAACATGTTCTCGAGAGGGTAGCTGGTAAATAAGCTTATAGCTTCTTGGATTGATTTTCAAAGGACAACCAAGTATACATAGATCCCAAGGACCAACATAAGATGGCATTCACATTGAATGGGGGATCTATGCCTACAAGGTAATGCCCTTTGGCCTTACTTATTCCCCTGCCACATTTCAGAGAATGATGAGCACAGTGTTCAAAGAATACCTCAGGATCTTCCTTCATATATTCATGGATGATTTATGCCCTTCGGCCTTACTTATTCCCCTGCCACATTTCAGAGAATGATGAGCACAGCATTCAAAGAATACCTCAGGATCTTCCTTCAGATATTCATGGATGATTTATGTGTCAATTCTACAGAGATGAGAGCACTTTGTGCATCTCAAAAAGGTATTCACCTAGTGTCGATATTACAAGATTTGTCTAAATATGGAAAAATGTAAATTCATGGTAAGACACAGGGTAATACTAGGACACATAGTCTCTAAGAACAGGATAACCATAGATTCAGGGGGAAAGTAAGAATCGTCATAGAACTTCCAAGACCGAAAAATACAAAGGGAGTTCAAAGATTTATGGGGCATACGGGGTACTATCAAAGATTTATCTTCATGTATGCTGACATTGCAAGACCCCTGTATGCCCTATTAATCTATTTTGAATGGACACAAGAGTGTGAGGAAGTTTTCCACAAGCTCAAGACATCTCTTGTATCTAACACCCATCCTACGGTCACCCAATTGGACAATCATCTTCCATGTGAATATTGAAACTTTTGCATATGCTATTGGATGTATTTTGGCCCAACAACCTAGCAACAAGAACATGGACTTCCTGATTTCTTATGCCAGTAGATGGTTAGATGATGCAGAGAAGAACCATTCCACGACAAAAACAGAAGGCCTATCGATGGTTTATGATGTCAAGAAGTTTCGTCATTATCTTTTGGCAAATAAATTCATCTTTTATGTTGACCATCAAGCCCTTCACTACCTTGTAAACAAACCATGCGCCATAGGACGCATCACCAGATGGCTTCTATTGTTTCTTGAATTTGATTTCATCATTGTTGTGAGAAAGGGTTCAACACATATGAGAGCCGATCATATGTCCAGGATCCCGAATGGGGAGGAACCAATAGGAGTAGATGACGATCTCCTTGGTATGCAATGTTGTTCTCAGTAAGCCTTGTACCCAATTGAAATCATGAGATAGTGACTTATCTCTTAACAGGCTTAGCTAAGGACACAAACATAAATTTGACTAGGAAATGTCAATTGGTTAAGTCCATGTCCCCATACTAATTGATAGCAAGATAGCTATACCAAAGAGGGAAGGATGATGTTCTTCGTCTCTGTGTATATGAGGATGAATACCTAGAAATCTTGGAGCAAGCCTATGCAAGCATTGCTGGCAAACACTTTGGAGGAGACATCATAGCACAAAAGATCCTCCTTTCTGGCCTTTGGTGGCCAACCCTCTTCAAGGATGATCATGAATATGTGAAATGATGTGATGAATGTCAAATGACTACAGTCCCTCAATTGAGAGATCGTATGCCTCTACGACCTATGATGTTATCCAAGGCTTTTTCCAAATGGGGAATGGATTATGTTGGACCCATCAGTCCTGCAACCAAGAGTACACAGGCCCAATACATTATCATGCCCAGATATGGGTATTTTTTTTGGTGAGCATTTTTTAGCACTTTCTGGTGTTTAGGCGAGCGGTTTCTCTCTCTACACTTCCTTCTCTCTATTGTCTTACACATTGTGACTCATGGTGATAGTAGAGGAGAGGAGTGGATGGATACAAGAGCACTATACACATTGCAACTCACTTACAATTATCAATGCATATCAAGTTACAACTACCATTGCAACTAGTTTACAAAGTCACCATATTATGATCTTAAACTTCCATTTTATATTCCCTCTCTCTACACTTCCTTCTCTCTATTGTCTTACACATTGCGACTCATGGTGATAATAGAGGAGAGGAGTGGATGGATAAAAGAGCACTATACACATTGCAACTCACTTACCACTATCAATGCATATCAAGTTACAACTACCATTGCAACTAGCTTACAAAGTCACCATATTATGATCTTAAACTTCCATTTTATATTCCCTAGCAAACTTACAAGGCCACAACATTACATGACAAACACCTACGACATGACATGATCATTTGTACTTCTTTACAAAGACACCGTATGAAAGCATTTTGGGTTGGGCCTCAACTATCATCTTCACCTTTTCCATCTACCCTAACTTGCGAATGAAGGTGGCAACTTCAACTCTTAGTAGAGGATCCTGCTTTACCTCTTCAATGATGCTACCAAAAGCTCTCCATATCCCAATGGGGCTGAAGCTACTTTCACCTCTAGTATGTTCTTCTCTACAAGGTCTATCGCTTGGCATGTTTTGAACTTCTTGTAGAGCTCATTTACTTTAGAAGTTGTTGTCCATGCCTCCAAAATGGCATCCGATCTAGGTTCCTTTTCTTTGAGTTGCATGAAAGATTGAAGAGATTTACTTAAGATGGTTGCAAACATAGTAGTATTAGAGGGATTACTAGATGAAGCCATAACCATAGAGTTCACAAGGACTCTATTGCAATATGAAGATATAAGGAGAGAGTGGTGTGGGATGTGTCTAGAAGAAGAGTGTTGGAACATGGCAATCTCTACTATTTTTATAACTTAAAAGGAATAAAAATTTGCTTTTTTGAGCACTAGAATTCTTATTTTAAGCATAAGAAACATACACATTAAGCACAATTGTTATTATTTCAATGTCTCGATCATACACTCTTTCTCTCTTTCACTCACTATCTCTCTCTCGTGTTGCTGAGATCTCACTCCAATTGCATCATCTCTCTCAAAAATCTATGCCATGGAAGAAGCAAAAAACAAAGCCATTTGTCATAATATGAGTGCAGGTGGAAAAAGTGGCCTTACAAGATCAGGTCATGTAACCATGAGGGAACTGCAAATGAACCTACAGGGGATGTATGTGGCATGACATGTCAATATTGGGGCTCCATTGGAACACCAGGTGGCCATGACAAAGCACTAGTTGTGTTGGGCTCATGGGGTACTGGGAGGACTAGAGGATATGGTGTCCCCACATCCATCTGCTGCTCTCGTCGAGCAATCTCACTGACCTCACCCCCCTGAAAAAATGGTTACCTAAATCATTGTGCACAACGGCAAGTGGTCTCGCATACATGAACTAAGGCACACCTCGTTGATACAATGTCCTTGCAGTGTCTCGCATGCTCTAGCCATGGACCCAATACCAGCAAAGCAATCTAGGACTGCATCCCCACGATCAGTGAACATCTCAAATAACCACCTGCCATAGTAGAAGCCCACAATTACCATATGTACAAATGGATGACAATGTCTAAGACATTGATTATATAACAATTGCAATACTCGAATCGTACACATGATTACCTTGTGAAAGGCTCGCTACACTCAACAGTATATCGGATGGGATCCCTGTCTACATCCAACTAGTATGGGGAGGTTTCCTCCTCCGCTTTCAGCTCCAAGAAGATATCATTACCCACCTAAAACCCTCCACAATGTGCATCTACCTTGCCTCCCCACTTGTCATACTTTGGATGAGTGGATGTACTCTCACTAGGGTGAATGAAGATACCGATGACCAAAGCAGAGACCTACTTGCACACACTAGTAAGTACGTTAGGAAGGAAAGTCATTGAGCTTCACTTTGATAAAAACCAAAGAATTCTGTACTCGCATCTTCTTGGCCATCTTCTGACATGACATACAGATATCGCAGGATGCGCAAGAACAAAGTCCTTCGCAATGTGAAGTTCCAAGTTCTTGCCTCCCGCATAGCAATCCCCAAGTGCTCCACACATAGAGTGCACACCATAGTGCATCAGCCTGTAGGAACTTTGCAGCAGCAAGCACAAAAGCCGACTCCACAAGTGTCTCCTGAAAAACATTCCATCGAGGAACCACTAAAGCGCCCTTGTGGAGACACGTATCTGTAGGAAAATCAACCCACACCAGGCGCACGCCTCCAAGGCTATCAAAGGCATCCATGCTTCCCCACCTCGTCAAAGATCCCTTAATTGGTTGCAATACTGCAAGATTCCTTGAGCCACAAAGCATGTAAGGGGAGTGCAAATGCTATAATGGCAATGAATGGAGAGAGTCACTCGCACACATGAGAGATCATACCTATGTTTTCACTTTCCCCATAAGTGCAAGATGGAGGTGATCAATGTTCGAGCTCAAAACTAAGTGCAGGGGGTTCACCATAATGAGACGATAGTCTTCATTTACACCTCAATATATGATATATTTATTGGGAGTATTTAACAAATACAATCCTCCATGGGTTCCAAGAACCAGATGATGCCCATGTATAAATGAATACAGTACCAAACAAGAGGCTTGAAGTATATATTCGAAGTAGAACAACCACTAGCGTGGGTCCAGTCTCTACGGTCCTGTGCTTTCACTGGACTCCGCGGGAGAGCGCCCCACCACTGGTGTTCCAAGACCACGCACAAACATGCGCTCTTGTACTAACGCCTAGCTCTCCCGATCTCAGCACCTTTGGACCATGGTTCTCCAAGAGCTTGGACTACCCGGTAGCACTGAACAGGTGTCGCCGTGGAGAGAGTCCCTTATCAGATTTATCACAAAATACTTTACTTAGATCTGAAAAATTCACTTACTTGTGGATGGTAGTAGATGGAAGACCAATACTCGAGGTATCTATAGCTACTTGAGTGGGACACCAGATGTAGCCACTTGAAGAAGGAAGATGCCGCCTTTGGAAAGGAAGTGCAACCTCTTGCAAAAAGAGATGGAGCAGACGCCTTAGGAGTGTAACGCCTCGCCGTCTGCTGGAGAGAACTGCCGCCTACTGGAGGTGGGCGCAGAATAGCCTTGTTGGTGATGGAGCGCCAATTGCCTGCTGGAGGGTGGCACACAGCCGTCTGCAAAGCACAATTTGTAGTACAAGTGCTTGAGGAAACAGCTGCCTAAAGCATAGGGGGCATCTAGCTGCTGTGCACAACCACCTGGCAGCTTGTGTAACCGCCTACTGTGCAGTGGGCAGCCGGCTGGAGGACAGGCTCAGCCTCTGCTGAGGATGGTGCGCAGCTGAAGAACTCTGCCTGGCTACGGTGGTTGGTTAAGGCTCAGCCGCTGCCTGTATGCTGAAACATAGCCTACTGGTTGTGGCAGGCGTAGCCTGTAGAGAAGCAAAAGGAGTCGTCTGAAGGAGAAGGAGCAGGCACAGCCTGAATAGAAGCTGAAACAATCGCCAGATGTATGGTGGAAACGATCGCTGCCTTCTCTTCTTCTTTTTTTACAATGGAGGTGGTGGATTTCTTTTATAAAGGTTGGAGGGGGAGTAAACAAATAGATTTGGCTGGCTCCCCAGGGTGGCCAGTTCCATGGGGGTGTGGGTAGGTGACCATGCACCCACCCCCACACACACACAAGTCAAGTGTGGCTCCCCACCTTGGCCCCTAAGTGGGTGCCCAAAGTGGGTGCCCACTTTTAAGTGTATGTGAACATACAACCTTATAAATCAAAAGGTTAGAGATTAAAGTATTAAACTAATATGTGCAATATACTTACCACCTGTTCACATGCACCAAAACTCGTCCGAAGAGATAGAGAAAACTTCACGACTCACTGGCAGGCGTCCCCACTCAGTAAGTAACACGTCAGGCAGGCAAACACAAAAATACAAGTCATGTGAAAATAGTTTCAAACATGCAGAACATGAGTGCATGTGCAAATAGTATCATGGACACATCTCCCATTCATGGAACAAGTACAAAATATCTGTCGGCATAAAAATGGCACGACGTAAAACATAAATCTTGGTCTTCCTATGGAGTGACAGTCCCATAGGTAAGACATAGTTCCAGGCACGAGCCTCCCTATGGAGTGATAGTCCCATAGGTAAGACACGGCACAAATACTGGCTCTTCCATGGCGTGACAATCCCATGGATAGAACACAGTCCAGGTTATACACGGGTGGCACCAGTCTGGCTCCCGTCCATACGACACCATCCTGCTAACACACGAGTGGCACCAGTCTGGCTCCCGTCCATACGACACCATCCTGCTAACACATGGGTGGCACCAATCTGGCTCCCGTCCATGTCAGCAAAATACGGGCCTCTTCACATGAGACACCGGCCTGGCCTCAAGTGAACGAGACACAAAAACTGGAGATGGACGAAATGGTCGGCCAATTGGTGACATCCCCCTGGGCTTCTAAAGAGTTGTCCTCAACTGAAAATCCTCAAGATATGCCAGTAACAATTGTGGGTAATCAACAAAATAGTCCTCATTTACCCACTTGGCATCAATAGGCAAATAATTCTTAAACTTCACAAGGTATCTCCTGGAAAGCTTTCCTGCAGGTAGCTTTCACTCCTTGTGAAAAACAATCTGTTCTGGCTGGAGGATCTCCTCAAGCTCTTCGATCTCTGGCGGATCTTCTGTGACAAGCTCATGAGTGAGGATCTGGCCCCACATATTTTTGAAATAGACTCACATGAAAAGCATTGTGAATCTTCCAATGACTAGGTAAAGCAAGCCTGTATGACACTTCATTGATCTTTTCAATCACCTTGAAGGGTCCATAATAGCGAGGAGAAAGCTTAGGATATGATCCTTCTCGTCCGGGCCTCTTCCGAAGCCTAGCCTTCTCAAATTTTAGCAAAACCCAATCACCTTCTTTGACTTCCATGTCCCTTCTATGCTTGTCAGCAGCCATTTTATGCTTATCTTGTGATCTTGCAATGGCTGTCCGCACCTGACCAAAGGCTACATCCAAGTCACGAACATATTCATGAGCTACTGCAAAAATCTCATCCTTTGTACGAAGGATGGGTGGCAATACCACTTTGCCATAGATAATCTCAAACGGAGCCTTTCCCATGGAGGCATGGATTGTATTGTTGTAGGCAAACTCAACAAGTGGAAGATACTTCTCCCATGCAGTCTTTTGTTCTGCCGCATAACATTTCAACAAATCCAACACAACTAAATTTGTAGCTTCACTTTGGCCATCCGTTTGGGGATGATAAGCTGATGAAAACTCAAGTTTAGTACCCATATTATCAAATAAAGCCCTCCAAAAGAGGCTCGTAGTCTTGGGATCTCTATCCCCAACAATGGATTTAGGCATACCATGATGCTTGAAAATATTAGCAAGAAAAAGCTTTACCATACGATTAGCTTTAATGGTTTTCTTGACGGGCAAGAAATGAGCTTGCTTGCTAAACCTGTCCACAATGGTCCAAATAGCATCATTCCCATGCTGGGATCTAGGCAAGTCCATAATAAAATCCATAGTGATACTTTCCCAAGGTTGCGAGGGAATAGGCAATGGGGGCTGAAGCAAACCTAGAGGTTTTTGCCTGTCAAATTTCACCTTTTGGCAAGTAATACATGCACGCACATAAGCCTCAATGTCTTTATGCATGCTTGGCCAAAAGAAATAACTCTGAATCATGCGTGTAACAGGCATGATACCTCTATGACACGCATAAGGTGGAGCGTGACATTCCTCCATAACCTTTGGATGCAAATCCTTCACCACACATAGGCAATTATCCTTTATAAGATAACCCTCGTTGATAACATAAGAGGCATGTGAATGACCAGTCATCAAATCAGTCCATATATGGCAAAAATCAGCATCCAAATGGTACAAATCTCGCATAGCAGATAAGTCTCCACGAGAGGCCACTGAGACTGTAGCTACATAAGGCCTCCTGGATAATGCATCGGCCACCACATTTTTCTTTCCTGGAGTATGCACAATCTGAAAATGAAACATGGAAAGAAAGTTTGCCATTCTCATCTACTTCTCTGAAAGCTTTGATTGAGATATAAAGTATCTCAAGCTTTGATGATCTGTCTTGACTACAAATTCAGCCCCAAGAAGGTAATGTTTCCATATCTTTAAGGCGTGAATTACAGCCAAGAGCTCTCTCATAGATATCCATATGAAGCTCACAATCATGCAAACAACGGCTCTCGTATGCAACTGCATGGCCTTCTTGATTTAGGAGAGCTCCTATACAATCACCATAAGCATCACATTCAACTACGAATGACTTGTGCAAGTCAGGAGGAACAATCAATATTGGACCACATATAATAGCCTGCTTGAGCTGCAAGAAAGCATCTTGTTCTTTTGAAGTCCATTTGAAAGTCGTTTTCTTCTTTGTGAGATCATGTAGAGGAGTGGCTATCATGGGCGAAGTGCCTTATGAAACGCCTATAATACGAACATAATCCCAGAAAACTACGTACTTGATGTATGTTCTGCAATTCGGGCCAATTCCGAATCATCTCTATCTTTGCAGGATCCATTGTAACTCCATCCTTGGATACAATGTGTCCCAAATAATGAATCTCTGAAAGGAAGAACTCACTTTTCTTGGAATTAATGAAAAGTTTATGCTTCCGCAACTCTTCGAACACTGTGACCAAATGAGTTATGTGTTCCTGCTCATTCTTGGAGAAAACCAAGATATCCTCCTGTGAATTTGCAATGGGGTCAGAATATCCTATCCATCATACGATTAAATGTAGTAGGAGCATTGGTGAGATGTTGCATGACGAATGAAGATCAATACAAGGATGCAACAAAAAAAGACACTTAGGGCTCTTGAAAAGAGTTCCAAGTTGTAGATGAATGTGGGAGTGGGCTTGACAATAATCCCACATGGGAACTTTTGGAAGTTCTAGAGTTTTTGTATAAAAAGTGGCCCATTTGAGAGCTAGAGGGCACTCTTTGGTCATTTGGTTGAGAGGCTCATAGAGAGAGCTTGCTCCATAGCTCCTTCTCATGTGCTCTCCCAAGGCTCTCCATCTCCATTCTTGCTTCAATCTTGTACTCTCTATTCTCTACATTTTCAATGATATGAGGTTATGGTCTACACACTTGCTAATCTAGATTTCTTAATGATGTTTTGATGCTAAAATCTGATTTGTGAATTGTAGAGTGCATGTGATGAAGCTTGTGCATGAAATGATGTGTAGTTGAGGCTTGTGTGATAGCTCTTTGCATGTTAGATTCTTTGCATAAGTTGCATTTTTATGCTTAAGTGTAGCCTAATCTTGATGCTTTGATTATGTTAGATTGATTGCTTGAGTGTTGAAGAAGGATTGAGTAGGACTAGAAGTCATTAGTGTGTGGTTAACTAATCTTCTCCCATTCGGGATAGCCTCTATGCGCTAACCGAGTTGCATTCACGGATTGACAAAGTGTCTGGGTTGGAGTGTAGCTTCCGCTATGCTATGATGTCCCAAACAATGGCGCCGCTGCCGGGGAACGCACACCTAAGTTAGTGAAGGGTGTTACTAAGTGCTCCATTGATTGCAAAATCGTGGATTAGGGTAGATTAGAGTAGAGTTTGCAAGGGCATTGAGTGTGTGATCTCAAGGACGCCTTGTGTGTTTTCTGTTCTTTGATTAGAAGCAAAAAAATTAAAACCCCATTGCGGTAGAGTAATCCCGCCATTAAGTAGGTTCAAGTGATTTCTGTTTTTGTATTTTCCGACGTAGGGACTGTAAGAGGAGTGTCGTAGGAGAAAAGTTTCTATAAATTATGTGTTTTTTTAGGAGTCCATATTCTTTGCATATTGTGTAATTTTTCATTTTTTGCATAATTAGGGTAACTTGCATTGTTTTAAAATTTTTGTAATTTTGTGCATAATTAGTATTTTTTCCTTTTTTAGCGTGATTCATATTTTTTGTAATTTAAAAAAAAGTAAAAAAATAAAATCATTTTAAAAAATAATAAAATAATAATAAAATCAAAATAAAAAAAATAGGATAGATAGTTACACCACACATACTCATTTTTGTTGCATTTAGGTAGGGTAAAATATATATATATATATATACATTTATAAAAAACAAAAAAAAACAAAAAAACAAAAAACAAAGACAAAAAAAAACAAAAAACAAAAAAACAAAAACACATAAAAAACCAAAAAAAATTGACCTTATGCACTTGCGGTCGGGACGTCTTATAGATTCTGCCATAGGGCCTAGGGCACCTTCTAGAGTACCTACGCAGGAAAGTGGGACCCAATCGATAGGAAATTTGGCAGATATTGTTGAAACCCTTTCTGAATCCCAATCCGATACCCTTTCCTCCAGAACAACTAGTTCATTGTCCATGGGCAATCTTGGGCCGTCAAATAGTCATTCCGTAGCCCCCAAATAGGACACCCTCAAGATCTTTTAATCCATTTGAAGCCGACACTATGGGGTTAACACTCAATGTGAGACTCCAATATGTCTACACGAACGCTCAAGGAGCTGAGATCTTTAGAGACCCACAACAACGGTATCTTGTTAAGATCGCAGACATTTTCTCAGAACTTGATAGAGCACCTCTAGTCAATGACCAGGGTAACATGTACATGGGTGGAGATGGTGTTCGCTATACGAAGTCACCTACCATCCAGAGAATGTGGACAAATTAGGGGAGCTCTCTAAAACCCAGTTCTTTGACTTATCGAAGCTTTCCAACGCAAGGGAGTGAGATGACTGGCTCATTGAGCCGGACATGCCTGGACCATCCAATGCCCAGTCCTCAAAGCCATCCATTGATGATTTACTTCTTGTAGATCTAAATTTGGAAAGGGATAGGAAAGGCAAGAGCAAAATGGATCAGGGGGCTGAGAACCAATGGGAGTTTGTACGACAAATTCCAGTGACAAAGGTCTTACAGGATGACCTACTTCAAGAGGTCTATAAGGACTCGTTAGAGGGATATTATGCCACAACTAAATTGCCGGAGCTAGATCTTCCTCTAGCACTGGTGGTGGTAGTTGAGAAGCTTGCAGGACACATGAACCGAATAATTGATAAATGGGCCAATGAATACCGAACCTTAGATTGGAAAGAGATTCGGGAGCTCACGTGGAAAGGACAACCATTATTCATGGAAGTGTTCTCAACAAATACAGCCAAACCAGGAGAGATAGCCTTTCTTGGAGAAACTGTTGCCCCTCCCCTACGAGAGTTCACTAGAGAGGGACCTTCAACATCTAAGTGGACCACTGCTAGTAGCCCAACTCTAGCACCAAGATATTGTCCTACACCAAATGTGCGACCACAGGTCACACCACAACAACATCTTTCTCACTATGACAATCTGAGGAGAGGGGAGCCAACTCGGCCTCCCATAAATGCACCTCCTGAAATGCGGGTGACAAGATCTTTGGAGGGGTTTGGTGAGGCTGGTAATAGGGGACCTACACCAATTTTGGATGCATGTGGACCATCTTACCAAAGAGAGGAACAATTCCCACTGAGAGTGAGAGGCCGTAGGCCCTATGATGAGTATTCAAGACAAGTAAGGCCATCAACTCTTTAGAAACTGGTAAAGAAGTATGAAGGGTCAGGAGATCCATATGACCATGTAGCAGCATTTAGGCAAGCAGTTCAAGCTGAGCAAGTGGCTGACAAGCATACTCAAATTGAAGGATTTGGACTCACTCTTGAGGGAAAGGCCCTTGCTTGGTTTCAGGCATTAGAGGCTTCAGACAAATCTTCTTTACGAGTTTTGGAAGAGAGATTCATTGCTGCTTTTTCCTTGATGGGGATTCAGCATGACACAATAGCACACATCTACTCTTTCAAGCAAGGCGAGAATGAGAGTGTTAGAGACTGTGTAAATAGAATGAAGCAATACATTAATCGTTGCCCAGAAGATGAGAAGCCCGCCCAAAGTCGATTAATTTCTCTCTTCTTAAAAGGACTCAAAAATTCAACACTGCATACACATCTCTATGCGAAGAAGCATACAAATTTCAATGAGTGTTGCCATGATGCTATGGATTTCACCGATAACTTCAAATTCCAAGATGGTTCTGGCCTAGAGGTGAAACCTAGAGATCAGTGGGGTGATGACCAAAGTTCAGGGTCTAGCGCGCTAGTAAATCCAGACCAGATAGCTAACCTAGTACTAAGGAGATTGGGACAGACCTATCGTCCACCCATGCAGCCACAACAACAGCAGCAGAGAATGAGGAGTGTACTTCCTACAGGTCCTCATCTTTGTGGAGCATGTGGCAGTAACCATAAAACAGAGGAATGCAATACCTTTTCTCCTCTAGTCACAAACCAACCCACAAAGAAGTGGTGCCAAGCCTGTGCTTGGAACTTTACCCACACCACACAGGAATGTACTCGCATTGCAAGAATGAGACAGGAGCGTGAGCAGCCAAGGGATGGAGTGTCTCCACAAATGTATCAACAGTATACTAATTTTGAACATAAGCCACCGATGGCACAAGAGCAAGCACGACCTGTTCTTGGTGCTCAACCTCCTGCTCCTGGGACTGCTCCTGTAAGGGTTGTGGACTACGACAATTCAAATATGTGTAGAGAATTGGTAAACCCAGGCTATGTGGAGGAGGAATATGCATCATATTCATCCAAAGAAAATCTCTTTGAAAGTCCCGCATACCCAAGCCCAGCACTGGAGATTCAACCAGGGGAACAAAACTCTTTGATGTTGCTAGGCGGCTACCAACCTAGGACTCCAGGCCCCTCAGGTCAATGGCAGCCAAGGAAAGTAGAGGCCAAACCAATGGGCCCCCATTGGGCTCGTGATTGTCCACATCGCTCAAGGCAAGCATCTCGATCCAATACAACAGTACAATAGTTTCCACCAATTGAAAGATATTGTCTAGGGTGTTGTGTAGAACACTTCCCAAAGGATTGTCTGCTGAAACCACATGAGGAAGGCACCTCTCAACCAAAGGTCTCACTCAACCTTGTAGGGGCAGTTCCATCACCACCTTCATCTGAGAATGAGGATGTCGTGCCACTTAGAGTCATGACTAGATCACAGACACGAAATGCCAAAATACAGACTGATGAGACACCTCGAACTAGGGATGCAAAGACAAATCTAGTGGACAAGACCCTACAGTCCAATAGAAAACAGACCACTAGGAGGAAGAAGAACCGAAACAAGCAAACTAAAAGTGCATCCACTAGTTCTCAAGATGCCTCTAAACAAAACATGAGGGATAAAACTTTTACATCCCAAGAAGTGCATGAGGAACATCATCTTCAACCTGGGCCTAGTGCTAAACAAGATGAGACTAGTATGACCAAGGATAGTTCTAGGGGTTCTGTTTTTGTGGATAAAGTGAATGAAACTCTAGATGCCATCATTGATTCTCATAGAAGTCGCATTGCAGCTTTATCTGAGCTACCCAAGAAGCTTCAAGAATACCCAAACCCTCGTGAGTGAGGAGAAGATCAATCTAGCTGTACATCAGCAACTCATTAGGGAAGCTCAGTCAATACTTGAGGGACCACCACCACCTATTTCTCGGGGCCCAACCTCTCTTAAGCCAACATTAGAAACCATACCAGAAGTGTCATCAAGTCGGGAAATGAAAAGTGAGCTCATTTCACAAGCTCATAGCGACACCTCATTGAAAGGAGGTATTCTGCCACCACCTAGCCTTGTCTTCCCATGCAATGATGAAGTTATTGATGCTAATGAGGACATGGCAAAAGAGATGTGGGCCGCAGTTCATGAGAAAGTTAATGAGAACATGTCCTCTATTAGTTCGCCTCCATTCTCTGAGGTGGATTTTACCAGGGGCACGGAAAACAACTTTGGACGCCCAAACTGTTGAGATATCGAGCTCGTCTAGTGAGGCGGTGGCCACTGATGACCCGCCTGGGGGATAGGCCCCACACTTACACCACTGGCATGGTTGGTGAGATCATGGGAGATATGCGGCCAGTGGGATGACAGGCTGTGTGACAGCCATTGTAGAGACTGGCATAGTTATAGCGCTAGCTCATTTAGTCGGGTTCACACCAGGGATTTCATTAACGTCTTCACAATTTCGTGATCACGTTAACAAAACCTATTGTTAACATATTAAAACTTGTGATCACATTGTATATTCACTGGCATTTTTTATGACCTGCAAAAACCTTCTCTGCCAGTAATCCCGCCGGGCTTTTTGTTTTCTCGGCGGGCCCGCCGGGAAAACCCATTTTCCCGGCGGGAAAAAAATAAAAAAAAATAAAAAAAATAAAAAAAATAAAAAAAATAAAAAAATCATGTTCACAGTCGTTCTTACCATTTTTGGGCCTTCTGGACTCATTTGTGATGTCAAAAGTTCAAAATTCTTGGCACAAAAAAAGTTTTGTATAATTTGCTGGCCTTAAGTTCAATTGACACACCAATTAAATCTAACTATACTTACATCAATTGACTCAATTGTCCATGACATCATTGCACTCAATTGAGCCCAATTGGACTCAATTACACTTGATTTACACTCAATTGATATTAATTGGGTGTGAATTGATGTCAATTGTGCCTAATTCAACGCAATTGAGCCCAATTTACACCCAATTTGCATAAATTGGGTGTAAACTAAGTATCAATTGAGTCGAATTGGACTCAATTGACAATAATTGGATGTTAATTGATATTAATTAAGCTCAATTGACTTCAATTGTGTGTTAATTTAGTACAATTAATATCAATTAAGCTCAATTGAGCTCAGTTGACATCAATTGGGTGTCAATGGATATCAATTGAGCTCAATTGGGCTCAATTGCGGCTCAATTGCACTCAATTGTGTGATCGATTGTGTGTCAATTGATGTCAATTGAGCCTAATATGATACAATTGAGCTCAATTCACACCCAATTGGATGTAAATTGAGCGTCAATTGAGCCGAATTAGACTCAATTGACAGCAATTGGGTGTTAATTGATATCAATTAATATCCAATTAATACAATTGAAGTTAATTAAGTCTAATTGACTTCAATTGGATAATTTGGGTGTCAATTGAGCTCAATTGGACGTAAATGACATCAATTGGGTGTCAATTAACATCAATTGAACCTTATTGACATCAATTGGGTACCAATTAACATCAATTGGACTCAATTGACATCAGTTGGGTTTCAATTGAGTCAAATTGGATGCAACTGACATCAATTGGGTGTCAATTGATTACAACTGAGCTGAATTAGGCTCAATTGCACTCAATTGATATTAATTGGGTGTCAATTAAACCTAATTCCATGCAATTGAGCTCAATTGACATCAATTCACATCAATTACACTCAATTGATATTAATTGGGTGTCAATTGATGTCAATTGAGCCTAATTCGATGCAATTGAGCTCAATTCACATCAGTTCACATCAATTGGGTGTCAATTGATGTCAATTGAGTAAAATTGAGTCTAATTGGGTGTCAATTGAGTCAAGTTGAGTCTAATTGGGTGTCAATTGATATCAATTGAGTCAAATTGAGTCTAATTGGGTGTTAATTGACACCCAATTGACGTTAATTGAGATAAATTAGGCTTAATTGATATCAATTACACTCAATTGGTATCCAATTGATGTCAATTGAGACTCAATTAACATCAATTAACATCCAATTGAGTTCAATTGACATCAATTAATACCCAATTGAGTCAAATTGATATTAATTAAGTCTAATTGGATATCAATTGATCAATTGGGCTCAATTGATATCAATTGACATCCAAGTGGACTCAATTCACATTAATTGGGTGCCAATTGAGTCCAATTGACACAAAATTGATATCAATTGCATCCAAGTGGGGTCAATTGACATCAATTCGCACCTAATTCATGTTAATTGAGTCCAATTAGGTTCAATTTACACCCAATTGATGTGAATTGGGCTCAATTTACACCCAATTGATATCAATTTGGCTTTATTGACACCTAATTGATATTAATTAGACTCGATTGACATTAATTAACACCCAATGATGTCAATTGAGCTCAATTGACATCAATTGTAGTCAATTGATACCCAATTGATGTCAATTAAGCTAAATTAGGCTTAATGGATATCAATTACACTCAATTAGTACCTAATTGATATCAATTGAGTCTAATTGAGCTCAATTAATATCAATTAGCATCCAATTGAGTCTAATTGATATCAATTAATACCTAATTGAGTCAAATTGATATCAATTAAGTCTAATTGGATATCAATTGGTCAATTGGGCTCAATTGATATCAATTGACATCCAAGTGGACTCAATTGACATCAATTGGGTACCAATTGAGTCCAATTGACACCAAATTGATATCAATTGCATCCAAGTGGGATCAATTGACATCAATTCGCACCTAATTCATGTTAATTGAGTCCAATTAGGTTCAATTTACACCTAATTGATGTGAATTGGGCTCAATTGACACCCAATTGATATCAATTTGGCTTTATTGACACCTAATTGATATTAATTAGACTCGATTGACATTAATTAACACCCAATTGATGTCAATTGAGCTCAATTGACATCAATTGTAGTCAATTGATACCCAATTGATGTCAATTAAGCTAAATTGGGCTTAATGGATATCAATTACACTCAATTAATACCTAATTGATGTCAATTGAGTCTAATTGAGCTCAATTAACATCAATTAGCATCCAATTGAGTCCAATTGATATCAATTAATATCTAATTGAGTCAAATTGATATCAATTAAGTCTAATTGGGTGTCAATTGATCAATTGGGCTCAATTGATATCAATTGACATCCCCTTGGACTCAATTGACATCAATTGGGTGCCAATTGAGTCTAATTGACACCCAAGTGATATCAATTGCATCAAATTGGGCTCAATTGACATCAATTCACACCTAATTGATATCAATTGAGCCCAATTGATATTAATTGAGTCTAATTCACACCCAATTGAGTCCAATTGCATCTAATTGGACTCGATTGACATCAATAAATACCCAATTGATGTCAATTAAACTCAATTAACATCAATAAACACCCAATTGATATCAATTGAGTCCAATTAGATTTAATTGACACCCAATTGATGTCAATTAAGTCTAAATAGATACAATTAGGCTCAATTGATACCTAACTGATGTCAATTGAGTCCAATTGGATTCAATTGAGTCAAATTGGGTTAAATTAGATGCAATTAGGCTTAATTGATGTCAATTGAGTCCAATTGGATTCAATTGAGTCCAATTGGGTTAAATTGGATGCAATTAGGCTTAATTGATGTCAATTGAATTCAATTGGATGCAATTTGCTCAATTGATGTCAATTGAGTTCAATTGGATGCAATTAGGTTCAATTGATACCTAATTGATGTCAATTAAGTTCAATTCATACCCAATTATTGTTAATTGTGTCCAATTGAGCTCAATTAACACCTAATTGATGTCAATTAGGCTCAATTAACATCAGTTAACACCCTATTGAGTCCAATTGATGTCAATTGAGTCCAATTGGGTGTCAATTGATATCAATTGAGCCCAATTGATCAATTAATACCCAATTAGACTTAATTGATGTCAATTGGACTCAATTGATATCAATTGGGTACATTCAATTTAGCATCAATTATAATCAATTGACATCTAATTGATATCAATTGACATCAATTAGGTGTTAATTGATGTCAATTGAGCCCATGTGACATCAATTATGTGTCAATTGAATCCAATTGATGTCAATTGAGCCCAATTGACATCAATTGTGTGTCAATTGATACACAATTAGCTTCAATTGACATCAATTGACACCCAATTGATGTCAATTAGGCTCCATTGACACCCAATTAGACTCAATTTGGCTCAATTGACATTAATTGACACCCAATTAGACTCAATTTGGCTTAATTAAGTCTAACTGGGCTCAATTAGACTCAATTTGGCTCAATTGATATCAATTGACACCCAATTAGACTCAATTTGACTCAATTGACACCCAATTAGACTCAATTTTACTCAATTGACATCAATTGACACCAATTGATGTGAACTGATGTGAATTGAGCTCAATTGCATCGAATTAGGCTCAATTGACATCAATTGACACCCAATTAATATCAATTGAGTGTAATTGATGTGAATTGATGTCAATTGAGCTCAATTGCATGGAATTAGGTTTAATTGACACCCAATTAATATCAATTGAGTGCAATTGAGCCCAATTCAGCTCAGTTGTAATCAATTGACACCCAATTGATGTCAGTTGCATCCAGTTTGGCTTAATTGAAACCCAACTGATGTCAATTGAGTCGAATTGATACCCAATTGATGTCAATAAGGTTCAATTGATGTTAATTGACACCCAATTGATGTCATTTACGTCCAATTGAGCTCAATTGACACCTAAATTATTCAATTGAAGTCAATTAGACTTAATTGACTTCAATTGTATTAATTGGATATTAATTGATATCAACTAACACCCAATTGCTGTCAATTGAGTCTAATTCGGTTCAATTGACGCTCAATTTACATCCAATTGGGTGTGAATTGAGCTCAATTGTATCATATTAGGCTCAATTGACATCAATTTGACACACAATCGATCACACAATTGAGTGCAATTGAGCCGCAATTGAGCCCAATTGAGCTCAATTGATATCCATTGACACCCAATTGATGTCAACTGAGCTCAATTAAGCTTAATAAATAATAATTATAATAAATTAACACCCAATTGAAGTCAATTGGGCTTAATTAATATCAATTAACATCCAATTATTGTCAATTGAGTCCAATTCGACTCAATTGATACTTAGTTTACACCCAATTTATGCAAATTGGGTGTAAATTGGGCTCAATTGCGTCGAATTAGGCACAATTGACATCAATTCACACCCAATTAATATCAATTGAGTGTAAATCAAGTGTAATTGAGTCCAATTGGGCTCAATTGAGTGCAATGATGTCATGGACAATTGAGTCAATTGATGTAAGTATAGTTAGATTTAATTGGTGTGTCAATTGAACTTAAGGCCAGCAAATTATACAAAACTTTTTTTGTGCCAAGAATTTTGAACTTTTGACATCATAAATGAGTCCAGAAGGCCCAAAAATGGTAAGAATGACTGTGAACATGATTTTTTTATTTTTTTTATTTTTTTTATTTTTTTATTATTTTTATTATTTTTATTTTTCCCGCCGGGAAAATGGTTTTCCCGGCGGGCCCGTCGGGAAAACAAAAAGCCCGGCGGGCTTCGGCAGGTTACCAGGTCACTGGTGACCTTCTATTTTGAGAACATGAAAACATGTGAACATGTGAATAACATGTTCACAAGTGTTATTAACAAAAAAAATCTTGTGATCACGTGAATATAAAATCCCTGGTTCACACTATAGAGAACCCGTGTATGTATTGGTTGAGTACCTTTCATATTGTGTCTACTCTTACTCTTGTATATGGTGTGTTGGAGTGTTGAGTAGAGAAGAAGAAGATTTCAGCCTCTCACCTTGTGTGTTCTCTATTAGGGTTTGTGAGTGTGTGTGTGTGCTTGCAAGAGCTCAAGCTCTCTTCCCCCCTGCATCTTTTCATGGTATCAGAGCCTGGTTCGTGCTAAGGGCTGAGCTGCAAGCAAGAGAACCACAGGAAGCGGTACGAGGGTAAGAGCTTCAACTACTCTTCCCTATTGTGTTGGTGACTACACCCTTGTCGGGAGCTCTACGGGAGGCACCGGCAAACGATCTCCGATTGAGGAGATTTCTTCGTGGGAGTGAAGCTATAGGGCAACTATACAGTCCTACGGACTAAAATTTTCGGGCCGAAAACGCGTTTCGGGCGCGTCTGGACCTCCGTTTTTCAGAAAGCAGGCGATTTCGAGCACTGCGGGTAAGTCATCGATTCTCTGCAGAACTCTGTTTTAAGAACTGCAGGAAGACAGATTGACTGTGCAGACACTGTGGGTGCTGCAAAGAGGTCTACAGTTGCCATTGGGTGTATGTATGCACATTGAAGTCACTGGTGGTTGTGACATTTGAGAGTACTACAGTACCGCTGTGCAGAAAATACAGCAGTTTGTGCAGAAAAACCAGAGTGCAGTTCTGGTAAAATTGTGTGTTTGGCAAGATGTCTAATGATGGCATAACACAGATTGTGGCTGAGAAGCTTGACAAGAATAACTTCCATGCTTGGAGGTTCAGGTTGACGAATTTCCTGATGGAAAAAGGCTATTGGGACTACATAGAAGGTGAGCATGAAGAGGCACCGGAGATACCGGATATAAATCCGACTGCTGCAGATGTGAAAGAGTTTAAAGACTCGAACCAAGGAGCCAGGAAGGTTATGTATTGGCTTTCCATTAGTATACAGGACACCATGATTGGGCACATTCAGGATGCCAAGTCCCCCAAGGAGGCGTGGGACACCTTGGTAAAGCTTTATGAAACAAACACCAAGGCACGTAAGATACAGTTGAAGAATGAACTTCATACTATTGTGGAGAAAAAGAGCATGTCTGTGAATGACTATGCGCTGAAGATAAAGGGTATTGTGGAATCCCTTGCATCTATTGGTGTGTCAGTAGATGATGATGACAAGGTGGAAGTCTGTCTACGTGGTCTCGGGCCACAATACAAGGCGTTCAAGACGTCTATTCAGACTCGGGAAAACATTCCCAACTTTACAGATTTGGTGTCTATGCTGATTATCGAAGAGAAGAACTTGGGTGAAGACCAACAGTCTTCACAAAGCAAAAACAGTTCAGAGCAACAGGCCTTCTACACGAGTTCAAGAAGAGGACGAGGTAGAGGAGGCCATGGACGCGGTCAAGGAGGTGGCCGAACAGGTAATCAGAATTATGGCCAGCAGCAGCAGCAACAACAACAGTCCCAGCATCAACAACAACAACAACACGCAGGTGGAAGAGGCAAATTTAGAGGCAGGGGGAGTCAAAGAGGCCGTGGAAATTGGCAAAGGCAGTATAATGATGCACGTGAATGTTATTATTGTGGTAAGCCTGGACATGTGCAGGCAGAATGTTATAAGAAGCAGGCTGACATGCAAAATGGGAAAGTGCAGCAAAACAACTATGCATCCTCCTCAAGCAGAAATAATGAGGATAATGAAAGGTTGTTTGTTATGCAGCATGTTGTGAATGCCATGTCTGAAAATGTTGATACAGCACAAAAAGATAATGTATGGTATGTGGATTCAGGCGCTTCGAACCACATGACAAGTCATGGGGAGTGGTTCAAGGAGATGAAAAACCCGGAAAGACCAGGTTTTGTGGAAACAGGGGATGACACTGCTCATCCAATTGCCCACATTGGTGGAGATGTGCCATTGTCTATGCAGAATGGCAAAGTGAAGTACCTTGCAGATGTACTTCATGTACCGAACATAACAAAGAATCTGGTTTCAGTTGGCCAGATGATTGAGCAGGGTTTGCAGGTTAGGTTTAACCCTGATGGGTGTTATGTCGAAGACTTTAAAGACAAGTGCAGGTTGGTTGCAAAAGGCAACAGAGTGGGCAGAATGTTTACGTTGGATGTAGACATGCCTGAAATGAGTGCTGCGATGTTTGCAAATGGTTCAGGAATTGTGGCATAAAAGAATTGGACATGTGAATGTGCAGAGATTGAAGTCTATGCAGACAAAAGGAATTGTGACAGGGCTGCCAAAATTTAAAGTGGAAGGTATGCATAAAATCTGTGAAGCATGCCAATTTGGGAAGCAAACAAAGCATGTGTTTCCACGTATCAGATATGTGAGCAGAAATGCACTAGATGTTGTGCATTCAGATGTATGGGGTCCTACGAAGACCGTGTCTATGGGAGGCTGCAGGTACTATGTCACTTTCATTGATGACCACACAAGAAAAGTGTGGGTATATTTCATGAAGGAGAAGAGTGAGGTGTTCACTCACTTTCAGAATTTCAGAGTTTTGGTTGAAAAGCAAACAGGGAAATATGTAAAGTGCCTAAGGTCAGATGGAGGGGGAGAGTACTTCTCCAATGAGTTCTCTGAATTCTTGAAGAAGAATGGTATTCGGAGACAGTTCACATGCAGATATACTCCGCAGCAAAATGGAGTTGCTGAGCGGAAAAACAGGCACATTGCTGAGATTGCGCGAGCATTGATGGAAGAGAAGAATGTGCCGCATTGCTATTGGGCTGAGGCTGTTTCTACAGCAGTATACATCATGAACAGGACTTCAACTGCAGCCATACATGATGTAACTCCAGAGGAGAGGTTTACTGGTAGAAAACCAGATTTATCTCATCTGAAAGTTTTTGGATGCATTGCATATGTGCATGTGCCAGATGAGGTGAGAACTAAGCTGGATCCGAAAGCTGAAAAATGTGTGTTTATTGAAAAGATGCAGGGGGGAAGAGAGCTTGAGCTCTTGCAAGCACACACACACACTCACAAAACCCTAATGGAGAACACACAAGGTGAGAGGCTGAAAATCTTCTTCTTCTCTACTCAACACTCAACACACCATATACAAGAATAAGAGTACACCCAATATGAAAGGTACTCAACCAATACATACACGGGTTCTCTATAGTGTGAACCCGACTAAATGAGCTGGCGCTATAACTATGCCAGTCTCTAGAATGGCTGTCACACAGCCTGTCATCCCACTGGCCGCATATCTCCCATGATCTCACCAACCATGCCAATGGTGTAAGTGTGGGACCTATCCCCCAGGCGGGTCAGTGTCCACCGCCTCACTAGAGCTCGATATCTCAACACTCCCCCTCGAGCTCAACTCCATCTCATGTACACCAAGCGAAGCCCTGAATCTGCGGAGCTTCTCTGTACCCAATGCTTTGGTGAAGATGTCAGCTACCTGATCCTCTGTGCTGACATAGACAAGGTCAAGGTCTCCTGCCAAGACCTTCTCTCTGACGAAGTGGTAGTGGACCTCTATGTGCTTCGTACGAGCACGAAAGACTGGGTTCCTGGCCAACTGTATACTGCTAATGTTGTCACAGAAAATGACAACTTGTCTATCCACTGATAGACCCAAATCTGCAAGTAGCTTTCTCAACCAAGCTACCTCACATGCTGCCATAGCAGCTCCTCTGTACTCGACCTCCGTACTTGATAGAGCAACCGTAGGCTGCTTCTTGCTGCTCCAAGTCACAGCAGCACTCCCCAAAGAAAACATGAATCCACTGGTAGATCGTCTGTCTGAGATACTACCAGCCCAATCAGCATCTGTGTACCCATGTACACATATCTCTGTCCCAGTCTCATAGAATAGTCCACAATGTAAAGTAGACTTCACATACCTCAGTATGCGTCTCACAGCATCCAAATGCGGTTTCCGTGGAACCTGCATAAACTGACTCACCAACCCAACAGCATAGCTCAAATCTGGTCTGGTGATCGTCATGTAGATCAAACTTCCTACTATGCTCCTGTACATAGTAGGATCCTCCAAGATCTCTCCTGAATCTGCACTCAACTTGCCATTCTGATCCAATGGCACATAAATAGGCTTACAGCCTGTCATACCATACTTGGACAACATGTCCAAGCCATACTGTCTCTGCAGTAATCCAATACCATGTGGTGACCTAATCACCTCAATGCCCAAGAAATATCTGAGCTCCCCCAGATCCTTCATCTCAAACTTCTGTCTAAGCAAGATCTTTACATCAAAGATCTCTGCATCATGGTCCCTCGTAATGATCAAGTCATCTACATAGATGACAACAAGTACAACCCCTGTTACACCATGTCTCACATACAACGAGAAATCTGCATTGGCTACATGAAAGCCAATAGTGACAAGATATTCAAAAATCTTGTCAGACCATGCTCTTGGTGCCTGCTTTAAGCCATACAAGGCTTTCTTCAACCTGCAAACATGCTCCGGGTGGCTCACATCCTCATAACCAGGTGGCTGCAACATATACACCTCTTCTTGCAAATCCCCATGCAAGAATGCATTCTTTACATCCATCTGATGTAAAGACCATTGTTTTGACGCAGCCACTGCTATCACAACTCTCACCGTTGCCATCTTGGCAACTGGGCTGAAAGTTTCCTCATAATCAATCCCATATGTCTGCGCATATCCTTTGGTGGCTACCAATCTAGCCTTGTACCTGTTTATGCTTCCATCACTGTTATGTTTAACTTTGTACACCCACTTGCATCCAATGGCTTTCTTGCCTTCAGGCAATTGCACTAAATCCCAAGTTTCATTTCCATATAGTGCATCCATCTCCTCATCCATAGCTTTCTCCCAACGCACATTTCCAACAGCCTCATCAATGCATGTGGGCTCAACAACCTGCACAACCTTTGCCATATATGCATAGTGATGTGCCACATAACCATCATAGGTAAATCTCTGCACAGGATTTCTCACTCTCCCAGATCTTCGCAGCTTCTCATTCATGGCTTCCATAGCCTTCTTTACACCAGGTGTTCTCATAGCTGGGATCCCAAGCTCCTCATCAAGGCTCATATCTGAGCCACTAGACTCTCCATCAACATGAGAATGCCCTGCAGAAATGTCAGGCATACCAAGGGGCTCAACCACTTTCTCTTTTCCTTTACGTGATGTAGTAATCACATTTGCAGGGCTGGTATTATGACGCAGCCTGCCACTCCATGGTCTATCAACAGACCCACTAGATGAGGACTCTCCTGGTCCACTCAAAGACTGTGATTGCTGACCTGCATTCTGTGCAACCACACTTCCACTCACATCAGCCCCAACAGCTTCTTTTTCAGCAGCATACCAGCTGCTCATCTCATCAAAGACAACATCCCTGCTTACTCTCAACTCACGTGTAGCAGGGTTATAACACCTGTATCCCTTTTGCTCAAGGGAATATCCAATAAACACACATTTTTCAGCTTTCGGATCCAGTTTAGTTCTCAGCTCATCTGGCACATGCACATATGCAATGCATCCAAAGACTTTCAGATAAGATAAATCTGGTTTTCTGCCAGTAAACCTCTCCTCTGGAGTTACATCATGTATGGCTGCAGTTGGAGTCCTGTTCATGATGTTAACTGCTGTAGAAACAGCCTCAGCCCAATAGCAATGCGGCATATTCTTCTCTTCCATCAATGCTCGCGCAATCTCAGCAATGTGCCTGTTTTTCCGCTCGGCAACTCCATTTTGCTGCGGAGTATATCTGCATGTGAACTGTCTCCGAATACCATTCTTCTTCAAGAATTCAGAGAACTCATTGGAGAAGTACTCTCCCCCTCCATCTGACCTTAGGCACTTTACATATTTCCCTGTTTGCTTTTCAACCAAAACTCTGAAATTCTGAAAGTGAGTGAACACCTCACTCTTCTCCTTCATGAAATATACCCACACTTTCCTTGTGTGGTCATCAATGAAAGTGACATAGTACCTGCAGCCTCCCATAGACACGGTCTTCGTAGGACCCCATACATCTGAATGCACAACATCTAGTGCATTTCTGCTCACATATCTGTTACGTGGAAACACATGCTTTGTTTGCTTCCCAAATTGGCATGCTTCACAGATTTTATGCATACCTTCCACTTTAAATTTTGGCAGCCCTGTCACAATTCCTTTTGTCTGCATAGACTTCAATCTCTGCACATTCACATGTCCAATTCTTTTATGCCATATGTCTGTGTCTGCAACAATTCTTGAACCATTTGCAAACATCGCAGCTCTCATTTCAGGCATGTCTACATCCAACGTAAACATTCTGCCCACTCTGTTGCCTTTTGCAACCAACCTGCACTTGTCTTTAAAGTCTTCGACATAACACCCATCAGGGTTAAACCTAACCTGCAAACCCTGCTCAATCATCTGGCCAACTGAAACCAGATTCTTTGTTATGTTCGGTACATGAAGTACATCTGCAAGGTACTTCACTTTGCCATTCTGCATAGACAATGGCACATCTCCACCAATGTGGGCAATTGGATGAGCAGTGTCATCCCCTGTTTCCACAAAACCTGGTCTTTCCGGGTTTTTCATCTCCTTGAACCACTCCCCATGACTCGTCATGTGGTTCGAAGCGCCTGAATCCACATACCATACATTATCTTTTTGTGCTGCATCAACATTTTCAGACATGGCATTCACAACATGCTGCATAACAAACAACCTTTCATTATCCTCATTATTTCTGCTTGAGGATGCATAGTTGTTTTGCTGCACTTTCCCATTTTGCATGTCAGCCTGCTTCTTATAGCATTCTGACTGCACATGTCCAGGCTTACCACAATAATATCATTCACGTGTATCATTATATTGCCTTTGCCAATTTCCACGGCCTCTTTGACTCCCCCTGCCTCTGAATTTGCCTCTTCCACCTGCGTGTTGTTGTTGTTGTTGTTTATCATGGGACTGTTGTTGTTGCTGCTGCTGCTGGCCATAATTCTGATTACCTGTTCGGCCACCTCCTTGACCGCGTCCACGGCCTCCTCTACCTCGTCCTCTTCCTGAACTCGTGTAGAAGGCCTGTTGCTCTGAACTGTTTTTGCTTTGTGAAGACTGTTGGTCTTCACCCAAGTTCTTCTCTTCGATAATCAGCATGGACACCAAATCTGTAAAGTTGGGAATGTTTTCCCGAGTCTGAATAGACGTCTTGAACGCCTTGTATTGTGGCCCAAGACCACGTAGACAGACCTCCACCTTATCATCATCATCTACTGATACACCAATAGATGCAAGGGATTCCACAATACCCTTTATCTTCAACGCATAGTCATTCATAGACATGCTCTTTTTTTCCACAGTATGAAGTTCATTCTTCAACTGTATCTTACGTGCCTTGGTATTTGTTTCATAAAGCTTTACCAAGGTGTCCCACGTCTCCTTGGGGGACTTGGCATCCTGAATGTGCCCAATCATGGTGTCCTGTATACTAATGGAAAGCCAATACATTACTTTCCTGGCTCCTTGGTTCCAGTCTTTAAACTCTTTCACGTCTGCAGCAGTCCGGTATCTCCGGTGCCTCTTCATGCTCACCTTCTATGTAGTCCCAATAGCCTTTTCCCATCAGGAAATTCGTCAACCTGAACCTCCAAGCATGGAAGTTATTCTTGTCAAGCTTCTCAGCCACAATCTGTGTTATGCCATCATTAGACATCTTGCCAAACACACAATTTTACCAGAACCTGCACTCTGGTTTTTCCTGCACAAATGCTGTATTTTCTGCACAGCGGTACTGTAGTACTCTCAAATGTCACAACCAGTGACTTCAATGTGCATACATACACCCAATGGCAACTGTAGACCTCTTTGCAGCACCCACAGTGTCTGCACAGTCAATCTGTCTTCCTGCAGTTCTTAAAACAGAGTTCTGCAGAGAATCGATGACTTACCCGCAGTGCTCGAAATCGCCTGCTTTCTGAAAAACGGAGGTCCAGACGCGCCCGAAACGCGTTTTCGGCCCGAAATTTCAGTCCAAAGGACTTTCCGAAGGACTGTATAGTTGCCCTATAGCTTTACTCCCGCGAAGAAAGCTCCTCAATCAGAGACCGTTTGCCGGTGCCTCCCGTAGAGCTCCCGACAAGGGTGTAGTCACCAACACAATAGGGAAGAGTAGTTGAAGCTCTTACCCTCATACCGCTTCCTGTGGTTCTCTTGCTTGCAGCTCAGCCCTTAGCACGAACCAGGCTCTGATACCATGAAAAGATGCAGGGGGGAAGAGAGCTTGAGCTCTTGCAAGCACACACACACACTGGATGCTTGGATTCAGGCAGTTCTCATTCATTCATTTCCCCTGGATGCTTGGATAAGCTAGTCTTAGAACAGAAATCAGGGAAGCCTACGCAAGTTGAATTGGCCAGTGGGAAGATTCTTTTCACTCACCATGAGATAGATCTTATCCAGTTCAATCTAGATGGTTATGTAACCGACTATCAGTTCAAAGTCTTACCTCTGGGATTTTTTGACGGGATCCTTAGAATGGATTGGCTCCACAAAAATCAAGTTGACATACACTGTCACTACTACAACGGAACCATTTCCTTCCATGACCTTCACGGGAACAAAGTTCAAGGAACTGGAGTTTCCGGATCCCCAGACCTTCAGTTAGTAAAAGCTTCTAGGTTGCTGAAAGGACTTAGAAAGAAGCAGCAAATTTTTGTTGTCAAAATGAACCCAGTAGACTCAAAGCTTAAGGCTAAAGTACCTAAATGGTTAAGTGAATTTGATGACCTATTCCCAGCAGAACTAACTGAAATGCCTCAATTCGGGAAGTAGATCATGTGATAGAATTAACCCCCGGAGCTCAGCCACCAGTAGCCCTGCGCATGTACAAAATGCCAATTCCTGAAGCCATCGAACTCAAGGAACAGCTTAGAGAGCTGTTAGAACAAGGGTTTGTAAGACCCAGTGTTTCACCTTGGGGTGGGCCAGTTCTCTTTCAGAAAAATAAAGATGGAATGCTTAGACTCTGTGTGTGTTGAATACTTGGGCTTTCTGGTATCCAAAGATGGAATTTCTCTAGATTCGGCAAAAGTCCAAGCAGTCATAGATTGGCCTGAACCAAAGACAGTGAAAGAAGTCAGAGGATTTTTGGGATTGACTGGTTGGTATAGAATTTTTATACCAAAGTATGCTCTTATAGCTTCCCCCCTGACCTACCTTCTCAAAAATAATACCCCATTTCAGTGGTCTGCCAGGTGCTAGAGTGCTTTTGATAAGCTGAAGACCGCCTTGGTAAACCAGTCCCGTTCTGAAGCTGCTAGATTTCTCTCTACCCTTTGAGGTAGTAACGGATGCAAGTGGTTTTGCCCTGGGAGGTGCACTCATGCAGGAAGGTCATGTAGTGGCCTATGAATCCCGAAAGCTCTGAACGCATGAAAGGAATTATGCTGTCCATGACCTGGAATTACTTTCAGTAGTCTATGCCTTAAAGTTGTAAAGACATTACCTACTGGGAAAAAGATTCACTTTGATGGACAGATCATGAGAGCTGGATCTTTACTCAGAAGGACCTCAACATGCGCCAAAGAAGGTGGATGTCTGCAGACTCTGCAGGAATTTGATTTTGATCAAGTACCGCCCAGGCGGCAAAGAAAATGTGGTAGCAGATGCCCTCAGCAGAAAAGCCTCCTTGCTTGCAATTACTGTAATATCAAATCCCTTGATTATTGAAGCAAGAGAGAAGATCATGCAGGATAGATTCTTTGACCCTATTGCTACCCTACTTATGCAGGAAAGCAAAACTCCACAGGAGTTGAACAGAGTTCAAGGGTACAGCTTGGATGATGGCATTATGTATTATAATCGCAGGCTATGCATTCCCAATGATGAGGGAACAAAGGGTCAAATTTTGAATAAAGCCCATGACAGCATTATAGCAGGACATCCAGGTTTCATCAAAACCTACATGTCTGTAAAGAAAAGCTTCTTTTGGCGCCTGGTCTGAAAAAGGATGTACTGAATCATGTACGTCAATGTCTGACATGCCAGAAAGTCAAAGCTGAAAGAGTAAAAATGCTTGGGAAGTTACATCCCATCAGTATGGACTTTATTACTGGATTACCTTCAGTGCAATCAGGTTACAACTCCATTTTTGTGGTAGTTGACAGACTAACCAAAGTTGCCCATCTGATCCCAGTAAAAGAAACCTACACCGCAGTGGATGTGGCCAGAGTGTTCCTCAAAGAAATCTTCAGATTGCATGGCCTGCCTAGGAGAATAGTAAGTGATCGAGATCCCAAGTTTACTTCAAGGTTCTGGACTGTATTTTTCGAAGCAGTGGGAACTTTCTTGGATCTCAGCACAGCTTATCACCCTGAGACCGATGGTCAAACTAAAAGGGTAAACCAAGTAATCGAAGATATACTTCGGTCATGCTGTGGGCAGGGAACCCAAGAAGTGGCTAAGCTATCTGCACCTAGTCGAGTTTGCCTACAATGCTTCTTATCACCGAAGTATTGAGATGAGCCCTTTTAAAGCTCTGTATGGACAAGATTGCTTAACTCCATTAACTTGGTCCGACCCATTGATTAGGGTCGAGATGTCCAGACAGATGCTTGACGACATGGAGTAGCAGATGCAGGTAATTCGTAAAGATATAAAAGCTGCCCAGGATAGACAGAAGCAATATGTAGATAAGAAGAGGACAGACAGAGAATTCAAAGAAGCAGATATGGTCTTCATTCGAGTACGGCCCAAAAGAAGTTCTTTATCTCCTGGGAAGTACAAGAAGTTATCCCCCAGATATTGTGGGCCATATCTGATTACAAAGAAAGTAGGTGACTTAGCCTACGAGCTTCTTCTGCCTCCTCATCTCAAAGTTCATAATGTATTAAATGTAAGCCTTCTAAAGAAATATGTGCCAAGCCCAAATCATGTGCTTGATGATGAAATCCTAACCTCTTCAACCCAAGGGCAGATGGAACTCCAACTTGAAGAAATTCTTGATGTTCGAGAAAAGATTCTCAGGAACAGAATTCTTAGAGAATTATTGGTAAAATGGAAGTTCTATCCTTTTGAAGATACCACCTGGGAGAATGAAGCTGATCTGTTGGCGGGATTACCTCCCTAGTTTGCGAGATGAGGGCATCTCGCCTTTTTCAAGTGGGAGAGAATGTAAGATTCCTCCCCAGCCTCTTAAGATGTCTAGCATCTTCCCCTGTAATCAAATCCCTCTTCATAAATATAAAAGATCTTGTTTCTACCAGTTTTGGCCTAAAGAGAGAAAATATTCTAGAGAGAGAATATTCAAATTTTGAATATTTTTGGATAGAAAAATACCTCATCTTATTAAAATAAGTTCCCCTAAACAGAAGTTCAAAAAGATTTTCAGAAGGTGCATTAGAAATTAAGTATAATCTATTCAAGAGGCATTATCTTGAGGGTTAAGATTTTTTCAAAATTTTAAATTAAGGTTCCTATGGACCAATAAGATTCATCCAAATGTAGGAAGGAGATAAATAGAAGAATAAAAGGAAAATCCTCCAAAAATGAGTAAATACTCACATAAGATGAAGAGTTGACTAAGGACAAGGTTAATAGTTAAAAAAGAGAGATATTTAGATGAAATGATGCATTTTTGACACCTCAGTATGGGGGAATTTCCCTCATGAAGGAGGTGCCTATTTCACATGCTTGAATGAGTTTTAAACTCTCAAATAATGAGATATTTTATCTCTCCTCTCTCCTGTTTCAACTAGATCCAAAAAGTGAGCAAAACTGATCCAAAAATGGTCAAAAATTGACCAAACTGATCTGAAAAATTCTAGAATCACTTGGCTTGGTTAGAAGCTCACTTTTTCGTATAAATAGAAGCCTTCCCCTTTGTTGAAACTCAATAGTGTTTTGCACTGCTACCCTGTCTCTCCCAAGTGCCAAAAACAGTGAATTTTAATCATAATTCATTAGTTTTTGACCTTCCCTCTTCTAAAAGATTGGTGGCCACTCTTGTTTCAAACAAGAGTTGAACCCTCAAACCATCAAGCCAAAGGAAAGCTCTCAAATTATCAATGTAAGTTGGAGATTCTTCTCTTTTCTAATTCTTTTATGGTTTTTTATGATTTTTGTCTTCTCTAAATTGAATGGATGTTATGCCTCATTGAAAAAAGGCATTCCCCTCTCTTCTTTAGTAAATCCAACCATTCTTTATCCTAGATGATTGATTATTGGATGAAATCAAGTTTTTCATAATGTTCACTTAAATAAGTAGAAAATGTTTACACTAGAATGGTTTAAATACTCTTGGTGAACTTCTAATTAATTTTAATGAGTTAAAAATTGAAAAATGGTCAGCCATACAAAGGAGGTTATGGCAAAATTTTCTAAAAATTCGTGAAATAAATTTCATCTTTTATTAATCAAAAAGAGTAATCCCCATCATTAGAGCATTCTAAAAGTGTCATTTTCATTCATGCATAGAAAGATGCATATTGATTAATTTTTATAAAAGAATGATTTTCAATAGAATTAAATTCTAGGAAAAATACTTATTGATAATTTTTTTATTTTATGAAAGTGTTACTTTCTTCATTATGGATTTTTTATGCATAAAATAATGCATAGAAGTATTTTTTTTATTACAAAAGAGTTACTTTCATCATGTTGATTTTTATGCATAAAAGAATATTTTTTATTATAAAAGTGTTACTTTTATCATTATTGATTTCTATGCATAAAAGTATGCATAAAAGATTATTTTTTAATTATAAAAGTGTTACTTTTATAAAAGTGTTACTTTTTTTAATTATAAAAGTGTTACTTTTATCATATTTGATTTTCATGCATAAAAGATTATTTTTTATTGTAAAAGTGTTACTTTTATCATTATTGATTTCTATGCATAAAAGTATGCATAAAAATTTATTTATTTTATTATAAAAGTGTTACTTTTATTATATTTGATTTTCATGCATAAAAGTATGCATAAAAGATTATTATTTTTAATTATATAAAAGTGTTATTTTTACCATTATTTATTTTTATGCATAAGAGGATGCATAAAAGAAATTTATTTTTATTATAAAAGTGTTACTTTTATCATTATTGATTTTTATGCATAAGAGGATGCATAAAAGAAATTTATTTTTATTATAAAAGTGTTACTTTTATCATTATTGATTTCTATGCATAAAAGTATGCATAAAAGAATATTTTATTATTATAAAAGTGTTACTTTTATCATTATTGAATTCTATGCACAAATGGGTGCATAAAAGTTATTTTTTTATATTAAAAGTGTGATTTTTATCATAAATGATTTTTATGCATAAACATATGCATAAAAGATATTTTTTATTTTAAAAGTGTGATTTTCATCATAAATGATTTTTATGCATAAACATATGTATAAAAGATATTTTTTAATATTAAAAGTGTGATTTTTATCATAAATAATTTTTATGCATAAACATATGCATAAAAGATATTTTTTTTATATATTAAAAGTGTGATTTTTATCATAAATGATTTTTATGCATAAAGGGATGCATAAAAGGAATTCTTTCATATTAAAAGAGTGATTTTCATCATAAATGATTTTTATGATGATAAAAGTGTGACTTTCATCTCAGAAATAGATTTTATGCATAAATAGATGCATATAGAATGATTATATTTAAATAAGGGTTCTCTTAATCCTCTATTTAATTTTCGCAAAAATTGAAAAAATGAATAAGTAGATAATCTGTGAGAAGAAACACTACCGTTTCATATTCACTAAGATGGTAATGAGAAAATTCAATTAAACTATCAAAGTCGGAGATCGAGATAAATGATTATTTTATTCCTCTCATAAGGAATTCATGTTTTAGAAATCTGTAAGCAAAAATTTGTCGAACGAAATTTAGAAAAAGAGAAATTGAAATAGTACCTTTCGAGAAAGATAGTTTAGGAAGAACATTTCCAGACCCAAACTCTGATTCAGACTATTGACCAAGATCTAATTCCTTCGTCGATGACGATGAGCTCAGCTCAGGAAAAATGCACTCAAAACACCCACCGAAATCTGAAACTAAATTAAGACTTTTGATTTTGATCTGAGGACCAAGTTAACAGTGGAATTCAGACCTGGATATAGAAGTATTGAGATACGGATCTAAGATTATTCATAGTTTTCAAACAAAATCAAAACTGAAAACTTGCATAGAAACCCTGTCTTCTTAAAGGACTGTCTTACGCCAGAATGTTGGAGGGAGCATTTGGCATATATATTTATCTAAGGGAAGTTCGGTTGCAACAGCTGGCGGGGAGTGTTCGAGGGACAGCTCACGCGGCAAAAACCTGCCCAGGTCTTGACCAGCCTAGGTATGGTGAAAAATGGTGTGTGGTACGATGGGCGAGGGCCGATGAAGCTCCCTGAGTGAAGTGCCAGGACACCTAAGGAGGATCCTGGAGGGTTCTGACTAGGCGATGCATGGGCTCGCGGTGCTTAGGACACCCATTCGTATGTTGAGGAAGATATATATATGTATGTTGACGAAATGATTATTGTAATCTGTTTACTGGATCTTGTTGTGCTGAGACCAGCTGGTCCCAACGAAGAGTCCAGAGTGGTACTGTTTTTGTGAAACAAGGGACTGAATGGAAATTTTGAACTATGAAATCTATGATCATATCTGTTTTGTCAATGGATTATTTTTATATTAAAGTTTTAAAGAGGAGTGTGTGCGTATCTGTTTTCTAAAGCTAAAGTTAAGAAAGGCATTTCAATTATGGGTGGGTGAGTACTTGTTTGGTTCCACCGATTTCAGTGGTAGGGTGGTGGCAAACCCATGGGCCGGATGGGGTTAGGCTGGAATCAGTGGAGTTTTAATAATCAAACTGAAAAATCTTAGGATTATGCCAGGATTCGAGTAGCTAGTTAATTCCCTGATAAATTTCTCAATTGAGTGGATCAACGACTGTGCTGCCTGATCTTGATCAGGAAAAAAGCGTTGAAATTACTCAGATGATCAAATTATATTAGTGATAGTTTCCTTCTATCTGGTTTATTCAGGTGAAGGATAGTTTAGATTAATCTCGTTAGAAAAAAAAATCGTTAAAAAAATTCAAAAAAGTGGAATCGTCCCCGCTTTCCGGACATGGGAAACTTTCTCGGTTTCGGTTTTCGGAGTGATCACCAGCCTAGTCTCGTGCCCGGACATTTGAGGGCGAGGCCGCGAGTGAGAAACCCTGCCCCGTGCCGGAGGGGGTTGCTTCCGCTGTCAGCTACCGGGAGATCGGTGCGTGGAGGGGGGCAGAGGGATCTCACAGATATAATCCATCCCAATAAAGGGAGCCATAAACAATGTTTCCCTGAAACCATCTCAAGGCAAACAACATCACCTTTCTCCTTACATGGCTATACAAGGGTTAGTGAACATAAAAAACAGAGCTTTTCTTTGCCAGGTTGGCCATGAAGCCAAAAGAAATACACCATATCCTTAAGATATCCTGAGATATATCTCCATATAGCTTGCCTGTAAGCTTGATAATATAATCCACAATTTCCATAAGGAAAGAGTGCTAAACGTGTGTATATAAAGCGAACTCCATACTTCTAAAATAAATTTTGTGAATTCATACATCCTTAGACCAAGCTGTCTATTGCTCATGCTCTTGCTTCATAGGCTCTGAAGTGGCTAGCCATGCTTAATAGCAATGATAGTAAGTGTGGTCCCCACTTGAGATCTTTTCTCTTCCTTATTGATAGAAGGAAGTCTCCGCTTCCAAGAAAGCCTATGCTCTGATACCAATGTAACTCGCGGCGGGTGTCCGGGGGACTAGGGCCTTTGACACACTTGTTGATACCATCAATGCATTTTAAAACATTTAAACATGGCCACAGCCTTCACATATATCCATCATCACTTTGCATAAAACATAAAGCTGGACAAAACATCCACAAATGCTGAAAATGGAGCTTGCATGTGTGACACCGCATAGAGGCCGGAATGGGCCGACCCCCCCCCCTTGGAGTATTTTATTACCCAAGGAGAATAATATCATGTACAAGCTTTGAGAGCCTTACTCTCCCCATGGGAGATGCCGGATTATCCATATACAAATGCCATAACACAGCCCAACACGAGGCTACCAAGCCAGAACATAGGCTGTAGAAATGCCGAGCCAACAACATAATCCATATACCTCCATGTGGGTACTGATTTTTTCCAAAAAACCACGGGTCTTCATGCAATAGAGCTGGTACAACAAGTACAACTCTCCATTTAGCCGGTACAGCAGGTACAATGGCTGGTACAGTAGGTACAGTGGCTGGTACAATCGGTACGATGGTTGGTATAGTAGGTACAACAAGTACAGTGACTAGTACAGTGGTTGGTATAGCCGGTACAATGGGTGGTACATCAAATACAACAAGTACAAGCGCTAGTACAACCAGTACAGTGGCTGGTACAACAGGTAGTATAAGGACTTGTACAGCCATTATAGTGGGCTGGTACACCAAGTACAAGGACTGGTACAATAAGTACAATGGCTAGAAATCATAATAAATGATTAAATACCCTTGCCTTCAGTATTTCTTCGCGACGATGGAAGCCTCCAAAACAGCCCCCAACAGCCGGTATTCTTCATGATGAAGAGAGAGGGCTCCAATTTATAGATTTGGGCCTCCCATGAGCTAAAATGGCAAGAGAAGGCTACAATGACAAGTGGAGAGCCACACAATAGCTGAAGTGACAAGTGTGAGGCCACTTGTCTCACTTTGATCCACTTTCTAACAAGTGTCAGGCCACTTGTCTCACTTTGGTCCACTTTCTTGCCACATGTCCCAATCTAAGAGATGGGTCCTTCCATAAACTTTATCTCTAAAAATATCCCAACTGGTAGACATTCTGTCATAGGCACTTTGCCAACTCTTGGCTCAATTCCAGATGTAATGACGCGAATAGAATTTCAATCGAAGTCAGGCCAAAAATAGCAACTCTCCTAAATTCTAGGAGTGTGGTCTTTTGTATTCTAGGATAATCCCCCATTCCCAAAGCTTGTACTTTCCAAATATTTAGACATCCTGGAGTCCACTAGACCCCTTTCATACTGGGAAATGTCCAGGCTGGTGACACCACATCACTTCGATCACCGACCCAACTCCCACTCATGCCATGTCAGCACTGGTATAAAACCCAGCTGACATGCAGACTGCTTATCCTGGCATTTTTAGCAAAAGAAGCGGGCAGCGACAGAGCGACAAAACCTTTGCGTCATCTTCGTTCGCCTTCATGCCTTCCCTCAGTCCCTCCCTCTCATCTGCGTTACGCAGCGATTGCCTGGTAAGATATCACCACCGGGCTCTTGATTTTCAGCTGCAATTGCAGAGCACGGCGTCGGTGTGGTCACCGACTGGTTTTTGCAGGCACTAGGGGTTACTCATTGATCCTCCTCATTGCCGTGAGTGGAAGGATACAGAGGCTGTCAGACCGTGCAGTTTGAGGTGTGACCTTGCCCGTTTTTCATTTGGCTATACTGTTGTATGAGCGTTTGCAGCAGGCGGTTCATGCTGTTGGTGCAGGGCAGAGTTATTGAGCCTTGAACATATGCTTCATGTTGCACAAGGGTGAAGTTGCATTGTTGCAGAACTGTGCAGTACATAACAGAGTGAATATTGCAATGTGCATTGATCACAGCGGGAATGGCTGCTATGCAAAGAAAAGGAAAAACGATAGCCTAAGAGAGTCCTCAAGCGTCGCAAGAAGCATTTGAAGCCGGTGGCTAGATGCCGAGACCCTGCACAGCTGGTGAATGGGGCATATTTCAGATTTCATTTCTTTGATCCCTCTCGCTTAAGTATTCATGTGCATAATGCGGAGTGTAGAATGCAGAGAGTTGGCAGTCAGGGACAATGCCACCAAAACACAAACTCCACAGAATAGGGCTGCTGCCATTGCTTGAGTTACCGTGGACCTTATGCGTCGCTGCCAAGCATTGAAGACCTATGAGGCACACTCACACACAGTGACCATCAGCACGTTTGGTGCAAACCCCAATGAAGAAAGAAGATTCCCAATCACTGTAGACTTGGTAAGGCAAGCCTTGAATTTGCCAACAGTGGCCAGGCAATGGGATGCCAAGAAGTAGAGCACACAGAAGGAAAAAGAGACATGCTTCTTGCCAGGCAAGCAGAAGCCACTATGGGATCAGATTATCCCCAAGGACTGGGTCCTCCCCTACAGGCTGTACTCTCTCCTTTTATAAGCCTTACAGGTACACCCAGAGGGAGGAGGGGATTGTCACAAGGTTTTATAGAGCCCAACCGAGACAGGTGCCAGGGAGAACTTTGCCCATCTCATTCAGACAGAAATCTTTACAATATGCAATCTCCCAAACTTAAAAGACCCAAACTTGGGCATTGCGCCTCTCCTCACCCGTGTCCTCTATCAGGGACTAAATAGCATAGAACTTTTACCACCCCCTTTGCTAAGGTCAGACCTGGACAAGGGCAGCCCACAGATCCCAAGGCCCAGATCAGAACCGGTCCAAGCCAGGCAGGCAGCCAAAGACAAAGAGGTAAGAGCCCCAAGTCCAGCAGGCAGCTGTAGAGCCCATTATAGAAGAAGTTACAGAACAATCAGTGCCTGAGCAGCCTGCCCAGAAGAGGCAAAAAGAACAAAGCCAGCACCAACCAGTGAACAGTTTTCTATGCCCACTGATGCATTTAGAAGATTCTCAGAGAATGCTAGGATGACAATCACTCACTGAGCTGGAGGCAGGGTCATCATCTTTAGTAGTAGTGGGCATGCCCACGGCCGATTTGGTTTTGGGGTGCACCGAACTTATCATGTTCAATGCAATGAAGCTACTGGATGCCCACAAGGACACTCAAAGAAAACGTGCAGATGCCCTTGTTGAGATTGAAAACAGAAAGACATTGCAGATTGCCCAGGAGGCAGAAAGGGCCCTTATGCAGACACAATTGGGCAGTATACAAGGGGAGTTGTTGCAAAGCCAAGAGGCTGAAGCCTGAAAAAGAGGCACGGGCAAATGCCTCAACATATGTAAATCATATGCATGCCGCCAACCACAATCTGAAACTCCACACAGAGGCCGTTTGCAGCGCTCAATAGAGAGTCGGGTGTGGCAAGGCAGAAAATATCAGAGCTGGAGGTGTCAAATGTAGAGCTTCATGCCATCGTGGGTAACTTGAACAATAAATGCAGGCAGAGCTCCAGGCAAAAGACGACAGAATCCTCCAGCTGGAGAAAGCAGACTCAGAAGTTGGCACGACAGGAACCTGATACACGCTCTTCTCCGCGCAAGAGAGAGGCTGTGTTAGCTGACATAGACAATGTGCTACGGGGTCTCCTTACCGTCATCCATGGCCCCGCTGCCTTCCTTAAAGCTGTCCACCACTCTGTGGCATTGAGATGATGATTTATCAGGGCCTGTCATTGGATGAATCCCTCTCTCTGGCGACATTCCTAGAACTCAGAAGACGGGCACCTTCTCAGCTCAAAGATTTCCTAACAATGATGATCTTTCAAGGCAATCTGACGCTGAAGCACAACCCGGACATCTATGCCAACATTGTCATGCATCCCATTACAACAAACCTACTTGCATGGACAAGTTTCTTCCAAGGGTTCAGAAGTGAGCTGGAGGAGCATAGAATAGAGCTGGAAGCGGATGAATTCCTAGAACAGGCACCCTTCCAAGCTGACATTTGCCAGAGTGACCTGGAAATGTGAACAACAGGCAACGACAGAATCCTAATTATTGCCTCTTGAAGTCTTCGACCTCCCCACATACCCTGCCATCGGTCTCCTCATGTTGTACATCAGGGTGGTTAGACAACTCCGGGACCAAACTGCAGAAGAATGATAAGAGGTTGATGACCTTTTAAGAGAAATCAGAGGCCAGGACCCCCAGGACAGAGAGGATCAACCAGGGCCACAACAAGGGAACACAGACACTGCTCAAGGGGGCAACATGCATACACAGCCACACCTGAACCAGCCCCCAGATCAGTCTGAAGAGAAACCCCCTTCAGGGCCTCAGGACCCTTAGCCACAGCAGAGAGGGCCAAGAAGATCCTCCACTACAATCCACTGCCACCCCTTTAGACACGCCGGTGCTGGAGGAAAGGACACCAGAGCAGCAGCCGCCGCCATGCTCCACTGAAGAATCTGTGAAAGAAACAACAGGGGAGGACTTTGAAGACTCCCCGCCTGATGAGCCCCAACCCGCATAAAAAGGAGATCATCGAGCATTCAACGCTTCTTCCATAACATGAAGGCTAGCCATCCTCAGGAGCAACTGCAAGAGCCTTTCAAGCCCAAAATCTATTGGCAGGAGGCGGCCACACAATGCGACCCCTTGTCCAATGAAGATTCAGGAGATGAGCATATAAAGCGCCTTCATAATACAGATCCTTACCTCCTCCGCCTTATACACATTGTCAACTATGATGATTTCATCTACAGGTTATCTCACCACAGGCCACAAGCAAAACCCACAGCAGATATTCATAACATGGAACTCCCCTTATCAAAAAGCTACTCTCAATCTTGTTGGAGCCTCAAAATTGGGTTTGTGCCAACGCTTAACCATCACACTTTAGCTTGACCATTGATTTAGCAGTTTCTAGCTTCATCTTGATTCTTGATATAGAGATTTCTAGGAAAGGATGCCCAAGCTCAATCTTGAGTGTTGTTGTGACATATTCCCAAAGCCAAAGAATAAATTGCCTTGACACGTGGAAGAAAGAAAAGAAAACATTTAAATAGGGTTTGTAGCTAGATCTTGGAGTGGACCAAAAACAAACATTATCTTGCTAACTTGGAGGTGGAGTCCCAGACTTAGAAGGGAGCCTCACACTTGAGCTTGAGCTAAAACATGAGGGTAACCATTGTGGTTAAGCCTTAGACTTAGAAGGGAGCATACAACCTATATGCCACGGTATGAGGCTCAAACTTGGGGTTGAGCCTTAGATTTATAATGGATCCTAAGACTTGAGGTTTGAGCCAAAATAAGATTGTGAACCTTGAGGTTGATCAATCGTGAGACTCGAGAGGGATCCTGAAGCCTCATATTGAGCTAAAGCATGAGCCTTTATCTTGAATTTGAGCCTAAGACTTAGACGAGAGTCTCAAACTTGAGGTATATCTAAAGGATGATCCTCAACTTTGAGGTTGAGTCTTAAACTTAGAAGCGAACTTGAAACTTGAGGATGATCAAAAGCACGAATCTCAATCAAAGCTTGCATTCTAGAGTTAGAAAGAAGTGTCAAAGTTAAGGTTGAGCCAAAGCATGAAGGTCAACCTTGGGGATGAGCCTCGAACTTAGAAGGGACCCTCAAACTTGATGGTGAACCACAACATGGTGCTCAAACTTGGGGTTGAGCCTCAAATTTAGAATGAAGCATGAAACCTAAGGTTTGAGCCAAAGCAAGAACCACAACCTTGAGGTTGATTAATCTTGAGACATAAAGAGATCCTCAACTCCCATGTTAAGCTAAAGCATGAGTCTCATTCTTGAATTTTAGCGTAAGAGTCGGACAAGAGCCTCAACCTTGAGGTTGAGCCTCAAACTTAAAAGGGAACATAAAATTGAGGATGATGAAAAGCATGAATCTCAATTTAAGCTTGAGTTCAAACTTAAGGTTTAGCTAAAGGACGAGTCTCAATCTTGGGGTTGAGCCTTTGACTTAGAAGGAAGCCTTATATTTGGGGCTGAGCCAAAGCATAGAGGTCAATGTTGGGGTTGAGCCTCTGACTTAGATGGGACCCTCAAACTTAAGGGTGAACCATAACATGAGGCTAAAAGTTGGGGTTGAGCTTCATATTTATAAGGGATGCTAAAACTTGAGGTTTGAGCCAAAGTAGGAACCTAAACGTTAATGTTAATGAAAATCACACTTTTATATAATAAAAATATCCAATATGCATCTTTTTATGCATAGAATTTAAATCTAATGAAAATCACTCTTTTATAATAAAAAAATAACCAATATGCATCTTTCTATGCATAGAATTTAAATCTAATGAAAATCACTCTTTTATAATAAAAAATAATCAATATGCATCTTTCTATGCATAGAATTTAAATCTAATGAAAATCACTCTTTTATAATAAAAAAATAACCAATATGCATCTTTTTATGCATAGAATTTAAATCTAATGAAAATCACTCTTTTATAATTAAAAAAATAACCAATATGCATTTTTCTATGCATAGAATCTAAATCTAATGAAAATCACTCTTTATAATAAAAAATAACCAATATGCATCTTTCTATGCATAGAATTTAAATCTAATGAAAATCACTCTTTTATAATAAAAAAATAACCAATATGCATCTATGCATATAATTTAAATCTAATAAAAATCACTCTTTTATAATAATAAAAAATAACCAATATGCATCTTTTTATGCATAGAATTAAAATCTTATGAAAATCACTCTTTTATAATAAAAAAATAACCAATATGCATCTTTCTATGCATAGAATTTAATTCTAATGAAAATCACACTTTTATAAAAAAAAATTCCAATATGCATCTTTCTATGCATAGAATGAAAATAACACTTTTAGAATACACAAATGGTGGGGATTACTCTTTTTGAATAATAAAAGATAAAACTTATTTCACAAAATTTAAGAAAATTTTACCATAACCTCCTTTGTATGGCTGATCATTTTTTAATTTTTTCTATCCTCAAGTTACTTAAAAAATATCCCAAATGGTTTAAAGCATTCTAAACTAATCAAATTTCACTTTTAAAAGAGAAACAATATGAAAAGTTTAATTCTAACAATTTGATTACTTATCTAGGATAAAGAAAGGCTGAATTTAAGAATGAAGAGAGAAGGAAAGCCTTTCCAACAAGGCATAACATCATTTTTTTATTTTAAAGAAAATAAAAATTAGAAAACCATAAAAAAGAAAAAGTAGGATTTCTAGCTTACTTGAATTTCTGTGAGCTTTCCTTTGGCTTGATGGTTTGAGGGATCTACTCTTGTTTGCAACAAGAGTGGCCACCAATTCTTTTGAAGAGAGAAAGGTAAAAAACTAATAAATTATCAATAAATTCACTGTTTTTGGCTCTAGGGTGGAGTAGAGTAACAGTGCATAAAACACTATTAAGCTTCTACAAAAGGGGGAGGCTTCTATTTATAGGAAAAAGTGAGCTTCTAACCAAGCAAGCTGATTCTAGAATTTTTCAGATCAGTTTGGTCAATTTTGACCATTTTTGGGTCAGTTTAGCTTACTTTTTGGAACTAGACTTGAATTAGGAGAGAGGAGAGATAAAATATCTCAATACTTGATAATTTAAAACTCCACCACACATGTGAAATAGGCGTCTCCTTCATGAGGGAGAATCCCCACTCTTGAGGTATCAAAAATTTATTTTTTTAGTATTTCCTTTAGTCCTTAGTCCACTCTTCATCTTATGTGAGTATTTACTCATTTTTGGGAGGATTTTCTTTATTTCTTCAATTTATCTCCTCCATACATTTGGATGAATCTGATTGGCCCCTCAGAACCTTAATTTAAAATTTTCAAAAAATCTGGACCCTTAGGATAAGGCCTTTTGAATAGATTATAATTTATTTCTAATGCACCTTCTGAAAATCTTTTTGAACTTTTGTTTCGAGGGAATTTATTTTAAAAAGAAGAGATATTTTTCCATCCAAAAATATCTAAAATTTGAATAATCTCTCTCTAGAATATTTTCTCTCTCTAGGTAGAAACAAGACCTTTTATTATTCTGAAGGGAATTGATTACAAGGAAAGATACTGGACATCTTGAGGGGCTGGGGAGGAATCTTACATTCTCTCCCACTTGAAAAACGCGAGATGTCCTCATCTCGCAAACTGAGGGTAATCTCGCAACAGTTTGGCTTTTTTCTCTCCCAGGTGGCATCTTCAAAAGGATAGAACTTCCATTTAACCAATAATTCTCTCAAAATTGTATTTCTGAGAACCTTTTCTCAAACATCAAGGATTTCTTCAGGTTGGAGTTCCATTTGTCCTTGGGTTGAAGAAGTTAAGATTTCATTACATCAAGCACATTATTCGGGCTTGGTATATACTTTTTAAGAAGGATTTCTTCAGGTTGGAGTTCCATCTATTCTTGGGTTGAAGAAGTTAAGATTTCATCATCAAGCACATGATTCGGGCTTGGTATATACTTTTTAAGAAGGCTGACATGAAATACATTATGTACTTTGAGATGAGGAGGCAGAAGAAGCTCGTAGGCTAAGTCACCTACTTTCTTTGTAATCAGATATGGTCCACAATATCTGGGAGATAACTTCTTATACTTCCCAAGAGATAGAGAGCTTCTTTTGGGGCGTACTCGAATGAAGACCATATCTACTTCTTCTAATTTTCTATCTGTCCTCTTCTTATCTGCATACTGTTTCTGTCTATCTTGGGTAGCTTTTATATCTTTGCAAATCGACTGCATCTGCTGCTCCATGTCGTCAAGCATCTGTCTAGACATCTCAACCCTAATCAATGGGTCAGACCAAGTTAATGGAGTTAAGCAATCTTATCCATATAGAGCTTTGAAAGGGCTCATCCCAATACTTCGGTGATAAGAAGAATTGTAGGCAAACTCGACTAGGTGCAGATAGCTCAGCCACTTCTTAGGTTCCCTACCACAACATGACCGAAGTATATCTTCGATTACTTGGTTCATCCTTTCAGTTTGACCATCGGTCTCGGGGTGGTAAGCTATGCTGAGATCCAAGAAAGTTCCTACTGCTTTGAAAAATGTAGTCCAGAATCTTGACGTGAACTTGGGATCTTGATCACTTACTATTCTCCTGGGTAGTCCATGCAATCTGAAGATTTCCTTGAGGAACACTCTGGCCACATCCACTGCAGTGTAGGTTTCTTTTACTGGAATCAGATGGGAAACTTTGGTTAGTCTATCAACCACCACGAAGATGGAGTTGTAACAACCTGATTGCACTGAAGGTAATCCAGTAATAAAATCCATACTAATACATTCCCACTTCATCTGGGGGATATCTATTGGATGTAACTTCCCAGGCATTTTTACTCTCTCGGCCTTGACTTTCTGACAAGTTAGACATTGACGTACATGATTAAGCACATCCTCTTTTGGACTAGGCCAAAATAAGATTTTCTTCACAGACATGTAGGTTTTGATGAAACTTGGATGTCCTTCAATAAGGCTATCATGGGCTTCATTCAGAATTTGACCCTTAGTTCCCTCATCATTGTTTTGGGAATGCATAGCCTGCAATTATAATACATAATTCCATCATCCAGGCTGTACCCTTGAACTCGGTTCAACTCCTATGGAGTTTTGCTTTCCTGCATAAGTAGGAGAGCAATAGGGCCAATGATCTTCTCTCTTGCTTCAATAATCAAACGATTTGACACTACAGTAATTACAAGAAAGGAGGCTTTTCTGCTGAGAGCATTTGCTACCACATTTTCTTTGCCTGGGCGGTACTTAATTTCAAAATCAAATTCCTGCAGGGTCTGCATCCACCTTCTTTGGCGCATGTTGAGATCCTTCTGAGTGAAGATCCACTTTAAGCTCTGATGATCTGTCTCATCAAAGTGAATCTTTGACCCAATAGGTAATGTCTCCACAACTTCAGGGCATATACTACTGAAAGTAGTTCCAGGTTGTGGACAGCATAATTTCTCTCATGTGTTTTGAGTTTTCGGGATTCATAGGCCACTGCATGACCTTCCTACATGAGTGCACCTCCTAGGGCAAAACCACTAGCATCAGTTACTACCTCAAAGGGTAGAGAGAAATTTGGCAACTTTAGAACGGGATTGGTTACCAAGGCGGCTTCAGCTTATCAAAAGCACTCTAGCACCTGGCAGACCATTGAAACGGGGTATTCTTCTTGAGAAGATTAGTCGGGGGGGGAGCTATGAGAGCATACTTTGGTATAAAAATTCTATACCAAACAGTCAATCCCAAGAATCCTCTGACTTCTTTCACTTTCTTTGGTTCAGGCCAATCTATGACTGCTTGGACTTTTGCGGAATCTGGAGAAATACCATCTTTGGATACCAGAAAGCCCAAGTATTCAACATGGTCGGCACAAAGGAAGTGCATTTGCTCTTTTTTGCACAAAGAGTTGGTGCTTCCTTAGAATCTCAAGAACTTTTTTGACATGAGCTTCATGGTCAGCTGCATTCTTTGAGTAAATCAGAATATCATCAAAGAAAACAAGAACAAAATCATCCAAGTATTCTCTGAGAATGTCCTGCATTAAGCGATTGAATGTAGCTAGGGCATTTGTCAATCCAAACGACATGAGAGTGAATGTAGCTAGGGCATTTGTCATATAACCAAGACTTTATCTCCTTCGTCAGTTTCAAGAAAAGACGATGTGATCAGTTTCAAGAAAAGACGATGTGACCAGTTCAAGAAAATCACCCACGGAGTCTGAAATCAAGTTAAGACCCTTGATTCTAATATGAGGATCAAGGTTACAGAATTCATGAAATTTTGTTGGAATTTTAGACTTGTGATCTAGAAGTATTGGGATACGGATTTAAGATATACCCATTGTATTCAAAAGAAAATCAAAACTAAAAACTTGCATAGAAACCCTGTTTTCTTAAAGGACTCTCATGCCAGAATGCTGGAGGGAGCATTTGGTATATGTGTTTTTCTAAGGGAAGTTTGGTTGCAACAGCTATAGCGGTGGGGAGTGTTCAAAGGACGACTCACGCGGCAAAAACCTGCCCAGGTCTTGACCAGCTCTCTTGATGCATTACATTTTTTTAATAAAGTAATTAGAAACCTAAGGCTTGTTTACAATGTAGAAAATGTAGGCTGCTTGACATATTGGCTGGTGGCCAGTTTGCTATGAGGGATACACAGATTCCACCATCTGACATAGCCTTCTTCATGTGGATCCATCGTCATGTGTACTGGTTCCAATTGATGGAGTACACACTAAAATTGCATGCAAAGCTGGAGGCGGCGGGCTCACTTGCACATAGTAGTCGGCATGCACCAAAGAGCCACAGTAGACTCTAGAGTAGGTATCACGGATGCCCTAAAATCTTACAGGAATTCTCATTTTGAGAAGGCATTCGTTAGGTGGAAAGGACAAATGCGTGTTACCTTGGATCCTGACCAACAACCACACCTATCGTGCACAACATGACCCCTCTTGTACAGATATAAAATACCACAATTCTTTTTTTTCTGCCTTATATGTTCCTTAAGTTGTCCTATCTCTTTGTATTAGTTTCTTAGAATTATTTAATGGCTGTGGTATTAGGTGGTGGAGAAGTAGTGTACGTGAGATCGAGTCTACATTCCCGAGGACCCTTCAGACACATGGGTGTTGTTTGAGGTGGAGGAGACAAGATTGTACCCCAAAGAGTTGATCAACGAGCTTCAGGGAAAGGACACATGGATACTTTTCCCATGGTGGTTAGACTACCCAAAGGAGGAGTTTCCTTCAGAAGAGGCAGAGCAATTTCAAAGTATGTTTCCTTATGTATAGTATTTAATTTGTACAAGGTATGAAGCCTATTTTTTAGGAGCTTAAAATTCTAATGTTGGTTGAATGCAGTGGCCACAAAGGGCAAGAAGCCTGCCACGGAACAAGAATTGACCCCCAGGAAGAAAAAGGGTAAGAAATCCACACCTCCATCATCCCAAAAAAGGTCACAGCGCGGCTAGAATGGGAAGGGGATGACTCAGATTAGGAATTTGAGGATAGCCATTCCAAGGATGCTGAGCATGAAGATGAGTGACACAGTCCCATGCACATGGCAAAGAGTAGGTGACCCCTTTGCATGGCCAAACCCAAGAGTAGGGATCGGAGAGTTCAAAAGATGACGAGGCAAACCTCTTGGGATCTAGTAAGTAAACTTAACATGTTAGAGCATTTATTAGATCATTTATTCATCAACGCTCATAACATGTATTTGGTGTTGTGTAAATGAAGACTATCGTCTCATTATGGTGAACCCCCTACACTTAGTTTTGAGCTTGAACATTGATCACCTCCATCTCGCACTTATGGGAAAGTGAAAACATAGGTATGATCTCTCATGTGTGTGAGTGACTCTCTCCATTCATTGTCATTATAGAATTTGCACTCCCCTTACATGCTTTGTGGTTCTAGGAATCTTGTAGTATTGCAACGAATCATGGGATCTCTGATGAGGTGGGGAAGCATGGATGCCTTTGTAGCCTTGGAGGCGTGCACTTGGTGTGGGTTGATTTTCCTACGAATACGTGTCTCCACAAGGGCGCTTTAGTGGTTCCTCGATGGAATGTTTTTCAGGAGACACTTGTGGAGTCAGTTTTTGTGCTTGCTCTACAGAGTTCCTACAGGCCGATGCACTATGGTGTGCACTCTATGTGCGGAGCACTTGGGGATTGCTATATGCGGGAGGCGAGAACTTGGAACTTCACATTGCGAAGGACTTTGTTCTTGCGCATCCCGCGATATCTGTATTTCATGTCAGAAGATGGCCAAGAAGAGGCGAGTGCAGAATTCTTTGGTTTTTATCAAAGTGAAGCTCAATGACTTTCCTCCCTAATGTACTTACTAGTGTGTGCAAGTAGGTCTGTGCTTTGGTCATCGGTATCTTCATGCACCCTAGTGAGAGTACGTCCACTTATCCAAAGTATGACAGGTGGGGAGGCGAGGTAGATGCACATTGTGGAGGGTTTGATGTGGGTAATGATATCTTCTTGGAGCTGAAAGCGGAGGAGGAAACCTCCCCATACTAGTTGGATGTAGACAGGGATCCCATCCGATATACTATTGAGTGTCGCGAGCCTTTCACAAGGTAATCATGTGTACGATTCAAATATTGAAATTGTTATATAATCAATGTCTTAGGCATTGTCGTCCATTTGTACATATGGTAATTGTGGGCTTCTACTATGGTAGGTGGTTACTTGAGATGTTCACTGATCATGGGGATGCAGTCCTAGATTGCTTTGCTAGTATTGGGTCCATGGCTAGAGCATGCGGGACAGTGCAAGGACATTGCATCAATGTGGAGAGATATGAGGTGTGCCTTAGTTCATGTCTACGACCACTTGCCGTTGTGCACAATGATTTAGGTAACCATTTTTTCAGGGGTGAGGTCAGTGAGATTGTTGGACGAGAGCAATAGATGGATGTGGGGACACCATATCCTCTAGTCCTCCCAGTACCCACATGAGCCCAACACAACTAGTGCTTTGTCATGGCCACCTCGTGTTCCAATGGAGCCCCAATATTGACATGTCATGCCACATACATCCCCTGTAGGTTCATTTGCAGTTCCCTCATGGTACCATGACTTGATCTTGTAAGGCCACTTTTTCCACCCGCACTTGTACCATTTGGTAGAGGTCCCTATCCCATACCACCTCCCTTCTTCTACCGGGGATGCGGCATTCATATTGATGTATTTCAATAACTTGTAATGCCCAAAATATATTGATTTTCTCACATTATTGTTGTTCACTCATATTATGACAATGGCTTTGTTTTTTGCTTCTTCCATGGCATAGATTTTTGAGAGAGATGATGCAATTGGAGTGAGATCTCAGCAACACGAGAGAGAGATAGTGAGTGAAAGAGAGAAAGAGTGTATGATTGAGACATTAAAATAATAACAATTGTGCTTAATGTGTATGTTTCTTATGCTTAAAATAAGAATTCTAGTGCTCAAAAAAGTAAATTTTTATTCCTTTTAAAGTTATAAAAACAGTAGAGATTGCCATGTTCCAACACTCTTCTTCTAGACACACCACACCACTCTCTCCTTATATCTTCATATTGCAACAGAGTCCTTGTGAACTCTATGGTTATGGCTTCATCTAGTAATCCCTCTAATACTACTACATTTGCAACCATCTTAAGTAAAGCTCTTCAATCTTTCATGCAACTCAAAGAAAAGGAACCTAGATCGGATGCCATTTTGGAGGCATGGACAACAACGTCTAAAGTAAATGAGCTCTACAAGAAGCTCAAAACATGCCAAGCAGTAGACCTTGTAGAGAAGAATATGCTAGAGGTGAAAGAAGCTGCAGCCATTGGGATATGGAGAGCTTTTGGTAGCATCATTGAAGAGGTAAAGCAGGATCCTCTAAGAGTTGAAGTTGCCACCTTCATTCGCAAGTTAGGGTAGATGGAAAAGGTGAAGATGATAGTTGAGGCCCAACCAAAAATGCTTTCATATGGTGTCTTTGTAAAGAAGTACAAATGATCATGTCATGTCGTAGGTGTTTGTCATGTAATGTTGTGGCCTTGTAAGTTTGCTAGGGAATATAAAATGGAAGTTTAAGATCATAATATGGTGACTTTGTAAACTAGTTGCAATGGTAGTTGTAACTTGATATGCATTGATAGTTGTAAGTGAGTTGGAATGTGGATAGTGCTCTTGTATCCATCCACTCCTCTCCTCTACTATCACCATGAGTCGCAATGTGTAAGACAATAGAGAGAAGGAAGTGTAGAGAGAGCAACCGCTCGCCTAAACACCAAAAAGTGCTCGCTCAAAAATGCTCACCAAAAAAAATACCCATATGTGGGCATGATAATGTATTGGGCTTGTGTACTCTTGGTTGCAGGATTGATGGGTCCAACATAATCCATTCCCCATTTGGCAAAAGCCTTGGATGACATCATGGGTCGTAGAGGCATATGATCGCTCAATTGAGGGACTGTAGTCCTTTGACATTCATCACATCATTTCACATATTCATGATCATCCTTGAAGAGGGTTGGCCACCAAAGCCCAGAAAGGAGGATCTTTTGTGCTATGATGTCTCCTCCAAAGTGTCTGCCAGCAATGCTTGCATAGGCTTGCTCCAAGATATCTAGGTATTCATCCTCATAGACACAGAGACAAAGCACATCATCCTTCCCTCTTTGGTATAGCTATCTTGCTATCAATTAGTATGGGGACATGGACTTAACCAATTGACATTTCCTAGTCAAATTTATGTTTGTGTCCTCAGCTAAGCCTGTTGAGAGATAAGTCACTATCTCATGACTCCAATTGGGTACAAGGCTTACTGAGAACAACATTGCATATACTAGGGAGATCGTTATCTACTCCTATTGGTTCCTCCCCATTCGGGATCCTGGACATATAATTGGCTCTCATATGTGTTGAACCCTTTCTCACAATAATGGTGAAATTGAATTCAAGCAACAGTAGAAGCCATCTAGTGATGCATCCTATTGCGCATAAGGTAGAGAAGGGATTGATGGTCAACATAAAAGATGAATTTATTTGCCAAAAGATAATGACAAAACTTCTTGACAGTAGAAACCATCGCTAGGCCTTTTGTTTCTGTCGTGGAATGGTTCTTCTCTGCATCATCTAACTATCTACTGGCATAAGAAATCAAGAGGTCCATGTTCTTCTAGCTAGGTTGGGCCAAAATACATCCAATTGCATATGCAAAAGTTTCAATATGCACATGGAAGATGATTGTCCAATTGGGTGACCGTAGGATGGGTGTTAGATACAAGAGATGTCTTGAGCTTGTGGAAAACTTCCTCACACTCTTGTGTCCATTCAAAATAGATTAATAGGGCATACAGGGGTCTTGCAATGTCAGCATACATGAAGATAAATCTTTGATAGTACCCCGTATGTCCCATAAATCTTTGAAATCCCTTTGGATTTTTCGGTCTTGGAAGTTCTATGATGATTCTTACTTTCCCTGAATCTGTGGTTATCCTGTTCTTAGAGACTATGTGCCCTAGTATTACCCCGTGTCCTAGTATTACCCCGTGTCCTAGTATTACCCCGTGTCTTACCCATGAATTTACATTTTTCTAGATTTAGACAAATCTTGTAATATCGACACTGGGTGAATACCTTTTTGAGATGCACAAAGTGCTCTCGTCTCTAATGGTAGAATTGACACATAAATCATCCATGAATATCTGAAGGAAAATCCTGAGGTATTCTTTGAACGCTGTGCTCATCAGTCTCTAAAATGTGGCAGGGGAATTAGTAAGGCCAAAGGGCATTACCTTGTAGGCATAGATCCCCCATTCAATGTGAATGCCATCTTATGTTGGTCCTTGGGGTCTATGGATACTTGGTTGTCCTCTGAAAATCCATCCAAGAAGCTATAAGATTATTTACCAGCTACCCTCTCGAGAATATGTTCTGTGTATGGCAGAGGATAGTGGTCTCTCACAGTGGCTGCATTCACCTTTTTGAGGTTCACACACACTCTCATCTTACCGTTCTTCTTGGGAATGATTACCACTGGTGACACCCATTTTGTATGCTTGATCTCATTGACAAATCTTGCTTTGATAAGTCTATCAAGTTCTTCTTTGATTTGTCGAGCAAAGTTATCATTATATGTGTATGGGCGTTGTTTTGAGGGCTGACCACCATCCACAAGAGGGATAGTGTGCTGACACACTTCTGGTGGAACTCCTTTTAAGTCCTCATAACTCCAAGAAAATACATCCTTGAATTCCTTGAGTAGAGCAATAAGCTCTAACTCTTCTTCTAGGGTTAAGTCTATGGCTATCCATACTTGTTTAGGACTATCTTCTTGTTTAGCTAAGTCCACCCTCTTTGCATCCTTGAATTCCTTGAGTAGAGCAATAAGCTCTAACTCTTCTTCTAGGGTTAAGTCTATGGCTATCCATACTTGTTTAGGACTGTCTTCTTGTTTAGCTAAGTCCACCCTCTTTGCATCCTCAGGTCCATCGTAGGATTTGCTTGGGATTTTTGGTTTTTCTCTCCTTGGTGCCTAATTGCACACTGTTTTGGAATCGATTTGGTAGCTCTTGTAGTGAGGGGGTATTGGTCTTAGTTCTTCTTCATTGGAATTATCCTCAGAAGAATCTATGACCTGCTTCACCTTCTTTTCCAATTCAGCTTTGAGCTTCCATTGTTCCTTTCTTTCTTTCCTCCGAAAGATTTCTTGGATCTTCTCGATGAGCTCTTTGCCTCAACCGTTGGGTCTTCACCCAAGGTTTCCTTAATCTTTGGATCTATTTTGAAGCTATCAATTCCTAGCCTTTGAGATCTCATCATTCTTTTCCATTCTTGAAGCTATCAATTCCTAGCCTTTGAGATTTCATCATTCTTTTCCATTCTTTGTAGAATTCTCGTGTAGGTAGATTATAGCCTTGACATACCTCAAGTATTGATCTTCATTAAAAAACTCAAGAGGTTCATCGGCTACTACAAGTTTCAACTCAACCTCTGCTCTTTCCAGGAGGTTGTTTTCTTTGAGGAAGTCAGCTATTTGGTTCCAATGATCTTCCGTAATAATTTCATCGTCCCTTCCGTGGGTTACCATCATCTTTTTCCTCTCTCCTTTGGTCAGTAAAGTCCATGGGATTGAGTATGGCACTAAAGGTTCTTCAGGGAATGATGATTTCTTCACCTTCTTATATGGGATGACTAAATTCCATAGTCTTGATGGGGACTACCTCGTTTCCGTCCCCATTCTAGAATTGGGTTCCTCCTACGACGAGGGCACATGTATTAATGGTTGTTGCCAATATGTGCATCCAATTCTTGAGGTCATCCTCATCATCTGGTAGGTTTGCTACCACCAAGTCATCATCTTTGATGCCTCTCTCTTTCTTCTTTCCTTGAGTAGGTTCAAATAAGTGTAATCTGGCCACTTGCAAATCTACTAAATTCGAAGATTATGTGGGGGCACTTTGTGAGACGTGCCTTGAGAGCTAGTATCTAAGTCTAGATCTTCAAGTGGGGTTCTCACCACCTCCTTGAAGGTGTGATCTCTCAGATCTACTCGAGTTATGCTGTAATCAAAGCCCCAATCATGGATCAGCATTATCTATTGCATGAAAGGTCTACCTAGGATAACATCATAATTGGTGGCTTGCCCAAATTCCACCACAGCTAGAGTGTGCTTATACGTTGTGTGGTGGCTGGGTGATGGCCTCCAAAACAACACCAATAGACACACAAGCTGAATATGTAAGAGGGTCAAAACTTGAGGAATCTAAGGTCCCAGCTCAAATAGACACACAAGCTGAATATGTAAGAGGGTCAAAACTTGAGGAATCTAAGGTCCCAGCTCAAATGGCATCAGCTTCTCTTCCTTGACCTCTAGCTGTCACAAATGAGCACCTATACACCTTAGACACACAAGCTGAATATGTAAGAGGGTCAAAACTTGAGGAATCTAAGGTCCCAGCTCAAATGGCATCAGCTTCTCTCCCTTGACCTCTAGCTGTCACAAATGAGCACCTATACACCTTTTTGTCTGATCTATCTATGCTGACTCCAACTGTCCTCCATCGTCAAACGACCAAACCTACAAGATCTCAGGCCTTTCACCCAAAAGCCTTAGCTGACCAGAGCTTATGAGTAGTTGACCAAAATCTTTCTGTGTTGCCCCAGACAGATTCGTTACTTAGTCTCTCGAGACAAACACTAATTGATGGTATCAGACCAAAAAATGTTCTCTAACATCAGAACACCTCATAATCTTGATTCATAACTTCATAGCACACATTAGCAACCTCTAGCTGACTAGAACTCTCTTCAACCCTGATGCAAAAAATGAAAGAAAACTGCTTCTGAAATCTTCCTTTATGTTTCTAGTCCAATATGAGCCTTTCTGGAGCCTCTATGATCTTCCTACTTCTGCAAACCTTGCAGTCGTTATCTCACAACCTTACCCATCTCTTGGTTGACCCCCTTCTCCCCTGATGACAGGAAAAGTCTGAGAAAACTCTCCTTGATGACTAGCGTAGAAATGAAAAAATCCTCCTCATAGTTTGGAACATATATCTGCAATAGAAACACGTCCGCCTAACCTCCAGAATATCCTCCAGTGGCAACAAACTTCAAACACTTGATCTTAACCTTCTTAAAACCTGTGAGCTCCCTTTTGCTGACACCCTGTTGTATCTAACTTGTCTTAGGTGATAGAAAACTTGGTCAAATACCTGACGTAGAATTCACTCACAATACTTGTCCTCTTGGATCTTTGTAGTGACCTCCTTTGTCAGCTAACATCAATCTATCATCCCTAGAGCCATGTTAGACATCCCTCTATGACATGCTGACCACCAACTGACATTGATGTAACTGGTTTATACTATAACTAATTCTTCTCTCTCGGATGCAGAACCAATCGATTCATAATCCCTATTTGGATCAGAAACTCTCTCTTTTAAGTCAGTTGTATCCTTCTAACCCTAGAGCTTCCCTAGTTTCATGATTATATGACTTCATAGACACTTTGTTATCAACAATTGATTTCTATAGTCTGATTGTTGATTACTGATTGTTACTGATACAAGTGGAACATACTCTTTTAGCTTTGGGTCAGCTAAGACCTCAAAAACCTCTAAACATTCAAACCAGCCTAAAATATGACCCAGAGAACATCTAGCTGATCATTGTAGCCACAGCTGCTCCAAACATATCAATCTACCCACAACCCTATCTGACTTTTGACAGATTTTTGTGTGTCAGGCTGGACTCATAATGATTTCTTTTGCATCCAAAATGACTAAAATGACCCTTTTACTTGATTAGCCAACCCCCTAGACACTTGGTTGCCTATGGTGGCTGACTCTCTTCTAACCCATTTTGACAACATTCTCTCATCAAAAGTAAACAGTTTCAAACATAAAGCAGTTTAAACCTCCTAAATCGTCAGACACTTCCCAACAAGAGTTCTATCTCATCTAAATCTAACTAATCAACTCAAATCAAACTCTAAAACATAATTTCTCATTGATCAAAACATAGATTCAAGCTTCAAACTCATTGTTTTCTCTCCAAAGCCAAGAAAGACCGTCTCAAAAACCCTGAGATAATGGGTTGAAAACTATTAGACAAACATGCAGAGAACTTGTAGTTTCTCCACCTGTAGAGTCAATTGTTATCCAAACTATAGTGAGCTCACCCACTCCTACTATAGGTTCCTCTTAGAAAGATTCTATTCATCACATGTCTGACCTACTACATCAACAATTGATCATAAAATGGGCTAAACCAAGTATCTAACAGAGTCTCCTTCCAGAGATAGCAAGGGACACCTCTCTTGCTCGATTATCTAGACTAAGTCACCTCCTCTGATCTGATTTCTTGAAATTCACCTCAATTATATTATGCCTCAAACTTTGCGACCTTGCAAAGATGGAACCCCCTCGTCTGCAAGTTTCCTTCACTAGAGGGTTTTCCTTCTCTTTTCTCATAGCAGCTTCTCTTTTCCTTGTACACCCTGTCTCTCCACTCTATTCTCTCTTCCTATAATTGTAGGTCATCTTCAAATCCCCCTTTTTTCTCATCCACCTCGGTGCCTTTGCTTCATCACCTTCTAGAACCTTTGCGTCATCTCTCCCCTTCGATCATGCACCTTCTATTTTTGTTTTTTAGACATATGCTCTTATGCCCTCCACTCCCACGCTGTCTTTGCCACCTTGGACACATTACACACATCATTTTTTTAAATATTTCCACATTCCATGTTTATTTTGGGCCTTGGGCACCTCTCACATATTGCCCCAACCTTGCTATGAAACACTATTAAGTGTTTCACCCTTGTTCTCCACTTTCACATTACCCTAATGTAATATGCCCTTAGCCTCATGCCATCGACCCTGTTTGCATGCAACTAACCACTCAAATCCTCCAATTGATAAGATCCATTAGAAGAATCCTCATGAATGATAAATGGTACTTCCCATGTGACTCTAAATTCGGTTTGAAAAGTAGTATCCAAGGCATTATTATAGCTAAGGACCAACATTCCTTCCTTTAAGTCTTTGTTCCCAAGCTTCTGATTGAAATTTTCAATTCTCCTCTGATTGTTCTTCTCATACCACTTAACTGCTTCTTCTTTGTCTAGCAATAAAGAATACATATTAGTTAACCTCCTCTTTTCCTAATCTTCTTGGGTCATGTTGGCCGTTGGTGGCCACCCTATGCCATAGCAATAGCCGAGCAGCCGCCAACTGTCAGGGGCTAGCTGAATATTAGATAGATTACTTTAATACAAGAACAATGCTTCCGTAACACCTAGTCGACGCACCTTATCACCAGGGAATCATGGTACCAATGGATACAACAGTATAAAAGAACTGATCCTGAGCCTTGCAAGGCTGGCTGCTCATTGTATTATATCCTCTCTTGGAAATAGAACAAGACTTCTCTTCTGTAATGCAATTTTTAGGTCTTTTAGAGTTAAACATAGAACTAGAATCATTAATTTTTGATTGATTTATATGTTTTTTGTTTGATTTGTGTTCATCAGAGTGTTAGTAAGCATTAAGAGTAGCTTAATCCTTAAAAAATTATCAAAACCATTTAAAAACTCTTGAAATCGACTAATCTTTCTTAGTTGACTGGTTTTTGTCTCATTAAGGAGGTAATTAATATAGTAAATGTGTTTTTTGGGATCGAAATTGATCATGTGAGAGGTCAAAATTAGTGTTTTTGAGTGTTTTGAGAACATCTCGATACATCAAAACACTTAATTACATCAATTGGATGAATTTCCCTCTCTTTTACTTAATTTTACATAAAGAGAAAAGCTTAAAATTAAGAGTTTAATTAATCTCTAATTATAGATTAATTTACACATTAGTTGATACACATAGCTTAGAAATTTCATGCTCTATCCAATGATGTGCTCAATGGTGTGAATTAATTAGTGATTAGTGGTTAATTATAGCCCTTGATTAGTCTAAAACAAGGAAAGATTAGTGGAAGGATTAATCTTTGATTAATTTCTAAGCACTTTTTTACATGACTCATTAAGGCTAATGATTTCTTTATGCATCTTTCTATGCATAAGATCAAAATTGATGAGAATAACTCTTTTGAAATAAAAATAAATTTCTTTATGCATCTTTCTATGCATAAGATCAAAATTGATGAGAGTAACTCTTTTGAAATAAAAATAAATTTCTTTATGCATCTTTCTATGCATAAGATCAAAATTGATGAGAGTAACTCTTTTGAAATAAAAATAAATTTCTTTATGTATCTTTCTATGCATAAAATCAAAATTTGATGAAAGTAACGCTTTTGTAATAAAAAAAATCTTTTATGCATCTATTTATGCATAAGAAAACTTCAGTGGGAAATAACACTTTGATAGAAATCGGTTTATGAATAAATTCAATTTTAAGGAGAATAACACTTTCAAAATAAAATAAATCTTTTATGCATCTTTCTATGCATAAATTTAATTTTAATGAGAATAACTCTTTTGAAATAAAAATAAATTTCTTTATGCATCTTTCTATGCATAAGATCAAAATTGATGAGAATAACTCTTTTGAAATAAAAATAAATTTCTTTATGCATCTTTCTATGCTTAAAATCAAAATTAATGAGAATAACTCTTTTGAAATAACTCAGGTATGCATGATCGGCTGGCGATGCCAATGGACCTACTGGAAATCGTGAAACCCCGCACATCACGTATCAATGAAGGAGATCCCATCAAGTAGTCCACTGTGCTCACTGTCCCTTTAGAGTTGCAGTGTATGAGAGCATGTGATCCTTGCCATCTCGATAAGCCATTGAAGGAGATCCCATCAAGTAGTCCACTGTGCTCACTGTCCCTTTAGAGTTCCAGTGTATGAGAGCATCTGATCCTTGCCATCTCAATAAGCCATTGTATATGACCAACCCATGTGCACTCCCAAGTGTGAGAAAATGCCTGCCATAATCTATAATCTCTCCCTCATCCTGTGCTGATCTCTGCAACCCTATATCCTTTGCCGTGATTTCCCGGTACATAGCCTCTTGAGTATCATGCAACTCTGTCTGCTCTATGCCTGTATGTGCATTAAAGTCTCCCAATAGTAATATGTCTCCCATGCTGGCAAACCTCATGATATCATCAGATAGTGGTATATAGGGCGACTCTCTTGATGGTGCAAACTTGGAGTGGGCTGGGGGAAAGTAGCATACCGCCACATATAGCTCGCGGAGCCCCTCTCTGCATATTCGAACCTACATGTACCTCACATCTACATCTCTATGTACCAAATGTATTTTGTAACGAAGCTCCTCCGTGTAAAGTATTGCCACTCCTCTAGATCCTCTGGTACCTCCCACTGTGCGTGGCTGAGGGCAAAAAACTGATTCCCATCTATAACCACGGACGTCAGGAAGCCTCTTGTTTGTGCACTGATGGGTCTCCATATACATAGCAATATCACTGTGTCTGAAAGTATCCTCAAAGTATCCTACATCTATTCTAAGGGCTCCGTTGCAATTCCACACCGTGCATGTGAAGCAGACGGCCAGACCAGTCGACGTAGGGCGACAGGAACCCGTCGGGTAGTAGGCGGCTAGGTTGTTGGGCGTGCAAAAGTATCGAAAGTTATGCGGTGCCATTGCTATTCGTGGGTGATGGTAAAGAACCCCTTGCAGAGCAGTCGACATCTAGCGAGCAGTCGAAAGTGTCGTTTTTTTTAGCCACATTAAAAAAAAACCTTCAGGTTGCTTTCCGTTTTGTTTCGAACCTTAGGTGTTTTTTTACAAAAACGTAGCAACATTATATTAAAAAAAACAAAAAGCTTAGCGTGGTTTTAAAAAAAACAAGTGGCTTTTATGCGTGCCTTATGTGTTTTTTTTAGTGTGGCTTTTCCAAGCCTTGTGTGTGGCTTTTACAAAAGCCATCTAGCATGTTTTTTTTTGAAAAAAAACAAACAACACAAAAGCAACACAAAAAAAACGCTTTTCAAGGCCTTATAAAATATGCCTAGAGTGGGCTTCTAGCCACACATCTCCTCAAGTTCTCTCTTACTTATAGCCAGGCTTTCTCTTACTTTCAAATTTTTCCCATTCATGATATCGACCCAAGAATCGGAGATGGAACCCGTTCTCGAACGTGAAGACCTGCCAGCTACCGAGGCCACCGATGGCGATCTTTTTGCAAAGATTTTGTAACTAAATCTGATGATTTTTAAGAGTTTAAAGTTACTTTTGAGGCTTCTTTCACGGAGCGTCAGGCACATGTTGCCACACAGATGTAGGCTTTGCAGCATTCCATCTCTTTATTGACCATTACCCTGTTTACTCTCTTGGGCATGGATACCTTGGCATCTGCTTTAAAAAACCAACATTACTCTGGGACAGTTTGGGGGAGAGCAAAAGTAACGTATCAAGGAGATTGTGGACATGTGGCTACATAAGTGGCAGGTTTACTTCTAGTTTCATCCATATGGTGGTGATGATGACAAGAAGATTCATTTGGTAATAGGTTTCCTCTGGGGCAAAGCTTTGCTCTGGTGGAAAGAACTCAAACCTAAACCAACAACTTGAGTGTAGTTTGAAGAAGTCTTCAAGAAAGAATTCCTCAAGGAGGATGACTACGATATGGTTGCTCAGTTTGCCAGTTTGACCATGGCCTCGGAGAACCTCACTTATGAGATCTACCTCCAGAAATTTAGAGACTTGTAGATGAAAGATACGAAGATGGATTCTACTACTCTTTTGGGTTTCTTCGTAGCATGTTTACCTGACTCGTATTGTATACAGGTCAAAAATAACAAGTGTAAAACTTTGGACGAAGCCATTCATTCTGCTCGTATTTACGATGATACGATGGTCTCTTTCAAAACTAAGCCCGTAACCGAGCAGGGTAACAAGCACAAACAAAAGTTCTCTACGTAGATGACTAGCACGACAGAAACCAGGTCTTCGGACCAACCTTTGAAGAATTCTACTTCGACTCCAGCGAAGAAAAACTGTCTCCTCAAGGCTTTGAAACTCAAGGAGGAGAGACGTTGTTTCATCTGCAAAGAAAAAGGATACATGTGTAAGGAGTACCCAAAAAAGAAGGGTGCTAAGACCAACGTAGGACCCAAGAGATGAAGGTGAAAAGATGCAGGGGGGAGGAGAGCTTGAGCTCTTGCAAGCACACACACACACTCACAAAACCCTAATAGAGAACCTCGGTGGAGTCACTATATGTAAATCCTCTATATCACGTGCGTTCAAGGCCTATTTAAAAAGTCCCTTATCTGTGAATTTTTTAGTGAGTATAATGTATCCTTTCCTATTCAAATCTGTAAATTTTTTTTAAAATACAATAAATAAATCCCCTCTGTAAATATATTTCTGTAAGTTTTAAATATTTAAAATGTCCTTCTGTTGAACCCACGTGATACTTACATATTTATACGAGTGACCCCCCCGAGTAGAGAACACACAAGGTGAGAGGCTGAAAATCTTCTTATTCTCTACTCAACACTCAACACACCATATACAAGATAAGAGTACACATAATATGAAAGGTACTCAACCAATACATACACGGGTTCTCTATAGTGTGAACCCGACTAAATGAGCTAGCGCTATAACTATGCCAGTCTCTAGAATGGCTGTCATACAGCCTGTCATCCCACTGGCCGCATATCACCCAAGATCTCACCAACCATGCCAGTGGTGTAAGTGCGGGGCCTATCCCCCAGCAGGCGGGTCATCAGTGTTCACCGCCTCACTAGAGCTCGATATCTCAACACTCCCCCTCGAGCTCAACTCCATCTCATGTACACCAAGCGAAGCCCTGAATCTGCGGAGCTTCTCTGTACCCAATGCTTTGGTGAAGATGTCAGCTACCTGATCCTCTGTGCTGACATAGACAAGGTCAAGGTCTCCTGCCAAGACCTTCTCTCTGACGAAGTGGTAGTGGACCTCTATGTGCTTCGTACGAGCATGAAATACTGGGTTCCTGGCCAACTGTATACTGCTAATGTTGTCACAGAAAATGACAACTTGTCTATCCACTGATAGACCCAAATCTGCAAGTAGCTTTCTCAACCAAGCTACCTCACATGCTGCCATAGCAGCTCCTCTGTACTCGGCCTCCGTACTCGATAGAGCAACCGTAGGCTGCTTCTTGCTGCTCCAAGTCACAGCAGCACTCCCCAAAGAAAATATGAATCCACTGGTAGATCTTCTGTCTGAGATACTACCAGCCCAATCAGCATCTGTGTACCCATGTACACATATCTCTGTCCCAGTCTCATAGAATAGTCCACAATGCAAAGTAGACCTCACATACCTCAGTATGCGTCTCACTGCATCCAAATGCGGTTTCCGTGGAACCTGCATAAACTGACTCACCAACCCAACAGCATAGCTCAAATCTGGTCTGGTGATCGTCATGTAGATCAAACTTCCTACTATGCATCTATACGTAGTAGGATCCTCCAAGATCTCTCCTGAATTTGCACTCAACTTGCCATTCTGATCCAATGGCACAGAAATAGGCTTACAGCCTATCATACCATACTTGGACAACATGTCCAAGCCATACTGTCTCTGCAGTAATCCAATACCATGTGGTGACCTAATCACCTCAATGCCCAAGAAATATCTGAGCTCCCCCAGATCCTTCATCTCAAACTTTTGTCTAAGCAAGATCTTTACATCAAAGATCTCTGCATCATGGTCCCCCGTAATGATCAAGTCATCTACATAGATGACAACAAGCACAACCCCTCTATCACCATGTCTCACATACAATGAGAAATCTGCATTGGCTACATGAAAGCCAATAGTGACAAGATATTCAGAAATCTTGTCAGACCATGCTCTTGGTGCTTGCTTTAAGCCATACAAGGCTTTCTTCAACCTGCAAACATGCTCGGGGTGACCCACATCCTCATAACCAGCAGGTGGCTGCAACATATACACCTCTTCTTGCAAATCCCCATGCAAGAATGCATTCTTTACATCCATCTGATGTAAAGACCATTGCTTTGACGCAGCCACTGCTATCACAACTCTCACCGTTGCCATCTTGGCAACTGGGCTGAAAGTTTCCTCATAATCAATCCCATATGTCTGCGCATATCCTTTGGCTACCAATCTAGCCTTGTACCTATTTATGCTCCCATCACTGTTATGTTTAACTTTGTACACCCACTTGCATCCAATGGCTTTCTTGCCTTCAGGCAATTGCACTAAATCCCAAGTTTCATTTCCATATAGTGCATCCATCTCCTCATCCATAGCTTTCTCCCAACACACATTTCCAACAGCCTCATCAATGCATGTGGGCTCTACAACCTGCACAACCTTTGCCATATATGCATAGTGATGTGCCACATAACCATCATATGTAAATCTCTGCACAGGGTTCTTCACTCTCCCTGATCTTCGTAGTTTTTCATTCATGGCTTCCATAGCCTTCTTTACACCAGGTGTTCTCATAGCTGGGATCCCAAGCTCCTCATCAAGGCTCATATCTGAGCCACTAGACTCTCCATCAACATGAGAATGCCCTGCAGAAATGTCAGGCATACCAAGGGGCTCAACCACTTTCTCTTTTCCTTTACGTGATGTAGTAATCACATTTGCAGGGCTGGTCTTATGACGCAGCCTGCCACTCCATGGTCTATCAACAGACCCACTAGATGAGGACTCTCCTGGTCCACTCAAAGACTGTGATTGCTGACCTGCATTCTGTGCAACCACACTTCCACTCAAATCAGCCCCAACAGCTTCTTTTTCAGTAGCATACCAGCTGCTCATCTCATCAAATACAACATCCCTGCTTACCCTCAACTCACATGTAGCAGGGTTATAACACCTGTATCCCTTTTGCTCAAGGGAATATCCAATAAACACACATTTTTCAGCTTTCGGATCCAGCTTAGTTCTCAGCTCATCTGGCACATGCACATATGCAATGCATCCAAAGACTTTCAGATGAGACAAATCTGGTTTTCTGCCAGTAAACCTCTCCTTTGGAGTTACATCATGTATGGCTGCAGTTGGAGTCCTGTTCATGATGTATACTGCTGTAGAAACAGCCTCAGCCCAATAGCTATGCGGCATATTTTTCTCTTCCATCAATGCCCGCGCAATCCCAGCAATGTGCCTGTTTTTCCGCTTAGCAACTCCATTTTGCTGCGGAGTGTATCTGCATGTAAACTGTCTCCGAATACCATTCTTTTTCAAAAATTCAGAGAACTCATTGGAGAAGTATTCTCCCCCTCCATCTGACCTTAGGCACTTGACATATTTTCCTGTTTGCTTTTCAACCAAAACTCTAAAATTCTGACAGTGAGTGAACACCTCACTCTTCTCTTTCATGAAATATACCCACACTTTCCTTGTGTGGTCATCAATGAAAGTCACATAATACCTGCAGCCTCCCATAGATATGGTCTTCGTAGGACCCCATACATCTGAATGCACAACATCTAGTGCATTTTTGCTCACATATCTGTTACGTGGAAACACATGCTTTGTTTGCTTTCCAAATTGGCATGCTTCACATATTTTTTGCATACCTTTCACTTTAAATTTTGGCAGCCCTGTCACAATTCCTTTTGTTTGCATAGACTTCAATCTCTGCACATTTACATGTCCAATCCTTTTATGCCAAATGTCTGTGTCTGCAACAATTCCTGAACCATTTGCAAACATCGCAGCACTCATTTCAGGCATGTCTACATTCAACGTAAACATTCTGCCCACTCTGTTGCCTTTTGCAACCAACCTGCACTTGTCTTTAAAGTCTTCGACATAACACCCATCAGGGTTAAACCTAACCTGCAAACCCTGCTCAATCATCTGGCCAACTGAAACCAGATTCTTTGTTATGTTCGGTACATGAAGTACATCTGCAAGGTACTTCACTTTGCCATCCTGCATAGACAATGGCACATCTCCAATGTGGGCAATTGGATGAGCAGTGTCATCCCCTGTTTCCACAAAACCTGGTCTTTCCGGGTTTTTCATCTCCTTGAACCACTCCCCATGACTCGTCATGTGGTTCGAAGCGCCTGAATCCACATACCATACATTATCTTTTTGTGCTGCATCAACATTTTCAGACATGGCATTCACAACATGCTGCATAACAAACAACCTTTCATTATCCTCATTATTTCTGCTTGAGGATGCATAGTTGTTTTGCTGCACTTTCCCATTTTGCATGTCAGCCTGCTTTTTATAACATTCTGCTTGCACATGTCCAGGCTTACCACAATAATAGCATTCACGTGCATCATTGTACTGCCTTTGCCAATTTCCACGGCCTCTTTGACTCCCCCTGCCTCTGAATTTGCCTCTTCCACCTGCGTGTTGTTGTTGTTGTTGATTCTGGGACTGTTGTTGTTGCTGCTACTGCTGGCCATAATTTTGATTACCTGTTCGGTCACCTCCTTGACCGCGTCCACGGCCTCCTCTACCTCGTCCTCTTCCTGAACTCGTGTAGAAGGCTTGTTGCTCTGAACTGTTTTTGCTTTGTGAAGACTGTTGGCCTTCACCCAAGTTCTTCTCTTCGATAATCAGCATAGACACCAAATCTGTAAAGTTGGGAATGTTTTCCCGAGTCTGAATAGACGTCTTAAACGCCTTGTATTGTGGCCCGAGACCACGTAGACAGACTTCCACCTTGTCATCATCATCTACTGACACACCAATAGATGCAAGGGATTCCACAATACCCTTTATCTTCAGCGCATAGTCATTCACAAACATGCTCTTTTTCTCCACAGTATGAAGTTCATTCTTCAACTGTATCTTGCGTGCCTTGGTATTTGTTTCATAAAGCTTTACCAAGGTGTCCCACGCCTCCTTGGGGGACTTGGCATCCTGAATGTGCCCAATCATGGTGTCCTGTATACTAATGGAAAGCCAATACATAACCTTCCTGGCTCCTTGGTTCCAGTCTTTAAACTCTTTCACATCTGCAGCAGTCGGATTTATATCCAGTATCTCCGGTGCCTCTTCATGCTCACCTTCTATGTTGTGTTATGCCATCATTAGACATCTTGCCAAACACACAATTTTACCAGAACCTGCACTCTGGTTTTTTTTGCACAAATGCTGTATTTTCTGCACAGCGGTACTGTAGTACTCTCAAATGTCACAACCAGTGACTTCAATGTGCATACATACACCCAATGGCAACTGTAGACCTCTTTGCAGCACCCATAGTGTCTGCACAGTCAATCTGTCTTCCTGCAGTTCTTAAAACAGAGTTTTGCAGAGAAACGCGTTTTCGGCCCGAAAATTGCAGTCCGTAGGACTGTATAGTTGCCCTAGTGCTTCACTCCCGCGAAGAAAGCTCCTCAATCAGAGATCGTTTGCCGGTGCCTCCCATAGAGCTCCCGACAAGGGTGTAGTCACCAACACAATAGGGAAGAGTAGTTGTAGCTCTTACCCTCGTACTGCTTCTTGTGGTTCTCTTGCTTGCAGCTCAGCCCTTAGCACGAACCAGGCTCTGATACCATGAAAAGATGCAGGGGGGAGGAGAGCTTGAGCTCTTGCAAGCACACACACACACTCACAAAACCCTAATAGAGAACACACAAGGTGAGAGGCTGAAAATCTTCTTATTCTCTACTCAACACTCAACACACCATATACAAGATAAGAGTACACATAATATGAAAGGTACTCAACCAATACATACACAGGTTCTCTATAGTGTGAACCCGACTAAATGAGCTGGCGCTATAACTATGCCAGTCGCTAGAATGGCTGTCACACAGCCTGTCATCCCACTGGCCGCATATTACCCAGGATCTCACCAACCATGCCAGTGGTGTAAGTGCGGGGCCTATCCCCCAGGCGGGTCATCAGTGTCCACCGCCTCACTAGAGCTCGATATCTCAACAGAAGGCAGCCAACCAGTTGTCTTTGACAGATACTTCAGCCTCACTGTACTTTCTCGCCCTAGTTCAACTATGAAGTTTTTGGGTTGCACGATCTTCTCCGAGTTTATGAAGAAGTGAATGGCCATTGAATCCCCATTCTTTTGGACCCCAGAAGCTCACACAACTTTGTTAATTATAAACTCGTGCAGAAATTGGGTTTGGACACGACGCCTAGCGATCATGCCTATGAGGTACGTCTACCTACGGGTCGGTGAGTGTGGGATCGAAAGGTGGAGAAGCTACCAATGCGGATTCAAGACTACAAAGATATTCTAGAGTGCTATGTTATGCACCTAGAGTATGTAGACTTGCTATTAGGGATTGAGTGGTTTAAGATCCTTAAAGGTCCAGATAGATTGGTATAGTCATACTTTTTCTTTTGAACATAGGAACACCCACCAGTATTGTATCTTTGGTGATTGTCTTGAGCACTTCTAATAGATTCCTACGCAACTTGTAACATTTCTTGCATATTTTGCAAAAAAAGTACTCACTGCATAATGCTGAAGTCCTCAAAATCCCACAGTAACAGGTGATCTAGGTTGAAATTCGTACATATACACAAAAGGACTAAAACCTGTACTCGTATGCTTAGTATTGTTATATGCAAATTCTAACTTAGGAAGATAATCCTCCTATGAATCTTGTCTTTTGGAAACATATGTATGAAGCATGTCCTTCAAAGTCTGATTCACCCTTTTAGTCTAGACATCAGATTGAGGATGACATGAGGAACTCAAAAACAAGCCTCCAAAAGTCACTTGTAAACTTAGAGTCCCTATCACACTGTCCTGTGGGGGTAAACACCGTTCAGACACCGTTCAGTCTAAACAATTGCTCAATAAACTATCTTGCTAATTGCATAGCTGTAAGAGTCTTCCGTGTAGGTAAAAATCTAGCCACTTTTAAGCGGTCCATCACAACCCAAATAGAATTGTGGCTTTGACGTGTTCTTAGCAATCCGGTAATAAAATCCATGGAAATACTATTACTTGGTATTTGCAAAGGATGCAACATCCCAGCCTGTCTAAAGTGTTCAGCTTTATTTGCTTGACAAACCTAACACTTGAGGACATAATCTTCTACATACCCTTTCATCTTTGGCCAATAGAAAGTGTGTTTCACTAAAGCTAATGTCCTGTGTACCTCGGGGTGTCCAGCAGAAGGGGTGTCGTGATACTTCTTAAGAATCTTGGACCTAATGTCCAGGACTTGTGGTACACAAATTTTGTCATCATGGAATAGTAAACCATTCTGAATCATCCACTAGCCTCCCGTAGCCTGAATGGTAGGTTGCTCAGTCTCACTAAGTCTTGGTCAATCAATGAGCTCCTATCCTGGATCCTCTGCCAATATGGACGAAAATAACTATCGGTCCTGCAAAGCCCTCTCAATGGCTGAAATAAGTATCGGTCCTGCAAAGCCCTCTCAATGGCTGAAATAAGTCAGTGGAAATCTCGGTGAATGACAAAGTATTCACCTCTCTGATCTAACTAAGCGCATCTGCTACACTATTCATGGACCCCTTTCGATAGCGTATTTCAAAATCAAAATCTTGCATTAACTCTGCCCATCTCGCTTTTCATCGTCTCAAATTATCTGCATCACACATACTTGATTGACTGATGATCAGTCAATACCACAAACTTGGAGCCATATAAATAATGCCTCCAAACCTTGAGAGCATAAATGATAGCATAAAGCTTCTTCTCAAGGGTTGGCCAACGAGATTGAGTGTCATCTAGCTTTCGACTCTCGAAAGCAACAAGTCTACCATCTTGGAATAGAGTAGCCTCAATCGCAAAGTCACTCACATCAATCTCAAGAACATAAGGCCAACTAGGATCGGGGGTAGTGTTAAGGTAGGGGCTTTATCTTTCAAAAGTCTGAAGACCATATCCGAATCATTATTCCAAGAGATATGCTGATTTGACTTACGTCCACGATCTTTCAAGTCGATCATCGGTAGTGTGAGCTGAGAGTACTCTCGCATAGATTCTCAAAGAAAAATATCAAAACCGAGAAAAGAACGAAGTTGTCTCATTGTCTGCGGTACCGGCCAATCCAAAACCTTCTGAACTCGATCATAGTTAATGCTTAACCCGTCTCTTGTGATCTTGTGTCCCAAGTAAATAATTTTCGTCCATAAAAAACTCACATTTACTTAATTTAGCATATAGTCGATTTTGTCTTAAAATAGTCAAGACAATCATGAGGTGTCTAACATGATTGTAAGATTCCTCCCCAGCCTCTCAAAATATCCAGCATCTTCCCCTGTAATCAATCCCTCTTCAGAAATATAAAAGACTTGTTTCTAACTATTTTAGCCTAGAGAGAGAAAAATTATTCTAGAGAGAGAATATTCAGATTTTGAATATTTTTGGATAGAAAAATATCTCTTATAATTCAGATGAGTTCCCCTGAAACATAAATTCAAAAAGAATTTTCCAATGTGCAATTGGAATTAATTGGAAATAGGTATAAAGAACCTTAGTCTAAGGGTCTAGATTTTCAGAAATCTTTAGACTATGGTCCAATTAAGGTTCCTATGGGCCAATAGCATCAATCCATGTGTAGGGAAGAGATAAATCCAAATTTGTAAAAAGAAGATACCCAAAAATGAGTAAATGCTTACATAAGATGAAGAGTTGAAAATGTACAAGGTTTATTAGTAAAAAACTATGAGCAATATTAAAATGATTCCATTATGACACATATGTAAGGAAGGGGAATTCTTTAAAGGAGGTGCATATTTCACATAAGATGAAGAGTTGAAAATGTACAAGGTTTATTAGTAAAAAAAACTATGAGCAATATTAAAATGATTCCATTATGACACATATGTAATGAAGGGGAGTTCTTTAAAGGAGGTGCATATTTCACATGCTTGAATGAGTTTTAAACTCATAAAAATTGAGATATTTCATCTCTCCTCTCTCCTCATTCAAGTCTAGTTCCAAAAAGTTAGCTTAACTGACCTAAAAATGGTCAAATATTGACCAAACTGATTTAGAAAATTCTAGAATCAGTTTGTTTGGTTAGGAGCTCAATTTTTCCTATAAATAGAAGCCTCCCCCTTGTTGAAAAATAGATAGTGTTTATGCATCGTTACTCTACTCCACCTAAGCCAAGAACTGTGAATTCATTTAATAATTCACTAGTTTTTGGAGCTTCCCTCTTTCTTCAATCCCCATTAGTGGCTCCATCAACATACTTAACCAATTGATTGGTTGGGGGCCTCTACCGTGAACAAAGAATCAAGCAAGTTGTAAGGTAATTAGTGAATATTGATCTTTCTATAATTTCTCAATGTTTCTCTCTTCTCAACCCCTCTCAAGCTTGAGAAGTTTAATTGGTATGGTTTTTTAAATGCTATTGAAGTTTGAATAGTAGTGAAGAGTTACATAATTTAATAAATGCTATTGAAGTTAATTTTCATTTATGTTTAAATTCTAATGATTTTTATGTAAATTCTCTCTCTCACTCAAGAAATGGTCATACTCATGACCCGTTCTCAATCCAAATCAAGCTTTTCATAAAGCTTTTCCTTAACCCAAGATTAAGCTATGCTTGAGGTCAAATTAATGGCTTTTTTCTATGCTTTTAGTTTATGTATATTGATGATTCAATCCATTATGGATTAATAATCCAATTAGAGATCATTTTAATTATTTCCTTAATGATAAGCATTATCCCTTAGAAAAATTGAGATTTATCAGTCATAGCAGCGGAGCTATGGCAAAATTTTTATAAAAATTATGCATAAAATCATTTCATTCAAAGCATAAAAAGAGGACTTCCTACCATATTCTAGGAATTATCATCCTAGATTAATTGAAAGAATTTCATTACAATCATGGAGAAATTGAATTTTAATATCATGCATAAAGGATAAGTTTTTATATCAAAAGTGTTATTTTTACCATTTTTATTTCATGCATAGAAGTATGCATAATGGATAAATTTTTATATCAAAAGTGTTATTTTTACCATTTTTATTTCATGCATAGAAGTATGCATAATGGATAAATTTTTATATCAAAAGTGTTATTTTTACCATTTTTATTTCATGCATAGAAGTATGCATAGTGGATAAATTTTTATATCAAAAGTGTTATTTTTATCATTTTTAATTTTCATGCATAGAAGTATGCATAAAGGAAAATTTTTATATCAAAAGTGTTACTTTTATCATTTTTAATTTTCATGCATAGAAGTATGCATAGTGGATAAATTTTTATATCAAAAGTGTTACTTTTATCATTTTTAATTTTCATGCATAGAAGTATGCATAAAAGAAAATTTTTATATCAAAAGTGTTACTTTTATCATTTTTAATTTTCATGCATAGAAGTATGCATAAAAGAAAATTTTTTATATCAAAAGTGTTACTTTTATCATTTTTAATTTTCATGCATAGAAGTATGCATAAAAGAAAATTTTTTTATATCAAAAGTGTTACTTTTATCATTTTTAATTTTCATGCATAAAAGTATGCATAAAAGAAAATTTTTATATCAAAAGTGTTACTTTTATCATTTTTAATTTTCATGCATAGAAGTATGCATAAAGGAAAATTTTTTATATCAAAAGTGTTACTTTTATCATTTTTAATTTTCATGCATAGAAGTATGCATAAAGGAAAAATTTTTATATCAAAAGTGTTACTTTTATCATATTGGATTTCATGCATATAGGTATGCATAAAAGATATTCTTTTTATACTAAAAGTGTGATTTTCCTCATAAATGGATTTTATGCTTAACTTAGATGCATAAGAGAAATTCTTTTATTCTAAAAGTGTAATTCCCTACCAAATTGAAATTATGCATAAGAAGATGCATAAAAGATTGATTTTAATTTCGAAAGTGTTAGTCTCCTTAAATGGAATTTATGTATAAATAAATGTGTAGAGAATCTTATATCAAATATAAGAATTCTCTTTTTTTAAAAAAGATATGAAATGTGATAAGATGTGATAAGAGGTGTATGAGATGTGATAAGAATTGATAAGATGCGTATGGAAAGTGATAGGATGTGATAAGAGGTGTATGAGATGTGATAAGAATTGATAAGATGCGTATGGAAAGTGATAGGATGTGATAAGAGGTGTATGAGATGTGATAAGAATTGATAAGATGCGTATGGAAAGTGATAGGATGTGATAAGAGGTGTATGAGATGTAAAAAGATGTGATAAGATGTGTATGAGATGTGATAAGATTTGATAAGATGCGTATGGAAAGTGATAGGATGTGATAAGAGGTGTATGAGATGTAAAAAGATGTGATAAGATGTGTATGAGATGTGATAGAATGTGTTAAGATGAGTTAGGATGTGTTAAGATGTATATGGGATGTGTTAGGACGAGAATGGATGTAATATGGTTGTATGAATGTGATGTGGATGTATACATGTAGATGTATATGTATGAATGTGAATGTTGATGTGGATGTGGATGTATGGATGTAGATACGGATGTGTATGTATGTATGTGGATGTGTATGTATGAATGAGGATGTAAAAATGGACGTATGTATATAGATGTGGATGTATGGATGTATGTATGTAGATGTGGATGTATGTATGTAGATGTGGATGTATGGATGTGATTGTGAATGAAGAGGTGGATGTGAATGTATGGATGTAGATACGGATGTGGATGTATGTATGTGAATGTGGATGTGAAAATGGATGTATGCATGTGAATGTGGATGTATGAATATGAATGTGGATGTGTGGATGTGGAAATGGAGGTATGGATGTATGAATGTAGATGTGAATGTATGCATGTAGATGCGTATGTATGAATGTGAAATTGGATGTATGATGTGGACGTACGAACATGGATATGTATGTAGAATAATGAATATGAAGATGTATGTGAGATAATGTACTCTATATGAGTGAATGGATGAGAACGAGTACACACTGAATGGAATGTGGAATAAGTAATGTGGTCCGAGAGTGGATAATATGGAAAGATAAGAGTTCGTTATAGAAACTGTATTTGTGACTGTTTGTAAATGACTGTTTTATGTCAAGAATGCTGGAGAAGCATTTTGACCGTCTTGAGGATTAAGGTCATGAAGACTGAACTGATAAAGTTGCAACTGCTGACGGAGAGTCAATGGAGGACGTCTCGCGTAGCAAGGTCGATCGAGGTCTTGACTAGCCTCGGCTCGATTTAAATGATGAGCTTCCGGTACGGTGGATGAGGGACCAAGGAAGCGGCCTATGAGTGAAGCGCTAGGTCACCTGCGAAGGATCCTAGAGGGTGCTGACCATACGGTGCTCGGGCTCTGGGTCGCCGAAGATACCCACACGTGTGTCGTGGAAGATATTGGAACAAGGAGAAAGAGTTGTTTTCTGAAACCGGGCATGGATCTGGTTGATTGGCCTTGCTGGTTCTCAACGGATGAGTCCATGGCTCTTTTATATGGATCTGTGGGTTGATCTTGCTGATCTTCCACGGAGATTCCATTCTATTATATGAATATATTGCCGGTTACTATGAGCTAGGAACTATGGAAAAGGCCCCTGAGAGAACAAGTGGTGAGCGTTCTGGTTACCAATGATGCCATAAGTACACCGATGAAAGAATGACTGGAAATAAGGATTCAACCAGAGACTTTGAGGATTGTCATCAGTGACATAATGGTTTTATTAAAGGATTGTTTTAAAGCTAGTTGATGCTAAGAAAAAGGTAATTTCATATTGGGTGTGTAAGTGGTATGACTAGTTTTATGTTTGCATGAACTTCCGGCTAGGGGGCCTTGGAACTCTTTTCCTTGGTACCCGGGACAAAACCTAACCAAACTCCAAATTGGATCCCATCACTACAGTGGTTGGGCGGTTGGCTAACCCATGGGATCGGATGGGGTCAGGCTGGACTGATGGATCCGTAAATCGAGATTTGATTTCTATTATTACGATAGATGAAGTAAATCCCGGATAGAAATTGTTCTATGGATAGGAATCAACGGCTGTGCCTCTTGATGGGGAAAAAAGCGTTGATCCCAATGATCCAAGTGCAAGTTTCTTCCTTGATTTGACCAAGTACCGTTAAAGGTGCAGTCAGATCAGTTGATCCGTAATGATCTTGACTATGTTAGAGTAAAGAGTTATCATGGTGGAATCGCCCGTGCTTTCCGGATAAGGGAAGTTTTTCCGGGTTTGGTTTTGGAAAAACCGACAGATTAGTCTTTTGTCCGGATATCCGTGGACGAGGCCCCGAGTGTGGGACCCTGCCTCGCGCAAGAAGTGCTACTTCCGCTGCTAGTACCCCGAATCCGTTGTGCGATGGGAACAGGGATCACACAGTTGGTATCAGAGCGGTTTTGAAAGCTAATAAAGATAATTAAATTCTTATCTGAAATTGGTAATAAGAATTCAGAAACAGCATTTTCATAATGTATTTTCATTCCGTAAGCTTCTTTAATGAAGAAATTTTAATCAAAGAAATTGTTTTTATAGATGGAAGTTCCACATTTATCTGGTATTCCCGACCTCACCCAGTCTCAAGATATGATTGCATTTGCCTTCGAGCATCTCATCTCTTCCGCTTCAACTCAAACAAGCCGAGCAAGACTCGCACGCCATTTCGCGGATTTATATTTTCCTACCCCAGCAGCGGAGAGAATACAACATAAGTGGTTTGCAGGGCAATATGTCCACGCCCATTGCAACCTCCATACAATGCTGTGGCAGAATCTCTCATTGACTATGATCCTGTTAAAGCTGAAAATGGTGCGTGGTGTCATTCTATATCATTCGACACCTCGAAATTTCAGACTTTTATGTCGAATTTATAGACTCCTTAGTCGATTTATCCCTAAGGAGAAAATAATAACTCCCTTCGCAGTTAGAGAACTTATGTAACAGGGCATGACTATGGCCCAGTACCGTCGTCTTATGCGTCTATCGAAGAGATTTTGAATTTTGGAGCCGAGTCACTCTATGTAATTATTGCAACTTGTATATAAATATACAAATGTTTTTTTTTTTAACGGACGATCGGATAAAGAAAAATCTATTTATCAGACTTAAGTCATAGATCTCCAATAAGATCAACTGAGGAGCAAATTATGTCAAAAGTTTATCAAGACACACAAAAAGGGTGTAATTGTTGATATAATTCATACAAATTGTTAATTCAAATTGAAATTCGTAAATTAGTAATTGGGTCTTCAATTGGAAGTATCGCAATTGTATGGAACCCTGACTTGCTTGAGACCTAGACATGATGGTATTTACCTTATAGTTTCGAGTATCATGACTATCCGTATATACCGAGGGTATAACTGCAGCTCTTTACCGACAGTATATACGAGTAAATCTAAGACTTGAAATTATAAGCGTTAATGCTATCCAGATGATGATTTCGAATGTGGTTGATATGATTTTTAATTCTGTTTGAGAATTGATGAATTGAATTGGATTCTGATTGAAAAATGACGATTTCCGAAATTTAGTTGAAATGTAATAAGCTGAGCGAAACCACAATGAGGATGAATGGGACGAGTCCGAGTGATGATATTCATAACTGGAATGATGATAATGATTTTAGCAAATCACTATGAGATTAGTGGATTGTGCTGTCAGATTGCTACTGTTAACACTTGAGACGGTAGATCAAGTTAAGGGATGACAAATTGAGAACTTGCTTAACTTAAATTCCGTGGAGGAATGTTCAGAAGGAAATTTTCGGTCTAATGGACCATTATCGTGTTAAAGATATGAATGATATGATCTGAATGAATTGTTATTTAATGATGAATTCTATATAAGGGATATTTATCCCCATATTCTGTTGGGTTGACCGGAATATAAGGAACCCCAGAATAAATTGGATATTAAGCAAAAAAGTTGTCCTCTACTTGCGAGATGAGGACATCTTGCACCTTTTAAGTGGGGTAGAATGTAAGATTCCTCCCCCAGCCTTAGAGGTATACAGGGGTAAGAATCTCCCTTTCTGATCTTATAATTATTCTCTCTCTAAAATAAAAGAAAGATTCTGTTTAAAAAAGGAAGAACCTTTTCCTGAATACTTTTCAAGAGTCCCACCTGTTTTAAGGATTCAGAACAACGAGTTCAGAAGTGAGAATCGATGTTTTGGATATTAAGGTTTTGGTCTCGAGTACGGCCCAAAAGAAGTTCTTTATCTCTTGGAAAGTATAAGAAGTTATCTCCCAGATATTGTGGACCAAAGAAAGTAGGTGATTTAGCTTACGAACTTCTTTTATCTCCTCATCTCAAAGTTCTGAATGCCTTCTATAGAAAAATGTGCCAAACCCAAATCATGGAAAGACGGTAAAACTTCAGTGGCAAGTTACCGTTGGCTTCTAAGTTACGCTAGCTCCTTCCTTTATATAAATCGTAACTTTTACTTGTCGTTCACAGTAATCTTACTTCCATCGATCTTCTTTCTTTCTTAATCTCCTTCATGGCTTGGCAACAAGAATTAGTTTTATCCTTGATGATTTCTCACCTTCAAGACGCAAGGGAGTCTGTGAAGAAAGATTTTATAGAGCAGTATGAGCGCTCACTTTTCCCTCACTTGGGAACTTCTGTAGCGCAGACAAAATGGCGGACCTATCAAGACATAACTAGGGTAACACCCTGGGGTCAGCAGCACTTTTGTAACAATGTCCGCTTGGCCATGGTTATCGAAACCTTGGGTTTGGGTCCTCGATACTACTGCGTCATGAGATCAAGACATCTTGGGTTTTCTGAGCGGGTCTTCTTACTGGCGTGTTTTCTTCCTCGTGAGAAGATATGCCTTTACCCCGTTTTTGGCTTGCCTCTCAGAGGTCCTTTTGTTAGAACACCTCATACCACTGAGATAGGCGCAGCAATAACCCATAGAATCATTCCCATAGATGAGTTACCTTATACTTGTGCAGCTTGTGAGGACTGCTTTTGTGATCATATGATGGACGGGCTTATGGAAGTGTAAAGAGTTCTTCTATCTTTACTGTATAAGTTCCGAGAATGAATAAAGTTTAAATCTTGTTCTTATCTTGAATCTTGCTCTCTTGAGATTTTTTTAATTGGTGGTTAATCTTAATTAAAAAAATTTCTCTCAGTCTCATACTTGTGCATCTTGCGAAATTACCCCCAGTTTGCGAGATGAGGGCATCTCGCGTTTTTTAAGTGGGAGAGAATGTAAGATTCCTCCCCAGCCTCTCAAAATGTCCAGCATCTTCCCCTGTAATCAATCCCTCTTCAGAAATATAAAAGACTTGTTTCTAACTATTTTAGCCTAGAGAGAGAAAAATTATTCTAGAGAGAGAATATTCAGATTTTGAATATTTTTGGATAGAAAAATATCTCTTATAATTCAGATGAGTTCCCCTGAAACAGAAATTCAAAAAGAATTTTCCAATGTGCAATTGGAATTAATTGGAAATAGGTATAAAGAACCTTAGTCTAAGGGTCTAGATTTTCAGAAATCTTTAGACTATGGTCCAATTAAGGTTCCTATGGGCCAATAGCATCAATCCATGTGTAGGGAAGAGATAAATCCAAATTTGTAAAAAGAAGATACCCAAAAATGAGTAAATGCTTACATAAGATGAAGAGTTGAAAATGTACAAGGTTTATTAGTAAAAAACTATGAGCAATATTAAAATGATTCCATTATGACACATATGTAAGGAAGGGGAATTCTTTAAAGGAGGTGCATATTTCACATAAGATGAAGAGTTGAAAATGTACAAGGTTTATTAGTAAAAAAACTATGAGCAATATTAAAATGATTCCATTATGACACATATGTAAGGAAGGGGAGTTCTTTAAAGGAGGTGCATATTTCACATGCTTGAATGAGTTTTAAACTCATAAAAATTGAGATATTTCATCTCTCCTCTCTCCTCATTCAAGTCTAGTTCCAAAAAGTTAGCTTAACTGACCTAAAAATGATCAAATATTGACCAAACTGATTTAGAAAATTCTAGAATCAGTTTGTTTGGTTAGGAGCTCAATTTTTTCTATAAATAGAAGCCTCCCCCTTGTTGAAAAATAGATAGTGTTTATGCATCGTTACTCTACTCCACCTAAGCCAAGAACTGTGAATTCATTTAATAATTCACTAGTTTTTGGAGCTTCCCTCTTTCTTCAATCCCCATTAGTGGCTCCATCAACATACTTAACCAATTGATTGGTTGGGGGCCTCTACCGTGAACAAAGAATCAAGCAAGTTGTAAGGTAATTAGTGAATATTGATCTTTCTATAATTTCTCAATGTTTCACTCTTCTCAACCCCTCTCAAGCTTGAGAAGTTTAATTGGTATGGTTTTTTAAATGCTATTGAAGTTTGAATAGTAGTGAAGAGTTACATAATTTAATAAATGCTATTGAAGTTAATTTTTATTTATGTTTAAATTCTAATGATTTTTATGTAAATTCTCTCTCTCACTCAAGAAATGGTCATACTCATGACCCGTTCTCAATCCAAATCAAGCTTTTCATAAAGCTTTTCCTTAACCCAAGATTAAGCTATGCTTGAGGTCAAATTAATGGCTTTTTTCTATGCTTTTAGTTTATGTATATTGATGATTCAATCCATTATGGATTAATAATCCAATTAGAGATCATTTTAATTATTTTCTTAATGATAAGCATTATCCCTTAGAAAAATTGAGATTTATCAGTCATAGCAGCGGAGCTATGGCAAAATTTTTAAATAAATTATGCATAAAATAATTTCATTCAAAGCATAAAAAGAGGACTTCCTACCATATTCTAGGAATTATCATCCTAGATTAATTGAAAGAATTTCATTACAATCATGGAGAAATTAAATTTTAATATCATGCATAAAGGATAAGTTTTTATATCAAAAGTGTTATTTTTACCATTTTTATTTCATGCATAGAAGTATGCATAATGGATAAATTTTTATATCAAAAGTGTTATTTTTACCATTTTTATTTCATGCATAGAAGTATGCATAATGGATAAATTTTTATATCAAAAGTGTTATTTTTACCATTTTTATTTCATGCATAGAAGTATGCATAGTGGATAAATTTTTATATCAAAAGTGTTATTTTTATCATTTTTAATTTTCATGCATAGAAGTATGCATAAAGGAAAATTTTTATATCAAAAGTGTTACTTTTATCATTTTTAATTTTCATGCATAGAAGTATGCATAGTGGATAAATTTTTATATCAAAAGTGTTACTTTTATCATTTTTAATTTTCATGCATAGAAGTATGCATAAAAGAAAATTTTTATATCAAAAGTGTTACTTTTATCATTTTTAATTTTCATGCATAGAAGTATGCATAAAAGAAAATTTTTTATATCAAAAGTGTTACTTTTATCATTTTTAATTTTCATGCATAGAAGTATGCATAAAAGAAAATTTTTTTATATCAAAAGTGTTACTTTTATCATTTTTAATTTTCATGCATAAAAGTATGCATAAAAGAAAATTTTTATATCAAAAGTGTTACTTTTATCATTTTTAATTTTCATGCATAGAAGTATGCATAAAGGAAAATTTTTTATATCAAAAGTGTTACTTTTATCATTTTTAATTTTCATGCATAGAAGTATGCATAAAGGAAAAATTTTTATATCAAAAGTGTTACTTTTATCATATTGGATTTCATGCATATAGGTATGCATAAAAGATATTCTTTTTATACTAAAAGTGTGATTTTCCTCATAAATGGATTTTATGCTTAACTTAGATGCATAAGAGAAATTCTTTTATTCTAAAAGTGTAATTCCCTACCAAATTGAAATTATGCATAAGAAGATGCATAAAAGATTGATTTTAATTTCGAAAGTGTTAGTCTCCTTAAATGGAATTTATGTATAAATAAATGTGTAGAGAATCTTATATCAAATATAAGAATTCTCTTTTTTTAAAAAAGATATGAAATGTGATAAGATGTGATAAGAGGTGTATGAGATGTGATAAGAATTGATAAGATGCGTATGGAAAGTGATAGGATGTGATAAGAGGTGTATGAGATGTGATAAGAATTGATAAGATGCGTATGGAAAGTGATAGGATGTGATAAGAGGTGTATGAGATGTGATAAGAATTGATAAGATGCGTATGGAAAGTGATAGGATGTGATAAGAGGTGTATGAGATGTAAAAAGATGTGATAAGATGTGTATGAGATGTGATAAGATTTGATAAGATGCGTATGGAAAGTGATAGGATGTGATAAGAGGTGTATGAGATGTAAAAAGATGTGATAAGATGTGTATGAGATGTGATAGAATGTGTTAAGATGAGTTAGGATGTGTTAAGATGTATATGGGATGTGTTAGGACGAGAATGGATGTAATATGGTTGTATGAATGTGATGTGGATGTATACATGTAGATGTATATGTATGAATGTGAATGTTGATGTGGATGTGGATGTATGGATGTAGATACGGATGTGTATGTATGTATGTGGATGTGTATGTATGAATGAGGATGTAAAAATGGACGTATGTATATAGATGTGGATGTATGGATGTATGTATGTAGATGTGGATGTATGTATGTAGATGTGGATGTATGGATGTGATTGTGAATGAAGAGGTGGATGTGAATGTATGGATGTAGATACGGATGTGGATGTATGTATGTGAATGTGGATGTGAAAATGGATGTATGCATGTGAATGTGGATGTATGAATATGAATGTGGATGTGTGGATGTGGAAATGGAGGTATGGATGTATGAATGTATGCATGTAGATGCGTATGTATGAATGTGAAATTGGATGTATGATGTGGACGTACGAACATGGATATGTATGTAGAATAATGAATATGAAGATGTATGTGAGATAATGTACTCTATATGAGTGAATGGATGAGAACGAGTACACACTGAATGGAATGTGGAATAAGTAATGTGGTCCGAGAGTGGATAATATGGAAAGATAAGAGTTCGTTATAGAAACTGTATTTGTGACTGTTTGTAAATGACTGTTTTATGTCAAGAATGCTGGAGAAGCATTTTGACCATCTTGAGGATTAAGGTCATGAAGACTGAACTGATAAAGTTGCAACTGCTGACGGAGAGTCAATGGAGGACGTCTCGCGTAGCAAGGTCGATCGAGGTCTTGACCAGCCTCGGCTCGATTTAAATGGTGAGCTTCCGGTACGGTGGATGAGGGACCAAGGAAGCGGCCTATGAGTGAAGCGCTAGGTCACCTGCGAAGGATCCTAGAGGGTGCTGACCATACGGTGCTCGGGCTCTGGGTCGCCGAAGATACCCACACGTGCGTCGTGGAAGATATTGGAACAAGGAAAAAGAGTTGTTTTCTGAAATCGGGCATGGATCTGGTTGATTGGCCTTGCTGGTCCTCAACGGATGAGTCCATGGCTCTTTTATATGGATCTGTGGGTTGATCTTGCTGATCTTCCACGGAGATTCCATTCTATTATATGAATATATTGCCGGTTACTATGAGCTAGGAACTATGGAAAAGGCCCCTGAGAGAACAAGTGGTGAGCGTTCTGGTTACCAATGATGCCATAAGTACACCGATGAAAGAATGACTGGAAATAAGGATTCAACCAGAGACTTTGAGGATTGTCATCAGTGACATAATGGTTTTATTAAAGGATTGTTTTAAAGCTAGTTGATGCTAAGAAAAAGGTAATTTCATATTGGGTGTGTAAGTGGTATGACTAGTTTTATGTTTGCATGAACTTCCGGCTAGGGGGCCTTGGAACTCTTTTCCTTGGTACCCGGGACAAAACCTAACCAAACTCCAAATTGGATCCCATCACTACAGTGGTTGGGCGGTTGGCTAACCCATGGGATCGGATGGGGTTAGGCTGGACTGATGGATCCGTAAATCGAGATTTAATTTCTATTATTACGATAGATGAAGTAAATCCCGGATAGAAATTGTTCTATGGATAGGAATCAACGGCTGTGCCTCTTGATGGGGAAAAAAGCGTTGATCCCAATGATCCAAGTGCAAGTTTCTTCCTTGATTTGACCAAGTACCGTTAAAGGTGCAGTCAGATCAGTTGATCCGTAATGATCTTGACTATGTTAGAGTAAAGAGTTATCATGGTGGAATCGCCCGTGCTTTCCGGATAAGGGAAGTTTTTTCGGGTTTGGTTTTGGAAAAACCGACAGATTAGTCTTTTGTCCGGATATCCGTGGACGAGGCCCCGAGTGTGGGACCCTGCCTCGCGCAAGAAGTGCTACTTCCGCTGCTAGTACCCCAAATCCGTTGCGCAATGGGAACAGGGATCTCACAATGATCCTCAAGAGTACGACTGTAGACTATGACAGCTTCTGCCATGGACACTGGCTTGTCATTCTTGACCAGTGTGTCTGAGGGTTTATTCATTCCCTGAATGAGCCTGGCCATAAGTTGCTCTTCGTCTAGAGGTGGTGAATACTTGAGTAGAAGAGCAAATGCCTGGTGATATTCTTCGATGGTTTTGCTCCCTTGGTTTAGCTCTAAAAGTTCGTTCATTTTGGGTTCTAAGAACCCAGGGGGACAAAATCTCTTCCTCAAATAGGCTTTAAGATCGTTTGAGGAGGACTGGGTATTCCTATCCAGATGGTTGGTGTCACAATGGTTCCTCCATGCCACCCTGGCTGTTTCCACTATTTTTAGCCTGGCAAGAGCCATTTTGCTCCACTCATAGTAGCCTATGACATCAAAATATTCTTCCATAGTTTCCACCCATTTCTCCACAGCCTCGCCCAGGTTCTCCCCTTCACCTTTGAAGGGTCCTGGCTGAGTTCTGTGAAGAGCTTTGCGAATGTTGAGGTCAAGCTCTTCCTCTTCAGAGAGAGAGAGGGTCTGGCTGACGGCCACGGTTTCCTCACCTCATGATTCTGCCAAAAATGATATATTATTAAATTTTTATTTTGATATCGTCCACGAGATCCTAAGACTTAAGAGGTTTGGAAAAAAATTTCTTAAACAAGATAATTGATCTTATTGGAGATCTATGACATATGTCCGGTAACAGATTTTGCTTTATCAGTTCGTCCATAAACAATCACTTATACAACAAGGAATTTTTCCACCAAACATTTCTTTATTTATAGAAAGGTTGCAATATGTACATAGAGGAACTTGGCTCCAAAAGTCAAAATCTCCTTGGGAGATGCATAAGACGACAGTACTGCTATAGACATGCCCTGATACAAATGTTCCCTTACTGCCAACAAGGGAGCTACTATCTTCTCCTTAATTAGGAATAAAACAACTAAGGAGTCTGTAGATTTGGCATGAAAGTTAGAAATTTCAAGGCGTTAAGTGATATAAAATAATACCATGTATTATTTTTAACTTCATCAGAATCATGGTCAATGAGAGATTCTGCCTCAGCATTACACGCTGGTCATAAGAGGCGTGGACATGCTGCCCTCTGCAAACCACTTGTGCTGCCGTCCTTCCGCTGGGTCAGGAAAATATAGATCCCTTAAATGGCCTGCGAGTCTGGCTCGGCTTGTTCATGGTCAGATCAAGAAAAGACTTGCACTTGGTTCATGGAATCATCACTTTTTTCCTCCTTTAAATAACGAGGCACAGCCAGTCATCCTCTCCCACATAACAAGGTCTTCTCAGGACTTAATCTAACTAACATAACTAATCACATCTTAATTATTTGACAAGAATCCTCCGATCCAGCCTACCCCAACCGGCCCATGGGTTAGCCAACCACTGTATTGGTGGGATTCCTTTTTAAATATTTGGTTGTGTTTTTCCTGGGTACTGAGGAAAAGAGTTCCCAGGCCCCCTAGCCGAGCGATTCATGCAAAAATTAAGATATGAATATCACGTACACACCCAATATGAAATTGCCATTTATAACAGATTCGGGTGGCTTTAAAACAATCCTTCAATAGAAATCATAAAATTACTGATCATCATCCTCCAAAATTCTAAGTCCATTGTATTACAAAATGTGTCCTCTGGACTCTCCCTTGAAGATGAGTTGGCCAACCAACGAGATCCAGTATCAAAATTTGATTCACAAAAATCTTTCCTTTTAGTCCATCCAAATCTTCCTCGATGCACGCATGGGTGTCCTAGCAACTACGAGCCCATGCATCACCTGGTCAATACCCTCTAGGATCCTCCTTAGTTGTCCTAGCACTTCACTCAGGGACCGCTTCAATGGTCCTCGCCCATCGTACCACCGAAAGCACACCATTTCAACCATACCAAGGCTGTCTCACAAGACCTCAGCAAGCTTTGTCGCGAGCGACATCCCTCGACGAGTCCCTGCAGCAGCCAGCTATTGCAAAACGAACCTCCTCTTAGAAAAAAACATGCCAAATGCTTCCTGGTAGCATTCTGGCATAAAACAATCCTTTAAATGAAAACAGCGGTTCCATGCAAGTAAAATTCCGAGTTTGAGATTGGTTCCACAAAAACCCCTTTTTCTTAATTTTTCAATTTCATAATGAGAATCCTTGATCTCTCATCAAGGTAATCTACCCATCATTTGACTGATTGTCCAACTAGATTCTTGGTGATTTTGGTAAAAGGAAAACTAGTTTAATTCAATGGTGGTCTATTCTTTGTATTTAGGAACTGGAATTGGTCACGAAGTATTTTGCTTGATTCAGATCGAGAGATGGACAAGTAAGTTTAATGTCTATCCCTGTCGTAGTCTAATCATTCCATTTAGTTCTAACAAGGATTTTCTTCAGATAAACATCTACTTTTGGGAAAATACCAATTTAGTAATTTAGCCACATAAAATATCTAAAGATATTCTTTCTACCATTTTATTTCTCAACCTTAATTCCCTAGGTAGAATTATGGTGAAAATTCATCTTTTGACACCTAAAATTAATTCAAATCTGTAAGATTCCTCCCCCCCACCTTTTGAGGTGTACATGTGTAAGAACCTCCCCTTCTGATATTGTAATTATTCCCCCCTCTAAAATAAAAGAAAGATTCTATTTTATCCTATTTTGACCTAGAGAGATACAATGTCTAGAGGGAGGTAGTCCAAAATTAAGATATTTTTAGATATAAAAATCCTCCTAGTGTCTAAAGTGATTTCCCCTGAAACAGAAATTCAAAAATAGCTTTCCAATGTGCAATTGGAATTAATTAGAAATGGGTAAAAAGAACCTTAGCCTAAGGGTCTAGATTTTCAAAAAAATTAGTTTATGGTCCAATTAAGGTTCCTATGGGCCAATAGGATCAATCCAAGTGTGGGGAGGAAATAAATCCAATTAAAAAAAAACGCAAAAATGAGTAAATCCCCACATAAGATGAAGAGTTGACTGAGTACAAGGTTTATTAGTAAAAAAACTATGAGTATTACTAAAAAAATGAGATATTTTGGGTATAATGATTCAATTTTGACACATGTGTAAGGAAAAGGGGGCCCTTCAAGGAGGCACCTATTTCACATGTGTGGTGGAGTTTTAAACTCAAAAATATTGTGATATTTTTATCTCTCCTCTCTCTTGGATCAAACCAAATCAAAAGGGAACCAAACTAGGTCCAAATCTTGTCCAAATTCAACCAAACTGAACCTAAAAATTCTAGAAATTAGTTGGACTTGGTTAGAGGCCTCCCTCACCTATAAATAGATCCTTAGCCCTTTGTAAAAAAATATGAGAACTATACTATGCCAGTATTATGCTGAAATAATGATATTTTCTATTATCCTCTAAAAACCTCTAGAAAATTGAAGAGATTGGAGCTTCTCTCTCTCTCTCTCTCTCTCTCTCTCCAATCTTCCTTGGTGACTCCTACAATATACCAAATCAATTGATTAGTTGGGGGCCTCTACTGTGATCAAAGAATCAAGTAAATTAGAAGGTAAAGTGTGGATTATTATCTTTTTCTTATTAAAACTCCAAATGCTTCTCTTCTCAACTCCTCTAAAGCTTGAGAAGCTTTAATTTGAATGGCTTTTGATTAATATTGAAGTTCTTTTATGAATTGTAATAAAGAAACACATAAATTTTCATTTATGCTTAACTTTAATGGTTTTTAAGCATTTCTCTCTCTCCCCCCAAAGAAAGGTCATTCCTATGATCTATTCTCAATCCAAATGCAGCTTCTCATGAAGCATTTCTCTAATCCAAAAGTAATTTCTATGCTTGTCTAATTTGAGGCCAAAATAATAGCTTTTTAATACTTTTATGATATTTATTTTATAGAGAAATTATGAATCAATCCATAATCTGATAATGTTCCAATTAGTGGTCATTCTAATCATATCAATAATATTAAACTTCATTCTTCCAATTAAATCGAGAATTATCAGTAATAGCAGCGGAGCTATGGCAAAATTTCTGTAAAATAAACACATAAAACATTTTCATTCATAATATGAAAAGAGGACTTCCTACCATATTCTAGGAATTATCATCCTAGATTAATTGAATGATTCTCATTGAAATCATGGAGAAATTGATTTTTATGTTTATACTTAATTAATAAATTTTAAAAAAAAGAAATTCTAGTCATTTATTTTTATGTTAAAAGAGGAATTCCCATGATAATGGAAATCCATGTATTCCAAAGAATTAAGAGAAAAAATTTGGAGTACTAATATAATGTATATTTTATGTAAACATTAAAGAAAGATTTTAGTTAAATTTATCTTTTTGCATAGATAAATTTATATGATGAAAGAGGAATTCCCACCATAATGGAATTCAAATAATTGAATAACGAAAGTGTAATTCCTAGTGTAAAGGAATTAATGAAGATTTTTATTCAATTTTTAAGAGAAAATATAGTTAAATTTATCTTTTTGCATAGATAAGTTTAAATGATAAAAGAGGAATTCCCACTACATTTGGAATTCCATCAATTGGATGGGAAAAGAGAAATTCCTATCACATTAGAATTATTGGATAATTTATTTAAATTTAAAGATGAATTTAAAAAAATTATTTATCTATGAGAAATAATTAAATGTTAAAAGAGGAATTCCTATTACATTTGGAATTCCATCATTTGGATGGGAAAAGAGAAATTCCTAGTATATTGGAATCATGGGATAATTTATTTAAATTCAAAGATAAATTTTTAGATAAATTTATTTATCTATGAGAAATATTTAAATGTCAAAAGAGGATTTCTTATGACATTTAGAATTCCATCATTTAGACGAGCAAAGAGAAATTTCTAGCATATCAAAATAATGGATATTTTAATTTAGATAAATTTATTTTATGAGAAATAATTGATGAGAAAAGAGAAACTCCCATGACATTGGAATGTAAATAATTAAATGCAAAAAGAGGAATTCCCATGGTAATTAGGATCCAAGAAATTAAATGGGAAGAAGAGGAATTTTTAGTATAATTCAATTTATGATTATTTACCCATGATTATTTACCAAAAGTTGAAATATGGATAAAATTGATTTCTACAAATCCCATGAATTCTTTTATTCAAAAGAAGAATATTGAATATAATTCAATTAAGGAATTGAGAAGGAATATGGAAATAGTTGTCAGAAAAAGAATCCTTCTCAATTGAGGAATTGAGAAGGACTATGGAAATAGTTGTCAGAAAAAGAATCTTTAATTAGGCCAAGCAATTGGTAGAAATTTAGAAAAAGTCTTATTATCGATATCAATCTAGAAAAAGCTATTAAATGGGAATAGCATGTGTATGGGATGTGATAATATGTAAATGGGATACGATAAGATGTGTATGCGGATCTGGATGTAGATGTATAGATGTGGATATGGATGTGGATGTGTATGTGGATATGGATGTAGATGTATGGATGTGGATGTGGATGTGTATGTGGATATGGATGTGGATGTGGATGTAGATGTATGGATGTGGATATGGATGTAGATGTATGGATGTGAATGTATGGATGTGGATGTGTATGTGTATGTGGATATGGATGTAGATGTATGGATGTGGATGTGGATGTGGATGTGGATGTGGATGTATGGATGTGGATATGGATATGGATGTATGGATGTGGATGTGGATGTGAATGTGGATGTATGGATATATATGTGGATGTGGATGTGTATGTGGATATGGATGTAGATGTATGGTTGTGGATATGGATGTGGATGTATGGATGTGGATGTGTATGTGGATATGGATGTAGATGTATGGATGTGGATGTGGATGTGGATGTATGGATGTGGATATGGATGTAGATGTATGGATGTGGATGAGTATGTGGAAGAATGAATGTAGATGTGTATGTGGAAGAATGAATGTCGATTTGTATGTGGAAGAATGGATGTGGATGTGTATGTGGATGCATGAATGCGGATGTGTATGTGAAGAATGGATGTGGATGTGAATGTGTACGTGGAAGAGTGGATATGGATGTGTATGTGGAAGTATGTGTTCAGATATCGAGCTCTAGTGAGGCGGTGGACACTGATGACCCGCCTGGGGGATAGGCCCCGCACTTACACCACTGGCATGGTTGGTGAGATCTTGGGTGATATGCGGCCAGTGGGATGACAGGCTGTGTGACAGCCACTCTAGAGACTGGCATAGTTATAGCGCCAGCTCATTTAGTCGGGTTCACACTATAGAGAACCCGTGTATGTATTTGGTTGAGTACCTTTCATATTATGTGTACTCTTATTCTTGTATATGGTGTGTTGAGTGTTGAGTAGAGAAGAAGAAGATTTTCAGCCTCTCACCTTGTGTGTTCTCTATTAGGGTTTTGTGAGTGTGTGTGTGTGCTTGCAAGAGCTCAAGCTCTCTTCCCCCCTGCATCTTTTCATGGTATCAGAGCCTGGTTCGTGCTAAGGGCTGAGTTGCAAGCAAGAGAACCACAGGAAGCGGTACGAGGGTAAGAGCTTCAACTACTCTTCCCTATTGTGTTGGTGACTACACCCTTGTCGGGAGCTCTACGGGAGGCACCGGCAAACGGTCTCTGATTGAGGAGCTTTCTTCGCGGGAGTAAAGCTATAGGGCAACTATACAGTCCTTTGGACTCAGTCCTTTGGACTCAGTCCTTTGGACTGATTTTCGGGCCGAAAAAGCGTTTCGGGCGCGTCTGGACCTCCGTTTTTCAGAAAGCAGGCGATTTCGAGCACTGCGGGCAAGTCATCGATTCTCTGCAGAACTCTGTTTTAAGAACTGCAGGAAGACAGATTGACTGTGCAGACACTGTGGGTGCTGCAAAGAGGTCTACAGTTGCCATTGGGTGTATGTATGCACATTGAAGTCACTGGTTGTGACATTTGAGAGTACTACAGTACCGCTGTGCAGAAAATACAGCATTTGTGCAGGAAAAACCAGAGTGCAGGTTCTGGTAAAATTGTGTGTTTGGCAAGATGTCTAATGATGGCATAACACAGATTGTGGCTGAGAAGCTTGACAAGAATAACTTCCATGCTTGGAGGTTCAGGTTGACGAATTTCCTGATGGGAAAAGGCTATTGGGACTACATAGAAGGTGAGCATGAAGAGGCACCGGAGATACCGGATATAAATCCGACTGCTGCAGATGTGAAAGAGTTTAAAGACTGGAACCAAGGAGCCAGGAAGGTTATGTATTGGCTTTCCATTAGTATACAGGACACCATGATTGGGCACATTCAGGATGCCAAGTCCCCCAAGGAGGCGTGGGACACCTTGGTAAAGCTTTATGAAACAAATACCAAGGCACGCAAGATACAGTTGAAGAATGAACTTCATACTGTGGAGAAAAAGAGCATGTCTGTGAATGACTATGCGCTGGAGATAAAGGGTATTGTGGAATCCCTTGCATCTATTGGTGTGTCAGTAGATGATGATGACAAGGTGGAAGTCTGTCTACGTGGTCTCGGGCCACAATACAAGGCGTTTAAGACGTCTATTCAGACTCGGGAAAACATTCCCAACTTTACAGATTTGGTGTCTATGCTGATTATCGAAGAGAAGAACTTGGGTGAAGACCATCAGTCTTCACAAAGTAAAAACAGTTCAGAGCAACAGGATTTCTACACGAGTTCAGGAAGAGGACGAGGTAGAGGAGGCCGTGGACGCGGTCAAGGAGGTGGCCGAACAGGTAATCAGAATTATGGCCAGCAGCAGCAGCAACAACAACAGTCCGAGAATCAACAACAACAGTCCCAGAATCAACAACAACAACAACACGCAGGTGGAAGAGGCAAATTCAGAGGCAGGGGGAGTCAAAGAGGCCGTGGAAATTGGTAAAGGCAATATAATGATGCACGTGAATGCTATTATTGTGATAAGCCTGGACATGTGCAGTCAGAATGTTATAAGAAGCAGGCTGACATGCAAAATGGGAAAGTGCAGCAAAACAACTATGCATCCTCAAGCAGAAATAATGAGGATAATGAAAGGTTGTTTGTTATGCAGTATGTTGTGAATGCCATGTCTGAAAATGTTGATGCAACACAAAAAGATAATGTATGGTATGTGGATTCAGGCGCTTCGAACCACATGACGAGTCATGGGGAGTGGTTCAAGGAGATGAAAAACCCGGAAAGACCAGGTTTTTTGGAAACAGGGGATGACACTGCTCATCCAATTGCCCACGTTGGAGATGTGCCATTGTCTATGCAGGATGGCAAAGTGAAGTACCTTGCAGATGTACTTCATGTACCGAACATAACAAAGAATCTGGTTTCAATTGGCCAGATCATTGAGCAGGGGTTGCAGGTTCGGTTTAACCCTGATGGGTGTTATGTTGAAGATTTCAAAGACAAGTACAGGTTGGTTGCAAAAGGCAACAGAGTGGGCAGAATGTTTACGTTGGATGTAGACATGCCTGAAATAAGTGCTACGATGTTTGCAAATGGTTCAGGAGTTGTTGTAGACACAGACATATGGCATAAAAGAATTGGACATGTAAATGTGCAGAGATTGAAGTCTATGCAGACAAAAGGAATTGTGACAGGGCTGCCAAAATTTAAAGTGGAAGGTATGCAGAAAATATGTGAAGCATGCCAATTTGGGAAGCAAACAAAGCATGTGTTTCCACGTAACAGATATGTGAGTAGAAATGCACTAGATCTTGTGCATTCAGATGTATGGGGTCCTACGAAGACCATATCTATGGGAGACTGCAGGTATTATGTGACTTTCATTGATGACCACACAAGGAAAGTGTGGGTATATTTCATGAAAGAGAAGAGTGAGGTGTTACTCACTTTCAGAATTTCAGAGTTTTGGTTGAAAAGCAAACAGGGAAATATGTAAAGTGCCTAAGGTCAGATGGAGGGGGAGAGTACTTCTCCAATGAGTTCTCTGAATTTTTGAAGAAGAATGGTATTCGGAGACAGTTTACATGCAGATACACTCCGCAGCAAAATGGAGTTGCTGAGCGGAAAAACAGGCACATTGCTGAGATTGCGCGAGCATTGATGGAAGAGAAGAATATGCCGCATTGCTATTGGGCTGAGGCTGTTTCTACAGCAGTATACAGCATGAACAGGACTCCAACTGCAGCCATACATGATGTAACTCTAGAGGAGAGGTTTACTGGCAGAAAACCAGATTTATCTCATCTGAAAGTCTTTGGATGCATTGCATATGTGCATGTGCCAGATGACCTGAGAACTAAGCTGGATCCGAAAGCTGAAAAATGTGTGTTTATTGGATATTCCCTTGAGCAAAAGGGATACAGGTGTTATAACCCTGCTACACGTGAGTTGAGGGTAAGCAGGGATGTTGTCTTTGATGAGATGAGCAGCTGGTATGCTGCTGAAAAAGAAGCTGTTGGGGCTGATGTGAGTGGAAGTGTGGTTGCACAGAATGCAGGTCAGCAATCACAGTCTTTGAGTGGACCAGGAGAGTCCTCATCTAGTGGGTCTGTTGATAGACCATGGAGTGGCAAGCTGCGTCATAATACCAGTCCTGCAAATGTGATTACTACATCATGTAAAGGAAAAGAGAAAGTGGTTGAGCCCCTTGGTATGCCTGACATTTCTGCAGGGCATTCTCATGTTGATGGAGAGTCTAGTGGCTCAGATATGAGCCTTGATGAGGAGCTTGGGATCCTAGCTATGAGAACACCTGGTGTAAAGAAGGCTATGGAAGCCATGAATGAGAAGCTGCGAAGATCTGGGAGAGTGAGAAATCCTATGCAGAGATTTACCTATGATGGTTATGTGGCACATCACTATGCATATATGGCAAAGGTTGTGCAGGTTGTTCAGTCCACATGCATTGATGAGGCTGTTGGAAATGTGTGTTGGGAGAAAGCTATGGATGAGGAGATGGATGCACTATATGGAAATGAAACTTGGGATTTAGTGCAATCGCCTGAAGGCAAGAAAGCCATTGGGATGCAAGTGGGTGTACAAAGTTAAACATAACAGTGATGGAAGCATAAACAGGTACAAGGCTAGATTGGTAGCCAAAGGATATGCACAGACATATGGGATTGATTATGAGGAAACTTTCAGCCCAGTTGCCAAGATGGCAATGGTGAGAGTTGTGATAGCAGTGGCTGCATCAAAGCAATGGTCTTTACATCAGATGGATGTAAAGAATGCATTCTTGCATGGGGATTTGCAAGAAGAGGTGTATATGTTGCAGCCACCTAGTTATGAGGATGTGGGTCACCCCGAGCATGTTTGCAGGTTGAAGAAAGCCTTGTATGGCTTAAAGCAAGCACCAAGAGCAGGTCTGACAAGATTTCTGAATATCTTGTCACTATTGGCTTTCATGTAGCCAATGCAGATTTCTCATTGTATGTGAGGCATGGTGATAGAGGAGTTGTGCTTGTTGTCATCTATGTAGATGACTTGATCATTACAGGGGACCATGATGCAGAGATCTTTGATGTAAAGATCTTGCTTAGACAGAAGTTCGAGATGAAGGATCTGGGGGAGCTCAGATATTTCTTGGGCATTGAGGTGATTAGGTCACCACATGGTATTGGATTACTGCAGAGACAGTATGGCTTGGACATGTTGTCCAAGTATGGTATGACAGGCTGTAAGCCTATTTCTGTGCCATTGGATCAGAATGGCAAGTTGAGTGCAGATTCAGGAGAGATCTTGGAGGATCCTACTATGTACAGGAGCATAGTAGGAAGTTTGATCTACATGACGATCACCAGACCAGATTTGAGCTATGCTGTTGGGTTGGTGAGTCAGTTTATGCAGGTTCCACGGAAACCGCATTTGGATGCAGTGAGACGCATACTGAGGTATGTGAAGTCTACTTTACATTGTGGACTATTCTATGAGACTAGGACAGAGATATGTGTACATGGGTACACAGATGCTGATTGGGCTGGTAGTATCTCAGACAGAAGATCTACCAGTGGATTCATGTTTTCTTTGGGGAGTGCTGCTGTGACTTGGAGCAGCAAGAAGCAGCCTACGGTTGCTCTATCGAGTACGGAGGCCGAGTACAGAGGAGCTGCTATGGCAGCATGTGAGGTAGCTTGATTGAGAAAGCTACTTGCAGATTTAGGTCTATCAGTGGATAGACAAGTTGTCATTTTCTGTGACAACATTAGCAGTATACAGTTGGCCAGGAACCCAGTCTTTCATGCTCGTACGAAGCACATAGAGGTCCACTACCACTTCGTTAGAGAGAAGGTCTTGGCAGGAGACCTTGACCTTGTTTATGTCAGCACCACAGAGGATCAGGTAGCTGACATCTTCACCAAAGCATTGGGTACAGAGAAGCTCTGCAGATTCAGGGCTTTGCTTGGTGTACATGAGATGGAGTTGAGTGTTGAGATATCGAGCTCTAGTGAGGCGGTGGACACTGATGACCCGCCTGGGGGATAGGCCCCGCACTTACACCACTGGCATGGTTGGTGAGATCTTGGGTGATATGCGGCCAGTGGGATGACAGGCTGTGTGACAGCCACTCTAGAGACTGGCATAGTTATAGCGCCAGCTCATTTGGTCGGGTTCACACTATAGAGAACCCGTGTATGTATTTGGTTGAGTACCTTTCATATTATGTGTACTCTTATTCTTGTATATGGTGTGTTGAGTGTTGAGTAGAGAAGAAGAAGATTTTCAGCCTCTCACCTTGTGTGTTCTCTATTAGGGTTTTGTGAGTGTGTGTGTGTGCTTGCAAGAGCTCAAGCTCTCTTCCCCCCTGCATCTTTTCAGTTCGAATGTGGAAGAATGAATGAGGATGTGTATGTGAAAGGATGTGATGTCTATGTGAGTGAATGGATGAGATGTAATGTGATGTGAATCGGGATGAGAATGAATGAGATGTGATGTCATGTGAATCAGAATGTGAATGATATATATGGGATGTGAAAGGATGTGAATGAATGATATGTGTATGTGAAAGGATGTGATGTCTATGTGAGTGAATGGATGAGATGTAATGTGATGTGAATCGGGATGAGAATGAATGAGATGTGATGTCATGTGAATCAGAATGTGAATGAATGATGTGGGATGTGAATGGATGATATGTGATGTGAATGAATCTGATGTGATGAGATGAAAAATGATGTGATTGGATTAGAATGGGTACATATATGAATTGGACATGGATTAAGTAATATGGATTGATGTGGAACAATGTGGAAAGACGAGAGTTCATTATAGAAACTATATTTGTGACCTCTTTGTAAATGATTGTTTTATGTCAAGAATGCTGGGGAAGCATTTTGACCATCTTGTGAATAAGGTCTTGGGAGACCTACCTGATAAAGTTGCAAACAGCTGACGGTCGGAGGACGTCTCGCATAGCAAGGTCAGCCGAGGTCAGTTCGATTTAAATCGTGAGCTTCCGGTACGGTGGATGAGGGACCAAGGAAGCGGCCTATGAGTGAAGCGCTAGGTTACTTGTGAAGGATCCTAGAGGGTGCTGACCATACGGTGCTCGGGCTCTGGGTCGCCGAAGATACCCACACGTGCGTCATGGAAGACATTGGAACAAGGAGTAAGAGTTGTTTTCTGAAACCGGGCATGGATCTGGTTGATTGACCCACTTTTCCCAAATGGACCTTGTCACAATGCCCACTCCTGCGCCACTATCAAGTATTGCAGTTGAAGATACTTTTCGCACTTCTAATGGGAGGGTAGCATTTCCCTGATCGTCTTCACAAAATTTTCCTACTTTGTTGATAGGAACTGGCATTACATGCTTTGTCTCAAGGTGTATAGTACACTCATGGTGACCCTTTTGTAGCAATACCTTCTATGACAAACATGTGGCAATATCATTCCACAACTCAGGTCGAATTTTTATCAAATCAAGAAAAGGTAAGTAACAAGCCACTGGTGCTGACAAAATAGCTTGCACCATACTCATATCTTTCTCCTTTGTCAACCTTTTATTCATGGAGGGTATCCTCAAGGTTTGAGAACAGTTCTCATATTCTCCCAGATATGATGGTAAGGTTTTCATTGTATGCTTACTTCTAGGAGAAACAATTGTTTGAACTTCCTCCTGGATGCTCGGGTGTCTAAATTTGTTTTCCGTGCCCCTGGTAAAATCCACCTCAGAGAATGGAGGCGAGGCCCCGAGTGAGAGGACCCTGCACCACGCAAGGAGTGCTACTTCTGCTGCTAGCAACCCGAATCCGTTGCGCGGAGGGGGCAAGGATCTTTCAAAATCTTTCTTTTCTTAAATATCATAAAAAAATTCTTTCAACTAAATACCAATATCTATTTTTTTGAATAAGCTTGAAATTCCTCTTTTTCTCATTTAATGAGTGCAATCCAAATGTCATGGGAATTCCTCTTTTATCACTCATAACTTAAATCTATCTAAAATTCCTCTTTAAATTAAATAAAAATATTCAATATTCCAATATACCAAGAATTCTTCTTTTTCCATTTAAATGATTGAATTCCAAATATGATGGGAATTCCTCTTTCATATTTAAATCTATTCATTTATACCATAATTTATGTAACATTAAAGCATAAAAAAGCCATCTCTTTGGCATCTATCTTGACTAGCATAGAGTTTGATTTTAGAATTAGGAATTGCTCCATGAGAAGCATCATTTGAATATAGAATTGGTCATAGGAATGGCCATTCTTTGGGGGAGAGAGAGATATACATAAAAAAACATCCTAAATTAAGCATAAATGTAAACTTTATGTGAGTAATCATTAAAATTCATTAGAGAGATTCATTTGCATTGAAAAACCATTCAATTCAATACTTCTCAAGCTTGAGAGAGGTTGAGAAGTGAAAAACATTTAGAAGATTAATTAAAAAATCATAAAGTCACACCTTACCTCTTGTTTTGCTTGATTCTCCATTCTTAGGAGAGGCCCCCAACCAATCAATTGGTTAGTATGTTGAGGAAAGCTCCAAGGAAGGTTGAAGAGAGAGAGAATATCTCCAATCTCTCCAAAATGTAGAGGATTTTTAGGGGATTAAAAAAAATATACTTATTTGAAGGTAATACTGGCATAATCTAGTTCACAAATGAGAATACAAAAGAATGAGGGTCTATTTATAGGTGAGGGAGGCCACTAACTTAGGTCAACTAAGTTCTAGAATTTTCCAGCTTCAGTTTTCTGAATTAGGACAAGATTTAGACCAGTTTGACTCCCTTTTTGATTTGGTTTGATCCAGGACAGTTGATCCAGGATAGAGGAGAGATAAAAATATCTTAATATTTTTGAGTTTAAAACTCATTCACATGTGTGAAATAGGAGCCTCCTTGAAGGCTCCCCCTTTCCTTACCAAGGTGTCAAAATTGTATGATTAATCCAAAATATCTCATTTTTTTAGTAATATTTCATAAATTTTAACTAATAAATCTTGTACTCAGTGAACTCTTCATCTTATGTGGGCATTTACTCATTTTTGGGTATTTTCTTTTGTTCATTGGATTTATCTGATCCCAACACTTGGATTAATCTTATTGGTCCATAGGAACCTTAATTGGACCATAATCCAAAAATTTCAAAAAATCTTGACCCTTAGGCTAAGGTCTTTCAAATCGTTTTTAATTGATTTCTAATGCACCTTGAAAATTTTATTTTGATTTTTTGTTTCAAGGAAACATATTTTTGATATTTATAGAATTTATATATCAAAAAATATCTCAATATTGAGTTACCACTCTCTAGAATTTTTCATCTCACTAGACAAAAACAAGGAAAAATAATATTTTCTTTATTTAGAAACAGGGAATGATTAGAGGGGATGAAGTAAAGGCTTATTCATTATTCAGACTGAGGAGGAATCTTACATGCTCCATTATTATATTTGATGCTTCCACAAGGTGCATAATGCAGTTACTTGGAATGCCTAAGGCATGATTGCACTACATAGAAATCCATGTGTGAATAGTCTATTTGGCCGTAACATTATTGGATACACTTAAGTGCAAAAAGGGCTAAGAAAATAGCAAAACGTAGATAATTATAGCTTCGTACTAAATCAAAGTCGAGGAATACCAATGAAAGGAGCCTAGAAAGAGCCTTGCGCTGATGTAAAAAGTTTTAAAATCGGGATGACCGTTAAATACCTTAGAGCATTGAGTCCTGTTTTAAAACAACTAGTCTACCCAATGTGACACTCTTCATCAAAGATCATATCAAATAGGGGGAACCCTAGGATCTCTACTTGATATGAGGGAGTCCATGTCATGTATGGGATGGCTTGGGTTTGCTGCTACATAGTTAAGTAGGATCCCTACTTGATATGAGAGAAGGCCTTGCATTTGAAGCCCTAGGCAAGGTTTCATCAAAACATTTTGCAACTTTTCCCCCTCAGCTTGGCCATCAAATATGCCACTTCCCTAACTATATTTAGGGATTAAAAAAAACTCTCTTCATAGTGTAAAGACATGCATGTATCATCTCAACAACATGCATATGCAATATCAATCAAAAGTCTATATTATAAACTTGGAGATCACTCTCGAAAAAATTAAATAAAGTATTTTTATAAAATAACATTGGTAGATAAATATTTCACACCACATACACACACACACACACACACACACACACACCAAAATACATGTGATTCACAAACTTTGTTGCTGCACCTAATCAATATGAATAACATCATGAATAACAAAAGCATTGTAGCAAGACACATGCAAGATTTTGTGCATTGTAGCAAGACACACACGAGATTTTGTGTATTGTGACTAAAAAAGGATCCCAACTAGAACACCATGAATGTCATCCTTTCAGCAATAGTATGTGTGCATTTTTTAGATTAATAACATGATTGAGTGGTGCTAGAGAGTGATTATCTTAAACTATATTCATATCACTTAATGACAACATAATGAGCACAAATAGATACACACATACACAAGTACACATGTACACATATGTATACATAGACACACATGCATACACAATTGCACGTGTACATGCACACACTCTCACACACATATACACGTATATATGCACATACATCTATATCTATATAAGATAAATCAAGTGTGCCTACCCTATTAACCTAGCCTTTACCCCATCATATCTTATAGGTGACATTCTTCCGAGTTGGTGGCGGGCATGCCTGGGTGCCTCTACAAGTTAAACCCTCCCCCACACTTTACCACATCGTGAAAGATGAAACCCTCTTTTTGATCACCTCGACCATGTCAACTACCTGACCATCACTCTCTCTATCCTCCATCTTCCGAGTTGGTGGCGGGCATGCTTGGGTGCCTCTACAAGTTTTTTGGAGCCCCCCCTTAAACCCTCCCCCACACTTTACCACATCGTTAAAGATGAAACCCTCTTTTTGATCACCTCGACCATGTCAACTACCTGACCATCACTCTCTCTATCCTCCATCTTTCCCTCTTGTTCACTCACTTCTGTGTGCATCTAGGTAGCCACCCCCTTTGTTGGATTCAACTAAAGTTGAAAAAAATGTGAAGAGAGGGAGAACTTTTGAAAAGAAGAAAAGAGAAGAGAAAACAATCTTTGGGGGTTTCTTTCCCATATGCCTAGCTACATTGGGGCTCACAATTAATTATCACCATCAAGTCATTTGCTCATTGAATGAGTTTCTTATATATATATATATATATATATATATATATATAATATTAGAAAGCAAATTACCCACCCCTCCCTTCTCCTCCTCCTCAAACACACACACATACACACACACACACACACACATATATCTTCTAATATTATATTATATGCATGTGTAAGAGAGAGAATATACCTACCTATACATACATAGATAAATACACACACACACACACACACATAGATAAATACATACACACACACATATATAATATATATGTATGTATCTATCTATAGGTATGTAAGCATGTATATATAAATAGATCTGTGTGTATGTCGATGGACACATGTATGTGCATGCACACACACGCACATGATACATGCTTACATGCACACAAACACACACACTCGACTCATGGACACACGTGTATACACAGAGATATGCACACTTACATGCACACACACTCAAGCTTTCACATACACATACATGCGTGTATATGCACACAAGCACATACATATACACACATACATATACACATATACATACACTCACATTCACAAGTACATGTGCACACACATGCGTGCACACATGTACACAGACGTAAGCTCATACACATTTGCACATGGTACATGCACACACTCACACACACATATACACGTGCACGTACACACACATATATAAAAACGATGTACATGGATATATTCACTTGGTCACACATGCGTACATGCACACACTCGCACATGGATACACACAAACATAAACATACACACACTCACACCATACACACAATCAAGAGACTTGCACAACACATACGCACATGAAGTCAACATTATACAATCACATATACGTGTGTATGTGCACACACAATCACACACATTAGCATGCAAAAGAAAACACAAAACACATTCTATGTAAGATACACTTATTTAAGATTGAGCACACCTCACCATGCATCCCTACGTATTAAAATTTATTATTAATTAAAAGTATATGTGTATGTGTATTTATTTATTTTATAAATACACATGTATATATAGGTAAATGCACATGTGTATATAGGTATATGCACACACACTCACACATATATGTCTCTAAATATAATAAAACATAATATTATCGATAATATATATTTACATATATGTGTGAGTGTGTGTGTGCATACACGCCTGACAAAGAGAGTGTGTGTATGAGAGAGAGAGAGAGAGAGAGAGAGAGAGAGAGAGAGAGAGAGAGTTTCTATATGTGGGAGAGTGTGTGAGAAGAGAGAGAGTGTGTGTGTGACTGGAGAGAGAGAGAGAGAGAGAGAGAGATGGACATGGCAGTCTATGTGTGAGAGTGTGTGTGGGGGGGGAAGAGTGTGTTTGCATTAGTGCATGTGCAGGTGTATACATGTGTGTGTGTGTGTGTGAGAGAGAGAGAGAGAGAGAGAGAGAGAGAGTGTGAGAGAGAGAGGGTGTGCATACACAAACCTCACCATGCATCCCCACCATTAACATTTAATTAGTTAAACTTATGTGTGTGTGTGTGTGTGTGTGTGTGTGAGAGAGAGAGAGAGAGAGAGAGTGAAGAGAGAGAGAATGTGTTTGTGTTTGCATTAGTGCATGTGCAGGTGTTTACATGTGTGTGTGTGTGTGTGTGAGAGAGAGAGAGAGAGAGAGAGAGAGAGAGAGAGTGCATGCATGTGCATACATCTGCATCTATGTGTGTGTGCTTGAGAGAGAGTGAGATGGGGCAGGCCTGGAGAGAGAGAGAGAGAGAGAGAGGTGCAAAGAGAGAGAGGGTGAAAAGAGAGACAAAGAGAGTGAGAGATAGAGAATAAAAAGTAACTTTTAATAAAATATAAATATAAATTAAATTAAATTAAATATAAAAACTTCTTAATTTTAGGACACGCTCGCTGAAGCTCCGCGCTCCCCCCTGCTCGCGCTTCTGTCTGCACTCCCTTCTCCCTGCCCGCCTTCGCATTTTCCCCCCTCTGCCTGCCCTCAGGTTTGCGCCACCCCCCCTTCGCTTGGCTTGCCTGCGCTGAAGCACCCCCCTCCACTGCTCTTCGCCGTCGCCCCCCACCCTCCCGTAGCTTTTCGCCATCGCGCCCACCCCCCTCATCTTCAGCGTCTCGCCCCCCCCATTCGCCAGCTCTCGTTCCCCCTCTATCGCCCTTTTTGTGTTACTTCCGCCCCCCCTTGCCGTCTTCGCCACTTTGCGCCCCCCCCAATCCTCTTCTCTTTGTTTTTCTCCGCCCCCAGGGATTTTTTATTTTTTTCCCTTTTTACTTTTCGCCTTCCCCCACCCTCGTGTGTAGCTCGGTTCGTGCAAGTTCTCCGTCTCCGCTCCGCCTTCGCCACAGCTTCAGACTCTGATGGAGGTTCCTCCTCGCCCCGCCTCAGAGGGACTCATTCGCAGCCCCCTCACCTGCCCTTGAGGACACCCCCATCAGGCTTTCTCTTTCGCTGGAAGAGGAAGCGAGCCTCGCCGCAGAGGTGGAACGCCTTCAGGCACATTCCACCATCTGCCGTATAGTCGGCACTCGCCCCAGCAGAGGGGAGATCCGGGATCTTCTCCAGGCCCGTCTTCTCTTGCAGATGTGGGCAAGATCCTGGACGTACAGCTTCTGGGCCGTGGACATTACCAGATCGAGCTCGAGACCGCCCAGAGTGTGGCCAAGGTCCTTACCATGAGTCCCCTAGACATCAGGGGTGCTCGGGCTTTTTTCAGACCTTGGCAGCATGGCTTTGACCCAACACAACGGCTGAGCAGGGAGAGCGCCTTTTCCATGTTACAGTTTGCTTCCCTGGACTCCACCGGGAGTATCTTCCGCTCCTCTCTAGGCTAGGAGCATTGGTGGGCTCGGTACTAGAGACTGGCCCCACAGCAGCTTCAGTGGTGGCCAGAGCAGCTGGGCTACCTTCGGTCAGAGTGTTGGTGTCTAACATCTCCTCCCTTCCTAATGTCATTCAGCTACCTAGGATAGGGGGGGATGGATTGATCAGAGAGTGGAGTTCTCGGGGATCCTGAACCAGTGCTTCATTTGTAGGCAGGTCGGTCATCTGGCCAAGGCCTGCCCTCGCAGGAGACCCCGACCCTCACCACAGCAGGCAGGCCCCTGATGGCCCGCCCACAGATGCGGCAGGCTGCCTCTGGGACACCTGCTCACGCCATAGAGACCTTGGAGTGGCAGCTTGGACAGGGGCACCGCCGAGGGAGATAGCCACAGCAGCACGCCCAGAGACCGCTGCAGCAGCAGCAGCCACAGTCTCAGCCTCACTGGGTTCCCGTGAGGAACAGTTTTGCTCCCCTCCAGGAGGAGACCCCTGCGGCGACCCGACTGAGGACCAGGAGATGACAGCACCCCCTCCTTCATCCCCCACACCCCCGTCCCCTCCCACCGGCTCGCTTCCACCTTTGCCTCCTCCCATCCCCGCTCCGGTTTTGGCAGCGGCTCCCTCTCCACCCCCCTCGCCCCCCCTCCTCCCCCCCACCCGCCTCACCTTCCCGGGAGGCCCTGGCAGTCCCCTCGTGCTCATTTGCAGTCCAGAGGGCACTGAGCACCGACCTCGCTCGAGTACCATAGAGGAGACCTACCATGCCGATTCGGGCTTCACAGATATCATCTATCTACAGTCGGCTGAGTCGCCTTGGCATTAGACAGCGCTCGGAGGCTTTTGATTACGCCTTCACACGGCTTTTTGGAGGGCTGAGGGCCCCCATGAGCCAGCACCCATCCGAGTTCATGTAGTGATACCTCCGGCCCGCGGGGGAGGAGGCACTTGATTCAGCGGTGGCCTTCTTGTTCCCTCTATGTGGCCCTTGCGACCGGGAGTGGACTCTAGAGCTCGCTCTTAGCACTTTGAAGACTCAGGCAGTTGAGTTTTCTCATCATGTGAGCGATCTGGAGGTGACAGATATGATAGGCCGACTTTGGGAGTTGGCTCATTTTTTCTTGGATCCCGGGAGTGTGGATGCCTCAGGGATTCGTCATTTGGTCGTTCGCATAGTGGCAGACCTTGCACGCGACCCTGGATATGTATGTATACACGAGGTTGCTCTGTTAGAGCGGGAGGCAGTCGCCATGGGCCACAGCCACTGGTGCCTAATCCGTGATTCTTGTAGTACACCGGGTGGGCAGATTCGCAGCCGCTCGGATGGGGACTACTCTCCATCCAAGCCGCTTGCGAAGGCCCGCCGTACGGCTGAGACAGCCTCCACCTCAGCAGGTCATCCATGAGGATCATCTCATGGAATGTACAGGGCCTTGGCAGAGCACATTTTATACGCTATCGTGGTTGCTTGAGGCAGGAGCTTCAGAGATGCCTGGTTGGTGGTAGCATTGATATTTTGATGATGCAGGAGCACCACTTGGGTGAGAGCAGGATCCGGAGATATGGTTCGGTGATGCCTGGTAGATGGGACACCTTTTGGTCTGCAGGGTTTGGTCCTTTGGGTGGACAGGGAGGAGTATGCATGGTCATTGCAGATGTATGGCGGCAGGCCATTGTGGATCGAGGGATCATTGTGCCTGGTAGAGCACAGTATGTCATTCTGAGGATGCATGATGAGCTATTGGGCGTGCTCAACGTCTATGCGCCCAATCATGCTAGTGCCAGAGCAGAGTTCTGGACCCAGGTCACGGATGCATTGCCAGAGGCCGCACATTGGTGTGTCGGTGAGGACCCGACCGATAGGGTGGGAGGTAGTCATGTTACAGTGCATGGCACGGAGCTTGCAGCTTGGGACCGGTTTTGCATGTCACTGAGGATCACTGATGCATGGCAGCATGGGGCCTTCTCCCACTCTCAGGATAGTCTTAGTTTCTCTCGGCTGGCAGGGAGGGACTAATCTATCATGGATTGATCGCTTTTATGTGGGTGACTGGTTAGGGGAGCGAGGGGGCTCCGTCGGCATTCTCGCTGGCACCTCATTTTGAGATCATGTGCCAGTTATTTTGACATTGGAGGAGAGGACACGGGAGCCCAGCCTGCAGTTGAGGATCCCAGAGAGGGTACTTGCAAATCCCAATCTCGCTGAGGACATTGAGAGGATCTGGCAGGATAGTCAGTGCTCTGACCAGGATGCAGCAGGCCAGTGTGCCCAGGGACTCATCGAGCTTAGCTCTTTTCTGCATGCTACAGCTTTGACACGGCTGGGAGAGATTCGCGAGCGGGAGCATCGGCTGAGACGCAGCCTTGCTTCGCTACTACAGCGCCTTCAGGAGCAGCAGCCTACATGTGAGTGGGTGGCGTCACAGCTGAGCCAGGCACGCCAGGAGGTTAGAGAGGCAGAGGAGCAGAGACATGAGTTTTACTATCGTCGGCCAGGCCTCTCAGTGGACGCAGCTTGGTGATAGAGTGACTGGGGAGTTTTTTGAGATCACTAGACCCCGCCATGCTCGAGCAGGAGTCCGTCAGCTTGGTAGACCGGATGGATCGGTAGCTATTGACCCAGAGGAGATCAGAGCCATTGCCACTACATTCTATAGAGACCTGCTTTCAGCGGAGCCAGCCACTGAGAATCGAGATGCTTGCAGACAGACTGTGTGGGCCCATGTGCAGAGGAGGGTCACAGATCGTATGCGTACAGTTCTTGGTGCGCCTCTTTCAGAGTTGAGCTTGCCGAGGCCTTGAGGGTCCTGTCGCGACATAGTTGCCCAGGGGAGGACGGACTGACGCCGGCCTTTTTTATGCGCTATTGGGACCTTTTGGGGCCAGGCCTCCGTAGGGGCTTTCAGTATGTTCTGGACACTGGGGTGATGCCATAGAGCTTTTTAGAGGGCTTGATCTTTCTTATCCCCAAGGGGGAGGGAGTATGATGATATTCGGCATTGGGAGGCCTATTAGGATCCTCAATACTGTCTACAAGGTCTTAGCAAAGGCCTTGAGTTTGAGGATCCAGCCCTTCCTGGGGGAGTTGATTCATGCTACCCAGACAGGATTCGTCAAGGAGCGCAGTATCCTTGACAACATCTTTACTTTCTGGGAGGCGACGGCCCGAGCTAGATTTCTTGGCGAGGACTTGGTCGTGATGCTTCTCGATTTTGAGAAGGCATACGATAGAGTTGATTGGGGTTTCTTAGAGGGCACTATGCTTCGCCTGGGCTTTGAGCCAGGATGGATCAGAGGGGTGGCGGCTCTGTATTCCATAGCTCGTAGCCAGGTTTTGATTGCAGGAGGACGGGGGCCGAGTTTTGAGCTGACTAGATCAATCCGTCAGGGGTGTCCCCTCGCCCCTTTTCTTTTTCTCTTCTTTGCGGAGGCTATGAGCATGTATTTGATGACAGAGGAGGTTGGTTTGAGAGGACTCCAGCTCCCAATCCGGGGAGGACCTGCTCGATGCTGAGTTTGCAGACGACACGGGCTTATTTTTGCATGGCCAAGAGGCCAATCTTCTTCGGGCAGAGCAATCGCTCCAGGTTTTTAGTGCAGCTTCGGGAGCATTGATCAATTGGCGCAAGACAGTGGCCTTTTGGATCAGTAGTGCTCCCACTCGGGCATGGAGCCTGGACCCCGATTTTAGATGGATTCCTCCTGGCACAGCAGTGCGGTATTTGGGATGCCAGATTGGACTAGATTTGTCACCTGAGCAGCAGATTGCCCCGCTTCTTCTGAGCATTCGGAAGAAGCTTTTGTATTGGAGTACAGCTCGACTATCCTTGGCTGGGAGGGTGGTGGCGGCAAATCAGGTGCTGTTAGCGACCATGTGGTACATTACGTCTTGCTGGATCTTCTCGAGCTCTTGCATCAGCCAGGTATAGAGGCTGATCACAGGAACTTTCTTTGGTCTGGGCGGGACGGTCAGTCAGCCCGGGCAAAGGTTGCATGGGCAGTTATTACACTTCCGCTTGCTCAGGGAGGCTTGGGCATTATAGATCCAGTCAATCAGAGTAGAGCCTTGTTTGGGGGCTGCTTCCAGGCGCTGAGCCTTGGAAAGAGCTTCTCTTGCAACGACTGCAGGCTCGGGCTCCCCCAGCAGGGAGTACTTGGGCACCAAAGATTCGTTGGATCTTCATAGAGATGAGGAGGGCAGGCCTCAGTAGAGGATGGGAGGACAGATTTGCTTTGAGCATCCTGAGAGCTTGGGAGCTACTAAGACTGGGGCTCTCTCAGCGACCTCCTTCTAGTGTTGAGGAGCGGGCCAGACAGCCGCTCATCTGGAGCCCAGCGGTTCGCACAGAGCAGGGTCATATGCTGGGTTCTCGGCCTCGTCTAGCCTGGGGACCTTTAGCGACAGGCCCAGCACGTAGTTTTGGAGACTGGCAGGCCTTCTGTAGTCTCCCAGAGGAGATCCAGGTGGAGAGGCTGAGTCACTTCAGAGGGGGGTTGATTATGAGGGATGATATTCAGGAGGCACTCACAGAGGAGTGGTTCACGCCTTTCGAGCCAGTGACCCCACGGTGGATGGGAGCCTTTACACAGTTGGAGATCCTGATTGCTGTCAGAGCTTGCACTGAGGATGGCAGATGCCTCTACTATGAGATCCAGGATGAGGGCAGACTTCAGAGAGTGGAGATGGAGTCACCTTTGGTTGCAGAGTGCACCTTAGATGATACGGGTTGTGGCCGCCGCTTCTCGGAAGTGGCATATTGACCCTGACCCTGCTGATGTGCTCCCGGATTGGCGCATATGGGCATATGCAGTGCGCCCCTTGGCCCGACTATAGTGGAACCATGGGGAGTACGAGTGGCATGATCCTTATGCATCCCTTGAGGCCCAAAGATCACCTTTTTCCAGTATAGTGTTCGGCTGGGGTGGCATATTTTGACGGCGAGGAGGATGGTCTCTCCAGTTGTGCAGCGGGGCATTGGCGGCTATAGGGACTCTCACAGGAGTTCCTGGAGGATTTTTGGGCTCGGCTCTGGGCTAGTCGACAGGCCCGCAGGATCTCGACTTTTGAGTGGCTGGTCGCCCACCACAGGGGCTCAGCAGTTGGCACCTGGCTTGTTTGCAGCGGTCTTCCGGCAGCCTGCGTCCGATGCGACCACCTTATGGAGACACAAAGACATTGCCTTTGGGATTGCCCTCAGGCGCAGCAGATTTGGCTACGGATGCTGCGTATTCTGGCCCCCCTCTCTCCAGAGGGTATGTTTACGTGGGGTGCCACTGCTTGGTCGACTTTGTCAGGGCCTGCTATGGGCTATGAGATGGAGCAGGACAGTCAGGCCATCAGATTCATTAGGGGCCAGCCTCGCCTGGTTTCGGCACCAGATTTCTCGTCTGCCAGCTGGACACAGGAGAGGGATTTACGATGGGAGCTCCTCAGTAGTCTCACCATCTGGTTCACCTGGAGGGCCCGGTGTTTCACGGCCTTTGAGGGGGAGACTGGAGCCGCCAGCAGAGACTGTACGGGGGATTTGGCAAGAGTTGATCCACACCCTGCGAGGACAGTATGACCGTATCCGGGGCAACCCGGGGCGACTCGGGATGAGGCGATCTTGCGGTGCCAGGCTTTTCACACCACCTGCGCAGAGGCCCCTTCTACACCTTACACACGGGATCCCCCTGTTGGCATTACAGGCCACCTGTTTGGCTTCCCCCCCCCTATTGTATGATTTAGCCCTCAGTCCTCTGTACTGATGCTTGTATTTTGCAGCACCTAGGGAGAGTCTCCCGGGCTGCCTTGTTGTATTCACTGCTCTGTTTCTCTTATGAGCAGGAGAGATCTTTTGTAGCCCTACGGGTGTTTTTTATTTAACTAATGAAAGGATCTTTTCTCAGGAAAAAAGAATTAAATTAAATATATATATGTATATGTGTATACATGTATGTGTGTTTTTATTTACATTTATACATACATACATACATATATATGTATGTGTGTGTATATACAGATGTGTGTGTGTGTGTGTGTGTATGTATATACAGATGTGTGTGTGTGTGTATGTATATACATATATATATGTAAATGTATACACACACACACACACATGTATATATAGAAATATATATCTGTGTGCGTGTATGTGTGTGTGTTTGTGTGTATAATATATCTATCTATATATTTAAAAGTGAGCACACCTTACCACCCATCTCCATACATTAAAATTTAATCAAAATTAATTAAAATTATGTATGTGTGTGTATTTATATTTTTAAATTCCCCTATATATATCTAAAACATAATATTATATATACTAATATTTACATGTGTGTGTGTGTGTGTGTGTGTGTGTGTGAGAGAGAGAGAGAGAGAGAGAGAGAGAGAGAGAGAGAGAATATATGTGTGTGTGTGTGTGTGTGTGTGAGAGAGAGAGAGAGAGAGTGAGAGAGAGAGAATATGTACATGTGTGTGTGTGTGTGTGTGTGTGTGTGAGAGAGAGAGAGAGAGAGAGAGAGAGAGAGAGAATATGTGTGTGTGTGTGTGTGTGTGAGAGAGAGAGAGAGAGAGAGAGAGAGCTTCTATGTGTAGGAGAGTGAGAAGAGAGAGGGAGTCTGTGCATGCATGCGTGTGTGTGTGTGTGTGTGCGCGTGCGTGTGTGCCTGTGCATGCGTGCATGCATGCATGTGTGTGTGTGGAGAGTTGGGGACATGCTTGGAGGGGGGAAGAGAGAGAGAGAGATGGGGGTAGTGTGTGTGTGTTTGTGTGTTTGTGTGTGTGTGTGTGTGTGATAGAGAGAAAGAGAGAGAGAGAGAGAGAGATGGCTATAGAGAGAGAACCAATTCTTTTTTGGAACCTTGGTCGCCCGCAGCAATGCGCGGGTCCAATACTAGTATTGTTTTATTATTTGCATCAGCGCAATATATTGTTTAATTTTAAGGGGGTATGTCCCTCTGTTAGGATTTACATTTGAAGCCCAATAAGGCAAGGCTTCATTGTCAAAAAGGTTATGCAACCTTTCCCCTTCAACTTGCTCATGACTCGGGCTACCCCCCTTTATACTACGTAACTTACGTATGGGCAATTTTAATGTTTGAGGGATTCATGAACTCAACATCCATTTAATGAGCCCAATATATATTGTTTCCTTTATTTGACTTTTAATGGGGTATGCCCCTGTTGTCATAGGCTTTAAATTTGAAGCCCAACAAGGCAAGGTTTTTTTTTTTTTAAAGGCATGAGGGATTATATTAAAATAAAACCGAACCGATTACAAAATGCTTTTTACATAGAGAAGTATAACTCTTTAACGGATAGATCTTTTAAATGCTACAAGTTTTGAAATTTTTTCTACTACTGATTCATCCCTCTAGTTGATGATCCTCGTCTCTTCTTCTATTGCTTCCCATGCTTGATTGAACTGGGAGTTAGCTTCTTGGGTGAGTTTATCAAGTTTCTTCTTAGCTCTACTAAGACTGACTCCTGGTGCTTTCGTTGGAGCTTCTTCATTGTTAGTTCTTTGTCCAGTTCCAGTGCTGACTTCTTGGTATTGACAACAACTTTATCCACCCTTGTTAGCACTTGTAGCTGCAGACATAGAAGGCTGCTCAGGGTGTGAACCAGGTCCCTATGCAAGGCCTCAAAAACAACTGCATTTTTGGATAACCAAATAGACCATGAAAAGCAAGCTCTTATTAAAGACCATAGATGAGAAGAACATCCGCCGATAGACTCGCCCAGAAGAACTTGAGACCATGATAGAGATGGTCTGATTGGAGACAAACATTCCAACAGTAATACACGTGCCTTCTTATTTGCTGGACAGGCCCAAAAAAGATGGGTGACAGATTCTGGGTGGTTCTGACATCTGGGGCAGGTACTTTGACCTATGCCCAACTTGGCAGCCCTTTCATTGGTCCATACTGCGTGGTGTAGGATTAGCTAGAGGAGGCAGGAGAATTTCGAGGGAATTAAGCTGGACCAAATGTTTTTGAACTTGTTGTTCCATGTTTTCCTATCCCAAAGGATATTCCATCGCTGATTTAGCTTTACATGAGTTGGAGCAGGGTCGGAATACTTTGGTATAGGGAGGAGAGGCTCCCCTTTTTTGGTGGATTTTACCTCTGCTCATAAGATGTAAGTATTGTCCTTCCCATAGGTCCATTCTAGCTTGTAGAGCAGATCTAAACCAGCTTGATTGATTCTATACTTGTTGCTTATTTCCTCATGTGATAACCATCTGCTTTTTGTTGAGTGCCTGAGATCATCCCAAGCTTGTATACCTTTTTTTGACAAAGAAAGGGACAATTTGACCTGTTGACGTTGGATAGGGGGAGGTTGATTGCCGGCCACCAAATTGAGTCATTGGAGTGAGCTCCCTGAGCCCATCTTGGTTAGGATTTAACCGGGTGTTACCTTTAAGGGTGTTCCAAGTTCTCCAAAAGCTCGTAAGAAGGGAGCTTCCTTTGGGTTTAATCTGATAGGGGATGAACCATAGAGTGGTATGCAGGAGGTTTCTCCAGGCCAGGTAATTCTGTAGAGAGAATTTCTCCAGATCTCTGTTTAACAGAATAGCCCAGTCCTACTTGTTGGGAGCCATCCAATTCTTTACTATCCATTTGGCTGCCAATTTGTTAGCCATTTTAGTGATGTTGATAATGCCCAAACCACCTTTCTCCCTTGGGAGGGTACATATCTTCCAGCTTACTTTTGGGATTTTGGTCTTGAAAGGATCCTCGGACGAGAGGAAGTTCCTACAAAGCCTTTCAATACCTTTCAGTGCTCTGTCAGAGGGTCTCCAACATGAGAGAAAGAAAAGAGTTTCCGGGATGAGGAAGTGGTTAATCACCATTATTCTACCTCCTATAGATAGGTGGCATCCTCTCCATCTATCAAATTTACTTTGTAGTTTATTTGCAATCCATTCCCACCGCTAGTTGATGGTCACCCCAAATCCCAGTGGGATTCCCAAGATTCTGAAGATTTTACCCTCTTTGAGGGTTTGACATCCTGTATCAGATAGCCATTGGGGAGGGGGTTTCAACAGCGCCCTGATGCCTGTTTTGCTATTATTAATCGCTGAGCTTGATGCTTTATAGAAGATCTCAAGACATTCCCAAAAGTTTTTGAGAGAGTTAGGATCATTATTTATTACGAGCATATTTGTATAATCAACAATTGTTGGCACATTTGACCATCTCCCATCAAAAGCTAAATTCCCTTGATGTGCCCAACCTACATTCTCTTCTGGATCAACCAGCGCATAGCTTTTGCAAAGAGGATAGGAGCTAGTGGGCAACCTTGTCTGATGGATCTATGTAGGATGATAGGTTCAGAGAGCGAGCCATTGACTGAGACTCTTGCCCTGGCATTGCCAAAGAGAGTGGAGACCCATTGAATGAATCTGTCACCCAGCCCATAATTCTATAGAGAATCTACAAAAAAGTTCCATTCTAGCCTGTCATAGGCTTTGTCAAAGTCAATCTTGAAGAATACAAAATCTTGGTTGGATTTCTCAGCAAACTCTATGCCTTCCCATAGTCCTATGATCACATCATCCAAGATGTACTTGCCTTTGATGAAACCTTTTTGTTCTTTTCTCACCCAATCCTTTAAGCGGATGTACTTGCCTTTGATGAAACCTTTTTGTTCTTTTCTCACCCAATCCTTTAAGTGGATAGACAGCCTTCTTGAGAGGATTTTTGCATAGATTTTGTAAGTTGTTGTTATTAGCATCATGATAGGCCTCTAGTTTGAGATGTTCTCCTTCTCTCCTCTCTTTTGAATCAACTTGATGACTCCATCGTTGATGCTAAATGGCAGTGCACCAAACCTTGTGGCTTCTTCCCATAATAGGGCTAAAGGATTCAAGAGGACATGTTTGAACTTTTTAAAGAACTCTACTGTGGAAGACCATCCAAGGTTGGGCTTTTGTCATTTGGGAGCGCGTCAATGGCTTCGTCAAATTCTAAAGGGAGCACAGATCTAAGTCCAACTGGGCAGCTAGAGATGAGGGGGCAACCTTATCCCTTGCTTCAACTATTATTTGTTTGCACCTTGACTTTCCTTTGTCATCCTCCCCGGGGGGATTGAAAATTTTGGCAAAATGGTCTAATATAAGCTTGATGTTTTCTTCCACTGTTTTTGCGTTTCTTCCATCAGGACCTAGCATCATGGGTAGGTAATCTTTTGCTTACTTTCTCTTAATGGATGTGAACATGGCTTTTGTGGGCCTCTCCCATTTTCCAGCCCACCACTCTCTGAAATACAATCTTAAATGGTGGCATTGGATTTCCTCTTCTCTTCTGAGGTTTACTTTGGCTTGCAGCACTGAGAGGATTGAAGGGAGAGGTTTCCTTTGTTGACCTCTTGCTCTAGCAGGATCACTCTTTTGTATTTGGCATTTCTCCTCTCCTGTCTACTCTGCAGACCACTGCCTTTCTTATATATGGCGCTGAGGAATCTCTAAGTTTATTTTATCGCTAGAGACCATCTCCTGGCTGGAAGATATTTTCCTTGGGGAAGTGCTTGCACCATATTTCTTCCAGCCTTATTTTGACAGAAGGCAATTCAAAAAGAGCTGGATCAGTGTGAAACCACCCTGATCTAATTTTGGAGTCACTTTTTTCTAGCTCTACTAAGATAGGTTGGTGGTCTGAGAGGGCTATGTATGTGGCTATAGTTACTTTGGACTTTAGGTATCTGTTGCAAAGGATGCGAGGTCGCAGTGGTCCAATCTTGCTTTCTGAGTAGGTGCCCGTGTTTATTATTGCTCCATGTGAACTCCTTTTTTAGGTCTATATCCATCAGGTCTTATAGCCTTGTAAGGTTCAAATCCCAAGCCCTCTTTTCCCTTCCTGAAATTGTGATTCCTTGACATTGGTATCTATCATTTGGGGATTCCACCATGTTGAAATCTCCAACAATTAGCACCATCGGAGGGGGAGAACTACATAAGGAGTTCCAGAGTTCTAGTCTGGAGCCTGTCGGTCTTGATGCATAAACACTTGCACATGTCAATGGGTTCGGTCCTCCTATCTCTACCGCCACCCATTTATTATTAGGGTCGGTGTAGGTTTTTAAAACCAATGGTAAGAGATTTGGGGAAATTCCTAATACCGTGCCCCATGAACCTTGGGCATGGTTGGTACAATACTAAGCATAGTCTTTTGCTATACTCATTGACTAATTATCATTGCTCTGGAAGGGTCAGAAAGCCCTTTAACATTGAATGACATGATTCTCATTTTTATGTGAAGAGGTTTTCCTAATCTCCATAGTTCTAGGGATCTTATCAGCTGGGGGGGTACATGCTAGGTTAGAAGGCCTTCTTCTTTCCTTTGGGTCAGATTTTGGAGGTGAAGGGAGGGGGAGTATCTCTTCCTCCGCTTGGGTTACGTGGTTATCAGCCATTTCTATGTTTTCCATACGATTATATAGCTGAATATCCAAATTGTTGACTTTAGAAATTAGAGGGTTTGGGGCTGGCAGGGATTGAAGCTGGGTGTCCATCACAAAGCCCTCATCATCATCATTTTCTGAGTCATCCCATTGCTGTCCATTGAAGCATGTCCTAAGATGGGTCGTTTACCTGAGCTAGGAGTGCAATGAATTTGCTGCCATTTTTGGCTCTGATCTATGGTTTGGCAAATTTGTGTGTTTCTTGCTTTTCTCTGGTACTGCTTTAAACCCATTACCTAGCTTATTATCCTCAGCAGCAGTCTGAGGTGGAACCTTAGCAGGGCAGTCTTTGATAAAATGGCACTTCTGCCCACAGTGCAAGCATGCATTAGCTACTTGTAGAGCACCCTTTGGTTAATGGTGTTTCCTCCCCCCACATGAATGATGATAGTTTCGGTCAGGTCATGATTAAGGTCTAGCTCCACCAAAATTTGGGGGTGCCATTTAGGGTTAAAGTCCTATGCTAGTATCACACGGAGGATCTTACCTAATGGGGCCACTAATCTTCTGACCAGCGGGTATAGGTGAAAAGGCAATTTGGGGAGCTCCATCCAAACTGGGCACAAGGAGGGTTTAGGCCCATCCAGGGAAAAATCAGCTATCCACCTGAACAACACCAATGGAGCATTCCTAATCAGCCATAGGCTTGCACCTAGCGCATTTAGAGCCATCTCTTCTTCTTTGAAGAGAAAAACAAAATGGTTGTTTTGGAGGACTTGGACAGACTCTACATTAATCCCTCTCCGGGACCATTCATGAGTGAGTGATTAATCCACGTTCTGAGGACCTCGGGGGTCTGGCCCCAAATATCAGTCCTACCAGGGCCCTACCCTGGTAGTCTATCTCCAGAAGCTTGGCGTCTTCCTCAAGCAAGGAAACAAAGATAGCCTTACCTTCTTGCCTTTGAGTATTGCTTCCTCTAGGAGCCGCATCGTCGCTGACTTGCACGTGATGGTCTCTACGCCGCCCATTCTCGTGTCTTCATCGAGTTGGCCTCTAGCAACCGCTGTAGCTCTTGCATCTCTTCCGTAGAAGGAGCTTCCGGTCCATAGCTCTCCACTGGGCGTAGGGGGTCTTGATCTCTGTTGGAGTTAAACAAATGTTTTGCAAAAAACATTGTGGTTTCACTTCTGTAAGATTCCTCCTCCGGCTTTTGAGGTGTGCAGGTGTAAAAACCTCCCCTTCTGATCTTATAATTATTCCCCTCTCTAAAATAAAAGAAAGATCCTGTTTTACCCTGTTTTGGCCTATAGAGAGAAAATATCTAGAGGGAGGTAATTCAAAATTGAGATATTTTGGATATGAAAATCCTCCTAGTGTCTAAAATGATTTCCCGTGAAACAGATATTCAAAAAAAAATTTCCAATGTGCAATTGGAATAAATTGAAATCAGGTAAAAAGGTCCTTAGCCTAAGGGTCCAGATTTTTTAAAATTCTTGAATTAAGGTTCCTATGGACCAATTAGATTAATCCAAATGTAGGAGGAGATAAATTGAAGAATAAAAGGAAATCCCCCCAAAAATGAGTAAATACTCACATAAGATGAAGAGTTGACTAAGGACAAGGTTATTAGTTAAAAAAGAAGAGATATTTAGAAGAAATGATGCATTTTTGACACCTCAGTGTGGGGGAATTCACCTCATGAAGGAGGCACCTATTTCACATGTGTGGTTAAGTTTTAAACTCACAAATAATGAGATATTTTCATCTCTCCTCTCTCCTGCTTCAACTAGATCCAAAAAGTAAGCTAAACTTGCCTAAAAATGGTCAAAAATTGACCAAACTGATCTGGAAAGTTCTAGAATTAGTTTGCTTGGTTAGAGGCTCACTTTTTCCTATAAATGAAGCCTCCCCCTTTGTAAATGGTTAATAGTGTTTTATGTACTGTTACTCTACTCCTCCCCCCAGAGCCAAAAACAGTGAATTTATTGATAATTCATTAGTTTTTGAGCATTTCCTCTTCAAAAGAATTGGTGGCCACTCTTGTTGCAAACAAGAGTAGATCCCTCAAACCATCAAGCCAAAGGAAAGCTCACAAAAATTCATGTAAGCTAGAAAGCCTACTTTTTCTTTATTCCATTTAATGGTTTTCTAATTTTTATTTTCTTTAAAATGAAAAATGGTGCTATGCCTTGTTGGAAAGGCTTTCCCCCTCTCTTCATTCTTGAATTCAGCCTTTCTTTATCCTAGATGTGTAATCAAATTGTTAGAATTAAACTTTTCATATTGTTTCTCTTTAAAAAGGGAAATTTAATTAGTTTAGAATGCTTTAAACTTTTTGGGATAATTTCTAAGTAACTTGAGAATGAAAAAAAAATTGAAAAATGGTTAGCCATAGATAGGAGGTTATGGCGAATTTTTCTTAAATTTTGTGAAATAAGTTTTATCTTTTATTATTCAAAAAGAGTTATCTCCACCGCTTGTGTATTCTAAAAGTGTTATTTTTATTCTATGCATAGAAAAATGCAAATTAGAAATATTTTTATGATAAAAGCGTTATTTTCATTAGAATTAATTTCTATGCATAGAAAGATGCATATTGAGAATATTTTGATTATAAAAGTGTTATTTTCATCAAAAGTGATTTTTATGCATAAATAGATGCATAAAAGAAATTTTTTATTATAAAAGTGTTACTTTCATTAAAATTAAATTTATGCATAAATAGATTTTTTTTATAAAAGCGTTACTTTCATCAAATTTTGATTTTATGCATAGAAAGATGCATAAAGAAATTTATTTTTATTTCAAAAGAGTTATTCTCATCAATTTTGATTTTATGCATAGAAAGATGCATAAAGAAATTTATTTTTATTTCAAAAGAGTTATTCTCATCAATTTTGATTTTATGCATAGAAAAATGCCTAAAGAAATTTATTTTTATTTCAAAAGACTAATTCTCCTTAAAATTAAATTTATGCATAAATAGATGCATAAAGAAATTTTTATAAAAGTGTTATTTCCCATTGAAGTTGTTCTTATGCATAAATAGATGCGTAAAGAATCTTTCTATCAAAAATAAGAATTCTCTTACATTCTATAAATAGATGTGATAAGATGTGATATAAATCAGATAGATGAGAATGAATAGAGGATGGATGTGATGAGAATAGAATGAGAGGTAAATAGATGTGATGAGATGGGATGCCAATCAGATAGATGGGAATGAATGGATGGATGGATGTGATGAGAATGAGAGGTAAATAGATGTGATAAGATGGGATGCGAATTAGATAGATGGGAAAGAATGGATGGATGGATGTGATGAGAATAGAAGTGATGAGAATGAGAGATAAATAAATGTGATGAGATGGGATGCGAATCAAATAGATGGGAAAGAATAGATGGATGGATGCGATGAGAATAGAAGTGATGAGAATGAGAGGTAAATAGATGTGATGATATGTGATTCAAATCAGATAGATGGGAATGAATGGATGGATGGATGCGATGAGAATAGGAGTGACGAGAATGTGAGGTGAATAGATGTGATGAGATGTAGTGCAAATCAGATAGATGGGAAAGAATGGATGGATGGATGTGATGAGAATAGCAGCCCAGTGATGAGAATGAAAGGTAAATAGATGTGATGATATGTGATGTGAATCAGATAAATGTGAATGAATAGATGAGATGTGATGTCATGTGAATCAGGATGTAAACGAATGATATAGGATGTGAATGAATGTGATAACATGTGAATCGAGATGTGAATGAACAATAAGGGACGTGAATGAATGTGATAACATGTGAATCAGGATGTGAATGAACGATAAGGGACATGAATGAATGTGTTAGCATGTGAATCGGGATGTGAATGAATGAGATGTGATGTGAAATGGATGTGATAAGATGCAATATAAACTGGATAAATGTTAATGTATGTGAACTGATGAGATGTATGGGTAGATGCAAGTAGATATGATTTGATGAGGATAAATGAGGAAATAAGTGATGAGATAGAAAAAGATGTGATTAGATGAGAATGGAAATACTTATGAAATGAATGTGGATTGATGTGTGGGTAATGTGGATTGAAGTGGATGGATGAGTGGATAATGTGGATTGATGTGGATGATGTGGATGGGTGTATGGATGATGTGGATGGGTGTATGGATGATGTGGATTGATGTGTGGATAATGTGGATTGATGTGGATAAATGAGTGGATAATGTGGATGATGTGGATGGATGTATGGATGATGTGAATTGATGTGTGGGAAATATGGATTGACGTGAATGGATGTATGGATGATGTGGATTGATGTGTGGGTAATGTGGATTGATGTGGATGGATGTAATGTGGATTGATGTGTGGGTAATGTGGATTGATGTGGATGGATGAGTGGATAATGTGGATTGATGTGGATGGATGTACGGATGATGTGGATTGAAGTGTGGGTAATGTGGATTGACGTGAATGGATGTATGGATGATGTGGATTGATGTGTGGGTAATGTGGATTGATGTGGATGGATGAGTGGATAATGTGGATTGATGTGGATGGATGTACAGATGATGTGGATTGAAGTGTGGGTAATGTGGATTGACGTGAGTGGATGTATGGATGATGTGGATTGATGTGTGGATAATGTGGATTGATGTGGATGGATGTATGGATGATGTGGATTGATGTGTGGTTTGGGTAATGTGGATTGACGTGAATGGATGTATAGATGATGTGGATAGATGTGTGAATAATGTGGATTGATGTGGATGGATGTATGGATGATGTGGGGATTGACGCACTGTGGATTGATGTGGATGGATGTATGGAAGATGTATATGGATGTGTGGATAATGTGGATTGATGTGGATGGATGTATGGATGATGTGGATTGGTGTGGATGGATGTGGATGGATGTATGGATGATGTGGATTCGTGTGTGGATGATGCGATTGGATGTGATTTGATGTGGGAATGATGTGATGTGATAGGGATCGATGAAGAAGGGGAAAAAATTTTTGTGGAGTGATGAGAAAAGATGGAAATATTGTTGCAACTGTATTTGTATGTGAAATCTGTTTTTAAATGACTGTTTTATGTCAAGAATGTTGGGGAAGCATTTTGACCATCTTGTGAATGAGGTCGTGGAGACCTATCTGTTAAAGTTGTAATTGCTGGACGGAGAGTCAACGGAGGATGTCTCGCGTAGCAAGGTCGGTCGAGGTCTTGACTAGCCTCGGTTTGATTTAAATGGTGAGCTTCTAGTACAGTGGATGAGGGACCAAGGAAGCAGCCTATGAGTGAAGCGCTCGGTGACCTGGGAAGGATCCTAGAGGGTGCTGACCATACGGTGCTTGAGCTCTGGGTTGTCGAAGATACCCACATGTACATCAGGGAAGATATTGGAACAAGGAGTAAGAGCTATTTTCTGAATTTGAGCATGGATCTGGTTGGTTGACACCTTGCTGGTCCTCAACGGATGAGTCCATGGCTCTTTTATATGGATCCATTGGTTGATCTTGCTGATCTTCAACAGAGATTCCATTTTGATATGTGAATATATTACCGGTTACTATGAGCTAGGAACTATTGAAAAGACCCCTGAGTGAATAGGTGGTGAGCGTTCTGGTTGCCAATGATGCCATAGGTACATCGATGAAGGAATGATAACACCATATTGGGGAATATGGAAATTTCCCATAAGTTTGGGACATGTGGTCAAATCTTTGGATTAATCATAACTTGAACACCGCTACTCCAAATTGAGCGCTCTATAGCTCACTAGATTCCATTTTCCAAGCGCTTTCCAACAATAGGTCACATGATATGGTTTTGAAAAACTTATAGGCATGTTATCCAGGTCCCACCTTTTTAGTATTCAAAAAATGGGAGTTGGGAAATTCCCAAACTCACGAATATAGTGTTTGATTGGAAATAAGGATTCAACCGGAGATTTTGAGGGTTGTGATCAGTGACACAATGGTTTCATTAAATGATTGTTTTAAAGATAGCTGATGCTGAGAAAAAGGCAATTTCATATTGGGTGTATAAGTGGTGTGACTAGTTTTAAGTTTGCATGAATATCTGGCTACGGGTCGTGGGAACTCTTTTCCTTGGTACCCGGGACAAAACCTAACCAAATTCTTAATTGGATCCCATCACTACAGTGGTTGGGCGGTTGGCTAACCCACGGGACTCGATGGGGTTAGAGGCTGGACTGATGGATCCTTAAATTGAGACTCAATTCTGTTATGGTACGAAAGATAAAGTAAATCTCGGACAAAAATTATTCTATGGAAAAGAATCAACAGATGTGCCTCAATGAGGAAAAAAGCGTTGGTCTCTATGATCCAAGTGCAATCTTTTCCCTGATCTGACTTGGGACTTACGGGTTTGGTCAGATCAATTCAATTAGTTAAGGCTTTTAACTATGTTAGAGAAAAGTTATCCTGGAGGAATCGCCCGTGCTTTCCGGGCAAGGGATGTTTTTTTCGAGATCGGTTTTGGAAGAACCGATGAATTAGTCTCTTGTCAGGATATCCGTTGGGCGAGGCCCCGAGTGTGAGACCCTACCCCGCGCAAGAAGTGCTACTTCCACCACTACTAGAACCCCTAAATTTGTTTGCGCAGCTGGTATTAGAGCGAAATGGCTAATGAGGATTAACCGAGAAGCCAAAAATGTCAAAAATTTATGAAGAAGCAGTAAAAGGTTGTAATTGTGTGAAAAATTTCATACGAATTGATATTCAAACTGAAATTCGTAAATTGGTAATTGGGTCTTCAGATGGAAGTACCGCAATTGTATGGAATCCCTGATATGATGGTATTTACCTTATAGTTTCAAGGATGCTGACTACCTGTATATACCAAATTTTTTGAAATTTTTGAATTAAGGTTCCCATGGACCAATTAGATTAATCTAAATGTAGGGAGGAGATAACTTGAAGAATAAAAGGAAATCCCCCCAAAAATGAGTAAATACTCACATAAGATGAAGAGTTGACTAAGGACAAGGTTATTAGTTAAAAAAGAAGAGATATTTAGAAGAAATGATGCATTTTTGACACCTCAGTGTGGGGGAATTCTCCTCATGAAGGAGGCACCTGTTTCACATGTGTGGCTGAGTTTTAAACTCACTAATAATGAGATATATTCATCTCTCCTCTCTCCTGCTTCAACTAGATCCAAAAAGTAAGCTAAACTTGCCTAAAAATGGTCAAAAATTGACCAAACTGATCTGGAAAATTCTAGAATCAGTTTGCTTGGTTAGAGGCTCACTTTTTCCTATAAATGAAGCCTCCCCCTTTGTAAATGGTTAATAGTGTTTTATGCACTGTTACTCTACTCCGCCCCAGAGCAAAAAATAGTAAATTTATTGATAATTCATTAGTTTTTGAGCATTTCCTCTTCAAAAGAATTGGTGGGCACTCTTGTTGCAAACAAGAGTAGATCCCTCAAACCATCAAGCCAAAGGAAAGCTCACAAAAATTCATGTAAGCTAGAAATCCTACTTTTTCTTTATTCCATTTAATGGTTTTCTATTTTTTGTTTTCTTTAAAATGAAAAATGGTGCTATGCCTTGTTGGAAAGGCTTTCTCTCTCTCTTCATTCTTGAATTCATCCTTTCTTTATCCTAGATGTGTAATCAAATTGTTAGAATTAAACTTTTTCATATTGTTTCTCTTTAAAAAGTCGAATTGGATTAGTTTAGAATGCTTTAAACCATTTGGGATAATTTCTAAGTAACTTGAGAATGAAAAAAAAAAGAAAAATGGTCAGCCATACAAAGGAGGTTATGGCAAATTTTGTGAAATAAGTTTTATCTTTTATTATTCAAAAAGAGTAATCCCCACCGCTTGTGTATTCTAAAAGTGTTATTTTTATCCTATGCATAGAAAAATTCATATTAGAAATATTTTTATAATAAAAGTGTTATTTTCATTAGAATTAATTTCTATGGATAGAAAGATGCACATTGGGAATATTTTGATTATAAAAGTGTTACTTTCATCAAAATTGATTTTTATGCATAAAAGAAATTTTTTATTATAAAAGTGTTACTTTCATTAAAATTGAATTTATGCATAAAGAGATGCATAAAAGAATTTTTTTTAGAAAAAGCGTTACTTTCATCAAATTTTGGTTTTATGCATAGAAAGATGCATAAAGAAATTTATTTTTATTTCAAAAGAGTTATTCTCATCAATTTTGATTTTATGCATAGAAAGATGCATAAAGAAATTTATTTTTATTTCAAAAGAGTTATTCTCATAAATTTTAATTTTATGCATAGAAAGATGCATAAAGGAATTTTTTTTTTCAAAAGAGTTATTCTCATCAATTTTGATTTTATGCATAGAAAGATACATAAAGAAATTTATTTTTATTTCAAAAGAGTATTCTCATCAATGTTGATTTATGCATAGAAAGATGCATAAAGAAATTTATTTTTATTTCAAAAGAGTTATTCTCATCAACTTTGATTTTATGCATAGAAAGATGCATAAAGAAATTTATTTTTATTTCAAAGGAGTTATTCTTATCAATTTTGATTTTATGCATAGAAAGATGCATAACGAAATTTATTTTTATTTCAAAAGAGTTATTCTCATCAATTTTGATTTTATGTATAGAAAGATGCATAACAAAATTTATTTTTATTTCAAAAGAGTTATTCTCATCAATTTTGATTTTATGCATAGAAAGATGCATAAAAGATTTATTTTTATTTTGAAAGTGTTATTCTCCTTAAAATTTAATTTATGCATAAATAGATGCATAAACAGATTTTTATAAAAGTGTTATTTCCCACTGAAGTTGTTCTTATGCATAAATAGATGCGTAAAGAATCTTCATATCAGAAATAAGAATTCTCTTACATTCTATAAAAAGATGTGATAAGATGTGATATGAATCAGATAGATGAGAATGAAGAGAGGATGGATGTGATGAGAATGAGAGGTAAGGTTCTGAGGGGCCAATTAGATTAATCCAAATGTAGGGAGGAGATAAATTGAAGAAATAAAGAAAATACCCCCAAAAATGAGTAAATACTCACATAAGATGAAGACTTGACTAAGGACAAGGTTATTAGTTAAAAAAGAAGAGTTATTTAGAGAAAATGATGCATTTTTTATACCTCAGTGTGGGGGAATTTCCCTCATGAAGGAGGCACCTATTCCACATGTGTGGTGGAGTTTTAAACTTTCAAATAATGAGATATTTCATCTCTCCTCTCTCCTATTTCAATTAGAACCAAAAAGTAAGCTAAAGTGTCGTAAAAAAAATGGTCAAAAATTGACCAAACTGATCTGAAAAATTCTAGAATCGGTTTGCTTGGTTAGAGGCTCACTTTTTCCTATAAATAGAAGCCTCCCCCAAGTTTGTAAAAGTTTAATAGTGTTTTATGCACTGTTACTCTACTCCTCCCCAGAGCCAAAAACATTGAATTCATTGATAATTCACTTGTTTTTTACTATTTCCTCTACAAAGAATTGGTGGCCACTCTTCATCCAAGCAAGAGTAGAACCCTCAATCCATCAAGCCAAAGGATCCAAAACTCCATGTAAGTTAGAAATTCTAATTTTTTCTAATTGTATTCTATGGTTTATAATTTCTTGCTTCTTTTAAAATAAAATTGGATGTTATGCCTTGATAGAAAGGCTTCCCCCTTCTCTTCATTGAATTCAGCCCTTCTTTATCCAAGATGTGTAATCAATTAAATAGAATTAAACTTTTCGTATTGTTCGCTCTAAAAAAATGAGAATTGATTAGATTAGAGTGCTAAATTCATCTTGGGTTAAATTCTAAGTAGAATTAGAATGCAAAAATTGAAAAATGGTCAGCCATACAAAGGAGGTTATGGCAAAATTTTCTTAAATTTTGTAGAAAAAAGTTTTATCTTTATGTTATTCAAAAAGAGTAATCCCCTTCGTTTGTGTATTCTAAAAGTGTTATTTTCATTCTATGCATAGAAAAATGCATATTGAATATTTTTTATTATGAAAGTGTAATTTTCATTAGATTTAAATTCTATGCATAGAAAGATGCATATTGGATATTTTTTTAATTATAAAAGTGTAATTTTCATTAGATTTAAATTCTATGCATAGAAAGATGTATATTGGATATTTTTTTAATTATAAAAGTGTGATTTTCATTAGATTTAAATTCTCTGCATAGAAAGATGCATAAAGGAATCCATTTTTATTTCAAAAGAGTTATTCTCATTTTATGCATAGAAAGATGCATAAAGGAATTCATTTTTATTTCAAAAGAGTTATTCTCATTAATTTTGATTTTATGCATAGAAAGATGCATAAAGGAATTCGTTTTTATTTCAAAAGAGTTATTCTCATTTTATGCATAGAAAGATGCACAAAGGAATTCATTTTTTTTTCAAAAGAGTTATTCTCATTAATTTTGATTTTATGCATAGAAAGATGCATAAAGGAATTCGTTTTTATTTCAAAAGAGTTATTCTCATTTTATGCATAGAAACATGCATAAAGGAATTTATTTTTATTTCAAAAGAGTTATTCTCATTAATTTTGATTTTATGCATAGAAAGATGCATAAAGGAATTCATTTTTATTTCAAAAGAGTTATTCTCATTAATTTTGATTTTATGCATAGAAAGATGCATAAGGGAATTCGTTTTTATTTCAAAAGAGTTATTCTCATTTTATGCATAGAAAGATGCATAAAGGAATTCGTTTTTATTTCAAAAGAGTTATTCTCATTTTATGCATAGAAAGATGGATAAAGGAATTCATTTTTATTTCAAAAGAGTTATTCTCATTAATTTTGATTTTATGCATAGAAAGATGCATAAAGGAATTCGTTTTTATTTCAAAAGAGTTATTCTCATTAATTTTGATTTTATGCATAGTTCTAAAGATGCATAAAGGAAGTTTTTTTTCATTTTGAAAGTGTTATTTTTCTTAAAATTGAATTTATGCATAAATAGATGTATAAAAGGATTTTTATAAAAGTGTTATTCCCACTGAAGTTGTTTTTTATAAAAGAATGAATGGATGGATAGATGTGATGTGATGTGAATCAGATAAATGTGAATAAATGGATGGATAGATGTGATGTGAATCAGATAAATGTGAATGAATGGATGGATAGATGTGATGTGAATCAGATAAATGTGAATGAATGGATGGATAGATGTGATGTGAATCAGATAAATGTGAATGAATGGATGGATGGATGTGAATGTATGTGAAGAATGGAAGTGGATGTATGTGAAAGAATGGATGTAGATGTTTGTATATGAAAGGATAGATATGGATGTGAATGTGATAAATATGGATGTGGATGTATGTGGATGTGAATGTGATGGATATGATCAAGAATTGAGGCGATGAGATGTGATGTAAATTGGATATATATGAATGATAAGGGATGTGAATGAATGTGATGGCATGAGAATCGGGATGAGAGTGAATGATATGGGATGTGAATGAATGTGATAGCATGTGAATCAGGATGTGAATGAATGATAAGGGATGTGAATGAATGTGATAGTCTATGAATCGAGATGTGAATGAATGTGATGGCATGTGAATCGGGATGAATGATATGGAATGTGAATTGATGTGATGAGATGTGAATGAATGAGATGTGATGTGAAATGGATGTGATAAGATGTGATGTAAACTGGATAGATGTGATGAGATGTATGGGTAAATACGAGTGGATGAGATGTGAATGAATGAGATGTGATAAGATGTGATGTAAATTGGATAGATGTGATGAGATGTATGGAATGTGAATTGATGTGATGAGATGTGAATGAATGAGATGTGATGTGAAATGGATGTGATAAGATGTGATGTAAACTGGATAGATGTGATGAGATGTATGGGTAAATACGAGTGGATGAGATCTAATGAGGTTAATTGAGGAAAGAAGTGTTGAGATGGAAAATGATGTGATAGGAGGAGAATACGAATGCATATGAAATTAATGTAGATTGATGTGGAAAGACGAGAGTTCGTTATAGAAATTGTATTTATGAATCGTTTTTAAATGATTGTTTTATGTCAAGAATTTTGGGGAAGCATTTTGACCATCTTGTGAATGAGGTCGTGTGGAGACCTAGCTGATAAAGTGGCAACAGCTGACAAAGAGTCAATGGAGGGGAGTCAATGGAGGACGTCTCGCGTAGCAAGGTCGGCGATTCCATTTTGATATGTGAATATATTACCGGTTACTATGAGCTAGGAACTATAAAAAAGGCCCCTGTGTGGATAGGTGGTGAGCGTTTTGGTTGCCAATGATGCCATACATACACCGATGAAGGAATGATTGGAAAAAAGGATTTAACTGGAGATTTTGAGGATTATGATCAGTGACATAATGGTTTCATTAAATGATTGTTTTGAAAAATATGTGATTCTGTGAAAAAGGCAATTTCATATTGGGTGTGTAAGTGCTATGACTAGCTTTAAGTTTACATGAATATCTGGCTAGGGGGCCTGAGAACTCTTTTCCCTGGTACCCGGGACAAAACTTAACCAAATTCCTAATTGGATCCCATCACTACAGTGGTTGGGAAGTTGGCTAACCCATGGGAGTGGATGGGGTTAGAGGCTGGACTAATGGATCCCTAAAGTGAGACTAAATTTTTGTCGGTACGATAGATGAAGTAAATCCTGGATAAAAATTGTTCTATGGAAAAGAATCAACGGCTGTGCCTCTCAATGAGGGAAAAAGAATCAACGGCTGTGCCTCTCAATGAGAAAAAAATCATTGGTCTCTATGATCCAAGTGCAATCTTTCCCTTGATCTAACTATGGGACTAACGGGTTTGGTCAGATCAGCTCAATTAGTTAAGGCTTTTGACTATGTTAGAGAAACGTTATCTTGGAGGAATCGCCTGTGCTTTCCAGGCAAGGGAAGTTTTTTCTGGGTTCGATTTCGGAAGAACTGATGGATTAGTCTCTTGTCCGAATATCCGTGGGCGAGGCCCCGAGTGTGGGACCCTGGCCCATGCAAGAAGTGCTACTTCCACTGCTAGCACCCCTGAATTCGTTGCGCGGTGGGGACAGGGATCTCCAACTGAGAAGTTGCAAGAAAGTGCAGAAAATATTTACCTTGACTCAAAGAGGGTAAAGAAGAATTCAGGGTGGATTCAACACAACGAGTCATTTTTAGCATGTTTTCTTATTCAAATATTGGTCATTGAAGTAAGAAGAGTAATCAAAGTGGATCAGATATGCTTAAAATAGATTCAGGTGCATTTCAAGAAAATCTACCCGAACAGGTTGGAAACATGAGAACCACTAGAGCAAATATCAGATGATTTCCCTGATGATGCTGACATTTTTTCAGTTCAGACTACGGAAATGGAGAATTGGTACGATAAGATGCTTGTTTTTCTCACAAATGGAGTATTTCCTAACTTAATAAGGATAAAAGGAAGAAGTTGGCTTTGAAGAGTAGGTCATTCCTAGTAATTACAGGAGTACTTTACAAAAGATGACAGTTCATATGCGCCTTCAGGGCGATGATGCAGCTTCTGTGGAAGTAATTCCTGTTAAACCAGAGGTAGCGGCTACATTTATGGACTTCAAGGTACACTTAGACCTTACCCTTTCTTAACACAGTTCATGGTTGCAAAAAGTGGGTCTGTTAGACTATGCTGAATTGCCATGGGACATGTGGAAGGGGAATAAACAAGCCAACCAGCAGTTTAGATTTTTGCAGGTAACTGATGGGTTTATTTCACCTAATGTTTTTGTAACTATGGAGTTGATCTCATATGTCTTCAAGATCTCTATGGAAGGAGAAACCCGTTTTGATAGATCACCATTAAAGGCAATGGACAAGGAGTTTGGTAGTACAGAAACCACACATAAGTATTATGTGGTTAAGAAAGTGCAGGATCCTCAAAGAAGACTAGTTGAAATGGTTTTTAGAAAATGTCTTGCTACTGATCAAATCAGAATATATGTCATATAAGAATTATGCTTACTTGTACATTGTAGAGAAGGGCAAAACTTTTGCATGGGCACATATTTTGCACCAAAAGATCATGTCAGAGATCAGAGAAAAGGACAAAAGAAAAGTTGATAAAAGTTCAAGACTAGGGCCAATTTTGGATGCTCTGTATCACAGAGTAAAACATTTGGAATTTACACATGGAGAAAACTTTCTCTCAAAGATAACACCATACACTAAGACAGCAAAAAGAATAGGGGATAAACTTGATGGAGAGCTGCCTAATATTTGCAATAAGATTTGGAAGATGGATAAAGTGTTAGATGGTGAAAAGTTGGAGTCGGCTCTTATTGAAGCTGGATATTCACTGGAGGAGTCAAGCAAGGTGGTTAAAAGCCATAAGGCTATTGAAGATTCCTTATTCCCTGCACCTTTTGAATAGGAAATGATAGAACAAGAAGTTGTGACACCAGGATCAGTTAAAAAGAAAGGTCTGAAGCTAATGATGAATAGAGGAAAATCTGTTAGGTCATAAGATACTAGAGTTTCAGGAAAACTTGAATTTTTGAGTTTTCAAACTACAAAGATGCCAAAGGAGATTAATATTGAAGAAGCTAAAAAGGCTTGGAAATTAATGGATGATTTTCTTCTCCAGCAACAGAGTAATGCTCAAATAGACAAAAGGAAGCAGAGGGAACTAGAGAACAAAGTGCAGCTTTTGGACCAATAGCTAACAAAGCACGATATAAAGAATCAGAAAGTGAAGGAGCTGGAAGAGAAAATTAAAGTTCAAGAGAAGCTATCTGTGAAGATGATGGAGGAGTATGATGTAGAGATAGTTAAATGGCAACAAAAATCTCAAGCAAAAATTAAGACAGAAATGATTTTGACAGACTGGCTTACAAAGATAAAAATTTCTTTTTCTAGTGACTCGGAGGAGCTGAGCAAGAAAAATGCTGAATTGACTTCATCCAATGAAATTTTGTTGTAGCAACTTACATCATTGAAGAAGGTTCAGGACGAGTTGAGAAATATGGTAGATGACAAGGAAATTGATGTAGAAGGAGTATTCATGAGTAGCATAGTTCTAGCTACAATAATGAAAGGAGAGTTGTTTTGTAGACAGGAAATATGAAATGGTCAGGAATTAAAGAGAGGATTAACAATGTTCTGACAAGGCCTTGGGAAGCATTTGATGATAAACTTTATAAGGATGAAATTAATTCTATAAAAGCACAAATTAAATCTCTTGAAGATGATAATGCTAAATTACACAAGAAGTAGATACCAGACAACCCAGAACCCTTACAGATCACACCACTTGAGAAGTCCACATGGGGAGATTCTCTTTTCTCACTTAAAAGCTATCAGGGAATAGATGACACTATCTGGTGAGAGTCAAAGATATTTTAAGTTTACTAGTTTTCTAGGGAAAGGAGACAACGAAGGACTGCAAAAATTTGAAATGGAAGCAAAAAGTGTGAAATTGTCAGATTAGAACCTGATAGTCTAGAAAAGTATGCTGATAATTCAGTTTCTGTTCCTGACAAAGTTCCTGATGTAGCCGACAAGATTTCAAACTTTCAAGTGGATCTAGTTGAAGTAGGATTACTTTGAGATTTCAGGGGTTATCATTTTGAAGTCTATATATAGATGTAATCGTATTTTAGGGAACATGAAGAAATGTTCATAACCGTTTGTGTGAGGTATGTGTAGTTGGATCGCTGTTTTGGGAGTTTTGTCTGATGTTTCAAGGATGTGTTATCTATTGTTTGATATTATCTAACGATGAATATTGTTTGTAGTGATGTTGTTAAATAGTTTGTGAGTGTATGGATAATTTGAGATCATGATGGTGCTATCCGTAAAGTATGTTAATGATGTTTGTTGCTGAAAAGTCAGGTGTGTGGTGATTGTGATTGTTTGGTGCTGAGTTTAGCCTCAACATCTCCCATTCGTTCTTAAAAGGCTCTAAGGTCTTGGTGAGAACCGTGCATAAAATCTTACAGGTTGTCTCAGAGCCATTTTCTTTTGACTTCTGATGAATAATCAAGAACTCTTTAAGTAGAAACTTAATAACCTCATTAATGAAATGTGTTCCTTGGTCACTCACTATTTCTAGTGGGCATCTAAATCTTGTGATTACATTCTCATATAGGAACTTGACTGTTCTTTAGGCATTGGATTTAGCAATAGCGTTGCCTTCTTCCAACTTGGTCAAATAGTATGTGGCCACGATAATGTATCGTACCTGGGTACTTTGAGTTCCGGGGCTAATGGGTCCAATATAATCCATCCTCCACTTGGTAAATTCTCTAGATGACATCACAGGTCTGAAGCACATGGTCCCTCAATTGAGGTATTGTAGCTCTCTAGTATTCATCGCATACATATTCAGGAGCATCCTTGAAGAGGGTGGGCCACTAGAGGCCTAAAGAATAATTTTACAGTGATGTCTTCTTTGAAGTATCCACCGGCAATTCCTGCATGGGCTTTATCCAAAATATCTATGTAATCATCTTCATAGACACATAGGTGAAGAACATCATTCTTACATCTTCTGTACAACTATCTTGCTATCAATTTGGTATGGGGATAATGCCTTAACAAATTGGTGTTTCCTAGTTAGGTTCATATCTTTGTTGTCAGCTAAGCCCGTGGAAAATTAACTCACGAGCTCATGGCTCCAATTGGGCACTAGGCCTATCACTCTCATGAATAATGCTGCATTGGGAGATCATCATCTACTCCCGTGGGTTTCTTGTTGCCATTGGAGATTCTTCACATGTGATCAGCTCTATATCAAGGACAACGTCTTCCCAATGAAGGACCAGTTGTCCAATCAATGCACAACTCCCTAGTGACTTGACACTAGTTGTATTGCTTGTCTCAAGGGCCACTCCAATCCAATAATAGGACTCATAACCCAATCAACACGACAACTGAGATTTCTTCAAGGATAGCACCTACCCAACCATATGCAAGAGCAAACTATCTGGGAAGAGTAACCACTATAAATAAAGAGAGAAAAATGACAAAATGGTGGTGGGGCTAGCCCCATATAGAGGATTTTGTCGAACTCTATCGGGGTTTATGAAAAACCCGATGGACTTGCTGGGGTTTCTTTCCAAAAACTTTGGCGAGGTCCAAAGTTTACCTCCTCAACATGTCAATAACTTGTTACGTCAACAATCAACATAATTACGTGATCTACATATGAGTAATTACCTCGTGATTACATCACATCAATAACTTGTTGATGATGACATAATTATATCAGTGAAATCCTTGCTAGTATGTCTCCACCACTTCTTCGCCAATCAGAAGGATGCAATCAACTTTAGGAAGGAGAGTATGTTAACCATATTTGGTTAATATGGTTCTACAACAACCATGTCTGCACACTTATGTAACGGGCATCATACTACATTGTAAATCCCATAATTTAATTAGAAAAATGCCGTAAAGATGCTGGAAGGTCTTGTGCTTCAAAGGACAGACTAGAGGATCTTATCTTCTTAGCCAAACCATAAAGAAAAGCCTTGTAACTATGTTATAGGTGCCTCAGGTCACTTGCTCTCATGAAGCCTGGTGGGAAAGACTTGGAACTACAAAACCCAATTTCTCTTGCTTATATCTCATGCTCCCATTTATGCAAAGAATTGGAGTGTTCTCTCACCCTCTCTCTTGCAACTCTAATCTAACATGTGTGGTGTGCTTAGGCTAGGGTTTGGACACGACGTCCTAATTACTCATTTCCTATTGCTTCTTCTCTCCCTCTTGCTTGAGTGATTAGGATATTGGAGAGACGGAAAAACTCTCTCACTTGTAGCAAGAGTAGTATGATCCACACTTAGCTCAATCCAATGGGATTTGCATCCCTTTCGAAGCTAGGGATTCAACCCGTACCGGTGCACAATAGCTTATCCATTTGATGGAGAGAATGCTAAGAAAACTACTACTAATGACATAGACTCAACACACACACAAGCTCAATCTTGCTATTGCTCACTCAACTCCACATTCCACTCATCCATACATCCAAACAAGAAGAAAGCTTAGCTATTGCTTACACAAGATCAAAGCATTCTTCATTCTCAAATACTCATTTCCCTTGCATGCACACAACTCTTGAAGCTATCAATAAGAAACATGCATACTAGAGAATTGACATGAGAAGAGAGACAAATATCAACTCATTGCATTGAATTAACAAAAGAATAGAACTTACAACAATGTAGATGGGGAGAGAGAAGAGCTTGCACCTCTATGGAAGAAGAGGGAGAGCTAGTCTCAAGAGAGCTCAAACATGAGTTTTCCCAATGTGTCCATGCTCTCAAATGAGCCACCTTTTATACAAAAATTCTAGAACTCCCAAAAGTTCCCATGTGGGATTATTGTCAAGCCCTCTCCCACATTCATCTACAAAGTGGAACTCTTTACAAGAGCCCTAAGTATCTTTTTTGTTGCATCCTTGTATTGATCTTCATTTGTCATGCAACACTCCCCCCTTCCTATTTTGCGCACGTCCTCGAGCGCAGTAGTAGCAAGAGCTGCAACAAAAAAGACAATGGATACAAGTATAGTCTCTTATTGAAAAAAAGAAAAGAAAAGAAAAACCAGTAATGATAATTTCACACGTGAGCATACAAGTGCAAGGCTGATTAAAGTTTTAATGAGTCCTAAAATAGGTGAGTAAAGTCTAGGCAAAGTGAGACTTAAGTGGTAGATAATTCTATGCAAAGGCAAGTGTGCTTTGTACACCGCCAGTTATGACCGCAGTCTCAATGTCCTACAAGTATGTAAGTTATTCCTAAGTGGCAAACCTACTCCTAAATATGAGCAAAGGTGATTGGAACTCTCTTTTCTTTTTTTTCTTTTTTTTTCTTTTTTTTTAATGTGTGTAGAAGGTGATAAAGATTAAGGTTCTATCCCAAAGAGACCCAAGCAATGGCCAAGAGACCTCCGCCAAGAGAATCTAAAGACCGCTAAGTATCTCAAGGGCGATAGACCCTTTTTCTTTCTTTTATGACCTAAGGAGTACCCCATGAAGATGAGGGCATCGGTCTCGAGGGCCCATAGTGTTCCCTAGAGTCCTACCAACATCCATCAAGGCGATAGATTCCTCAAAGGTCTTTTTCTGAAGCATGTAGACATCAGTGTTCACCTCATGGAAACCAAGGCATCGGCCCCAAGGTGCTAAGACAACCCCAGGTCCTACCAAGCATTTCTCATGGCTGTAGACACGTCATGTCTCAATTTACTTTGGATATATATATTTTTTAGGGTATAATTTTTTTATAAATTATTATTACTCCTAGCACCTAGCTCATATCTAAGAGGTAGCTACCACTAGGGATAACTACTATACCTTAAAAGCATAAGAACTTGGCATATTCCCTTGGTATATATCCTACACTTTCTTTAGATAGAAATATCTTTTCCTAAGTCTTCTAAGACTCTAGAATTCACTCACCATATTTTAACAACTAATCAAAAACTTAAAGCAGCCAACATTGTGTGAACATGCAAACCATATATTCGAAAGATAAGAGCACATAAAGAAATAAAGATTAAGATTTGAATACACCTGTTGTAGTGCCCTGTTGATGTTGTTCGTTTGCATTGATGCATTGCTGATTTTGTGCAGATTACTCCTCCTTGATCTTTGTAGGCGTAGCAGGTCTCCCCCCTTCCTAATTTGTTTGCACGATAGGTGGACTATTGGGGCGTGTTTGATGCTCTTGTTTTTTACGAAGATTTCTGCAAAATTTTTATTAACAAACAAGAAAAGAAAAGAAAAAAAAAAATTTGCCATTGGTGCCAAACACGAATATAGCTGAGGGGAAAAACCCAATGGGAGAAAAGTGCCCTGGCTTGTCGATCTTATTATGGAGTCGTTGAACTTACCCTTGCGCTGGTGGTGGAGATCATCTCAAAAAGAACATAATCCTCTAAAGGCATAAGGAACCACACTATGCAAACATTGATTTACCAAAGAGCTTTAATTGTAGTGTTAATGCCTTATCTTTGGTTTTAGGTATGTCCTTCTTGAGTGGAAATTTTATCAATTGTCTTGGAATTTGAGCAAGATAAGAGGATTTAGGCTTTGAAATGCTAGAATCCATGCTCAAATGAGACTCCTTTAGAGTAGGTACACCAGTTGATGGTGGAATTGTGTAACAAGGAGAATTTGGGACAACTGGTGACTCATTACATGTTTTAGGAAGATCAACACAAGTAGTTTTGTAGGTGCTATCACAGCCACCTTTCCTTTCTTGAAGAGTTTGTGTTGATTTCTTTTGCACCCACTGATATGGAAAATCAAGGGTGGTATTTGGAATCTTTCTGAAAGACTCTGTTACCCCTAGCAAAGCATGGCATTTTGGAAGCCAAATTGTTGTTGCACCCTCATAATAGCCTTGTGCTTTGAGCACATGTTTTGGGACCCATCGAGTAACAGTCCGAGGTTTAGGCTTGGAAATGATATGCTTCTTAGGAGGCTTAGCAACTGGACTAGATGGTACAAGTTTGTACGCATCTTTAGGTAGCCACATTGATAATTCCTTCTTACCTGGCCTTCTTTGAGCAGCAACTAGAGTAGTTGGAACATGCCAGCCATGGCCCTCACTTGAGTACTCATCAATTATCCACATCATTTGTTTTGGAGCTTCAAGAGCAGATTTTGAAAGTGCTTTGTGTAAGGTAGAAACACCACCCTTTTTACATGATAAAGCTCGTGGAGTAGCAGAGACTTCCTCTACTTGCAGTGCTGTTGTGGATGCATCCCTATAGTACAAATCATCTAGAAGGGCACGTGGTTGTACCATTCGTATAGGAATAATATCATATCCATCTGAGTCACAAAATTGAATTGGCTTCGGTAAAGCACATGTTGATAATGTTGCAAGGACATGACTCCATTCTAATGGATCAATTAAATGCTCAGGGAAGGGTTGTGGAATGTATGCCTCGTCTGATACACTTCGATTACCCTTAAGTCTCTCAGTGTTGAAATCCCTACATGAGGCTCCACACATCCATAGATCTTCTCGCCCATCTGACAATGTAACTCTTGAGCCCTCAGATGAAGCAGAATCAAACTCATCTATTGGAGACCTTGTTACATTACGATATGAGTGATTCCTTAGGTTGACCCTTGTGATGACAGAATCATGTCGGAGATACAAATAATTGTATCCCCAATCTTGAATCATTTGAAATTGTCGCATGAACGGTCTACCCAATATCACTTCATAATCTGGATGTTTTCCAAAATCTACTACTGCAAAGGTGTGCTCATATTCAATCCCACACGTGGTGACCAATATGTTCTCAAGCAGCCCAAGGGGATGTTCTAAGCTTCCATCTGCTAGCTGCAAGCGCATCCTTGTACTCCTTTTTGCCTAAGTCTCAAATTGCAAAAGAATGATTTGAACCCACGACGTGCCGCAGAAGACATGTAATCATGAACTTTCTCATGAACTGCAGCCCACATCTCATTTGCCATGTCCTCATTAGCATCAATAACTTCATCATTGCATGGGAAGACAAGGCTAGGTGGTGGCAGATTACCCCCTGTCAATTGGGTGTCAAATGGTGCAGACCTTTCGCTATGAGCTTGTGAAATGAGTTCACTTTTCATTTCCCGACTTGACGACACTTCTGGTATGGTTTCTAATGTTGGCTTAAGAGAGGTTGGGCCCCGAGGAATAGGTGGTGGTGGTCCCTCAAGTATTGACTGAGCTTCCCTAATGAGTTGCTGATGTACAGCTAGATTGATCTTCTCCTCACGAGGGTTTGGGTATTCTTGAAGCTTCTTGGGTAGCTCAGATAAAGCCACAATGCGACTTCTATGAGCATCAATGATGGCCTCTAGAGTCTCATTTACTTTATCCACAAAAACAGAACCCCCAGAACTAACCTCAGTCGTACTAGCCTCATCTTGTTTAGCACTAGGCTCAGGTTGAGGTTGATGTTCCTCATGCACTTCTTGGGATGTAAAAGTTTTATCCCTCATGTTTTGTTTAGAGGCTTCTTGAAAACTAGTGGATGTACTTTTAGTTTGCTTGTTTCGGTTCTTCTTCCTCCGAGTGGTCTTTTTTCTATTGGACTGTAGGGTCTTGTCCACTAGATTTGTCTTTGCATCCCTAGTTCGAGGTGTCTCATCAGTTTGCATTTCTGCATTTCGTGTCTGTGATCTAGTCATGACTCTAAGTGGCACGACATCCTCATTCTCAGATGAAGGTGGTGATGGAACTGTACCTACAAGGTTGAGTGAGACCTTTGGTTGAGAGGTGCCTTCCTCATGTGGTTTCAGCAAACAGTCTTTTGGGAAGTGTTCTACACAACACCCTGGACAATATCTTTCAATTGGTGGAAACTGTTGTACTGTTGTATTGGACCGAGATGCTTGCCTTGAGCGATGTGGACAATCACGAGCCCAATGGGGTTCTCCGCACTCATAACAGGGGCCCATTAGTTTGGCCTCTACTTTCCTTGGCTGCCATTGACCTGAGGGGCCTGGAGTCCTAGGTTGGTAGCCGCCTAGCAACATTAAAGAGTTTTGTTCCCCTGGTTGAATGTCCAGTGCTGGGCTTGGGTATGCGGGACTTTCAAAGAGATTTTCCTTGGATGAATATGATACATATTCTTCCTCCACATAGCCTGGGTTTACCAATTCTCTATACATATTTGAATTGTCGTAGTCGACAACCCTCACAGGAGCAGTCCCTGGAGCAGGAGGTTGAGCACCAAGAACAGGTCGTGCTTGCTCTTGTACCATCGGTGGCTTACGCTCAAAATTAGTATACTGTTGATACATTTGTGGAGCCACTCCACCCCTTGGCTGCTCACGTTCCTGTCTCATTCTCGCGATGCGAGTACATTCCTGTGTGGTATGAGTAAAGTTCCAAGCACAGGCTTGGCACCACTTCTTTGTGGGTTGGTTTGTGACTAGAGGAGAAAAGGTATTACAGTCCTCTGTTTTATGGTCACCGCCACATGCTCCACAAAGATGAGGACCTGTAGGAAGTACACTCCTCATTCTCTGCTGCTGTTGTTGTGGCTGCATGGGTGGACGATAGGTCTGTCCCAATCTCCTTAGTACTAGGTTAGCTATCTGGTCTCGATTTACTAGCGCGCTAGACCCTGATCTTTGGTCATCACCCCACTGATCTCTAGGTTTCACCTCAGGGCCAGAACCATCCTGGAATTTGAAGTTATCGGTGAAATCCATAGCATCATGGCAACACTCATTGAAACTTGTATGCTTCTTCGCATAGAGATGTGTATGCAGTGTCGAATTTTTGAGGCCTTTTAAGAAGAGAGAAATTAATCGACTTTGGGCGGGCTTCTCATCCTCTGGGCAACGATTAATGTACTGCTTCATTCTATTTACACAGTCTCTAACACTCTCATTCTCGCCTTGTTTGAAAGAGTAGATGTGTGCTACCGTGTCATGTTGAATTCCCATCAAGAAAAAAGCAGCAATGAATCTCTCTTCCAAAACTCGTAAAGAAGATTTATCTGAAGCCTGTAATGCCTGAAACCAAGCCAGGGCTTTTCCCTCAAGAGTGAGTCCAAATCCTTCAATTTGAGTATGCTTATCAGCCACTTGCTCAGCTCGAACTGCTTGCCTAAATGCTGCTACATGATCGTATGGATCTCCCGACCCTTCATACTTCTTTACCAGTTTCTGAAGAGTTGATGGTCTTACTTGTCTTGAATACTCGTCATAGGGCCTACGGCCTCTCACTCTCAGTGGAAATTGTTCCTCTCTTTGGAAAGATGGTCCACATGTTTCCAAAATTGGTGTGGGTACCCTATTACCAGCCTCACCAAACCCCTCCAAAGATCTTGTCACCCGCATTTCAGGAGGTGCATTAATGGGAGGTCGAGTTGGCTCCCCTACCCTCCGATTGTTATAATGAGAAAGATGTTGGTGTGGTGTGACCTGTGGTCGCACATTTGGTGTAGGACGATATCTTGGTGCTAGAGTTGGGCTACTAGCTGTGGTCCACTTAGATGTTGAAGGTCCCTCTCTAGTGAACTCTCGTAAGGGAGGAGCAACAGTTTCTCCAAGAAAGGCTGTCTCTCCTGGTTTGGCTGTATTTGTTGAGAACACTTCCATGAATAATGGATGTCCTTTCCACGTGAGTTCCCGAGTCTCTTTCCAATCTAAGGTTCGGTATTCATTGGCCCATTTATCAATTATTCTGTTCATGTGTCCTGCAAGCTTCTCAACTACCACCACATGAGCTAGAGGAAGATCCAGCTGTGGCAATCTAGTTGTTGCATAATATCCCTCCAACGAGTCCTTATAGACCTCTTGAAGTGGGTTATCCTGTAAGACCTTTGTCACTGGAATTTGTCGTACAAACTCCCATTGGCATTCAGCCCCCTGATCCAGTTTACACTTGCCTTTCCTATCCCTTTCCAAATTTAGATCTACAAGAAGTAAATCATCTATGGATGGCTTCGAGGACTGGGAATTGGATGGTCCAGGCATGTCTGGCTCAATGAGCCAGTCATCTCTAGACTCCCTTGCTCTGGAAAGTTCTGATAAGTCTAAGAACTCGGTTTTAGAGAGCTCCCCTAATTTGTCTACCTTTTCTGGATGGTAGGTGACTTCATAGCGAGCACCATCTCCACCCATGTACATGTTACCCTGGTCATTGACTAGAGGTGCTCTATCAAGTTCTGAGAAAATGTCTGCGATCTTAACAAGATACCGTTGTTGTGGGTCCCTAAAGATCTCAGCTCCTTGAGCATTTGTGTAGACATATTGGAGTCTCACATTGAGTGTTAACCCCATGGTGTCGGCTTCAAATGGATTAAAGGATCTTGAGGGTGTCCTATTTGGGGCTACGGGATGACTATTTGTCGGCCCTAGATTGTCCATGGACAATGAACTAGTTGTTCTAGAGGAAAGGGTATCGGATTGGGATTCAGAAAGGGTTTCAGCAATATCTGCCAAATTGCCTACCGATTGGGTCCCACTTTCCTGCGTAGGTACTCTAGAAGGTGCCCTAGGCCCTATGGCAGAATCTACAAGACGTCCCGACCGCAAGTGCATAAGGTCAAATTTTTTTGGTTTTTTTATGTGTTTTTGTTTTGTTTTGTTTTTGTTTTTGTTTTTAAATAAAATATATATATATATATATATATATATATATATATTTATTTAACCTACCTAATCACTAAATGTAACTAAAAGGAGTATGTGTGTGGCATAACTATCTATCCTATTTTTTATTATTATTATTTTTTTTAAATGATTTTTTTTAAAATATGATTTTATGTTTTTTATGTTTTTATTTTTTTAAACTTACACAAAAATTATGAATCACACTAAAAAATACTAACTATGCACAAAGTTACAAAATTTAAAAAATGCAGGTTAAACTAATTATGCAAAAAATTAAAAAAAAATAAAGAATTACAAATTATGCAAAAAAGTAGACTCCTAAAAAATACTTAATTTATCAAATTTTTTTTAAAATTTCCTTTTGTTTTTTTCTCCTTTTGTTGGTTTTTTTTTTGGTTTGTTTGTTTGTTTGTTTTTTTTTTATAAAACTAATAAATTTCGTACCAAATATAAAAAATATGAATTTACTAATTATGCATCATTTACAAAAATTCTAAAAAAAATAAAAATAAAAAATACAAGCTACTTTAATTATGCAAAAATTTAAATAAGGAACAATGGATTCAAAAAAAAAAATTTTTTTGAATTTAATTGTTTTTCCTCTTTCTTTTTTTTAAAAAATTTTTTACTGCTCTTTTTTTTCCTTTTTTTATTTTTATTATTTTTTTACTATTCTTTTTTTTTATTTTTTTATTCTTTTTTTTCTCTTTCTTTCTTTTTTTTGAAATTTAATATTTTATGGTTTTTTTTAATTTTTTTCTTCAATTATTAAAGAAATTAACAAAGATATTAAAAAATGAAAAAAAAAATAAAAATTCCACTAACCTTATCAGTTCACTCCGCCGGATCGTGCAGCTCCGGATTCTTCGCCAGCGCACGTGCTCGTCTTCAACGCGCCAGCTGCTGCAGCTCTCCACCGCCTTCACACCTTCTCGTCTTCTTCTCGTCTGCTGCTCTGCAACCAACCGTCAGTCGACCTTTTGATGCCGTTTTGCTGCCGTTTTGCTGCCGACCGCCTCCACCTTCTACCTCCCATAGTCGTTTACTGCTTCGCTTTCCCGTTCCTGCTGGCCGCCCACACCTTCTACCGGCTGCTCACAGCTTCACGCTTCCACAGCGCCGCCCACAGCTCCGCCTTATTTTCTTCGCTCGGCCACCTACTGCCAAACGCCTCCAGTTGCTTTGTATAAGCCGGCCTCTCCTCCAGCTGCTTCTGCTTACGCCTTCTCGCTCCCACAGCCCGCGTTCACCCTGCTGCTGCGCCTCCTCAGCTCCACTTCCTTCGCGAGCTGCAGCCTACTTCGCTGCCACAGCTGCCTTGCTCAACTTCAACTGGCACGTCAGCTGCAGCCGGCTTCCCACTGCGCTCGATGCAGACGCCTTCCACCTCAACTGCCGCAGCCTTACAGCGCTTCGATGCAGACGCCTTCCACGTCAACTGCCGCGTTAGTTGTAGCCGGCTTCCCACTGCACTCGGACGTCAACGTATAAAAGAATATATATATATATATATATATACATTTATTTTAAAACCGCCTCTGCTCTCCTTTCAACCGGCCTTCCAACAGCCGCACACACACATATATATATATATATAAATATATATATATATATATATATATGTCTATTTATTTATTTTTTCTTTGCTGCGACGACTCCCCACAAAACTACAAAACAACAAAACAATAAAGGAAAGAAAGCCGCTTCACTACTTCCTACCTATCTCTCGCCAACTTGCAACAAAAATACAAAAACAGAAAGTACTTAAATTCTGATTAATGGCGGGATTACTCAACCGCAATGGGGTTTAAATTTTTTCTTGCTTCTCATCAAAAAAACGAAAACACACAAGGCGCCCTTGAGATCACACACTCAATGCCCTAAACCTCAAAACAAAAAGAAATAGTGGTAGTAATGCAAGCTTCTCAACCGGTTTTGAGTCTTCTCCCCAGCAACGGCGCCAATGGAGAGACGGAAAAACTCTCTCACTTGTAGCAAGAGTAGTATGATCCACACTTAGCTCAATCCAATGGGATTTGCATCCCTTTCGGAGCTAGGGATTCAACCCGTACCGGTGCACAATAGCTTATCCATTTGATGGAGAGAATGCTAAGAAAACTACTACTAATGACATAGACTCAACACACACTCAAGCTCAATCTTGCTATTGCTCACTCAACTCCACATTCCACTCATCCATACATCCAAACAAGAAGAAAGCTTAGCTATTGCTTACACAAGATCAAAGCATTCTTCATTCTCAAATACTCATTTCCCTAGCATGCACACAATCCTTGAAGCTCTCAATAAGAAACATGCACACAAGAGAATTGACATGAGAAGAGAGACAAATATCAACTCATTGCATTGAATTAACAAAAGAATAGAACTTACAACAATGTAGATGGGGAGAGAGAAGAGCTTGCACCTCTATGGAAGAAGAGGGAGAGCTAGTCTCAAGAGAGCTCAAACATGAGTTTGCCCAATGTGTCCATGCTCTCAAATGAGCCACCTTTTATACAAAAATTCTAGAACTCCCAAAAGTTCCCATGTGGGATTATTGTCAAGCCCTCTCCCACATTCATCTACAAAGTGGAACTCTTTACAAGAGCCCTAAGTATCTTTTTTGTTGCATCCTTGTATTGATCTTCATTTGTCATGCAACAGATATCACCGTGATTAGCTTCTGCACAGATCCCGCGCGTTCTTTGTTAAAACGGTGCACCACCCATAGGGTTAGTAACCACCTTGGTGTGACAATGAGTGCGGGAGGATCATCGCAACAACAACCACGAGTGGCTATCCACATGCAATGGTGAAGCTCTTCAGCATGGCTCAAGCTTGGCGGATCGGTAACCTCCCATGATAAGTTGCAATATTGCCATTCTCTACCATAGGTTATGGAGAATGGCAGTAGTGCCATTCTCCTGTTCTCCATAACCCATACTAGAAAATGGCCATTATCCAAAATTGATGGTAGAAAATGGCACTAGTGCCATTATCCCCATTGGGTTATGGAGAATGGCATTAGTGCCAATCTTCATAAATCCATGGAGAAGAATGACACTACTACCATTCTCCATAACACATCATAGAGAATAACACTACTGCCATTCTCCATAACCCAGGATAGACAATGGTACTACTACCATTCTCCATGATCGAAGGGGGAGAATGGCACTAACCCATGGTAGAGAGTAACACTATTGCCATTCTCCATACTCCAAGGGGGAGAATGGCACTAGTTCCATTCTCCAAAATGCCATAGTCCTGATGAAGAAAGGTCCCTAATCCAACAGGTAGAATGGCACTAGTGCCATTCTCTACCATGGGTTATGGAGAATAGAAGCAGTACCATTCTCCATTGGAGAAGAATATTACTACTACCATTTTCCATAGCCCTTAGTAGAGAATGGCACTACTGCCATTCTCCATACACCATGGGGGGATAATGGCACTAGTGCCATTCTCCATACCCCAAGGGAGAGAATGGCACTACAACCATTCTCCATACCCCGTAGTAGAGAATGGCACTACTACGATTATCGATGCCCCAAGGGGAAGAATGGCACTAGTGTCTTTTTGTAAAATTCCATAGTTCCCATGAATAAAGGTCCCTAACCAAAAGGGGAGAATGGTACTAATTCCATTCTCTACCATGGGTTATGGAGAACGGAAGTAGTGCCATTCTCATAGTTGGGTTATGGAGAATGGAATTAGTGCTAATCTTGATAATCATGTGGAGGAGAATGGCACTACTACTATTCCCCATAATTCATGGTACCGTTCTCTACCATAGGTATGGATAATGGCAATAGTACCATTCTCCCATGTTGAGAAAACGTGGTGCTCATGCTAGATCAAGTGTGTGGAGAGGAGAGACTCACAAAATACAAGAACAAACTCTTGCTTTTAAGTTGTTTATGAATACAACTAGGCCTTGCTCCATATAAAATGCCTCATGGCCTCATCTTTAAATAGATGAGCTAGTGGACCTTAAGTCCATTCACACTTACATCCTTCTCTTCCCCTTCTACATAACCTTAGTCTCTTAATACTCCCCCTCAATACCAACTATGAAAGAATGGAATAGGTGGTATTGGACATAGGATGCCTTTATAACATTAGGCATACAAGGTTTGGAATATAGGTGTGGTTATCTAGGATTTACAAATATGTTCCTAGAGCCTTAGAGGCTAATACAATGATGCTATCTAAGTCTTTATTTGTTGTCGATGAAGATGTACACCTCAATGATGGTGCACCCCACTCTTTGTGTTTGCTTGACTTCTTGTAGATGACATGCTTTAGACATACATGCCATTGCTTCCACCACATGCTTTCCACCTTGACCATTCTCACACAATGATCAAAACAAGGCTGCCACCATTGCTTAAGTGGTTTGCTTATAGATGTTCCTACAACATGCTTGATGCTTCCTTGAATACCATATCTCCTCCATGGGAAATGAGGTGGACTTAAATGGGAAAGGGAAAGGGAGGGTCTTACCACGCCTTATGGAATGGTCAAGGGCAGTGTCTACTCCACAATTACAACAACTTTTGTGCATGTTGGTTACATGATACCCATTAGGGTTTGAAGATTCAAGCTTAATGAAAGTGAGTAATTGGTTGAGGTAAATGCTCAAACCAATAAGGTTTATCATCCTTGGCTCAAGAAGGAGAGGGCATGGCTCATAATGTTGCCAATGCCTCTTACAAAAACAATGCCAAAAGATGCTTAAAATCATGACTAACAACAAGGTAGGGCACTTAGGGATGCTATGCTCAACCTTACAACTCATCTTAGATGATGAAAGTGCTGTATATATAGTTGAATAACATGCCTTGGGCTTGGAAAACGAGAGCATACAGCTTAGAACATGCGTATGCCTCTTACAAACAAGGGCCTCAAGGATTATACACAACAACATTGAAGATGAACACTTAGTGTACATGTGTTCAAGTTTAAACCACTCAAATATTGAGTTTGTTGATGAAAAAACCAGAGATCTTCAACCTCTTTAGCTTATGAGATGAAGACAATTGGTTCATGGTTGCACCATTTCTCTTTGGAAGAAACGGGTTGACGATGAAGACTTGTACTGTGGCACTTATGGTGTGTGCCCGGCCTCCAATATTGATGAAGAAGAGCCTCCTTAATGTAAATGACCTCCTCCTTTGATGGTTAAGACCACCTTAGTGTTAAGCAACACTTTGGTTGATGATTAATATCACCATTAATGTGTAGAAAATACAATTAGTGCTAAAAAACACATTTTTAGTATCAAATGACACTTATTTTGGTGAATTAGTTCACCATTAGTGTTTAATAACACTATTAGTGTTTAAGAACACTTTAAAATTACTTCCCTTTGTTGGATTAATAGCTTAATTAGTATTAAACAACACAATTAGTGCTTAGAAGCACACTTTGAACACTTTGAAAGCTTGAAAGTTGATGTTGATGTTGAAGCTTGATGAGCATGAGGCTTATGGATACCTCATGTGGATGGAATCTCTTCAAAATCAAGAGAAAGATCAGCTACACTCATTCACAACACCACTTGAATGATTAGAGCAAGGGAGGTTATGATATGAGCAAGAAAAAAATTCAACCTTGAAGCTTTAATGGAAGCTTGAAGGAAAAGAAGAAGGGGCGACAGGTCTTTTGCCAGTAGCCGGCGCATCCGTGGGTGAAATGGGCTCAAAACTAAGCTGTAGAGTCCTTACACAATGGGCTACTAAAGCCCTCAAACACCATCCCTAATGGTGGCTCACAGGCGTCGAATGGCTGTACGGCTAGCGTAGCAGCAAGTGGCACACACAGTTAGCAATGCCGCGATGGAGAAGCGACGAATCATCAAATTGAAGGTACGACCAGCTGTGCTCGGGCCTCCTCTACAACTCCCATGAAGAAAGTTTTGAGAAATCTTGCATCTACACGCTGCTGGAAGTCCTCAAATGGAAGAGGGTTGAGCTCCACACATGAAAAGATAAGAAAAAATGGAGATTTTTGACCTATTCTACACCACAAGTGGTTCTAATCAACCAAGCTCTGATACCATGTTGAGAAAACGTGGTGCTCATGCTAGATCGTGTGTGGAGAGGAGAGACTCACAAAATACAAGAACAAACTCTTGCTTATTAAGTTGTTTATGAATACAACTAGGCCTTGCTCCATACAAAATGCCTCATGGCCTCATCTTTAAATAGATGAGCTAGGGGACCTTAAGTCCATTCACACTCACATCCTTCTCTTCCCCTTCTACATAACCTTAGTCTCTTAATATCCCATTCATTAGGGAGAAAATGGACTATAAAATGGACTATAAAATGGGCCCTTTACTAATCCCATTCATTAGGGAGAAAATGGACTATAAAATGGGCCCTTTACTAATCAAAAAATTAGTGCTAATCAAGATATCCACCAATGCGAAGGGGGGGGAGTTCACATTCTATCTAGCTTTAGCTATAAAATTTAAGGTAGTTATTACATTTCTTAGCCTTGTCCCCCTATCTTCCACCTCTGTTTAGAGGTCACACCAAAGTTTAAGGCAAGAGTCAAATCTCCTTTTTGAAATGATATGGGTGAACATATTTAAATAAAAAAGTGTAGGTCACCAACAAAAAAACCTAAAAATTTAAAATTTTGGTTTTCCCTCCAAAAAGGCATTTTTACCTAAAAAAAGGCTACCTAATCATATTCTATGGTGGGAAACCCATTTTTCAAGATTATTTCAGCCCTCTAAGCTCTTAATCTCTCTCTAATCCTCTTCCACAAGCTTCTTTAATCTTCTATTATTGCATAATCATCTCTAAAGCTATTGTACCCTCCCTAATCTCATCTAATTGCTCTCCCTTGCTCACCCATACCAAACTTTAATCTTCTATTTCTTTAATCATTTCTTAAGTTGTTTTGCCCTCTCTTTTTCTCACTCTTCTTCACCCATACATCTCATTGTGCCTACCTCTAGTAAGAGACCAAGTGATTCCATCTTTGAATACCTTCTCTACAACACTACAAATGATGAAGGTGAGTGGATTGGGCATCCATTTAGGGTGAAAGATTGGGTTTATATACAACCAAGTGCCATAGGTCCACATCAAGTTCTTAACCATGGTGTTTTGGAACACCATTGGAAGAGAAGGATTCTTTATTTCAAGGATAAGAATGGAGAAATCAAGGCAATGATACAACATGTCTACATGGCTGTAGACATGTATCTTCCTCCTTCCATGGCGAGGAATAGGCTTCCTTGCAATAGTAAGTATGTGGTTGTAATTTTATTTGGAAATGGCTTGCTTTGTTTTACTAATTATGGTATATGGGTTGCATACATTTTCCAATCAAGCTATAATGAAGAACAATCTTTGAGAAGCCTCACTGGTGTGTTTAGTGCATTTCATAGTACAATAGGTGAGCTTATGTTTCTAGGTGAGAACCATAGAGCCCTCTTCAACCAAAAATATATTCTTTTACACACACTCTTACAAAGTCCCTTCTCGGCCTATAGAATATGGTAGCCTTAAGGAGATCCATGTGGACTCCTCTTTACATAGTGCAGAGTGGCCAGTTTCAGATAGGTAGAGTGTCATTGCTTTCAAAAACAAGATGTATTCTGACATACACTCCTCCTTAAAATTCTCTAAGGCCTTTAAGTCTCTGGGGCTTGGATGGTTTTCCCCAATCCATCTATTTGTGTTCATGTTCTCTAAGCTTTTTCCACAACCCACCCCAACAATGTTCATTTGCAAGAAATTGCAAATTGAACAAATTGACAATGTCTTGGGTATTGGATGAAATATTGTGGAGGGGTTTCAGAAAGGTGACATCTACTCGTGTAAAGTGGTGCCTTCAAGTTTGACTTTTTGATACTTGAAGAATTGTCAGAGATTTTCCATTCGATTCTTCTATGAACGATGGATGAAGAAGAATGGGGAGTGGATTCCTTGTAATCAAGTGAGGGTGTGGATACACCCATAGATTTATATGTGACTCTTTCTAATGGTTCAATTGAGGTGGTGAATACAAGCAATGAATGGAGCTTAGGAGATGTTCGAGAGCATTTTCTCATTCTGGGATTTCAAGATGTCCAAGAAGCAAGCATCAAGATTGGTCGACGAAAGGTGAGCTTTGATATTTATAAATTTGAGTTGCTTCATGTTTTTTGAATATGTTGTTTTATTTATTATACTTGAATTTCCTTGTTTATATTGGAAGACGTTTGGAGAAGAGCTTAAAGGTTTGCAAAGACTGGAGTAACGGTGGATGCAAATTTCAACTTCAGAATTAGTGTCGCAAGTTGTCGAGAGGCTATTTGTCTTTTTTTGTAACTAAGATGGTTTTGTATCAAACCTATTATCAAATGATGGTTCCTTGTGTGAATGACCACTTGTGTTATGTCTTGTTGATTTAATTTATATCTTTATATAAATTTGGGGTTATTTACTGGTGGTCACTTATGTTATAGTTTGAAATGCCCAATGTTTAATTTTGAGGTCTATAAATATAGGACCTCTCTCATTTTCTAACACTTTGTTTTGAAGTTCCTCTCTCTTTCAGCACTCATCCCTCCATTTCTAGCATCCGTCACTCCCTTCCAACATGGACCCAAACATGGCATACAAGAGGTTTCTCAAGTTCTCGATCTCAAGTTCTTGAAGAAGATCGAGTGGCCTGACAGAGAGGAAATTTTCTTTATCTTCTCCCATGCGAGATTGACTTTGGAACGACCATCCTCTTGGTAGAAGAGGTTTTCTATAGAGGTACTCTTGACTAGTACATGGAGGAGTACATGAGACCCTGGCTGTCAAGCTACCACAAGAGGACGATGATTGGGTACGATCTCCTACAATATATCAACAAGAATGCCCTAAGGAGGTTACAAAAAATCCAAGATATTGTGTTCCTTCATGGTCACTACAAGCAAATCACCAAGGAGGAGATGCCTGTACTTTAGAGGGGGAAGATTGGCCTTGATTTCCTGTCTTGGGTTGCCACCTTCATATACTTTTGTGGTGAGCAAGACTCTTATGTGAAGAGGTAGAGGTGGAGGATGTCTCAATTGGAGGCATGGTACAAGGTAAGGAGGAGAATCCTAAACCTAAGGTAGAGGTGGAGGATGTCTCAATTGGAGGCATGGTACAAGGTAAGGAGGAGGATCCTAAACCTAAGGTCCTCAACCAGATTGTTGAGGCCGTTATGACTAAAGATCTCCTCCTCCAAATTGAGGCACCTCAATCTAGTGAAGCATCCTCGTCTCAAAGGCATTGGTGCTATACTCTAGAGAGACAAGTGCCTGAGCCACAACAGAGGGTGGAGAAGAGGTGGGGGAGAGTCCTATAGAGGGTACCCTAGATGTACTGGATGTTGTGGGCAAGGGAAATGAGGTTACACATGAGATGCCAGAACTTGCGCTTACTAAGCTCAGCTCTGTGGTGATTGAAGGGGAGGAATTCCTCTTTTTACATGACCTAGAAAAGGTCTACAAGCTCAACCAAGCCGAGTGCCTTTCCTTGTTAGCTATGAATGATGAATTTTCCATCGACAACAAGGGCTTGGAGGCTTTGCAATAAGGGCTTGTTCTGGTGCAGGGTGGTGTGCATGAGTCGGTGATTCTAAAATTAGCAATTATAGAGGCTGATTAAAGCTTCGTGTGATGACTGAGGAGGATTTTAGATAAGATGAGGAAGAATTTCCACCACCAACCAAAGAGTTTGAGGATGCTACATTAGTGTCATTGGAGGAACACAAGTCCTCCATTGACATTTGCAAGCCTAAGGTGGTTAGCTCTGATTTCAAACACATGGTAAGATAAATTATGTATGAATCTAATAAATATATTTGATAATACTAGTAGAATTCCACTAATACTCTTTCTTGTGTGCAGCATATAGTCTATGTAGATGCTTGGGCTCAACGTAAAGGTGACACACATGAGGGTTTTGGAAGAGATGTTGTGTTGGCCGATTACATGGGTCGTATTGCACCTCAACACCTTGTTGTGGTGCACAATGCATTCACCCCCATGGAAAGCTTCTTCATGTTAGCCCTCAAAGTACTTAGCAAGGTCCTATGCTTGTCAATGATTCCAAGAAACGCTAACAAGATAGTGCTCATCAACAAGGCTACAGCATACGCTGCCTTCCAAGGGGGTTACGCTTCTAAAGTGCTCGGACACACTACATTTGCGGAGAGTATTGGTCAGAAGGACCCAGATTGTGTTTTTGATGCCATATTGTCGGGGAACCTTCCACTTTGCAAGAAGAGGTGCAAGACTATAGCTAGGCATCTCAAGAACATTATGAGCTAGCTTGGAAAATTGTCGTACTGTGTTCGACACTACTACTTTGTTAAAGACAATCAATGTAATTCCTTTTTATTAATACAAGTGGGATTTTTAATACATGATGTCTACATAAAGTTTGAATAATGTAAGTTTTCATGACATGAGAGAGAGAGAGAGAGAGAGAGAGAGAGAGAGAGCCATTGTGGATAACACTGGATTGCATGCATGTTTAGTTTGTGGTATCAGTAAAAATGATTAATTTGGGTCAACTTCCCATGATGTGGCGCAACGAATTCAGGGGTGCTAGCAGCGGGAGTAGCACTTCTTGCACGGGCCAGGGTCCCACACTTGGGGCCTTGCCCATGGATATCCGATGACAAGAGACTAATCCATCGGTTCTTCCAAAACCGAACCCGAAAAATTTTCCCTTGCTCGGAAAGCACATGCGATTCCTCTAGGATAAATTTTTCTCTAACGTAGTCAAAAGCCTTAACTAACTGAACTGATCTGACTGAACCTATAGTATCAAAGTCAGATCAAGGAAAGGATTGTACTTGGATCATAGAGACCAATGCTTTTTTCCTCATTGAGAGGCACATCCCTTGATTTTTTTCCATAGAACAATTTTTATCTGGGATTTACTTCATCTATCAAACCATAACAGAATTGAGACTCATTTTAGGGATCCATCGGATCTAATTAGGAATTTGGTAGGTTTTGTCCCGGGTACCAGGGAAAAGAGTTCCCAAGCCGCCTAGTCGGATATTCATGCAAACTTAAAACTAGTCACACCACTTACACACCCAATATGAAATTGCCTTTTTCACAGAATCAGCTATCTTTAAAAAATCATCACTTCTATTTACATCACATCTATCCAATCATCTATCTGATTCACATCTTATCTCACCACATCTATTCACCTCACATCTCATCACCTCTATTCACAGAATTTAAACATAGAATTTAAGAGGATCCTAAATTTTTTTAAAAAGATTCTTTATGCATCTATTTATGCATAATTCAAATTTAAGAAAAATAACACCTTTGAAATAAAATTAAATTCTTTATGCATCTTTTTATACATAAATTTGATTTTAATGAGAATAATATTTTTGAAATAAAAATAAATTCCTTTATGCATCTTTCTATGCATAAAATCAAAATTAATGAGAATAACTCTTTTGAAATAAAAATAAATTCCTTTATGCATCTTTCTATGCATAAAATAAAAATTAATGAGAATAACTCCTTTGAAATAAAAATAAATTCCTTTATGCATCTTTCTATGCATAAAATATAAATTAATGAGAAAAACTCTTTTAAATTAAAAAATAAATTCCTTTATGCATCTTTCTATGTATAAAATCAAAATTAACGACAATAACTATTTTGAAATAAAAATAAATTTCTTTATGCACCTTCCTATGCATAAAATCAAAATTAATGAGAATAACTCTTTTGAAATAAAAATAAATTTCTTTATGCATCTTCCTATGCATAAAATCACAATTAATGAGAACAACTCTTTTGAAATAAAAATAAATTCCTTTATGCATCTTTCTATGCATAAAATTAAAATTAATGAGAATAACTCTTTTGAAATAAAAATAATTCTTTTATGCATCTTTCTATGCATAAATTCAATTTTAATGAGAATGACACTTTTGAAATAAAATAAATCTTTTAGAATGCACAAATGGAAGGAATTACTCTTTTAGAATAACCTAATGATAAACTTTAGTTCCATAAAATTTAAGAAAATTTTACCTTAACCTTTTTTGTAGGGCTCACCATTCTCAATTTTAACATTCAATTTATGACTTGAATTAATCCAATTTGAATTCTAATATCTCTAATCTACTCCATTTTTTAAAAATTAAGAGAGTAAACAATGAAAATAGTTTAATCAATCATTTAATTAAACTTTCTAGGATTAAGAAGGGCTGAATTGTAAAGAAGAGAAGGGGGTGGCCTTTCCATCAAGGCATAGTATCAGATTTTAATTCAAACATTTTCAAAGTAGAAAATTTAAGAAAACCATAGATTTAAAATTCAGAATTAAGCTTACATGGAGTTTGTAAGCTTTCCTTTGGCTTGAGGGATTGAGGGTTCTACTCTTGTTTGCAACAAGAGTGGCCACCAGTTCTTTTGGAGAGGATTTAGTAAAAAACAATTGAATTATTAAGTGAATTCAATGTATTTGACTTTGGGGAGGAGTAGAGTAACAATGCATAAACAATATTAACCTTTTACAAGGGAGGAGGCTTCTATTTATAGGAAAAAGTGAGCCTCTAACCAAGCAAACTGATTCTAGAATTTTCCAGATCAGTTTGGTCACTTTTTGACCATTTGCTTACTTTTTGGTTCTAGTTAAAACAGGAGAGAGGAGAGATGAAAATATCTCATTATTTGTGAGTTTAAAACTCATCCACACATGTGAAATAGGCGCCTCCTTCATGAGGGGAATTCCCCACACTGAGGTGTAAAAAATGCATCATTTTCTCTAAATATCTCTTCTTTTTTAACTAATAAACCTTGTCCTTAGTCAACTCTTCATCTTATGTGAGTATTTACTCATTTTTGGGAGATTTGCCTTTTATTCTTCAATTTATCTCCTCCCTACATTTGGATTAATCTTATTGGTCCATAGGAACCTTAATTTAAAATTTTCAAAAAATCTGGACCCTTAAGCTAAGGTTCTTTTTACCTATTTTCAATTTATTCCAATTGCACACTGGAAAGTTCTTTTTGAATTTTTGTTCTAGGAAAAATCATTTTAATAATAAGAAGGGATATTTTTCCATCCAAAGATATCTAGAAACTGATCTCTAGAACATTTTCTCTCTCTAGGCCAAAACAGATAGAAACAAGATCTGTTATTATTTTGAAAAGGGGATTGATTACAGGGGGAGAAACTTGACATCTTGAGGGGCTGGGGGAGGAATCTTATATCCTACCCCACTTAAAAAACGTGTGATGTCCTCATCTCACAGGTGGAGTATTATCTCTTTCATCATCTTCTTCTTCTTCAATCACTTCCAGCGTTACTGCCTTGGAAGTAGATGACCAATTTGGAAACAACTCTCTTTGACCTCCCCTATTCTGAGGTAGACGTCTTGCATTATTTTGGTTTGAAATTGCGGGTTTGTTAGAGGGTCTACCTCTAGGATTTCCCTGATTTTGGCAGATAGAAACCTGATGACTCTCGAAGGAAGGAGCAAGAGTCCGGAATCTTGATCCCTGATTTCCTTGCCCTGAAAACCCTGATCCAAAAGGAGTTGGACAATCCATACTGCGATGTCCAAATCCTTGACAGTTATAGCATTTTACTCCCTTGTTCAAGGGTGGAACTTCTGAAGTTGAATTCTAGGGGATTAAGTTTCGGGAAAAGGACATCTCTTCTATTCTGGAACTTCCCATATCCTGGGCTTGACCTTGATATCTATTAGGCGGTGGAAGGCTGGAATCACCTTCTGGAACTAAAAACCTTTTGAAAGGTGATGGTGTTGGCTTTGGTGGGATGTTGACATCAAAGCCCTTGGAGAAATCCTTTGCCATCGGGGCCATGGAAACTGGCTTGGCGTTCTTCACCAAAATATTCAAAGGTTTGTTCAGTCCCTGAATGAACCTGGCCATCAGCTCTTCTTCACTCTGCGGTGGCGAGTATTTGAGGAGGAGAGCGAATGCCTGGTGATATACTTCAATAGTTATGCTCCCTTGGGTTATCTCTAAGAATTCGTTCATCTTTGTTTCCAAAAAGCCGGGAGGAAAGAACCTCGTCTTTAGGTAAATTTTGAGATTATTCCATGTCTGGGTATTCCGATCCAGACGGTTTGTCTCGCAGTGGTTTCTCCATGCCACTCTAGCTGTTTCTACTATCTTCAGCCTTGCAAGAGCCATTTTGTTCTTCTTGTTGTAACACCATATTAGATCATTTGGGAAAAATCCCATTCCCATTTGAAAAATGGGAGCATGGTGAACTTGTTCAAAAGTTTGTCGAAACCCCCTCATGTGACATATCATCGCGGATCTTGAAGAGTAGAATCTAAATCTATGATCTCCGTCAAATTTGGAGTTAGTATGTTTAAGATATGTCCAAAACTATATGGAGTAATTGATTCCCAAAATGTGAGATTTTTTCCAAATTATCTAATATTGACTTTTGTACCCAGTGACATCAAAGTACTCTTCCATTGCTTCGATCCACTTCTCCACAGCCTCGCCCAAGTTTTCCCCTTCACCCTTGAAAGGCCCGGGCTGCGAACTATGAAGAGTTTTATGAACATCCAAGTCGAGCTCTTCCTCATCGAGTTGGGGGTTATCATTTCTACCACGACGACTGTGAGATCCCTGTTCCCACCGCGCAACGGATTCGGGGTACTAGCAGCGGAAGTAGCACTTCTTGCGCGAGGCAGGGTCCCACACTCGGGGCCTCGTCCATGGATATCCGGACAAAAGACTAATCCGTCGGTTTTTCCAAAACCAGACCCGGAAAAACTTCCCTTATCCGGAAAGCACGGGCGATTCCACCAGGATAATTTTTACTCTAACGTAGTCAAAACTCTTACTGATCAAACAGATCCGACTGCATCTATAAAGATACTTGGTCAGATCAAGGAAGAAACTTGCACTTGGATCATTGGGATCAACGCTTTTTTCCCCACCAAGGAGGCACAGCCGTTGATTCCTATCCATAGAACAATTACTATCCGGGATTTACTTTATCTATCGTAATAACAGAAATTGAGTCTCGATTTACGGATCCATCAGTCCAGCCTAACCCCATCCGATCCCATGGGTTAGCCAACCGCCCAACCACTGTAGTGATGGGATCCAATTTGGAATTTGGTTAGGTTTTGTCCCGGGTACCAAGGAAAAGAGTTCCAAGGCCCCCTAGCCGGAATTTCATGCAAACATAAAACTAGCCACACCACTTACACACCCAATATGAAAATTGCCTTTTTCTTAGCATCAGCTAACTTTAAAACAATCCTTTAATGAAACCATAGTACCACTGATCACAATCTCCCAAATTATCCAGTTGATTCATAATTTCCCATCATTCTTTCATCAGAGTATCTATGGCATCATTGGCAACTAGAACGCTCACCACCTGTCCACACAGGGGCCGTTTCAATAGTTCCTAGCCCATAATACTCAACAATATAATCACTTATCAAGATGGACTCTCGTTGAAGATCAGCAAGATCAACCAACAGATCCATATAAAAGAGCCATGGACTCATCCGTTGAGGACCAGCAAGGTCAGTCAACCAGATCCATGCCCGGTTCCAGAAAACAACTCTTACTCCTTGTTCCAATATCTTCCTCGACGCACGCGTGGGTATCCTGGGCGACCCAGAGCCCGAGCACCGTATGGTCAGCACCCTCTAGGATCCTTCGCAGGTGACCTAGCGCTTCACTCATAGGCCGCTTCCTTGGTCCCTCATCCACCATACCGGAAGCTCACCATTTTAATCGAACCGAGGCTGGTCAAGACCTCGGCCGACTTTGCTACGCGAGACGTCCTCCATTGACTCTCCGTCAACAGTTGCAACTTTATCAGTTAGGTCTCCACGACCTTAATCACAAGACGGTCAAAATGCTTTCCCAGCATTCTTGACATAAAACAGCCATTTACAAACAGCATTTACAAACAGTTTACAAATACAATTTCTATATTAACTCTCATTTTTCCACATTATCCCTCATGCAATCCACATTACTTATTCCACATTTCATTTATATGTGTACTCATCCAATCATATCATTTTCCATCTCTTCACTTCAGATTCCTTCACATCACATATCATATATTCACATCCATATCCACATCCATACATCCACATCCACATCCACATTCACATCCATACATCCACATCTACATGCTTATCTCCATTTTCACATCCTCATTTATACATCCACATCCCATATCCACATTCATACATACACATCCATATCCACATCCATATCCGCATTCATACATACACATCCATATCCACATCCACATGCATACATTCATTATCACGTCCTCATTCATACATCCACATCCACATACATACATACATACATCCACATCCACATCCACATTCTCATTCACATCTATACATCCATATCTACATGCACATTCACATCCATACATCCACATCTATATCCTCATTCACATCCATACATCCACATTCATGCATCCACATCTACATGCCTACATCCATACATACACATCCACATTTACATCCATGCATCCACATCCACATCCTCATTCACATCCATACATCCACATTCATACATCCACATCCACATCCACATTCACATCCATACATCCACATCTACATGCTTATCTCCATTTTCACATCCTCATTTATACATCCACATCCCATATCCACATTCATACATACACATCCATATCCACATCCACATGCATACATACATCCACATCCACATTCCCATTCACATATATGCATCCATATCTACATGCACATTCACATCCATACATCCACATCTATATCCTCACTCACATCCATACATCCACATTCATGCATCCACATCTACATGCTTATCTCCATTTTCACATCCTCATTTATACATCCACATCCCATATCCACATTCATACATACACATCCATATCCACATCCACATGCATACATACATCCACATCCACATTCCCATTCACATATATACATCCATATCTACATGCACATTCACATCCATACATCCACATCTATATCCTCATTCACATCCATACATCCACATTCATGCATCCACATCTACATGCTTATCTCTATTTTCACATCCTCATTTATACATCCACATCCCATATCCACATTCATACATACACATCCATATCCGCATCCACATGCATACATACATCCACATCCACATTCCCATTCACATATATACATCTTTATCTACAAGTACATTCACATCCATACATCCACATCTATATCCTCATTCACATCCATACATCCACATTCATGCATCCACATCTACATGCATACATCCATACATCCACATCCACATTTACATCCATGCATCCACATCTACATCATCATTCACATCCATACATCCACATTCATACATCCATACATCCACATTCATACATCCACATCCACATCCACATTCACATCCATACATCCACATTCATACATCCACATCCACATCCATACATCCACATTCATACATCCACATCCACATCCACATTCACATCCATACATCCACATTCATACATCCACATCCACATCCACATGCATCTTATCATATCTTATCACTTCCCATATCTTTTATGCATACCTCTATGCATGAAATTCAATTATGCTAAAAGTAACACTTTTATAATAAAATATTCAACTTTTATGCATACCTCTATGCATGAAATCCAATATGATAAAAGTAACACTTTTGATATAAAAAAATTATCCTTTATGCATACTTCTATGCATGAAAAATTAAAAAATGATAAAAGTAACACTTTTGATATAAAATTTTTTCCTTTATGCATACTTCTATGCATGAAAATTAAAAATGATAAAAGTAACACTTTTGATATAAAAAAATTATCCTTTATGCATGATATTAAAATTCAATTTCTCCATGATTATAATGAAATTCTTTCAATTAATCTAGGATGATAATTCCTAGAATATGGTAGGAAGTCCTCTTTTTATGCTTTGAATGAAATTATTTTATGCATAATTTTTATAAAAATTTTGCCATAGCTCCGCTGCTATGAGTGATAAATCTCAATTTTTTCTAAGGGATAAAGCTTATCATTAAGGAAATAATTAAAATGATCTCTAATTGGATCATTAATCTATAGTGGATTGAATCATCAATATGCATAAACTAAAAGCATAGAAAAAAGCCATTAAATTGGCCTCAAGCATAGCTTAATCTTGGGTTAAGGAAAAGCTTTATGAAAAGCTTGATTTGGATTGAGAACGGGTCATGAGTATGACCATTTCTTACAACTTGCTTGATTCTTTGTTCACGGTAGAGGCCCCCAACCAATCAATTGGTTAAGTATGTTGATGGAGCCACTAATGGGGATTGAAGAAAGAGGGAAGCTCCAAAAACTAGTGAATTATTAAATGAATTCACAGTTCTTGGCTTAGGTGGAGTAGAGTAACGATGCATAAACACTAACTATTTTTCAACAAGGGGGAGGCTTCTATTTATAGGAAAAATTGAGCTCCTAACCAAACAAACTGATTCTAGAATTTTCTAAATCAGTTTGGTCAATATTTGACCATTTTTAGGTCAGTTAAGCTAACTTTTTGGAACTAGACTTGAATGAGGAGAGAAGAGAGATGAAATATCTCAATTTTTATGAGTTTAAAACTCATTCAAGCATGTGAAATATGCACCTCCTTTAAAGAACTCCCCTTCCTTACATATGTGTCATAATGGAATCATTTTAATATTGCTCATAGTTTTTTTTTACTAATAAACCTTGTACATTTTCAACTCTTCATCTTATGTGAAATATGCACCTCCTTTAAAGAATTCCCCTTCCTTACATATGTGTCATAATGGAATCATTTTAATATTGCTCATAGTTTTTTACTAATAAACCTTGTACATTTTCAACTCTTCATCTTATGTGAAATATGCACCTCCTTTAAAGAATTCCCCTTCCTTACATATGTGTCATAATGGCATCATTTTAATATTGCTCATAGTTTTTTACTAATAAACCTTGTACATTTTCAACTCTTCATCTTATGTGAGCATTTACTCATTTTTGGATACCCAAAATATCTCATATTTTTAATATTGCTCATAGTTTTTTACTAATAAACCTTGTACATTTTCAACTCTTCACCTTATGTGAGCATTTACTCATTTTTGGGTATCTTCTTTTTTACAAATTTGGATTTATCTCTTCCCTACACATGGATTGATGCTATTGGCCCATAGGAACCTTAATTGGACCATAGTCTAAAGATTTCTGAAAATCTAGACCCTTAGACTAAGGTTCTTTATACCTATTTCCAATTAATTCCAATTGCACATTGAAAAATTCTTTTTGAATTTTTATTTCAGGGGAACTCATCTGAATTATAAGAGATATTTTTCTATCCAAAAATATTCAAAATCTGAATATTCTCTCTCTAGAATATTTTTCTCTCTCTAGGCTAAAACAGATAGAAACAAGATCTTTATATTTCTGAAGAGGGTTGATTACAGGGGAAGATACTAGACATCAAAAAGGGGTTGGGGGAGGAATCTTACATTCTACCCCACTTAAAAAACGCAAGATGTCCTCATCTCGCAACTTGTGATAATTTCGCAAGATTCACGAATATGAGACTTAGAGAAAAATTTTAATCAAGATTAACCACCAAGAAACGTCTTAAAGAGAGCAAGATTCAAAATAAGAACAAGATTTAAACTTTATTCATTCTCGGAACTTATATAGTAAAGATAGAAGAACTCTTTACACTTCCATAAGCCCGTCCATCATATGATCACAAAAGCAGTCCTCACAAGCTGCACAAGTATAAGGTAACTCATCTATGGGAATGATTCTGTGGGTTATTGCGGCGCCTATCTCAGTGGTATGAGGTGTTCTAACAAAAGGACCTCTGAGAGGCAAGCCAAAAACGGGGTAAAGGCATATCTTCTCATGAGGAAGAAAACACGCCAGTAAGAAGACCCGCTCAGAAAACCCAGGATGCCTTGATCTCATGACGCAGTAGTATCGGGGACCCAAACCCAAAGCTTCAATAACCATGGCCAAGCGGACATTGTTACGAAAGTGCTGCTGACCCCAGGGTGTTACCCTAGTTATGTCTTGATAGGTCCGCCATTTTGTCTGCGCTACAGAAGTTCCCAAGTGAGGGAAAAGTGAGCGCTCATACTGCTCTATAAAATCTTTCTTCACAGACTCCCTTTCGTCTTGAAGGTGAGAAATCATTAGGGATAAAACTAGTTCTTGTTGCCAAGCCATGAAGGAGATTAAGAAAGAAAGGAGATCGATGGAAGTAAGATTACTGTGAGCGACAAGTAAAAGTTACGACTTATATAAAGGAAGGAGCTAGCGTAACTTAGAAGCCAACGGTAACTTGCCACTGAAGTTTTACCGTCTTTCCATGATTTGGGTTTGACACATTTTTCTATAGAAGGCATTAAGAATTTTGAGATGAAGAGATAAAAGAAGCTTGTAGGCTAAGTCACCTACTTTCATTGAATTCAGATATAAGACTCACAATATCTGGGGGATAACTTCATATACTCCCCAAGAGATAAAGAACTTCTTTTGGGCCGTACTCGAATGAAGACCAAAACCTTGATATCCAAAACATCGATTCTCACTTCTGAACTCATTGTTCTGAATCCTTAAAACAGGTGGGACTCTTGAGAAGTATTCTAGGAAAAGGGTCTTCCTTTGTTAAACAGAACTTTCTTTTATTTTAGGGAGGGAATAATTATAATATCAGAAAGGAAAATTCTTACTCCTGTATACCTCGAAGGCTGGGGAGGAATCTTACATTCTACCCCACTTAAAAAGTGCGAGATGTCCTCATCTCGCAAGGTAGAGGACAACTCTTTTTCTTAACATCCAATTTTATTTTGGGGTTCCTTATATTCTGGTCAACCCAGCAGAACACTGGGATAAATATCCCTTATATAGAACTCATCATTAATATTCAGATCATATCATTCATATCTTTAACATGATAATGGTCCATTAGACCGAAAAATTTCCTTTTGAACATTCCTCCACGGGAATTTCAGTCAAGCAAGTTCTCAATTTGTCATCCCTTAACTTGATCTACTGATCAAGTGTTAACAGTAACAATTTGACAGCACAACCCACTAATCTCATAGTGATTTGCTGAATTCATTATCATCATTCCAGTTATGAATATCATCACTGGGACTCGTCCCATTCATCCTCATTGTGGTTTTGTTCAGATTTTTATATTTCAACTAATTTCAGAAATCATCATTTTTCAATCAGAATTTTCAATCAGAATCCAATTCAATTCATCAATTCTCAAACAGAATTAAAAATCATATCAACCACATTCGAATTCATCATCTGGATAGCATTAACGCTTATAATTTCAAGTCTTAGATTTACTCGTATATACTGTCAGTAAAGAGCTGCAGTATACTCTCGGTATATACGGGTAGTCGTGGCTCTTGGAATTATAAGGTAAATACCATCATGTCTAGGCCTCAAGCAAGTCAGGGATTCTATATAATTGCGGTACTTCCATCTGAAGACCCAATTACCAAATTACGAATTTCAGTTTGAATATCAAATTGTATGAATTATATCACACAATTACAACCTTTTTGTGCTTCTTGATAAATTTTTGACATATTTGTCTTCTCAGTTGATCTTTATTAACCAAATGCTCTGATACCAACTGTGAGATCCCTGTTCCCACCGCGCAACGGATTCGGGGTACTAGCAGCGGAAGTAGCACTTCTTGCGCGAGGCAGGGTCCCACACTCGGGGCCTCGTCCATGGATATCCGGACAAAAGACTAATCCGTCGGTTTTTCCAAAACCAGACCCGGAAAAACTTCCCTTATCCGGAAAGCACGGGCGATTCCACCAGGATAATTTTTACTCTAACGTAGTCAAAACTCTTACTGATCAAACAGATCCGACTGCATCTATAAAGATACTTGGTCAGATCAAGGAAGAAACTTGCACTTGGATCATCGGGATCAACGCTTTTTTCCCCACCAAGGAGGCACAGCCGTTGATTCCTATCCATAGAACAATTACTATCCGGGATTTACTTTATCTATCGTAATAACAGAAATTGAGTCTCGATTTACGGATCCATCAGTCCAGCCTAACCCCATCCGATCCCATGGGTTAGCCAACCGCCCAACCACTGTAGTGATGGGATCCAATTTGGAATTTGGTTAGGTTTTGTCCCGGGTACCAAGGAAAAGAGTTCCAAGGCCCCCTAGCCGGAATTTCATGCAAACATAAAACTAGCCACACCACTTACACACCCAATATGAAAATTGCCTTTTTCTTAGCATCAGCTAACTTTAAAACAATCCTTTAATGAAACCATAGTACCACTGATCACAATCTCCCAAATTATCCAGTTGATTCATAATTTCCCATCATTCCTTCATCAGAGTATCTATGGCATCATTGGCAACTAGAACGCTCACCACCTGTCCACACAGGGGCCGTTTCAATAGTTCCTAGCCCATAATACTCAACAATATAATCACTTATCAAGATGGACTCTCGTTGAAGATCAGCAAGATCAACCAACAGATCCATATAAAAGAGCCATGGACTCATCCGTTGAGGACCAGCAAGGTCAGTCAACCAGATCCATGCCCGGTTCCAGAAAACAACTCTTACTCTTTGTTCCAATATCTTCCTCGACGCACGCGTGGGTATCCTGGGTGACCCAGAGCCCGAGCACCGTATGGTCAGCACCCTCTAGGATCCTTCGCAGGTGACCTAGCGCTTCACTCATAGGCCGCTTCCTTGGTCCCTCATCCACCGTACCGGAAGCTTACCATTTTAATCGAACCGAGGCTGGTCAAGACCTCGGCCGACCTTGCTACGCGAGACGTCCTCCATTGACTCTCCGTCAGCAATTGCAACTTTATCAGTTAGGTCTCCACGACCTTAATCACAAGACGGTCAAAATGCTTTCCCAGCATTCTTGACATAAAACAGCCATTTACAAACAGCATTTACAAACAGTTTACAAATACAATTTCTATATTAACTCTCATTTTTCCACATTATCCCTCATGCAATCCACATTACTTATTCCACATTTCATTTATATGTGTACTCATCCAATCATATCATTTTCCATCTCTTCACTTCAGATTCCTTCACATCACATATCATATATTCACATCCATATCCACATCCATACATCCACATCCACATCCACATTCACATCCATACATCCACATCTACATGCTTATCTCCATTTTCACATCCTCATTTATACATCCACATCCCATATCCACATTCATACATACACATCCATATCCACATCCATATCCGCATTCATACATACACATCCATATCCACATCCACATGCATACATTCATTATCACGTCCTCATTCATACATCCACATCCACATACATACATACATACATCCACATCCACATCCACATTCTCATTCACATCTATACATCCATATCTACATGCACATTCACATCCATACATCCACATCTATATCCTCATTCACATCCATACATCCACATTCATGCATCCACATCTACATGCCTACATCCATACATACACATCCACATTTACATCCATGCATCCACATCCACATCCTCATTCACATCCATACGTCCACATTCATACATCCACATCCACATCCACATTCACATCCATACATCCACATCTACATGCTTATCTCCATTTTCACATCCTCATTTATACATCCACATCCCATATCCACATTCATACATACACATCCATATCCACATCCACATGCATACATACATCCACATCCACATTCCCATTCACATATATGCATCCATATCTACATGCACATTCACATCCATACATCCACATCTATATCCTCACTCACATCCATACATCCACATTCATGCATCCACATCTACATGCTTATCTCCATTTTCACATCCTCATTTATACATCCACATCCCATATCCACATTCATACATACACATCCATATCCACATCCACATGCATACATACATCCACATCCACATTCCCATTCACATATATACATCCATATCTACATGCACATTCACATCCATACATCCACATCTATATCCTCATTCACATCCATACATCCACATTCATGCATCCACATCTACATGCTTATCTCTATTTTCACATCCTCATTTATACATCCACATCCCATATCCACATTCATACATACACATCCATATCCGCATCCACATGCATACATACATCCACATCCACATTCCCATTCACATATATACATCTTTATCTACAAGTACATTCACATCCATACATCCACATCTATATCCTCATTCACATCCATACATCCACATTCATGCATCCACATCTACATGCATACATCCATACATCCACATCCACATTTACATCCATGCATCCACATCTACATCATCATTCACATCCATACATCCACATTCATACATCCATACATCCACATTCATACATCCACATCCACATCCACATTCACATCCATACATCCACATTCATACATCCACATCCACATCCATACATCCACATTCATACATCCACATCCACATCCACATTCACATCCATACATCCACATTCATACATCCACATCCACATCCACATGCATCTTATCATATCTTATCACTTCCCATATCTTTTATGCATACCTCTATGCATGAAATTCAATTATGCTAAAAGTAACACTTTTATAATAAAATATTCAACTTTTATGCATACCTCTATGCATGAAAGCCAATATGATAAAAGTAACACTTTTGATATAAAAAAATTATCCTTTATGCATACTTCTATGCATGGAAAATTAAAAAATGATAAAAGTAACACTTTTGATATAAAATTTTTTCCTTTATGCATACTTCTATGCATGAAAATTAAAAATGATAAAAGTAACACTTTTGATATAAAAAAATTATCCTTTATGCATGATATTAAAATTCAATTTCTCCATGATTATAATGAAATTCTTTCAATTAATCTAGGATGATAATTCCTAGAATATGGTAGGAAGTCCTCTTTTTATGCTTTGAATGAAATTATTTTATGCATAATTTTTATAAAAATTTTGCCATAGCTCCGCTGCTATGAGTGATAAATCTCAATTTTTTCTAAGGAATAAAGCTTATCATTAAGGAAATAATTAAAATGATCTCTAATTGGATCATTAATCTATAGTGGATTGAATCATCAATATGCATAAACTAAAAGCATAGAAAAAAGCCATTAAATTGGCCTCAAGCATAGCTTAATCTTGGGTTAAGGAAAAGCTTTATGAAAAGCTTGATTTGGATTGAGAACGGGTCATGAGTATGACCATTTCTTACAACTTGCTTGATTCTTTGTTCACGGTAGAGGCCCCCAACCAATCAATTGGTTAAGTATGTTGATGGAGCCACTAATGGGGATTGAAGAAAGAGGGAAGCTCCAAAAACTAGTGAATTATTAAATGAATTCACAGTTCTTGGCTTAGGTGGAGTAGAGTAACGATGCATAAACACTAACTATTTTTCAACAAGGGGGAGGCTTCTATTTATAGGAAAAATTGAGCTCCTAACCAAACAAACTGATTCTAGAATTTTCTAAATCAGTTTGGTCAATATTTGACCATTTTTAGGTCAGTTAAGCTAACTTTTTGGAACTAGACTTGAATGAGGAGAGAAGAGAGATGAAATATCTCAATTTTTATGAGTTTAAAACTCATTCAAGCATGTGAAATATGCACCTCCTTTAAAGAACTCCCCTTCCTTACATATGTGTCATAATGGAATCATTTTAATATTGCTCATAGTTTTTTTTTACTAATAAACCTTGTACATTTTCAACTCTTCATCTTATGTGAAATATGCACCTCCTTTAAAGAATTCCCCTTCCTTACATATGTGTCATAATGGAATCATTTTAATATTGCTCATAGTTTTTTACTAATAAACCTTGTACATTTTCAACTCTTCATCTTATGTGAAATATGCACCTCCTTTAAAGAATTCCCCTTCCTTACATATGTGTCATAATGGCATCATTTTAATATTGCTCATAGTTTTTTACTAATAAACCTTGTACATTTTCAACTCTTCATCTTATGTGAGCATTTACTCATTTTTGGATACCCAAAATATCTCATATTTTTAATATTACTCATAGTTTTTTACTAATAACCCTTGTACATTTTCAACTCTTCACCTTATGTGAGCATTTACTCATTTTTGGGTATCTTCTTTTTTACAAATTTGGATTTATCTCTTCCCTACACATGGATTGATGCTATTGGCCCATAGGAACCTTAATTGGACCATAGTCTAAAGATTTCTGAAAATCTAGACCCTTAGACTAAGGTTCTTTATACCTATTTCCAATTAATTCCAATTGCACATTGGAAAATTCTTTTTGAATTTTTATTTCAGGGGAACTCATCTGAATTATAAGAGATATTTTTCTATCCAAAAATATTCAAAATCTGAATATTCTCTCTCTAGAATATTTTTCTCTCTCTAGGCTAAAACAGATAGAAACAAGATCTTTATATTTCTGAAGAGGGTTGATTACAGGGGAAGATACTAGACATCAAAAAGGGGTTGGGGGAGGAATCTTACAACGACCTTGATCCATGTTCCTATCAATACAAAAAATCTTGTTAAGTCCCTTTATTTATGATTCAAAAAACCGATTTTTGATTCATCAGATTCTGGGGTTATTTAGATAGGTCGGCTCCCCATAGAATCGTGGGGATAAAGATACTTGCATTATCAGATAACAATTCATTCAGAACATGTCATTCATATCCTTAACACAATAATGGTCTATTAGACCGAAATTTCCATCTGAACAGTACTCCATGGGGGATTTCAATTTTATAGATTTTTAATTTGTCATCCCTTAACTTGATCCACCCTTAACTTGATCCACTGGGTCAAGAGTTAATAGTAGCAATCTGTCAGCACAATCCACTAATCTCATAGTGATTTACTCAAGTCATTATCGTCATTCCAGTTACGAACATCAACAAAGGGACTCGTCCCATTCATCCTCATTGTGGTTTTGCTCAGTTTATTGCTTTTCAACCAAAAATTCAGGAATCATCATTTTTCAATCAAAATCCAATTCAACTCATGAGTTCTGAATCAAAATTTTAAAATCATATCAACCACATTCGAATTCATCATCTGGATAGCATTTTAGCTTATAATTTCAAGATCTTAGATTTACTCATATATACTGCCAGTAAAAGAGCTGCACTTATACCCTCGATATATACGGGTAGTCATGGTCCTTGGAACTATAAGGCAAATATCATCATGTCTAGGCCTCAAGCAAGTCAGGGATTTCATATAATTGCAGTACTTCCATTTGGAGATCCAATTATCAGATTAGGAATTTTATTCTGAATATCAATTTGTATGAATTTCATCACATGATTCCAACCTTTTACTGCTACTTCATAAATTTATGACATTCTTGGCTTCTCAGTTGATCCACTTTAGCCAAATTGCTTTGATACCAGCTGTGAGATCCCTGTCCCCATCGCGCAATGAATTCAGGGGTGCTAGCAGTGGGAGTAGCACTTCTTGCATGGGGGCCAGGGTCCCACACTCGGGGCCTTGCCGAGACGGATATCCAGACAAGAGACTAATCCATCGGTTCTTTCAAAATCAAACCCGAAAAAAATTCCCTTTCGCAGAAAGCACAGGCGATTCCTCCAGGATAAATTTTTCTCTAAGGTAGTCAAAAGCCTTAACTAACTAAACTGATCTGACCAAACTTGTAGTATCAAAGTCAGATCAAGGAAAAGATTACACTTGGATCATAGATACCAACACTTTTTTCCTCATTGAGAGACACAGCCGTTGATTTGTTTCCATAGAATAATTTTTATCCGGGATTTACTTCATCTATCGAACCATAGCAGAATTGAGTCTCATTTTAGGGATCCATCAGTCCAGCCTAACCCCATCCAATCCCATGGGTTAGCCAACCACCCAACCACTATAGTGATGGGATCCAATTAGGAATTTGGTTAGGTTTTGTCCTGAGTACTAGGGAAAAGAGTTCCCAGGTCCCCTAGCTAGATATTCATGCAAACTTAAAACTAGTCACACCACTTACACACCCAATATAAAATTGACTTTTTCACAGAATCAGCTATCTTTAAAAAATAATCATTTAATGAAACTATTGTGTCATTGATCATAATCCTCAAAATCTCTGGTTAAATCCTTATTTCCAATCATTCCTTCATTGGTGTACCTATGTCATCATTGGCAACTAGAACGCTCACCCCCTGTCCACTCGGGCCTTTTCGATAGTTCCTAGCTCATAGTAACCGGTAATATATTCACATACCAGAATGGAATCTCCGTTGAAGATCTGCAAGATCAACCAACGGATCCATATAAAAGAGCCATGGACTCATCCGTTGAGGACCAACAAGATCAATCAACCAGATCCATGCCCGAATTCAGAAAACAACTCTTACTCCTTGTTCCAATATCTTTCAGGATGCATGCGTGGGTATCATCAACGGCGACCCAGAGCCCGAGCACCATATGGTCAGCAACCTCTAGGATCCTTCGCAGGTGACCTAGCGCTTCACTCATAGGCCGCTTCCTTGGTCCCTCATCCACCGTACCAAAAGCTCACCATTTTAATCGAACCGAGGCTGGTCAAGACCTCAGTCGACCTTGCTATGCGAGATGTCCTCCATTGACTCTCCATTAGCTATTGCAACTATCAGATTAGGTCTCTAGACCTCATTCACAAGACGGTCAAAATGCTTCTCCAACATTCTTGATATAAAATAGTCATTTAAAAATAGTTCAAAAATACAGTTTCTATAACGAAATAAAACAGTTCAAAAATACAGTTTCTATAACGAACTCTCATCTTTCCACACTGCTCCACATCAACCCACATTATTTAATTCCACAACCATTTCATAAGGATTCCTATTCTCATTCAATCACATCATTTTTCCTCTCATCACATCTTTCCTCAATTTATCCTCATCAGATCTCATCCACTCGCATCTACCCATATATCCACATCTCATCACATCACATTCATTCACATCTCATCCATTCAGACCACATCACATTCACTCACATCTCATCCATTCAGACCACATCACATTCACTCACATCTCATCCATTCAGACCACATCACATTCATTCATATCCATCACATTCATTCTCATCAACATCAAATCACATCACTTCTATCCACATCATATCTTATTCATACACATCTCATCTCATTCATCCGCATCCATCCAATCGTTCACATGTACGACTACTCGCACCTATCCATACATTCATATCTATCATTTCACATCCACATATATTCATGTCACATCTCATCTCTTTACATCGTATCACATTCTTTCACATACACATCTATATCCATTCTTTCACATAATTCACGTCCATTCTTTCACATATTCATTCACATCCATTCTTCGCATACACATTCACATCCATTCCTCACATACACATTCACATCCTTTATCATCACATACATTCACTCACATCCTTTATCATTCACATACATTCACTCACATCTCATATCATTCATTTACATTGTGATTCACATGACATCACATCTCATCTATTTATTAACATTTATCCGATTTGCATCACATCTCATCATCACATCTATTCATCTCATATTCTCATCACCTCTATTCACATCACATCTTTCCAATCATCTATCTAATTCGCATCACATCACATCTCATCATCACATCTATTCATCTCATATTCTCATCACCTCTATTCACATCACATCTTTCCAATCATCTATCTAATTCGCATCACATCACATCTCATCATATTCTCATCACATCTATTCATCTCATATTCTCATCACTTCTATTCACATCACATCTATACAATCATCTATCTCATTCACATCATATCTCATCATTTCTATTCACATCACATCTTTCCAATCATCTATCTAATTCGCATCACATCACATCTCATCATATTCTCATCACATCTATTCATCTCATATTTTCACATCACATCTATACAATCATCTATCTCATTCGCATCATATCTCATCATTTCTATTCACATCACATCTATACAATCATCTATCTCATTCACATCATATCTCATCACATCTATTCATCTCATATTATTATCACTTCTATTCACATCACATCTATCCAATCATTTATCTGATTCACATCTTATCTCATCACATCTATTCACCTCACATCTCATCATCACCTCTATTCACAGAATTTAAACATAGAATTTAAGAGGATCCTAATTTTTTTTAAAAGATTCTTAACGCATCTATTTATGCATAATTTAAATTTAAGGAAAATAACACTTTTGAAATAAAATTAAATCCTTTATGTATCTTTCTATACATAAATTTGATTTTAATGAGAATAACACTTTTGAAATAAAAATATATTCCTGTATGCATCTTTCTATGCATAAAATCAAAATTAACGAGAATAACTCTTTTGAAATAAAAATAAATTCCTTTATGCATCTTTCTATGCATAAAATCAAAATTAATGAGAATAACTCTTTTGAAATAAAAATAAATTTCTTTATGCATCTTTCTATGCATAAAATCAAAATTAATGAGAATAACTCTTTTGAAATAAAAATAATTCTTTTATGCATCTTTCTATGCATAAATTTAATTTTAATGAGAATGACACCTTTGAAATAAAATAAATCTTTTAGAATGCACAAACGGAAGGAATTACTCTTTTAGAATAACCTAATGATAAACTTTAGTTCCACAAAATTTAAGAAAATTTTACCTTAACCGCCTTTGTATGGCTGACCATTTCTCAATTTTAACATTAACACCATATTGGATAATTTGGGAAAATTCCCATTCCCATTCAAAAAATAGGATCATGTGGTGAACTTGATTAAAATTTTGTCAAAACCCCCTCATGTGACATATTGTTAGAATGACCTTGAAGAGTTGAATCTAAATCTACAACATCCAACAAATTTGGAGTTGATATGCTTGAGATATATACAAAACAATATAAAATCTTTTATTCCCAAAATATGAGATTTTTCCCAAATTGTCTAATATTGACTTCATTCAATTTATGACAAATTAATCCAATTTGAATTCTAATATCTCTAATCTACTCCATTTTCTAAAAATTAAGAGAGTAAACAATGAAAAGAGTTTAATCAATCATTTAATTAAACTTTCTAGGATTAAGAAGGGCTGAATTGTAAAGAAGGGAAGGGGGTGGCCTTTCCATCAAGGCATAGCATCAGATTTTAATTCAAACATTTTCAAAGCATAAAATTTAAGAAAACTATAGATTTAAAACTCACAATAAGTAAGAATTAAGCTTACATGGAGTTTGTAAACTTTCCTTTGGCTTGAGGGATTGAGGGTTCTACTATTGTTTGCAACAAGAGTGGCCACCAGTTCTTTTGGAGAGGATTTAGTAAAAAACAATTGAATTATCAAGTGAATTCAATGTATTCGACTCTGGGGAGGAGTAGAGTAACATTGCATAAACACTATTAACCTTTTAAAAGGGAGCAAGCTTCTATTTATAGGAAAAAGTAAACCTCTAACCAAGCAAACTGATTTTAGAATTTTCCAGATCAGTTTGGTCACTTTTTGACCATTTTTAGGTTAATTTTGCTTACTTTTTGGTTCTAGTTGAAACAGGAGAGAGGAGAGATGAAAATATCTCATTATTTATGAGTTTTAAACTCATCCACACATGTGAAATAGGTGCCTCCTTTATGAGGGAAATTCCCCACACTGAGGCGTCAAAAATGCATTATTTTCTCTAAATATCTCTTCTTTTTTAACTAATAAACCTTGTCCTTAGTCAACTCTTCATCTTATGTGAGTATTTACTCATTTTTGGGGGATTTTTCTTTTATTCTTCAATTAATCTCCTCCCTACATTTGGATTAATCTTATTGGTCCTCCATAGGAACCTTAATTCAAAATTTTCAAAAAATTTGGACCCTCAGGCTAAGGTCCTTTTTACCTATTTTCAATTTATTCCAATTGCACAGTGGAAAGTTCTTTTTGAATTTCTATTTCAGGGGAAATCATTTTAATAAGAAGGGATATTTTTCCATCCAAATATATCTAGAAACTGAATTATCTCTCTCTAGAACATTTTCACTCTCTAGGCCAAAACAAATAGAAACAAGATCTGTTATTATTCAGAAAAGGGGATTGATTTACAGGGGGAGAAACTGGACATCTTGAGGGCCTGGGGGAGGAATCTTACACAATGGGTGTGTATTTCTATCCTATCCAGCCATGATATGAGAGAGAGAGAGAGAGAGAGAGAGAGAGAGAGAGAGAGAGCCATTATGGATAACACTGGAATTGCATGCATGTTTATTATGTGGTATCACTAGTGATTAATTTGGGCCAATTTCCCATGATGTCCCCCCTTGTCCTCTCTGACCACAATGAGTGTGTAGTTCTGTTTGATTTAGCCAACACCCACTAGCTCTAATGGATAGCAAGGCCTATGTGTATGTGAATGAGAATTCTTGTAAATGCTTGTACATGACAATTAGAGCCCACCAAATACAAAAATAGCCCCAACCTGAACATGGTGACTTTTGCCCAGACACGCTTGTTGTCTGGGCAAAAGTTGCCCTGTTGAGGTTGGGGCTCTTTTTGTATTTTTTAGCCTTCAATTGTCATGTATAAGCATTCATATAGGCTTTGATATAAACTAGGTGCTTAAAATTAAAGATATATATACTGCCTTACAAAGTAGTATTAAGATTATGAAAGATATCCTTTTACATAATGAGAGAGTTCTTACACATGGAAGGAGAGAGTTCTTACATGAGTGTAGTTCTGTGTAATTTAGCCAACACCCAGCTTTAATTGATAGTAAGGCCTATGTGTATGTGAATATGAATGCTTGTAAATGCTTGTACATGACAATTGGAGGCCACCAAATACAAAAATAGCCCCAACCTGAACAGGTCGACTTTTGCCCAGGTAGGCTTGTGGTCTAGGCAAAAGTCACCCTGTTCAAGTTGGGGCTCCTTTTGCATTTTCTAGCACCCTCACCGCCCGGCAATAACAAAAAATACATCACCCTCTTGTAGCAAATTTGTCAAGTCATCATAGTTGGCCATGAACACAGGACCTATGTGCTCATTGGACAACACTGGATGTGAAGGATGCTTGGGGGAGAGAGGAATGTTTGTATCCATGCATCTGCCCATCCTCTCGAGGCACGAGAGGCACAATGGGACTGCCATCCATACATGCTCCATAGAAACATGCAAACCGTCGTGTGTAAATTGTGGGGGCTGCCATGTACGTGCTTGTGATGGAATGTAAGCCCAAGGTGCCAGGTACTGTGTGTAACAATCATGGGAGGCTCTATGATCAATCATGCTACCATCCACATGCCAAAAAAATCTTCCCACAATCCGAGCATCACGTTTGCGATATGATGATGCTGCACTCCCACACAAATGTTGGGAGCACCACTCGACTACATGGCCCACATCTCTGAACCGCTCAGCATCTTGTGCGGCTTTCTGATGATGCCTCAGGGCACATTTCACACACGTGCCCACACCATCATGCTCTCCCTTCCCGTGGACCAATCTCAAAGAATGACCAAATCACTGGGATACTAGACTGCGCATGCCACCTATAAATCCATAAAACAAAGTAATAGTTATTGTTTTCTTTAAGATGTTCTAGTGAATTTAGTTTAATTTTGTGAATATAAGAGAACCATAAGTACTACATGTAGAGCCAATAGAATTATCGTGAAACGACTTGAACTGTGCACCACAACCATCCGACCAAACCCATCGCTGGCCACGTGTGATCCCACAATCTCGTAAAAAATCATCATGGAGATGAAAACAGTGTTGCTGCACAAAATGTGCATCATGTGAATGATCATCATTTATATAGAAATGATACTCTCGAATAATGACATGGGCCTCGGCGAGGGTACTCACTATCCCATCTACATGGGCCTCTGCATGTCGATAGCTAATGCCAACCATAATAGCAACCTGGTGATGTAAGCAAGATAGACGATTAGGACACAAAAAATCAAATAAGTAATATAGCTCAAACACGAAACAAATATTATGAAATATAACTATTACCTGCTCCGAGAAGTAATACTCAGATTGTATCTCTTGAAAAAGGTGTGAATGTGTAGTTCTCTGTAAAATCAATCACAGAGATGACCAAACCAATAGGAAACTCTACCAAGCATGCTCAAAATTGACGATCTTGCCACTTGGCACAATGACTGTGCCATATATAGGGGTAGATCTGCTCCCTAAATGTGGCTGTGAAGTTACAACGTGGTGTATGTTTGTCCATGAGCTACAACTTCTTGAACTTCCCACCACTCTGGAGCTGGTGTGTCACATACTCATAACATTGTGATGGCACTATCTCTTGGTCACTTGCATCAAGATCTACCATCTGTAGTGCAAGTGAGCCACATGATATGCAATTGCTCTCCACACAAGACATCCTATGGAACTGGGCATCCTCCGTGCATGCACACAAAAGAGAGTGGATGAAATCATAAGGACTACGAGGCAACTCTTTATGCCCACTAAGAGAACGGAACACATCATAAAAAAATTTGAACTCAACATGGTAGTGACAACATGTGTCACGCTGACGTGAGTACCTCACAAACCAAGGCTTACACCCCTCAAATGACCTTTGCCCAATTTTAAGCTCTGGATACGATGCCACAAACTGAGAATACAACTTTGTTTGGGTCATTTCAAGAAAGCAAGCACCGTGCTCTCTAGTGGTTTCATCTAGTAGAAGGCGATCATGCCTAGCTACACGACCACTACTCGCCCACAAAGCACCAGCCTCATTAGCATATAAACTTTGCCTTCTAATAGACCCAACTCTAAGAGCGTGTGGTGCTATGGAAAGGATGCGAGATGTGGCACTCACCTTACCCTTCATTTGGGAGCTACTTATGGCTGCCCCACAATAGCCCATCAAGCAACCAAAGCATCCGTAGAGTTCCTCTTCTTGTTAAATGTATAGGAACGACGAACACTTTGTAGCACCGCCATGCCAGCTCTCCTCTCTCATCGACCTCCAATGTCAGAAAGCACCCTGCAGTTGGCCATGTTGGGAAGATCGATCAAAGCCATGCCAGCTCTCCTCTCTCGTCGACCTCCAATGTCAGAAAGCACCCTGCAGTTGGCCATGTTGGGAAGTTCGATCAAAGCATCAAGCACGCATGCCTCTGATGAAGGCGTGAGGTCTTTGAAATAGGAATGGAAGATTGCATGGGCACGACGATGCACCCCTGACTTTGATACTTCTCTCATATCCACACTATGGCCGCCCAAAGGAGGGGGTGGGTTCTTGTGAAAGAGAAGGGGGCTCAGGAAGGTTGGGTTCATGTGGATTATCTAAACTAAGGGGTAGTGGGGGGGAAAGTGCAGAGGGAGAGGAAGTGGAAGAGGAGGAGCAAGGCCTGGATCACTGCCAATGGAAGGTGTTGCTCGTTGACGTACTCTCCACTCTCTCTTTCTCTCACAAGCTACCCTTTTCCTCTCCTCCTCTTGAACTTGGTGGACGGGGGGAAGTCTAGTCCTATCACGTTTTGGACTCCTATGACTTTGAGAACCCATTCTCAAGGAAACTAAGAGAGTAAAAATTATGAAGGCTCAGTGATGGGATAGTACTAGAGATAATTGTGGGATGATACTAGAGATATGTGGTTATATAGGAAAAATAGGTTATCTACTTCAAATCTCATTCGATTTCCTATCTAAGATTGATTGGCTAATTAAGATAAACATAAAGATAATTAAAGATAAACTATTATCCACTTAAAATTAATATTATTAATAATATTTATTAACAACTCTAAATATTTATCATTACTAGATATATAAATATATCTTTAAATTTATCTTTTATTTTATAAGTATATAACTGCATTATCTTTTAAAATGTATTTTTTCAAATTTTATTCAAAGGTTTATCCTACACAAATATTTTCAAGAAATATAAAATTTAAAAAATTATTATTTTTAAATTAAATAACATGAACTTTAAAAATAATATTATTTATCTAATTCTAAAATATAGTCCTTTAAAATTAGTGATTTTAAATTCTTTTATATTAATAAGTTATATATATTTTATTATTCAAAACTCTATATTTTATTTCTCTAAATTACTAAATTAACTTTTTTAAAAATATGTGTTTGAAAAACAATGGGGAGGTGGGAAGGAGGTGCCACGTGTCACATGCATGCATGACACATGGCATTTTCTTAACATGTAGCACTATTATGGTGGCTGATTTGGCAATTCCATGATGTGGCATGCCATGTCACCAAGTGTGAGGTTGGCATGCAAAGGTTTCAAGAAGGTGTGGCATTAATTATGACTAGGATGATGAGGTGGGGAGTTAACTAGGTTGACCATGTTGACATGGAGGGTGGAGGTGGCAAGGTGAGGTGACAAGTTGCTTATGTGGATCCTCTCAAACTGATGTGTACATAAAGTGGCATGCATATATAATATTTGTGCCTACCCAAGTCTCACACACACATGGAATGATATCTAGGCTTTGAAGGTTACCAAGCCTAGATTTCCAAACCTAACTAGGATTGGTTTTAGACTTGAAAAGGGGAGAGTGGAAACAATATGGGAATTTTCAGAGGATTGAAAATGGACCTTCCCATACTCAAATTAAGCTAATTTTTTTGAATAAATTCATGACAATTTTTCAACTATAAACAAAGCTTGACTATAACCCAAAAAAGGGCAATTATTTAAACAAAAATCCATGTTTTTCATTTTTTACGCTTGAGCTTGAAAGTATTTAGTGCTTTTCAAGATCGGTGCACATTTATTTTGTGTGTCGATTCATATGGTAAGATCATTCAAGTCATCGAGTAGAAAAAATTGGCCTTCTTGCATTCAACATTTGCATTAAAGAGTTCACTTTGATTAGTCACTGCTATGTAAGAGTTTGAAGGCTCGGTGTGTTTCCACCCCAACTTACAAGGCTTTTTCCAACCAATGAGAAATTTAATCATTGATAGAAGGGAATTCATTGAGAGAAGAGGCTTCATCAAGAAGACACATAAATTACTACATAGAATCGTAGATGGGTGAGATTGATCAAGTGACAAAAGAGTTTTTCCTTTGGAAGATGATGATGTCATTAAAGTGAATATGTAGCTTAAAACAAGTGTAGGGAACACTTTATAAATGCATAGCTACTATTGTAGTTATTCTCTATAGATCTGTGTTATTGCCCGAGATAAAAGTGAACCCCATGTTCCCTTAAGCACTTTCATGCATGTTGTCCATTAACTTACCCAAATCCCAATAGCTATTACAAGATCTATATAGAGTTTTACTATCACAAAAGCTTGTGTACGAAGATTTAACTTGGATGCACCTAACAATTCAACGTCTCCACACCACCTTCAAGCCTTTATGCCTTGCATTCAATTTTATCTTGGGGGAAAATAATTGAAGCATGCCGAGCCTTAATGAAGTCTAAACCAACAAACCACCCCTACCCTTTATAATCTAATATGGCATTCCCTTATATGCATGATAAGTATAGCTTTAAGATGTTGGCAAAGGGACATCCTTTAATCTCTCTAGAGGAATATGGGAAAATCATTTTTTGCCACCATGGTAAGCCCCATTGATTTTTTCTTATATAAGAAGCAATGTGATATTTTTCTTAGAAACAAGCAATGACATCTTTTATCAATTTGTACAGCATTTGGGTTCAAAGCTAAGCTTGAGCTAAAATCTTTCATAGAAACCTTACCTTCCTTGGTGGTGACAGTGAGATATGATTTATGAGATTAATAAGAAGAGGATATCCAAATTTGACAAAAAGGGAATTCTTAGGCAAATCCATCATTGTTTGCAAAAGCTTTGTGATCAATTCTAGTCCTTCAAAGACACTTCTTTGATATTATGTCAATCCTAGATGTAAGTTTTTTTAATTTCAAATAAGCACAAGAAGAGGAGATGATAAGAACTATACAATTTTAGTATAGAGCTAGAAATTCTATTTCTTTCTCTTGCAAGACCTCAGCGAGTAACCCCCTTTATCACATTTTGTGTATGGGATTAAGTACACCACGTATCACAAGCGAGTAACCCCCTTTATCACATTAGGCCATTTGACCACCTCCGTGCATATTTGAGGGGTGAAGGACACCATCTTCAACACCCCCCTATGGACAAACCCCAAGTCAAACATGTGGGACTGACCAAACCTAGTAAGGACCAAACACAAGACCAAACCAAACAACAAAGGCCAGCCAACCACCACAAGACCAGACCAAACAACAACAAAGGCCAGCCAACCACCAAATGTCGAGGAACAGACGCCTCGGAACAATCAAGAGGAGCCACCGCCACCGAACATAACACACAATCGGTAGTCTTTTTCTGCTCTGATACCATGTTGGACTCCAAGAAGGAGCCATGTGTCAGCCTCGGGGGTACGGGGTCCCAATCCTGCCCCCTAGCTAGGCTGCTAAAGCCTCTAGAGCCACCAAAAGATCTCAAGAGGGATGATCTCTGGAGGGGTTCAACGTTCTTTATATTCAAGTGTCACTCAAGTGCACATTTTGTGTATGGGATGAATTCCCTCCAAGTACACGTGTCACAAGCAAGCAGCCCCCTTTATCACATTAGGCCATTTGACCACCTCCGTGCATATTTGAGGGGTGAAGACCACCATCTTCAATAGCTTTGACCATAGACAAAACCCAAAAACTTCACCACATAACCAAAACCCAAAGAATGACCGTAACACTAACCAAGACCATAAGATGGAGGATAGACCTAACCACCATAAGCTTTATGAAACTAAGCCATGTACATGGCCATAACATTAACCAAAACCATAACATTAACCTAGACCATAAGCTGGATGGTAAGCCTGACCATAAGCATTCATAACAATAAACATTGACCAGGACCATAACATGGAGGATAATTTGGACCCTAAGCATCATGAAAATATAACCATAAGAATGACCATAAATGATAACCAAGACCAACACATGATGGATAAGAAACACCATAACCAAGAGCCTCATAACATTTGTTAAATAAAAAACAACATGTACATAAGTGTGGCATAGATGCCATAAATAACTCACCGGCATATGAGCTCAATACAAAAATGGTGCTAAAGATATACAAGAAAGATAGAGATGGATAGCTAAACACGTAGGACCAACCCAACTAGTTTGAGTTAAGTCTTGTGATGGAAGATAATTAGGATCCTATGTGTCAGGTGCCTCCCCATTAGAGTCCACATCCACGATAGTAGGATCCTGCGCTGCTACTCGACAAGGGGCTTGAACTCGCTCACTGAGTACGCTCCCAGGTAGCTTAGGTGGAAGTGGCACATGAGGCAGGATCTGAGCAATGCTGAAAGCTCGCAACTCTCTTTGAGCATGTGCCTCATACACTGCCATCACATTAGGAATTTTTTGGACCCAAAGAGGGCCTCTTGGATTACTGTTTGATTAGGAATGGACTAATAGGAAGAGGGCTGGGTGCACATTTTTGACTTCTTTGACCCTAGGGGGCCTAGGCTTTGGTTTGCTAATGGGGCCTAATTACTACTCTTGTCCCCCTACCTCCTGGGCCCAAACTTAGAGGCGCAGATTAAAAACCCTAAAAATTGAAAATTTTTAATTTTTTTTCCCAAAAGTGTGTGTTTTCCCTCTCAAACTTCCCCCCAACATACTCTAGGTTTGGAAATCTCATTTTGAACCTCTTTCTTCCTCTTCTAAGCTCTCCATTGCTGTAGAAACTCCATACCTCTCAAGCTCTCCCTCAGTCTCAAGCTCCCTCTCCCTCTTTCTTCCTTTTCTAAGCTCTCCATTGCTGTGCAGAAACTTCATCCCTCTCAAGCTCTCCCTCCTTCTCAAGCTCCCTCCCTCTCAATCTCCCTCCCTCCCTCTCTCTCTCAAGCTCCCTCCCTCTCCATTACTACAGAAACTCTATCCCTCTTTAGTCTGCTCTAGGTTTAGGAAGCCTATTCTCAAACTCTAACCCTCTTTTAAGCTTTCCATTGCTGCACTAAAAACCCTAAACTTTCTCTCCTCTCCACTCCTCTGTTGTTTGTAAAACAAGCTTGTTTGTAAAACAAGCTTTTCTTTTCCCTTTTTCTCTTTTCTTACCACCATGGCCTGTTCCAATAATGTGAGAAGACCTAGGGAGAAGGTGGAAGATCTTGTGCTGCATAACACAAGAGATGAGAATGGAGTTTGGGCTCCAACAAGATTCAGGGCTGGGGCTTGGGTTGACATGAAGCCAAGCTCTAAGGGACCACATAGAGTGCATCAACTGGGGAATATGGGCGGCTACAAGGCTTCAAGCATACTAAGAAGGAAGAATTGGTTGCCATAGTGCAACATGTGTATACCCTTGGAGACCTGTACATTCAAGGCCAACGGCCAAGGTTTCCTTCAAATTGTCAGTGTAATATAAACACAGCTTTAACAACATGCTAATATTGGATTTTTTGTTTCAAATTTTCTTATGATTCTCCATTTTCTTATGTCTCTATCTGTAGATATTTTCCCCTCTAATTATGTTGAGGAACAATCACTCCAAAGCCTCACTAGAGTTTTCTATGCTATGCATACATCCATTGGAGAGGCAATGTTTAAATCTCAAAGCCCAAGTGATCTTGTATAGAACAATATCTTTTTCTTTTCTCACTCATATTTTGTAGATAAAAAACCAGGTTTATTTGGCAAGCTAGAAGAGATCTCAACACATCACTCAAGTTTTCAAAGGCATCTAGGTCAGTAGCGCTAAATTGGTTTTGTCCTTTACATGTTTTTGTGCACATGTTCAATTCCATGCCCAATGCACCAAACAAAAACAAGTTTGGTAAGTGATATCAACACATCACTCAAGTTTTCAAAGGCATCTAGGTCAGTAGGGCTAAATTGGTTTTGTCCTTTACATGTTTTTGTGCACATGTTCAATTCCATGCCAATGCACCAAACAAAAACAATGTATATTTATAAAAAGGAGGTACGGTCTGACCTCATTCAAGGATTACTAGGAGAGGGTTGGGAGGTTAATGAGGGGTCATATCAAGGTGATGTGTACAAGTGCAATGTAGTAGATTCTATAGTGTCTTTTAGGTTCTTGAAGGCACGCTCTATTTTATACATGCGTCTGCACTACCAAAGATGGATGCAAAAGCATGGAACATGGATCCCACTTCAAGCCTCAAAAGAAGAAATTGTGCCTATTGAGGTAGCTGTGATGATGCAAAATGGATGGATTGGGCGAGTGGCAGCAAGCAAGCATTGGAGCCTAGCAAACTTGTGTCAACACTTTAGCATCATGGGCTTTGACAATGTGGAAGAGTCAAGTTTCAAGTTGATGAGAAGAAGGGTATATTTGATTCCACTACATGTCTAGAATTAACCCTTACACTTTTTGGTTATTGTGCCACTTTCTATATTTTTACAGATTGGGAAGCGTAAGAAAGGGAAAACCATAATCTTATAATCATGGCAAATGGGAGACCTTGAATTTTTAGCAGCAAGGTGCATAGCCCTACCAACACATAGTAGGCATGTGGAAGAGCTTAAAGATGAACTGGGTATATGGGAAAATAGCCTCTTTGTTTTGATGCACGTGAGGGGCAAGAGTTTCAGGATCGAGGTGAAGGCAATGACGAGCTTTCAAGTCAACAAGGAGATGGAGATCAACATGAAGTAAATGTCACAAGAGAGGCAAAAAATGAAGACATTATAACAATTTTAGATTAGATGACATGCTTGTAATTTTGTAGAGCAGGCTCTTTTTTAACCAATCTTTATTTAATTGAAATCTTAATATTTTTGTAAACTGTGATTTTTTTGTCTAGCGGTCTAGTGTGAAAAGGCCAAACTTTAAATTTTAACTATAAATAGCCAAAGGTGCCTTCTTTCTCATTTTCACGTGATAGTAGAAACCAAGCATGATCTCACACTATCTCTTTGCATTCACATGGCTACCCACTTTGACAACTTCTATGAGTTCCTCTCCACCACCCCGTGGGTGGGCAAGAGCGAGCTCTTTGCCATGTTCACTTGTGAAGTCGACTTTGAAAAGTCGCGCGCCCTTGCGTCCCAACATTATGAGATGCAGATTGCATACATGGAGCAATACTTGGCTCCCCACTCCATCTCCTTTCCCCATTGCCCCAATGATCGATGGGTGCCTGTTGAGCTGCTTAAGTACATTCAACAATATACCCACCCCTACATCCAGCGCCTTGAACGCTTCATCGACATCTGCATCCCTGTAGGAGCTTACTGTACCTTCAATAAGTAGGAGGTGAAGAGGTTGGGGAAGGGGAATTTAGGAACTAGGTTCCTCTCATGGCTCGCCACTTTTGCATTCCTCATCAGCGAGATGAGGATTCGGATGAGGAGGTAGAGATGCCTGCATTGCAGTTGTAGGGTATTTTGAGGGATGATAGGGTATTGAAGGCACTAAGTATGAGTGCTGGTGTGGAAGAGCAGCTTGCATTAGAGCACTTTCCAGAGGGTTCATAATGTCCAGCTGAATAGCCCGCTATAGTAGAAGATGTGGGGCCATCTTCCCCACAACGAGGAGAGCAAGGTGCTACCAGAGCTTGAGATCAATCTCTTGAGCACCATTGTGGTGGAAGGTGAAGAATACTTATTTATTCATGACCTTGAAAAGGCAGCTGGCTTCAGAATGGATGAATGCTTGGGAATTATATGCATGTGATGTGAGGTGGACCTTGATACATCCAACCTCGGTCCTCACCTAGATAGTGTCATATTACCCCTTGGAGAATCTATTGCCACAGAGACAGTTGCTTTGGTCAAGGAAACTGAGGTTGAGACTGCGGGAGCAAGCCCTAGTTCTAGAGGAGGAATTCACAACCTTACAAGACAAGCTAGAGGCTGAAAAGAATACCCTTGCTGGAGTGATGGAGGAGACCAAAGCACCTAAAAAGGATGAGGCTAAGTTTGTGATTGACCTCTCCATGACAAACAATGTATTTTTACACATGATTAAAGGTGTTTTTATCTTGTAAACTACTGTTTCTCATAATTAGTGTACTCAACTTCATTATAAATGTATTAGAAATGATCTTGAGTGGCTAGGGGAGAAGTGCCAGAACATTGCAAATTTTTAGCCTACATCGCCGTTGCAGAGGCCAAAGTTGCACTGTTCTAGCACAGATTCCTCAGTCCTCTAGGAACATTTCTGATGCCTTGGGTGACAAACTGGCACATGATAGACACTCCATGATAAACAAACATGATGACACCGAGACATTGTAAGAGAAACTTAAAATTTAAATTATCAGAAGGTTACAAATGAAAGCCAGATAGGCTTGTTACAAAGGGGGGTTTGAAACAAAAGAATTGCTTCAAAAAGCAGGTTAACATCTAAGATCCCTAGATCGTGTCTCGCTCGCCTCAAATACGCCGAGCGAGTTGCATGTTCTTAGCAGAAATGGTAATTCTCTTTGCATGTATTGCAAGGAGGTTGGTGTCTTCAAAAAGCCCAACAAGGTAAGCCTCGGCGGCTTCTTGCAATGCTTCAAGGGAAATCCCCTGCACACGGAACTCTGTTCTATATCGTTGGAGAATCTCCTTCACTTTGCGAGCGAAAGGGACTCTTCTTATCAGCAACTCAGTGTTCCTCTGATAAAACTTGATTTCTTGTAGAGTCCTATGCCGTTGGCGCATCCTTCTCCTTGGAGCTCTTTGTGTTGTGTTGGTGCATTGGCGAGGTTGGGACTTCCTTAGCTTGAAGAGCTTGACCTTTCTACGTTTGCGTGCACTTATAGGAACCTCCCCTTGGTCTCTCTCATAGTCTAAATCCTCCTCCTCCTGCTACTATGGTACCTGTGTATCAATTCCTCCCGGCGGGGCGGGTAGGTAGGGGACCCTGTCCTGGCAGTAGGGTCTTGCCACCTATGGTGCTACGCACAGTAGGAATGTTTTCACCAACCCAGTCGAACTACTCATCATCGGCCTCTCTGTCTTGATCTCTGAGGTGGCTGCATTTTGGGGTCTTCTTCACACACTTGCTCCCACTAGAAGGGCCTACATGTGTGTGCATTGGTGTTGCTGTGGGAGGAGGGTTGGACTCTCGTGATCCCATTTGGCGTGCCTTAGAATCCAAGGGGTTACTCTCTTCCATGGTGTCGCTAGTATGTGGTCATTGGGTGCCTTGCACTGTGTTTTGTGAAGGCATGGTAACACGTGCGGTGTTCTTGGTGTGTGCCATATCCATGTATGACTATGCCTATTGTGCTAATGTGGTGATGTGCTGGTATCCTTACGTGGGTGCCTACGTAGATCTTGAGCAAAAGCTCTCTAAAAAAGTGAAAGGAAAATGAAGTGAGAAGGAACTATCAATAGTTTTTTTAAAGGGCAAAAAAAACCTAACTAAAATTATGTTCTTAGCCTTATTACATCTAGATTTGTGCTGGTGCATGCACAACCCAACGCCTCCCTTGTCTCCTCAATCATGCACACCAAGCACCATGCCTATGGGGAGCATTGTTCTGCAACCATTCAAGCCGAGCATGACTTTTTGCAGTCTTGCATGCCTCTTGTGCAAGCTTTGATTGTTGGGCTTGCTCTCCCTAACCAAGACCCTTGGAAAGGTTGTGCAATAAAACCAATTGAACATCTCTTGTAGATAGTTTGTACGTGTTCCTCTTGCAGAAGCTCCACCTCCATGTCTTGTATTTTTGAAATAAACCCCTCTTACTTTATAATTTGATTTCTCCATCCCTTGGGTACTCCACATGTGTCGAGTGATCCATACTTGTTCATGAAATACACACCATGCGCAAAAACTATGTGCTGTACACATGACAATAGAATTTAATTAGAAAAAGTCCAAGTTAAAACACCAGTTTATTTTTTTATTGTACAACTTACCATATAGTGTGTTACTTTACTCTCTCCCCAAGCACCTAGCACACTTTTGGTGAATTCCACGATATGTTGTTGGAATGATGCTCGTTCTTGGGCAGCTGTGCTACTTTGATTCATATTGCAAACCATGTTATTGAAATTTATCCAAAATTGTTTGCGCATATTTACAAGAACTAGCATTGGACAATCTACATTTGTGGTGATTGCACACAGGTCTCTCCAGAGTCCCTAAGTCTTCTTTGAATTCTCTATGTTTGTTGGCTTCTCCAAAAATCTCCTTGCCTTTGCTCCAGTCATGGAGACCTTTTGAGAAACCTTTTGAGAAACCTTGTATGACATACCAGAGGCTTGCTTATTCACTTCAATTTTCACGTTTTTGCCATGGCAGCCCAGGGAATTCAAAAGATGCTCTAGATTTACCAAGGGCTACAACTTTCCTCTCTTGTGTAGGCATTGTGAATGCATAATCGATATGGTACTTAAGCAATTGATCGAAGATTCTCATGAATGCATGAAGTGTGCAAAAGTGAATATTCTTTAGTGGAAAATTAGTGATGGGGCTCCAATTTGAATTCCTATTTAGTTCTTCTAGCATATCAGGAGACATGACACCTTCCACCCATCTTGCATTTGGTTGTTCCTCATCTTCATCATCAATTGACTCGTTGGATCTACTGCATCTTCCTGTTGCTTCTTCCCTTTCTTGGGACCTTTTGAGGCATCCTTCCAATAGAACCAACCTTTCGAGGCATCCTTCCAATAGAACCAACCTTCTGCATACCTTTTCCATTTGTCTTTTTCTACCTATGAATATCAATCTGAGCATTGCAGTATGGACAAGGCCATCTTGATGTCGCGCCTTCTTGAGCACAACCCATCATACATTTAATTGTCTTCAAATCTCCCCCAAGATGCCAATCCACCTTGAACTTTCCTATGTTTTCTACATCTAAAACTTGACCATTAATTTGCTTTTTGATTACATCTATTATCCAGGGAGTCCTTTCAAACATCCATGTCAATACCTCATGTGTCTTGTTTGGTACCTCGAATGCACCAAACCACCAGACCTCTTTCTCAGATTGCACACTAAAACTTGGTTTGGTAGTATTTTCCCATGCACATATCATGGCTTCATTCATGAGCGTAATTCTCATACATTCCCGCTTCCGACCTTGGCACTCATCTAGCTTGAGCACAAATGAAAGTGTGCTCCCCAAAACTATAAATAAATGGTAATTTACAATATTCAAAACAAAATAATCGTCTTCATTTTCTACTGAAAAACATGAATAGTATCAATTGCAAGTTCTCACTTTCTGGTGAAAGAACTTCACCATAGCTTGTTGTAGTCTCTCAATATGAACAAAGGCATTATTGTAAACATCATAGTGAGATTCTATACTTGTTGTCGTGATTTTCTTTCTGCTCGACCCTGTGTCTAATGCTAGTGTGCCCTCAACGTGATAAAACTATCCTATAGCTCGCTGCACATCATCATTATTGATACGCTTGACATTGTGAATCACCTTGAGTGTAGGAAATAAAGTGCTAGTGATTCCTTGTCTTAGAAATGCATCTTTTACAATCTGACGGATTGCTTGGTACCCTTTCATGCTGATTCCAACTGCATCACAAGCATGTTGAATTAATGAAGAATCAATGGAGGTGGTAATCTCGTTCACCACATTGTTGACAATAGCTTGGCGTATTTTAGGATAATGAGGGTTAATAATGTTTGAGAGAATATCCTTGGTATTCTGAATGGCTTTGACCAAATCCTTCCATCCCTCTTCGTTTAGAACCACACACCTCTTGTAGAAAATTCCTGGCAGAATACAAATCATGACTTTTTGGTTTAAATCACTGAGTGCATAATGAAAGTTTATGTTACTTACTTTGTTGTACAAATCATTTTCTTTCATGCTCCACCTTTAAACGCAAGAGATTCTATACCAACCAGTGTCTTTTTGCATTCATGAGCACCATTTGGCGTTGCTTTGAGTCATTTGATAAGTTCCCCTATCCTTTGAATCTTTGCATCTTTCTCCACATTCTCTGTGAGGATCTCTCTCATTTTATTTGATGATGTTTTGAGTCCTTCTTGACATTGTAAAATGGTAAGTTGTGATGATTGCAATTGAGATTGGAGAATATGGGTTTGCAAAGCTCCACTTAGTCAATCTTCTACAGTATCCTAACAAGCTAAGCTCTTCTTCACCAACAAATTGCATAAAAGATGATAAATCGCGGAAAGGAGGGTTTGCTATTAGTGGAGGGTCATTTGGATAGAGACGCCCATCAACCCAAAGATCTACATTTTTCTCCTTAGCTATCCTACGAGCTTGGATATATTGTGTATCAGTAGGATGGGTTTTTTTAGAGCTGCCATACTCTTCAAGAATACGAATGTGTAAATCAACCTTCCATTTTCTAGCTTCACAAGGGGCTACACACACAGCTTGTAAGGGCTCCATAGCTAAGTAGAGGAAGAAGCTAAAGCAGAGAGATCCTTAGAGGGAGAGAGAGAGAGAGAGAGAGAGAGAGAGAGAGAGAGAGAGAGATACTGTTAAAACTTTGTTGTTGGAGGTTTAACACAAATCCGTTTTTCTAAGTAAAAAATGATATTTTTGATATACAAATATACTAACATAGATTTTTTCATTAAATAAATTACATTTATGAGAAAAATTAAAAAATAATAATTTTTGGGGTCCCCACAATTTTGGGATCTCATGGATGTAGTGGTTCTTGAGAGTTAGTTATGTTTATGGGGTTGGGGACCTAACAGTTAGTTATGGATGTACTAGCTCCTGACAGGTTTCTAATGTGACCCTTGAATTACAAGATTTTTGGAGGGAAAAAAGTATTTTCATCATACATATTGGTTGGGTGGTGTTTTTTCTACCTCAAAATGTAAAAAAATGGAAAATAAAAAATTTTCACTTTTGGGGCCCACCTAAATACAAGAATGTTTTGCTGATGTGGAAGAGAGATATGGTGGGAGTTAATGAGGAAGGAGATTTCAAACTGACAAACAAGAAAGATTCAATTTATAGAGAGTGAAAATAAAAAATTCAAAAAGTAAGAAAGTATGAGAAAAGTCAAAAAGTAAGAGAGTATGAGAATATTCCCTTTAAAAAGTGAAACTAGGGGGGTATGGCTGATGTGTGAGAAAAGTCAAAAAGTAAGAGAGTATGAGAATATTCCCTTTAAAAAGTGAAACTAGGGGGGTGTGGCTGATGTGGCAAGGCCAAAAATAGGGGTCATCACAGCCTTTGTCTCCCTTAAGCCTAGCTTTTTAAGCTCTAATCCCTTAAAATTTGGAATCCTTAGGAGGCCCTTTTTGGGTCCAAAAAATTCCTAATGACAACTTGCTGGTGGCCCTACCATAGCTTAAAATCAATCTCCACCTGCTTCATCCACTCTCGATGATTTGCCTCCTCTTCTATCTCCACTGGTAAGAGACAAGGATGCGATGAAGGCGAGGCTCCATCTGAGCGCACTGGCTCGAAGAGATCGAAGCACCATCACGTCGAGCCACTGTGTTGTACACCTTAGATTGGAGCCACGGGCCCAAAAAAGTTGACTCGGACATCCTTAAGGCTCATACCTGAAGCAATGATGGCTACCTCCAAGTCGGGTGGTGTAGCTAACTGGCGGCACTGGTTTTTGCTGGGTCCATCATCCTATCTCCTGGGAAAGTTTGCCGATGCCAAGCATGCGATATGTGGCTAGGTCGACTCCCACACCTGACACATCATACAAAGCCTTGATCAAGGAAACTAATCCATGATGCATGCTAGGTGGAATGTGTGCCCACATTCTGGCATGTACCCTCTTCTAGAATCTATTGGAGCTAAGCACAACACGTAGATCATACCTATGAAGTGTGTAGGAGTAGGGACGCTCATACGAATGTGCCCAGGTATATCTGAAGGCCAAGCAGGGTACAGTGAGTAACCCTCTCGAGTGCGAGTGTGATTTTTAAGGGAGCTTAGTGGATGGAGCTTTTTGTGGCTGTCCTCTCTCTCTACTTGAACTATCTTTGTCTAACTATTGCCACCACCATCTTTGCTCACCACCGCCCAACCGAGCCGAGCCAAGACCACCCTTCCTCTCTCTCCTTTGCACCCTCTTCCCTCTCTCTCTCTCTCTCTCTCTCCTTTGCACCCTCTTCCCTCTCTCCTTCTCTCAGAGTCCCTCTCTCTCTCTCTCTCTCTCTCTCCTTCCTCTCACACTCCTCTCTCTCCTCACCCTCTCTCCTCACCCTCTCTCCCACCCTCCCTCTCTCTCCTTCTCCCACCCTCTTCCCTCCCTTTCACTCTCCCACCCACCCTCCCTCCCTCTCCTCTCCCTCTCTCCCTTTCTCTCTCCCACCCTCCCTCCCTCTCCTCTCCCTCCCTCCCTTTCACTCTCCCACCCACCCTCCCTCCCTCTCCTCTCCCTCTCTCCCTTTCTCTCTCCCACCCTCCCTCTCTCTCCTTCTCCCACCCTTCTTCTCTCTCATCTCTCCCACCCTCCGCTCTCTCCTTCTCCCACCCTCCCTTTTGCTCTCCCACCCTCCCTTCTCTCCTTCTCCCACCCTCTTCCCTCTATCTCCTTGTCCCACCACCGCCTAGCCCACACTACCCTCTCTCTCCTTCTCCCACCCTCTTCCCTCCCTTTCACTCTCCCACCCTCCCTCTCTCTCTCCTCAAAAGCAATTTTGATAATAGCACACGATGCAAGATTGGGGCAACCCCAAAAGTTGAAGAAGTTGGTCATGCAGCAACACAAGCAGGGCACTCTTTTACTTGTGGTTTATTGGTATTATTGTTATATTGTTTGCATACTAACATAGATTAAGTTATGGATTCACTACAACACGTCGGGGGTATAGCAGTGTTTTCTAGTAGTGTTTCAGTAGCACGTTTTTGGTCGGGATGTTCTTTCTCATCATTCCAAAACTTGGTGGAATCAATTTGAAAGAACCCATTTGGATGTTTCTTCACGGTTGCTTGAGCACCTCTATACATCACCTTAAACCATTTGACATCAAATATGGATAGATTAAATGCTCTAAATCCAATCTTATGAATATCCTGAATCAACAATACTCAAGATTATCCTCTATGACATTGGTATCATGTCTACTAGCTCGACTTTCTTTCCATCACACCACAATCAAATGTGTTTCTTTTATAATCCACATGCTGCAAAAGTTCTTTCTCGTTGACCATATTGCATTATATAGTTTGTACTAATGGTAAACAAAAGCATGACATTCATTAGGCGAAATATGGACTCTCATTTTTTCCCCTTTGAAGGACTTCCACACCTCCTCTCTCTCGAAAAATGGCTCATGGTGATGAAATTTTTACAAATCAACTCACAAGTGACTGGAGTTTGAAAATTTGGAATCTACTCCTTGATAGCTTTCCACATCCCCAAATTAAGGAAGTCCCCAAACTGGTGATGACATGGCATGTAACCCAATGATATATAGCATGATGGGTAATTTTTCATATTAAAAGGAAGTCCCCAAATTGGTGATGATGATGTAACTCCACTTACTTCTTAGCTGATTTGCAAAAATTTCACCATGAGTCCATTTTTTTACAAAGAGGAGGTGTGGAAATCCTTAAGGGGCAAAAATGAGAGTGTCCATATTTCACCTAATGTAGTATAGTGCATTAAACAAGGTATATACATGAGATAGAGATAAAGAATGTACTTACTTGAGGGTCACATCCTCTTGCATACTCATTCTCTTCTCTTGTGATCATCTCTCCATTTTTCGATGCCATTGATATTGCCACACGAAGCCGTTCTATATTGATCACATTTGGTAGAGGTTCCAAGCTAGGCGGGAATGGCAAGTGTCTATTTGCTCTTCTGAAAGCTCTTCTCTCATCCTTTTGTCTATTGATTGCATCCTTGTATCTCCCAATCCACTTCTCCACGATGGGACTATTTAGAATGCAGAATGTATATACCTTGTGGCATAATTCTTCATCCACTCTTCGTTGCTTGCCTTTTTCCTGAGGCACATTAGTAATTAGTCGGTCATCCTCCTCATTGCTTTACAATCATGGCATGGAAGGATAAATGCGAGATAGATGTTTTGAGATATACACAAGAGACTCTTGCATCAACCATCCCTCTGCCATGCTTACTTCTGGCCTTGCTCTTTGTCTCACAAAGTCCTTTAAGGTTTTCATGAACCTTTCAAGGAAAAACATCCATCAAACATGAACACCACACAATGCCACTTAATCAACCAAATGCACCACAAGATGCAATTAGCTAGTGATAATTGTTCTAGGAAAGTTCTCCTTGATCATACACACTACCTCAATAGCATTGAGATGAGCCATCTCAAAGGATGTAGGATTTATCTCCTTTAAGGATATGTACCTACATACATAGCAATTATGTGTACTTTTTACCAATACACAACTTGTGAGCACATGAGAATTCCAAATACATAACTTGTGAGCGCATGAGAATTCCAAATACATAACTTGTGAGCACATGAGAATTCCAAATACGCAATATAACTTAGTGAATTGAAGAGAAGATTCATACCTCACCAAGCTTCTCATTTTGTAAATATCCTCTCTCACCTTCTTGTCTCCAGAACCCACTATAGCAATTAGAAGAATAAACTATGCATAGGAAAAAATGGAAGTTAGTATATGAGCTTACAAATTATGTACCACAAAGAGAAAATGAATAAGCGAATATTTATATACCTACAATATCTTGAGCCAATCATGTGTCTTGAGGCCATATAATTGTTCCTCTCCTTTCTTTTTGGTATTTTTGAAGGCACCCTTCAATGAATGCACTACTCCCATTGGTGTACAAAAAGGGGCAATCACACTTTTCACCTTATTGTGGTCCCTCGTGGTGTTGGTTAATACCCATGGTGCCTTTGGTAGTAGGACTATTTTGCCACTCTCACTTTCAATTGGCCATGCACTTTGAAGGCGTCAAATGTTTTGTAAGTCATCCCTTTCACCTTTTGTATCTCTTTTACCAATTAAATGGTCCCATATATTTGTTACCACATTCTTGAAGATATGCATGGGATATAAGAGGTGATTGATCTTCATGTCACACCAATATGGAAGTCGAAAGAAGATTCGGTGTCTATACATCCCATTTGGTGGTGGATTAGGAGTGCTTCTCCATGATTTAAACCAATCTCTACCTCTCATCACAGGTGGTGAGACATCATGTGGCACATACTTAGGATGTGAAGGAGGAAGAAATCGATGATTTTTGTCATACACCACCTTCTTAAGTGTAGAGGGTCTTTTCCGAAACAAGTGATGGTCCACAAATCGGACATGCATGATGTCCAAAGGTTGCCAACCCTATTTTAAAATTGAGATGATTGAGATAGAGATATAAACTTAAAGATTAAAGGCTAAAGTCTTATGTATATAAGGTTCAAGAAGGTACCTGAGCACTCCGAGAACCCGGGATAGTTATGCATCGTCCAAAGAAAAACTCCTTTCACCTCCGCCTCATGCCTATTTATTGGCCTTGAAACATCATGTACTTTGATACCTCACCATAATGTCTCAAGATCCTCAATCAAGGCTTGAGGTACGCATCCATGTTTGCCACCTTATACTTGCTTGGTACCAGGAGAGCAAGCATGATATGACCTTTGTTGATTGCCACCCATGGAAAGAGGTTGTAATTCACCAATACAATAGGCCAAGTAGACCATGACATGGGCTTGAAGCCAAATGTGTAAACACCATCCATGCCCAAGCCAAGACGTAAGTGACGAGGCTCATGTTTAAACTCTGGCCATTGATGCTCCATATGTTGCCATGCCGGTGAATCAGCTTCTATGATCCTCATGATGCCATCGGTTGAGCGATGAGTAGCATGCCATGTCATGAGTTCTACAATCTCCTTACTTTTAAACATGTATTGGATGCGAGGAATGATAGGGAAGTGTCTCACAACCTTTCGAGAAACTTTATATCCTTGCAAATCATCCCTATAGAAGTGGCTCTCCCCACATTGTTATACGACATTGTTATAGCGGTTCATCCCTACTACTGCCTCATGAAGACCATATGTTCGGACGCTCAATTGTTATATGACGTTATCGTATATACTAGCCCTTGGATTGATCACACACACATCGAATCTTTTCTCTCAACCATGCCTTGGAACCAAATTTCGGCACTTAATGATCATTGTCAGACATCTTTAATCTAGCCAAAACTGACAACATCCAGAATTGCAAACAGAAAATTACCCAGGGCCTGCTACATAATAAAACCACATCAGCGTTTTTTTGGCTGCCACCAGCACAGCAAAAATACGTTGCCCACAGCAGCGAAGCTAGCAGTGAAATTTCTCTTAAGCAATGACCTGTGAACTGCTGTGAACTGTGATTCCCACCTAAATCGCCGTCGACGACGGGTGCCAATACCTACCTACTTCCCCTATCGTACACATGCACAGCCTACACCTGCAGCCCGACTATTCCCCCCACCACACCTCTTCTCTCAAGGGTTTTGCATCAATCAAGTCTCTCTCTCCAAGGTAAGTCCTTTCTTGCTTTCTTCAAGCTTTCATGGTTTTCTTCAATCTTTGTCTTCTTCTAAGCTTTCATGGAATGCTTGGACATAGCTCAATGTGAGATTTTCTTCCCCTTCCTCTCTCTTTCCTTCCCCTTTCTCCCTTCCCCTCTCTTTTCTCACCCTAGCCTTAACTTTAGCCTAATGCATAGAGTTCTAATAGAGAGCTTTGATGGAGAGATCTCCATGAAAGCTTTCTTCTATGCATAGAGCTAGGGTTTAGGTTTAACACAAACTGATTTTTTCATTCACTTATGCATTAAGAGTAGGGTTTAGGGTACTCACCTCTTTTTGCTCTTGTTTTTCTTGCTTACTAATGTGCTAATGAGGACTAACATTTTTTATTTATTATGTTTCTTTTTTGTAGGTTTATTTAAGTGAGCAAGGGTTTGGGCAATAGCATATATTTGCTTAAGAAGGTCCTTTTATTTATTATGTTTCTTTTTTGTAGGTTTATTCAAGTGAGCAAGGGTTTGGGCAATAGCATATATTTGCTTAAGAAGGTCCTTTGAGGTCAATACGTGGAGGTGGTGATAACATCATTGGGTATAAACCGTTTTTTGAAGTTAAACTATCAATTGAAAAATAGAGATGCTAATCAGAAGGGCTGACTTAGTGATCCCATGCAATTATTATTGAGATTTAGCAAAATCTTAGCTTGCAAAGTGCGGTGCATCCACCAGCACTATAAATGGTGCTCATTTCCTTCTTCCAAGGACCATTATGTCTCCATTTCATCAATTATCTTTCTTTTTTATCCATCTCAATTTTGTTGCAATGGGGTATGAGATTTGGGCAAACCCCCCCTCCTCGCAGGGGGCAGGTGAAGGTAGCCATAGCTACCAACCTGGCTTGCTCGCTCTCCAAGCTTGTTAAAAAGAACACCAAGGCCACCGCCTCCCCTCCCAACAGCTCCAAAGGCTAGTCTTCTTATGTGTGACCGTATGGCATACGGTTCTTCGACAAAGCTATAAATGCCGAGAAATTAGATACTCGAAGGTTAATTAATGGTAGAGAGTGATTTATTACAGTGATTGTTTGAATTTCTATCTTGTAGGAGGATACTCGAAGGCTAATGGTAGAGAGTGGTTTGTTATTAGTGACTTATATCTTGTATACACTCACTAACTCATTTCCTATATAACTCCATCTCTCTCTCTCTCTCTCTCTCTCTCTCTCTCTCTCTCTCTCTCTCTCTCTCTCTCTCTTTGTATGCCATGCCTTATTTTGATAGTTTAGTATATTGATCCCTAGAGTTTTTAGATTGAAAGATTCAATATTTGATTTTCTAGAATTAAATTACAATTGATTTAATGGGCCTCTGACAATCAGAACAAATTTTCCAAAGTAAATCTACAAAAACCCAACTGTCCGATTTGTAATTTTACCTTATACCCACATTCTACTAATCTTCCCCAATCTAATCATCACTAGATCCATACAAATTGAGCCTTTTAAATGGTAGATGTGGGAGGATAAAATAGTATGTTTTTTAACTATTTTAATACCTTTTAAATAATATAAAAAATAGTAAAACACATCAAAAATTACTCGATAAATCAAGTTAAGCTCTATGTTATTTGAATTTGTGATATGCAAGTGGGAACATCATATGAGTAATAATCTAAAAGGTATAGGTAATTTACTCACATTTAGTGTACCTGTCTAAACCTCCAACAGGGCCTGTATACAATTTTGGTTCCGAAAGAAAAGGGGATTTGAAATTATTGGATATTAGATTAAATTATCGTTTTAGGTGCCCAACTCTGCATATGATGTTTCATTCGAAGACCTTGAAGTGAAATGCCTTGGCTAACTAGGAGAGATTGGCTATTCTTCTTGAAAAAATGCTTGTTTTCAGGCTAAAGCCAAGGGCGCCCAAGTGAAACTAGATAACCTCATCTTGCAACTACCCTCAAATCTGAGAGAAGGCTAATATTTTTTTCTTCTTCCAACTTAAAAGTGTAAACAATAACACTTCTTCTACATATTTATGTATGAATAATAGAAACTAATGCACATAACAAATCATTAGATTATGTGAGCATGTAGAATAGGATTCTCTTTCAAGAGTTAAAAAACTTTGATGAAATAATGAAGAATCCAAATTTAATCATAAATTAGCTTACATGATGTGAGAGTACTTCCATTATTTCTCTACCATGTATTGGTGTCCAAACCTAAGAGTGGTGCTCCTTCCATGAATAATTATTTTTCCTTGTAACTTAAATGTGTACATAATAACAACCTTTCTATATCTTTAAGTACATGAGGTGAGAGTACTCCCATTCTTTAAGTAGGGGATGTGAGAGTTCTCTCACATAAATTAGCCTTTAATTAATACATGAGGTGAAATTGCTCCCATAAATTAGCCTTTACGTATATGAGGTGAGAGTACTCCCATAAACTTCACTATTTTATTCAAAGGAAAAAATAAACATTATAAGAGCTACATTTCTTTTAGTTCTTGTCTAGATATCGAGGAGGTTTGAAATAATACCTTTATTTTAGTGTGTGTAGACCTTGATTATGTCACTCTATAAAAATTGATAGAGCATATCCATGCATTTAAAATACCATGGGCATGCCCATGTGCATCCATGTAAAATTTGATATAGAATGCATGCATTTAAAAATTGATACAGCATGTGCATGAATGAAAATTGATATAATGCATGTATTCAACCCTTTTTTATATTTTTCATTTTTTAACCACCCTTTTATGATTATCTCTTGTTAATATGCATACGATATATAACTCTTCCAATAACAAAACTCCTCTAGTGTAGACTAGGATTACTTACAAGCTAGTTTAGTTTCCAAGTTTGTAAAATCATTGAATTCATGGCTTGGTGTGTGAATCTCCTTATATATATATATATATGTATATATATATATATATATTGTTAATATGCATACGATATATAACTCTCCCAACAATAACAAAACTCCTCTAGTGTAGACTAGGATTACTTACAAGCTAGTTTAGTTTCCAAGTTTGTAAAATCCTTGAATTGTGTTTGTGAATCTCCTTTTTTATATATCTATATATGTATGTATGTATATATATATGTCTGTATATATATAAGAAGACGTGGTGACAAAGACTGTTAAGGAGATGGGATCACGGCACCGATTTTTTTGGGGGGGAGGGGGAATAACTAGGAGATAGGATCCGAGCACTGACGTCGCTCAGTGCCTTGGGGTGGTGTGCCTTGGGGTGGTTTTTTCGTTTTTGATTTAAGCACTTTGGGTGTGTTCACACAGTTTGAGTGTGTTGGGTGGTGTAGTTCACACGTAGCAATGATTTACTGCTACTACTATCCTTCATTAGATGGACATGCTACATGCCATCATCATCATTGACATCACTTTGTTTCCATTTTAGATTCTGATTTTATCCGATTTTCTCATGCTTTGTCATCATGGCTCTACACTCGTTATCATGTTTCCTTTTCGTGTCTTGGATCATATTATGTTTACAAAGTTCACACATTTTGGCACTTTGAGGGGTAGACCTTTAAACCCTCGTTCGCCGCCGCTGACTTCAAGTTGAAGCTATGATGAGGAAGCATAATCATTCCATGGTTATATGTTTGAGCTTGTGGGTTTGATGCCTAGATATTTGAGGCACTTATTTTATGAGAGGGATATACATGCCAAGTGGTCCAAATGGTCTATTTATGGTGGTGACTTTGTTGAAACATTTCCTGGCTACCTTGACATAGATGGCTCAACATTGTTCCCATGGGATGATTCTTCTTTGGGAGACTTGCCTGAGTGTCCTACACTCTTGAGCCATCATGAGTATGTTCTTGAGGATGTAGGCTACACGAACACAAATTCAAATGGTCATGCTGATGTATTATACATACATATAAATGATGCTATATCACACACACATACTCATCATGATATTGGTACACATGCACATGATCATGGCATTGACACATATACCCATGGTGCACATGATGATGATGTATGTAGTATTTATTTGTGTGAGCTCGTTGTGATAAAGGGGGTTACTCGCTTGTGATACTACGTGTACTTGGAGGAAATTAATCCCATACACAAAATGTGCACTTGACTGACACTTGAATATAGAGAACGTTGAACCCCTCTAGAGATCATCCCTCTCGGGATCTTTTGGTGGTTCTGGAGGCTTCAACCTGGCTAAGGGGTAGGATTGGGACCCCGCACTCGAGGCTAACACATGGCTCCTTCTTGGAGTCCAACAAAAGCCCCCATGCCACTCGTGTGAGCTCTATTGGCCATGAAACATGAAAAAAATGGCCAAGTAAGTAGCGTTGTTGGCCAAGTTTCATTGCCATTGAAGCTCATATGGGTGGGTTCGCGTGTTGGAATCACCCATTTTTGGGCCCCCGCTGCTTTGAGGCCATGTGTGAAAAGTTTGATTCCATTGCACGAATCCACCCATGTGAGCCCTGTTGGCCATGAAACTTGGCAAGCATGACTAAATAGCGTAGTCGGCCACATGTGCCAAATTTCATTGCCATTGTAGCTCTCATGGGTGAGTTCGCACGTTCGAATCACCCATTTTTGGGCCCCTGCAATGCTTTGGGGCCATGTGTGAAAAGTGTGATTCCATCGCACACCCGATCACCCGTGCGAGCTCTATGTTGGCCATGAAACTTGGAAAACATGACCAAGTAGCATAGTTGGCTGCACTTTCCAAGTTTCATTTCCATCAAAGCTTGCATGGGTGGGTTTGTGCGTTGGAATAAACCATCTTTGGGCCCCCTCCATGCTGTGCGAAAATTGTGATTTCATTGCACTCGGTCACCCGTACGAGCTCAATTGGCCATCAAACTTGGCAAGCATGGCCAAGTAGCATAGTTGGCCATAATTTCCAAGTTTCATTGCCATCATAGCTTGCACAAGTAGGTTCACGCGTTGGAATAACCTCATCGTTTCAATGCTCGAAGAAGATGCTTTGCCTATGGTGAAAATAGGCAATTCGGGCGCACCGTCCCCACATTCGGAGTCAGATGGGGAGGAAAATTTGCAAGGGAGTCCATTAGGATGGGTTGGAACCCCATGCAAGGTCTCATCCCCATCTGACTCCGAATGTGGGAGGAAGTGCACCCGAATTGTGTATGCTCGAAGATGCTTCCCCCAGACCGCCCCTACATTTGGAGTCGCATGGGGACAAAACTTTGCACGGGCATCCATCATGATGGGTTGGAGCCCATGCAATGTCTCCTCCCCCCATACGACTCCGAATGTGGGGGACGGTGCGCCCGAATTATGCATGCTTGAAGATGATGGATGCTCTTGCAAAGTTTCGTCCCCATCTAACTCCGAATGTGGAGGGCGGTACGCTCGAATTGCCTATTTTCAGCATAGGCAAAGCATGATGGGTTGGACATCCATGAACAGAGCCAACCAGTGAAGAGCTTTCTAGGCCCACAGATGCATTCAAAAGGCTTTCAGAGAATGCTAGAATGAAAATCACTGAGCTAGAGGCAGGGCCATCATCCATTGTAGCAGCAGCGGGCATGCCCACGGTCAATTTGGTTTCGGGGTGCACCGAACTCATTATGTTCAATGCAGTACAGCTACTTGATGCCCACAAGGACACCCAAAGAAAGCTTGCAGATGCCCTGGCTGAGATAGAAAACAGGAAGTCAGTGCAGATTGCCCAAGAGGCAGAAAGGGCCCTCATGCAGACACAATTGGCCAGTCTCCAGGGAGAATTGTTGCAAAGCCAAGAGGCAAGGGCAAATGCCTCAACTTATGAAAAGCATATGCATGCAGCCAATCATAATGTGAAACTCCACATAGAGGCAGTTATAGCCCTCAATAGAGAGTTGGGCGGGGCAAGAAGGTCTCATACCTATCCAACTCCAAATTTGGGAGACGGTGCGCCCAAATTGCAAATAGGCAATTTGGGTGCATTGCCCCCCATTTTCACAGTCAAATGGGGACAAAAAATTTCAATGGCATCCATCATGATTTGTTGGAACTCCCTGCAAGTTCTCATCCCCATCTGTCTCCAAATGTGGGGGGCGGTGTGTCCGAATTGTGTTTTATTTCAATGCTAAGATGCTTCGCCTATGGTGAAAATAGGTGAAGCTCACCGCCCCCCACATTCGGAGTTGGATGGGGACAAAACTTTTTATGAGAATCCATCATGATAGCATGTGAGTTTTTCCCTACGCACAAACTTTGGTTTTTTGCTTGGCATTGTCACCATTTTTTGGTTTTGGTGTGAAAACCAATTTCCTTTTTTGTCCACTGTTTGAATAAGTGAACGTGGGTTTCTTTTCATTTGACGCACTGGTTTTAATGAATTGGCACCAACCATTGTCTTATTAAAAAGCTAAGCAGCCTAAATAGCATCTTCAGTTGTTTTAACTTTGCACTTCTTTACCTCGTATTGATAATCACGAGATAATCCATTGATGAAAATACCACACAAAGTATGATCATCAGACTTGGCTTTAGCAGCCAACTGTCTAAACTTTTACACATAGTTATCAAAAGACTGATTAGCCGTGCTATTTTTTACCAACTTGCAATAACTTCGAATTCATCCTCGGGTTGGACAAATTCTTTCTTGAATGCAACTTCAAAATCTAGCCAAGTAGTGGGAATAGAATCTTCTTTTAGATCCTTATAAACCCTGTGCCATTTGCAATTTTTGCACATCAGTGAAAGGGTGAAAAGCAAAGTGTGTATTCCACTTGTTAAGCCAGGCATCCACACATTCTTGTGTCTTCTCTTTCCTCTCTCCGCCATACACCTTTGGTGCAAAAGACGGAGCAACTGCTTTGGTATCTATAGATGAGGTGGCCAGAAGAGCTTTCTGCATAGTTAAAATTTGCACCTTAAGGGATTCCATCTCATCATGGCACTTTGTTATAGTAGCCTCGAGACGTTGTCTCACCTCCAAAAATTCGCTCTTTGCTACCACCTCCTCTTCTTCTTCATGGAACTTACTAGCGTCCCATTCCACCATGATACCACCCATACATACCTTAACAATTTGAAACTCCCTAGTATGCCGTCTAGAAAAATATGAATAAAATCCTGTATAAAAGGAATAAGATGGCCTTATCCAGACTTTCACATACTAAACCTGTCTCTATATACTTGAGACTACATCAAGGAATAAATCCTTCTGAGTACATCATTTAGAAAAGAAATTGAATTATTGGCACCTTTCTAATGATAACTACCCAAAACACAATAAAGTTAGGGTATAAAAATAACTCACCTAGATATATAATCAACTAGGTATCCGAGTTGGAATATGTACAAGAGTACAAAAAATATACTCCAAAATTACGTGCAAAAAACAAAGGTAAATGCTACCTTCAAAGCACATGTAATTATTCAAAAGATCAAAAGATCCTTATAAAACCATGGATAAAAGCATAGAAGCTCCTCGAATCCATAAACACCATAGTTGATCATAAAAATCAATGCATACCATCTAATGGACATAAATCATGCCAAAAGAAGCATTAAAATTGGTGGTCAACTCATCAATCCGTAGTATATGAACGTTGTGTTGTTCAAATAAAACTCCAAAGTAAGAAAGTAAAACACATGTGTGTAGCACTCAATAACAAAACCCTAGACACAAGTGATCTAGGTAGAACCTGATGAGTCCATATAAAACTTGGAAAACATCCAATAAAATCCACCAAAACAAATCGATCAACTAACCCATGATAGAATTTGTCTTAGGCTTAAGAAATTAAGCACAAACCACACTTAGATAAGTGCAAAATAAATTATCATGGAAAAGTGTCAAAGGTGAAACACACTTTGAACGTAAATTATAACCGTCAAAAGAAATTAAGGAACATATCCAAAAAGAATTGGCTAAACAATGGTAAAAAATCATGAATACATCGTTTAGAATTAATCCAAACATAAATATCCATTAATACGAGATATAATCGTATTAATTATATGCGAATAGCCCGCATCTATCTAATGTCAGCACGAGAAAACGTACTTCAACATTAAATAACCCTCGAAAATAATAAATTCTCGAGAAAAAGAATTATCATGATTTTTCTCTAATGTTTCCTAATTTATAGGGCCTCAAAATATGATAATTTCAAATTCCACCAAACCTATCTTATGGCATTCCAAACCTATCCTATGGCATTCCAAACCTATATTTTTCTAGAAAATTTTTAGCAATTTAATTTACCAAATACCGTTGATATTTTAAAAATACCAATTTTTAGGATTTCTAAAAATAATTTTAGAATATTCCTAATTTGTCCTGAGAATCCCATCATTCACGAAATTTCCAATTCTGCCCAACAATTCTCAAATCCAATGAAAATTTACAAATTTAATGGATTTTTTTAATTTTTTGGGTCAAAAAATATATTTTTAAAGGAATTTGAATGCTAACGGGCGCCCGAATGGACACACCACATGCCAAACACCAACCCCACATTTTTCCAAAATTTACCTCTTTTTTCTTCTCCAATATAGGAAGTTATGTGACATAGGTGCTTGTAATGGCTAAAGGGAGAGAGATGGAGAGAGAAAAGGGGGGAGAGAGAGTCTAGCAAAGGATGATAAAAAAGAACCACCTCTTCCCTTTTCTTTCTTCTCCAATCCAGGAAGTTATGTGACATAAATACTTTTAATGGCGTGTGCATGCGAGAGAGAGAGAGAGAGAGAGAGAGAGAGAGAGAGAGAGAGAGCACATCCATTTGTCTAAGGATTAATTTTCTCAAGGGCTTAAAATTTTTTAAATTACCCCGAACGCATTTAGAATACGAACGGTCAAAAAATTTTGGAATTTCAATGGTTTTCCCAGAATACAAAAAGCCAAAAGTTTTGGGAAAATGAAAAGACAAAAAAATCGGAATGTGAAAGGTCAAAGGTTTCCGGAATACAGAAGGTCAAAAGTTTTTCCGGAATTCGGAAAGCCAAAAGGTTTCATGAAAACGGAAAGCCAAAGGTTTTCTGGAAGATAAAAAGCCAAAAATTTCCAAGAAGAAATTTCTAGAAATTTTCAGAGATTTTTTTACCTCAAATCCAGTAATTTTCCACTATTTTCCAGGCTTTCTCCAAGCTTTTTTTAAAATAAATTCAAAAGCTTTTTTTTTAAATATAAAAAACTCAAGTGTAAGATTCCTCCCCCAACCCCCTTTTTGATGTCTAGTATCTTCCCCTGTAATCAACCCTCTTCAGAAATATAAAGACCTTGTTGCTAACTATTTTAGCCTAGAGAGAGAAAAATTATTCTAGAGAGAGAATATTCAGATTTTAAATATTTTTGGATAGAAAAATATCTCTTATAATTCGGATGAGTTCCCCTGAAACAGAAATTCAAAAAGAATTTTCCAATGTGCAATTGGAATTAATTAGAAATAGGTATAAAGAACCTTAGTCTAAGGGTCTAGATTTTCAGAAATTTTTGGATTATGGTCCAATTAAGGTTCCTACGGGCCAATAGCATCAATCCATGTGTAGGGAGGAGATAAATCCAATTTGTAAAAGAAGATACCCAAAAAAAATGAGTAAATGCTCACATAAGATGAAGAGTTGAAAATGTACAAGGTTTATTAGTAAAAAACTATGAGCAATATTAAAATGATTCCATTATGACACATATGTAAGGAAGGGGAGTTCTTTAAAGGAGGTGCATATTTCACATAAGATGAAGAGTTGAAAATGTACAAGGTTTATTAGTAAAAAAACTATGAGCAATATTAAAATGATTCCATTATGACACATATGTAAGGAAGGGGAGTTCTTTAAAGGAGGTGCATATTTCACATAAGATGAAGAGTTGAAAATGTACAAGGTTTATTAGTAAAAAACTATGAGCAATATTAAAATGATTCCATTATGACACATATGTAAGGAAGGGGAGTTCTTTAAAGGAGGTGCATATTTCACATAAGATGAAGAGTTGAAAATGTACAAGGTTTATTAGTAAAAAAACTATGAGCAATATTAAAATGATTCCATTATGACACATATGTAAGGAAGGGGAGTTCTTTAAAGGAGGTGCATATTTCACATAAGATGAAGAGTTGAAAATGTACAAGGTTTATTAGTAAAAAACTATGAGCAATATTAAAATGATTCCATTATGACACATATGTAAGGAAGGGGAGTTCTTTAAAGGAAGTGCATATTTCACATGCTTGAATGAGTTTTAAACTCATAAAAATTGAGATATTTCATCTCTCCTCTCTCCTCATTCAAGTCTAGTTCCAAAAAGTTAGCTTAACTGACCTAAACATGGTCAAATATTGACCAAACTGATTTAGAAAATTCTAGAATCAGTTTGTTTGGTTAGGAGCTCAATTTTTTCTATAAATAGAAGCCTCCCCCTTGTTGAAAAATAGATAGTGTTTATGCATCGTTACTCTACTCCACCTAAGCCAAGAACTGTGAATTCATTTAATAATTCACTAGTTTTTGGAGCTTCCCTCTTTTTTCAATCCCCATTAGTGGCTCCATCAACATACTTAACCAATTGATTGGTTGGGGGCCTCTACCGTGAACAAAGAATCAAGCAATTTGTAAGGTAATTAGTGAATATTGATCTTTTCTATAATTTCTCAATGTTTCTCTCTTCTCAACCCCTCTCAAACTTGAGAAGCTTAATTGGTATGGTTTTTTAAATGCTATTGAAGTTAATTGGTGAATAGTAGTGAAGAGTTACATAATTTAATAAATGCTATTGAAGTTAGTTTCTATTTATGTTTAAATTCTAATGGTTTTTATGTAATTTCTCTCTCTCACTCAAGAAATGGTCATACTCATGACCCATTCTCAATCCAAATCAAGCTTTTCATAAAGCTTTTCCTTAACCCAAGATTAAGCTATGCTTGAGGCCAAATTAATGGCTTTTTTCTATGCTTTTAGTTTATGTATATTGATGATTCAATCCATTATGGATTAATGATCCAATTAGAGATCATTTCAATTATTTCCTTAATGATAAGCTTTATCCCTCAGAAAAATTGAGATTTATCAGTCATAGCAGCGGAGCTATGGCAAAATTTTATAAAAATTATGCATAAAATAATTTCATTCAAAGCATAAAAAGAGGACTTCCTACCATATTCTAGGAATTATCATCCTAGATTAATTGAAAGATATTCATTGTAATCATAGAGAAATTGATTTTTATATTATGCATCGTTGATTTTCATGCACAGAGCTATGCATAAAAGATTATTATTTTAACATAAAAGTGTTACTTTTATCATAATTGGATTTCATGCATAGAGGTATGCATAAAAGATTATTATTTTAACATAAAAGTGTTACTTTTATTAAATTTTAATTTTCATGCATAGAAGTATGCATAAAGGATATATTTTTTATATTAAAAGTGTTACTTTTATCATTTTTTATTTTCATGCATAGAAGTATGCATAAAGGAAAATTTTTTATATCAAAAGTGTTACTTTTATCATTTTTAATTTTCATGCATAGAAGTATGCATAAAGGAAAATTCTTTATATCAAAAGTGTTACTTTTATCATTTTTAATTTTCATGCATAGAAGTATGCATAAAGAAAAAAAATTTTATATCAAAAGTGTTACTTTTATCATTTTTAATTTTTATGCATAGAAGTATGCATAAAGGAAAATTTTTTATATCAAAAGTGTTACTTTTATCATATTGGAATTCATGCATAGAGGTATGCATAAAAGTTGATTATTTTATTATAAAAGTGTTACTTATATCACAATTGAAATTCATGCATAGAAGTATGCATAAGAGTTGATTATTTTATTATAAAAGTGTTACTTTTATCATATTTGGATTTCATGCATAGAAGTATGCATAAAAGATATTCTTTTTATACTAAAAGTGTGATTTTCATCATAAAGGGATTTTATGCATAACTTAGTTGCATAAGAGAAATTCTTTTATTCTAAAAGTGTAATTCCTACCAAATTGAATTTATGCATAGGAAGATGCATAAAAGATTGATTCAAAAGTGTCATTCTCATCTAAATTGAATTCATGCATAGGAAGATGCATGAAAGATTGAATTTTAATTCAAAAGTGACATTTTCATTTAAAATGAATTTATGCATAGGAAGATGCATAAAAGATTGATTTTTACTTCGAAAGTATTAATCTTCTTAAATGGAATTTATGCATAAATAAATGTGTAAAGAAATCTTATATCAAATATAAGAATTCTCTTGTATTCTATAAATAGAAATAAGAGGTGATAGGATGTGATAAGAAGTGGATAAGATGTGATAAGAGGTGATAAGATGCTTATGAAATAAGTTAGGAGGTGATAAGATGAATTAAGATGTGTATGGGATGAGGTAAGAAGTGTATGTGATAGGATAAGGGTTGTGATAGGGCGAGAATGGATGTGATGTAAAAGATTAGATGTGAAGGCATATGGGGTTATATGAATGGGAATGTGGAAATGGATGTATGTATGTGGATGTGTGGATGTGGAGATGGGAATGTGGATGTGTGAATGTGAATGTGGATGTATGCATGAGGATGTATATGCATAGATGTGAATGTGGATGTATAGATGTGAATGGGAATGTGGATGTGGATGTGGATGTATGTATGTATGTGGATGTAGATGTGGATGTATAGATGTGAATGGGAATGTGGATGTGGATGTGGATGTATGTATGTATGTGGATGTAGATGTGGATGTATAGATGTGAATGGGAATGTGGATGTGGATGTATAGATGTGAATGGGAATATGGATGTGGATGTATGTGAATGTGGATGTAGATGTATGGAAATGTGGATGTGGATGTATGTGAATGTGGATGTAGATGTGGATGTATAGATGTGAATATATGATATGTGATGTAAAGGAATCTGAAGTGAAGAGATGGAAAATGATGTGATTAGATGAGTATATATATAAATGGATGTGGATATGGATATGGATGTGGATGTGGATATGGATGTGAATATATGATATGTGATGTGAAGGAATCTGAAGTGAAGAGATGGAAAATGATGTGATTGGATGAGTACATATATAAATGGAATGTGGAATAAGTAATGTGGATTAATGAGGGATAATGTGAAAAAATGAGAGTTAATATAGAAACTGTATTTGTAAACTGTTGTAAATGCTGTTTGTAAATGGCTGTTTTATGTCAAGAATGCTGGGAAAGCATTTTGACCGTCTTGTGATTAAGGTCGTGGAGCCTAACTGATAAAGTTGCAACTGCTGACGGAGAGTCAATGGAGGACGTCTCGCGTAGCAAGGTCGGCCGAGGTCTTGACCAGCCTCGGTTCGATTAAAATGGTGAGCTTCCGGTACGGTGGATGAGGGACCAAGGAAGCGGCCTATGAGTGAAGCGCTAGGTCACCTGCGAAGGATCCTAGAGGGTGCTGACCATACGGTGCTCGGGCTCTGGGTCGCCCAGGATACCCACGCGTGCGTCGAGGAAGATATTGAAACAAGGAGTAAGAGTTGTTTTCTGAAACCGGGCATGGATCTGGTTGATTGACCTTGCTGGTCTTCAATGGATGAGTCCATGGCTCTTTTTATGGATCTGTTGGTTGATCTTGCTGATCTTCAACGAGAGTCCATCTTGATTTTTATAAGTGATTATATTGCCGAGTATTATGGGCTAGGAACTATTGAAAAGGCCCCTGTGTGGACAGGTGGTGAGCGTTCTAGTTGCCAATGATGCCATAGATACTCTGATGAAGGAATGATGGGAAATTATGAATCAACCGGATAAATTGGAAGATTGTGATCAGTGGTACTATGGTTTCATTAAAGGATTGTTTTAAAGTTAGCCGATGCTAAGAAAAAGGCAATTTCATATTGGGTGTGTAAGTGGTGTGGCTAGTTTTATGTTTGCATGAACTTCCGGCTAGGGGGCCTTGGAACTCTTTTCCTTGGTACCCGGGACAAAACCTAACCAAATTCCAAATTGGATCCCATCACTACAGTGGTTGGGCGGTTGGCTAACCCATGGGATCGGATGGGGTTAGGCTGGGCTGATGGATCCGTAAATCGAGACTCAACTTTTGTTTTTACGATAGATAAAATAAATCCCGGACAGTAACTGTTCTATGGATAGGAATCAACGGCTGTGCCTCTTGAATGGGGAAAAAAGCGTTGATCCCAATGATCCAAGTGCAAGTTTCTTCCTTGATCTGACCAAGTATCTTATAGATGCAATTGGATCAGCTCGATCAGAAATGACCTTGACTACGTTAGAGTAAAAAGTTATCCTGGTGGAATCACCCGTGCTTTTCGGTAAAGGAAGTTTTTCCGGGTTCGGTTTTGGAACAACCGACGGATTAGTCTCTTATCCGGATATCCGTGGGTGAGGCCCCGAATGTGGGACCCCTGTCCAGCCTTTGGTTAATAAAGATCAACTGAGAAGACAAATATATCAAAAATTTATCAAGAAACACAAAAAGGTTATAATTGTGTGAGATAATTCATACAATTTGATATTCAAACTGAAACTCGTAATTTGGTAATTGGGTCTTCAGATGGAAGTACCGCAATTATATAGAATCCCTGACTTGCTTGAGGCCTAGACATGATAGTATTTACCTTATAATTCCAAGGGCCGTGACTACCCGTATATACCGAGAGTATACTGCAGCTCTTTACTGACAGTATATACGAGTAAATCTAAGACTTGAAATTATAAGCATTAATGCTATCTAGATGATGATTTCGAATGTGATTGATATGATTTTAATTCTGTTTGAGAATTGATGAATTGATTTGGATTCTGATTGAAAATGCTAATTGGAAAATGTTGATTTCTAAAAATTAGTTGAAATATAATGAAACCTGAATGAGGGGGAATGGGACGAGTCCCTGTGATGATATTCATAACTAGAATGATGATAATGAATTCAGCAAATCACTATGAGGTTAGTGGGTTGTACTGTTAGATTGCTACTGTTAATACTTGACCGGTAGATCAAGTTAAGGGATGTCAAATTGAGAACTTGCTTGACTGAAATTTCCGTGGAGGAATGTTCCGAAGGAAACTTTTCGGTCTAATGGACCATTATCATGTTAAAGATATGAAAGACATGATCTGAATGAATTGTTATTTAATGATGAGTTCTATATAAGGGATATTTATCCCAGTGTTCTGTTGGGTTGACCAGAATATAAGGAACCCCAGAATAAAATTGGATCTTAAGAAAAAGAGCTGTCCTCTACCTTGCGAGATGAGGACATCTCGCACTTTTTAAGTGGGGTAGAATGTAAGATTCCTCCCCAGCCTTCGAGGTATACAGGAGTAAGAATCTCCCTTCTGATCTCATAATTATTCCCTCTCTAAAATAAAAGAAAGTTTCTGTTTAAAAAAAGGAAGACCCTTTTCCTAGAATACTTCTCAGGAGTCCCACTTGTTTTAAGGATTTAGAACAATGAGTTCGGAAGTGAGAATCGGTGTTTTGGATACCAAGGTTTTGGCTTTCATTTGAGTACGGCCCAAAAGAAGTTCTTTATCTCTTGGGGAGTATAAGAAGTTATCCCCCAGATATTGTGACCCTTATATCTGAATTCAATGAAAGTAGGTGACTTAGCCTACAAGCTTCTTTTATCTCCTCATCTCAAAATTCTTAATACCTTCTATAGAAAAATGTGTCAAACACAAATCATGGAAAGACGGTAAAACTTCAGTGGCAAGTTACCGTGTGGCTTCTAGGTTACGCTAGCTCCTTCCCTTATATAAGTCGTAACTTTTACTTGTCGCTCACAGTAATCTTACTCCCATCAATCTCCTTTCTTTCTTAATCTCCTTCATGGCTTGGCAACAAGAACTAGTTTTATCCATGATGATTTCTCACCTTCAAGACGCAAGAGAGTCTGTGAAGAAAGACTTTATAGAACAGTATGAGCGCTCACTTTTTCCTCACCTAGGAACTTCTGTAGCTCAGACCAAATGGCGAACCTATCAAAACATAACTAGGATAACACCCTGCAACACTTTCGTAACAATGTCCGCTTGGCCATGGTTATCGAAGCCATGGGTTTGGGTCCTCGATACTACTGCGTCATGAGATCAAGACATCTTGGGTTTTCTGAGCGGGTCTTCTTACTGGCATGTTTTCTTCCTCATGAGAAGATATGCCTTTACCCCGTTTTTGGCTTGCCTCTCAGAGGTCCTTTTGTTAGAACACCTCATACCACTGAGATAGGTGCAGCAATAACCAACAGAATCATTCCCATAGATGAGTTACCTTATACTTGTGCAGCTTGTGAGGACTGCTTTTGTGACCATATGATGGACGGGCTTATGGAAGTGTAAAGAGTTCCTCTATCTTTACTGTATAAGTTCCGAGAATGAATAAAGTTTAAATCTTGTTCTTATTTTGAATCTTGCTCTCTTTAAGACTTATCTTGGTGGTTAATCTTGATTAAAATTTTTCCCTAAGTCTCATATTCGTGCATCTTGCGAAATTATCACAAGTTGCGAGATGAGGACATCTCGCGTTTTTTAAGTGGGGTAGAATGTAAGATTCCTCCCCCAACCCCCTTTTTGATGTCTAGTATCTTCCCCTGTAATCAACCCTCTTCAGAAATATAAAGACCTTGTTGCTAACTATTTTAGCCTAGAGAGAGAAAAATTATTCTAGAGAGAGAATATTCAGATTTTAAATATTTTTGGATAGAAAAATATCTCTTATAATTCAGATGAGTTCCCCTGAAATAGAAATTCAAAAAGAATTTTTCAATGTGCAATTGGAATTAATTAGAAATAGGTATAAAGAACCTTAGTCTAAGGGTCTAGATTTTCAGAAATTTTTGGATTATGGTCCAATTAAGGTTCCTATGGGCCAATAGCATCAATCCATGCGTAGGGAGGAGATAAATCCAATTTGTAAAAGAAGATACCCAAAAAAATGAGTAAATGCTCACATAAGATGAAGAGTTGAAAATGTACAAGGTTTATTAGTAAAAAAACTATGAGCAATATTAAAATGATTCCATTATGACACATATGTAAGGAAGGGGAGTTCTTTAAAGGAGGTGCATATTTCACATAAGATGAAGAGTTGAAAATGTACAAGGTTTATTAGTAAAAAACTATGAGCAATATTAAAATGATTCCATTATGACACATATGTAAGGAAGGGGAGTTCTTTAAAGGAGGTGCATATTTCACATAAGATGAAGAGTTGAAAATGTACAAGGTTTATTAGTAAAAAAACTATGAGCAATATTAAAATGATTCCATTATGACACATATGTAAGGAAGGGGAGTTCTTTAAAGGAGGTGCATATTTCACATAAGATGAAGAGTTGAAAATGTACAAGGTTTATTAGTAAAAAACTATGAGCAATATTAAAATGATTCCATTATGACACATATGTAAGGAAGGGGAGTTCTTTAAAGGAAGTGCATATTTCACATGCTTGAATGAGTTTTAAATTCAAAAAAATTGAGATATTTCATCTCTCCTCTCTCCTCATTCAAGTCTAGTTCCAAAAAGTTAGCTTAACTGACCTAAACATGGTCAAATATTGACCAAACTGATTTAGAAAATTCTAGAATCAGTTTGTTTGGTTAGGAGCTCAATTTTTCCTATAAATAGAAGCCTCCCCCTTGTTGAAAAATAGATAGTGTTTATGCATCGTTACTCTACTCCACCTAAGCCAAGAACTGTGAATTCATTTAATAATTCACTAGTTTTTGGAGCTTCCCTCTTTTTTCAATCCCCATTAGTGGCTCCATCAACATACTTAACCAATTGATTGGTTGGGAGCCTCTACCGTGAACAAAGAATCAAGCAATTTGTAAGGTAATTAGTGAATATTGATCTTTTCTATAATTTCTCAATATTTCTCTCTTCTCAACCCCTCTCAAACTTGAGAAGCTTAATTGGTATGGTTTTTTAAATGCTATTGAAGTTAATTGGTGAATAGTAGTGAAGATTAATTGAAAGATATTCATTGTAATCATAGAGAAATTGATTTTTATATTATGCATCATTGATTTTCATGCATAGAGCTATGCATAAAAGATTATTATTTTAACATAAAAGTGTTACTTTTATCATAATTGGATTTCATGCATAGAGGTATGCATAAAAGATTATTATTTTAACATAAAAGTGTTACTTTTATTAAATTTTAATTTTCATGCATAGAAGTATGCATAAAGGATATTTTTTTTATATTAAAAGTGTTACTTTTATAATTTTTAATTTTCATGCATAGAAGTATGCATAAAGGAAAAATTTTTATATCAAAAGTGTTACTTTTATCATTTTTAATTTTCATGCATAGAAGTATGCATAAAGGAAAATTTTTTATATCAAAAGTGTTACTTTTATTATTTTTAATTTTCATGCATAGAAGTATGCATAAAGGAAAAATTTTTTATATCAAAAGTGTTACTTTTATCATTTTTAATTTTCATGCATAGAAGTATGCATAAAGGAAAATTTTTTATATCAAAAGTGTTACTTTTATCATATTGGATTTCATGCATAGAGGTATGCATAAAAGTTGATTATTTTATTATAAAAGTGTTACTTATATCACAATTGAAATTCATGCATAGAAGTATGCATAAGAGTTGATTATTTTATTATAAAAGTGTTACTTTTATCATATTTGGATTTCATGCATACAAGTATGCATAAAAGATATTCTTTTTATACTAAAAGTGTGATTTTCATCATAAAGGGATTTTATGCATAACTTAGTTGCATAAGAGAAATTCTTTTATTCTAAAAGTGTAATTCCTACCAAATTGAATTTATGCATAGGAAGATACATAAAAGATTGATTCAAAAGTGTCATTCTCATCTAAATTGAATTCATGCATAGGAAGATGCATGAAAGATTGAATTTTAATTCAAAAGTGACATTTTCATTTAAAATAAATTTATGCATAGGAAGATGCATAAAAGATTGATTTTTACTTCGAAAGTATTAATCTCCTTAAATGGAATTTATGCATAAATAAATGTGTAAAGAAATCTTATATCAAATATAAGAATTCTCTTGTATTCTATAAATAGAAATAAGAGGTGATAGGATGTGATAAGAAGTGTATAAGATGTGATAAGAGGTGATAAGATGCTTATGAAATAAGTTAGGAGGTGATAAGATGAATTAAGATGTGTATGGGATGAGGTAAGAAGTGTATGTGATAGGATAAGGGTTGTGATAGGGCGAGAATGGATGTGATGTAAAAGATTAGATGTGAAGGCATATGGGGTTATATGAATGGGAATGTGGAAATGGATGTATGTATGTGGATGTGTGGATGTGGAGATGGGAGTGTGGATGTGTGAATGTGAATGTGGATGTATGCATGAGGATGTATATGCATAGATGTAAATGTGGATGCATAGATGTGAATGGAAATGTGGATGTGGATGTGGATGTATGTATGTATGTGGATGTAGATGTGGATGTATAGATGTGAATGGGAATGTGGATGTGGATGTGGATGTATGTATGTATGTGGATGTAGATGTGGATGTATAGATGTGAATGGGAATGTGGATGTGGATGTATAGATGTGAATGGGAATATGGATGTGGATGTATGTGAATGTGGATGTAGATGTATGGAAATGTGGATGTGGATGTATGTGAATGTGGATGTAGATGTGGATGTATAGATGTGAATATATGATATGTGATGTAAAGGAATCTGAAGTGAAGAGATGGAAAATGATGTGATTAGATGAGTATATATATAAATGGATGTGGATATGGATATGGATGTGGATGTGGATATGGATGTGAATATATGATATGTGATGTGAAGGAATCTGAAGTGAAGAGATGGAAAATGATGTGATTGGATGAGTACATATATAAATGGAATGTGGAATAAGTAATGTGGATTAATGAGGGATAATGTGAAAAAATGAGAGTTAATATAGAAACTGTATTTGTAAACTGTTGTAAATGCTGTTTGTAAATGGCTGTTTTATGTCAAGAATGCTGGGAAAGCATTTTGACCGTCTTGTGATTAAGGTCGTGGAGCCTAACTGATAAAGTTGCAACTGCTGACGGAGAGTCAATGGAGGACGTCTCGCGTAGCAAGGTCGGCCGAGGTCTTGACCAGCCTCGGTTCGATTAAAATGGTGAGCTTCTGGTACGGTGGATGAGGGACCAAGGAAGCGGCCTATGAGTGAAGCGCTAGGTCACCTGCGAAGGATCCTAGAGGGTGCTGACCATACGATGCTCGGGCTCTGGGTCGCCCAGGATACCCACGCGTGCGTCGAGGAAGATATTGAAACAAGGAGTAAGAGTTGTTTTCTGAAACCGGGCATGGATCTGGTTGATTGACCTTGCTGGTCTTCAATGGATGAGTCCATGGCTCTTTTTATGGATCTGTTGGTTGATCTTGCTGATCTTCAACGAGAGTCCATCTCGATTTTTATAAGTGATTATATTGCCGAGTATTATGGGCTAGGAACTATTGAAAAGGCCCCTGTGTGGACAGGTGGTGAGCGTTCTAGTTGCCAATGATGCCATAGATACTCTGATGAAGGAATGATGGGAAATTATGAATCAACCGGATAAATTGGAAGATTGTGATCAGTGGTACTATGGTTTCATTAAAGGATTGTTTTAAAGTTAGCCGATGCTAAGAAAAAGGCAATTTCATATTGGGTGTGTAAGTGGTGTGGCTAGTTTTATGTTTGCATGAACTTCCGGCTAGGGGGCCTTGGAACTCTTTTCCTTGGTACCCGAGACAAAACCTAACCAAATTCCAAATTGGATCCCATCACTACAGTGGTTGGGCGGTTGGCTAACCCATGGGATCGGATGGGGTTAGGCTGGACTGATGGATCCGTAAATCGAGACTCAACTTTTGTTTTTACGATAGATAAAATAAATCCCGGACAGTAACTGTTCTATGGATAGGAATCAACGGCTGTGCCCCTTGAATGGGGAAAAAAGCGTTGATCCCAATGATCCAAGTGCAAGTTTCTTCCTTGATCTGACCAAGTATCTTATAGATGCAATTGGATCAGCTCGATCAGAAATGACCTTGACTACGTTAGAGTAAAAAGTTATCCTGGTGGAATCACCCGTGCTTTCCGGTAAAGGAAGTTTTTCCGGGTTCGGTTTTGGAACAACCGACGGATTAGTCTCTTATCCGGATATCCGTGGGTGAGGCCCCGAATGTGGGACCCCTGTCCCGCGCGAGAAGTGCTACTTCCGCTGCTAGTATATCGAATCTGTTACTCGGTGGGAACAGGGACCTCACATCAAGTAAGTACATTCTTCATCTCTATATCACGTATATACCTTGTTTAATGCACTATATATACTAAATGTCATGCTTTTGTTTAATGTTAGTATAAACTATATAATGCAATATGGTCAGAGGGAAGGCACTTTCGCATGGAGCATGTGGATTCTAAAAGAAACACATTGTGATGGGAACTTTTGAGCAAGAAAGTCAAGCCAGTAGACATGATACCAATGTTGTAGAGGTGTAGGGCAATCTTAGCAAGTCCTCATGGAACATAGGCCTAGCTGTTTTGCACTTGACCTTGAAGTTTTTCACTTTACAACTTGAGTATTGTGTGGAACTATTCAGGATATTCTTGAGGTTGGATTTAGAGCATTTAGTCTATTCATCTTTGATGTCAAATGGTTCAAGGTAATATATAGAGGTGCTCAAGAAACCGTGAAGAAACATCCAAATGGGTTCTTCCAAATTGATTCCACCAAGTCTTGGAATGATGAGAAAGATACCTTCATACTACCTCAACACTATCAACAGGTTAGTAACCCAACCAATCTCAAATTAAATCTTGATGTAGTATAATAAAAGTGTAACCCCTTTGCTTTGTGATATTAGGTTGTGTTTCATGCCAATCGAATTGATCTAAAGTGGTGGTGTTAGATCACTATAGCGCCACTACGGGTGCTACCACAAGAGGGGACGGCCTCTGGCTCACCACACCCAGCCACAGAGGAAGAATGAGGATTGTCCCTCATCCCGCAGAGGCTATATAGTGTGTGGCCTACCGTCCACACTAGCCTGGCCGCCCATGACTCTGCATGGGTGTCCTCTCCCTCTGAACCCCGGATGGCCACGTTCTCCTCGGCCATCCGGTCTACTCGATCACAGGTGTTACAACCTACGTGACATTACTCCTCCCTTAAGAAGAGTTTTCGTCCTCGAAAACAATATGGGGAAACCTCTTGGAAATTGTATTACGGCATTCCCAAGTAGCTGCCTCCTCATCCCAGTACCTCCTGGTACACTTTATGTCAGGTTTGTCTGTTTCACGATACCCTAGAATCTTTTCAGGTTCATGTGTTATCTTTGGTGGCTCTATCAAGTCCACCAAAATCTCTGGAGAAACTGCGTTCTCTAACCCGTGAACTGATTTCTTCAGTTTACTGACATGGAAGATAGGATAGACTTGAGAACTCTCCGGTAACTCAAGTTTATATGCTACGTCCCCAATCTTCTTAAGGATTTTAAAAGGACCACAATATCTCGAAGAAAGTTTATCACACTTTCCCATTTTCATGGTTTCTGACCTCGCATAGGAACCTTGAGGAATACAAAGTCACCTTCTGCAAAGGTCACCTTTCTACGTCTTTTATCCGCATAAGTTTTAGCACGATCCTGGGCGCTATGAATGCTCTCACATGCGGCTCTGAGCATATCATACATATCTTCAAGGAAATCCTTGACAGATTGAATCTTCTCCTTTTCTAGGCCTACGGCCATCGGAGATCTCGGCTGGAATCCATACATTAACATGAATGGTGTAAATCCAATCGCTCTCGCTGAGTGTAAATCCAATCGCTCTCGCTGAGTGTTTGGAGCTGTTATAGGCAAACTCCAATAAGGGCAAGTACTCTTCCCAATTAGATTGCTTCTTACTAACATAAGAACGCAACGTATCCTCTAGAATTTGGTTAACTCTTTCAGTTTGACCATCAGACTCCGGATGATTTGCCGTAATCATACTCAGAGTAGTATCCAACTTTTTGAAGACTTCCCTCCAAAAATGACTGTTGAACTTTCTATCTCTATCTGACACTATATTCGGGCAGGACATATAGCTTGTAGAGATGTTCAATAAAGAGTTTTGCCAACTCTGGCATTTCAACAGTTTTCTTTGTGGCGATAGACTTTGCCATTTTAGTTAACCTGTCCACTACCACCCACACCGAGTCATTCCCTCGTCTTGGGTAAATCGGTAATGAAATCCATGGAAATGTTTTCCCATTTCCCTTGAGGAATCTCCAATGGATGGAGTAGCCCTCCAACCTTAAGATGTTCATGTTTATTGACCTGGCACTTATTGCATTTCAGCACATAAGTCTAGACGTCCTTAAACAAACTAGGCCAATAAAACTATCTTTTTACTAGTGCACAGGTCTTCCGAATCTCAGGATGACCTTGGACTATCATGACTTTCTTTAAGAATTTGGGCCCGAAAGTCACCAATAGTTTTGGTACACATACTCTACCCTTGTAGAGTAAGTACCCGTCGTCAATGAAGTAATTAGCATATTTCTCCCCACGAGACGAAGTTTATCACTCCCCTTTGAAGCCGTGGAAGTCAAAGGTGATGAAGGGCCTACGTCATAGCTCTTCGGCTCCAAACTATACCCAAAAGACATGGCTAGTCTCTCCGGACTAACTCTCACTTCCCTTCCCATTGCACCTTCGGCCAGTCTCTCCGGACTAGCAATCCGTGCCAACGAGGGAGATGGTTGTGTCTGTGAAGAAGTGCGTACGCGTACAGCGTGCGAGACCTCTATAAAAGATGGATCGTGCTCACATAAACCACGTAGTGACTCCAAGAAATCATTCTTGAAGACTGTGAAACTAAGTTCATTAATCTGTGGCATGCTACTAAGTGCATCTGCCACCATGTTATACTTACCTTTCTGGTAACGTATCTGAAGGTCAAACTCCTATAGAATCTCTGCCCACCGAGCTTTTCTACCCTTCAGTTCACTTTGACTTGAAAGCCATTTCAGACTTTCATGGTCCATTCGGACCTCAAAAGGAGTACCATATAAATAGTGTCTCCACTTTTTCAGTGCATGAACTATCGCTAGTAACTCTCGCTCGTAAGCCGAGTAGTTACGCTACACACGATCTAACTTTTTACTCTCAAATGCAATTGGGTGTCCCCTTTGCATAAGTACAGCCCCAATGGCCTCATTACTAGCGTTTGTTTCCAAGACAAACGGCTCATTTGGATCGACAATAGTTAAAACAAGTGCGCTGCTACGGTCACCTTGAGCTTATCAAAGCTCTTCTGTTGGGCTTCCCCCCAACTAATGTTTTTAGTTTTTGACCGTAAACTGGTCAGCCAACAGGACTGCGATCTTCGTGTAGTCCTTCACATAGTGTCGGTAAAACCCCGACATGCCAAGAAAATCTGCAATTCCTCGAGATTCTTCAGCGCTGGCCATTTAAGAATAGCCTCTACTTTTTCAGGCTCCATCCGCGTACCATCGGCCAAGGTAGTGAATTTCTGTTTCAAAAAATTCACATTTGCTCTTCTTTGCAAATAGTTTATGCTCTCGCAACAACTCCTCGAACACTAGACGCAAATGCTCTATGTGTTCTTTTTGTGTCTTACTGTACACAAGAATATCATCTAGGAAAATTACTACAAATTTTCCCAGATATGGATGTAAAATGTTATCCACCATCAGCGTCATAAACGTCGCTAGAGCATTGGTTAGCCCAAATGGCATAACCAAAAACTCAAAATGCCCGAAACGGGTCCTAAATGCTGTCTTCGCAACATCTTCTGCTTTAATTCTAACCTGATGATACCCTGATCTCAGGTCTACTTTTGTAAAGTATCTCGATCCATAGAGTTGATCAAACAACTCATCCATGCGTGGCATCGAATACTTGTTCTTAATCGTTATCTGATTAAGAGCCCTATAGTCTATGCACATCCGCATAGACCCATCTTTCTTCTTTACCAGAAGAATAGGCGATGCCCATGGACTTGAACTAGGCCGAATCAGGCCTTTGTTTAAATATTCCATCAATTGTTTTTCCACCTCCTGTGCCTCGAAGTGGCTTAATCTATAAGCAGGTTTGCTTATAGGTGTTGATCCTAGTATAACTTCGATGCCATGGTCTACTTCTCTTGATGGTGGTAAGCCATCTGGCAAATCATCAGGAAAAACATCCTAAAATTCCTCTAATAAATTCATTAAAGTATCTTTGTACTTTTTCTTTAATGTCTCTTTTGCCTTGGATTTCTTCTTGTTTGAATCACATGCATGCCAAACACGGTTTTCAAATAGTGGGTCTCGTCCAAGGCTATTTTGTTTTCCTTGTTTGTCTATGCAAACATCATCTACAGTTTCATCTACGAAAACAAAATTTAAAAGAGGGTAACAAGCATATACCTCTGCTATCTGGCCTTTGCGGGTGCAGACCGCTGTGCATAGCTCCATGGAGGAAATAAGTGGTGTGGCGGGGACAGTACGGTCGCCCTGTAGGGTAACGACTCTACCTCCATGCTCAAAACGTAACGTATTATGTAGGTAACTCTGAGCTAGACTAGGGTCCAAGCCATACAGCCACTCCTTGCCTAGATATACGTCTGCTTTGGCTAAGTGCATGACCTGAAAGTCAAGCGGAGCCTCATAGTCCTGCATAGATGATGGGACCCCCAATACTACGGTATTCCATACCATTTTTTCATACACGTTGGCTAGGCCAACAGTATACTCATGATCGCTCTGGGCCTCAGTCACAACCCCAACTTCTTGACTAACGAGTAGTTCAAGAAGTTGTGGCTAGCTCCATCATCAATAAAAACTGTGACTCTACGGCCACCTATGGTGCCATACATGCGCACCATGCGGACCTACAATAGGTTGCTACATCGCTGGTGTCACCGAGCAAGCGTGAACTCTACAGGACTGAGAGGGATTCTGCACTGTATGCAACTGCCTAGAGGATTTACCATCTATTTTGGACTCATTGTCGCTCATGCTGGCTTTAAGCTTTGGACACTCAGCCTTCGTGTGCCCTACATGATTGCAATTAAAGTAGCGATTTTCCTTTCGCGCTTTAATATACTCCTCTTTTTTTTGGACTTCGCTCTCTCTTTTCTTCCTGGATGGTCGCGGTTTTTTAGACCAATGACCACCCTATCCTCCCTATGGAACCCTTTTCTTTTAAGGTCTGACCTCCTCTTCTCACTACCCTCGGCCCTGCTCGAACCACCACTCACGTGCACTATGGTGCTTGATGTCATCGAATATCTGTGCATACTTAATTGCCTCTGCTAAGTCTTTAGGCTGTAAGGGCTCTACATACTCAAGGTAATCATCTTTGAGGCCTCTTTTAAACCCCCGCAATGTCTAGAATTCATCAATCCCCTTTAACTTGAGTGCTATCTCCCTATATGTCCGGATTTGTTCTCCATCGAGCACTTGTCCCATAACTCCCATCTTCTCTCCACCTCATTAACAGGCAAAAACTCTTTTCGAAACATCGTTTCAAACTCCATCCAAGTGGCAAGACGAGTTGTCAAACTCATCCACCACTTGTACGCTTTGCTGGTTAATGAGAGGCTAGCCTCTACAGGTTGCACCCGGCTAGGCTGCTGTCATAGTGCATGCAAGTTTGACCACTTCGCTAGAAACATGTTGACCGAGTCCTTGTTTCTCTACTTCTCCTTGCCACCAAAACTAGGTGGCTTCAAGTCTTTCAATAACGACAAAGCTGTCTCTACGGATGGCCTTGCAGGTGCATCAGCTTGTACTCTTGCAACCACTGGTGAGGCTACGCTCACCCGTGCCACAGGAGCTCGGCTACCACGAGGAGTCGGAGTACTAGCCGAGGCAGCTGTCAGTGCATCTAACCATGTGGAGATGCTTTGTAGCATCATGACTAAGTCAGCCTAGACTTTACCCATATTGTTCGATTTTGCATTAAGATATTTAAAAGGTCCACTAGAGAACTCCGTCTCTGTCAGGACGTCCGTAGGGTCCAATAGATCATAATCGTCGTCGTCATATTCCAAGAGTCCTCCTTGATAAAAAGTCAGATATTTTGGATGTACATATCCTTCTGGCTGTTCCATGTGCACCTCTTCTTGTAGTTCACCATTCAAGAAAGCATTTTTTACATCCATTTGATGTAAAGCCCAACCTTTTTGTGCTGCTAGTGCAATGATAGACCTCACTGTAGCCATCTTAGCCACTGGGCTGAAAGTTTCATCATAATCAAGACCATAAGTTTGTGCATATCCTTTAGCGACTAGCCTTGCCTTATGCCTCTCTAGGCTGCCATCTGACTTGCACTTTACCTTATACACCCATTTGCAACCAATTGCATTCTTTCCTTGAGGTAACTCAGCCAATTCCCATGTATCATTTTTGTCCAAAGCATCCATCTCTTCATCCATGGCTTTCTCCCATACATGCTCTCCAATAGCCTCTGTATAGCATGTAGGTTCCACATGCTTTACCATAGATGTCATGTATGCATAGTGCATAGCAAAATCTCTATATGTCAATCTTTCAACTGGATATCTGACTCTCTGGGATCTTCGCAATGCATGCGGGTCACTCTGTACACCTGTAACTCTAGCATGTGGGGGCACATATCTGTCCTCACCAGGTGTGCGTAAAACAGGTATGCCAAGCTCCTCATCCAGACTCTCAGAACTAGATGACTCATAACCTGTGATTCCAATTCCTTCGACTTTCTTCTTGCCTTTATCCATAGCACTACTCCCAGTGCTCACACTCTCATGCCTCAAACGTCCTGATCATGGACGTACACTGCTACTCTCAGCTTCTGCTGTTGGCCCAGACATAGTAGTAGAACTAGAACTTGCTTGTGATGGCAAGTTCACAGGCACATTAGCGAGATGACTACTTGTCTAGTTTGAGGGTTATAACATTTGTAGGCCTTTCGATCCTGTGCATATCCAACAAATACACATTTCTCTGCCTTAGGATCCAACTTCCGCCTTCTTTCATCAGGCACATGGACATAAGCTACACATCCAAAGACTTTGAGATGTCCAATGTCTAGCCTGTAACCTGTAAGCCGCATCTCTGGCGTGCTTCCATGAATGGCTGCTGTAGGTGTTTTGTTCAGGGTATACACTGTAGTAGCACATGCTTCTACCCAATAGTAATCTGGCATGCTCTTTTCATTGAGCATTGCCCTTGCCACTTCACATATGACTCGATTCTTTCTCTCAGCCACACCATTCTGCTGAGGTTTATACCTGCATGTCAACTGTCTTCTTATCCCATGCTTCCGCAAGAAATGCTCAAAGGCTTTTGAGGTGTATTCACCACCTCCATCTGTTCTCAAACATTTAATCCAACAGCCATATTGCTTTTCTACAAGAGCTTTAAAATCCATGAACTTTTCCAGCACTTCACTCTTCTCTTTCAAAAAATATATCCATGTCATCCTGCTGAAGTCATCTATAAATGTCACATAGTATAGACTTCATTTGATAGATGGATTTTGTGCAGGGCCCCATACATCACTGTGTACTATCTCAAGTGGCCTGTTACTCATATTTCCTTCTCTAGGAAACCTCAACCTTGCCTTCTTTCCAAACTGACAGGCTTCACAAACATGCATATGTCCATCATATTTGAATCGAGGCAATCCACTGACAATGCCTCTTGTTTGCATGTTCTTTAATCTCTGTATATTGACATGTCCAATCCTCTTGTGCCACATGTCAATGTCGTGCACAATCCCATTGCTCTTTGAAAACATGGCTGAGCTCAATTCTGGTATGCCTGCATCCAATTTGAACAACCTTCCTTCCTTCTTGCCCTTGGCAATCAATCTACAGCCATGCTTAAAGTCTTCCACAAAACAGCCATTCTCATTGAATCTTACTTGTAATCCCTGCTCAACCATTTGGCCTACTGATGCCAAATTCTTTGTGATGGATGGTACATATAACACTTCTGACATATTCTTCACATTTCCATCATGCATCCTCAAAGGCACACTGCTAACATGTGTTATAAGATGCTGACTATCATCTCCTGTGACCACATAACAATTTGTATCCAATGGTTGCATCTTCTCAAACCACTCACCATGACATGTCATGTGGTTTGAGGCACCTGAATCCATATACCATGACTCATCTCCAGCATTCTGAGAATCCATTGTCCCCACAATGTGCTTCATCGCAAAAAGATGATTTGAACTCCCATCATTGTTGCTAGTAGATGCATAATTTCCATGTGGTGGTCTTCCATTCCTCACATCATTCTGCTTTTTGTAACAATCTTTTGCCATATGTCCAAGTTTGCCACAATAGTGACATTCAATCCCATTCAAATTTTGTTGAGGACCTTGCCATCGTCCTCTACCACGAGCACCTGTTCCAAATCTCCCCCTATGGGATTGAAATCCACGACCTCCACGTGATCCAAATGATGACTGTGAATTCTGAAAATTCTGATTTGATTGTGGTTGAGTAGACCTGTCATTCCAACCACGTCCTCCACGGCCTCGAGGGGTAAATCTCCCCCTACCTCGAAAGCCTCTAGATGAGTAAAAAGCCTGATTCCTTGCATGCTCATCATTGCTTGACGAGGATGCACCACCTGTAACACTCATACCATCAAGGCCAAGCTTCAATTCTTCCACAATGAGCAATGACACAAGCTCATTAAAGTCTGGCATTCCTCCTAACCTTACTGAGATGGAAGTGTCAAAAGATTTGTATTCTTTGCCTAAACCACGCAATGTGAGAGCAACCAAATCATCATCATCCATTGGGGCATGGATTGATGACAAGGAATCTGCATAACCCTTGATTTCCTGAACATCCTCATGTATACTCCTATTCCTTCGTGTTACACTGTGAATCTGTTGCTTTAGTTGTATCTTCCTTGCACCAGTGTCTGTCTCATACATTCGGCACAATATACCCCATGCTTATTTCGGTGTATCTGCATCTTGGATGTGAATAAGCAAGGCATCTGTTACACATATTGAAAAATAATGCAACACTTTCGAAGACCGCTCTACCCATTGCTTGTGAGTTAGCAACTGAGCATTATTTGGTTGAGGAGGTAGGAATGGCTCCGGGTCTTCTTCCGACACGAGACTCCATAAACCTTTGCCTTTCAAAAAACTCTTCATTCGAAACTTCCACACTTGAAAGTTAGTTCTGTCAAGCTTCTCTCCAACAATCTGTATCGGACCATCTCCCATTGTTGCAAAAAATATAGTAGATGTTCTCCTTTGACAAGTTGTATGCAGGACCTGTAAAGCTTCAAATCTCTCCAAATCACATCAAATGCTTGCAAATTGTGTGCATTTACATCCCACAATGATTCATCAACAATGTACACTCAATCAAAGTTGAAACCAATTGATACTTCTTCACAAAAAAAATTTTGGTTTTTTTTCTTGCCAGTAATTTCTCGCCAGTAACCAGTCAAGATTATGCTCTAAATCCTTCAAATCTTGTCCAAATGCAATGATTCAACTTGCATTGGCTTCCCAACACATTTCTCCAACATATCCTAGAAGGGTTTGATCAAATTCTTCAAGGTGAATGAGAACCACCAATTTTTGTAGCTCCCTGGTTTGCCTTTTTCTGCATCTGTCAGGTACCACCTCTCACTAAAAGTGCTCTATCTCCTTCAAATCTTATCCAAATTCAAAACTTTTTGATTCAAAAGTTTAGCAACACCTTGCTCCTTGCTTGTACCAAAGTAATTAGTCCAATTCTCAACAGGTAGAGATTAATGCTTGCATTAGTGAAGCTCTGTTTCTGCAACACAGTTGTGTACTTTTGCTAATGACTGGTTATTAAGTTGAATGAGTTCCAAATCCTTCAAGTAAGCTTCCCAAATGTTAATGTTAGCTCCAACAAGTATTTTCTAAGCTCCAAGTGACTTCAACCTCATGAAAAGACTTTGTAATGATCACATATGATGGAAAATTATGAAAACTGTCCAAGAACCTGCAAGAAAACACGCCACCTGCTCCTGGAGCTCTAGGAGAGAGGGGAAATCACCAATGAGTTGATAGGTCTCTTAGCAATGACCTAATCTATCATGGGTATGAAGGGTTTGACTCAATTTTGCTTCAATCTTCCGCATTCGATCCTCCACCGGACATATGTTCTCTGTTTTTGTAGAGTCCAAAAAACCAGAATTTTTTTCCTTCACAAATTGCCTGTAATGCATCAATTTTCCATGCAATGACTTGCCCCAAGGTTGCTAATACATGTGTTCATTCACAATACATGAGAGCCTCAGTGTTTGCTTTGCATTTGATCCAATACATTTGCCAAGACACACTTCTTCATAAGCTTTCCATTAAAGCTTCAAAAACAGAAATTTTCTGCTTGCTTTTGCACCTTTAATCTTCTCTTACACTTGCTCTTGATACCTGCAATCCGCAGAGGGGGTCTTGCTACACTTACCAATGGTCCTTAGCTCTCAGATCTGATGCCAGTGTGTGCTCCACAGCTTCTCGTTTGCTCCAAGCTCCAATGGCTTCCTTCACAGCTTTTTCTTCTTCTTCCCTCTTCTCTCACTCACTCTCACAACTCAACTAATGAGCTCTAGGCTCTGATACCATGATAAAAAACAGAAGTAGGAGGGAACACACACAAGAGAAGCAAACCCTAATCCATATCCATCAATCATAAAGAAGGAGAGAAGCCATAGTCATCATCTCTCTCTCTCACACACAAAGGAGAACACAACATAGTGTTATGTCCACACTACAAAGTAAACCTAATGTAATGTCCACACCACACATGACCAGCTGGACGCGGTCATAAACACACCACACGATATCTATCTACCATACTGTCACTCTATCAGCACCCATGTGCTATCCTCCAGCTGTATACGAGCTTGACATTTCAACACTCCTCGGTCCCCTCGGCGACGTCAGTGTTCAAGTCATCTAGTTGATTGGCCAGAAAGGGGTCGTTTGCTACTGTGGCCGGCTGTGGGCTCGCTGGGTCCTAAGGCGGGGTCAACAGACGTAGAGGAGATGATTCTAGAAAGCATACAAAAATAGTAACAGTAGCAATAGGTCATATTTTAGGCTAAACTCTAGATAAAGGCAAAAGGTGATGGCCGATCGTGCCAGATTAAAGTTTTAAGAGGCCTTGAGGCCAATGCATTATTTTGAAAGAACAAGCTTGTGTCTTTCATCACAATTTAGAGTAGTTTAAGAGTAAAGCTGAAGCTCCGAGGCTTGCCAATCAAGAACTCAAGAAGAGAAATATTGATCTTGAAGATCAACAAGTTCTTGATTCATTAAGAATATTAAAGCTGAAAGAAAGAATTATTGCTTCTAGGGAATTGAGATATGATGTTAAAAAGCTTGATCAATATCTTGAGGGGGTTTACTATAAGTAAACCATCTATATCACGTGTGTTTAAGGAATATTTTAAAAATCCCTTATCTGGAAAATTTTCATGAATAAAACATACCCTTTTTCAATTCAAGATGTAAATACCCCCTTTAAATGGTACCCTTCTGTATGTAAAAAATTTATAAAAAAAGGGATTTTAAAAATCCCTTTTGTTGAACCCATGTGCTACGTTTACATATTTATGAGTGATCCCCCGATATCAATATAAAGAAGATATTCAAAGGATCCATACTCATCGTACTGAATATGAAAAATTTATGGAAAGTAACGAGACGTTTTTGGAAACACATGTTGCAGAATTGAAGAAATCAATACATGTATTAGAGCGGGAGTTGGAACAGTGTTCCACCTGCATATTAGATGTAGTGGAAAATCTAAGATCTAGATTATCTCTACCGGCCAATTGGCATGTTGTGTAACACATAGTGGCCCACTTCAACAAGGAAGTTCCACCACTTTCTCAGCAACTATCTCCAAGAGCTTTGGAAGGTCATCAACAACATCCATAATGTGTAGACCCAACTTACACCTAGTAAAGGGTAGTAAGTTACTAAAGGTTCTCAGAAAGAATCAAAGGTTGTTTGTAATAAAATGCAACAAGGAAGAGAAAGATACTATAGGAATTAAATGTGATTAGCTACATGACTACAAAGATCTCTTCCTAGAGGAGCTTACCTAGATGCCTCCACATAGGAAAATTGACCACGTGATTGAGCTTATTCAAGAAGCACAACCTAAATGCCAGTTCTAGAGTTGATAGAACTCAAGGAGCAACTCTTATTGTTTGAGAAAGGTTCATCAAGAGACGAGTGTATTGCCTTAGGGAGCTCCAGTAATATTTCAAAAGAAGAAAGATGGAACCTTATAGGTATGCGTTGACTATATGACTCTAAATCAAGTCATTTGTGAAAATTAAGCATCTAGTCCCTAGGATTGATGACCTTCTAGATTGACTTCACAGATCCAAAGTCTTCAAAAGATGGATTTAAAGTGTAGTTACTATCAGATTAGAGTCAAGGAAGAAGTCTGGTTACTAGATTCAAGGAGGAAGACATCCGAGAAAGATAGCATTGAACTCTAGATACGGGCATTATGAATACACCATAATGCCATTTGGGTTAACTAATTATTCAGAAACTTTCAACATGATCATACAAGATATATTCAAGAATAGGGTAAAAAATAAGATGCCTCCATGAATATATAAGTGTAGGTGGGTTTGTGATTATTCCTCCTATAATTATAGAAAATGGGGCTAAAATGTCCAAAATTAGGTGAATATTTTTAAAAACCCTTCAAAATAGCCAAAATTTGGGTGAATGTTTTAAGATACCATGCAAATGTTTTTATGGCAAAACCCCCAAAAAATAGCCAATTGATGAAGATTAGCCCCTATTTTTTTCCTTGCTCAAAAGCAGCTAGACTATCATGTCTTATGGTTCTTGGTTGATATTCTAATCTACTCCTTGGATGAGAAATAGTATAAAGCCCAAGTTAGAGAAGTTCTAGAAATCCTAATGGAGCACCAACTCTTTGCTAAAAAGAGTAACTGTGCCTTCTTTTTATAGATAAAATTGAATATCTAGGATTCATTGTCTCCAAAGATGGAATTTTAGTAGATCCAATGGCCTCAATCATCCAACATCAAGGAAATCTGAGGATTTCTCAGTATCTCAAGGTGGTGTTATATCTTTGTTCAAGATTATGCAAAGGTAGCTACACCTTTAACCAAGATACTTAAAAGTAATGCAAAAGTAGTTTGGACTATGGAGAAACAACAAAGATTTGACAAATTCAAGGTGTCTCTCACAACTAAACCCAATGAATTTTGACGCAAATTTTGAAGTAGTTACACTGATGCTAGTGGACTCACTATCAATAGATTACTCTCACAAGAAGGGAAACTTGTAGCTTACACTTCAAGGAAACTCAAGGATTATGAGAGAAACTATGCTACTCATGATCTAGAATTTTTTGTTGTAATTCATGCCCTTATGCTATGGTGGCACTACCTACTAGGTTTAAAGTTCATGCTTATCACAAACCATAAGAGTTTAAAGTGGATTTCTACCCAGCTGGATCTCAACATGAGGCAAAAGGCACTCGATGGAGGTCTTATCAGAATTGGATTTTAAAATCAAATATAGATAGTGAAAAGACAATGTACTTGCAGATGCATTGAGTAGGATGTGTTTTGTGGCTACAATATCTATGCTAGGTAACCCTTTACTTATGGAAGTGAAGGGCAAAATAGCCTTATATGAGTACTTTGGGGCATATTTTACAACTCTCATTGCCCAAGAAACTCACTCTAAGGAAGAGAGGAGGATAATCAAAGACTATACTCTTAGTGATGGATGTTTATTCTATTAACTATTAGGATGATTCGTGGTGGATGTGTGGAGCAAGGTGGGAGGGGTTATCCTAGAACGGATGATCATGTGGTGAGGGGACAACGGGACCTCAAGTGATGGTACACACACAAAAAGATGAAAGGCTAAAATCTTCTTCTTCTTCTTACTTTAAAAAGAAGGCTATAAAAGATTAAGTGAAAATCAACATAAGTACTAGAGGCGGTCCATAATGTGAACACAGCAAGTAGGTGAGCTAGCAAGATAAGTATGCCATAACTCGATAGGTGGACTATGTAGATGTAGTCACTGATAAATATCCATCGTGTCAGAGCTACCAAATGTGCCAGTGATGTAAATGTGGAATGGCCTAGGCATGTCATGAGTGTCAACTCTAGTTGAGCTTAACATCTCAACACTCCCAACTCAAGCTCAAGCATGCTGCAAAATATGTGAAACTTCTGAGCACCCAAGGCCTTAGTGAAAATGTATGTCCTCTATGCTGACATACACAAGATCAATATCCCCTACCAAGACCTTCTCTCTAATGAAGTGAGTGGACTTCTATGTGTTTGGTCTAGGCGTGAAACACTGGGCTCATGGAAAATTGTATGCTACTAAGGTTGTCACAATAAATAACAACATGCCTGCCCACATGCAGTCCTAAATCACTAAGTAGCTTGTGTAACCAAGCTACCTCACATGCTGCCATTGTAATAAAATTATACTCTTCCTCTGTACTTAACAAGGTAACTATAATAGCACCACTCGCCGCAAAGGAAAATATTAATCCGCTATAGTAGATCTTCTGTCCACCCAATGCTACCAGCCGAATCTCTATGTTAGTGTATCCATATACTTGCAACTCCATACCAGCCTCATAGAAGAGACAATAATCCACACTATGATTCTCACATAGTGTAGTGTACACCTCACACCATCCAAGTGTGGTTTTTGAGGATCTTGCATAAACTGGAGCTCTAACCTAACTTTGTAGTTTAAGTCTGTCCTAGTGATCGTTAGCTACCCACTATCTTCCTATACAAAGTGGGATTCTCCAACATCTCACATGTATTCGTACTCAGCTTGCTATTATAATCTACTGGTACAAAAATGGGCTTATAGCCAACCATACCATATTTGGACAACTTGTCCAAGGCATACTATTGTTGTTTCTCTGTGAGACGGCCATATTCCCTTCGATGTCCTAATGACCTCAATGCTAAGAAATTATCTCAGCTCACCCAAATCCTTCATGTCAAACTTCTTCTTGTGGAGACCCTTCACATGCTCAACTTCCTGCTCGATGTTGTCACCCCCAACAATCTAGTCATCCACGTACATAACGAAAATATTCTTATCACTCTTTTGCATATAGAGTAAATGAGCTGCATCTTTCATATGAAAGCTAATGGTTACAAGATACTCTTTGATTTTATCATGCCATTATCTCAGTGCCTATTTTAAATCATACAAGGTTTTATGCAGCTTGCACACATAATCTGGGTGACTCAAATGCTCATAACCATGGTATAAATACACTTGCCACTCACCATGCAATAATGCATTCTTTACATCCATCTTATGTAAGACCCAACCTTTTGACGTAGATACCATTGCAATTACAGCTCTCATGATTAAGCCATCTTGACAATGAGGCTAAATGTCTCCTCATAATCAATGACGTAGTTTTGAGCATAACCTTTCACAATAAATCTCACTTTGTACCTGATAATTCTTTCATCTAAGTTATGCAGCTTCACTTTTTAAACCCACTTACATCTTTCTAATAGACTTTTTACCCTTAGGCAAAGGCATCAATTTCCATGTCTTATTTGCATGCAGCCATTTCTTCATCCATGGTTGTATCCAAAATTTCATGCCCACAACATCCTCAAAACATGTGGGGTTAGCATCCTCCATAAACTTTGCCATGTATTCATATTGGTGAGCTACATAACCATTATACATCAATCTCTAAACATGGTTTTTTATCCTATTCAACCTATGTAGTTATGGATTTGTCCTTGGTGTCCTTGCAGCTATCTTTGCCTTCCTTACACTAGGTATCTTGATAGTTGGAATCCCAAAGTCCTTGTTAAGGCTGTCCTATGAGCTTCTAAACTCTCCATCAACAATTGAAAGCCCTACTAAAATGTCAAGCATACGGAGGGTCTCATTGACCTTCTCTTTATCTTTACATGAGGTATCTAGCTGAATTTGGAGGACTGACATTCTGACACAACCAACCACTCCACGATCTATAAATAGACCCATTGCTAGAGGACTCTCTCGATCCACTCAACGAGTGTGGGATTGTGGCCTACATTTTATGCAACCACCTGTTCTTATGTATCACCCAATAGATTCTTTTACATTAGCATACTAGCTACTTATCTCATCAAATACAACATCCTTGCTCACCCTCATCTCACATGTGACAGGGTTGTAACATTTGTACCCCTTTTTCTCCAAGGAGTAACTAATGAAAACACATTTTTTAGCCTTCAGATCCAACTTATTGTGTAACTCATCAGGAATATGTACATATGCAATCCATCAGGAATATGTACATATGCAATCCACCCGAAAATTTTCAAGTGTGATAAATCTAGTTTTTTTCCACTATACTTCACTTCTGGATTCATACCATGCATTGATCTATTGTGGGGTCATATTTATAATATGTAAATTGTAGTCATATAAATGCTTTATCCCAATATTGATGAGGCATTATATAAGGGCTAATAACCTTGGGCGGATTTATCTTAAGCATATGTATGAATCCTTAGTCTATTTTGGGGACTTTTCATATCTTAGAAGTTAAAAAGTTTTTTGGCTCTTGAAAAGGGAAAAGGCTTTTCAGTTATGGACGTTCTTGATACTAGGCAGATTTTCTGTGTAGCTATGGCGGATTTCTGAATGCAAGATGTAGTTTGTCAGTCTATCTGTCTTATTCCTATTTCCTGTACTTTGCATATTCAATGTCTTGAGTGTAGATACAATGTAGTAGTGATCTGAAAGGAATGTGTGTGTTTTGAAACTGAAGTTCTGTGTGTGTGAGGATTTTCTTGGTCTGACAAGAGTAGGAGTCATCTAAAATGACAGTTTTCTTTCCTGTGCAAAAACTTTTTGGCTGTGAGGAAAGTAAACACTAGCGATTCACGGTGGTTTCAACCACAATGGTTGATTAGGATGGAGCCTACAATAGGAGCATGAAAAGCAAGTGCTGCGGATTTAGGCGCTACTACACAGATTCAGGCGCTACTACAGATGCGGGTGCTGTTTCGAAATCAGATTCAAGAGGCGAGTGCATAAGATTCAGCAGTCAAATTTGTGAGCGTTCACGGTGTTGTGATGCAATGTCAAGGTCGTGTTTGCTTTCTTCTATAAGGGGGATGAGTGCCAAAAAGATGCCGAGCAGCAGTTATGATGGCAGTTACACTGGCAGTTATACGATTTCTTGGAAGTCAGATGTGCTGAATGGTAATACATTCTGGAGAATTCACAATAGCCTTCATATTCTTATTTTGTAAGATCAGTAGTAAGGCAGCAAGGTTCATAGCAAGGATCATGGCGGATTTTGGCAGTATGGCAGATTTTGACAGTATAGTTTGACAATGCAGTTGACAGTTTGACAACACAGTTTGACAGTTTTTTTGATTTGCAGACAAATCTGAGTTATAGATGGAATCTGAGCTGCGGACAAAATTTGATTTGCAGATTGAATTTGCTTTACAGCCAAAAGGTAACTTTTTATGGTAATTTTTTCAAGGAGAAATCATAATATTATCAATTTAAAATATTTCAATCAGTTTAAGCAACCAATTAAATGAACTTTGCGGATCCCGGTATAGCATCCGTGGCTCTCCGTTTAGCAAATTCAATGGGTCTCAGATTAGTGTGGTGCATCTTTCTTGAGGGCTGAATATGATTGTTGTATTTTAATGACGTGATCATAATGGGAGGTAAAAAGAAGAAGAAGAAGAAGTGCAAGATTTGCATGAGTAGGAAGCATGAGGTGGATGATTGTCCATGTGCAATTGATGAGTGCTCAAATAAAGATGCATGTAGGAAATGGTGTATGGTTGACCTATGCACAAAGTTTCATAAAATCATCCAAAAAGTGCATAAAGCATCATCTTGGGAGGAAATGGAGACTGCATTTGAAAGGTTGGCGGATTTTGAGGATGACTTAGAGAATGCACTTGAATGGTTAGCTGATCATAGCTGATCACAAAGGAGACAGTTGAAGGTCATATTCAAGTAGGAAAAGCATTACGAAGTTACAAAGAGCATGTGAGAAGTTGAGGGATGCACATGAGGATGAGTTCAATGGGGAATCGAGTGATGATGATGATAGATGGGTTGGCATGGAGATTGAAATCCATCAAGTGGGGATACCAAAGATGGAGGAGAAGCAGGTGCAAAAGGAGGTTGGCCAAGAGAGCCTAGAAGAGCCCGTAGATATTTGAACCCTACAGATAGATTTTGCTAGTGGGAGGAATTTCCAGCAAGTAGGTGTATTTCAGAGAAATATGGCGGAACAAGAGCAAAATCCGTTCTTGTACATCAAAGCATGGTTGTTGCAGATAATTGTTATGGTCACATTTCAGGTGCTCCAAGAATACCAGAGGAGTTTCCAGATGCTAATTTTGATAGTTGGCAGATTCAAGTGGATTTTTCGACTAATATAAGTGATATTGTGGATGATCATGGAAATCAGAATTTTGATTTTGAATGTTTTGAAGGACATATTTTGATGTCACAGGTTGATATTCAGCAAGGAGATGTTTCAGTTTGCAAAGAATTTGAACAAATGGATTGATATCTGGTCTGAATCAAATACAGGTCTTACAGATCAAATTGAGCAGGAGGATTGTCAAGAGCAAGTTGTTAAAGAGTACAAAGCAGGTTTGACACATTTGGGGGATCAGCATATGATGCCTGAAATGCGGGCTGACACATTTGGGGGATCAGCATATGATGCTTGAAATGCGGGTTAATGAAATTTTAAGCTTAAGTTTGATGGATGTGCATTCTAAAATGGATGTGGGAAAAGTTGTTGTCAATTCAAATATATTTTTGTTGAAGGATGTGTGTTTTAAAGCTGATGAGCCAATAGAAGTGGATTCTTACAGAATGGGTTGTCAGATGTGGATGAAAAATTCTAAAATACAGATGATGGCAGATTGTTAGAATTCAGATTTTCATGTGTTGCAAACTTTGAAGTTGCTGATTGGGCAACGAAGAATGCATTACAGGGTGCATAATGATCAATTTTTATGGTTTGTGGATCAGATCACATCTAAACACGTTCAGAGGATTCCAGAGGCTTATATGCGGATTATTTTCCTGATTTTTATGGAATTTTTAGATTTCAGAGCAAACTTGGTTTGTACACATCTCAGTAGGTTTCTTGCATATTGGTGTCACATTTTCTAGCAGATGGCCAAATAAACCTACAGGAGCTGATTGAGGCTGATTTTGATGGTTAGAGGATTCAAGCGGAATGCCAAATTCATCAATGGGAAGTTGCAAAAGTTGTTAAGGGTCAAAGTTTTGGTTTTGAAGTGTCTCAATCTCTGATTTTGCTATCAAAGGTTCAATCTACTCTTAAATATGTTTTCATTGTGAAAGTTGGTGATCAAATTGACTATTTGGCAGATTTGGGTTCAAATTTATTTGACAAAGGTTGTTTTGGTAGCATTCAACTTGGAGGATGTCAAGTGCAGATATTTGATGAATGTGAAGCAGGTTTTACAAATCTGATTATGTCAAAACAGGTGTGGAGGATTAGATCAGATTCAAGGCAGAATTATGATGCATAATTTTTAAGTATTCTGGAAGTGTTATCTGATTTGACAGTTAGGTTTCTTTCATTCTGTTTGACAAGGGAGTATGGTCTGATTTTCAAAATGCAGAGGAATCAATATTTCAATGAAAAGATAGGAAGTCAGATCAATAAAAAGTCAGTAGTGCAGGATTATGTTTCAAAGGGAAGGTCAGCGGATATGCAAAATTTCAAAGAGGAGGATGTTCTGATGGCGTTTATGCTGATTTTGTTTTATCTTTGCAAGATTTTTTGCCTATCTAGTTTACGGAACAAGGGATTGTGGATCCGAAGTCATTTTTCTTTGAAAAATCAAGCCACCGGGCTGTACCAACAAGTGTATAAGGGCTAATAACCTTGGGCAGATTTACCTTAAGCATATGTATGAATCCTCTATGAACCACTCACCATGACTTGTCACGTGTTTTGAAGCACTTGAATCAACATACCATACATCATCCTTACATGCTACTACATCATTTTCAGATACATTTCTAGATACAACATTAACTAAATGTTTCATAATAAACAACCACTAATTATCCTCATTATTTTTGCTAGAGGATGCATAGTTTTTTTGCTATACTTTTCCATTACGCATGTCACTCTGTTTCCTACACATGTCAAGGTCTACCACAGTAAAAATAGCCTCATGTTCATTATGCTACCTTTGCCAATTACCACGACCTCTTTGACTCCTCTTGCCTCTAAACTCGCCTCTTTCACCTGTGTGTATTGTTGTTGTGAATCTTGGTACTGTTACTACTATTGCGCTAACCATAATTCTGATTACCTATTCGACCACCACCTTGGCCACGTCCACGACCACTACCACTACCTCTTTCTCTACCTGAACTTGTGTAGAAGGCCTGCTGCTCTAAACTATTTTTGTTTTGTGAAGACTGTTGATCTTCACCCAAATTCTTCTCTTGAATGATCAACATTGACACCAAATCTGTAAAGTTGGGAATGTTCTCCTGACTTTGAATAGACATCTTGAATGCCTTGTATTGTGGCCCGAGACCACGTAGACACACTTCCACCTTATCATCGTCATCAAGAGAAACACCAATTGATGCAAGGGATTCCACAATGCCCTTGATCTTCAAGGCATTATCATTCACATAAATATTTTTCTTCTTGATAATATGAAGCTCATTCTTCAACTGAATCTTTAGTGCCTTGGTGTTGGTTTCATACAGCTTCACCAAGGTGTCCCATGCCTCCTTAGGTGACTTGCCATCATATATATGCCCAATCATGGTGTCCTATGAAGCTCATTCTTCAACTGAATCTTTAGTGCCTTGGTGTTGGTTTCATACAGCTTCACCAAGGTGTCCCATGCCTCCTTAGGTGACTTGCCATCATGTATATGCCCAATCATGGTGTCCTATATATACTAATAGAAATCTAATTCATGAATTTACTTGCTTCTTGAATTCTTTTACATCTCCAGTATCTCTGGTGCCTCCTCATGTTCACCTTCAATGTAGTCCCAATAACCTTTTTCCACCATCAAGAAATTTGTCAATCTAAACCTTCAAGCATGGAAGTTGCTCTTGTCAAGCTTTTTTGTAACAATCTGGTTTATTCCATCATTTGACATCTTGTTTACAACATAAATTTACCAAAAACAACACTCTTGTTTGACCTACAAAAACTGTTGTATTCTTTGCAACAGTACTATACTACACCCAAACTTTCACAACCAATGACCTCAATTTTCATACATACACCCAATAGCAACTTTAAGAACTCTTTGCAGTACACACAATGTCTACACAACCAATCTCCCTTCCTACAGTTCCAAAAATAGAGTTCTATAAAGAATCAAAACTTACCCGGCAGCAGTGCCCGTGAACGCCTGCTGTCTGCGAACTGAAAAATTGGAGGTCTAGACGTGCCTGAAATGCTTTTTTGGCCCCAAAAATCATGTCCAATGGACCATGTAGTTGCTTTGTCACTCTGCTTCCACGAAGAAAGCTCCTCAATCGGAGTTCATTTGTTGATGCCTCCTAAAGAGCTCCCAACAAGGGTGTAGTAGCCAACACAAAGGATGCGACTCTTACCCTCATACCGTTTCATGTGCTTGTCTTGCTTATTATGAAAAGATATAGGGAAGAAGAGAGCTGGAGCTCTTGCAAGCACACACACATTCACACAAACCCTAGAAGAGAGTACACAAGGTGAGAGCCTTAAAATTCATCTTCTTCTTCACACAACAAAATAGGTCTACAAAAAAGATAAAGTGACTAACACACATAATAGAGTATATACAACCTGTCCATAATGTGAACATGCTAAGTGGAGTGGGTGGATGTGAACTAGTCGGTGTAGTCCAGTTGTAGAATCTTTGGCGGAGCCCTAGCGAAGATATGTTGGTGCCAGCTGCCAAACCCGCCACTGATGTAAATGTCGAACGGTCATGCAGCCTTGTGAGTGTCAGCTCATGCTGAGCTTGACATCTCAACAATATGTTTGTGTGCCAGATATCTATATCAGCCAAAATACCTACACTTTTTGTGCAATCATAGAAAATTTGACCTCAGGCATGGTTACAAACACTCCGCCCCCACTATCTTTCCCTTTGAAATCAAATGTTTGTAACTAAATTACATTTATTCTTGAAGTCCTCTACATAGCAAGAATTAGGGTTGAAGTATCCCTACAAGCCCTACTCAACCATCTACTGCTCTCCCAATAGAAACCAAATTCTTTGTTATGTTAGGCACATGAAGTACATCAACCAAGTACCTCATTTTGCCATCCTGCATAGCCAATGAAACATTCCCAATCTGAGTAATAGGATGAGACATGGCATCCTCCCCCATCTCTACATAACCTGGTTTTTTCAACTTTTTGACATCTATAAACCACTCACCATGAACATTCATATGGTTAGAGGCTCTTGAATCCACATACCATACATCCTCAACCACCATTGTGGACACATACGGAGTCACAAAATTTACCATGTGCTACATATATGGCAAACAACTGCTCACTTTTATCTTTAGCCTACTTGCTTAAAGATGCGTAATTACTTTGATGCAGCAGCAGCCTACCACTTCTTATGTCACTCTGCTTCTTGCAATATTCTGTTGGCAAAGTGGCTTGTTTTTCCATAATAAAAGCAATCTTTGGAACCTATTCCTGATTGTTGTCTGTTCCAATTTCCCGTGGCCTCTTTGGCTTCCACTGCCTTGACATTGGCCTCTTCCACTTGTTTATGATTAGTGTTTCTATGCAAATCATTAGGCTATTATTGTCCTTAATTCTAGTTTCCACATCGACTAACACCTTGGGCTCGACCATGACCTCTACCATTGCCTCTACCTGAATTGGAGTAGAAGGTCTATTTTAATGTGTTCTTGCTTTGTAAATAAGAGTCCTCACCCACAAACTTTTCTATGATCAACATAGACACTACGTCTCGAAAGTTGGGAACATTCTAACTCCAATGGAGGTCTTGGATGGCTTCTACTCTTTGCAAGATCATAATCTTCCACTAATATATTGATAGACCCAAGGGATTCAACAATTCTATTTATCTTTAAAGTATACTCATGGATAGACATGCTTTTCTTCTCCACAATGTGCTGCTCTTATTTTAGCTACAGTTTCCTTGCCTTTGTGTTGGTCTAGAATATACCATGGAGTGTTGGCATCCTATATGTGTCCTATCATTATTTCTATGACATTGATTAAAAGCCAATACATGACTTTCCTTGCACCTTGGTTCTAGTCCTTGAATGCTTTTACATCTACTAGAATGGCATTCTCTTCAAGCAACTATGAAGACTCCTCAATATCTCCTTCTACATAGTCCCAAAATCATTTACCTAATGAAAAAATTGGTGGTTATATAAACTTCCAAGCATGGAAGTTGTTTTTTTCTAGCTTCTCACTAATAATATGATCGATTCCATCATACATGTTTGCCCTCCATCGACCAAAAACCTACAAATAGATAAATTTTTTATGCAACTTGTAACACATCAATATCTTCTATGACTATTGCAGGCGATATTTCTGCATAGCTTGTATGTCACCAAATGTGACCAGAGTACATACACCCAAAATCAGCAATGTGCAAACACTATCTACACTCCCAAAATGCACTACTGCACTGCACATAACTAGGTTTTGAGCACAGACAATTCTCAACCAAAATTTTGTGAAACTGCCCAAGAAACACCTTGTTGTGATCAAATGGAGACCAAAATTTTGTGAAACTGCCCAAAAACACCTTGTTGTGATCAAACGGAGACCAAAACATGCTCAAAACATGATTCTACTTGTAAAACAATAGTATAAAGTATTGGGCACCTTACAGGGACCTCCACACTTGCAAAAACAGTTGCTCAATCAGAGATGTATAGCTCTCACAGGCCAGTTACTTGACATTGCACTTCTTGTTGGTGCAAAGGGCCATGTCTATATGGTGCTTTGTGAGGCGGTTGAATGCCTGGAAGAAGTTCTATATTATGGTCTAAGTCACCACGAGAAGGGGATAGATGGGGAGGATAGTCATCCGTAAAACAATTGTTAAATGAAGTAAGAAATTTTTATTGTTGTGGTGAGAGAGAAGATTCTTTCTTTTCCACTTCATTAACATAAATCATGTACGCTTTCTCACGTTTCCTTAATGCACGACTTGCTTGTATGTGAAAGATGAGGGGAAACATTTCAAGAGAAGAGTGACTAGATAAAGGGAGAAATTGATTATTGAAATTAAAAGACATAGTGTGTGTATGATAATCAATATGTGGATTATGTTGGTGTCTAAATAGCATACCAAGAATGACATATGTGGAGTGCAGAGTTGCAATAAGAAAATTTCATTTTTGCTTATAAGGACCAATAGAAATTTTGGGATCTTTTATTTTGCGTAGTTCCTTTTTGAAAAGCAGTTTTAACTTTATGAGCAGAAGGAGAAGTTTCAAGTTAGAGTTTCTTAACAAGTTTTTCAGAGATGAAGTCATGTGAACTATCATCGTCGTGTAAAACACATACTTCAGAACCATTCATATGACCTTTCATTCGTAGTAAAGCATGTAGCGAGTGAGGCGTACCTTGATCTATAGATTTTGTATTGTTTACCTCAAATTGAAGAGTGCCTTAAGTCCAATCTAGAGAGAAATAGAGATCATCAATAGTGCTATCCTCTTCAATATAGTGGTGTTTTGCCAATGAAGGATTATCCTTTGAAAGCTTAGCAGGGCACTAACACTATTTATGGCCTAGTTTATGGCATTTATAATAAAACATGGGGTATTTGTGCTGCGAATTAGCACGTGATGCATGCACACTATTGTGGCTAAGTTGGGGCTTTCAATTTACATCGTTTGGCTTGGAATTAGCCACATTAGATACATTTTTATTTGGAAAGCACGAGTGTTGTTAAAAGTGTGAGTGCATGGAGTAGTAACAAACGGTTTACGAAAGTTACAATTTTTTGTTACCCAAGAAGATTGTCGATTTTGAGTTGCCGCTTGTCAAAATTGAGTAGCCTTTTGAGAAGAGCGAACCATCTGGGCAATAGATTCAAACTCTTTCTCCATGTCGTGAGAGCGAAAAAAATTTCTTCGTAGAGAAAAGAGGGCTTCAAAGTGTTGATTTTTGCTTGTATACCACGTTGAAGACCACATTCGTATTTGTGTTGAAGTGAATCTTTAGGCACATCTTCAAGCATGCGAAGGAGTAAGAGGTGTTGCCAAAAATGCTCAATATATTGACTCACTTTTTCACCTTCAATCCATGAGAAATTTGACCATGTGCGGCCCGCAACTCAGGTGGTAAGTATGATTCTTCGACCTTCTCTTAGAACAAGGCCCAAGTGGTAGGGTGATCAATGCTATTTTCGGAGCACGTTCCACCATAAAGCAACTTTATAATTCATGTGGTTGGTGGCGCACTTGATTTTGTCACGCTTGGAAAAAATTTCTTCGACAAAGTAGTCATCAAATTGACTCGACCATGACAAAATCATTTTTCCATCTTTGCGACCATCAAAGAAAGATAAAGTAAAGGAGCGATGACTTATCTTTTTTTCTTTGCGGGTTTGTTGAGCTTTGAACGCTACTCGTAAAATTTTAGCAATTCAGTCATCCTCAGCGTCGGAGTCCTGCAGTCATTTGATGTGGTCTCGTAATTGGCATTCAGTGTCTTGAAGTTGTTGTTGTTATAGATAAATCTATTGTTCTAGAGTAGCATCAGCAGCAGGGCAAAGGGGTATCCATGTCAAAGTTGTGTTGCAACGAATTGTCACTTGATGACGGCATGTGGGTGAAGGCATTACAAGAGGTTCTCCTTGTTCGCCAATTTCTCTTCAAATAGAGAAGAGAGAGAGAGAGAGATTGAAAGATAATGTACTTCTCCCCTCCAAAGCTGTAGAGAGAGAAATATAGTTCTCTGGGCATTTTTTTAAGAATATATATATATATATATTATTTCTCTTTAAAAAAACGATCTCGATTGCCGGCTATATTGCTTTTGCCAAACTCCGATTGCTGGAACGGCGGTCTGTGGCATTGAATCGGTGATGTTGATGACATTGGTTTACTCTCCTCGCATGAGAGAAAGAGAGAGAGAGTGTGTGTGTTTACTCTCCTCGCATGCTTACACTAGAGTTGTGTTGCTCTCAACTTGCCAGTTTGTGTGCCTTGGCGATGTTGCCCGCCGTGTGTTGTCCACACCTACATGGTCCGTAGTACTGGCCTGGCCTGGCCTGGCTGGCTGGCTGGCTAGGTGCCATTGATAAATAGCGCCTATGGTTGTTTAAGAGAGAGACACCTTGTTGACTTGCACATGTGCGGCTGCTCTTGTTGTGGCACTACAATTGTTGCCAACTGTGGTTGCTGTTCGTGCCAGTTATGGCTGGCCCGCTGCTTTGTCTGCACTTTTGCACACCTTCTCTTTAGTGTTTGTTGTGTGAACGTGGCAGCACTGCTACCCTCTCCAAGCTGTATGTTGTGACTATACTTGCACACAGCTACTATTATTGCTCACCCAATTCTATGGTATACACTGAAAATAGACGGCTTCCACAAATTTCCACTACTTCATAGAACCGATAGTTAATTAACCTCCATAGCCATAGCCTAAAGCTTTGCAAATAGACAAGAAAAATATAAATATAACAAGATATACATGACAAAGAGAGTGGGTTCAATCTCCCCCCATGTATGAGCGAGCACGCATTCTCATGCATGTATTTGTTTATTAGCCAAAAGCAAGTGCTCAAAAAGATCTTGATACATTCCACTTTGGGCTAATAAATAACAAAAATTAACTTGGTTCCCAACCTTGGCTATTTACATTAAAATTGTAGCAATTTAATTAAATAAAACTATGGGCGGGCAACCATCGGTACACACCAAAATCCGACAGCCATGCACTGGCCAAAACCCATCACACCCACGCTACTCCATGCACTGATCTACTCACCAAAAACACCAGACATTAAATCTTACTTATCCACCCATCACGATGCGACCCCACTGCTCCTCCACGTTCTCGCCGCGCGTAGGCAGTCATTGACGACCGTGTGGCAAATGAGCGTAGGCAGTCATTGACGACCGTGTGGCAAATGAGCGTACCATAAATATCACATAAAATATCAAATAATTCCACAATTCATATTTCCATAACAGTTATAAGGTCATAAGGTATCCAATTACCATGGTTAACTAGAGTAGGCATGGTAGGTAGCACCCTTGATTGTGGAGTCACTTTATGGTGAGTCTGGGGAGACAATCAGGGGAAGGTGGAGGCATCCTAAGGAGCTTAAGCACTTACCTCTAGGAAATGTATATAGAGAGGTCTCTACACTCATTGCGGGTGATGAGAAGAGTCTTTGTATTTTCTTAGTGTAATTTACCATTTGTTGTCAATATACTTGGTGAATCCTTTGTGGGCAAAAGGATTTCTACTCTTGCATTAAGGTAATCATGGTATTCATTGTTTATCATTTATATTCATGATGTCTATTGGGTTAGTCTTTTATATGCTTAGTGCATCTATTCACTTGCATTAAGGTAATCATGGTATTCATTGTTTATCATTTATATTCATGATGTCTATTGGGTTAGTCTTTTATATGCTTAGTGCATCTATTCACTTATCACAATAGTATTGTGTATGTTTATGGGTGAGTTTGTTTATACTTCTCAATCTAAGTGATTATTCATCATTAGCATTTCAATCTCATCTCCTATTTTCTAACATGGTATCAGAGCCTTCCTTCTTGGGAGCTTTCTCTATGTGAGAAAGCGTGTGGTTTTCATAGTTTATTTGTTCATCATACTCTCTTACAATTTGTGAGAGATTTTCTTATTACATTAGTTACAAGATTGAGCTGATTTCTTTGCTTCAATGAGTGGCATTTGAAGCATCTAATCAAGTTCCAATCACACTCTTTGTGGGTATAGTTACATCCATTGATGTGAGCATTCTTATCATCTTAGTGAGTATCATTTTACCTTTGTGAACATCCTCATGTGGTGCATATGCTTTCCCCCCATACTTGTGTGAGTGGCATACATGAGATTGAGAGAGGGAAGAGCTTATTTTCATTCTCATATTAGGATACAAGATAGTGACAGGAGAAAAAAGCTTTGTGTGACAATCTCTATGTGAGATAAGGCTACGTGAATGAAGCATTAAGAGCTAGAAGGAGAAAAAAGAAAGTGTTAAGTTGGGGACTTACTTCAAGGCCATCATCAACACCCGAAGTTCTGTTTTGAAGCTCAAGATCAAGATCAAATCTAATGGAGTACAACATTGGATGTTAGAGTAACAAGTAAGAAGGTATCATTTACTATTTTTCTGAGTGAAAATAGTGTAAAAGTACACTCTGTTTGGAGGGTTCCACTGCATCTTTGTGTGCATATTCTCTAAGAAATTCGTTAGGGCATCTGTAGCCTAGCTCAAGAGGCAGCTTAGGTGCAGCTCAACATCTGGAGAAAGCTTCTGTAGCTTGTCACCTAGAATCAAAAAATCAGGCAGAGTGTTTAAAGTCGTGTTGAGCATAGAAGAAAGGCTTTTTTGGATGCCTTCAAGAGTTCCAATCCGCAGCACATTCAGCGTAATCTCAAAAGTCTTATGTGGTACTGATTGTGGCACCTTGGCTTAGCACAAAAAACATCCAAAACGTGCACACCCTTAGCGCACAGAGTCGAGTCTTCTACAATTGGTTTTTAAGTGCTCATTTGTAGGCAAATTAGTGCTAATTAGAGCATTAATTAGCACCTAATCTATGAGAAATAAGTGGAATTCCTAGCAATTCCCTCTGGTGCACATGAAGGTCATCTTGCTTCACTAAATCAATGCGAATTTCTCCCCTGATTCCTCGAGAAATTGGCATCCATCAAGCTGCCTACTTTCCTCCTCCATTTTAGGAGGGAAAGTGCATCTTTCAAAAATTACCTTGGTGATTAAATTTTTATAAGGTCTAAGGTTGAAGATCTTCAAACATATTAGTTGTGATTATTTCTTGGTACATTTGTATCACACTTACACATCACATTAAAGAAATAGTGCATGTCTTTGTGACAACATCATTCGTTGTATCATGATCTAATTCTATAAAGAGCTAATCATATCATTCAAAAGTGAGGAGTGTTAAATCATGCCTAGGTTTATGCATACTCAAACTAAGGCACAACTCAAGACATCCAAGGTTTCTCATAAAATTAAAAAGGAAAAGACACTGACCCACTACTACCATCTAGAACAATCCCTTAAATTCTTAGAACTTATGTGTACTCAAATGCATTGATTTGGGGAAGGTCAATTATGACTTTGTAGTATGTTTATATCACTTTGTGTAAACTTGGATAGAGGTTCTATTGTTGCATCTCCTTGTGTGAGTTGATATAGTGTTGCATTATGTCCAACTCATCAAGTCATCACTATGGACACTTCTTAGAGAAATCTGAGAAGTTTGATGGTTCCAAATACCATAAATGGAGCATCAAGATGTAGATGGGATTAGTAGATCGAGAAATCTGGGCCATAGTCAATGACACAGAGAGAAAGCCTTCTAGGAATCCTGACAAATAGCAATAAGTGGACGAGTAATGACTCAAAGGCATTATCATTTCTCATTCATGGGCTAGCAGATAACTAGATTCATCAAGGGAGATCCTCCAAGAGCTCTCATGAAGCATGGATTTGTCTTAGATCCATATTTGGTCAAGTTAATGTAGCATCAAGGATGTTTCTTTAAAAGAAGCTATATAGGCTTGAAATGGATGACAATGAGATAGTAGCTAACCATGTGAACAATGTCAGGAGTTTAATAGGTCATCTCAGTGGAGCTGGGGTTACCATTGATGAAGAGAAAGCAGTCTTTACCTTACTTTCTAGTATGCCTGATATCTAGGAGAAATGTGTGTCTGCTCTTGCCAACCAAACTAACATGACACTGGCATCAGTTGCCTTATCTTTGATCCTTGAAGAAACTAGGATGGAAGCCAACAAGACTTCCAAGGAATCCACCTCACAGGTTCAAGTGGAATTAGCTCTCATCATGGATTAGAAGAAGAAGAAGAAGAAGTTTCTCAGGATATGCTATTACTACAAGAAAAAGGGACATGAAGCCAAGGTTTGTTTTAAGAAGAAGTAGGATGAGGAGAACAAGAAGAAAGAAGAAAAGAAACCTTAGAGCAGTCATCATTAGGCCAATGTGCCCACCACTGATACGCTTTTTAAAGCTTTGTGCTACTTATATATTTAGAGTTTGTGTGACATTCATTGTAACCCTCTTGACTACACACCCTAAGTGGTATGGATGTAGATCAAGAGAGAGTGTTGAGATTTTAGTGATCTAGAATCTATTAGTATTAGTCCTTAGTGGATAAATGCTATGTGCACCATAGGAATAGAAGTTCTAAGGTCATAAGGTCTCCAATTACTATGGTTAATTAGAGTAGGCATGGTAGGTAGCACCCTTGATTGTGGAGTCACTTTATGGTGAATTTGGTGAGAAGGTGGAGGCATCCTACACTTATGTCTAGGAAATCTATATAAAGAGGTATCTACACTCATTGCGCGTGATGAGAAGAGTCTTTTTATTTTCTTAGGGCAACTTACCATTTGTTGGAAATATACTTGGTGGATCCTTTTTGGGCAAAAGGCTTTTTTCTCTTGCATTAAGTTAATTATGGTATTCATTGTTTATCATTTCTATTCATGATGTCTGTTGGTTAGTCTTTTATATGCTTAGTGCATCTATTCACTTATCACAATAGCATTGTGTATGTTTATAGGTGAGTTTGTTTATGCTTATTAATGGTAGTGATTTTTCATCATTAGCATTTCAATATCATCTCCTATTTTCTAACATGCACCTGTGGTGGCCCCCAAACCCCACACTTGGGGGCCAAGCAACCTTCCAGACCCCCCAGCTTTGGGGGGGCCCGCCAGCTCCCCAAACCCTCCCCCTTTGGCACCTACCCACACCCAAAAAAATCCCCTTCATAATTAGCATTAAGGTGAAACTTTTCTCACAAACTAACTCACACAACTCCAAAGAAAACAAGGTCTAGGCACTCCATCCCTTAGATAATTTACAATGAGCTTGTCCATGCTCTTCAACCTTGGCCCACCGTTTTGGCCCTAAACTAGGCCCACAGCTCCAAAAATAACCATCACTTTCTTTTTGTGTGTGTGATATAGATTTGTTTTGAGTGTGACCTTTGTTTTTCTAATCCTCACAGCTATAGTCCCAAATTAGGCATATAGCTCCAAAAATAACCATCACTTTCTGTTTTATATGTGTGTGATGGATAGGTTTTTGTTGATTGTGGCCTTTATTTTCATAATCTTCACATGTTCAATTGGAAATTTTACTCACCTATTCTAGTGCAAGGTTCAAACTGAGAACCACATCCTAGTGACACAATTGGCTTATTCTAGTGCAAGGTTTAAACCCTCCGTTTCTATTCGTGAAAGAGGCTAACATGTCACAAATCTTGATTGCAAAAAAATGAGTTTGGGATCCCCTTTTTAGAGGCTTCACCTCAAAGTTGATCCTAATGCATTGGCTTAACCTCAAAATTGAAGCTCCCGTCTAAGTCTTAGGGTTTTCTCAACATCAAGGTTTAGGTTCCTACTTTGGCTCAAACCTCAAGTTTTAGCATCCCTTATAAATATGAGGCTCAACCCCAACTCTTAGCCTCATGTTATGCTTCACCTGCAAGTCTGAGGGTACCATCTAAGTCAGAGGATCAACCCCAAGGTTGAGCTCCATGCTTTGGCTCAACCCCAAATATGAGGCTTCCTTCTAAGTTAGAGCCTCAACCCCAAGGTTGAGGCTCATCATTTAGCTAAACCTCAAGTTTTAACTCAAGCTTAAATTGAGGTTCATGCTTTTGATCATTCCCAATTTTATGTTCCTTTTTAAGTTTGAGGTTCAAGTTCAATGTTGAGGCTCTCGTCTGACTCTTAGGTTAAAATTCAAGAAGGAGACTCATGCTTTGGCTCAACATGGAGCTTGAGGATCTCTTTATGTCTCAAGATTTATCAACCTTGAGGTTGAGGTTCCTGCTTTGGCTCAAACCTTAGGTTTCATGCTTCATTCTAAATTTGAGGCTCAACCCCAAGTTTGAGCCTCATATTGTGGTTCACCCTCAAGTTTGAGGGTCCACTCTAAGTTCAAGGCTCATCCCCAAGGTTAACCTTCATGCTTTGTCTCAACCTTAACTTTGAAGCTTCCTTCTAACTCTAGAATGCAAGCTTTGATTAAGATTCGTGCTTTTTATCATCCTCAAGTTTTAGGTTCCCAAGTTCTAAGTTTGAGGCTTAACCTCAAAGTTGAGGATCATCCTTTGGCTACGCCTCAAGTTTGATCGTCTGAGCCTTACACTCAAATTCAAGATTAAGGCTCATGATTTGGCTCAACATGGGGCTTTAGGATCCCTTTTGAGTCTCAAGCTTGATCAACCTCAAGGTTTACAATCTTATTTTTGCTCAAACCTCAGGTCTTAGGCTCCATTCTAAATCTAATGCTCAACCCCAAGTTTGTGCCTCATCCCATGGCTTACCATACAGGTTGTATGATCCCTTCTAAGGCTAAGGCTTTTAACCACAAGGGTGACCCTCGTGTGTTAGCTCAAGCTCAAGTTTGAGGCTCCCTTCTAAGTCTAGGACTTCACCTCCAAGTTAGCAAGATAATGTTTTCTTTTGATCCACTCCAAGATCTAGCTATAAATCATATTTAAATGTTTGATTTTCATTCTTTCTTCCAGGTGTCAAGGCCATTTCTTCTATGGCTTTGTGAGTATGTCACAACAACACTCAAGCTTGAGTTTGGGCATTCCTTACACAAGGGTGTTGGGGGATACCAACTTTATTAAAATGGAGTATGTTTCCTATAAATCTCTACATCAAGAATCAAGATGAAGCTAGAAACCGCTAAACCAATGCTCAAGCTCAAGCTTAAGGGTTAGATTTTTCACAAACCCAATTTTGAGGCTCCAACAGGATTGAGAGTAGTTTTTTTATGAATCAAGAAGGCAAAATCCCAAGATGCATTTTCTCTTAAGATACCTTTAGTGGTGTTAATTTCAAAATAATTTCAAACAACACACGTCGTTTTTTAATTACTATTTATGGTTCTCAAACTTAGGTTTGAGCTCTCAATCTTTGGATCCACTCCAAGTTCTAGGTTACAAATAATTTCTTGCTACAGTACTTTTTTAATCCACTCCAATTTCTATGTTACAAATTTTATTTTTGTGTTTTCTTTTAATCCTCTCTTACACATGTGTGAAGACCATGTATCCTAATGTCTCTCATCTAATGTTTTAGATTTGGTGAATATGTCTTGAGGCTCAAGCTTTAGTTTGAACATCACTTAAACAAAGGCATTGGGAAGGTGTTGCAGGGTAAAGACGGGGGCAGCTAGTTAACAAGTTTATTTCCTTAAAAAAATGAGCCTTTAATATTTTCTCTTATAACAAGATTTATCTCAACTTTAAGTTTCAAAATCTTTTACATTTACCTACCTCCTAGGGTCTCCAATCTATTGTGCTAGAAAAAATAAAAGTGTCATGAGCGTCAAGCTTGACATTGAGCATCTCTTTCATTGGGTCATTTGGGACTAGAACTACTAACATCATCATCATACAAACCACACTTAAAATAAAGTCTACTTCCTTGCAAAAAGATCCACAAAGAAGTTACATCTCTTGATGTAACCTCTTAAAAAAAAGGGTGAAAAAAACACGTCTCTTTATTTGTATGCAATATTCAACAAAACCTTGAAGATTGATGCTCTCAAGGTTCTACACACTCTAAAAATGTCACTTATATATGGGTTCAAAAATACACTTAGCAACATTTTTTACCTCAAACTCAAGTTTGAGCCTCACTATGTATATCATATTTTCTGTGTCCCTATCTATTTGCATCTTATACGTGCTTAAGCTGAACCACTACACAATTTTGGCACAATCTACATACTGCATCTATGTCATTTGAATTTTGGGTTATTGGATCCTATTAATTTCTAGTTGTTAATGTGATTTATTGTTCTTCTATATGCAAGTGCACAACAAGTGGAGCAAAGAACATTTGTGTCATTTAAACTTTGGGTTATTGGATTCTATCGATTTCAAGTTTTTAACATTATTTAATGTTCTTCTATATACAATAACAAAACTTGTGGACCAAAGGAGATAAAGTTTTTCTTCTTCAAGGATCCTCAATAAAGGTTTAATGGATCATTCTCTCCAATGATCCTACTAAGCTTTGTGGCACCATTGAAATTGGTGATTCATGTGTTTCGATACATGTTATGGAAAGTTTTGAGAATCTATGTACACTATTCCATTTCCAACAATGGATGCTACTACAATGGTTAAGTCCATTCAAATTATTATTAGATGATCGATTTACCATGTTAGTTCAAGATGCACAAACATATGAAATAGAATGTAGACAATGTAATACCAACAATGGAATGGTTCAGGATGTACAGACATATGAAATAGAATACAGACTGTAAGATTCCTCCCCCAGCCTTCGAGGTATACAGGAGTAAGAACCTCCCTTTCTGATCTTATAATTATTCCCTCTCTAAAATAAAAGAAAGATTCTGTTTAAAAAAGGAAGACCTTTCCCCAGAATACTTTCTCAGGAGCCCACCTGTTTTAAGGATTCAGAACGATGAGTTCAGAAGTAAGAACCGGTGTTTTAGATGCCAAGGAATTGGTCATCAGTTAAAAGACTGCCCAGGATCGACAGAAGCAGTATGCAGATAAGAAGAGGATAGTGAGAGAATTCAAAGAAGCAGATATGGTCTTCATTCAAGTACGGCCCAAAAGAAATTCTTTATCTCTTGGGAAGTATAAGAAGTTATCTCCCAGATATTGTGGACCATATCGGAATTCAATGAAAGTAGGTGACTTAGCCTACGAGCTTTTTCTACCTCATCATCTCAAAGTTCATATTGTATCTCATCTAAACCTTCTATAGAAATATGTGCCAAACCCAAATCATGAAAAGACGGTAAAACTTCAGTGGCAAGATACCCCGTTGGCTTCTAGGTTACGCTAGTTCTTTCTTTTATATAAGTCGTAACTCTTACTTGTCGCTCGCAGTAATCTTACTTCCATCAATCTCCTTTCTTCTTAATCTCTCTTATGGCTTGGCAGCAAGACTTAGTTTTATTAATGATGATTTCTCACCTTCAAGACGCAAGTGAGTCTGTGAAGAAGGATTTCATAGAACTGTATGAGCGCTCACTTTTCCCTCACTTGGGAACTTCTGTAGCTCAGACAAAATGGCGGACCTATCGAGACATAACTAGGGTAACACCGTGGGGTCGGCAGCACTTTCGTAACAATGTCCGCTTGGCCATGGTTATTGAAGCTTTGGGTTTGGGTCCCCGATACTACTGCGTGATGAGATCAAGGCATGGTGGGTTTTCTGAGCGGGTCTTCTTACTAGCGTGTTTTCTTCCTCATCAGAAGATATGCCTTTATCCCGTTTTTGGCTTGCCTCTCAGAGGTCCTTTTAATAGGTCACCTCATACCAATGAGATAGGTGCTGCAATAACCGGCCGAATTATTCCCATAGATGAATTACCTTATACGTGTGCAGCTTGTGAGTGTTGCTTTTGTGACCATATGATGGACGGGCTTATGGAAGTGTAAAAAAGTTCTTCTATCTTTACTGTGTATATTCCAAGAATGAATAAAGTTGAAATCTTTGTTCTTGTCTTGAGTCTTTCTCTCTTTGAGACTTTTCTTGGTGGTTAATCTTAATTAAAAATTTTCTCTCAGTCTCATATTGTGTATCTTGCGAAATTACCCCCAATTTGCGAGATGAGGGCATCTCGTGTTTTTCAAGTGGGAGAGAATGTAAGATTTCTCCCTAGCCTCTCAAGATGTCCAGCATCTTCCCCTGTAATCAATCCCCTCTTCAGAAATATAAAAGATCTTGTCTCTACCTATTTTGACATAGAGAGAGAATATATTTTAGAGAGAGAATATTTAGATTTTAAATATTTTTTGATAGAAAAACTTCTCATATTATTAAAATGAATTCCCCTGAAACAGAAATTCAAAAAGAACTTTCCAATGTGCAATTGAAATTTATTGGAAATGGGTATAAAGGACCTTAGCCTAAGGGTTTAGATTTTCAAAAAATTTTGGATTATGGTCCAATTAAGGTTCCTATGGGCCAATAGCATCAATCCATGTGTAGGCAGGAGATAAATCTAATTTGTAAAAGAAGATACCCAAAAATGAGTAAATGCTCACATAAGATGAAGAGTTGACTATGTACAAGGTTTATTAGTAAGAAACTATGAGTAATATTAAAAATATGAGATATTTTGGGTATCCAAAAAAGAGTAAATGCTCACATAAGATGAAGAGTTGAAAATGTACAAGGTTTATTAGTAAAAAACTATGAGCAATATTAAAAATATGAGATATTTTGGGTATCCAAAAATGAGTAAATGCTCACATAAGATGAAGAGTTGAAAATGTACAAGGTTTATTAGTAAAAAACTATGAGCAATATTAAAAATATGAGATATTTTGGGTATAATGATTCCATTTTGACACATATGTAAGGAAGGGGAGTCCATTAAAGGAGGTGCATATTTCACATGCTTGAATGAATTTTAAACTCATAAGAATTGAGATATTTCATCTCTCCTCTCTCCTAATTCAAGTCTAGTTGCAAAAAGTTAGCTCAACTTACCTAAAAATGGTCAAAAATTGACCAAACTGAGTTGAAAAATTCTAGAATCAGTTTGTTTGGTTAGGAGCTCACTTTTTCCTATAAATAGAGGCCTTCCCCTTTGTTGAAACTCAACAATGTTTAATGCATTGTTACTCTACTCCACCTAAGCCAAGAACTGTGAATTCAATAATAATTCACTAGTTTTTGACACTTCCCTCTTTCTTCAATCCCCATTGGTGGCTCCATCAACATACTAAACCAATTGATCAATTGGTTGGGGGCGTCTACCGTGAACAAAGAATCAAGCAATTTGTAAGGTAAATGATGAATTTTGATCTTTTCTATAATTTCTCAATGTTTCTCTCTTCTCAACCCCTCTCAAGCTTGAGAAGCTTAATTGGAATGGTTTTTGAATGCTATTGAAGTTAATTGATAAATAGTAGTGAAGAGTTACATAATTTGATGAATGCTATTGAAGTTAATTGATTAATGATAGTAAAGAATTACATAAATTTCTATTTATGCTTAATCCTAATGGTTTTTATGTAATTTCTCTCTCTCACTCAAGAAATGGTCATACTCATGACCCATTCTCAATCCAAATGAAGCTTTTCATAAAGCTTTTCCTTAATCCAAGATTAATCTATGCTTGAGACCAAATTAATGGTTTTTTTCTATGCTTTTAGTTTATTTATTTCATGATTATTTTTGATTCAATCCATTATGGATTAATGATCCAATTAGGGATCCTTCTAATCATTCCCTTAAAGATAAGCTTTATCTTTTAAAATAATTGAGATTTATCAGTCATAACAGCGGAGCTATGGCAAAATTTTGTAAAAATTTACACATAAAATAATTTCATTCAAAGCATGAAAAGAGGACTTCCTACCATATTCTAGGAATTATCATCCTAGATTAATTAAAAGAATTTCATTGTAATCATGGAGAAATTTAATTTTTATATTATGCATAAAGGATAAATTTTAATATCAAAAGTGTTACTTTTATCATTTTTATTTTCATGCATAGAAGTATGCATAAAGGATAAATTTTTATATCAAAAGTGTTACTTTTATCATTTTTATTTTCATGCATAGAAGTATGCATAAAGGATAAATTTTTATATCAAAAGTGTTACTTTTATCATTTTTATTTTCATGCATAGAAGTATGCATAAAGGATAAATTTTTATATCAAAAGTGTTACTTTTATCATTTTTATTTCATGCATAGAAGTATACATAATGGATAAATTTTTATATCAAAAGTGTTACTTTTATTATATTTGAATTTCATGCATAAAGGTATGCATAAAAGTTGATTATTTTATTATAAAAGTGTGACTTTTATTATAATTAAATTTCATGCATAAAGGTATGCATAAAAGTTGATTATTTTATTATAAAAGTGTGTCTTTTATTATATTGAATTTCATGCATAGAGTTATGCATAAAAGTTGATTATTTTATTATAAAAGTGTGTCTTTTATTATATTGAATTTCATGCATAGAGTTATGCATAAAAGTTGATTATTTTATTATAAAAGTGTGTCTTTTATTATATTGAATTTCATGCATAGAGGTATGCATAAAAGTTGATTATTTTATTATAAAAGTGTGTCTTTTATTATATTGAATTTCATGCATAGAGGTATGCATAAAAGTTGATTATTTTATTATAAAAGTGTGTCTTTTATTATATTGAATTTCATGCATAGAGGTATGCATAAAAGTTTATTATTTTATTGTAAAAGTGTTACTTTTATCATATTGGATTTCATGCATAGAGGTATGCATAAAAGATATTCTTTTTATACTAAAAGTGTGATTTTCATCATAAATGGATTTTATGCATAACTTAGATGCATAAGAGAAATTCTTTTATTCTAAAAGTGTAATTCCTACCAAATTGAATTTATGCATAAGAAGATGCATAAAAGTTTGATTTTTAATTCAAAGTGTCATTCTCATCTAAATTGAATTTATGCATAGGAAGATGCATAAAAGAATAAAATTTCAATTCAAAAGCGTTATTCTCATCCAAATTGAATTTATGCATGGGAAGATGCATAAAAGATGGATTTTTATCTTTTATGCATCTTCCTATGTATAAATTCAATTTGGATGAGAATTGACATTTTTGAATTAAAAATCCATCAAAGATGGATTTTTAATTCAAAAATGTCAATTCTCATCCAAATTGAATTTATGCATCTTTTATGCATAGGAAGATGCATAAAATCTTTTATGCATCTTCCTATGCATAAATTCAATTTGGATGAGAATTGACATTTTTGAATTAAAAATCCATCTTTGCATAGGAAGATAATTCATAAGTGTCATTTTAAATGAAAATGACACTTTTGAATTAAAGTTCAATCTTTTATGCATCTTCCTATGCATAAATTCAATTTGGATGAGAATTGACATTTTTGAATTAAAAATCCATCTTTTATGCATCTTCCCATGCATAAATTCAATTTGGATGAGAATAACGCTTTTGAATTGAAATTTTATTCTTTTATGCATCTTCCTATGCATAAATTCAATTTAGATGAGAATGACACTTTGAATTAAAAATCAAACTTTTATGCATCTTCTTATGTATAAATTCAATTTGGTAGGAATTACACTTTTAGAATAAAATAATTTCTCTTATGCGTCTAAGTTATGCATAAAATCCATTTATGATGAAAATCACACTTTTAGTATAAAAAGAATATCTTTTATGCATACCTCAATGCATGAAATCCAATATGATAAAAGTAACACTTTTTATAATAAAATAATCAACTTTTATGCATGAATTTCAATTATGATAAAAGTCACACTTTTATAATAAAATAATCAACTTCTATTCATACCTCTATGCATGAAATTCAGTATAATAAAAGACACACTTTTATAATAAAATAATCAACTTTTATGCATACCTCTATGCATGAAATTCAATATAATAAAAGATACACTTTTATAATAAAATAATCAACTTTTATGCATAACTCTATGCATGAAATTCAATATAATAAAAGACACACTTTTATAATAAAATAATCAACTTTTATGCATAACTCTATGCATGAAATTCAATATAATAAAAGACACACTTTTATAATAAAATAATCAAGTTTTATGCATACCTTTATGCATGAAATTCAATTATAATAAAAGTCACACTTTTATAATAAAATAATCAACTTTTATGCATACCTTTATGCATGAACTTCAAATATGATAAAAGTAACACTTTTGATATAAAAATTTATCCATTATGCATACTTCTATGCATGAAATAAAAATGATAAAAGTAACACTTTTGATATAAAAATTTATCCTTTATGCATACTTCTATGCATGAAAATAAAAATGATAAAAATAACACTTTTGATATAAAAATTTATCCTTTATGCATACTTCTATGCATGAAAATAAAAATGATAAAAGTAACACTTTTGATATAAAAATTTATCCTTTATGCATAATATAAAAATTTAATTTCTCCATGATTACAATGAAATTCTTACAAAATTTTGCCATAGCTCCGCTGCTATGACTGATAAATCTCAATTATTTTAAAAGATAAAGCTTATCTTTAAGGGAATGATTAGAAGGATCCCTAATTGGATCATTAACCCATAATGGATTGAATCAAAAATAATCATGAAATACATAAACTAAAAGTATAGAAAAAAAACCATTAATTTGGTCTCAAGCATAGATTAATCTTGGATTAAGGAAAAGCTATATGAAAAGCTTCATTTGGATTGAGAATGGATCATGAGTATGACCATTTCTTGAGTGAGAGAGAAATTACATAAAAACCATTAGGATTAAGCATAAATAAAAATTTATGTAATTTTTTACTATCATTAATCAATTAACTTCAATAGTATTCATCAAATTATGTAACTCTTCACTACTATTCATCAATTAACTTCAATAGCATTCAAAAACCATTCCAATTAAGCTTCTCAAGCTTGAGAGGGGTTGAGAAGAGAGAAACATTGAGAAATTATAGAAAAGATCAAAATTCACCATTTACCTTACAAATTGCTTGATTCTTTGTTCACGATACAGGCCCCCAACCAATCAATTGGTTTAGTAACATTGTTACGAAAGTGCTGCCGACCCCACGGTGTTACCCTAGTTATGTCTCGACAGGTCCGCCATTTGGTCTGAGCTACAGAAGTTTCCAAGTGAGGGAAAAGTGAGCGCTCATACAGTTCCATGAAATCCTTCTTCACAGACTCACTTGCGTCTTGAAGGTGAGAAATCATCATGGATAAAACTAAGTCTTGCTGCCAAGCCATAAGAGAGATTAAGAAGAAAGGAGATTGATGGAAGTAAGATTACTGCGAGCGACAAGTAAGAGTTACGACTTATATAGAAGAAAGAACTAGCGTAACCTAGAAGCCAACGGGGTATCTTGCCACTAAAGTTTTACCGTCTTTTCATGATTTGGGTTTGGCACATATTTCTATAGAAGGTTTAGATGAGATACAATATGAACTTTGAGATGATGAGGTAGAAAAAGCTCGTAGGCTAAGTCACCTACGATATGGTCCACAATATCTGGGAGATAACTTCTTATAGTTCCCAAGAGATAAAGAATTTCTTTTGGGCCGTACTCGAATGAAGACCATATCTGCTTCTTTGAATTCTCTCACTGTCCTCTTCTTATCTGCATACTGCTTCTGTCGATCCTGGGCAGTCTTTTAACTGATGACCAATTCCTTGGCATCTAAAACACCGGTTCTTACTTCTGAACTCATCGTTCTGAATCCTTAAAATAGGTGGGCTCCTGAGAAAGTATTCTGGGGAAAGGTCTTCCTTTTTTAAACAAAATCTTTCTTTTATTTTAGAGAGGGAATAATTATAAGATCAAAAAGGGAGGTTCTTACTCCTGTATATCTCGAAGGCTGGGGGAGGAATCTTACATTCTACCCCACTTAAAAAGGCACGAGATGTGCTCATCTCGCAAAGTAGAGGACAATTCTTTTTTCTTAAGATCCAATTTATTCTGGGGTTTCTTATATTCTGGTCAACCCAACAGAATACAGGGATAAGTATCCCTTATATAGAACTCATCAATAACAATTCATTCAGATCATATCATCCATATTTTTAACACGATAATGGTCCATTAGACCGAAAAAATTCTTTCTGAACATTTCTCCATGGAAATTTAAGTTAAGCAATTTCTCAAATTGTCATCCCTTAACTTGATCTACTGTGATAAGAGTTAATAGTAGCAATTTGACAGCACAATCCACTAATCTCATAGGTGATTTGCTGAAATCATTATCATCATTCCAGTTATGAATATCATCACAGGGACTCGTCCCATTCATCCTCATTGAGGATTCGTTCAGCTTATTACATTTCAACCAAATTTCAAGGATCAACATTTTTTAATCAGAATCCAAATCAACTCATCAGCTCTCAAACAGAATTAAAAATCATATCAACCACATTCGAAATCATCATCTGGATAGCACATCTGGATAGCATTAATGATTATAATTTCAAGTCTTAGATTTACTCGTATATACTGCCGGTAAAGAGCTGCAGTTATACCCTCGGTATATACGGGTCGTCATAATACTTGGAACTATAAGGTAAATACCATCATGTCTAGGCCTCAAGCAAGTCAGGGATTCTATATAATTGCGGTACTTCCATCTGAAGACCCAATTACCAAATTACGAATTTCAGTTTGAATATCAAATTGTATGAATTATATCACACATTTACAATCTTTTTGTGCTTCTTGATAAATTTTTGACATATTTGGCTTCTCAGTTAATCTTTATTAGCCAATTGGCTCTGATACCAACTATGAGATCCCTGTCCCCACCGCGCAATGGATTCGGGGTACTAGCAGCAGAAGTAGCACTTCTTGCGCGGGGCAGGGTCCCACACTCGGGGCCTCGCCCACGGATATCCAGACAAGAGACTAATCCGTCAGTTTTTCCAAAACCAAACCCTGGAAAAACTTCCCTTATCCGGAAAGCACAGGCGATTCCACCACCAGGATAACTTTTTACTCTAACGTAGTCAAGACCATTTCTGATCAAACTGATCCGACTGCATCTATAAAGATACTTGGTCAGATCAAGGAAGAAACTTGCACTTGCATCATTAGGATCAACGCTTTTTTCCCCATCAAGAGGCACAGCCGTTGATTCCTATCCATAGAACAATTACTATTCGGATTTACTTTATCTATCGTAGTAACAGAAATTGAGTCTCGATTTACGGATCCATCAGTCCAGCCTAACCCCATCCAGCCCCATGGGTTAGCCAACCGCCCAACCACAGTAGTGATGGGATCCAATTTAGAATTTGATTTTTGTCCCGGGTAGTACCAGGGAAAAGAGTTCCCAGGTCCCCTAGCCGGATGTTCATGCAAAAATGAAACTAGTCACACCACTTAAACACCCAATATGAAATTGCCTTTTTCACAGATTCAACCAGTTTTAAAACAATCCTTTAATGAACCATAGTATCACTGATCACAATCTTCCAAATTATCTAGTTGATTCTCAACTTCCCATCATTCCTTCATCGGAGTATCTATGGCATCATTGGCAACCAGAACGCTCACAACCTATCCACTCAGGGGCCTTTTCAATAGTTCCTAGCCCATAATACTCGGCAATATAATCACTTATAAAAATCAAGATGGACTCTCATTGAAGATCAGCAAGATCAACCAACAGATCCATATAAAGAGCCATGGACTCATCCATTGAAGACCAGTAAGGTCAATCAACCAGATCCATGCCCGGTTTCAGAAAACAACTCTTACTCCTTGTTCCAATATCTTCCTCGACGCACGTGTGGGTATCCTAGGCGACCCAGAGCCCAAGCACCGTATGGTCAGCACCCTCTAGGATCCTTCGCAGGTGACCTAGCGCTTCACTCATAGGCCGCTTCCTTGGTCCCTCATCCACCGTACCGGAAGCTCACCATTTTAATCGAACCGAGGCTGGTCAAGACCTCGGCCGACCTTGCTACGCGAGACGTCCTCCATTGACTCTCCGTCAGCAGTTGCAACTTTATCAGTTAGGTCTCCATGACCTTAATCCACAAGACGGTCAAAATGCTTCCCCAGCATTCTTGACATAAAACAGTCATTTACAAACAGTTCACAAAATACAGTTTCTATATCGAACTCTCGTCTTAAATTCCATTTTATCCTCCTTAGTCCACATTACTTATTCCACATTCCATTCATATGTATTCATCATCATCCATTCACTCATATCGACGACACATTATTTTCCATACACATTCACATTCATTATTCTATATACACATCCATGCATACATACATCCACATCCGTATCTACATCCATACATCCACATCCACATCCACATTCATATCCATACATCCACATCCACATCCACATTCACATTCATACATACACATCCACATCCACATTCACATTCATACATACTTATCTGTATCTACATCCATACATCCATATTACATCCATTCTCGCTCTAACACATTCCATATACATCTTATCATATCCTATCACATCTCATACACATCTTATCACATCTTATCACATCTCATATACCTCTTATCACATCCTATCACTTCCCATACGCATCTTATCACATATTATCACATCTCATACCCCTCTTATCACGTCTTATCACCTTTCATATCTTTTTATAGAATACAAGAGAATTCTTATATTTGATATAAGATTTCTCTATATTTTTATTTATGCATAAATTCCATTTAAGGAGACTAACACTTTCGAATTAAAAATCAATCTTTTATGCATCTTCCTATGCATAATTTCATTTTAAATGAAAATGACACTTTTGAATTAAAATTCAATCTTTTATGCATCTTCCTATGCATAAATTCAATTTGGATGAGAATTGACATTTTTGAATTAAAAATCCATCTTTTATGCATCTTCCCATGCATAAATTCAATTTGGATGAGAATAACGCTTTTGAATTGAAATTTTATTCTTTTATGCATCTTCCTATGCATAAATTCAATTTAGATGAGAATGACACTTTGAATTAAAAATCAAACTTTTATGCATCTTTTTATGCATAAATTCAATTTGGTAGAAATTACACTTTTAGAATAAAAGAATTTCTCTTATGCATCTAAGTTATGCATAAAATCCATTTATGATGAAAATCACACTTTTAGTATAAAAAGAATATCTTTTATGCATACCTCTATGCATGAAATCCAATATGATAAAAGTAACACTTTTACAATAAAATAATAAACTTTTATGCATAACTTTATGCATGAAATTCAATATAATAAAAGACACACTTTTATAATAAAATAATCAACTTTTGTGCATACCTCTATGCATGAAATTCAATATAATAAAAGACACACTTTTATAATAAAATAATCAACTTTTGTGCATACCTCTATGCATGAAATTTAATATAATAAAAGATACACTTTTATAATAAAATAATCAACTTTTATGCATAACTCTATGCATGAAATTCAATATAATAAAAGACACACTTTTATAATAAAATAATCAACATTTATGCATAACTCTATGCATGAAATTTAATATAATAAAAGACACACTTTTATAATAAAATAATCAACTTTTATGCATACCTTTATGCATGAAATTCAATTATAATAAAAGTCACACTTTTATAATAAAATAATCAACTTTTATGCATACCTTTATGCATGAAATTGAAATATGATAAAAGCAACACTTTTGATATAAAAATTTATCCATTATGCATACTTCTATGCATGAAATAAAAATGATAAAAGTAACAATTTTGATATAAAAATTTATCCTTTATGCATACTTCTATGCATGAAAATAAAAATGATAAAAATAACACTTTTGATATAAGAATTTATCCTTTATGCATACTTCTATGCATGAAAATAAAAATGATAAAAATAACACTTTTGATATAAAAATTTATCCTTTATGCATACTTCTATGCATGAAAATAAAAATGATAAAAGTAACACTTTTGATATAAAAATTTATCCTTTATGCATAATATAAAAATTTAATTTCTCCATGATTACAATGAAATTATTTTAATTAATCTAGGATGATAATTCCTAGGATATGGTAGGAAGTCCTCTTTTCATGCTTTGAATGAAATTATTTTATGTGTAATTTTTTACAAAATTTTACCATAACTCCGCTCTGCTATGACTGATAAATCTCAATTATTTTAAAAGATAAAGCTTATCTTTAAGGGAATGATTAGAAGGATCCCTAATTGGCTCATTAACCCATAATGGATTGAATCAAAAATAATCATGAAATACATAACCTAAAAGCGTAGAAAAAAAACCATTAATTTGGTCTCAAGCATAGATTAATCTTCGATTAAGGAAAAGCTTTATGAAAAGCTTCATTTGGATTGAGAATGGGTCATGAGCATGACCATTTCTTGAGTGAGAGAGAGAAATTACATAAAAACCATTAGGATTAAGCATAAATAGAAATTTATGTAATTCTTTACTATCATTAATCAATTAACTTCAATAGCATTCATCAAATTATGTAACTCTTCACTACTATTCATCAATTAGCTTCAATAGCATTCAAAAACCATTCCAATTAAGCTTCTCAAGCTTGAGAGGGGTTGAGAAGAGAGAAACATTGAGAAATTATAGAAAAGATCAAAATTCATCATTTACCTTACAAATTGCTTGATTCTTTGTTCACGGTAGACGCCCCCAACCAATCAATTGGTTTAGTATGTTGATGGAGCCACCAATGGGGATTGAAGAAAGAGGGAAGTGTCAAAAACTAGTGAATTATTATTGAATTCACAGTTCTTGGCTTAGGTGGAGTAGAGTAACAATGCATTAAACATTGTTGAGTTTCAACAAAGGGGAAGGCCTCTATTTATAGGAAAAAGTGAGCTCCTAACCAAACAAACTGATTCTAGAATTTTCCAACTCAGTTTGGTCAATTTTTGACCATTTTTAGGTTAGTTGAGCTAACTTTTTGTAACTTGACTTGAATTAGGAGAGAGGAGAGATGAAATATCTCAATTCTTATGAGTTTAAAATTCATTCAAGCATGTGAAATATGCACCTCCTTTAATGGACTCCCCTTCCTTACATATGTGTCAAAATGGAATCATTATACCCAAAATATCTCATATTTTTAATATTGCTCATAGTTTTTTACTAATAAACCTTGTACATTTTCAACTCTTCATCTTATGTGAGCATTTACTCATTTTTGGATACCCAAAATATCTCATATTTTTAATATTACTCATAGTTTTTTACTAATAAACCTTGTACATTTTCAACTCTTCATCTTATGTGAGCATTTACTCATTTTTGGGTATCTTCTTTTACAAATTGGATTTATCTCCTCCCTACACATGGATTGATGCTATTGGCCCATAGGAACCTTAATTGGACCATAATCCAAAAATTTTTGAAAATCTAAACCCTTAGGCTAAGGTCCTTTATACCCATTTCCAATAAATTTCAATTGCACATTGGAAAGTTCTTTTTGAATATTTCTGTTTCAGGGGAATTCATTTTAATAATATGAGAAGTTTTTCTATCTAAAAATATTCAAAATCTGAATATTCTCTCTCTAGAATATATTTTCTCTCTATGTCAAAATAGGCAGAGACAAGATCTTTTATATTTCTAAAGAGGGGATTGATTACAGGGGAAGATGCTGGACATCTTGAGAGGCTGGGGAGGAATCTTACACAGACAATGTAATACCACAACAATGGAATTCTTCAGGATGCACAAACATATGAAATGGAATATAGACAATTTAATACCAACAATGGAATGGTTTAGGATGCACAGACAACTGAAATGGAATGCAAACAATGTAATGGCAACAATGACGCGAAGACATGCTTCACCAAATTGAGCCAACATTAGTGAGAGATTCTTGGAGACAAAAAATGTTCCTTCTATGGAATGAGGGTTAGAATAAAAAGTTTGGTGAGGGATTCATTCTATTCGTTCACCCTTATGAGGCTTTTAACTTCAGGGAACTAGGAGAAACACAACTAGGCTCATTATTGAAAAGCCTTTGTATGCATCCAAAACAACCTTAATATCTACATTAGAATTACCAAGTCTAAGTTTTATTAGGTGGCCAAATAAAGCAACTCACTTTTGAGAATGGTTCACATCTTGAACAAGGCGAAACTCATGCAGATTCAGATTCAGATGATGATGATCTAAATCCTCTTGAGACAAGCAACATCAATTGATTACTAGTGACAACGATAGTAGTGAAGACAGTTATACAAATGAGCATAGCAATTCAAACATGGTTGAGCGAGAATAATGTCAAGGAGAGAAAAAAATAAAATACAATGATATCGTTATATGTTTACCTCAAAAGAGAAGGTATATAATGAAAATTAGGCAAAAAAAGGAATGCTAACGAATGAAACTTTCTTGAAAAATTGTAATCACTAAGATGTTTGCAATGGTTGATTGCTATGAAAAAAATGTTGTCAAATGGCTAATAGAAGCAAAATTTTACAATCAAGGTTGGACTTTTGGGGTCAAAACTACTCAAACAGTTCAACCTACATATATGATAGTTAAACATGGGATTTAATAAGCAAGAAGATAAAGAGTCTTTTAATTTCATGTATGATGGAAGGAAAGTTTGTGATACACCATGGTACACCATACATGGAATTAAAAAAACTACTTTTTACAGATACAGAAGAAGCTATATGCAAGGATCAACGAGTGCAACTCATGGAAACACTTTTATGATGCGAAAGGGTTTGACAACTATGGAAATGGGAAAGGCAATTATACAAGATTTCATTGATAACAATGAAGAGAAAATGCCTCATAAATCCAAGACTTTTATGCATGGGTCTCGTGAGACACAAGAAGTTCTTCTAGCCATGTATACTACGTGAAGTTAATGAGACACTTAGCTCTTCGGGATACAAACATATTTCACATCCCACTTTCTACCAAATGTGGAATACAACATTCAATACCGCTGCTCTCTTCACATCCATTAAGTTGAAATTAGAGTCAACAAAGAACCAAGTTGAGCATTCTACATATGAGTTGCAAAAATGTATACTATCTAGAGAATTTACTCAGAGTTGTATCCAATAAAATATCTATTCATCATTCATGACAAAATGGACCAAAAGAAGACTTGCATACCACGACCAACCCGAGTTCCTAAATCACTCAATCAAGTGATGTCCCTTCCAATATCATTGACAAGGATGCTCACTAATTGTCATGGGACAAAATACTTATGGAGACTTTGCAATGGGATTGTGGCCAAGTGATCCAAATTTCACTTGGTTCTTTGTCAAAATGTCTTGCAAACTTAGAGAGAAGAAACAGTCACATGCATGGTGATTCGGTACCTAATAGTGGGACTACTCAAACATCACATAGTTTTTTTGATTTGTTGATGTCTACAACATCATTAGATCATCATATGAGGATTAAAATTTTTAAAAAAGGCTTTCTACATCAATGGATCCCAATCAAACAAATGACATTACAAATGAGGACACTCAAGATGGCAATTCAATGGCAGAAGATAATGCAAATAAACATACAACTAAGGAAAGAGAAACACATGATGTCACAATTCCAGATACTCAATCTGCTATTGCAATGGTGGACACATTCAAGAGTTTCCCAAAACATTGTTGCTTCAGTTGGATAATTGTGGAAGTGAGAATAAGAATCGGTATGTATTTCTGTATTTGTCTTTGTTGGTGGGGCAAAAGGGGTTTTTGAGATGGTTCAACTTTGTTTTCTTATGGTGGGACACACATATGAGGATATTGATGCATTGTTTAGTCAATTTTCTGATAAGCTTAGAACAAGTCAGACATTTACCTTTCCTCATATGATGAGAAGCTTTAATGAGTGCACAAGTATGAAATCAACACCTTTTTTATGAAGGAGGTGTCATATTTCTACTAAGAGTATGTGAAAGGGTACTTGCATGATGGAGAAGATAAACTAGTAAGCCATTCAAAGCCATTGTAGTTTATATTTTACATGAATGATGCCATACCATTGATGCAATTAAGCAAAATACATCCCAAGTAAAGTGAGTGGTTACTTGACAATGGAATTGAACTATGGAAGCGTAATGATGAAGGGGCACCTATGATTCCTAAAGGGGTACCAAAGGTTCTACCTATGTAGTATGAATACATAAAGGATAACATCTAGGTTGTACAAAGCTTGAATACCTTCTTGAATTGGTGGAAAGCTTTGTGGAAAGCAAAGGAAAATGGATTAAACCTATCATTGAGTATTGGGAGAACATGGTTGTTGCCTTGAATATTGTAAATGTGTATGAGAATGGCTTCTGACTTTTGGCCCAAAAAGTATGACTTTTAGAGATTCTCTCCCTCGCCTATATAATGAGGTTCCATGATGTAAGTCATTGAAGCAACAATCCTCTTTATCAAAAATTTCCATTTTAAACTTAAAGAACAACGTCTTCGAACATCTCTAACTCGTAACTTTATGCAAAAGAAATACTCTCAACTTTCCATGTATTGACCAAAGGGGAAAGTGCCAAAATTCCAATAGTATACACCATCATATAGACTAGATAATAGTAGAGTAGAGGCTATGTTCAAACCACTTTTGAAGGTTTGTGGAAAGATCATTTCCCAATTGAGAGAGAAATGCTCATTGATAATAATGTGAGAATACACAACAATGGAAGCCAAATCTTCACAACATAAAGCTCTGTAATTGCAAAAAGAAGTGGAGACTAAACATTAATATTGCTTACAAACTTTGATTAAAAATCACTGAATTGCAGAAATAAGTGAAGAATAAACAATATTATTGCTTGCAACTTTGATTCAAAAAGTTGATGGCTCTATGTTCCCACTCAAGTGCTATAGATAAGGAGGTTTAGATGGCGATCATGTCTTGCACATAGAAGGGTGCACTACTACAATGAAGGTAGATCTCAATCTACAAGATATGAAAGCAAGAAACCACCACTATAATATGTATAGTCTCCTAGTGGCGGTAATGTATAAACTAGGTACATGGGTATTTGCATACATGAACAAACACTACAACCCAAGGATAATATAGCCCGAGAAGATCTCCTTCTACCCAAGATTGTAGTCCATTACTTGTATGCATTGTACTTAGCAAGGTACCAAGTATACATAAGCCATCTTCTACCTATGAGTGTGGTCCATTACTTGCATGCATCCTACTTTGGCAAGGCCCCCAAGTCTACATAATGCATCTTCTAACCATCCTAGCCACATGTGGCCACCATCCACTGACTAGTCTAAAGTGGGAATAGTCAAGTGTTTGGGTGCTTGTTGACTTGGTATTTGGCCACCCATATCCTATGGTCGGATGTCTGGATGCTTCTTGACTTGGTATTTGCCATCCATATCCTGTGGTTGGGTGTTTGGGTGCTTGTTTTCTTGGTATTTGCCACCCTTATCCTATGGTCATATTTCCCTATGGTTTAGCACCTAGACTACGTAGCATAACAAAGCATGTGATTATGTCATCAGCCAATAGGAGTTACAAAAAGTCACAATAAGAAGTGGTTAGGAGTTACACGTGTGGGAGTTATATGAGAGTGGAGATATGGGGAAATAAGATAATATTGAAATTGAAAGGTTGAATGAACAAAGCTATTTAAAGCCCCTTATTTATATGGAGGAATATAAAAGAGATGAGAGAAGAAATAAAATGATTTTCTCTTACTCCTACATGTGTACTTTGCAATGCGAATGCCTTATTATATGTTTCATCTTATTTATGGGCTTAGCCAACTAGTAAGCCATAGACACTTTGGTAATCCTTTGGGTTCTAGCTAGAATCCTATTTGTTATGATAGTACACTTCACTCTCCCATTTTCTTCCTCCTTACTCTCCCCCCTATACCTATTTCACTCTCCACCCTCTTAATCTCAAGAGGAAGATAAAGTAGAGAAGAATAAGAGAATAAGAAGCAAACCTAAGCAAATCCCTTCACAACTACTGAACCTTGCAGAGGACACAACTCTTCTCTTCATAGAATAAGAGAAGAAGAAGAAGAAGCCCTAAGGTAATCTCTTCATAGAATAAGAGAAGAAGAAGAAGCCCTAAGGTAATCCCTTCACAACACAACTACTGAACCTTATAGAGGGAGCAATTATTTATAGAAGCATCAAATTCATATGCTTAAAGATATACCTCTCAAGTAATCTAAAACTTTAGTTCATGAAAATTCAGGTATAAAGAAAGTGATGGATAGGTTTGTGTTGAGTGTGGCCTTTGTTTTCATAATCCTCACAGGTTTAGTTGGAAATTCTACTCACCTATTCCACTGCAAGGTTCAAAGTGAGAACCACAGCTTAGTGACATCATCAACTTATTCTGGTGCAAGGTTCAAACCAAGAACCACAGCTTGGTGACATCATCAACCACACCAACTTCCCAATGCATGCACCCTCACTTTCTACTCGTGAAAGAGGCTAACATGTCACAAATCTTGATTGTGAAAGATGAGCTTGGGGCTCCCCTTCTTAGAGGCTCGACCTCAAAGTTGAGCCTGATGTGTTGGCTTAACCTCAAGCTTGAAGGTCCCGTTTACGTCTTAGGTCTTTCTCAACATTAACGTTTAGGTTCCTACTTTGGCTCAAACCTCAAGTTTTAGCATCCCTTATAAATATGAAGCTCAACCCCAACTTTTAGCCTCATGTTATGGTTCACCCTTAAGTTTGAGGGTCCCATCTAAGTCAGAGGCTCAACCCCAACGTTGACCTCTATGCTTTGGCTCAGCCCCAAATATGAGATTTCCTTCTAAGTCAAAGGCTCAACCCCAAGATTGAGGCTCGTCCTTTAGCTAAACCTTAAGTTTGAACTCAAGCTTAAATTGAGATTCATGCTTTTCATCATCCTCAATTTTATGTTCCCTTTTAAGTTTGAGGCTCAACCTCAAGGTTGAGGCTCTTGTCCGACTCTTACGCTAAAATTCAAGAATGAGACTCATGCTTTAGCTTAACATGGGAGTTGAGGATCTCTTTATGTCTCAAGATTAATCAACCTCAAGGTTGTGGTTCTTGCTTTGGCTCAAACCTTAGGTTTCATGCTTCATTCTAAATTTGAGGCTCAACCCCAAGTTTGAGCACCATGTTGTGGTTCACCATCAAGTTTGAGAGTCCCTTCTAAGTTCGAGGCTCATCACCAAGGTTGACCTTCATGCTTTGGCTCAACCTTAACTTTGACACTTCTTTCTAACTCTAGAATGCAAGCTTTGATTGAGATTCGTGCTTTTGATCATCCTCAAGTTTCAAGTTCGCTTCTAAGTTTAAGACTCAACCTCAAAGTTGAGGATCATCCTTTAGATATACCTCAAGTTTGAGACTCTCGTCTAAGTCTTAGGCTCAAATTCAAGATAAAGGCTCATGCTTTAGCTCAATATGAGGCTTCAGGATCCCTCTCGAGTCTCACGATTGATCAACCTCAAGGTTCACAATCTTATTTTGGCTCAAACCTCAAGTCTTAGGATCCATTATAAATCTAAGGCTCAACCCCAAGTTTGAGCCTCATACCGTGGCATATAGGTTGTATGCTCCCTTCTAAGTCTAAGGCTTAACCACAATGGTTACCCTCATGTTTTAGCTCAAGCTCAAGTGTGAGGCTCCCTTCTAAGTCTGGGACTCCACCTCCAAGTTAGCAAGATAATGTTTGTTTTTGGTCCACTCCAAGATCTAGCTACAAACCCTATTTAAATGTTTTCTTTTCTTTCTTCCACGTGTCAAGGCAATTTATTCTTTGGCTTTGGGAATATGTCACAACAACACTCAAGATTGAGCTTGGGCATCCTTTCCTAGAAATCTCTATATCAAGAATCAAGATGAAGCTAGAAACTGCTAAATCAATGGTCAAGCTAAAGTGTGATGGTTAAGCGTTGGCACAAACCCAATTTTGAGGCTCCAACAAGATTGAGAGTAGCTTTTTGATAAGGGGAGTTCCATGTTATGAATATCTGCTGTGGGTTTTGCTTGTGGCCTGTGGTGAGATAACCTGTAGATGAAATCATCATAGTTGACAATGTGTATAAGGCGGAGGAGGTAAGGATCTGTATTATGAAGGCGCTTTATATGCTCATCTCCTGAATCTTCATTGGACAAGGGGTCGCATTGTGTGGCCGCCTCCTGCCAATAGATTTTGGGCTTGAAAGGCTCTTGCAGTTGCTCCTGAGGATGGCTAGCCTTCATGTTATGGAAGAAGCGTTGAATGCTCGATGATCTCCTTTTTATGCGGGTTGGGGCTCATCAGGCGGGGAGTCTTCAAAGTCCTCCCCTGTTGTTTCTTTCACAGATTCTTCAGTGGAGCATGGCGGCGGCTGCTGCTCTGGTGTCCTTTCCTCCAGCACCGGCGTGTCTAAAGGGGTGGCAGTGGATTGTAGTGGAGGATCTTCTTGGCCCTCTCTGCTGTGGCTAAGGGTCCTGAGGCCCTGAAGGGGGTTTCTCTTCAGACTGATCTGGGGGCTGGTTCAGGTGTGGCTGTGTATGCATGTTGCCCCCTTGAGCAGTGTCTGTGTTCCCTTGTGGCCCTGGTTGATCCTCTCTGTCCTGGGGGTCCTGGCCTCTGATTTCTCTTAAAAGGTCATCAACCTCTTATCATTCTTCTGCAGTTTGGTCCCGGAGTTGTCTAACCACCCTGATGTACAACATGAGGAGACCGATGGCAGGGTATGTGGGGAGGTCGAAGACTTCAAGAGGCAATAATTAGGATTCTGTCGTTGCCTGTTGTTCACATTTCCAGGTCACTCTGGCAAATGTCAGCTTGGAAGGGTGCCTGTTCTAGGAATTCATCCGCTTCCAGCTCTATTCTATGCTCCTCCAGCTCACTTCTGAACCCTTGGAAGAAACTTGTCCATGCAAGTAGGTTTGTTGTAATGGGATGCATGACAATGTTGGCATAGATGTCCGGGTTGTGCTTCAGCGTCAGATTGCCTTGAAAGATCATCATTGTTAGGAAATCTTTGAGCTGAGAAGGTGCCCGTCTTCTGAGTTCTAGGAATGTCGCCAGAGAGAGGGATTCATCCAATGACAGGCCCTGATAAATCATCATCTCAATGCCACAGAGTGGTGGACACCTTTAAGGAAGGCAGCGGGGCCATGGATGACGGTAAGGAGACCCCGTAGCACATTGTCTATGTCAGCTAACACAGCCTCTCTCTTGCGCGGAGAAGAGCGTGTATCAGGTTCCTGTCGTGCCAACTTCTGAGTCTGCTATCTCCAGCTGGAGGATTCTGTCGTCTTTTGCCTGGAGCTCTGCCTGCATTTACTTGTTCAAGTAACCCACAATGGCATGAAGCTCTACATTTGACACCTCCAGCTCTGATATTTTCTGCCTTGCCACACCCGACTCTCTATTGAGCGCTGCAAACGGCCTCTGTGTGGAGTTTCAGATTGTGGTTGGCGGCATGCATATGATTTTCATATGTTGGGGCATTTGCCCGTGCCTCTTTTTCAGACTTCAGCCTCTTGGCTTTGCAACAACTCCCCTTGTATACTGCCCAATTGTGTCTGCATAAGGGCCCTTTCTGCCTCCTGGGCAATCTGCAATGTCTTTCTGTTTTCAATCTCAACAAGGGCATCTGCACGTTTTCTTTGAGTGTCCTTGTGGGCAATCTGCAATGTCTTTCTGTTTTCAATCTCAACAAGGGCATCTGCACGTTTTCTTTGAGTGTCCTTGTGGGCATCCAGTAGCTTCATTGCATTGAACATGATAAGTTCGGTGCACCCCAAAACCAAATCGGCCGTGGGCATGCCCACTACTACTAAAGATGATGACCCTGCCTCCAGCTCAGTGAGTGATTGTCATCCTAGCATTCTCTGAGAATCTTCTAAATGCATCAGAGGGCATAGAAAACTGTTCACTGGTTGGTGCTGGCTTTGTTCTTTTTGCCTCTTCTGGGCAGGCTGCTCAGGCACTGATTGTTCTGTAACTTCTTCTATAATGGGCTCTACAGCTGCCTGCTGGACTTGGGGCTCTTACCTCTTTGTCTTTGGCTGCCTGCCTGGCTTGGACCGGTTCTGATCTGGGCCTTGGGATCTGTGGGCTGCCCTTGTCCAGGTCTGACCTTAGCGAAGGGGGTGGTAAAAGTTCTATGCTATTTAGTCCCTGATAGAGGACACGGGTGAGGAGAGGCGCAATGCCCAAGTTTGGGTCTTTTAAGTTTGGGAGATTGCATATTGTAAAGATTTCTGTCTGAATGAGATGGGCAAAGTTCTCCCTGGCACCTGTCTCGGTTGGGCTCTATAAAACCTTGTGACAATCCCCTCCTCCCTCTGGGTGTACCTGTAAGGCTTATAAAAGGAGAGAGTACAGCCTGTAGGGGAGGACCCAGTCCTTGGGGATAATCTGATCCCATAGTGGCTTCTGCTTGCCTGGCAAGAAGCATGTCTCTTTTTCCTTCTGTGTGCTCTACTTCTTGGCATCCCATTGCCTGGCCACTGTTGGCAAATTCAAGGCTTGCCTTACCAAGTCTACAGTGATTGGGAATCTTCTTTCTTCATTGGGGTTTGCACCAAACGTGCTGATGGTCAGTGTGTGTGAGTGTGCCTCATAGGTCTTCAATGCTTGGCAGCGACGCATAAGGTCCACTCCCCAGGACGGTAACTCAAGCAATGGCAGCAGCCCTATTCTGTGGAGTTTGTGTTTGGTGGCATTGTCCCTGACTGCCAACTCTCTGCATTCTACACTCCGCATTATGCACATGAATACTTTAAGGGAGAGGGATCAAAGAAATGAAATCTGAAATATGCCCCATTCACCAGCTGGGCAGGGTCGCGGCATCTAGCCACCCCTCTTTGACTTCTTGCAAGTCAAAGGCTTCAAATGCTTCTTGCGACGCTTGAGGACTCTCTTAGGCTATCGTTTTTCCTTTTCTTTGCATAGCAGCCATTCCCGCTGTGATCAATGCACATTGCAATATTCACTCTGTTATGTACTGCACAGTTCTGCAACAATGCAACTTCACCCTTGTGCAACATGAAGCATATGTTCAAGGCTCAATAACTCTGCCCTGCACCAACAGCATGAACCGCCTGCTGCAAACGCTCATACAACAGTATAGCCAAATGAAAAACGGGCAAGGTCACACCTCAAACTGCACGGTCTGACAGCCTCTGTATCCTTCCACTCACGGCAATGAGGAGGATCAATGAGTAACCCCTAGTGCCTGCAAAAACCAGTCGGTGACCACACCGACGCCGTGCTCTGCAATTGCAGGTAATGGAAGTGCTGAAAATCAAGAGCCCGGTGGTGATATCTTACCAGGCAATCGCTGCGTAACGCAGATGAGAGGGAGGGACTGAGGGAAGGCATGAAGGCGAACGAAGATGACGCAAAGGTTTTGTCGCTCTGTCGCTGCCCGCTTCTTTTGCTAAAAATGCCAGGATAAGCAGTCTGCATGTCAGCTGGGTTTTATACCAGTGCTGACATGGCATGAGTGGGAGTTGGGTCGGTGATCGAAGTGATGTGGTGTCACCAGCCTGGACATTTCCCAGTATGAAAGGGGTCTAGTGGACTCCAGGATGTCTAAATATTTGGAAAGTACAAGCTTTGGGAATGGGGGATTATCCTAGAATACAAAAGACCACACTCCTAGAATTTAGGAGAGTTGCTATTTTTGGCCTGACTTCGATTGAAATTCTATTCGCATCATTACATCTGGAATTGAGCCAAGAGTTGGCAAAGTGCCTATGACAGAATGTCTACCAGTTGGGATATTTTTAGAGATAAAGTTTATGGAAGGACCCATCTCTTAGATTGGGACATGTGGCAAGAAAGTGGACCAAAGTGAAACAAGTGGCCTGACACTTGTTAGAAAGTGGATCAAAGTGAGACAAGTGGCCTCACACTTGTCACTTCAGCTATTGTGTGGCTCTCCACTTGTCATTGTAGCCTTCTCTTGCCATTTTAGCTCATGGGAGGCCCAAATCTATAAATTGGAGCCCTCTCTTCATTAATGAAGGCTCTCTTGCTGCACACTAGCCTCTACCATAATTGAAGGCTTCCCTAATGATGGTTACTCTCTTTCTCTCTCTCTTGAAGGCTGCCCATGAAGAATACCGGCTGTTGGGGACTATTTTGGAAGCTTCCATCGCGAAGAAATACTGAAGGCAAGAGTATTTAATCATTTATTATGATTTCTAGCCATTGTACTTGTTGTACCAGCCCTTGTACTTGGTGTACCAGCCACTATAATGGCTGTACAAGCCCTTGTACCTACTGTACCAACCATTGTACTGGCTGTACCAACCCTTGTACTTGTTGTACTTATTGTATCACCCATTGTACTGGTTGTACCAACCATTGTACTTACTGTACTAGTCACTGTACATGTTGTATCAGCATTTGTACTTGCTGTACTTACTTGTTGTACCTACTATACCAGCCATCATACCTTTTGTACCAAAAGCCACTGTACCTACTGTACCAACCATTGTACCTGTTGTACCGACTGAATGGAGTGTTGTACTTGTTATACAAGCTCTATTGCATGAAGACCCGTGGTTTTTGGGGAAGAATCAGTACCCACACGGAGGTATATGGATTATGTTGTTGGCTCGGCATTTCTACAGCCTATGTTCCGGCTTGGTAGCCTCGTGTTGGGCTGTGTTATGGCATTTGTGGTGGATTGTCGCGACCCTTTTCTTGATCCTTGCTTGCGATTAGTCGAGGGATGACACGGCTTGATCATCTCGGTAGATGTGCATGATCACTTTAATGGGTCGTTTCTTATTCAGCACCTTTGATCACGATCGGATCTCTTCGACCCGTGATGATGTCGATTGGTCGAATCGGCTCCAGGGAGAGATGGATCACGACGATCAATCCTTGGCGAGCAATCGGTGATGACATGGTAGGATCGGATAGACCCTGAGGTGGATCGCTGATTTTTAACAGTTTTCTTCATTTTTTCCATGTGCCACCATGCATGGGTCCCAACATTTGTAGGTGTCTAATGCAAGCACATGGGACTTTTGTGCCCCTAAAAGTCATGCTCAATGCATCAACAATTGAATGCAGTGCAAGAACACTTAGTGAGGGCCGTGGGATTTCGCGGGCTGAGCTAGCTACTCGGTGCCTGTGAAGTGTTGGTGCAATGATGTATGTGCAAGGGTAAAACATTAAAGAGTGCTTAATGCATGCATCTGAGAATGAGACACCCTACTATGCTTCACATGTTATTATATGAACAATGTGCTGTGCAAGTAAGGGTATTGATGGGTACCTCAGGTGATGGGTCGCATGCTAGGCTAAATCACTTGGAGGTTGCCCCCCTTATGATCTGCTAGAACCCCCCCATCCGGAGATTTTCTTGAGGGGTTGTTAAAGTCGAGGTTATCACTCATAATGATCTTACAATGTTAGGTACGTGAGTGAAGACTTCTTTCTTCTTCTCCGACTCTTATAGGCCCATCCCTCCCGTCATGGACCGACTAATTTAGGACCGAGGTGTAACTGGAGTTCCACAGCTTGTGCACTAATGCAGCAAAGGTAGCTATGCCGATGTCTGTCTTGTGAATTCGTTCTTTGGCTCTTGTGGAGTAAACTCTTGCAGGTTTCGCACTATATTGCGTTGGCGGTATCGGACGCCAACGTTAGGCATGGTGTCAAATCCCCACGGATCTCCTCGTAGAGCAATCATGAAACACGACTCGAAACCTGCAAAGCAAAGCCAAACAACGTGAAGGGGGTGCAGGCCTGACTCACCACCCAACCATGACAGTCGTGGCCAAAGCCCTCAAGTCCTGGCTATCTCCACCAAGCCACGAGCTGAGCTAACTAGCAAGACGCACCGACCAATCTCTACCCCATGACGTTCCATACTGCCACGGAGCTACCCTTGCAAGTCTCGAGACTATTGCCAGCCTCGGTTACATGAAGCAGGTGCACGTCTACACTAGATCCAGGCTCCTGACCATAGAGCTCTCACAAAGACTCGTGAGACTCTATGAACAACTGACTATCCTTGGACACCCTTTTATAGGCTCTTGGCCGGTCACCGTGCGTCCGCACTTGGATGCCCACCCGTCCATACTTGGATGCTTGCTCGTCAGTCATCAGTCTAACTATCCCTAGCCCAGCTCGCCAATCAACCTACCTAGCTCCAAGCTTCCCCAAGCCTTCACGCTAGTCTTGAACATACTGCTGCTGAGAGACAAAGAATTTCCTCTGGGTCTGCCAGATCTCCAATCCCAAGAAGAAGTGGAGTAAGCCTAAGTCGGTCATCTCAAACTCCTTTGACAAGGCAACCTTCATCATTGCAATGTGCTCCATATGACCGTCGGTGAGAATGAGGTCATCCACATAAAGGATGATTAGCGTGACCATGCCGTGTTCTCGAAAGAGATATAGGTTGGGATCTGCAACAACCGATCTCTTAAATCTAGCCTGTAGAAAGAAGGAATCAATCTTCTGATTCCAAGCCCTGGGAGCCTATTTAAGACCATACAAGGCCTTCCGTAACCTGTAAACCATCCCCTCTGATCCTGGAACCTCAAAGCCTAGAGGTTGCTCAACATACACCTCCTCCTGCAGGTCACTGTTGGGATCAAGGTCTTGCTTGTGTGTGTGTGAACAAATCCCTAAAAAGGTGTGAACACTTTATGTGTATAGTTGTGTGTGAACTTAGATGGAGTGGATAAGCATGCATTAAATAAGGTCAAATGGTTTGGTATTGGAAAAGGCCTTTATATACATGGGCTTGTACTTCATATCAATCAATCAATACAACATATCATTGAGTCGTGTTAATTCTCTCTCTTGTTCATCTTCTAGGCGTGTCTCTCTCTATCAGTATTGATTTCTCTAACACAATAGCGATGGCTTTTCTATTTGAGCCTCCTTAGGCTATGCTGGCTATAACCCTAATCCATGCTTGGGCCTTCAGCCACCATTAAGGAACGTAGATTTGACATCCATCTGATATACGGGCCACCGTTGAGAAGAAGCAAGGGCAAGAACGGTCCAAATCATGGTCATCCTCGCTGTCGGTGCAAAGGTATCCTCATAGTCATCATTGGTATCAGAGCAGGACGCCATCTTGTCGACATTATCCCTACTGCCTGCCAATGGTGTCGTTATCATCAACACTCTATCAATGCGCTGCTATCGATGTTTTTGTCATCATTTATTGTATTCTCCTTTGGTTACCATGATGATAGCTGTAACACCTCTCTGTAGGGCTAATCGTCTCTGTGGCATTCATCTCCAGAAGCCCATAACAACATGGCTCCCTTCCCAGCTGTGCTTTGGCTCTCTAAAGCACACCCAGCCACAACCTTCACTGTTAGTCCTCTTGTCCCCCTCATGGTGCCACCGTCACAGCACTGCCACCACCGCAGAGCAGACGAGCACAGAGCCGCCGACTCTACTTCAGCTAATTCCATCAACTGGCAACACCTTTCCCATCTACTTCTACGACTACTTTCCAATTGCCCAATATAGGCGGTACCCAATGCACCACGCTTTCCATAGCGGTTTGTCTCACAAGTCAACGTTCACAGCCACGTCCATTTCCACCTGAGGGCCTCAACTCCACACAGCTGCTTTCCATCAGCAACAACGAGCAGAAGCAAAGAGAGAAAGAGAGGATCAACACCTATGCAGGTGGCCACACCCGTGGGAAAAAGATAAGGTTTATTAAAAAAAAAACTAAAGCCCAAAAAAGAAGAAGATTAACCTTAGAGGTATAAAAAGGCATTTGGTTGTTCACATGGGCTTCATGCATTTCTATTATTATGCTTCATTATGGCCTCCCACGCGACTGAGTCTTCTTCATGACTTCTACATCGGCTTTTGGGACATCTTTACACGGGCCCCAAACCACAATACCATGGAAACAACACCGCAAGAGAAGTAGCACACCAAGAGCTTCATCGACTGGGAGTTTCTACTCCTAAAAATAATCTAATATATGTTGTGGGTTCTCTGCCCGGGATATATCCCAAAAATGAACAAAATAATCTTGTGTTTGTTTTTTGTAAATCACCTCTGGCCACCATATGATGTAGGCCATGTGATATGTGGTTTGTGATTTGTATGTGTTGTTGGTCTTTCTTCCTTGTTTGTCCCTACTCATGTAGAACCACTCATCGACGTGAGAAAAACTCATGACACAGGTGAGGTGAGATATCTCTTGAGAGGGTTCCTACCCAAGGTGCACCACTGCTGCGAGCATGAGAAACTAGACCATGAGTCCAAGATTTATCCTTGACCGAGCAGGAGAGATAGTCCTTGAGGGGGATTGGTTGGAAGTAAGGCCTATACTCTATGTATCTATGTATGTGTGTGTTGTCCCATCTGGTCTCGAAAAGCTCGCCGCAGTGCATCCACATTTAAATGGCCAAACCAAAAGTGCCACAAGTCACTAACCTGAGAACCTGTCAAAGAGAAGAGTGCGGAGAGTTTGTATATACCATTCTCCACGCCGCCTTCCCAAACAACCTAGCCAGTCTCGCGGTCCCGTAGAGCAATAGAATGCTCCTCAAACTCCACCCGGAAGCCAATCTTGCATACCTCATGCACTTTCTCGGCCTTCAGTTTCTCTCGGTCTGAGTCAGGCTTCTTCTCAGAACACTTCTCTGATGAAGCCTTCCCTTTGCCCTTGTTGTTGTTATTACGGGTCTTCTCGGCCTTCAGTTTCTCTCAGTCTGAGTCGGGCTTCTTCTCAGAACACTTCTCGCCACAATCATTACAGGTCTTCTCGGCCTTCAGTTTCTCTCGGTCTGTCGGTCTGAGTCGGGCTTCTTCTCAGAACACTTCTCCGATGAAGCCTTCCCTTTGCCCTTGTTGTTGTTATTACGGGCTTTCGACCGTTGGCTAGTTAAGGCCTTAGAACCGCCACCATGTGGAGGGTTCGTGAATCGCTCTTGTTGGTCCAAGAACATGGGCACAAGCTCCTCCCATGTGATGGTGTTGAGCCTGCCACCACTGGTAATCAACGAAGAGTAAAAGGCTGAGTACTAAGAGGGCATATCTCTTTCCCTGCCTGGAGAACTTCTTGCTGAAGAGCCTGCAACTTGTTGATGTGCTCCCACATCGTCATCGACAGCTTTGCAGGATTCATCACCCGCATCTGAACTTCCAAGGAGACTCTCTTCATGGGTGATACCTTGTTGTAGAGAGAAGCCAAATTCTCCCAAATACCTCTGGCCAGAATCATATGCTTGATATGATTGATTACCTATGGTGTGCAATTGAGGAAGATGAAAGAACGGATTCTCGCATTGACATGATCCCATAATTGTGCACGTGCCTCCCGTTCCTTCCGAATAGAGGGTAACTCCCCTTCCTCTAACTTCGACCGTGGAACCCCAACAACAATGAAATCAGCAAGTTATAAGACTCCAAAAAAGATTCCATCATTACCTTCCATATGCCGTAGTTCTCGTCCAACTGACGGTCCACCGGGAACGTGGGGAGTCTCGGGATCTTCACGTGCTTCTCAGCCATCTCAAGTAAATTTGCCATTGCGGAGGTGTAACTAAAAAGAGAGGGTGGGTGGAAAAAAATGAAGAACTAAACCTGCAAGTGGCTGTCCAGCAACAAGGCCCGCCTTTCGCTTGCTTCTCCTCTTCCCAAAACAGTCCTCCAATCAGCACTACAAACAACCCCCCTCTTGCTCACACAGTTCCCAAGATCTTCCAAGAGCCTAGAGCTCTGATACCATGTCAGAATATGCAGCGGGGAGAGGAAGACAAGATCTTAAAACACCTAGAGCAAGTGAATAACAGAAAAACACAGAAATGAGAGAGAGAGAGAGAGAGAGAGAGAGAGAGAGAGAGAAGCGTATCTCTCTACTATATACACAAGAAAAATCCCAAAATACAAGATATGGAGTGTGGGGGGCAAGGGGTCATTTTGACTTGCCCCCACGACCTGCCCCCCAGTCGGCAGCAGTAGACACCTGTCAGCCAGTACTGGACAATCGGCCAGCATCATATAGGGGAGAGCTTGGGGGCAGCAGAGCAGTATAGAATAAAGTGACAAAGTGATGCCCACAGCAAATTTCACCTAAGGGAGCATAAAAGTACCTAGAATGAGTTTGAAAAGGAGGAGCACTATAACCCCCGCGATGTTCAGGTTGAGTACTATCAGGGTCAATGCATGGTGGACATGTATCTCGACAAGTATCCATCAGGAGGTATCTGGGCGTAGAACAATGAAATTTAGAAACTTCAAACTTTATACACTCATATCCATCATTACAATCCCTATAAAAAACAATGGAGATAAGATCATCTCAAAAAGAACACAATCTTGTAAAGGCATAAGGAACCACATTAGTAAAAGTGAGACTATTTAAACACTGATTTACCAAAGAGTTTCAATTGTAGTGTTAATGCCTTACCTTTGGTTTTGGGTATGTCCTTCTTAAGAGGTGGGAAGGATGGCAATTGTCGAGGAATTTGAGCAAGATAAGAGGATTTAGGCAGTGAAGTGCTAGAATCTATGCTCAAAGGAGACTCATGTAAAGTTGGATTTGTCTTAGGTACACAAGTTGATGGTGGAAGTGTGTAACAAGGAGAAGTTGGGACAACTGGTGATTCAATACAGGTCTGGGGAAGGTCAACACAAGGAGATTTGTAGGTGCTATCACAATCACCTATCCTATCTTGAAGAGGTTGTGTTGATTTCCTTTGCACCTATGGATATAAAAAACCAAGAGTGGCTTTGGGAATCTTATTGATACACTCTTCTGGCTCTAGCAAACCATGGCATTTGGGAAGCCAAAGTGCTGTTGCACCCGCATAATAGCCTTGTGCTTTAAGAACATGCTTTGGGACCCAATGAGTAACAGTCTGAGGCTTAGGCTTGGAAAAGATATGCTTTTTAGGAGGTTTAGCAACTAGGCTAGATGGTACAAGTTTATACGCATCTTTGGGTAGCCAAATTGACAGTTCCTTCTTGCGTGGCCTTCTTTGAGCAGTGACTAGAGTAGTTGGAATATGCCAGCCATGGCCCTCACTTGAGGACTCATCGATTATCCACATCATTTGTCTTGGAGCTTGAAGAGTAGATGTTGAAAGTGGGTTGTGTAAGGTAGAACTACCACCCTTTTGACATGATAAAACTCATGGAACAGCGGATCCCAAGATGCAATCAGAATCAATTTGCAATTTGTATTGTCTATTCTTCCAATCTAATGAACAATTGGTAGCACTCAACCATGATCGACCAAGAACAACCTCTACCACTGCCTTGGACTTACTAGCCACATAAAAGGGAACTGATATCTGGTGGCCCTGAATGGACATCATAAATGACACATTTTCTCTCTATAGGGTTATCTTCACCTGAGAAGCTTTGTAAGTCAAGAGGAATGTGCACAAGTGTTGGTTGTCCCAAGGCTTCCCATGTGTCAAATGAGAGAACATTATAATCTGCACCAGAGTCAATTAAGGCAGAGACAAAGTAGGTAGTCTCATGAAGATGAAGACACATGTGAATATTGAAAGGATCGACATATTATTCATCAGTAGCCAACTGTAAGGTTAACACAGAAGCCTTGCGACGCTCCTTGGCTTTTGCAACTCTAGCTTTAGCTTCTTCTTGAGCCTGATGTTTAAGTATCTCATGTGCTTCTTTCCGTGCGTGGGCAGCATGCATTTGTTGAAGCATGGCTTCAGTTAATGGTTCATTGTATTTCTTGAGACGACTTCCATTAATGAAGTTAGGCATTTGCTCGCCTTCTAGTGTCTCTAAACGCACTGCACCACTAGGAGTAAGCTCATTAATCAAAAATGGTCCTAGGCCACGTTTCTTGAGCTTTCGCTTATGCTTCTTAAGTGTGTACAAGAGAACAAGATCCCTTTTTTGAATCGGCCAGTTGTTACATTTCAATCATACCATTGCTTTTGTCTCCTCTTCTCGGCATACATCCCCATTACCGCTGACAAGTGGGTCTCATCAAGCTTTTCCAATTCATCAATGCGTTGAGAAAGCTCATGACCAGTCCAGTCCAATTGTTTAGCAACTCGTAGGGTAGGTACAAGAAATTCAATGGGAAGAATTGCATCTAGCCAAGCTCAAATGGGGTTGTGTCCACACACATGTTTTATAGGCTGTTCTATATGCCCAAAGAACTGAGTGTAACTTTTGCTCCCAATCAGTCCTATGTCCCTCAACAATCTTTGTGAGTGCTATGTAGAGAATCTTGCTAGTACTCTCAGCTTGACCATTGGTCTGGGGATGATAGGGTGCAGAACGCTTGTGAATTACCATAAATTCTTGAAGTAAAAACTCTATGACCTCATTCACAAAGTGCATACCTTGATCACTAACGATTTCAATAGGTAAGCCATAGCGTGTAAACACGTACTCATACAGGAACTTGGCTGTGGTTCTGGCATCATTTTTTACTGTAGCCTTTGCCTCTACCCATTTGGTCAAATAGTCAGCGACTATAATATATTCGGCATGCGTGTGACGAGCAAGAGGTTTAATGGGACCGACAAAAGTAATACCCCATTTGGCAAAAGAACGTGTGCTTAACATAGGCCGCAATGGCATATTGTCCTTTGTGATGGGAGGTTTGGCCCTTACAATCGTCATTTACATATTCTTCGGCATCCATTTGTAAGGTTGGCCACCAAAGCCCAGACCACCTAATCAACTTAGCTGTGGTATTGCCCGAAAAGTGTCCACCCCCAACACCTGCATGTGCATGAGTCAAGATTTTCAAGTAGTTAGCTTCACATACACACATGCGCAAGTTGCCATCCTTGCCCCTCTTGTAGAGTTGGCCCTCTATCAGCATATAGTTGGCCGCTTCAACTTTAATAGCACGCTTTTGATATTTAGGAATTGTTCGATCAGTATAACCATGGTGAAGATAGTCTATAATATACTTACTCCAACTTGGTGTAGTTGAAATTTGGAATAATGTGACATTATGAATTGGTTGTTGAATTTGATATGAAGCACACTTACGAACAAATTTTTCAGCATCCGCATGCATGGTAGGCCACCATTGCCCATCCTGAGTTATACGCCGCACACAAGTAGTAGCTGATGCATGGATTCCACCAATACCCTCATGTGCCCATTCCAAGATCTCCTCATATTGGTCAGGGTTAGCGCAACACTCCATCATTACCTTGATGTATATATACTCCTGGAGATTAACTTGAATGGTCGCCACCATAGGTCGACCCGCTACTTGTATCTGCCCACTTGTCAAAATTTCTAAGATGGGTTCAGACCACTTAGGAGCTGTCTCTACAAGGAAAAGTGTTGAATCTAACATATCATCATCCACACCCACAGGAGCTTCTCCAGAGGTGATTTGAGACAAATGATCTGCCCTAAGATGAGTTGTTCCTTTTCGGACTGCAAACTCAAGAAGGATGACAAACCACCTCACAATCCTTCCAGTTGCACAAGGCTTATTCACCAAATATAGCAGTACTTGATGGTCCACAAAAAATATAAATTTGTTTGCCAAAAGGTAATGGCAAAACTTTTTCACTGCATATATCATGGACAACCCTTCTCTTTCTGTTGTGGTATAATTCTTCTCAGCATTGTTCAACTGTTGACTAGCATATGAGATTGGGAAATCCTTATTATGTTCTCCCGATTGAGCCAAAATACATCCAATTGCAAAGGTTGAAGCATCAATATGGACATGAAAGATTTGGTTCCAATCTGGTGCCCGTAAGATGGGTGCAGACACTAATGCTTGCTTCAACTTTTCAAAGGATTGCTCACACTCGTCAGTCCAATTAAACTCTACAAGAAGATCATATAATGGTCTAGCTACTAGGACAGCGTACATGTAGATGAATCGACGATAATAGCCATAATGTCCCATGAATATTTGTACCCCTTTAGGGTTGATAGGCCGAGGTAATGAGGCAATGACATCAATTTTATCCATATCCGTTGAAATACCATTGCGAGAAACAATATGGCCCAAAATCTTACCTTGTCTTACCATGAATTTGCACTTGTCAGGATTCAAGCATATACGATAAACTTGACACTTTTGAAACACAAGTCTGAGGTGTTCTATATGATCATCACGCTCTTGTGAGTGAACACATAAATCATCCATGAAGATCTCAAGAAATAGCCTAAGGTACTCCTTGAATACATGACTCATTAACCGTTGAAAGGTTGCAGGTGCATTTGTTAGACCAAATGGCATAACACGATAGGCAAAGATGCCATCTTCAGTAGAGCAAAGGCTGTCTTGTGTTGATCCTTAGGATCAATTGACACTTGATTGTAACCGGAGAATCCATCCAGGAAACTATATGCCTTTTTCCCTGCAACACGCTCCAGAACATGATCCGTAATTGGAAGAGGGTAATGATCACGTACAGTAGCTGCATTTACCTTCTTGAGGTTTACACATACTCAAAGTTTTCCATTTTTCTTGGGCACCACTACAATAGGGGAGACCCATTCAGTGTGTTCAATATCATAGATAAATTTTACCTCTAAGAGCTTGTCTATTTCTTCTTTTATCTTTCGTGCAAAATTCTCATTGTAAGTATAAGGACGTTGCTTGGAAGGCTTTGCATCCTCTCGCAATGGAATTGTATGCTGACATATGCTTGGATCAACTCCTTTGAGGTCTTTATAACTCCAAGCGAAAACAAAAGCGATACTCCTTTATTGTTTGAATTAATAATTTCTCCTCATCTAAGGACAAGTCTATGGCAATCCACACATAGCGAGGCTCTTCTCCTAGCTCAGCGATATCAATTTTTTTTGCATCTTCTAGACCATCATATGAAACCCCTGGCATGCTTGACTTTTGTCGCATGGGCTATTGTGAAGAACAATCTTTTGATCTTGAAGAGTGTACTGTGTGAAGTTAGGGGGAACATTGAGACCTTGTTCTCATCCACTTGAGTCATCACTAATTGAAGACCATGCAGCTTTGAGCTCTCTTTTGCAATCTTGCATCATCAGAGTTTTTCGTTGAACCTTTATCTTTGCACTTCCGACACTCTCTTTTGAATCTATTTGAGACTTGATTTTTTGTTTTGGTCTCTTTGTTTTTTTACGATTTTTATTAACAATTTTTAGCTTTTCTCCTAGTTGGAATCCATCTGATCGTTTTACTTGGTCTTTGATACTATCTTGTGCTTGGACATAGTATAGATATCCATTCTTTCCTGAGAAGCGAGGTGGTGGTCAAGAGTGTTCATTCTCAGTTTTCTTTTTGTATTCTCTCACGTTGTTAGGTATTTTTTGGTAATATTTTCTTGGCATATGTACACACTCATGCATGGCATTTACAAATAAAGGGTGTCCATCTCCAAGGGCCAAAGGGGGTATAAGGCCACATGTGAACGGATCTAACAAAAATATGCAATGTGTACAGTTAGTTATTGGTTTACCTTGATAAATGGGAAATGGAAGGGGTGTGAGATGAGAATCAGTTTCACAAGGCAGGTTTTAGCACTATCATATGTGGACAAGGTTGTTGACAAATAATGTGAGCATGCAAAGCACTATTTTTTTAAAAGTTGGACAGGGACCCGTTAGAGGAGGTCAGCTACAGTACCGGTCCTTGGCATTTCATGGAAACAAAGGTATTTGTGGTCCACAAGATATTATTAAGAAGGTGCAAAGTCTTCCTTGAATGCAAGAGTCACCATGGGATTTAATACAAGGCTTGCTAAAAATAGAAGGTGGCCTTGGATTGTTTCAAAAAATTCTTCAACTAGCCTCAAATTTCAAAGGAGCGCCGCGTGGAGGTGGGGGTGAGCTCTCTGGCGACCTGGCATCCTTGGAAGTATTATAAATAATATAATATTTCTTTTTTGGGTTGAACGGGCAGCGCAGCCATATGAGTATAAGAGGAGGAGGGGAGCGAAGCCAGTGATAGAGATGGTACCCGCAGCTCTAATGCTCTAAGCGCAGCCCATGTGCGTGGAGAAAGCGTAGCTGTAGTGTTTATAAGAGCTCAGCTCTAATGTTTTCAGAGAGCTGCGCTGCACTCTCTATTGGTGTGTAGAAGGGCTCTCAGAGTTTTCAAAGAGTGATAGGGAGAGCTCGCCATTCTAAGACTCTAGGAGAGCTGCGCAGCACGTGTGCGCAGCCCATTGTGTAGAAAAGAGAAAGCGTAGCTGTAGCGCAGAGTCTAAAGCTCAGAGAGCCTGCGCAGTTGATGTGTATAAGGGGAGCTGTAGTTTTCATGTGTGTTTCAGAAAGTTGCGCAGCCCATGTGTGTGTAAGAGATGGAACTCGCAGCTCTAATGCTCTAAGCGCAGCCCATGTGTGTGGGAGAGTTTGTGTTCTAATGCTCTCAATGAGCCGTGCAGTCCACATGTATAAGTGTGATAGGGAGAGTTCATTACTCTAAAGCTTTCAGAGAGCCTGCATAGCCAGTGTGAGTAAGGGGAGAAGCGCAGCCATGTGTACAAGAGAAGCTGCGCATGTACGTTGTATGGTTGTGTGTAGGAGGGGAGGAGAAGCTGCACAACGCCACTTGTATGAATGAAGAGAAGGTGCCACGCATAAAGAATGCGGCTCTCTGTCATGATGACAACCCATGCAATGTAAGTGACGGCTGGCCAGTTTTTTGTTCTCTTTTTTGTGAAATAACTCATATATATATGAGGAATCACCAATTTGTGGCTTTGGAAAACCCATGTATATGATAACCATTCTCTGATTTTGTGGAAAGCTCATGTGTATGAGAAAGACAGCCCTCTGGTTTGCTTGAGAAAATATGTATGTATGGTGGTACGCTTCTTCAACAGACAGACTGAAGACCATAAAGTGATTGTGCCTCCTAGTCACACACTGCTTGCCAGGTTGGGAGAATTGAAGTTCCTTACTGATGTTGTCTTTTCTTGGGAAACTGAAGTTTTGCAGAAAGCTCATACTTTATGGAATGTAACCTTGTTTATGTCAAGTGGTTCTCTCACCATTTCTCTGTGGTGATCATTTTGCTTATGGCTGTGAGCCTATTTCATAATGAGGGTGCACACCTATATGCATATGTATCAATTGAGTAAAGGGTGGCAGATGTTGATGTGCCCATCTCCCCTTGCATGTCTTGATCAAATGTATGTAGGCTCCCTCCAGTTACTTAGAAAATTGAATGAGGGTAGAGACAAGGTTTCATGCTTAAGATGTTAAATGTTGTGTCAGCTCACTGAGTAGCTGACTGGTGCCCCTTTTTCTTGATGTTGGTATGTACTCCGAACTGTGGAAAGGCATTGCTATAGAGGTGTTCCATGTCTCTCCGCCTCCCTTCACAGTTTTTGGTGCCCCCACTGAGGAGCATTCCAAGAACCTTCAGTTTACAAGACTGAAAACATGTGCATGTGATTAATCTCAGTGAATGACTGCTGTGTCAAGACAGTTGTGTGACAGATGCCTTCTAAAATTGTGCTATATTAGCTTGATTTGACAGCCAACTGAAGTATGGTTTACAGGCTGAAATTCTTGGGATTGGTGCCGTTTCACAGTTGATGTGTTGCCTAAAAATTCTGGTAGAATTGGGAAATTAGCCAGTCGTGCCTCTTGGGAGTTGGATGGCCACTCTCAATGGATAATCATAATGGACCTCAATTTACTCCTTTCCATTTTACCCAAAGAATTCAGATAAATGTTCATGTGGACAGAAAAATTTTCTTTCAACAGCGTATGGCATATATGTTTGGGCTAGACAGACTGAGGGAAATATTGGAGTCTCCTTTGCCTGTGGTAATCCCGATGATTAACTATGCAAATTCGTTTGATGTGCATGTGTTCATCCTCTTCTAAACCTGAAGTGTTTTGAAGTTTTCTTCTGAGAATTGAGTTAGTAGAAGGTTTTGTTTTTGCATGTGTCAAAAGGGTTCTTTTTATAGATTGGGTAGCAATGGCTTTCCCTTATCCAGAGTTTCATGGAAAAATTGATGAGAATGTGGAAGAGTTCTTAGAAAACATGGAAGTTGCGTGCATAAGCAACCATATCCAGATACCCGCTCAAATGTTCCGCCTTTTGCAAATCTATCTGAAGGGTGATGCACGGAGCTGGTGTAAGGGTTACGAGGAGGAGTTGCAGAGGTCTGCTCCACCTATGCCATTGACATGGGATAATGTCCGACAGGCTTTAACAGTACAGTTTGTGAAGGTGAAAGATCCAGACAAAGTTTGGCATGAAATACAGAAATTGAGACAAAGAAAAGCGGAGCCCATTGATGATTACATCAAGAAGTTTTCCATATTATGGGAGAGCTTGTGTCAAGCCTTGCAGCCACAAGTGCCCCCACCAGATATGATGAAGAAGGACCGGTTCTTGGTTGGCCTCAAGGAAAACCTATGTTGGAGGGTAGAACTGAAGAAGCCAAGAACATACGAGGATGCATTGGAGGTGGCAAGGAACAAAGAGTGGAAGTTGAATAGATTAACTCAATTGGGAGTGAGCTCACTACCTATGGTGTCAGAGATGAAGCAAATGGATTCCATGCAAAGTCGGGTTCCAGAGGAGGTTCATCCGGCAGATGCGGTTTCAGTAGTCACTCAAGCTGTGCCAGCAATGGTTACTACTGCAGCACAAGATGATGAACTGAGGCAGGACTTGAGGCAAGTGGTTGATTTGATGAAGAATCTCAGCCTAAATATGTTAGGTAATGTGGGAAATAATCGAGGTCGTGTGAGACTTGCAAATCAGCCAGGAGGTGAAGGACAATCAAAGAATAGTTTTGGTGGACAGAACAATGGCAGGGGTTGGAGGCAGTTGCCCACATGCTATAACTGTGGAGAGCTTGGCCACATCAGCCCACAATGCGATAAACCACCAAGAATGGGTGGAGATATGTATCCATTGCCTGCACAGTTGCCGAACCGGTCAAATGATTATGGCATTGAGATCAAGGGTGAGGCAGGACCTAGTGGACTGACCAAGGAGGACAAGGGAAAGACAAAAGTGTTAAGTGTGGTCACCTTGGAGAAGGCAGCAATATTGGAAGATACATTAGTAATGCCTATTGGGAAGAGAACCACAGAGGATAAAGAAGGAAGAAATGAAGCAGGTCCCAGTAGGAAGAAAGGGAATAGTCATGAGGGTGAAGATGTGAAAGCTAAAAGGAAAAGGAGAGCTCACCGAAAATTTCACATCTCAGATTTTCCACTAGGGGAAGGGCAGGATAGCTATGACTTGAAACAGGACCTGAGCAGTAGAAAGGCAGACGTGACCTTTGGACAGCTAGTGGAAATGATACCGAAACTGAAGCGCCAATGGAAGAAACTAGTCAGCCCGCTGGGGAAGGAACCCAACAGAGGGTCAGTGAGAGTGTTGGCCATTGATGAGTCTTCAGACATTTGTCCCATAGTGGATGTTTGGCACAAGAGGAAGAATCTTGGTCAGGGATACGTGGATGGTGGTGCACAAATTTGTGTAATCACTCAAACATGTGTAGAAAAGATGGGCCTGACAGTAGAAGGAGTTTTAGGATTCCGCATAAGACTGGCGAACCATCAAAAGATCAAGTGTCTAGGGATAGTGAAGAGCTTGGAAATCGAAGCCTATGCAGTCAAAACAGTAGTAGATTTTCATGTAATGCCAGCAGGATTAGGGGCTTATCCTATCATCCTTGGAAGACCATGGCTACGCGCCATGCGGGCCGTTCAAGATTGGAGACACGGTACAATCAGCTTATATGGGGAGACAGGGGGCAAAAGATTATTTGACATGAGTAGCAGGAAGCCACTAGATGAAGATTATGAAGAAGGGGAGAGTTCAAGTAGTAAAGAGTCTTCCACTGTGTCAGATGGGGACAGTGGCACCACCTCTAGTAGTGAGGGAGAGGTAAATGTGGCATTTCTGATGGTGGACAGGGTCTTTGAACAGACCAGCATAGTTGCATCCATGAAGAGGATTGAAGATGAGTCTAAGGGCCCATATGAGGTGATTGAAGAGCTAATGCAACCCCAGGTGAACCCGCACGAGAAACAGGAATTGATGGCCAGGATGATTAGCACAGATCTCTCAGACGTGGAGAAGGAGAAGTATTTAAAGATGTTGTCAACATATCCAGATTTATTCATCACATCTTATGAAGAAGTCCGGGGCTTCAAAGGGGAAGATTTGCACATAGAGATAAAGGAAGGAGCCAAGCCAGTACGTCAAAGATTAAGGAGAATGGGTCCAGAACAGATGAAGGCTTTGCGAGAAGAGGTGGACAAACTACTAAAGGCTGGTTTTATATGCCCTGTGGAGACAACAGAGTGGGTGAGCCCAGTCGTGGTCAACCCAAAAAAGGACGGAAAATGGAGGGTTTGTGTGGATTTCAAACCTTTGAATGCAGCCACAAAGAAGGATCCATACCCACTACCTTTCATTGATCAAATCCTGGATTCGGTGGCGGGCCATGAAAGATACAGTGTGTGTGATGGGTTTTCAGGCTATTTCCAGTTGAAGATTGCTCCAGAGGATCAGAAGAAAACTACTTTCATTATACCATGGGGCTGCTTTTGCTATACAGTACTACCATTTGGGCTAACAAATGGTCCAGCTCACTATCAAAAGAGAGCAAATTGGGCGCTTCTGCCATTCATTGGAAAATGTGTACAGGATTTCATTGATGATTTTTGTGTCTATAGCACACGAATGGATCACTGTGAAAAGCTGGAAATGGTGCTGGAACGATATAATGATTGTGGTGGCCAACTCAATCCCAAGAAGTGTTTCTTTGCAAAACCAAGGGTAAAATTGTTGGGTCATATGGTGTCAGAAAATGGCATTGAGGCTGATCCAGACAAGGTCAAGGCAATCATGCTTCTTCCTTCTCCAGAGTCTACAAAACAGTTGGCAACATTCATTCAGAAGGTAAAGTACATGGCAAGATTCATTTCATTGTCCTCACAGCTTTTATATCCATTACAACAGGTGGCAAAGCACGATCCTTTGCAATGGGATGACAAGTGTGAAGAGGAGTTTCGGAGAGTCAAAGAAGTCTTAGGGGAGATGACAGCGGTGCAGGCTCCAAATTGGGAACAGGTTTTTTATGTGAATCCTTTAGTAGGAGAGGATGCTATTGGTGCTATGTTGCTGCAAAAAGGGAAGGGGAGCCAATATATGCACCCTGTCTATTGTGCTAGTAGGGTAAAGTCAGTAGCAGAGAGGGGACTGTCAGAAATAGAGTTGGTGATGGTAAGTGTGGTGTTTGCTTGCCGACGGTTTCGCCAATATCTTTTGACGAAGCCATTTGTATTCCTAACTAGCTACACATTCTTGCCTCAGCTCATCAATGGTGTAAACATTTCTAAGGCAGTGAAAAAGTGGGTGATTGAATTACAGGAGTTCGAGTTCTCTTTCTTGGTGGAAGAAAGCAACAGAGCTACTTTGGCAGACTTGTTAACTTATAAGGAAAACCCTCTGCTTGTCAAAGAGGAAAGTGTTAGAAAGGTAGAAAATGTGGCAGAAGTAAGCAATGCTCATGTTTTGTTCTTTGACGGTTCATACAGGAAGAGCCATGATGCAGCTTCTGGTGGTATAGCTCTTTATGACCAACAAGGTAAGCTGGTTTGTAAAAAGGGATTCAAAGTTGATGCTCATACTAACAATGAAGTAGAGTATTCTACATTGGAAGCAGGGCTAAACATTTGCATTAAGCATGGTGTAAAGAGACTATGCATAAGAGGTGATTCTCTACTGGTGGTAAAGCAAATACTAGGAGTATGGAAGAGCAAAAACCCTGCATTGAGGAACAAGTGTTTCAAGATCAAGAGCTTGTTGAAGGAGTTTGAAGCATGGGGCATTCGGCATGTGGAGCGTTCTCTTAATACAGAAGCACATGAAGCAGCACAGGGAATGATTGGCGAGCTATATGTGTTAAAAGCAGATCTGCCACTTTATCGGGGTCGTGAAAGTCTGACATTGGAAGAAGAGTTTTTGTTGACAGGAGTCATTCCCAAGGACATTGAGAAGGCAAAGAAATATGGGTTTGTACGCAGAGCTTGCAAATACAAGCTCATTGGTGACACCTTATACATGCAAGGGGTTGACTTGGTGTTAAGGTGTGTACCATGGAAGGAAGAGCTGTACAGAGTGCTTGAGGAGAATCATGAAGGAGCATGCAGTGGCCACTTTGCATTTAAAATCACATTGCACAAAATCTTACAGGAGGGTTACATATGGCCAAGTATACAAAAAGATGTGCATCACTGGTGTAGCTCATGCAAAAGGTGCCAGGCATTTGGGAAACGGGTTTTAAAACCGGAGTTGCGCAAGACAATTTTGGCCTTTGACATTTTTGAGAAGTGGGGAATTGATGCAGTAGGACCCTTACCCATTACCAGCAGGGGGAAGAGTTATATTTTGACAGCTGTGGATTATCTTTCCAGATGGGCAGAAGCTAGAGCAGTGAAGCAAATTACTGCAAGAGATGTTGCAAAGTTTGTCTATGAAGACATCTGCTGTAAATTTGGGGTGCCCTTGGAGCTTCTTTCAGATCAAGGGCCTGGTTTTAGAGCTGACTTGCTAGAATACTTGTGTGCCAAAATGCGGATTAAGCATAATTTTACTACTCCTTATTACCCGCAGTGCAACGGTTTGAATGAATCATTCAATGGTGAACTTGTACACATTCTTGCAAAGGTGACAGAACATCAGGGCAAGAATTGGGATCTGGAGCTGTTCAGTGCTTTATGGGCTTATCGTACATCGGTGAAGACAAGCACAGGTTTTACACCTTTTCACTTAGTGTATGGCAAAGAAGCTTTGTTACCTGTGGAAGTTGAGTTGCCCGCAGTTAAAATGTTAGAAAAGCTGCTAGGGCCATCTAGCAACACATTTAAAGAGAGACTCTTACAGTTACAAGAGGTTCAGCTCGACAGGATGAGTGCCTTGGAACATTATGAGAAGATGCAAAATAGGGCATTGACAAAGATAAATGAGAAGATTAAGAAGAAGGGTATTGAGGAAGGTGATTTGGTGCTACGCTATAATAGTAAGCTGGATAAAACCTTTCAAAAGAAGTTCCAAGTGAAATGGGAGGGGCCCTTCAGAGTAATGAATTGCTTTGCTAATGGCACATATCAATTGGCTGACCTTGATGGGACCCCACATGTATCAAGGGTGAATGGTTTGCGTCTCAAGCTATATCATGCACGACTGATGATGGTAGACAAGGATGAAAGAATTGAAGAAGTGAAAAACAGTGTCTTTGAGAACATGGCAATATCAGATACATTGAGTCTCACGACAGTGTTTTTTGCTGACCATGAATGATCTAGCAGGCTAGGGGATGGGCAAACTATGTTAGGTATTTTTTGGTAATATTTTCTTGGCATATGTACACACTCATGCATGGCATTTACAAATAAAGGGTGTCCATCTCCAAGGGCCAAAGGGGGTATAAGGCCACATGTGAACGGATCTAACAAAAATATGCAATGTGTACAGTTAGTTATTGGTTTACCTTGATAAATGGGAAATGGAAGGGGTGTGAGATGAGAATCAGTTTCACAAGGCAGGTTTTAGCACTATCATATGTGGACAAGGTTGTTGACAAATAATGTGAGCATGCAAAGCACTATTTTTTTAAAAGTTGGACAGGGACCCGTTAGAGGAGGTCAGCTACAGTACCGGTCCTTGGCATTTCATGGAAACAAAGGTATTTGTGGTCCACAAGATATTATTAAGAAGGTGCAAAGTCTTCCTTGAATGCAAGAGTCACCATGGGATTTAATACAAGGCTTGCTAAAAATAGAAGGTGGCCTTGGATTGTTTCAAAAAATTCTTCAACTAGCCTCAAATTTCAAAGGAGCGCCGCGTGGAGGTGGGGGTGAGCTCTCTGGCGACCTGGCATCCTTGGAAGTATTATAAATAATATAATATTTCTTTTTTGGGTTGAACGGGCAGCGCAGCCATATGAGTATAAGAGGAGGAGGGGAGCGAAGCCAGTGATAGAGATGGTACCCGCAGCTCTAATGCTCTAAGCGCAGCCCATGTGCGTGGAGAAAGCGTAGCTGTAGTGTTTATAAGAGCTCAGCTCTAATGTTTTCAGAGAGCTGCGCTGCACTCTCTATTGGTGTGTAGAAGGGCTCTCAGAGTTTTCAAAGAGTGATAGGGAGAGCTCGCCATTCTAAGACTCTAGGAGAGCTGCGCAGCACGTGTGCGCAGCCCATTGTGTAGAAAAGAGAAAGCGTAGCTGTAGCGCAGAGTGTGTGTGGGGAGAGTTCATTACTCTAAAGCTCAGAGAGCCTGCGCAGCTGATGTGTATAAGGGGAGCTGTAGTTTTCATGTGTGTTTCAGAAAGTTGCGCAACCCATGTGTGTGTAAGAGATGGAACTCGCAGCTCTAATGCTCTAAGCGCAGCCCATGTGTGTGGGAGAGTTTGTGTTCTAATGCTCTCAATGAGCCGTGCAGTCCACATGTATAAGTGTGATAGGGAGAGTTCATTACTCTAAAGCTTTCAGAGAGCCTGCATAGCCAGTGTGAGTAAGGGGAGAAGCGCAGCCATGTGTACAAGAGAAGCTGCGCATGTACGTTGTATGGTTGTGTGTAGGAGGGGAGGAGAAGCTGCACAACGCCACTTGTATGAATGAAGAGAAGGTGCCACGCATAAAGAATGCGGCTCTCTGTCATGATGATAACCCATGCAATGTAAGTGACGGCTGGCCAGTTTTTTGTTCTCTTTTTTGTGAAATAACTCATATATATATGAGGAATCACCAATTTGTGGCTTTGGAAAACCCATGTATATGATAACCAGCTCTCTGATTTTGTGGAAAGCTCATGTGTATGAGAAAGACAGCCCTCTGGTTTGCTTGAGAAAATATGTATGTATGGTGGTACGCTTCTTCAACAGACAGACTGAAGACCATAAAGTGATTGTGCCTCCTAGTCACACACTGCTTGCCAAGTTGGGAGAATTGAAGTTCCTTACTGATGTCTTTTCTTGGGAAACTGAAGTTTTGCAGAAAGCTCATACTTGATGGAATGTAACCTTGTTTATGTCAAGTGGTTCTCTCACCATTTCTCTGTGGTGATCATTTTGCTTATGGCTGTGAGCCTATTTCATAATAAGGGTGCACACCTATATGCATATGTATCAATTGAGTAAAGGGTGGCAGATGTTGATGTGCCCATCTCCCCTTGCATGTCTTGATCAAATGTATGTAGGCTCCCTCCAGTTACTTAGAAAATTGAATGAGGGTAGAGACAAGGTTTCATGCTTAAGATGTTAAATGTTGTGTCAGCTCACTGAGTAGCTGACTGGTGCCCCTTTTTCTTGATGTTGGTATGTACTCCGAACTGTGGAAAGGCATTGCTATAGAGGTGTTCCGTGTCTCTCCGCCTCCCTTCACAACGTCGTTCCCTCTCATCTTATTTACGGATTCTCTTATGGCTCTTACAACATTTACGTTTAGGTCGGCTTCAAGGTATCTCTATTTGAACCTCCCTTCCTCTCAAGAGTAGGCATGCCTTTCCTAACTCTTCCTCGGGGATTATCACATCATCATCAAAATCAGAGTCCCGTCCATCTTCCTTATCAGCATCATTAGCAGATTCGAGTGTTAAATCCTCGGAGATTATCACATCATCATCAAAATCAGAGTCCCATCCATCTTCCTTATCAGCATCATTAGCAGATTGGAATGGTATATATGTCTTCGTAGCCGTGGGCGATAGGGAGAGACAACTTAGTCTCGACTTGGTGGACCTAAATATACTAGAGAGAGATCAGATATCTGCCTCTATTTTGTATGTTTGTCTAAAGTAAGTTCTTCTTGATCTGAGTCTAATGTATTTGTTTGCTTCAAGTTTGATAATTTCTGGTGTTAATGTTTATTTTTTTATTTGGCAATTTGGTAAAGTATAAAATCCCTGCGAGTCCTAGACTGAAGTTTTTTATTCTTAATTCTCAACTGGCTCCTCTGCTATGGATCAAAATTACTCCACCGGATAACATAAGAAGATGGTTTACCTACTGCAACTTTAGGGAAGTCAACATGATTATTTTTCCATATGAATCAAGGTAAATATACATATTTTTTGATATTATTTAAAATTTTGATTGATTTAATGTGTTGTTTTTAACTCTAGTTTTTAATGTTTCAACAATCATTGGAGCCTTGTTTGTTTGGAGGAGGTAGACAAGAAGATTGTCTGGACTATGAATTCCATACTAGGCACACACCCTGACTTGAGACTGTGAGTCTTGCTCATTTATGTTACTCTAAATTACAAAGTCCTTCTATAATTTCTGGTGTCTTATTAAATTTGTATGCCTTGACAGTTGTATTAAGAGAATGGTTGCAACCCTATTTGCCTTGTTGAAGGCATTTTTTATTCTGCAATCAAGGAAATATCTGTGCCATATCAAACAAATGGCTATTCGTGTGGTTGGAGAACTATTATACATGCAGAGTACCTACTAGACAGCTTGTCTCAACATAACCCTACATGGACCAAGGTAATAAAACTTGTTGATAATTTCTCCCCCGGCAATCATATATTTATGCTCTACTAAACTTGATGATTTTTTTCCCTTTCACCGTAGTCAAATATTGAAAGATATGACAACCTCTTTGTGGAGCGCTATAGAGTAACCATGATACGGATGATCTTAAAATGTGCTGAGTAGAAGACCCCACAGAATGAACCTACTTTCCCAGATGAGGTTGAGGTTCTTGTCGAGTATGGAACTATTTAGCCAAAACCCAACTAGGGGAAGGAGGAGGAGAGTGTTGAGCAAGAGAAGAACAGTGAGGATGAAAAAGGAGAGAAGGAGAAGGAGGGCAGAGAAGAGAAGGGTGAGGAGGAGGAGGGCAGAGAAGAGAAGGTTGAGGAGGGCAAGGAAGAGAAGGGTGAGAAGAAGAAGATGGATGATGAGGAGGGCAAGGAAGAGAAGGGTGAGAAGAAGAAGATGGATGATGAGGAGAAGAAAGATGAGAAGGTTGAGAAGGGCAGGGAAGAGAAGCGTGAGGTGGAGAATATGGGTAAAGAGGAGAAGAAGGATGAGAATGTTTCAGAAGACCAAACCAACAAGTTGTAAGAGGAGGAGGGAGTTAAGCTCTAGGACACAGATGGAGATGTGGAACATACACCTCAAAAGATTGATGTAAGCCAGTAGACAATTTATTTGTAACATTCTTTAAAGACATGCCCACTACATTTTTAAGTAGTGAAGGTTTGTAACATTTCTTATCAAACTAATTGAAATGTTTTTTGAATTTAGAGACTGATATTTCTAGACGTAAATGGTTTGCTTCTCAGAAGGAAATCTCTTCCTTTCAATATTTGTTGGGTGAGAACATTTCGTGTAGGGTATATGCACATGATGATGAGGCCATGAGTGGCACATTTTATCAAGTTTGTGCTCTATTTTTTCTGGGCTACCATTTGGTCCTCAATGGCTTCGTAGAACTTGGAACCTTGATCAGAGTGCTTTGCACAAAAACAGGTTTTGAGCCAAGCGACTTTTATTTTATCTACGATCAAAGGGCTTGTGAAGTGCATCCCAGTATATTTCATCCAAGCAAAGAGGGAGTGCCGCTGTACACTAAGCCCTTTGCCATTATCCATCTAACTATTGACATACATAATACTTTGTTGATAGGTGATACCCCCTGGGATATTTAATCCAGAGAACACTTGTATATCACCCCTACCTTTTGAGGGAGATGTAGATGATAGGTTTTTGGAACAGACAGTAATTCCTTATTTAAAAGGCTTGTACGATTTTTCTGGCACAGTTCCATAATATGTAAAAAATAATCCATTTAATTGAAGTAATTTCTTATAAATCAAAGTGATGACTCATATACATTGCAAGCTTTCTTTCATTGCTAATATAAAAAATAAGTACTGATAATATAAAAATGATGTACATTGTCTTGCAATCAAAATTGTTGATAATATAAAAAAGTACATTGTCTTGGATCAAAAGTACATGGATAATTGAAGTTATATACAGGAATGATAATTACTTTGTTCTGCAAATCTCTACAAATAATTATCTTTTCTCTTCTTTGTTGCACCTTTCTTCCATCGTGAAAGAAAGAAAACTCTGCTCGCATTTCATTTATGCATTTGTCTATGATATCTTTCCTCAAATGTTGTAGACTGCATAGCTCGCGCACTGAAATGATTGTGAGCAAGGTTGAGTCTGCATCATGTACTTCAATATCTACCACGTTATTTCCCCCTCTAAATTGGCCACTTCTTGATCCATTGGAACTAGCTCTCCTTTGATGTAACAAGACCGTTCGTACCAATATGACATGATGAATGTTTGTGTTGCTATCATGTACTTCACTGTCTCTGATGCGATCTGGCAATGGATCTCTTCATGCACTTTCCTGTCCCAACTCTTGTCAAGTAAAGTTGCCAAGAATGTAGAATCTAGATTCTTGCAAATGAGCATAGTATTTGCAATTTTAACCTCACAGACATTGCAAAGCTCCACAAAAATAGTTATTGGTAGGTAGAGCACAATTTTCACTATCCTGTGTGGAACTTCCCCCTCGTAGTGATCATTGCACGTCTTTGTGAAGCTCACTCTTAAACAGATTCTATAATGCATGAATCAAGAATTGGCCAATCTATGTGGTCCAATCTGCTTGGAGAGACAACTTTTCCAAGCGTCCATGGGTATTGGCTTAGTAAAAGTGGTCATTTAAAAAAATACCTGCATATCAGAAAGACTTGTTTTAGTCCTCCCCTCATACTCCAGCTGCCCAATGTGTGCATGTGCCATAGTCATGATCCCAATCATGCACTCAACTGGTTGCCACTCTTCATATGATGAGGGATACACATCTGCATACACAAACAATTGAACCTAAAAATGAGAATAATAATTCAATGATTAATGGTATTAATAGTGATAACAATAATGAATTACTTTGACATTTAGAGGATTACAATTTATTTTATGTGGTTGCAAGGATGATTGATCATCTCTGCTAAGTACAAGCTTGTTGTGCATGTAGACATGTTGCATAAGCCCTCCTTTATAGTTGTCCTTCTGCTCTCTATCTTGAAGTCTTTAATTCTACCCTTCCATGACGTTATGAAAATGTTCTTGCTGCTTGTATGTTTTCGCTTTCTTGGTTGCATAAGCACCCAGGTTACCTTGGTTATTTGAACTTGTGTCCATTGGTTCTGTTCATTGACTGTGTTGGAGATAAGTACAAAAAACACTGATGATCTAGGTCTCCTTGGCCTTTGCAGTGTTTTATCAATGTCCCCTGATGCAGGGTATGATCGACATGATATAAACCGATGGTTTGTAGCCATTGTTTAGAAAATATACAGAACTCAAAAATTAGAGTAGAAGGATGAAGGAAAGCAGTGCGTAAATAGGAGAATGAGTGCGTAAATAGGAGAATGAAGAGAGCAAAACGAGAAGAAGAATACATACGAAGGTAGTTCACTTTAAAATTTCCCTCCTCGACAAGTAAAGACAAGATATCAAGGATGAAAAATTCTCCATCTGTACTTGGGTAGGCATCTTCAATGCAATTTCTGTAAAAATGTTATATATTTAAGATGAATACGATTGTTTTTGGAATATACATAAAAACTTTTTAAGAATTTTTAAATAAATATAGCTAATTTTCAATGTTACGTTACATGCTTGCTCATTGGTTGGCAACTATTTTCTCTCTCTTCTAAAAGGCCCTCCAAATGACCTCCGAAATGTTCTAATGTGTGAGGTGGTCATGGAGGATGCATTAGAGCTAGAGCTGGAAAAGCTCTTGCATTTGTAGAACCTACTGGTGGTGGAGAAACAACACCATTATCGAATAGTGTACATTCACTACTATCAGTTTCATTGTTAGGATTAGGGGGCGGTCGTGGTCGTACCTTAACTGGGGTTTTATGAGCAAACTTCTTCGTGTGTGCCATACTACTTCTTGAGAGTGAAGTGGAGTGAAGTGAGATAACTTTATCTTTCAGACTTTAGAATCTCAAGTTTGATAAGAGATACTAAGGACAATATATATACCTGTGTGTGTGTGTGTGTGTATATACACATACAAATATCAAAAATAAAGTATCTTTCAGACTTTAGAATCTCAAGTTTGATAAGAGATACTAAGGACAATATGTATACCTATGTGTGTGTGTGTGTGTGTGTGTATACACACATACAAATATCAAAAATAAAGTATCTTTCTCACAATTTAGTAGGACTACTAACATTAGCATTTTAATTTTTATTCAATCATTGCACCAACAAAGTTCCGCCTTTACTGAAGACTACCATCATTATAGTATTTGCTACATTTCCATTGATTATCAATCCTTTCCTGAGAGCTCAACCAATTTACATGGTGTTCTCTCACTGTTAAGTTCTCATAGCATGATTTTTTGATTAGACGTCTCGCTCTATAGACCGCTTCTGACTCATTAGGTATGGACTTTAACATCTTCTCCTCATACCTTATCTCTATCCTCCTATACCACCATTTGAGCAACTGTCTCATGAGATTAGCATCATGTATTCTAGCTCCATGAGTCGTTTCCTTTTGAAATCTGCATTGGGCTTGCTAATGTGATCTCTCCATGCCTTGTGTAGACCAGATTGCCAAACTTCCCTCGTTAGCAAAGTATGGACCATGAGCCTTCAAGATATGTTGCATTCCCAATCAACATATGCATTCTCAAAACACTGAAAAAAATGTATACATTTAAAATACTTGTTTTAGAATGACTCTTACCATGTAATGTGTTATGCTAGTTGAAGTTTAAGCTTCTACCCACTGCGTTATAAAATCTAGTAATGGCTAATATAAATTCTTCTACATCATCCGATGTGAAGGTCATCTTTTGCATCAAAGGTGCAAGTTTGTCGAGTGTAATCCACACATTAGCCTTTGCTAACTGCATCATTCCTCCATTGCTCTCATCAGGAACAACCATATGCAACTTCTTCCATTCTATGGTTGTCTCACACTAACACTTTGCTACTTTCATTCTATGGTTGTCTCACACTAACACTTTGCTACTTTCATTCTTTGGTGCAGAAAGAAATTTTCTTGCCTTTACTCCACCAAAACATGGTTTACATGGATAATTTCCATTTGCAGTATACTTTTTCTCATCCTTCTTGATTTTTACTTGGCCTCAATTTAATCCAATCTCTGATAAAGCTTCTTCTAATTTACTACATGCATCTTGAATAGCTGAAGTAGGTTGCATCTTGTAAGAAAAGCATACATACTGAAACACCAATTTCTCAATAATTCTCACCATGGCATGCAAATCACAAAAATGGACTCTTGTTAAGGGAATGTTAAGAATAAGATACTCTTTGGATCTATTGGTACCATTATTTTGTTCACAACAAACAAGCTGGTCACGATTTCGGATGCCATCTATGCATCTCTTTATTCCAATGTTTATTTTAATTATTGTCTTTTTTTCTTGATTGCATACATGCAAATAAGGGAACTTTGAATTGGAACCATTTGACACACCAAACATGCAATTCAAAGTTTTAGATCTCTTGCAAGATGCCATTCTACTAAGTACTCACAAAAATCATCAACCTTTTAAAGTTCCCCACCACTTTGACATCTCACAACTTCTGGTATCTGTATTAAATTGAGGAAAATCTTTAATATCTCACGATCTTGTTTGGGTACCTCAAATGCAGCAAGCCACCATATTTCATTTTTGCTCTCCACACTAAAATAATTTGAATGATCTGACAAGGTATTATGATTCAACACTCTCTTCATTTGAGTCAACCTTACTTGTTCTAGCTTCTGACACCTTTACAATTTCACTTTCATCAAGCTTAATACAAATTTTAGAACACCACCACATTCTTTAACCATTATATTGGGTTAAAGCATGATAAGGTGGACTGAAAACTTGTATACTGGACAATGGTTTACAACTGGTTGTAAAACACTTTTATGCAAAGTTAGAGAATTGAAACATGGTTATTTAGTCTTGTTTAATATTTATGTTTTCTAAAAGGAACTAGATAAATTTCTAAATACAACTTATGATGATATTAAATCCACTAATATTAGTTGTCTTCAAGTGTGGAAGCAACCAATGCAACTGGTAGAAAGTGTATCACCTTATCATGCTTTCACCCTATTATAGAATCTAACCATTCCTGACTATACTTTGTATACATTCAATACAAAGTTATTATTTTCATGTATCTTGAATATTACCTCCTTTGAGACTATCTCCTTTGAGCTGATCTCCTTTGAGCTGATCTCCTTTAAGCTTGCCTTTTTGAGGGTGCCTTTGAGCTTATCCCTGCACTAGTCTATGAGCATGTCTTTGAGCTTAATTTACAAGTATGTATGTGACACAGATGTATAGGCTCACCAATGAGCTCCAAGATTTTATCATTCAAAAAATTTCATGCCTGTAGTACATGATAGGGCTTTAAAAGAGGTAAAATGTTTTTTCTCTGTAACACAAACTTAAACCCTTTATCCAATTTCTTGTAAATCATAGCATATGATTGTGAGATGATATCCACTTTGTCACAAGTACCTTGATCATCATTGGGTGTGAAAGATCCACTCACCTCCTACAAACAATTTATGGCTATGTCCTTATGTCCTTAGAAATTGATTTAAATTTGAAATATTTGAGTGTAGACTTTACCATGCCTTTTGTGAGTACTTTTAAAATTGACATATCAACTTCATAATCTAGATTGGTAAACATTCGTCCAATGTTCTTGCATGATCTGATTCAACGCTTCCATTGAAAACCTCCAGTGGTTAATTTATCCCCATTGATTTTAGCTATTTTACACGCTCATGTGGCCCAAATACAATCAACTTCTCTAACATAGTTTGCATCTTCCTATTCCTTTATTCTAAACTTTTCCCATTAATAGACAACTGAGCATTTTCTATTTGAACAACATGCATTGCATCCTCCAATTTATCACACATAGTTTCCTTCTCAATCAATGCATTTGAGAGCTGCACAATCCTTGCATCCTTATGCTTTAGTAGTTGTTGAGTAGATGTATGAACATTATAGAATTGGTTGAAAAGTCTTTTTGTGTATCCTAATAAACCAACGTGACCCTCACATACATACTTAATGAACACTGTAAATCTTGAAAATTGAGGAGGGTGTTAAGAGGATCAAGTGGATATATTGATCCCTCTACTTAAAAATCAACATGTTTTCTACTTACATCTCTTTATTGTTGCATCACTATATCTCTTTTCCCGTTCCTTTGTGCATTATGTATTGAAAATAAACAAAGAATTAACCACAAAACTTATAATACAAAAAATTAACCATACAATCTTAATAAAAAATATATAATATTAATTCTTAAACATCAAGCTTAACTATAACACATTTTAAGAAATTTAATTGAAAGGAAAAATATATTAGAAAACATGGTAAGAAGATATCAAAAAATAAAAAGACCAAACCTCCATATCTTTCTCCTCCTTTGAAGTTGCAACACAATGGATAACTCTTAACAAAAGAATTAATGAAGGGAAAGCTGAGTTTTTGGTTCCAACCAAATGGCACCAAAAAATCAACACACCCTTCATCAGCAATCTTGATCTTTAAATCAACCGGTATGATTGGGAGGATTAGTGGTATGAATGTGGGAATGGAGGGAAAGGAAGAGATGTTCAAAAAAATAGAGGTAAGCTACACAATTCGAAAGCCTTACACAAAGATTCAATTTTCTCCTTTGCAAAGGAAGGAAACTTGAAACAATTGGGAAATCCTCATAACCCTATAAAAAGAATCTTAAAAATATAATAGTTAACTAAATGTATATAGACTAAGTCAAAGTTTTTTTTAAAAAGGCTTGTAAATTGAATAGAAATTGGGAAAAAACGTACAGACATGCTTTTTAGACCCTAATCTAGGCGGGGATAAAAAATAACTCAAAAATATGAAGTCTACATGTAGATATATGAAATTTTTTAATTCATATGTAAAAAGAGCTTAAATTTGTCAAATTTGATGGAATTTGAAAGGAAAAATATAGGAGGTTAATTACGAGAGTCACATCAACAAGCTGCACATTTTGAGTTCAAATAAAAAAACACGTTTTGTTATCTTCAAAATCTGCTCCCAATCTTAGACAAAGATATTGTCAAAATAAAAAAGCAGGTGAATCTATTATAATAAAGCCAAAACGTGATCTTTTGGATCCTAAAAGAGAGAGAGAGAGAGAGAGAGAGAGAGAGAGAGAGAGAGAGAGAGAGAGAGCTAATATTTTATAGTTCTTTTTGCACTTTTACTTGCTTCATAGAAGATAGAGAGAGAGACCTTAGAGGGCCCCTTTTTTAGTCCATATTTTTCCTAATGGGATTATGCTTGTTTGTGATTGTTATATCTCATGGGATTATGCTTGTTTGTGATTGTTATATCTCATGCATCTCTACAGTTGCTAAAGATGTCTTATGGCTATGGATGTATGGTAAGGTGCTAGTGCCGTTGCCGAGGTTTATAGTTGATGAATGTACTTCTCTCCCTTGTCTATCAAATGTTGGGGCATCAAATCTGGTTGCACAAGTAGTTGTTTAATTGTTATTTCGATTACGCCATATTCTTCAATGATTATGTGGGGTAAATGGGAATTTCCTCATGATGATGAATAAAGTGATGGAGCATAGGGACCCTTTTGGGTTTGGTTGTTGAATGCTCTTCCTTTCATTCTGGGGAAATATAAGTTCACCTGGGTTGGAATAATATTACTCAAAATCTCCGCCTGGGGGGGGGTGGGGGGGGGTTCACTATATGTAAACCCTCTATATCATGTGCATTCAAAGCTTAATTAAAATACCCCTTATCTGTAAATTTTTCATGAATAAAACACATCCTTGTTCTATTCAATCTATAAATACCCTCTTTAAATGGTACCCTTCTGTATATAAAAAATGTGTAAAAAAAGGTTTTAAAAAACCCCTTTTGCTGAACCCACATGCTATGATTACATATTTATGAGTGACCCCCCCTCAAAATGTTAAACGTAAGGATTTTTACTTCTTTTTATGCTTAAAGTTATAAATTCCCGTAAAGTGTATGGTTGATAAGCATGTCTCCCCCATATAAATTGAGTGGATGGGGTATAAACCCTTTAAGGGCTGCTTGAATGCCCTCTTTCTCATTCTAGGGAGATCTACGTTCATTCTGGATTTGATTTATGCTCCATAGAAATGTCAAGGAAAAATGGGTTTTCTTTTCTTAAAGTTTTAATGCATTGGTAAGTTAGTAAATCAAGTACTGATTAGACTTAATGTCTTATGTCTTTTCCCTTAAAAATGTGAAATGAGGGTGGTCTTCAATCCTTAGGCTAGCCCCCACTCATTGATGAATGACCAATGTGGGATGGCATTGAGTTAATACGGTGGCTCCCACTCATGGATGAAGATCAATGAAATTTTCATTAAGTTCTATTTTAATATCAGCATGGTGGGTTGAATGTAGATAGATCTTAACTTCTATTTTAGTATTTGGTTACGGTGGTGACTTGCTTTTCTGATGCAAGGCAATTTTTAAATATAAAAAATATTTGTAATAAAAAGGTTTGGGGTAAGTAAACTTTCCTTGTTCATACCTTGGTATGTGGAACTGCGAATAAGATTAATTGTTAAATAGTTACCCTCTTCTTATCCTCCTCGAAAGTGTCATAGCTCATCAATACGCATGGAAGAATTTTTCTCAATGCATATTATCATAGGTTGAATTGAGGATGGGGTTTTTCTTAATACATAGTGGTGTTGATGATAATGTAGAAGTGGATCTTGTTCATGGATGGGTTACTTATATGCAAATCTGTGGCAATGAATGGTAAAATATGGGTCTTGTCCATAGATGGGTTTGTGGATGCATGGTGATGTTAGAGAACTAATCTTGCTCACTCTTGGATTATATGATGCATGGATTGAATTTCTTCTTATTCGAGATGTTACCCTAGGTCTATGGTTAATGGACCTGGGGTTCGCTATATGTAAACCCTCTATATCATGTGCATTCAAGGCTTAATTAAAATACCCCTTATCTATAAAATTTTCATGAATGAAACACACCCTTGTACTATTGAGTGGATGGATCATAAACCCTTTAAGGGTTTCTTATATGCCCTCTTTCTCATTCTAGGGAGATTTAAGTTCATTCTGGATTCGATTTATGCTGCATAGAAATTTAAAGATAATATGGGTTTTCTTTTCTTAAAGTTTCAATGCATTGGTAAGTCAGTAAATGAAGTAATGATTAGACTTAATGTCTTATGTCTTTTCCCTTGAAAATCTGAAGTGAGGGTGGTCTTCAATCCTTGGGCTAACCCCCACTCTTTGATGAATGACCAATGTGGGATGGCATTAAGTTAATACGCTGGCTCCCACTCATGGATGAAGATCAATGAAATTTTCATTAAGTTCTATTTTAATATCAGCATGGTCTAAGTGAGGGTTGAATGTAGATAGATCTTAACTTCTATTTTAGTATTGGGTTATGGTGGTGACTTGCTTTTTTGATGCAAGGCAATTTTTAAATATAAAAAATATTTGTAATAAAAAGGTTTGGGGTAAGTAAACTTTCCTTGTTCATACCTTGGTATGTGGAGCTGCAAATAAAATAATTGTTAAATAGTTACCCTCTTCTTATCCTCCTCGAAAGTGTCATAGCTCATCAATACGCATGGAAGAATTTTTCTGAATGCATATTATCATAGGTTGAATTGAGGATGGGGTTTTTCTTAATACATAGAAGTGTTGATGATAATATAGAAGTGGATCTTGTTCATGGATGGGTTACTGAAATGCAAATCTGTGGCAATGAATGGTAAAATATGGGTCTTTTCCATAGTTGGGTTTGTGGATGCATGGTGATGCTAGAGAACTAATCTTGCTCACTCTTGGATTATATGATGCATGGATTGAATTTCTTCTTATTCGAGATGTTACCCTAGTTCTATGGTTAATGGACCTCGGGTTCACTATATGTGAAAAAAAAGGAAGCGCAGTGTTTTTTTTAAATTGGGAAATCCGATTTTTTGGCTGCAAAAGTGAAGGGAGCCCGAATCTCTTGCGGGAAATAGAAGATAACCAGGCAAACAGCGCATACGAGAGAGGGGGGAATATGCAGAAAGAGGGGGAGAGGAAAAAACCAGAGCGCCATCTTGCAGAATATATTTGTGTTGGGAATTGAATTTCTATTCAAGCCTTCTATGGGTTTGAATTAGAGAGTATTTGAAGCTCCTTCTAATGATTCCATTTCTAAAAATTCCAAGAAAATGAACGAGATGCTGCCTGGCGAGTGGAATCAGGGCATTTCTCAGATCATGGGATTGAAAAATGTGAAGCTTTTGCAAAATTCGGATTATTCCTTATATAGAGATGAGTTTTTTTTTAATAAATACGATTTCTAAATCGTAAAAGCCTTGAGAGGATGGAGATCTGAGTATATAAGTTTTTTTATTTCCCTTTTGTAATCTTAAATAACCACGGTTTTGGAGAACTTCTTGGATTTGTGATCTTTGAAAGTTGTAAGCTTCAAAACAAAGGAGAAAATTCCGGTTTGGAAATTTTAGTGGGCACATGAAGAGAATGAATATGTGTTACATTCTATCTATTGCTTCTTTGTGAGATGATGGAAATTATAAGCAAGTCTTTTCGACAAGTTCAATTTTCGTCTTGAAGTTGTGAAGATGGCAACATGCAAAATATGTGATGTGCAAGTTCACATGTATTGGGAACTTGTGGAAGTCTATGTGATGCCAATACGTGACATGTATATGGAATTTGGATAAAGGGTCAGGAGATCTATGCTTGGTTCTGGTCATGCTCTTGATACACAATTTATGTGCAATCATCAAGCTGAATTTGAGGATGTATTGAAGTGAATTGGCACATGTACATGTCATCAAAAATGGAGATGTCTTATGCTCCTTGAAGAGTTATGTGTTTTTGTTTCCTTGCTGGGATTTTAGAAGCTACTCTCACAGCCAGAAGTCTTGCACTTTCCCAGTGACACCGTCCACGTCACGACAGGCTTTTTGGTGAACCCGACGTGAAACTGCTGGGGTGAGAGTTAGTGGTGAAATACACAGTGCAAGCTATGGCTGAGAATTCTGAGGGACAGGGGGTTCATTTTGACCCCGAGGTTATGCAAATGTTTCCGATGTTTACTATGTATATGCAACAGCAGCAGCAAGCTACTGAGAGGGGGCAAATTTCCATGACTAAAGCACTGCAATCAATTGTGAAAAAGGTGGATCAATTTGATGGTAAGGACATCACAAAGTACCTGCGCAATTAACAAAGGAAATGGAACTAAACAGGGTGACGAGGAGGCTATGGTTCGAAGCTTTGAGCTGGTATGTGTTCCTGAAATAAGAGAGCGCATAAGAGGATTACAGGCAGCACATGGTGGCAGAAATTGGGAGGAGTTCAAGCTTGCTTTGAAGGATGATTATTTCATGGAGGATTCTGAGCGGGTGACCAAGCGAACTTTCTTGGAATGGGTCACAAAACCCAAAATGGGAATTTCTGCCACAGAGTTGCTAAGAGAGTTTGAGAAGCGCTATGCCCAGCTGTCAAGGATTGAGTGCACAACCTTGGACAGGGAAAAAACAGAGCTCTTCTTACAAGCAGCTGAGAAAGATCTCTAAGAAAAACTGGAAATTCTCCTTGAGGATAAGAATACAGAGCAGGGGCTAAAGAATGATTGGAATGATGTCGAGGATGCGGTCATCATGCTAGCAAAGCGGCAGCGAAGGAGGGATAAAATGGTGATGAGCTCAGCAACCCCTATAATTGCTGTTACCCCTGAGAATCTACCAAAACCAGCTGCTGCAATCCCAAAGGTAGAAGGGCCGATGGAAGAGCTTATTAAGGGCATGCGAGACCTAAAATTGAAGATGTCTAGGATTGAAGAAAAAGGGCTACCATTAGGGCAGGCTTCTATGCAAAGGCCTCAAAGCAAAGAAGGGTTTACATTCAGATGTATATGGTGTGATGACCTAGAACATGCAAAGAAAGACTGTGCTAGGTATAAAGAAGCCCTCAGAAATCAACTTGTGTTTTTCAAAGATGGGAAAATCCACCTTACAGAGACTGGTCTTCCATTAAGCACAAACTTTGGAAAAGGAGGGATGAAAAAGCTAGTTGAAGACATGGTTGCTGGACATGCCATCTCTATGGTTGAGGCAGCAACCTATGGGTTAAAGGTTGGTCAATCAAAGCAGGAATCTGAGAATGATGAAGATTATGAGAATGAAGATTTTTGGCCATCAACAATGGAGCTAATTGCGTCAAAGAAGGTGTCTAAACAGGCTTTGCATGAGGCAGGTGACTGTATACATCTTGAGACTAGCTGGGAAGAGCCTGTGGATTCTTTATCTGTTCATGCCTACATTGCAAAATGCCAGAATAATGAGGCACAGCTAGAGGAAAAGCGTAAGAGGGAAAATGAGGAAGGAGGGTCATCAAAAAGGGTCACCCGTGGTAGTGAAAAGAAGGATCGTGGGCCATCACATATGCCTCTGCCGCATAGTAAACCTCCACAAGAAGTATCAATGGAAGAAGTGCCAACAAAAATGAAGCATGAGAGAAAAGTCCACTCTACAAGCTTCAATCTGATGTCGAAGCCACAACAGCAGACCTTAAAAAGGTGCTTGAAGAGAGGATTCTAAACAGTAGAGTGGAATTTACACTAGGGAAAGTCTTGGGGATTGCAAAGAAAGAATTCCATGATGAGATAATTGATATTATACGAAGGAAAAGGCAGTCCATAATTGAATCTATTCCATCACAAGGGGAGACAAGCACTTCCAAGACTCATGGAGTACAGGTACAACAAAAGGCAGAGAGAGAGAATGTGGTGGAATGTAATCACTCTGCTGAAGGGGCATGACAAGTGCGCTTTGTGGATGAGGATGATGAAAAAGAAGTTCTTACAAAGAGTCATTACTCCAGGAGCCATTGGGCAAGGGCCACCACTGAAACCCTTGTCAAGATAGGTGACTTGGAAGAGCCGTATGTCGCTCTAATCGATCATGGGTCTGAAATAAATCTTATGGCTAAAAATCTCTACAACAAATGTAAGTGGCCAATGGATGTAGATCATGGGTGGATGATTAAAGCGGCTAATAACTCATCTAGAGAGCTCTATGCAGCCTGTCCAAATGTAAGGGTAACTATAGGGGATGTGAAAGATGATCAGAACTTCTTTGTTCAGGAGATGTCATCGTATCCCCTCTTCCTTGGGCAACCCTACATTACAGCTGTGAGGATGGAAACAAAAGTTTTGGATGATGGCTCGGCATATGCAAGAATAAGGAGTAAAGATGGCAAGAAAGCTGTTCAGTTCTTGACAGTTTGCATTAACCATGAAAGGAACCGTGAGTCTCTTTGAGCACAGTCACTCCCAAAGATTAACAGAGAATTCATGAACTACAGGGAGATGAAGGATTTTGGCCAGGTGCCATTGTAAAGCGGGATTCCAATGGTACAAGGGAAAATGAGTTCTCGCAGGGCTCAATCAATGTAAATAACTTTTCAGCAAATTTTCAAGGATTTTCTAGCTATGGGTCACTGGTCTTTGTAAAAAGCAAGGATTTGAAGCGTGGCATGCATCGACATGTACAAAATGAACAAAAAAGTCTTGAGCAGTGTGGTCTTTTGGAGAAGAATGAGTTTATTTCAGGGGTGCTTGATGAGGTGTCATTTGTGGATACTATGAGTGTGCTTTTTGCTATGGAAAGAGCATGCTTACAGGGTGGAAATGAGATGATAGAGGTGTCATCTGTGGGGATGTATGATATAATCCGGGAATTTGAGGGGATGGAAGGTAAAAACATGAATTGTGAGATGGATGCTCATGTTGATACAAAGTATAAAACGGTTGCAAAGAAGGTGAAACCAGTTGCCTTGCCCTTGCCACCAGGAAGCAAGGAGAAAATAGATGAAGCCTCTATGCAACCAAATCTCAGAGATCCAAAGAAAATTGGGCATAAGTTTACACAGGAAACCCTAAAAGAGCTGAAGATTGGTGAAAAGGATTTTTCGTTGCCAGTTGAAAGGGAATGCTTTGAGGAGATGCTTGTAAAACATGGGAAAGCCTTTGCTTTGTGTTACTTTCATCAAAATTGATTTTTATGCATAAATAGATGCATAACAGATTTTTTATTATTATAAAAGTGTTACTTTCATTAAAATTGAATTAATGCATAAAAGAATTTTCTTTATTATAAAAGCATTACTTTCATCAAATTTTGATTTTATGCATAGAAAGATGCATAAAGAAATTTATTTTTAGTTCAAAAGAGTTATTCTCATTAATTTTGATTTTATGCATAGAAAGACGCATAAAGAACTTTATTTTTATTTCAAAAGAGTTATTCTCATCAATTTTGATTTTATGCATAGAAAGATGCATAAAGAAATTTATTTTTATTTCAAATGAGTTATTCTCATTAATTTTGATTTTATGCATAGAAAGATGCATAACAAAATTTATTTTTTATTTCAAAAGAATTATTCTCATTAATTTTGATTTTATGCATAGAAAGATGCATAAAGAAATTTATTTTTATTTCAAAAGAGTTATTCTCATTAATTTTGATTTTATGCATAGAAAGAATTGAATTTATGCATAAATAGATGCATAAACGGATTTTTATAAAAGTGTTATTTTCCCGTGAAGTTGTTCTTATGTATAAATAGATGCGTAAAGAATCTTTATATCAAAAATAAGAATTCTCTTACATTCTATAAGTAGATGTGATAAGATGTGATGTGAATCAGATAAATGTGAATGAATAGATGAATTTGATAGCATGTGAATCATCGGGATGTGAATGAATGTGTTAGCATGTGAATCAGGATGTGAATGAATGATATAGGATGTAAATGAATGTGTTAGCATGTGAATTGGGATGTGAATGAATGATATAGGATGTGAATAAATATGTTAGCATGTGAATCGGGATGTGAATGAATGATATAGGATGTGAATGAATGTGATAGCATGTGAATCAAATGTGAATGAATGATAAGGGATGTGAATGGATGTGATGTGATGTGATGTGAATGAATGATAAGAGACGTGAATGAATATGTTAGCATGTCAATCGGGATGTGAATGAATGAGATGTGATGTGATATAAGATGCGATGTAAACTGGATAGATGTTAATGTATGTGAAGTGATGAGATATATGGGTAAATGCAAGTGGATGAGATCTGATCAGGATAAATGAGGAAATAAGTAATGAGATAGAAAAAGATGTGATTAGATAAGAATGGGAATACTTATGAAATGAATGTGGATTAATGTGGGTTGATGTGTGGATAATGTGGATTGACGTGAATGGATGTATCGATGATGTGGGATGATGTGTGGATAACGTGGATTGACATGAATGGATGTATGGATGATGTGGATTGATGTGTGGATAATGTGGATTGATGTGGATGGATGTATGGATGATGTGGATTGACGTGTGGATTGATGTGGATGGATGTATGAAAGATGTGGATGGATGTGTGGATAATGTGGATTGATGTAGATGGATGTATAGATGATGTGTATGGATGTATGGATGATGTGGATTGATGTGGATGGATGTATAGATGATGTGAATTGACGTGTGGATGGATGTATGAAAGATGTGGATGGATGTGTGGATAATGTGGATTGATGTGGATGGATGTATGGATGATGTGGATTGATGTGGATTGATGTGGATTGATGTGGATGATGTGGATGGATGTATGGATGATGTGGATGATGCGATTGGATGTGATTTGATGTGGGAATGATGTGATGTGATAGGGATCGATGAAGAAAAAAAATCGTGGGAAGATGAGAAAAGATGGGGACTAATGTGAAAGGATGTGGAGTGATGAGAAAAGATGGAAATATTGTTGGAACTATATTTGTATGTGAAATGTATTTTCAAATGATTGTTTTATGTTAAGAATGCTGGGGAAGCATTTAGACTGTCTTGTGAATGAGGTCGTGGAGACCTATCTATTAAAGTTGCAACTACTGGACGGAGAGTCAACGGAGGACGTCTCGCGTAGCAAGGTCCGCCGAGGTCTTGACCAGCCTCGGTTTGATTTAAATGGTGAGCTTCCAATACAGTGAATGAGGGACCAAGGAAGCAGTCTATGAGTGAAGCACTAGGTGACCTGCTGCGAAGGATTCTAGAGGGTGCTGACCATACGGCTCTGGGTCACCGAAGATACCCACATGTACGTCGGGGAAGATATTGGAACAAGGAGTAAGAGTTATTTTCTGAATTTGGACATGGATCTGGTTGATTGACCTTGCTGGTCCTCAACGGATGAGTCCATGGCTCTTTTATATAGATCTGTTGGTTGATCTTGCTGATCTTCAACGGAGACTCCATTTTTGTTAAAGTGAATACTTGCCGGTTGCTATGAGCTAGGAACTATCGAAAAGGCCCCTGAGTGGACACGGGGTGAGCGTTCTCGTTTGCCGATGATACCATAGGTACACCAATGAGGGAATGTTTGGAAATAAGGATTCAACTAGATAATTAGAGGCTTATGATCAATGACACTACGGTTTCATTAAATGACTGTTTTAAAGACTGTTGAATCTGTGAAAAAGGCAATTTCATATTGGGTGTGTAAGTGGTGTGACTAGTTTTAAGTTTGCATGAATATCTGGCTAGGGGACCTCGGAACTCTTTTCCCTGGTACTCGGGACAACCTAACCAAATTCCTAATTGGATCCCATCACTATAGTGGTTGGGAGGTTGGCTAACCCATGGGACTGGATGGGGTTAGGTTGGGCTAATGGATCCCTAAATTGAGACTCAATTCTATTGTGGTTCGATAGATGAAGTAAATCCTGGACAAAAATTGTTCTATGGAAAAGAATCAACGGCTGTGCCTCTCAATGAGGAAAAAAGCGTTGGTCTCTATGATCCAAGTACAATCTTTTCCCTGATCTGACTATGGGACTTATGGGTTTGGTGAGATCAATTCAGTTAGTTAAGGCTTTTGACTACGTTAGAGAAAAGTTATCCTGGAGGAATCACCCGTGCTTTTCGGGCAAGGGAAGTTTTTTCGAGTTCGGTTTTGGATGAACCAATGGATAAGTCTCTTTTTCGGATATTCGTGGTGGTGGACGAGGCCCCGAGTGTGGGACCCTGTCCCATGCAAGAAGTACTACTTCTGCTGCTAGCACTCCTGAATTCGTTGCGCAGTGGGGTAGGGACCTCACAGCTGGTATCAGAGCAAATTGGCTAATGAGGATCAATCGAGAAGCCAAATATGTCAAAAATTTATGAGAAGAAGCAGTAAAAGGTTATAATTGTGTGATAAAACTCATACAATTTGATATTCAAACTAAAATTCATAAATTGGTAATTGGGTCTTCAGATGGAAGTACCGTAATTATATGGAATCCCATACTTGCTTGAGGCCTAGACATGATGGTATTTACCTTATAGTTCCAAGGACCATGACTACCCGTATATACCGAGGGTATAATTGTAGCTCTTTATTACTGGCAGTATATACAAGTAAATCTAAGACTTGAAATTATAAGCATTAATACTATCCAGACGATGAATTCGAATGTGATTGATATGATTTTAAATTTTGGTTGAGAACTGATGAGTTGATTTGGATTCTGATTGAAAAATGAAGATTCCTGAATTTTGGTTGAAATGTAATA